>NC_092872.1:534308954-535655204 GCF_028372415.1 Notamacropus eugenii | reverse complement strand
AACGACTGTTGGATTGGACTACACTATTTAGGATTTATTTTCTATAGAAAGTTGTTAGCTTTGGGGGGTTACTGATGGAGTACTTTCAAGAAACAATCTGCATGTCTCTCCTGCCTGTCTTAAAAAAGAAAAAGTTTCAAATACACTCAGAAGTGTACCCTGAAGCTGAACAGGAAGTAAGTAGCTCTGTGTTTAACTAAGAACTAAACTATACCAGGGACATTCTGTCATTTGCCAAAGGAAAGCTTAGCTTAAGGGATACCTCTTATATGAAGCCTGTTCTGAACCTCTCAGTTATCATTGCCCTCCCACTAGACTTACTTTGTATATATTTAATTTTCTAAACATGTGTTGTTTCTCCAAAAGAGAAACTAAGCTCAAGAGAAGCCATTTTCTCTGCCTACCTAGCACAAAATTTGTGCCTTGGAACTATTTAACAAACGTTGAATGAATGAATGAATGGGCTCAAAGTGTGAATTACCAAGCATTCTTCCATATTCTAATATACATGTCTCTCACAATAAATACAAAAGTACCCTTTCTTAAAAAAAAAAAAAGATGAAGAAAACTAAATATATTAAAACTTGCACATTAAATAATTTAAGGTGTCATCACACAAGTTTACAATAATGAGTTCTTATAAAAATATTATTTATTTTTATCAATAATGGCAGGCATCATGATATAGCAAAGAGAGGATCAACCTTGTAGATGAGAAAGACCTGTGTTTATGTCCCAACTATGATCCATACTAGCTGTGTAACCACGGGCAAGGTATTAACTTCTCCATAGCATGGAATGCTAAATATTTATATGCTAAAACATTACACATGCCTGAACTACTGTATAGATAAAACAAATTCCATGGTTTGTGAATAATCACACTCCTACAAACTAAGTACGAGAAAGAAAACATGAAAGCAAAAGCAAAAAAATTATATCATGTGATTTTTAAAAAAAATTATATGTGTACAAAACTAACTACTAATGTAGAGCAATAGGGTAGTACTTCTCACGAAGACATAAGGAGAGGTAAGCACAAGAAAAATAGAAGAAAATGACTTCTCAGACATTTTCTTGAAAGTTCATAAAATGTCACTAACACCCTTACCCCACAACATACACACACACACACACACACACACACACATCAAAGGAATAACACACAAGCTGCTTTTGGGCATTGATGGAGGTGTTCACTTTGAAAGTTTCTCAATGAAATGACAGGTTAGACTAATGATATTTACATAATAATAACTACATGTATGTGTGTTATGTATATACGTCACCTGATACTTCACAATTTTAAAAGAAGCTCCTACTAAAACTATCAAAGAATTATTGAGTATTCAAAAGTATGACAAGACGTTAAACCATCTAATCCATCTCTCTACCTTACTTACCCTCAAGTACTTTACATATGTTTTCCTCATAATAACACTGTGAATTAGGTGCTCTATGCAAAAATCTTCTGCATGTTTTTTAGGAATAGTATAATTATACAAAACTGAGGCAGTTTTAAAATACATTCAAGGAAAAAATGACTTTTAAATCAATATAAATAAAGAGAATCCTACTTTTCCCCTGACTTTTATTATAAAGTAAATAGTTGCATTTTTTTTTTTTACCAGAAGGAAAACATTCCCCAAACAACTTAGTTTGGATGAAAGAAAAAGAAAGGTAGTGGCCAGTCTCATTACCTCTGGCACTGGTACACCCCAACACATACACCTGTTAAGATATAATTGCATTTTAAGTTTGAGCTCTAATTATGGAATGGAAGGGTTCATTCTTTGTTCAAGAAATTTCAAGGAGACCTTCCTCGAGCACCAGAATAAAAATGACAGGAATTATCCTCAAGGGACTCAAATCCACCAAGTACTCTATTTGCTATTTTGGTGGCAGCAAAGGACAAACTATTCCCATAATAACATGGGCACATATTGGTATAACACATCAGTGAATAAAAGTTCAAGCTATAAATAAAGGTTGTTTGTTTCAAATTCACTTTAAAAAGACCTATGAATAATCATAAATGACTAGAATGTCTTTTTTTTTTCTATTTTGCTGTCTTTCTTTCCCTTTCAAATTGAGGGATGGATTCAATTTTGTCCAGGATAACAAACTGTATTACACAATCAAGATCTGCCCTTACAAGCACTGCTTTAAAGAATTCAAAAGTACTATAGAAAGGAAAAGGGGAAGGGAAAATGAGACAGAAAAGAAAAGAAATAAAAGAAAGGGGAAAGGTAAGAGAATTAGGCAGATAGCCTAATTTAATATACCAAGCTTTTAGCATTTTTTTCCTGGCTACCACTACAATTGACATTGTGATCTTAAGAATTTTGGTCTATGTGAAAGTAAAACCATAGACTTAACAAAAATTGTTATGGAGATGCTACATAGATTCTACTGTATAAAATCATATGGTGGACTCTTTACAACAGAAATGTCTAATATTTATTTATTTGGAAGCTAATTACATATGTCTGAACCACCGTACAGAAATGACAAATTCCAAGGTTTGTTAATAATCACATTCCTGCAAAGTAAATACTAGAAAGGAAAAATGAAACCCAAAACAAACAAATCAAATTATCTTATCACATGTTTAAAAAAAAAGAGTATGTTTGCAAGACTAAATATTAACTGTACAGGAATAACTTAGTACTTCTCAAGAAGACCTAAGTAAAGAACAGGAAAAACAGACTGAGAGAAGAAAAGGATGACTCCCCAGACATTTCCTTGAAAAATCACAAAATACCACCAACACCTTTACCTCACAAACACATACATACAAACACATATCAAAGGAACAACAAACAAAAATCCACCAACTTTGGCAGAGACATCAATTTCCCCTTTTCTACCCTATCTATGGTTGCTCCTACATCCTAAAACATGGCAGCAGCATCTTCATTTTTAGTGCAATCAAATAAAAAAAATGCCATTTACTTGACATTTAAGCAATGAGTAATGATTGTTTTTTAAAAAGTAAATTAGTGACAACATTCAGCTCAAAAACACAACTTAGTATCAAATTGGGTATGTGAGAAAAGAAGGAAAACAGCTTGCTTCTATTTAAGAAGTTTTCTCATAAGATATCTTACTGGAAAAGAGCTTCTGCCCATTATATGATGTTTCAATCAATCAATAAGCAATTATTAATAACCAATTACATGCAAAGTGATATGCTAAGCATCAAGAATACAAAGGTAAAAGCAAAACATACCTACCTTCAAAGAGCTATCATTCTATCAAGGGAGCAGATATGTACATGCTAGGTACGCATAAGATACATACAAATCAAATACAAAATGACCTTGGATGGGAAGGCAATGGGGGATGCTGTGGTGAGGGAGAAGAGTGCAATCCAGAGCAGGAAAGGTACTTGAATTGAATCTTAAAGAAAAACAGGGAGTCTAGGAGGCAGAGATGAAGAAAGAGCATTCCAGGAACAGAGAAGATAGCCAGTAAAAAGACATGGAGGTGGGAGATCGATTGTCATATGTGAGGAGTAGCGCGTAGGCCAATTTGCCTTCACCATAATGCAGTGGCAATGGGAGGGAATGAAGGAGAGGAGGAGTAATGTGTAAGAAGACTGGGAAGGTAAGAGAAGACCATGTTGTAAAGACCTTTAAATTGCAAACAGAGGAATTTACATTGAGATCTTAAGGGAAATGGAGGAACAGCTGGATTTTAACAGGTGGAGGAATGACTTGCTGAACTTTAAGAAAATCACTGGCTAGGTGGAAGATGAACTGGAGTAAGGAGATCTGAGGCAGGGAAACTAAACCGGAGGCTGCTGCAATAGTCCAGGCAAAAAGTGATGAGGTCCTCAGCCAGAGTGGTGGTCATGTGAGCAAAGAGACGAGGACATATACGAGATGTTATGGAGATAAAAATGATAAGATTTGGCAACTGAATGTATATATGGATGTAAGAATGAAAAGCAGAAAGAAGATACCAAGGGTTCAAACCTGGGTAACTGGTAGTACGCAGTGATGCCAGTAATAGGCAAGATCTGAGGAGGCATGGATTTGGTGGGAAAGAGGATGATGAGATGTTGATTCTGAGACACATATGGGACATTCAGTTAAAAAACTGAAAAGCAGCTTGTGACATGGGATTGGAGCTTAGGAGAAAGACAAGAGATGTATACTCTCATAATTGATGGCTTTGATAAATCAGTGATTGCCAGAAAAATAATTAGCAGGCCAGCATCCAGAAGGAATGGAGGTTTCTAACAATCTACTGCATAAAAAAAAGCATAGCTAAAGTATATTCTGAGCAAACCTAGAAAAAATCAAGTTTTTAGAGTTTTTACTTAAAACCTCTCCTGATTCGACAGACCACTCCAACAAATAAAGAATCAAGGGAACAGTTATACTTTACATTTAGCAAAGAATCCAAAAGTACCTGGGGCAGTCATTCTGACCTTATCACCCAGGTTGAATAAGGGCAGCCAAGTTTGATGAACAAGGACTAATAAGTGAAAGAGTGCTCAAGCTACAATGTATGAAAAATTTATCTTCAGAGAAAAATGTGAAGCTCAAAAGCATTCAAAGTCAAGATAAAAAGTGCTGAGCATAGCATCTGAACTAGAAGATCCAAAAAACAGAGGTCTTCCCATTTTCAAAGGACCATTACAGAATTTTAGAAAGTCTTGACCAGGGGCTCTAAATGTGGGGGCAAGAGGGGGTACATGGATAAATTTCAAGGAATCCATTAATTTAGATGGGGGAGGGGGAATTATATCTTTTATTTTCACTAGCTTTTGGTTCCCTTGGTAATCTTTTAGTTAATGCACTTAAAGACATTATTCTCCTAAGGTCCATGACACCAAAAAGGTTAAGAACCTCTGGCTAGATAGAAAAGTTTTTATTACACCTTTAATTCCTCTATTACTCTAAATATACACTATCAAACCTTTAATGAAGCACAGAAGGCATCATGGCAGACTGGCCAGAGAGCAGGCCTTAGAACCAGGAATACTTCTGGTTATGTGACCCTGGGTAAGTCAATGAACCTGTAGGAAACTCTCTTAAGACTGCACTGAAGAGCTTCCTCATCAATGAAATTACATGTTACATTCACATCCTTATATATTCCTATATATAATTGTGCTCTTAATGGAAGAATCTGACTAGTTGCCAACCTGGAGCGTTCTCATTTAAAATGTTCTTTGGAAGGGGATATTGTGAGAATCTTTGTCGATTGACTGATTGAATCTGAAGTGCCACTAATTTTTAAAAAGGCACATGTGCCCCCTAGTGACAAAATAAGCATATTACAGGTGGAACATAGCATATCAGAGCAGTCTAATGCAGAAATGGAACCCAACAGAGACTCTTGACACTTAATATTCGTGTCCCATCTTATAAGGAGATGTCTAGGGACATTGGTCAATTTGTTGTCCTCTGTAATCAATGAGGATCAAAATGACATTACTATGTCAGGGTCAATGTATAGCATGTCCACCTATGACTGATCAAACCCAGATGAGCTCACAAGGCTGTACAAGTTGGGCACAAATAGTCCATGTGAACATTTGGATTGGAGAGGTTCCTAAATCTGCACATCCCACATTTCTTTTTAACTACTGCAATTCTGCTTCGCTCATAGAACATAGCACCTTCTGTGATGTGTGTACACCATACTGAGCCCGCATATCTTCAACATCTTCCATATCTCACTGCCAATTCCAAAATTCTTCAGAGAGACCTTGAAAGTGGAGCTTTACTTGCTGCAGTACAGTTTGAATGCTTGGCAGTTCAGCTCAAGAAAGGACCTCAGTGACTGGTACCTTATCCTGTCAGGTGATCTTCAGAATCTTTCTAAGATAATTCAAATGGAAATGATTCAATTTTCTGACTTAGTGCTGGTGTACTGTCCAGGTTTCACAGGAATACAAGAATGAGGTCAGCACCATCATATGGCAGGTCATCTAATACCTGTTCTCTCCCACACTTTCCTGTGAAGTCTCCCAAACACTGAGCTATCTCTGGGAATGCATGTATCCACTTTACCACCTATATGCATACCCCTGGAAAGTATACTGCCAAGGTAAGCAAACTTATCCAAAAAATTTCTCCATTTGCTCTAACTGATGCTTCTACATATGGATAGCATGGTGTCAGCTGACAGAGAACCTCTGTTTTCTTGATGTTCACTGTGAGGACAAAATTAGCACAAGTAGCACAGAATTGATCATTCTCTGTTGTATCTCACCTCAGAGGCTGCACTGAATGCACAATCATCTGCAAACAAAAAGTCACCCACCAACTCTCCCTCCATTTTAGTCTTGGCTTGTAGCCTTTTCAAGTTAAATAATATATTGTCATTGAGGTAGCAGACCTTGATGCTGTTTTCATCCTCATTGAAAGAATCCAGCAATATAGTTGAAAACATCATGCTAAAAAGTATGGGAGCTAACAAACAGTCCTACTTCACTCTACTGGTGACTGAGAAAGTACAAGAGCATTTTCCATTATCCAGAACCCTTGCAAGCGTGCCATCATGGGACTGGCGTACAATACTGATGAACTTCTCTGGGCAACCAAATTTTGCCATAATCTTCCACAAGCCCTCATGACTGATAGTAGCAAAGGACTTAGATCAACAAACATTGTACACAAGACCTCTGTTCTGCTCCCATTGTCCATTTTGAAGTTGGCAGGCGGTAAACATCATATTAATTGTTCCTCAGCACTTTCTGAAGCCACACAGGCTCTCAGGTAGATAACTGTCTTCCAGGTGAAGGATCAGTCTGACAAAGAGGACTCTGGCAAGAACCTTGCCAGCAATAACTAAGAGAGAGACCCCCTGTAATTGTCATAGGACAACCTATTTCCTTTTCTTTTATAGAGATGGACAAGGGAGGTATCCTTGAACTTCTATGGGATAACCTCCTCTTGCCATATAACCTGGAAGACTTCAGTCAGTTTTTACATGAGCAATGGACTCCCTGACTTGTATATCTCTGCTGGAATAGAATCAGAACTAAGCATTTTGCCAAATTAGAGGAGCCTAATGGCTTTCAAAACCTCTTCTTCAGTTGGAAGTTCAGTTAGAAAGGGATTGACTTCAACCTGAGGTATACAGTCAGTGGCTGCAAGCACTTGTTGATGATAATCTGTTGAGAACATTATGGAAGTGTCCAGCCCATCTCTCCAGGATCATGTCCTTATCACCAATCAATGTGGCTCCATCAGCACTGAGTAGTTGTGATGCACTGTAGGCCTCTGGTCTATAAATAGCCTTCAAGGAATCATAAAAGCACTTTGGATTGTTACAATCAGCATAAAACTGAATCTCATCTGCCTTCTTACTGAGCCAAGAATCCCCCCCATTTCTCTAAGCTTTACTTGCACTTTACTTTTTTGGTGGAGTTAAATGCTGCCTTCTTACAGATGAACAAACTACATTGCTGGTAAATCCTGTGGAATTCATTTAGTAACTTCTGAATTTTAACATCATTTCATCAAACCAATCCTGATGTTTGTGAATGTTCTGGCCTAAATGAGTAAACGTGATGCTACGCACCAAATCTCTGAAAGCTGCCTACTTGTTTTCTGCTCCACTGTTGTCAACCAAGTGTTGGCTCAGCTTTCCTTTCAAATTAGTAACAAACTGTTCACCCATGGAGAAGCACTCTAATCTGTTGACATTAAGTCTCCTGTTAGCTGTCTTGCCTTGGGGCCACTACTTTTGTTGAATGCAAACATTTAGCTTGGAGGGGACACATCTATGATCAGTCCAGCACTATTCACCACACATTGCCTTTTATCTCTTACATCCTGTCTCTTCTTCTTACAATGACATAGCCTATTAAATGCCAATGCTTGCTGCAAGTATGAAGTTTCATTGCATTTAGGTAAACAGAAGACAGTATTAGTGATGAGAATGTCATGAGATAAGTCTTCAATAGTAAGAGACTATTGCTGTTTCTGACACCATTCCTCCCAAGACTTCCCTACTATGCCTGACAGTCTGTAACTACTGTGGCGTTAAAGTCACCCAGAATGACAAGCGTGTCTTCTTTTGACACACTGATGATGAGGGTCTCCAGGTCTTCATAAAACTTCCTTTTGACTTCATCAGGGATTGCCATGGTGGGAGCATACACACTAATGATGACAATGTGGCACTTCACTCCAAGTGGCAACCATACTGTTAAATGTTCACTTCTTTTGGGAGGCATACAAGCTTGTTGACTAGATTAGATTTGACTGCAAAATCTATGCCAGCTTCACAGTGCTCCTCATGACAGTGACTCTAGAAAAATGTTTATCTAATTCACACTTCAGTGGGCTGGTCTTCATTTGCCAGCTCTGTTTCATTCAAGGCTACTATTTAGATGCAATACTTGCTGAGTTCTCTTGCAATAAGAGCTGTTTATTTTTCAAGTCTACTGAGTTTTGCATTGTCTATAAGCATGCATACAATTCCATGTACCAACAGTAAGTGGAATCATCTTTGCAAAAGTTTTTATTCATTTTTTTTGTGTTTTGACTGCAGGGTGGGATCCCCACCTGCTGTGGTAAGCAGGCCAAGGTTAGGTCTGATGAAGCAGACAATTTTTAGGGTACTTTTTCTAGCCCCTTCCTCATGCTAGGAGGTAAGCAATGCAGTCCTTCAAAAAGGCTGCTCAGATATTCAGGGGGTTACTGATTCGCACTTCTGCTTTAGTCTCTCAGAGAAGATAACCTTCTGACCTGGGCTGCCTATGTGCAGGATTGTGACCACAGCTCCCAGTGGATCTGTATCTGCTGTTTCATCATTTGTCCATCACCACAGGATTCTGAGGTAGGTTAAATGGTATGGGTGATGTCTTTTGACTTGTGCATAAATTGTATTTAAATGAGGTAGGACTGAACAAAATCATGAGCCCCTCTCTTCCAGAGTCAGCAGAGTCCAGTGGCAAGACAAAAGTCAAGACGACTGTTAATGGCTTAGGATGTGGTGGATAACCTTGGCATCTTCAACATCTAACCAAACTCTAAGCACTCCACAGTGCCTGCTTCTGCCACCTTCATAGCCTGTTAGACCAAACTGTTCCACCAAGGAAGTCTTCACATTCCCCCAACTCACTGATGGGGTTATCTCAATCTAGTTTAGCCCATCTGCCAAAACAGTTTTACAAGAGGGTGGTCACTGTGCATGGTACAGCTTCTTGGAGCCATGGGTGAGAGTTGGGTGGCAGGTAGAAATCAAAGGTGGAAAGAAGCCCTGAAAGGCTTAGTGGCAGCCCTCACATTAGATTCCCTTAATACTCTATACACTGTTCAGAGACTCTAGGTGACTCACAAACACCAAGAATCATTAGAAATACAGATGAAGGTAATTTATTTGTAAAACAGCTGTCTCTCTTCTCTAACTTTTGGGTTCAACAGACAACTTTTCTTTGTCTCAACAGTTGTCATCACATTTCACAAAGTTTACAAAGAATGAACAATCAGGAGTACTCATTTTCCTCACTTCTCTTGACGAAGCACTCAAAAAAAATAAACACTCTAGGGAACAATTGCCTAGGACTTTTATTTTCAAAGTGAGGAAAAAAAATGGACTTTTAAAAATTAGTCATACGCAGTAAAGCTTAAAATATTACACCCTGTTTTAAATCAACACATTCTATCCTAATCCCACAATGTCGAAATACAGGAGATTCCATCAAAAATTATCCCCAATGTCAAATCAAACAATGAGATCAATGTTTTTTAAAAACAAAAACAAAAAAATCAAATTAGGACCCAGGCATTACTGTTTGAAGAGGAAGAGTCCATCAACTATAAATAATAATTAAAATATTATTTTACTATTTCTAAAATATTTCCCTTCCTAAGGAAGCAGAAGTCTCATACTCCTTAAGATTGCCCTTCTCCAAAGCATTTTTCTCTATTTCAAATAGTTCCCATAAGTATTTGGTTCATTTGGCACTTGGTTTTGGTTTACTTTTCCCTGGTCAGTCATTATGTGATGGCTTTCTCTTACTTTCTTGACCTAGAAATAATCAACTTAAGTTCTTTTTCCTCATCCTATAAACAGTTCTCTTTTTTCCTACACAGTCTCCCACCTACCATTATTCTGTTCCAAAATTTCCAGTGTTTCCCTTTAGAGAGTAAAGCCCTCATCTCCAGACATCCTGATGAATATCTGGTCACTGTCTTCAGATGGTTCTGGAGAAGAAGTGAGGCTGGTGACCTGCATAGCCCTCCCTCACTCAAAACAAAGTCAAGGGCAAGTCATGTCATCATTTCTCGAATGACATGGTCTTCTTCAGCAACAAAGGACGATCACAATCCTGTGAGTAGACGCAGCTGGCTGAATGGGGACCCAGCCAGCTGGGTAACTCAACTCCTTCTCTCCTGTCTGCCTCCCCCTCCCCTTCCTTCTCCTCTCCAAAGGAAGGTAAATTTGGATGGCCAAAAGATATCCAGTTGACCTGGGTTTTATTGGCTCCTTTCCTTTCATTTCCTTCCTTCCTTCCTTTCCCCTGTCCTGTCCTATCCCAAAACCTTAAATCTACTGCACTTTGAAGCTGAGATGCTAATGGGCCCCTGCTAAGGCCTCCTCTGGACCCTCCCAGCTTTAGAGTGATTATCAATAGTAACTGTGGCCTTCTTAAACAGGCCTATTCAATGAATGAGCATTGTCTCACCCTAAGTGAGTACCTGCAAAGACCTTGGCCTAAAGGGAACCAAGGTCTCCTAGTGCATACTGGGTCATCTCCAGTCATCCTGAAGAATATCTGGTCACTGGATTCAGATGGCTCTGGAGGAGGAGTGAGCCTGGTGACCTGCACAGCCCTCCCTCACTCAAAATAAAGTCAAGTGCAAGTCATGTCATCATTTCTCTGATAGCATGGTCTTCTTCGGCAACGAAGGACAAACTCACAAAGCCCAAAGACCTTTCCTTGCTGTTCAAGGCCCTCTACATTCTCACCTACCTCTTACCTTTCCAGCCTTAATCTATGGTGTTCCCCTTTATGTATTCTGCTCTAGCTAAACTATTCTGCTCTAGCTAGACTATTCTGCTCTAGCTAGACTATTCTCTTCCTCCGGGACAGATACTGCATTTTTCCAGTGCTGGGTCTTTGCTCATGTGTTCCTACAATTGGAATAACCTTCTAATTCCCCTTTTCACTGCTGAGTTCCTACATAATCTTGAAAACACAACTCAAATGCCACCTCTTCCATGAATTTGCCTATGAAGAGACAGTAAAGTCTGATGGAAAAAGTATTGGATTTGGAGTCCAGAGACACTTAGATTTGAACCCAGTGCTGACAACTTACTAACTATGTGAGCTGAGCAAATGGTGTCTTTTCTCTAAAGTACTGGTCATGGGATACTACCAATTATAGCTATCAGTGTTTGGGTCTCAGCTCTCCCTTTTCTCCTTACCATTCCCCAGATTCTAAGATTCATGAGATTGGGGAATATGTGTTACTGATCTTCTGCCTAGCCTTTGTAAACTCCCCATCAGCGTGGATCATTAAACTTTGTAATGTTTTTTAAAAAAGAGGAAAATGCTAAGTGAAGCAAAGTAGAACCAAGAGAACAATACACAATGAACATAATAATTTAAATGGGGTAAAAAATGAATCTCAAAGCTCAGTGATTATGATGATCAATCTGATCCCAAGAGAAAGAGAAGAGGAAGTGCCTCCATCCTGTAATAACACAATCCTTTATAATACTATTTTCTTTCCTAAAAATAATTCACATCAGTAACATTATATGTACAATTATTATCAATTAAACATCAAATAACAAAATAAAATATTTCTAAACAACAGTTATCAAATTCAAATAGAAATGGATCCCTTTGGGCTGCATGTTAACTTAGAAAATGATAAATTAACATTATCTATACTGCACTATATTTTTAAATTATCTGTTAAATATTCCCCAATGACATTTTAATCTGGTATAGCTCCACTCAAGAGTTTTACAGGCAGCTTTGGTCAGAACTAGACACGTTTGATATAATACTTAACATTAAAGTTAAACATTAAAAAACTTAAAACCATTTTTTTGTTTTTAAACAGTAGACACTGATTTGTAATTATTCAAATGTGATTACTATACACAGGGTTTTACAATCACATACTTTATGTTAAGTGGATAGAAACAATAATATTATAAGGTTTTGGGGAATAAATATTTCAGAAGTCTAAATAGTATCTTATTTTTTGTTTCATTCTCCAAAATCAAACAAATTAAAGAAGCATCTGGGTATTCATTTCATACCTCCTGTCATCCCTAAAGGCAAATTTAAAATGCTAAAAGAAAAAGGTATTCTTAATTGGAACCACATAACACAGTGGTCAAATAAAGTCTCTCCCTCCTAATGGCATTGCTAACAGCAAGGCAAATGAATACGATGCTGGTGACACATGTATTGACACAGGTGTAAAACCTTAAAAGTTTGCTTAGGAACCTGCTGGATATCCTGTCCTTCATACCCTTAGTATACCATGATCCTTTAGGTGAAGGGTCATGGGACTCTGATTATGGAATGTTGCATTCATTGGCATACTCAATCACTTGGGTGGTTGGTTGTGCTTAGCTGTTTTTCTTTGTTACTTGTTTTCTGTGTTTGTTTTTGGCATGGGATATAGTGGGGATATCTGGAAATGGTTATGATGTAAAAGGCAAAAAACTTAAAAAAGGAAGAAAGGATTACTTACCTAGTTTCTATCTAAGGCACTGTGTAAAACTGGGACTATCCTGGGACCTGTGCTCTGCATTTATAAAAAAAACAAAAAGGCAAGAAGTGAAGGAGAAAAGTAAGAAAGAATAAGGAAAAGAAAAAAGTACTTAGCCTGGGAAGAACCAGAGATAGGAGGAAAAGGTTTTGAGTTGGGTATTTGTCATATCAGTTTGTTTTTACAAGCACAGTTGTTGGGGCTATTTGCATACTGGGGTGCATACATATGGCTCATCTGTTTTCCCTGGAGAAATAAATAAAGGAAATGATGGAAGTTGATTTAATCAGGTATCCAAAGGTAATAAGAAACATAGATGGGATTGCTGGTTATTTAATCCTGCAATCCTAATGATAAGCAGAAGCAAAAAGACTACTGACCAATCAACAGGCATTTATTGTTTTCTATCTTGTCAGGTACCTTGCTAAAATCTACAGATACAAAGAAAAAGAATTTCTGTCCTCAAGGGGTTCGTATCCTAATGGAGGAGATAACATATACAAAAATAACAGAAATAACATGTATACAAGACACACAGAATAGATGAAAACTTACTAGGGAAGGTTCTAGAAACTAGGAAAGTCAGGCTACTTACAGTTAATAAGTTAACAACTGTTGGAGAGAATGAAAAGGAAAAATAATTCTACAAAAAGTTCAAAATTATGTCAACATATAAATTTTCACTTGGTTACTTCTATGTGTCAGTATGAAGAAGACGGCAAAAACAATTTGGAAAATATGGCTCAGGACTAGGAAAGGACAAATGTTTGTGGATTATTCAAAAGCTGAACACATATATCATGAATACTTTCTTCCAGAAGAGAGTCAGAAGGCTTTAGACATTAGAGGCCCTGAAAAGCATCACAAAATGAAACTGAGTATATTCTGAAAGACAGAAAATTAATGGCTACCGATATAAAAGATGTTTTTGGCTCTGCTATTGGTGCACAGTCAAACCATGAACGAGCTTGAGCAGTGGTCGAACTCAACACCAAACCAGAAGAAAGAGATGTGAGAAGACAGCATGCGTTTATAACAGCTAAACCTCACTAACCTATTCCAACAAACTACTAAAGAATGGAAAATGGATAAAAGAAAAAGTGACTTTGGATATCATATTTTCCAACAGAAGTTGGAATCATCCCAACAGCAGTCCGAAAGATTTCAGAAATTGTACTGACCAACAAACATTTGAACTACTTAAGAAACATGGCAGTCACAGGCCACACACATATGGCAAATTATGATCAGGACTACCTTACAAAAGCACAAAGAATGCTAGAGGAGAATAGAAGTCTGTAGAAAGCTCAACCTGAGACTCAAGTAAGTCAGAATATCCCAAGAGTATTTATAGATGAAACTGGGAAGACAACAAATGGAAAAAAAGCAGAACATCTGCAGATGTTTCTGTAGTGACTTATTCTTATCAATCAGGCAGGCAACAAACACTTCAGTGCCTTATTAGGTGATAGGCACTATGCTAAAGATACAAAGAAAAGCAAAAGACAGGATAGAGCCAAATGGTAGAGTAAAAGCTAGGACTTCCCTGAGTTATCCCCTAAAGTCCTACAAATACTCGTACAAAAATGACTCTAAGCAAACTAGAACTACAGAACTCAGAAAATGACAGAGTGAAACAAATCTCCAGCCCGTGACAACCTGTGAAGTCAACAGGAAGGGTTTTTCACACCGGGTGCCAGCACAGACCTGCAGGAGCAAGCGTCAGGGGACTGAATCATTGGGAGAAGTAGCAGTTTCCTGACTTCTCAACCCACAAATGCCAAAAAGGTCAGTGAGAAAACCTTGTGGGATCTGGGTGCAAGAGGAGCTCAAGGTCTGACCGGGTGGCTTCCAGGCCCAGGGTGGCAGTGGCAGCAGCAGCGGCTGATTTCAGAGGTCTGGGCCCACAGATGGAGGGGGATTGAGCAGCTGATATAAAATCCCTGAAACCTGGGACAATGCTTATCCCTACCCTCACTGGAAACAGAGTTCTATCATGACAAAGAGTTACAAAGTCAAGTGTTTGGCTGAGAAGAGGAGTAAAGATCACAAAAGAATCAGACTATAGAATCTTACTTTGGTGACAAGGAAGATCAGGGCATCCAATCCAGAGGAGGACAGCAGAGTCAAAGTTCCTACATCAAAAGTCTCCAAGAGGAATATGAATTGGCTGCAGGCCATGGAGGAGCTCAAAAAGGATTTCAAAAATCAAGTAAGAGAAGTATAGGAAAAACTGGGAAGAGAAATGAGAGTTATGCAAGAAAATAATGAAAATCAAGTTAACAGCTTGCTAAAGAAGACACAAAAAAATACTGAAGAAAATAACACCTTTAAAAATAGACTAACCCAAATGGCAAAAGAGTCCAAAAAGTCAACGAGGAGAAGAATGCTTTAAAAGCAGAATGGGCCAAATGGAAAAGGAAGTCCAAAAGCTCACTGAAGAAAACAATTCCTTCAGAAATAGAATGGAGCAAATGGAAGTTAATGACTTTATGAGAAATCAAGAAATTATAAAACAGAGCCAAAAGAATGGCAAAATAGAAGACAAGGTGAAATATTTCACTGGAAAAGCCACTGACTTGGAAAATAGATCCAGGAGAGATAATTTAAAAATTATTGGACTACCTGAAAGTCATGAAAAAAAAGAGCCTAGACATCACCTTTCAAGAAATGATCAAGAAAGCTGCCTTGAAATTCTAGAATCACAGGGTAAAACAGAAATAGAAAGAATCCACCAACTGCCAGCTAAAAGAGATCCCAAAAGGAAAACTCCTAGGGAACTAGGAGTTCCCAGGCCAAGGAGAAAATATTGCAAATAGTCAGAAAAAAACAATTCAAGTATTGTGGAAACACAATCAGGATAACACAAACATTAAGGGATCGAAGGGCTTGGAATATGATATTCCAGAGGTCAGAGGAGCTAAGATTAAAACCAGGAATCACCTACCCATTAAAACCAAGAATTACCTACCCAGCAAAGCTAAGTATAATCCTTCAGGGGAAAAAATGGACATTCAATAATGAAACAGAGGACTTTCAAGCATTCTTGATGAAAAGACCAGAGCTGAATAGAAAATCTGACTTTCGAACACAAGAAAATCAAGAGGAAAGGAAAACAGGAAAGAGAAATCATAAGAGATTTATTGAAGTTGAACTGTTTACATTCCTACATGGAAAGATGATACTTGTAACTCATGAGATGTTTCTCAGTATTTGGTTAGTCGGAGTAAACAGACAGACAGATAGATACAGAGGGCATAGGGTGAGTTGAAGTTGAAAGGAAGATATTTAAAGATAAAATTAAGGGATAAAAGGGAAATATATTGGGAGAAGGAGAAAGGGAGAGATAGAACGTGGTACATTATTTCACATAAAAGAGGCAAAAAAAGGTTTCACAATGGAGGGGAAAAGAGGGGAGGTGAGAAGGAATGAGTGAACCTTCCTCTCATCAGATATGGCTTCAAGAGGGAATAACATACACAATCAATACAAGAAAGTAGGGGGAAAGGGGATAAGGGAGGGGAGGGATAATAGAAGGGAGGGCAGATTGAGGAAGGGGGTAGTCAGAAGCAAACATTTTAGAAAACAGGGTCAAAGGAGAAAATAGAATAATTGGGGGCAAGATAGGATGGAGGGAAATATAGTTAGTATTTCACAACATGACTATTATGGAGGTGTTTTGCATAATTACACATGTATAAACTATACTGAATTGCTTGCCTTCTCAATGGGAGTGGGTGAGGAAGGAAGAAGGGAGAGAATTTGGAACTCAAAGTTTTAAAAACAAACATTAAAAAATTGTTTTTACATGCAATTGAGAAATAAGATACACAGGCAACGAGGTACAGAAATCTATCTTGCCCTTCAATAAAGTAGAGGGAAAGGAGATAAGAGGGGGGAATGATAAAAAGGAGGACAGACTGGAGGAAAGGGTAATCAGAATGCATGCCATCTCGGGAAGATAGGGAGAAAATTTGAAACTCAAAATCTTGTGGAAATGGATGGTGAAAAATAAAAATAAATTTAAATCTTAAAAAAAAAAGCAAAAGACTGTCCCTATGAGGCCTCTACATTTAGAATCTATTACCTCAGTACCCAATAGGTTATAGGATGTGAACAAGACCCTATCACTCCTCCTGTCCCCATGCAAAAAAAAAATCTGGACCAGATCTGGACACAGGAGAAAAAAAAACCATATTCTGGGTTTTTAAAGCAATGAAGGATGGATTTCCCAGATATTGAAATGGGGGAAGATATGAAAAAAATTGAGAAAAGTCATAGACTTGTATTATTAAAAAATAGTGATCCAAAAGATATCAGTGACTACCATTCCACAATTATATTCTAATGTCTAAAAAGTCTTTATGAAAGTAATCTACACTTGCATCAAAATTATCTTTGAAGAAAACAAAAGACAATAAGTAAGTTTTCATGCACAATTTCCTAAAAATGTCTTCATCTTCACAGATACACATCTGAAAGCCTTAGGGCAACTTACTGAAAGATATAGGGAACGTAACCTTTTACTAGGCTTATTATTTGCTCATTCTTTTTTTAAAGCACTTGACCCAGCAAAATGCAACTTCAGAAACTCTCCTTGTTCAATGGTTCTTCCATGCCTACGTCAAACTCATATGAGATTCCCTGATTCATTCTGAGAGATCACTGCTTAACAACTCTCTGATTATCAATATTAGCAAAGAATACAAATTCACCAAAGTGTTTTTTACCAACACAAAGAATATACTTTGCAAAATCCCAAGGGAAGAGGGGGCATATAATTTCACCTCTGAGAAAAATCTAGTCAAGCCCTCTCATGTTACAGATGGGAAAACTGAGACCCAAAGTGGGGAAGTGATTTGCCCAAGGTCATGCAGGTAGCATAGGCAGCACTGGAATCAAAACCTAGATCTTCTGGCTCCAAATACAGAGATACCACATCATGGGAAGGATCTCTTGGGGGGAGGGCAGGAAGATATTCAGTAGTATTGTGACGCTTGGTGCTATCATCACAATATAGCCTGTAACAAGAGGCAACTGGACTAGATTATCACTGAGGTCCCTTCCAAATCTAAAACTATGATCTTGGAGCCACGACTGACTTAATAATGTATGCAGGGAAAAAAAAATGGAAGAAAAATCCATCCAGACTATAACATGCAGCTGGACTGGCCACCCATTGAGTTAATGCATCAGTATGTCTATCCTGGACAAGGATTCAAGGTAGACAATGAGCTGAGCCCAGAATCAAACAGCAAGAAGAGGAGAAGCCTGGGTTGCATCTGAGAAACTGTGCAATGTTTTCAATGACTCCAAGCTGCATTGTGTTTAAAACAAAAGAAAACCAGATCAACCATCTTTTTCACATCAGTATTCTTCTGGTAAGACTATAGAGCTGCAAGTCATAGAACATGACTATCTCAAAAGAATGAGAATTATTAGGGGTGACTCAAAGGACAGTGGTGACACACACTGCAGGCATATGCAAGATGCAACGCACATGGCTTGAACACAAGAACTGGCATGAAAGATGTACAGGAAATGTATAATTGGAAAAGAAGGTAGATTGTGGAGCACAAGCAAGTAATAACAGATGAACACACCAAATACTGCACTGTACCCACATAATGCTTTAAGATCTAAAAGGAAAGCCTACATCACACTGGGCAGATCTTTGACAGAGGATTCCTCCTGTGGAGGATTCATAGGCAGGCATAGGTACTTCATGATTTATATCACTGGAGAAAGTACCCACATTACTGAGAACACATATGCTTTTAGGTATATGGAATATTTGCCCACAGACAGATACAGATAATAGAGGTTCAATGACTACGTGAGATTAGGAGACAAGGTACAAAGATTTTAGGTCTTCATTGTGAAAAAGTCTGTTATGGAAAAAACATAACTTCCCAAACATTTTCTCTAATGTGTTTCTTCACACTAATTATAAAAAACTGAGCATGGAAACTTTAGTAACTGTGACAGGAGTGATTTCAGAAGTTACAATTTGTGGACAGGGAGAAATATGAAAGAATAAAAATGAATGGATAAAAAAAGTAAAATTTCCAGTATAAATTTTCAGTATGAAAGTATAAGAATCAGATATGTCTTATGGCCCTCAAACTTTAAAAGAAAAATATATGCAACTTGGACAATTAGCAAATGCTGCTACAAACCATGGCAATGTGTCTAAATATGCTTATTTTGATCTTTTGTGAGGTAGGAACCTTTAAGCTATCAGGAAATAACATTATGAACAAAGACTCTAAATATCATTCAAATATAAATGAATAGGAAAAGTATCGTATTCATTATTAATGCATGTTACTTAATAGTACTATGAATAAACAAGGGGTTAAAACCAAATAAGTTATTCAAATAGCCCTTCATTCTGCCCTAATTTTGTTTTCAAAAGAACATGGCATGGTACTAAGTGAATTGAAAATACCTGAAATTGACAACAGTGAATCAACAGGAAGATAGATTTTTCTATTTTAATTTAAATTTCTCCTCTTTCCTAAGATTTGAGAAAGAATTAAAAAAAAAAACCCAAAAACCATGGTCTATATTAACCCTTCATCTCTAGGGAGAGTTTAGATTTGGATCAAAAGTGTATTTCCATCTTTGTCTTGTGTTAGTACCACACATCCTCTGAACTGTCTACTCTGACATGACTTAGAGCCTGCTTGAATTGGATTCACATGTGGTGATGCAGAAAAATCTTTTAAAACATCTGCTTACATTGTGTCTGGTTTTTAACAATTATCATCCCTTTTGTTTCCCTGGAATAATTAGTTCCTAATTATGTTACTTCACCATAACAACTCTTACATTTGTACCTTTCTTTCCATTCCTGCTAACACTAGCCTTAACCCTTCAAATGTAGACTGGATTATTTTATGACAATAACCTAACTAGCTCTCTTTTCTTTTCAGACTCTTCCCTCTAACCAAATCAAAGTGAGAGACAGATTATTGTTCCTAAAACATTTCCTTTGCACACACTGCCTCTCTGCCTTCTCAAACCTAACTTGCTTCATGGTTACCTGCAGAATAAAATCCAAACACCTTTAACCTGGCACTTTACAGCAAGTCACTCTCTGTTCCTAACTGTTATTTCCTGCTTTTTTTCTAATTTCACTCCTACAATAGAGCCTCTGTTTTGACCAAACTGGTCTAGTCACTCATTTGCCATCTCCCCTCCTCACCCTATATACATACTGACCTTTTCCACTTATTATAAAAAAAAAGGGGGGGGGGGGCTTTTGTCTCTCTCTTCTTCCCAAAACTTAGAGGAAAAACATCAAGTCATTAAAAAAATCGTGACTGGAAATAATTGGAAAACATCCCAATTCTATGATAATGTAGTAAATATTAAAATTCCATCTCCTCTGTAATTCTTTATGGTTACATGATTCTCTGTTCCTTTTCTACATACTTTTTTATTTATTAACAAAAGACATATGAGTTAAAACATTTTATCAATATAAACAAACTCCTACTATGAATCAGATATCCTTGATGCTAAATTCAACTATCCCTAAGTTCCGTTACAGAAACCTTTGGTTTTTATGTTATTTTTCTCACTCACCTGTGGTCTCAGGGCTTCTTCATCACTCTTTCCTCTCTGTTCTAGCCAGCTTTTAAAAACTGCCTGTCATTGCTTTGTATTCACTTCATTGCATTTACTCATCTTTGTAGATCTTTTTCCAGTAAAATGCACATTTCTATCTTGAACACCAGTTAGTGAATGCAGCAACTATTTGCAGGGCCATTTGTATCTTTGGATCTTATTCACAATTCTCATTCTCCTAAAAATCATTGCATTAAAAAGTCATTCCCACTCTCTATACCACACCTCAAAGTGAATTCTTTCAGCTGAATCCTGGGATGGGATAAATGAGGTTCAGAGAGAAACAGTGACGTGGGAAATGGAGCAATTTGCAGTACTCAAAGGAAATCCATATTATCTCTGCGCTATTTACACTAAAAGAAAAGGGATAAGATCTGTGGATTATTATCTTAAAGATATTTTAATCATTTAGGAGAGAAAAATGGTACTGACTCACTAAGAATAAGTGGGATAGGGGGAGGAGAAATGAGCATAAATCCACCAAAAAAAAAAAGCAGGTGGGATTCTATCTATTTTCTGACCTGCATGGGATTAATCTTCACAGAACGTTCAAAGCACTCCACACATTCTTTAAACTCCTTGTTGCGAAGATGAAGGAGCCCTTTGGAACGCTGAGCACGAGCACTCCGATGATTGGACAGCTCCCACGCCTTGTCATAGTAATGGTGGTCTCGAAGCACATCTCCAAGCAAACAATATAAAGATGGTGTTTCTTTCTTGTCTAATTCTTGTCTTAAGATTTCTTCTGCCTAATAATAACAGAAATAATTCAATTGCTTAATAAAGAAAACCAATGGCTAATCTAAAGCATGCAATACATTACTCCATCATAGAGTGATCCCACATGTTCCTAAACTTTTATTGGTTTCTTAGCAATACCTATCCAACTGAATAAGACATCTTGGATGCAGACTGAATTAAATATGAACACCAGAAAAGAAATACCCTTCCAAGTAAACTTAAGGACAAAGAAGAAATGTCAACTCCATTCTTTGGGGGTTATGTGCCTGCTTTGACCATAACTTGTAACACCAGATAGGCAACTTCACAGCCAGACCATGAAGACAGATGTGTGAAATAAATGCATTATTGCTGACCTATTATAGCGGGAATCACAGAATCTCAGTATAGATGGGGACCTCAAAGACTACATCCAAGGCACCTGGAATCAGGAAGACAAGAGTTCAAATCTAGCCTCAGACAATAGCTGTGTGATCTTAGTCATTTCACTTGTTTGCCTCAGCTTCCTCGCTTGTAAAATAGGGGTAATAATAACAGCTACCTGGAAAGGATGTAAGGATCAAAGGAGATAATATATATGTAAAACTCTTAGCACAGCACCTGGCACATATGCTAGCTATTGTTGTAGTTACCGTCATTAGATGTTCCAACTAAACAGGATTTTCCCCTAAATCATTTTCACCATCTCATGATCTTCCAGTCTCTGCTCAAACATTCCCAGTAAAGGTACTCTTTGAGAGTGGAGTTAGAGTTTGCTTAACAACAGTTCAGTGAGGTGGTCAGTACATGCATTTTTATAACCATTTCACAGATGATGAAACAAAATTAGAGAAGTGAAAGGTATAGCTAACAGAGTCTTTACTCCTGTGGGAATGAAGGCTGGCTAAGTGGGAGTAAATGGTTAATTTCTCTCTGGAGAAGGGAGGGAGATAGAGAAATCAAAGTGGAGGCTGAGGAAAAGCAGGAGAATTCTGAGAAATAAAGAATGAGGGAAAGCAATAATCCAAAGTGCTTTACGGGAGGCTAATGGAGAGTAGGTGTTAATGCAGAGGTATCACTCACAGCCCAGTGCCTGAGTCAGATTAAATGTAATTAGGAAATGTTTAACAAAATAAATAAAAATACTACATAAAATAGATAGTGATAATTTGTAGTTTTCTAAGTAGACAGGCAGCCCAGAGGGATCCATTTCTGGTGTGGTAGAATGAACTCAAGACTAAGAATCAAAGACATGAAGCCAAGGACACAGTCCTCTGAAAAACATTTCACCTCTTGAGGCCTCTGTTTCCACATTTATAAAATGATGGATTGGACTAGATAATTTCCAAGGTGTTTTCCAACTTTAACTTTCAGTGATTCAATCTCAACTGTGTCTCATAACAGCTCTATAAGGCAGGTAGATACAAATCTGATGCATGTACTTGAATCCTGCTCATACTACATGCTTGATAACATTATTTGCTGCAATTTTGAGAGGGGCATCAGTCAGCCAAAGCTCTGTCCACAGAGCGGATTAGCCAGGATGGGGAAGCAAATGAGAACCATGAAGACTAGTGGGAGGCATCTGGAGGGGTGCAGCCTGAAGAGAAGAAGTCTGAGGACCTGTTTTTAATCTTTCTGGGTAACCTCAACACTAAACAAGGCACTTGGCACTTGTGGTTATTACTGTTGTTTAATCATGTCCAACCCTATGTGACCCTATGGACCACAGCACATCAACAATGTCCACTGGGTTGTCTTAGCAATGATCCCTGAGTGTTTTGATGGGCACTCAGTAAGTGCCTAATAAATGCTGGTTGAACAATATGGTAGTAGGGTCCAAGTATATGAACACCTGTCATGTAAAAGAAGGATTTATACTTGTTTTGCTTGGCCAGAATAAGGAATAACAGGCACAAGCTAAAGAGGTTAATTTCAGCTCAAATTAAGGACAATCCTAAACTGGAATGGACTATCTTGAAGGAGTGTGTCTGTTCCACTATTTGAGGTCTTCAGGTGGAGGATAGAAGAATCCTAGTTAGGGAAGTTGGTATGAGGTGGAAGGAGACCTCTAAGGTCCCCTCTAACTGTGAAACTCTATGACACCTTGAGTTGAATAATGACCACTTTTGATACTACATAACACATGGTATATGATGTGATTGATAAATGATGTGATACATTGTGGTGTCATTTTGTGCTATGTTAAGTTATATTATGCCTCATACTTCTGGCTCCTGAGTTTCCTAACTCCTTTTGGCACCATTATGGGCTCTAGCTGTCTACAACCTACTGGCATTATAGGCCAGGGCAACCCTGTCTAATAAGTTTTATCTACCTTCAATGAAAAGCATTATTTTAAAAACCTGAGGATACTAGGAAACATATATATGTATATATGTACACAGATATGTATATACATATATAGATGTAAGACAGATAAACATTAGCACACAGAAAGGCTGCCAGATTCACTCTTGATATGGTCAGACAGGAAAGACACAGACAACTTTGAAGGGGCTAATAATCTTACTTTATTCTAGGCTAGTCTTCTCACAAGGGTTGCACCAAATCCTACAGCATTCTCTAGTCACCCTTCTTGCAGGGGGTGATGACAAGAGGGGGCAACTACCCCTAAGTCTTGATGAGGTCGATAGAGACAGGCACAGTTTGTGCACTCCCCTAGGTCCCTTCAAGCCTCAATGGGGGCCAGTTGAGGCAAACACAGAATCCCGCCAAGACTTGATGGGGCTGATTAAGGCATGCATAGCATTTGTGCATTCAACCCTAAGGGTTCCCCACTCCTTGACCAGTGCCCACCTGCTTTACAGAGCAACAGACAAAGAAAGCATCTTGCCAGCAATAGTCTCCATTTTTACATCACCTCATCCCTGTATCTCACTGCACAGTTGCAGTAAATATTTACAATTTAAGCACAAATGTTTATATTATTTATCATTATGTAATACTGCACAAGCATAGTGGAGATGTTTTGAATCATAATCATGAGAACTTGTATCTAATACTCGGGAACAAGAGATCTTTATGGCTATGAATCCTGGGAAACTGAACTCTACGAAATAACAAAAATCCACTTCACACACACTAAAATCCACCTTAGTTACAATGTGTGTGTGTGTGTGTGTGTGTGTGTGTGTGTGTGTGTGTGTGTGAGAGAGAGTGACAGAGACACAGAACAAAATAACGGTGTCAGCCTAAAAAAGTCTTTCCACGAAATGATTGCCTCTTCTTCCAAACTTGTATTAAATTTGATCGTATCTATGAAGTCTTCCTAGCTCTTGTCCCACTTGGCTCTACTCACTTTCAGAACTAAAGGCCAAGATGTGATCATAGGTTTGGATACAGATTTTTCAAATTAACTTGCCCAAGGAAGTTTTCACATGTCAATAAATTAGAGCCAACTCATGACCCACACTAATTTTGTCCATATCACCTGCCCCAATGCGCTTCTCCCCTAGAATCCACAATACCCCCCTCTCTGAAAACCACTTACCCATAAAGGGGCCTCATGGTGGCCAGGGCCAAACCAGGAGTCATTTTAATTCTCAGCATGGTCCTAAGTATTTCACAGGGATGTGGACCTCTAAACAAAGCTCCCCAAAGCACAGCTGGAATAATATTGTATGTCCTGTCATTTATATGTTTTGTGAGTTTGTGTTTCTGGCTTTATAAGAACAGGGTTCATCAATATTTCAAAGCTAGGCTAGATACCATGTGAGTACCTGCAGAATATAAGCACACAGTACCTGTCCCTCCAAAGACTTACACTTTATTCACAGAAAGAAAACATTTACACATCAAAAATTAATTCAGGAAATTTGAGTGATTTCAAATTATCTCATAGAGCAACCCCCATACTCTCCTTGACTATTTTACTTTGATGGGGGTAAGGGAAGAGGAGGAGGAATGAGTCATCACATGCAAAGGTGAGGAAGTACTGCTGATGTTATGCAGCTGTATGCTATTAACCAATGCTGATTCTAGATATTTCACTCTCTGCCAGACAAGCTGTGGGGTGCTAAGAATGTGGAGCTTTGGGGAGGGAAGAAGAGGTGGCTGGTAGAGAGGCAAAAAAGCACAAGAAGGCCCCTCCTTAAGGTAAAATATCCTATTTTTAATTTTTTCAATGTTCCTAGACTCAAATTTATGTGTTGGATAAATTAATTTTTTTCTCCTTGAAATACTGACACCTCTCCCTCTTGCCAAAAGAATAATCTTTCCCAAGGGCAGCATTCACATGCAATATGTTTCCTCTATCCCTTAGTCACATTTCACTCCTCAGCCTATGCCATCTCCTTTCCAAAAGGCTCTCTTCTCCCTACTAACGCATTCATTTTCAATCAGTGGCCTTCAAAGAGCACATCTTTCATAGCACAGTGTTTTTTCCTATTAGGAATTTTACCGAAAAATGTTCCTTTTGCATTGGCTGACTGCACTATGGCAAAGCAAAGGCACCATTAAAGGGCTATGCTGAGCTTCTGCCAGGTCTCAGGTGTGGGTGGCAGGAAATCTTCAGGGCATGCAAAAGATATATCATTCCCAACTCTAAGCTGCTACATGACCAATGAGCAAATAGAAAAGTGTATTTTTAAGCATGCAAGAGGTATTCAGGTAAAACTCTATTCATTAAGGTAAAAAATTGAACACAACGTGCAAAAAAAAGTTTAATAAAGAACTGCCTGCAAAGTTTCTGGAGCACATCTACAGAAAATTTATCAGGTTTTTAAACCCTAGAAGTACTGCCACTGCCCCAAAATGGGCTGTTTTTGCAATATATTTATTGCAACTTGTCCCCGGATTCCAATTTTTGTTCTTACTTCATTTTTAGGGAGATGAGTAAACACTGATGATGGATCTCAATCTAAAATTAAGTACATTCAAAGCCACAAGGAGGGCTTACAGACACCAGTGGAAAACACACAGGAGTTGGACTAAATGAGATATGACTAAGAAAAACTCATACAATACCTGGCAAGATCTGTGACTTCATTGGTGTGGTTACTCCCTCCACCAACCAAAAGCACAATGCTGCCTCATTTCATAAGTCTGCTATGATGTTTAGACTCAGAGAAGAGAAAAAAGACAACGGACCTCCTTTCTTCACAGAGATGAGTTTGTACAGGTTGGAATATCTGCCTGTACTGTCAGACTCCACTGATGTGTCGGCTGGTCGAACTGCTTTTTTCCTTCTTTTTTATGCTTGGTGACAAAGGAAGTTTCAGTGGAGAGGAGGGGCATATTTTAAAATGAAGGTATTGTAAAAACATAAGGTATCAATAAGTATTTAATAAAAAACAAGCTGAGTAAAAAATTCATCAGTGTGTTAGCAAAATTTGGTAATGAGCTTCTTTGTATTTAACTGTGCTGGGCTTCTGATGATAACCATGTGGTCCAGTGCCATATGCTCCACTGGTATATAATTCAGGAACCCAGGTTTAGATCCATACAACAAAGAAGCATCAAATGACAACTCTAATGAAGGCTGCTGCTTACTAATTTCTTCAAAGACCTATTATCATCTTAGAGGAATGAGCCTCCTGCACTCCCTTATTCTATCAGGACAGAAAATCAGCAGTAGGAGACCACTTCAGTCTTTCTGATCCTGCTTGAGGACCAAAGAAGCAACCAAAATGTGAGAGAATGACTTGGCTGAGATTTTTTCTCAAGAACGCGGGATGGAGTCAACAGGTTTTTGGTTTTATTTGGGGGGAGGGGAGGGAGCGGGGATCTTGGTAACTAACTGGAGTTTCTCAAAAAGAAAAGTTACTATTTTTATCAAGTGCAATACAAAGATGATTATGTAGCTGGATGACCAGAGATAGGTTAGGACTATCCACTGTAGGATCACAAGAATGAACTAAAATTCTCAGCAAGAAGTTAGGTTCAAAATGCAGCTATGTCCTTTACTTGAAGAGGTGGAAGACTATGGGCACAGAATGTTGCATAGGCTGTCTGATGAGGTCCTTATGTCAGTTTTGCTTAACTGTTTTTCCTTGTTACACTACAAGGGGAAATTCACTGAGCCAATGGGAGAGGCAGTGGAGAATATATTAAAATGGATGATGTAAACATATCAATAAAGTTTTATTTTGTTTTTAAAGGTTTGGTTTAAGCAATGGTAGTTTTAGGGTCAGTTGTGTTTTTGCTTTTGAATACAATTGAGTATGAAAGATGAGACAGATGCCTTACAGATCTCTGAGGTGGAAGTCCTTCAGAACTATAGCTAAAACTGCCCTGCCCCCAAATAAATAGGTCATAACTTTAGGGAAGCAGGGGGAAGGCTGGCTCCTTTTAACAGAAGGAAATAGAATCTGCTGACCAGATGGAAAGGGCTCTTTTGTAAAAATGATTGGCCCACAGAGTCAATGCCAAAGGAAGCAAAGAACAGTTGGTGTTGTCTGATCTTCTTAAGACTTTCTAGGTGAAAACAAAGCTCTCCTCATAGCTAGAACAGAGCTACAGGGCTCTGTCAGGAGATGATTTCTTGATTAATGCAGAATTAGACACATGACTTGAAGATGAAGTTGGGAAAGAAATACAAAGACAAACAGTTATTTCCCTAAGCTATTCTAATGAGCAAAGAAAGTGTGTCCCTGAGTCTACAGTTTGTTGATCATTCTGGTCATAAGGACTACTACTGAAGGAAGAGTCTTATGATAAAGTGCCAGAAAGGTTAGGATCACATTAATGATTGGAGGATAAGGAGGCTCAATAGTCTTTGTAAGAAATGAGAAATTGAGGATTTTTTATAACTGAAAGAGTTCCCTGCCATGGGCTATATATTTAAAAATAAATAGTCAAACCTTAAGATCAGATGGTACAAGGATGGTGGACACCTAAGAAGTTTACCTTCTCTGGCTGTAATAGCTGTAACTTCCTCTAACACACCACACTGTGAATTATTTCTATTTATAGGGAAAGAACTTTCTGACCACTTCTGTGGCCTTAGAATGTCAGGGAGAGGACAGAGATTAAGTTCTCAGCGTGAATGATAGGAACTTGAAACATAGAACATAGAGAATCAGAACTTTTAGAGCTACAAGGGACCTGAGTGCTCATCTAGTCTTTCTTCCCTTGTTTATAGTAGAGGAAACTGAGGCCCTGGAATGATGCGACTTACTTAAGGTCACATAATCAAGATGTGGGAGAACAAGCCTTTGAACTCACATCTTTTGACTTCAGGCCCAACGTTCTTTCCTTCTGTTCCATCGTGTCAGTTGCTTGACTTGATATGGGACCCTTTGCCTCCAGACTAACAACTTTTTTAGAAGAGCATTTTTGACAAGAACAGCATAGTTTGTGGCTGGCTTAGGAGTGGAGGGTTCTATCTTTGGCAACTGTTATTTCCAAGAGATACTGTTGTATGGATATTGTTGTATGGTTCATGGACCACTCATTGAATCTACAGCTGGACAGTACATGAGGCCTGCCACACTGCTGTCAACTTCTGATAAGGGAAATCACTAATTGATGCCCCAGTGTCAGATCTCTATGACCTAAATGAGAGGGAAATACATGGGTGTTCCCTTGCTTGTTGATACAGACAGAGAAGAGGAAACACTAGAAGCCACATGTTGATGTCCCTAATATAAACAGAGAGGCAGGACAAACATCTCCCAGCAAGTTCCTCAATTAAGGACACTCCAATGAGGCTAAAAGTCTTGGAAAGACTCCATGCAATGAAAGAACAGCTCTCTTCTAACAGCTGCCAGACACAATCCTTTCATCTTTGGAAAGAAAAAGGCAAACGCTTCCTGAACCGAACTCTTACTGTATGAGCAACAACTGAAAGGTGAAAAGTGCAAGGCACACAGGCCCCTTCACCTCACCCCACAAAGTCACTCCCAATCACAGCTCTTTTTGTATGATAGTTCCTAGCACTAATCTTTGACCCAGTAAGCGAAATGTCCACTCACAGCATTCTACACTTAGGTGCCTTACAGGAGTTTGCTCTGGCCTGGTTTTAGGAGGACAAACCGCCAACCCAAATATTCCAGGTCCAAAATATATTAGAATAATTAGAAATGTTGCTCTGGGCAGGCTGTTCATTTGATAAGCTAACTAATCACCTCCTGGTTTTGTGCTATAAAGTAATATAGTATTTTCCATTTTTTGGTCCATTTCTTCCATTTGAAGGAAATATAGTTTAAACTTACTGATTTAATTCATGTTTTTAAAACTAGTAAGCAGTGACCACCACGAGAAAGAAAAATCACCCAATGTTTTCAGCATTCACAGCCCTGGATACTCAGATCTGGTTTCTCTCCTATTTCATTCATTCAAGAGAGATGAGATTCGAAGACAGAGAATATCAGTCTCCAATGTGTTGTCTTTTCTTTCAGTATGAGTGCGCAACAAGGGCTAGAGAGATGTTTTCCTCCATGTCATTAAATTTTTGGTAAACAGCATATACAGCAAGAATCTTCCCCTTAGTCAGAAAACAACAAGCATTTGCCCTTCAGACTTGGGCAAATTTACTCTACAAAACGAGAGGAAAACAGAGTTTTTTGAATCACATGAGCTCAAGGGAATACTGCTGGCAAATGAGAAACAGTTCTGACACCTACTTTATCAGTCTATAGTCAAATATGTGATGGCCCCCTTATGTTGTCCATGACTGACTAAAAGAAGTTGAGAAAATCTCAAAAATGGATGGGTACTCACAAAAATGCTACTAAGACCACAAAAATTACGTTTCTCTGAATCTTGCATTTAAAGGAATATTATGCCATTAATTAGATTTGAAATTTCACAAAACCTCAAATTAAACCAAAATCTACATTTTTGATACACTATCAAGTAACTAATGCCTGAGATTGTTCACTTACAAGGAGGTATTCTAGGAATAAAATATTTGCTAACCTCTTAGGGGAGAGGCAATATTGTATAGTGGATAGAAAGCCATTGTTGAAGGCAACAAGATCTGGATTCCATAACAGCCACACTGTGTGATGACTGACCTTGATAGACTTAGCTCTTCTCAGCATTGCAAGGATCTAAGACAACTCAAGCTGGAAAATGCTATCCATATCCAAAGAAAGAACTTTGGAGTCTGAATGCCAATGGAAGCAAACTATTTACTCTCTTTTTCTATTGTTGTTTTATTTTGTTTCTTTCTTGTGGTTCCTCCCATTAGTTCTAATTCTTCCTTACATCATGACTAATGTGAAAATAAGTTTAATATGAATGTATAAGTAGAGCCTATATCAGAATGCATGCCATCTTGGGGAGAGGGAGGAAAGGATGGGGGAGAAAATTCAAAACTCAAAATCTTATGGAACTGAATGTTGAAAACTAAAAATAAATGAATTTTAAAAATATTTGGATTCCATTTCTTGACATACTGGTTGTGCAGCTTTGGGCAAGTCACTTAACCTGACTGTTCCAGACAATTCTCTCAAACTATAAATTGCAGGGTAGCTGCAGAACAACATTGGCACAGGAAGCTTTCTCACCCTGAGGTGCCCTGTATTAATGAAATGACCAACTAAGTTCCTATATTTTCCTGAGGAAAAATTTCAGCCTACATATAAGCTTTTCTGCAAATACAATATAAGAAAAATGAGTGACATAAGTATTTGTGTTTTATAAATCTTGAAATACATAGGATCTAAATTATATCTGATGTTTTGCTACAATTCACAAAAGATGCATAATAATAAGTCTTAGCAAATCTCACCCTCTCAAATGACCTTTTCTCATATTTCAATGAAAAAATTGAGACAATTCACAGACAGCTCTCTTTTCTTCCTTGTGTCTTATTTCACATCTTTCTTCATCATAGAAGATGGCTTCTGCCACTATCTCCACCTTCACCCCATCTCACAGGAGACAGTTCTTCTCTTTCCACGGCAAAATGTTCTACGTACACAAGTCATCCCATTCTATTCTTTCTTCAAAAGATTGCTGCCTCTATCATCCCTACTCTAACTAAGCTCCCAGATCTCCCTATCTACTGGCTACATTCCCATGTCTCCCTCATCCTTAAAAAACCTTCCTTTGAGTCATCCATCCCTAGCTATTGTCCCATATTTCTATAACCCCTTTATGGCCAAGTTCCTTAAGAAGTCATCTCTAATAAGTGCCTCCACTTCCTTTCTTCTCACTATCATCTTAACTTCCACAGTCTGGCTTCTGACTTCACCATACAACCAAGACTAATCTCTCTAAAGTTATCAATATCCTTTTAATTGCCAAATCTCATGGCATTTTTCAATTCTCATCCTTGACCTTATTACAGACTCTGACATTGTTAATTATCCTCCTTCTCTTTGATACTCTCTTCTATATTTTTGTGAAACTATTTATTTATTTTGGTCACTCTTTAGTCTCCTTTTCTCAATCTTCATTCAAGTCAGGTCCAGTAAATATGGGTGTCCCTAGGGCTCTGTCCTGGTCCCTCTTCTCTTCTTACTCCAAGTTATTTCACTTGGTGATCTCATCTGCTCCCGTTGTTTCAATTATCAACTCTATGCTGATGCTTCTCAAATCTATTTACCCTGCCCTAAACTTTACTCTGCTGGCTACCTCCAGTAGTTCCAAATGGATGTCCCACAGACATCTAAAACTCAACATGTCCAAAACTGAACTCATTATCTTTCTCCACAAACCCTCTGTTCTTCCTAACTTTCCTATTATTGTTCCCAACGTCCTCCCAAACAATCATGCTCACAATTCCTTACCCTCTCTCATGCCCATATTCAATCTGTTACCAAGGTATGAACACTTTACTTTCACAACTTCTCTCACATGTACTTCTTCTCTCCTCTAATACTACTACCTGGTTACCACTGCAGTGTAGCCCATACAACCTTAGGTCTGGACTATCACAGTAGTCTGCTCATCAGTCTCCCAACCTCAAGTCTCTCCCCATTATACTCCATCTTCCACTTAGCTGTCAAAATGGTCTTCCTAAAGCTCAAATCTGACAATATTAACCTTCTCCTCAGTTAACTCCAAGGGCTCCCTATGTTCTCTATGATCAAATATAAAAATTCTGTTTGGCATTCAAAACCCTCCATAATGACCTATTCCTACTTCTCTAGTCTTCTTACACCTCAACCCCCTCACCCCCGCCCTCCCCTCCGCATACACTCTCTCAGTCTGTTTCTCTGTGTCTGTCTCTCCCTTTTCTTCTTTCCCTCACTGCAATCCACTGACGCTGGCTTCTTGACCATTTCTCCCACAAGACATTTCATCTCCCAATTCTAGGCATTTTTCACTAGATATCTTCCCAGTCTTTAAGTCCCAGCTAAAATTCTACCTTCTAGTGGAAGTCTTTCCCAACCCCTCTTAATTCTAGTGCCTTCATTCTGTTAACTATTCCTATCTGTCCTGTCTATAGATGGTTTGTACAGAGTTGTTTACCTCTTCTCTCTTCCACTCTACTGTGAGCTCCTCAAGGACAAGGATTGCCTTTTGCCTGTCTTTGTATCCCCAGCCCTTAGCACAGATCCTGGCACATTACAGGCACCTAATAAATATTTAATGACCATACTAATAACTATTCCTTCAAATAACCATACATACATAAAATATATGTATTTCACACATATTAACATAATTTACTTTTAACAGAATTGTTTTCAACATTTTAAAATGCAATTGGGGAGGGAGGACAGAGAGAGGGAAAGGATACCAGAATATAGTAAAACTCTTCCCCCTAAGGAGAAAGTGGGGCAATTAGATTCTACTTGATTCAACAAACATTTATAAGGCATGTACTATATCCAAGGAAATTTACAAAAATGAATATTAAAAATTTGCTGCTTCGGTGTCAAATGAATATATGTAAGGAAGGAGGAAATTTTACTATGTTTCTAAGTCAATGTCCAGATTCAATTTTTGGAGTTCATACTCTCACATTATTTATCTAAAATGTTAACTGAGACTTTTATATCATTAACTTTTGATTAACCAAGGTGGAGAGAAAGGCAGTGTGGTTCAGTGAAAAGAGCACCTGGTTAGTAATCAGAAGCTCTAGATTCAATAAGAGACCTTGGAGAAGTCTTTTAACCTCTCTGAGACTCAATTTCTTCATCATTAAAATGAGAAGGGTGGACTGGAAAGGAATCTCATCACTTTTTTAAAATCTAAAATTATATGATTCTACAGTACCCCAGAGCAAAATTTTAAGTACAGACTGGCTTCTATAATCATTCACTTAATTCAACTGCCCTAAAAAAAAAAAATGGTATTTCCAGGTAATAGAAATGAAGCAAAATAAATTAAATATTAAATTTAATAAATTAAAGAATTAAATTTATTAAAAGAATAAAGAAATTAAGCTAAATAAAATACACTAAAGAAGATATGAACACATGCCCATTTCATAGAGACGTTATTTTTCATTATCTACTACTTAGATTACTTATGCTACTACTTTCTTGCTTTAGTGTAGCCAAGAAAGAGTTGACTATAAGGTAGATGTGAACAGCAGAATAAATAGGCTTCTTCCAATCTCTTTGCTGAGATCCTTGCCTCATATGCTAAAAAAAATGAGGTCATTCACAGATAGCTCCCTTTTTTCCCCTGTTCCTCATCTCACATCTCCCAAATGGCTTCTGTTACTACTTCCACCTTCACCCCATCTCACATGAGATGCTTCTTCATGCCAAGGCAAATTCCTCTACATACACAAATGATCCAATTCTATCCCATTTTCTCCAGAAGACTGTCCCTTCTATCATTCCTACTCTCAAATAATCTTCCCTCTCTCCCTGTCTGTTTCCCTACTGCCTATAAGTATGTCCCTGTCTCGCTTGTCCTTAAAAAAATAACTCTCCCTTGATCCACATGTCCCCACTAGCTATCATCCTGTATCTCCTTCCTTCTCTGGCTAAACTCCTTGAGAAGGTCATCTACAATAGGTGTCTCCATTCCCTTCCCTCTACATCTATTCTTAACTCTTTTACATTCTGGTTTCTCAGTTCATTATTCAATTGAAACTACTGTCTCTAAAGATACTAATGATCTCTTAATTACCAAATCTCATGGTTTTTCTTAATCCATATCCTTCTTGACTTCTCTGCTGCCTTTAACACTGACATTCATTATCTTCTACTTAACATTCTTTTCTTTCTAGGTTTTCCTAGACAATGATCTCTCTTGATTCTCCCCCATCTGTCTTACTGCTTCTCTTTCTTCTTTGCTAGATGTTCATCTACCTCATTCCAGTCAAGGGCTCTGTCCTGGGCCTCTTCTCTTCTCTATCCATCTTATTTAACTTAGTAATCTCACATCAGCTCCCATCAATTCAATTATCACCTCTATGCAGGTGACTCTTCAGATCGATTTGTTCAGTCTTAATTTCTTTCCTAACCTCTAATCTTATATCTCCAACAATCTTGAACTGGATTTCCTATTGACATCTTAAACTCAACATGTCCAAAACCAATCTCCTTATTTTTCCCCTCAAACCCTCTCCTTTTTCTAATTTCTCCATTACTATCCAAAATACTACCATTATCCTCCCAATGACCTAGGTTTACAACCCAAGTGCTATCCTGAAATCCTTTCTCATGCTGTCTATATCTAATCTATTGTTAATGCCTGTCATTTCTATCTTCATAATGTTTCTCATACACGCCCTCTTCTCTCCTCTGATACTGCCACCAGTGGGTGCAAACCCTCATAACCTCATGCCCAGAGTAATCCAACAGCTGACAGGTTGATCAACCAATCCATCCTTCATTCAAATGATGAAGTTATCTTTCTAAAACCTAGATTTGATCATGTCACCCCTCTATTCAGTCAACTCCAGTGGTTCTCTGTAATCTCCAGGATCAAATAGAAAATCTTGTTTGCCTTTTAAAGCCCTTTCCTACCTTTCCAATCTTCTTATTCCTTAGTGCCTTCTCCATGTACTCTGACACAGTGACACCAGCCTCCCTGTTGTTCCATACACAAGACATTCCATCTCCCAATTCAGTACATATTCATGTCTGGAACTGTCTTCCTCCTCATCTCCACCTCCTGGCTTTACTGGCTTCCTTTAAGTGTCAACTAAAGCCCCACTTTTTGTGAGGAGCCTCTTCTAGTTTCCCTCAATGCTAGAGCCCTCCCTTTGTGGACTATCTCCAATTTATCCTGTCTATATCTGGTTCGCATATTGTTGTTTGTATACTGTCTCTCTCATTAGATTGTGAGCTCCTTAAGAGCAAGGACTGGCTTTTACTTTTCTTTATATCTCTAGCATTTAGCACTGTACCTGGCACAAAATAAGAATTTAGTAAATGCGAAATAACTTACTGTTTTATATTACATTATCTACATTTGCAGCAGCCTTTTATCTATTTTAAATTTCAATTCACAATATTATTTGATTTCAATATGTCACATAGTTGAACAGTTATAATTTAACACCCATTGATATCCTTTTAAGTTATGTTCATTTGGGGGAAGGAGGAAACAAATAGAAATATTGCAACATTTTCCTTATTACACAACCTAAGGGTGGAATCCAATATGCATTACATATTTAACAATTTGTCCTCCTCAAGAGGGACTATCACACCCTTTGGACCTTCCTGAATAGGGCTTGCCAGCTGTTCTCCCTTTTAGTTACCTCCCTTCTCTGTCCCACAGCTGACTACACAACAGGGAACCTAGAGACATCAAGAAGGAATTGTCTCATTTTTTGCATCTTGCATTTGTAGTTTCCATCTGTTGTTCTACATAAAGCTGATGGAAGAACAGTTAGAAAGAAAAATAAAATAAAATGTAATAGGTCCTAATAGTTCACTAGTCTTCCTGAAACTTTCAATATCTATTACACACATACAATATGAATGGAATGAAGTGAGAACATCATGGTGAAAAAAAGGTCCAGAAGAGCATACTAAATAAAGCACTTAAAGGAGTGGCAGGTAATTGTGAAGAATCTAAATAGACATGCCACACTAGAAAAAACAAACATTTAGAAGATGCAAAATAAATGAAACGTCGCAACAGTACAGATGATTTTTGGTTACATACCTTTCCGTGATGTCCAGCTCGTTCATGACAAATGACAACATCTTCCCACATTTCTAGTTTCTCAAAGATCTGGAGGGCTGAACTAGTGCATCCCAATTCAAAAAGCAAGGCTGCAAGCTGGCGCTAGGAAAAGCAAGTTAATATAAGTTAATATTTCTTAAAACAGACAGGAAGACATATTCATGGGATGCCATGCTTGGAACACGATGTATATATGTGTGTACATATGAAATATTCTGTGTGTATACATACACAAGCACACAGAAAAGCTTTAAACTGCACTAAAATTTTTGAATACTTCTCTCTCTCTCTCTCTCTCTCACACACACACACACACACACACACACACAAACCTCCCCCCCCAAAAAAAACACATATATACAACACACCATAATGGTTTGACTAGGATGCTTGAGAGAGGCTTATAATCAGCGTTTTTTTTCAGTCAAGTTAATATTAGTTGACATTTCCTGATATAGACACAGAGCTATATACACATACAAGTATGTATGCAGACACACATGTATATGGGCATGTATGAATGTGTATCTGCATGCATGTGTACACACATACACATACCCCATAATGTATCTAGTATTTGAAAGCTGTTAGCATTTATATAGCACTTCAAAGTCTATGAAGCACTTCACAGATACCTCATCTTATCATCACAAGTTCCCTGGGAGGTAGGCGCTATTCCCAGTATCACACAGCTGGGAAGTTTCTGAGGCTGAATTTAAACTCAGGTCTTCCCAACTGCAGGCAGATACTCTTCTGTCTTTTCCTTTTAAAGAGATTCCATTTTAGGGGTAAGGCCTACACTGAGATGAACACAGTATCATAATCACTCTCTTTAGAGAAGCTGGTCAGCTCATAAACAGAAAGCCTCTTTATTAGAATTCTGTGGAATCCGACCTTTGTTTAACAAGCTCTTACTCCATAAAGAATGAAGATAGATGTATATGAGAAAACTAAAAGGAGGACTGGCGGGGAAGCGGGAGAAAGGGGAGGGCTGTCTCTTAAAATATTTAAGAGAACAAAGGAATATCGAATGCCCACAATCACAAGAGTGGTCCAAAAGTCTTACTGGACGTCTAACCAAATAAGTGATATGTACTGTTGGTAAGTGGTAATACTATACTCATTGCTAATCAAGTCACTCTTCAAGTCAACTCAAGTCAGAACTCCAGTCAAGAAGCAAGCAAAAAAGGATCTCAGAGAAGTCAGAAATGCCACATCCAGAGATGGCTACAACGGGAAAGCCTAAGTGTTTCATTCAAATGAGAGGAGGACTGTCAACCAGCCTACTTCTAACATAAAAGCCAGTTACATCTTACTAATGTGGTTTGTTAGGAATAACTTTTTGAAAGATGTGATTTTGGATTGAGATGCTGATTAGTTTTTTTGAACTGCTTTTCTCTTTTTTTTTTTTTTTAATTTGTTATACGGGATGGCTCTCTGGATGGGAATAGGAATATATTAGGAAATGGCAATCTAAAAACAAAAGATGCCAATAAAAATTAATTTTTAAAAGGGCTGTGATAATGATCCTAAGTTAAATATCTACTTTGATCTCTACAAAGTTAAAGGTATTAGGTAAAATATAATTATATTTAAGATACAGCATTTTAGAATTTTGAGACCATATAATGATAACTGAACTAGATAGAATGAGATGACCCAAATATTGAAGGCTAGACCTTTTGGGTTCCTTGGTTAAAATAAATATACTATTTCAAATTTAAAAGAAAAAAAAAAAGGCTGTGATTTTGATAACCTGCTATGTAAACTACACAGGCTCTCATTCAGAACCAATTTAATCTTTTTTTCCCCAAAATGTATTAGTTTATTTGTTTTCAGTTTTCAACAATCACTTCCAAAAGTTCCAAATTTTCTTCCCCTCTCTCCCACCTCCCTCCCCAAGATGGCATACAATCTGATATGCATTCTACACATACATTCCTATTAAACATATTTTCACATTAGTAATGTTGCATAGAAGAATTAAAATGAATGGAAGAAACCACGAGAAGAACAAAACAAAACAAAACAGAAAATCATCTACTTCACTCTGCATTCTGACCCCATAGTTCTTTCTCTGGATGTGGATAGCATTTTGCATCAATAGTCCTTTGGAAATATTTTTAGGTCCTTGTATTGCTGTGAAGGGCTAAGTCTATCAGAAACAGTCCTTGCATACTGTGTATATGTTCTCCTGGTTCTGCTCACTTCACCCAGCATCAGTTCATATAAGTCTTTCCAGGTTTTTCTGAAGTCTGCCTGCTCATCATTTCTTATGGAACAGTAGTATTCCATTACATTCATATACCATAATTTGTTCAGCTATTCCCCAATTGATGGGCATCCCTTTGATTTCCAGTTCTTGACCACTACAAAAAAGAGGTGCTACAAATATTTTTGTACATGTGGGTCCTTTTCCCATATTTATGACCTCTTTGGGAGACAGTTCTAGAAGCGGTATTGCTGGGTCAAAGGGTATGCACATTTTTATAGCCCTTTGGGTATAGTTCCAACCTGCTCTCCAGAATGGCTGGATCAACTCACAGCTCCACCAACAATGAATTAGCACTTTAACTCTCCCACATCTTCTCCAACATTTGTCTCTTCCTGTTTTGTCATGTTAGCTAATCTGTTAGGTGTGATGTGGTATCTCAGAGTTGTTTTGATTCGCATCTCTCCAATCAAAAGTGATTTAGAGCATTTTTTTCATATGACTATAGATAGTTTTAATTTCTTTCTCTGAAAACCGCCTGTTCATATCCTTTGACCATTTATCAACTGGGGAATGGCTTGTATACTTGTAAATTTGACTCAGTTCTCTATATATTTTAGAAATGAGGCCTTTATCATAGACATTAGTTGTAAAAATTCTTTCCCAGTTTTCTGCTTCCTTCCTGATCTTCAGAACCAATTTATTCTTAACTTAGATACAATCCCAACAAACTTAGCTCATCAGCTTGCTTCTAGAAAGTTAGAAAAGGTAAACCATAGTGTGCAATAATGACTAATAGAGTCCAAAAGCAAGAAAAGAAAAATAGGAAGCTTTTTAAAAATAAAAGAAACTCAAAAAGCAAAGCTATTTGGGGTCAGTTAGCATAATGTCAAATTCTGTACTATGCTATATTTCATAAAATTTACATCCCCAATGGTGAAAATAAACCTATTTTGGTGTTATGAGGTATAAGCTGAAGTCAACATGAAGATGCAAAGCAGGTGAACTATGGTATTTTCTGAATTTGCTAGATAAATGACCTCACCATTAGCAATGACAAATTGATATTATCTATACATTTAATAAAACAAACTGTCCTAAATATTGGGACATCTGCAATGAACTCTTAGCCTCTCTGAAAATAATAAACCTTTAATTTTAAATAATAATAATTTTTACAAAGTATTTTTCAAATATACTCCAGAGATATTTCAGGAGAACATCAACTTACTTAATGTTACAAATTCAAGACTACTTGTGAGCTCTGGAGGCTAATAAGTGGCCCTAAAAATGGAAGGACAAAGCAAAGACAGGAAAGTAGGTGAGGTTCCTGAACAAGACATTCCTTCATCCTAGTGAGACCAGGATGATAACTGGCTTTTGCCTTCATCATCATACTCTTCCACTTAAAGGCTCTTCCTCATCATGGTGAGGCAATAACCTGAAGTCTTCAAAAGTTCAGTGCATCACAGACTTAGCTGGGTATTACAGCAAGTTAGAAAGGCTTAGAGTGGTCTGCAACAACAAGGAAGGATAAAAGACTATATCTCTGTCTTCAAAGACTAACCTCCAGCTAAGTTTTGAGTAACACATCACTAGACTGGCTGGAGAAGGATGGATTTTTTCAGGCACAGCAGCTTTTGAAATTCATCTTAAGGAGTAGACGGCTTGCAGTCTGTCTTAGTACTCACACTGAGGGCTGAATCCCTGAAGTTCTAAAGTGTCATTAAATTACTTTGTGGATTAGTACGATGACAGGGTTTCAATTTTTTTTTAACAAAAAGAAGCCATTGTCCCCAAAATGATACAGAGAGAAATCTGAAAGGGTATCGTTAAGATAAAAAAAAATTGTTCTCTCTGTGATGATATAGATATATAGATTGTGTGTGTGATACACACATATAAATGGTTTTAACTGCACTAAGATTTTTGGGACACCCTACACACACACACACACACACACACACACACACACACACACAGAGTTATGTGTGTGTATGACATTTTATTTTCACATATATATAACATACAATACCGAATATATATAAATTTATAAATAAATCTGTATGTACATACACATATATTTACCCACACACATTTGATTGTGGGAGTATAGATGGAAATTTATCTGAAGTTTAGAGTCTTAGAGAGTTAGCTTGGGATCAAAGGGGTTTCAGGACACATTCATGGTCCTATACCCAGTATGTAACAGAAGCAGAGTTTCAGCTCAGGTCTTTCTATTTTCAAGTCCAGCCCTCTATTTAATACACCATGGTACTTCTCAATAGTAAATATGGACTATCAAACACAATGCACCATATGGAACAGCCAGAAGGAACAATAAATTATCCTTTTACATAACATAAAGATGAAATATGGGGGAAAATCACAGTATTTTAAGAAGATATTTTCAAAACCTGAATAATGAAAACTGAGAACTAAAGTATTCATTTGGGAATGTGTTCTAAATTAGATGATACAAATAGGTCTCCAAGGAAAAAGGAAGGCTATTTATTGCTCACTGTGAGACCATATAGATTATTCAATGAAAAAGGGAGTATAAGCCATCTCTCCTGAATAATGCTGCACAATGGCCAGAGCCATGAAGGTAGGAAGAACAAGGACTTGGAGCAGTGCCTGAATCTTCTAGACAGACTCTAGAGAAAAGATGGACATTCAACAGACATAAGCTTTGTAGTACTTTTACAGATTTTTATATTTTCATCCTACAAGCCCCATGGTCCAAAACATTTAACAAATTATATAGTTCAGCATCATAAAGATGCCAAAAATCTTTCAGCTGCTAACTTAACACCTTCCTGATGAAAAGGCTATTACTTTGGAAATGATGTGTTAAAGCCTTTTACTTTCCAATATTTTTTTGCAGACTATCTCAAAATATAAAAGGACCTCCAGCAAGCAAGTGCCCAGACCTACTAGCGTGTCACTGGACATTAAGAATATAATGCATATTATGAATCTATATTAAAGTACAGTGAACTGTCTAAACTCAGCGATTTCATCACAAAGAAGCCACCGCCTGAATAATGATGTATCTCTTCTTCTCCTGAGACAGCGATGGTTTCAAATAATAATTTGATTATACTTAGATTTGAACTGTAGAATCACGTTGGGCACTTCTAGACTGCCTCTGCTGGGGTTGGAAAATATATCACTCCATTTTTTGGAAGGAGGGAAGGAATCCACAGTATTTAACCAAGGAAAGTGATAAATAAGAAGGAAACAGGATTAGGAAAAAGAAAACTGCAGTTCCAATCTTAGCTCCTTTACTACACTGTGTGTTCTTGGAAAAGTCAACTTACTTCGATAGGCCTTAGATTTCTCAGGGAGAAACTGAGGAGGCTGGACTAAAAGATCATGAAATCCCTTCAGGCTCTATCATTCCATTACATTAAGTCAGCATACCTGCACCACTGGAAAACTGTAGGCAGTGGAAACCAGGGACTGCCACCCTCATTCAGGTCTACATATGATGTCGAGACCAGGATTATCTTCCTACTGAACTCAGTTACAAGTACCATGTACAAAAGTCCTATTCTCTTTTTTTTCTTATCCTTCATGCTCATTTCCCTAGGTGATGGTTTACTATTATTATGGTACATATTTAATATGTGTGATCTTACAAATAAACTTCTCTTCTTTCTTTAAAGATACCTTCACGATAGTATAATTGAAATGTGACTATATCTGTAGAATTAAGCTTTAAAAGTATCAAGTTATTTGGAAAATAAATGCTTGTACCAAAATAGCTATAAAATTTCCAGGATTAATATGAGAATAGGTTTTTTAAACTCTTACTTAACTAAGATTCTGCAGACTGTGATTTTAAACAAAACATTAATTGGAAGTAGGAGTTATTCTCTTCTTCAGGCTAGATGTCCAATGATTTTCACTAAAAATTTAAAAATTCAAACATGGCAAATTCTAATTAGTGATCTGAATGAATAATTCACAGCATCTGAGATCAGTGATTTCTAGTAAAATTTAAGAAACCTGTTTAAGTAATGTCAAAAAAAGAGGTAGTGTTGAAATTAACCTGTATAGCCCAGCGTGTTGGCACTTGGCAGCAATAGAAAATCTTCAGACGCTCCAATACAGAAGTATTCTTATCCTCAAACTGGTCTGCAAGAGCCTGCAAACAAAATAATGATGCAAGTTTAACTAACAAGTACCCAGGAAAGATTGTTCTAATAAACATGTGATTTAAAATTTTTAAAACAATTTAGCAAAACCACAAATAAAAAACTGACTAGCAAAAATGATTTTATTTAACCACAAAAATCCAGGTCCCTGAAGGCATATTGAAGATATCTAAAATACATTTATTTTCATATCTATTAATGCAAATAAATCCTAATTAGTATTTTCATTCCAATTCTAATGAGTACTTTCAGGAATAAGCAAAATTTCACTGATGAATTAAAAATTTAATTGCTTGAGAATATTTTCCTGTTTATTGATCATAAACAAAAGCAGATTATCCTGACTATAAAGTTTTCCTCAATATTACTGAAATATAGCTCTGATTAAAGAAGTTATCATATATGTAGTTGGAGTGAAAAACTTGGATGACAGATGAGCAGAGGACTCATGTGTAGCATACTCTAGAATAACACATGGCCATGGAACATTAGGAAATTATACCAATAAACAGAGCAGCGTGGCACTGAAGCAGCCTTCTTTGAAAAAGCACTGCATCTCTACAATGCCCTAAGGGGTAATAAGTAATGCAAACAGTGACCAGTTATCTAAACAGCAACTACAGCTGTAACAGTTCTCGCATAATCTGTGTTATTAAAATTAATACAGCGATCTTCTTTCACAAGCACACAAACACAGAATAATATCACCAGGATCACAAGTGAGCTTGGATCCAGCTTCATGAGGATATTGGAAAAAGTGGCATGTTTTCTTTTCACCTCCAAATTCTTATAGATCTTTACTCAACTCTGAATCATCATGACCTTGTCTGCACTAATCACATCTTTTTATATGGTTTAATTTGGTTTAATTTGCTTCATGGCTACAAGATTGTAGTCTCTGATGAATTAAAATCATCCAAAGAGACGTGTTTGGTGGATATAAGGAGATTCTGATTTATTATCCTCCCAGCCCCCAAGAAAGGAATTTGCAAAAAAAAGTAAAGGATGACAATAAAGAACTATATGAGTGAAAAAAAAAAAACAAGCAGATAACCATGCTAGTTACATGGCAAGAAAAAGGGATGACCTTTAGACAGTCAATGTATTCCACTGGTATCCTTACAATGTCAAAAGAAAGCAAGAAAGACCCTGAATATGTTGGCTGGACTGACCTGTACAAATTTATGGGAGGGCATAGATAAGGGCAGCTATGGATAGATTGTAATTGGCATTACCGGAAAGAATATAATACCAAAGATTATAGGATCATGGATTTAGAGCTCAAAGAAACCTTGGAGGCTATTAAGTCTAACCCTTTTATTTTACAGAAGAGGAAATAAACTGATCTGAATAGTCCTTTCACAAAAGGTGAAAGTTTGGGGTGAACACAACTTTGAGATACTTTCTAAAACATAAAAAGGTAAACCAATTAATAAATGCTTCATGGATTGAACACTCACACTAATTTTAGAGTTGTAAAGAACCACAAGGGGACAGCTAGGTGGCACAGCAGATAGAGCACCAGGCTTGAAGTCAGGAAAACTGATCTTTCTGAGTTCAAATCTGGCCTCAGACACTTACTAGCTGTGTGACCCTGGGCATTTAACCCTATTTACTTCACTTTCCTCATATGTAAAATAAGCTGGAGAAGGAAATGGCAAAACACTCCAGATACTCCAGTATCTTTGTCAAGAAAATCTCAAATGGGGTTGTGAAGAGTATGTGATGAAGAGTTAGAGACAACTAAACAGCAGCAAGAGAGAAATACTTTTAGGCAGCTAGGTGGCTCAGTGGATAGAGAGCTCAGTCTGGAGTCAAGAAGATCTGAGTTCAAATCCATCCTTAGACACTCATTTGCTGTGTAGCCCCAGACAACTCACTTAACCTCTTTTTGCTTTAATTCACTCAAGAAGGAAATGGCAAACCACTACAGCATCTCTGTCAAGATACAGGGCCACAAAGAGTTGGACACGACTGAACAGCACAAGGACAACTAGATTTTCTATTCTCACACTCACATATTTTAACTGAAGAAATTGAAGGCCCTCTCTTCCACAAGTTCCCTCCTTTTCTCATCTCTTTCTCCTTCTACTTCCCTGTAGAGGAAGATATATTCTATGCCCAGCTGAGTGTGTAAGTTATTCCCTCTTTGAGCCAGTTCTGATGAGAGTAAGGTTCAAGTACTCCGCCCCCTTCTCTTCTTCCCCTCCACTGAAAAAGCTCTTTTGTGTTTCTTTTATGTAAGGTAATGTACCCTATTCTATCTCTCCCTTTCCCCTTCTCCAGGAGCATTCCTCTTTCTCACCTCTTCATTTTATTTTTTTAGATACTGTCCCATCATTTTCAATTCACACCCATGCTCTCTATGTATGTTCCTTCTAACTGCCTTAATGAAAATGTTCTTAGGAGCTACAAGTATCATTTTCCCATGAAGGAATGTAAACAGTTCAACTTTGTTGTTGAATCCTTTATGATTTCTCTTTCCTGTTTACCTTTATGCTTCTCTTGAATCTTGTATTTGAAAGTCAGCTCTGGTCTTTTCAACAAGAATGACTGAAGGTACTCTATTTTATTAAATAGCCATTTTTCCCCTGAAGGATTACATTCAATTTTGCTGAATAGGTGACTCTTGGTTGTAATCCTAGCTCCTTTGCCCTTCTAAGCTCTGTGATCCTTTCATGTAGAAGCTGCTAAATCTTGTGCTATGCAGACTGTAGCTCCACAATATTTGAGCTGTTTCTTTCTGGCTGCTTTCTATTTGACCTGTTTGGCTATAATATTCCTGGGCATTTTCATTTGGGGATCTCTTTTAGTGGGTGACTGGTGGATTCTTTCAATGTCTATTTCATCATTTAGTTCTAGACTGTTAGGGCAGTTTTGCTTGATAATTTCTTGAAAGATGATGTTTAGACTTTTTTTTTTAAAATCATAGCTTTCAGGTAGTCCAATAATTCTTAAATCATCTATATTTGATCTATTTTGCAGGTCAGCTTTTTTTTTAATTAGAAATTTCACATTTTCCTCTATTTTTTCATTCTTTTGATTTTCTTTTATTGTTTCTTGATGTCTCATGGAAGTCATTAGTTCCACTCTCCCAATTCTATTGTTTAGGATTTATCTTCTTCAGTGAGCCTTTGTATCTCTTTTTCCATTTGACTAATTCTACTTTTTAAGGAGATCCCTTCAGGGTCTTTTTGTATTTCCTTTTCCATTTGGTCAATTCTGCTTTTTAAGGCATTTTCTACTTAGTGCATTTTTGTGCCTGTTTTATCAACTGATCTATTCTATTTTTTAGGGTATTATTTTCTTCACTTTTTTTGTTCCTCTTTGATTCAAGATGTTGATTCTTTTTTCATGATCTTCTTACATCACCCTCATGTCTTCTCCCAATTTTTCCTCTATTTCTCTTATTTGAGCTTTAAAATCCTTTTTGAGCTCTTCCATGGCTTGAGATCAATTCACAATTGGAGGTTGGGGGGAACTCTGAATATAGTAGTTTTGACTTTGTTGCCTTCTTCTGAGTTTGTGTTTTGATCTTCTCTGTAACTATAACAAATTTTTATGGCCAGGTTCCTTTTGTTGTTTGCTCATTTTTCCAGCCTATTTCTTGACTTTTAACTTTGTATGTTAAAATTGGGCTCTGCTCCCAGGGTGAAGAGGCAAATTTCAGGGGTTTTTGGTAGCTGTTTTCAGAGCTAATTCTGGAAACTTGTAAGTTTTCAGTTCTTCCCAGGTTCTGTGATATAAGGAGAGGTGTGTTTACTACTCTCCTGGCCTGTGCTCTAGTCTATGAATAATCATAAGCATTCTTCTTTACTCTGGAACTATGACCAGAGTCCCCACTTCCCTGAGGCCACAAATTCTAGTACACTAGTACTCCACCTTGTCCCGGGTTTAAGACCCAGGACTGCAACCCAAATCCACATACAGGCAGTGCAAGAGAGTCCTGCACCTTGTGGTGCAGCAAAGGGACCTCTGTTTTCTCCTTCTGGCCAGTTTTCTGACCCCCTTGCTGTCTGTTGGCTGAAAAGTCTGAAAAGTGCCACTGTTGCCACTGATTCAGTTACCCCCAAGGTTTGCTGCTTGTTTGCTGGGGCTCAACTTGTTATTGTGCAGTTTGTGCTGGAGTTGGAATGTGCTTCACTTTCAACCCAGTGTGACAGACCTTCCCTGTCATCCATCTAGATTGTCTTGGGCCACAAAATTGTTTTACCCCATACTTTTATGGATTCTACCACTTTAGAATTCATTTTGAGGCATTATTTAAAGTTGTTTGGAGGGGAATTTGGGAGAGCTTAGACAAGTCCTAGCCTTTTCTCCACCATCTTGGCTCTATCCCCCAGAAAAGTTTTTAACTGCATAAATTCTCCTGCAGGACATATACAAAATCTAATAACTATTTGTTGTTCTATGTAAAGTACTGCCTTTTCAAATATAACAACTTTGCTGCTGAAAGGAGCAGAAAAAGTATTTTGGTATAAATAAAAAATAATAAATCATCATGGGAAAAAATATAAGGTAACATCCCTTTCATTGGTGAACAGTTTCATAGTTAAAAGTGGAAAACAACACCTTTGTTTAATAAAAACTGCTAAAAATCCATGTGTAAAAAACCCATAGTTTTTAAGTGGGACGTGAGAAGTCTGGTTTCCAAAAGGGACAGAAAACAAAATTTTTGTATAAATACAAGGCTTGAAATCATCTCATAAATTTTGTATATGAATAGTCTGGTGGCTGAACAGAGCAGAGAAATAACTTTTATTTGCTAAAAACTCATGAGTTTTTATGAAGAAGCACAATTTTCAGAAAACAAAATGTTAAGAGGAAAGGTTGAGGCTCCATCAAGAACAAAGAAGAGAATGAGGAATCCCAGAAGCTGAAATGAGAGAGATGAGGACATGATCCGGCTAAACATTCATACTTAAATGGTATTTGTGAGGAAGGTTGGGAGCTGCCTATATCATACTTAATTGGATTTATATGCCACTTCCACCATAAAATACTGTGTATAATTCTCAGCATGAGACAACACTGATTACATCGCTCTTTTGTCCATCCAAGAAGTCTTTCAGTCCTTTGGTCAAATACATCCAGAATAAATTAAGACATAATGAGACTTTTAAACCATCTTGGTCAAAATACTTTGAAAGTTTTTTGGCTTTCCTTCATAGAAACTAAACAATAAAAAGGTTGCATAGTTCTGTCCACTGTTCTTTAGCTGGTGGAAAGGTTGGAGGAATGAGAAAAAAAAGAGAGAATGACTTCTAGTTTCAAACATATGGTTACAATACTGGGATAAAGAAATCACTGAATTATTTCGTGAAAAAGAAAAAAAAAATTATCTCTTTCCCAATCCAATCCAATAAGCACTAAAGGGCCTACTACATGCAGGGCACTTTGTTAGGCACTAGGGATACAAAGAAAAAATGAAAACTAATCTCAGCCTCAAGGAACATTCTACTGGAAAGTAACCAATTGCCACTGTCACCCTCCTGAACTTGTTCTCAGTCCTCAATTTTAAGCTTCTGTGCTTCTCTTGGTCTATCACTCTCTGCTGTCCTCAGTTCCCTCCCTTCAAAGATCCTAATCCTACAGTGATCCACTTTACTAAAGCACTGTCCTTCCCCCTTGAATTCCTAATCCTCTTTGTGCTCAACTTCTCAGTCTTTGTCCTCAGTCCCTTCATTCAATAAAGATTCAGCTCATCTGGTGCTTTCTCTGTTCCCCATTTACTCCTGTTGTAAGCACTAACTCCCTCCTCAAACTTTTTTAGAGCAGTTTCTGTATATCTCTCCTTTCCCCCACCTTTACCTTCAACCACATATATTATACTAATTTGTGTAAATGCACTCCACAAAAGTCCTTTTCTAGGATCTCATCCTGGGGTGAATATGATCCTGGACTCTCAAAGGATAAAGACCCAAGAACAGACTATGCCTGCTGCCTAAGGATATGCCAAGCTATGTAAAAAGACATTGTATATCACCAGAAGAATGGCCATGAGGTGATGAATTCTCTAGTTATGCAGACTCATGAAAACAGAATGGATACAAAACAGCCCACAGGCCTGCATGGTCCCTTACAATTTCCAGAGTTGCAAATGGAAAAATAGAGAAAAATAAAAATAGGAAAGAGAGGGAGTTGAAGATACCAATAATTTCCCTGATTTTAAACCATCCACAAACAGTGTATGTTTGGAGAAGCCTAAAACTCCCACAAACACCACAGTACAGATCTAAAAATTCACCAAATGGAACAATGAAGAGAATCAGCTATAAACTCCTTTATTCAGGCCAGGACTACACAAAAAGACAGCAAGAACCCTGTGGAATTTCAGAGTAAAGACAAGCCAGGGTACATGGAAGGGGAAGCGAAACAACTCAATCTCAAGAGAAGGCCAGAGTATACTCAGTGCAACCAAACCAAGGATTCCATCCTCATCTGCAACAAAAGATGGTCAAACCAGGAAGCTTACCAAACATGGAGCAACAAAGTAGACAACTCTGTTCCAGACCAGGAACCAGGATAGGACCACACAATCATCATCAAGAAATAAAGCCAGACCAGTACCCAGGCCCAGCGCAGGGTGATTGAGGAGCTCCATTTCCATTAATGGTAAAAGACAAGGTCAGAGAAGAAGTCAATACTGGTGAACCAAGGGCCTCATCTACAGCAATACACAGGCAAAGAGACAAGGCCAAATGATTCTTGCAGAAAGTGGGGCCCAGATTTAGCCACCAACCTGAGAATCTAGCAGCACCTACCCACTTCACCTAGGAATAGGGAAGTAAAGTCCAACCCATGAGAAGAAGCCTACAATCCAAAAACTGAGGCTGGAGATATGAATGAAGAGAAAAAAACACCATACACAATGAAGAAATATCTTTGGCTGAGAGAAGCCCAAGAGGAAAAGGCAGAAGAAAATAATGCTACAACATGTCCAAGTAAAGTCTCAGAGAAAAGAATGTCCTGATCACAAAAAGTAAAGGTTTAACTGGAAGAAATAAAACAGAGATGAATATGGCAAATGAAAAAAAGAAAGCAAAATGGCAATGAGAAGTAATACCTTAGAAGAGGTGGTGGTAAACCTTACTCAAGAAAATGATTATTCATATGAGATCATCATCTAATGAATAATAATGCCTACTGAAAGAAATTAATTTTGTCTTTCCTGAAGAGAAACAGTACAGTTTTTTGATATATTCCTATTATAAATGAAACCAGAACATTATGACTTTGAAACCACATCAGAGCATTGAAAACTGATAATACTTCATTAGCTCTCTAGTCCAGGTCAGACTCAAAAATGAATCCCCATTATAATACATACACCTACCCACTGGTCAAACCAGCCCTCTATCTGAAGACTTCAATGAGGGCAAAATTACCAAGATAACCCATACCATTTTGGAATAGCTTTTTAATTGTTTAGAAATTCTGAAATTGAAAGCACCCTAATTTGCCTCTTTAAAACTTATAATTCACTGCTGCTGGTTTTGTCCTATGCAACCAAATGGAATTCATCTAAGCCCTCTTCCACATGGTAGAACTTAAAATATTTTACCATATCTACAATCCCTCACCCTTGCAAGTCACCTCTTCATCAAGATAAAACACATTCCCAGTTTCTTCAACCAGTCCTTATATAGTATGTGGCTTCATGAATTCAGGGACTTTTATCATCCTACTCTATATGCTCTCCAGCTTTTATATGGATACATATGTGCATTATATATGACCATATGTGTGTATATTATATATGATTATGTATGTGTGTATGGGGGAGAAGATGTGGGAAGGGGAGTGGACAGAGATTGAGAGAGCATCCTCCTGAACTGTGGCACCTAGGGCTAAATACAATATTTACAAGGTAGTCTGAATAGGCAGACTATGGTAATGGCTAGGAATACTAGCTATTTCTAGTAGCTATGCCTCTCTTAGAGCAGTCCAAGCTCATGTTGGGTGTTTTGACCAGCATATTATCTCACTTATATTGAGCTTGCAGTGCACTAAAATGTAGACATTTTTCAAACTGTTACTTAACTATGCTTCCTCCATCTTGTACTTGTCAAGCTGATTTTTTTGAACCCAAGTACAAGATTATTGTTATCTCTACTGAATTTTATCTTACTAGATTCAGTACAATGCACTAGCCTATCAAGATATTTTTGTATCCTTAGACCTTTTATCAACTGGGGAATGGCTCTTCATGATGAAAAAAATGCCATCCACCTCCAAAGAGAGAACTAATGAACTCCGAATGAAAACTGAAGTACAATTTTCTCACTTTCATTTCTCTTGCTTTTTTTTCCCAAATATGGCTAATACAGAAATATGTTTTGTATGATTTCACATCAATAATTGATATCACAGAGCTTAATTTCTCAGTGGGTATGGGAAGAAGTAAGAGGGAGGGTAAGAATGTGGAACTCAAAATTTCAAAAGAAGAATCCTTAAAATAAATAAATAATAAATTGGGGGAAAACATTTTTTATATTCACACCAAAGAAAAATCCCCCCAAAATAAAAACACTAGAATAACTGCAATTTAAGAATACCTCAGAGGACAAAGCTGTGTCAGCTGATGCAGCACATTTCTTTTTATCCATAAGGGTAAAAAAAATATAGTAGGATTAAAAATTTTATTTCAAAGTTATAACCTTTTTATAACCTTTTTTTCCCCCATTGTCAGATGCACCGGTTCTTCTAGTGTTAAAATCCAGGTAAACTTAAACCCTTATGTACCAATTTAGTGGTCTTGCCAAAAAAAGGAAACATTGTTAATCTGATGAAACAATACTGACTCTATAATAATTCTTTGCTTTTCTAGACACTAATTAGCCATCTCTTGAATGCCCCATTCTAGAATTTTTCCAAGAACCAAAGGCAAGTTGACTGACCTAAGTCTTTTCCACTTAAAAAAAATCAGGACATTTGTCCTCCACACTACCATACCTCTCAGGATATCCACAATCTTTCAAACATCATGAACAGTGACTCGGCAGTCACATCTTCTAGTTTTTTTCATTCCAGAAGTTGTAATTCACCTGAGCCAAGTGATTCATCCAAAGGAACCAAGACCTTTCTTACTATCTCTCCTTGCTTATCTTGGGAATCAACTTCCTGCCATGACATTCCCTGTCCATACATTCAGAAGAAACTTATACTAAGAGGGATGCAATTTTTAAAATAATAAAGAATCAATTTTTAAGGAAAAAAGTCACACGCTTAGGAGGAAAAACCAGATGGTACCACTGTACCTCCTAAAAGGCAATAGAGAAGAAATCAGTAATTACCTAATTATATGTATATCTTCTTGCCTTATTAAAAAAAAGAGAATAGTTTACATGTATATTAAGAATACCATGGATGAAAATACGAGAAGGGGACAAACAAGGTTTGGCAATAGATTCTTTACAGCAGATCTTCATATTTCTAGTCATAAAAATAAAATTTACTGTAGAAACCGGATGGTATGTTTGTTATTATTTGATTATATGAAAGCATTTGACTTAGTAACGCAAAATTCAGGCCCTCCTCCCAAAAAGTGTCTTCCATAAATGTTAACATCATTGTTAGATTAATCCCCAAAATAACTTTGTCTAATGATCTTCTGAATGTTGATGCCAATCAGGAATAGGACAGAGTGGTCATTTAACTGCCAGTGAAGGTGAAGACAGACTGTTCCATTTAGGGTTAGCTCTGCTTGTTAGGAAAATTTCCATTATAGTAACCTTAAAAAATTCACCTATAGCTCCTAGCTTTGCCCTCTGGAGTCAACAAGAACAAGTTTCTTCTCTTTTCCAGGTGACAGCCCTTCAAACACTTGAAGATAACTATGAAAGACCTGTCTCCTCCAGGCTAACTGCTTCAAATTGCTTCAACCAAACCAAAAGGAGACCCTTGACCATTCAAAAGATCCCGACCTCACACTACACCCAAACTTGCAAGAATAATATACTCTGAACAAATCATGAATACTAGTTGAATGGGAAGACACTGGACTAGGACTAATTAGTATATATGTGTGTGTACTTATTCACCAGCATTTGAATAGTTCTAGAACTCTCGTCTAAAACTGAACAGCAGGGGAAGAGAAGGATGTAAGATCACAGGCTGCCCCTGACATCGACTCATCATTTCAGCACCAAGACTAACCCAGTTATGCTATGTTAACTGTGCACCATGTGTTATGATGAGCTTTAAAGAAGCATAATTGCAGATGACCTTAAGGACAATGGTGAGTTAGCGTCAGCAAGCAGCACAATTGCCAATGATAGCACGCACACACTGAGAACAGGAAAAAGAAGGTGAGATGGTCATGCAGTACAAACAAAGGATAAAAAATGGACAACCCAAGCATTACAAAGATATCAGAAAAATATTCCCAACAGAGCAAGGCTTCTATTGTGGAGATTCACTCTGGAGGATTTACTGAAGGATGCTAACAAAAATAACACAAGATTAGAAGGTTACAATCCTTTTACTCCTCTGTAACCAATTCTCAATAGCACTCCCTACAACTGTCCCAAAACTTCTCCCCATTTGAAGATCAAGTTAGTTGGGGTATTTGGAAAAACTATTTCTCACTCTTGAGACCTAGAAACCTGCGATTAAAGGGCCAGGGCAGGGAAGAAGAATCACTTGAGAAGACCCAAGAATTAAAGTCTCATCCATCTGTCTGGGAGGATGGAAAATGGCTCATCTCACATCAGGTCTCAAAAGCCTGAATTCAAGGCAGTGTGAGGGCACCACCTACTGTAACAGCTATCAGAGAAGAATTATTTCAGTGCCATAGAAACAATAATTCACATTTATATGGGGCTTTAAGGTTTTAAGCATGTAAGAAAATTACTTTCATCCCTAGACTAAACATTTCTATTTCAGTAAGTATTTGTTGCTAATTATGAATATGCTATAAAATCACAGATTTTGACCTGAAATGAATCATGGCTCCCAATTCTTCCATTTTATAGTTTAAAAATTGAGGCCCAGAGAAGTTAAGTGATTTATCAAGGTCATACAAATCCAAAGTCTCAGAATCAGAATCTGAATCCAGGTCTTTTGACCCCTGAAATCTTTAAACTATGTGATTCTACCTCTCTATTTTTAAATGTCTAATTTATTTCCATTTCTATTGATAATTATAGCCTATTTTCAAATAGTGCTTTATAGTTTAATACAGCTTTAGTCATATCAACCCTGTGAAGTTAACTGGTTTTTATTCCCATCTTAAAGATGAAGAAACCAAAAAATGAAGAGGTTAAGTGGTTTTATGAACAAGCACAGCTGTAGTGAGTAAAGCAGAAAGACCCTAAAGCCAACTCTTCTCCTGTAATCTTCCCATTACCCTGCACTGTCTTTCACAGCTGACATTTTCAACTTTTCAAGGATGAAAATCAAACATTTAAGTATCTCATTTTGAAACAAAACAGAAGCAGATTTTTTTTTTTAAGGTTAGAGTGGGCAACCACTAAACAAAAATAAACTCAACTTTTATGAACACCAAAAAACCAGAAATGACATAAAAGTATTAAAAATGAACAAAACTGCTGCCTTTCCTTTAAATGCCCTCTGATGTTATTTAAATTTTCTTTAAAATAAACTTAAATACTCATATCTTCCCGAAGTCTTTTCCCTTTTCTCTGGAGCTGGCACTTAATCTCTTGTGCTGAAAAGTGCAAGATTGGAACAAACCAGCATGCTTAATTAATAAGATACTCAAACCCTATAAATCTTAATGGAGCTAGATAGCATTCCCACTGCCTCCATTCCTCTAGGATGTGCAGTCAACCCACTGGTGGAAATAATAATTCCCCTCTCAAGTTCCTTGCTCTGGGGCACAGAAGGCTAATTAAAGTGCATTTTCTCCTTCACGTATGCAATTCTGAAAAAGAAAGAACATACTGTCTGCTACATTACAGGAGGCAAGTGAAAATAAAACGATGGCTGAATGACTTTCCTGCTCATTTCTTTTGGGTAAATAACTCAAATCATGTATATTTCACGAACAAAGCAGAGGGAACCAGATCAGTTCATACTTGCTTACATCCACTTGACATTAAGAGGCTAGGCAAGGAATACCAAGAGGATTACTGGGGCAGACTCTCCCAATTCTAATGCAAACTGATAAAATGACTGGGTTGGAAGATTTTTGTGAAGGGAAAGAAGATACTGCTTTAGAGAAAAATCTCCTCAGCAACAAATCACTGCTACTCTTTTGGTATCAAAAGTTGCTGAACAATATTCTGAAAGCAAGACTCTCACCATGAAGAGTTAGTGGGAATCACTAGAATAATCATAAATTCTTCAGAATTTTGATGGCAGAGTTTGAATTTGTGTAGACCTAATTGCATTTATGGGCATAGAAAAGTTGCCAGAATTTGACATCAACTGAGAAAACTTGGATCCAATCTAAGTTTTTGCTGGAAATCTGTGAATTCACAAAGAAAAAGAGAAATGCACAGGCTTATTCACTTTGGCCTGCAGAATAAAAGGCATGTTTCCCTTTTAAGTAGAAAACTCAGTATGTGTTCACAATTGTTCCCAACAAACAGTTGTTCCAATCTATCATTCTGTAACAGATTCAGGAAGGACTCCCAATGAAACAGACAACTTTGGTCATCCACACACTCAGCTTCAGCAAGCAACAAGTATTTATCAATGCACTTACTATATAGTTGTCGTTTGGCTAAGTACTAGGAATACAAAGACAAAAGAAAAAAAGAAAAAAAGGAACAGTTCCTACCAGCAAAAAGCTCACATTCTATTGGGGGAAATAAGGTATACAAATAATCTGCACAACATGAACAATTACTGCTAATGGAGTAGTCTGGTGATGACCAAAAGACTAGGATTTGAAATATGCCATGGACATCTTATAAAAGAGCTGGAGCCTGTGGTACTGGGGATATTGCTTTGCAATCTGGCTTCTAACCTCATCATTGCTAAATCTAATTCTTATCCTTCCTGATTTCTTTGTAATGGTTGACCTTTCTGAACCCCTTTTCTCCCAAACAGTGTCTCCTCTGTGGGGTCTCTTAGTTCTCCTCCTTCTGGTCTGTTACTTCTCAGTACCCTTTGACAGATCTTGATCTACATACCACACCCTATAACTAGATGTGTACCACCATGCTCAATCTTGGCCACCCATTTCTTCTACTTACACTTTCTCACCTGATTATTTTCTCCCATGGGTTCAATTACTACCTCTATTCAGATGGTTCCTAGAGATAAGGATGGGAATAGGGATAGAAATATAAAAATGGAGAGATGGAGTGAAAGTGAAAGAAAGAGGTGTGTATGAATATTTCCACTACTACTATCTTCTTACCTCCAATCCAGACTGAACAACTGCTTACTGAACATTTCAAATTAGATATTCTATAAGTATCTGGAACTCAACATTTTCAGAATAGAACTCATATTTTCTATCCAAAAAAACAACAACAACAACAACAAAACACCCCTCTTCCAAATTTCCCTATTCCTGTTGAGAGAACTACCATACATAGGTTTACAAGCCTCTTAGATCTGCTTTTCTAAGGAAAGCAATTGAAAAGAGGGTCAACAATCTACCTTAATTACACTCCCCAACAGAGAAAATACAAGCAGAGAAATAAAGACCAACAGGTGGGGCTTCTGTCTGACTATAAGTAATATATACATCACAGATCAACAGATACATCCAACTGTCTGACCATTACATACATACATAGTTACCAGAAAGAGAAGTACCAATATATGGGTTTTCAAAGGGCGGGGGGCCTGGTGCTCTTTAAGGGCTACCCAGAGTCTCATCTGGCACACAAACCTTCTTCCAAAGAGTGAGCCCTGAAGCAAAACCTCACCTCACAGTATATGTAGACTTTTCAGGGGCAACAGGCATCACAACCCTCAAGTCTCAGTGCCTAATTAATGAAAGGTGTGAAAGGCTTCAAGTAAACAAATCTCCCCATAAACAAACTTCCCCTTTAAACAAATTCCTCCTCCAATGGGCTCCAAGGGAGACCTATTAATGAACAGGGAAGATCTTTAACTCCCATTAACATAAATCCCATTAACCTTATACCTGGTGTCATCCTCAGCTCCTCATTCTCACTGATTTCACATATCCAATTAACTGACAAATCTTTCTCATTCTAATTTCTAATTCTACAACATTTCTTGCATATGTCCATTTCTCTCCACCTACACAATTACCATTCTAATTTACAATAGCTTCCCAATTAGTCTCCTGGCCTCAACTATCTCTCAGCTCCAATCCATCCTCCACACAACTGTGGAATGGACTTTCCTAAAGGGTAGGTCTGCCCATATTATTCCCAGATTCAATAAACTAAAAACAAATAGATATTCTTGTGTTCTAGCATTTAAAGTCTTTCCCAACCTGCCCCCCACCTATCTTTCGAGTTTTATTATACATTATTCTCAATCAGGTATTACAATCTGGACAAAATAATCTTCCTGCTATTCCTCTTATGAGTACTCTACTTTCAGTCTTCATGCTTTTTCACTGGATGCTCCCATGCCTGGAATACACCCCATCCTCAGCTCTGCCTTTAAAATTTCCTTTCCTTCAAGATTCAGTTACAGCATCAGCTTCTATGTGAAATCTCTCCAGCTGCTCTCCAGTTACCTTATATCTGCTTTGTTTATACTTAGGATCTAGAGTTGGAAGAAATCTAAAGGCCATCTATTCCTATAACTCCTGTAATTCTACAGATGATGAAATGAGTCTCCAGAAAGTTAAATGACTTGACCAAGGTCACATGTGCAGTCTGCATCACAGTCAGCTTGAACCCAGGTCGTCTGAATTCTGAGTAATCGATCTTTACACATACACACACACACACACACAGACAGACACACACACAGACACAGACACACAGACACACAGACACACAGACACACACACACACACACACACACACACACACACACACACACACACACACACACACACACACACACCAGCAGCAGCACTAAGATATCACAGCAACTTGAGGGATGAGACTATTTCACTTTGTTCTCTGTATCCCCAGCACCTAGCCACCTGACTAGTACATAGTTAAAACTTAATAAATAGTTAATGATTGAATGTCAGGTTGAAAGAATCATGGCTCCAAATGGGGAAGAGGTGATGTCTAAACATTAGAAAATATTTTATGCTGACTACTAATTAGCTATCCTTAACTTTTATTTAACTTAAGTGTATTCCTCTTTCTTTTCCTCACATATTGCCATATTAGAATAGAACAAAAGAAAATCCTGGAAACGTTTTTATAAAATAGAAAGGCAGCAAAAGAGTAGGAAATTACTTTGTTAACTTGCTCTGTAACTCTGGGCCAATCACTTAATCACTCTGGGCCTTGGTTTTCTGGTCTGTAAAATGAAATGTATGGGTTCTACTACCACAAAACTACTAAAAGCAGTTAAACTACTTAACTACTAGAATTACTTAAGCACACAGAGTAACACATGATAGCTCTTCAGTATGGGAGCATTTCTGACAGTGCTAACGACAACCCTTTTATCTTAAGAAAATCAAATTGATTTTACCTTCCTGCTTCCATCTATTGATTCTATGTTGTTATTCATTTCAATCTGTAGCACTGCTGATACTTTGTACCTGCCTATGTCATGTTTCATTTGTCTCAGAGTTAAGTTTGAAAAGTCAGCCTTCCTGTGAATTATTCATTGTCTTGGAGTCAAGTTTAAAGTTCGGCTCTCCTGCTAATCACTGGTCTATTCTTGCCTCAAAAAAGTCTGTTAATCTTGAAGGATGCAGGCAGATTCAAGGAATGTGGTCTGTTACCTGGTCCACTATCACTAACCTGTCCTTGCAGGTGGACTCAAACTATGTACATTTCTTAGCAAAAGGATGGAAGAAGGCATTGTTGCCAGTCCCTCACTCCCAATTTTCAGACAATCATACTGTTCTTCACACAAAGTTGTAACCAATCATATTGTTTGCCTCAGATATGATTCTGTGTTCTATTTTGGAGGATATTCTTGCTTTTCTGTGTAAAAATGATCTATCTACCCTGTTTGGGGGTCTTCTGGCTTGCTGGGGAGCTGAGAGACCCCTTTTACTGATAACTGCTAGCCTTACCTGAATGTGTTCCGAACTTTGCATCTCAGGTTACCTTAATTTGAATCATGGTAATCTCCTTGTTATCCATGGATTCTTATTCATTAGTTCTGTAAACACTCCACAGAAAATCTAATCAAGGTGTTGGAGGTTTTTCCTTGCTTCCAGCACCCTATCAATTCACTGATCATTGCATCAAGACTACCCATTTTTAAGAGAAGCCACAGTTAAATTACAAATCCTGGACAGTTTAAGAACTTTGTGTGGTTCTTAGGCTCTTTAGCCACTCCACCATTATCACTACAAAAGAGGTGCAACAAGATGGAGCAATTTTTGACATATCTATTTCATGGATTATCATGATCAAAAAATCAGATTGTTTAAATCCTTCTGGTGACCAGGTCCATATTTAGCTGGTCACCCTAGAAAGCAGTCAAGGGCCATGCTGGAAACCTTTGTAGCTTGGTAGAATGAACACAGCCTTTGAGAATCCAGGGTTTCCTCTGTATCACAATGATGACTTCTATAATGAATAAAAGAACTTATATGGGGAAAAAAAAGAACATACTTTCAAAAGTCCTGTGAATGACTGTAAGAACCTCCCATCAGTCAATGGTGGGCTACATTTAGCTCCTATATTTATTGTTGTTCAATAGTTTCAGTTGTGTCTGATTCTTCCTGACTTCATTTTTCTTGGCAAAGATACTAGAGTAGTTTGCCATTTCCTTCTCCAGATCATTTTACAGATGAGGAACTGAGGCAACTTGCCCAGCTTAAAAAATGTCTGAGGCTGGATTTGAACTCATGAAGATGAATCTTCCAGACTCCAAGCCTAGTGCTCTATCAGCTGCACAACCTAGCTGCCTGCCTCCAACACTATTTGTGACAATTTACCTGGCAAGCATACCTGACTTTAGAAAAAATATTCAAAAAAATATCGAGCAATGAAATCACCCTAAGTAATTGCTGGTATTTTTCTTTCTTTAAAAAAAAGTTTCTGAGGCTATTAACTTTGGATTATGTCCAAGTATTATATAAAATTCTAGCAGTACATAACTTAATAAATGTAAGATATGTAAAACCATGTTCTTTAAATATTCTCAGACATGAGGACAAGCCTTAATGTAGAGATGTTAATATTTTGGAACCAATATAACACTGACATTTTTACCTGTAAGGTCATTTTTTCCTAGCTAAACTGTATTTTTGTTATAGCAGGACATTAGCTATTACCAACATGTAAAACACTATATAGGAACTGAACTTTTTTTCTAAGATGGATTTTTTCAGACAACACAGAAACCAGTATCACAATGTTAATGATAATCATGATCAAAGCTCTCCTCTCTCTATTTCTCTGCTGTCTGAAGGGTAAACCATGAACAGACTATATACTTATACTGGAAGCCACAAAATATTAAGACAATCAAAAAAAGGTCTGTAGTACGCTGGATGGATTTTCTGTGGAAGGTTTATGGAAGGATACAGACAAAGACCACAGAGGATGCAAAGGAAAAGAAGCTGTGATTCAAAATTCACATCTATGAAATCAGAGAGATCAAAGGATTTGAATAAAATGACAAAAGAACTGTACTTTCAATTCTAGTGAGGTGCCATAAAAACAGAAAGTCCTTATCACTTCTTAAAACTACAGGCAAAGAAAAGCTCAACAAAAGAAAGAATTGGGGGAGGGGGGGTTCATAATTTGTGCAGTTAACTAGTCTAGTCATTTTTTCCTTCTATTCCTCAGGAGAAACAACATGATATAGTGCATACAGAGATGATCTAACAACCATGAAGATCTAGATTAAAGTCCCACCTCTTACACACCGTGGCTACATGATTCTAGGCAAATCCTCTAAGCTGTAGACCAGGTGCCAAGCCAGTAGAGTAGAGGGATTTTTGTTCAATAGGAGTCCTCTATGTCAATAAAATCACAGGTACAATTAAAAAAAAACTTTTTCAGGAAACAAAAAAGTATCTTTAAGAGGTACCTTGAATATCTTCAGCAAGCATAAGAGCTCATGCAGTTTTTAGAGTCACATAATCATAGAGCTAGAAAAAAGATAAAAGTCTATATAGTGTAATCTACACCTGAAATGAAATCCCTTCTACAACCTAGTATCTGGTCTTTATTTGAAGATCTTGTGTCAGGGATTGCTCTGGAAGCAATACATTCTCCACATGAACATCTGTGGATATTGGGAAGTTTTTCCTTACTTCAAGCAGAAATCTACCTCTCTTTATGAGGTCCTTCACCAATCAACAAGAACTTGTTAGGTGCCAAGTAAAATATCTGGTGAGTACTAGGCATCTCATAAACGTTCATTGATTTAACCTGTTAGGGCAAGATTATGGGCTTTACAAAAAGAGGTAATAGGGAGACACTGGAGTTAACTCAGTAGGAGAGTCATAAGGTTAGATCTGAGCTTAAGGAAAATCACTTTGGCAGCAAATGTGCAAGAGGGACTCAAGTTGGGAGAGAGTTGAGGCAGGGAGAGCAATAAGTTGGCTGTTGGAATCATCTGGTCAAAAGGTGATAGGGGCATGAAATAGAATGGTAACTGTGTGAATAAAGAAAAGAACTCCTGTGAGGGTAGAAAAAGCAACTGACTGGATAAATGGGGTGAGGGAGAGTGAGGGATGCAGGATAATGCCAACGTTACAAACATACAAGATTGGAAAGGGGATAGTACCTGTAACAGAAATAAGGAAATTCAGGGGAAAAGAGATTTTGGAAAGAAATATGAGTTCAGTTTGCACTAAGTTTGAGATGTCTCTAGGACATCCAGCTTAAAATGTTCCATAGGCGATGAGTAATGTAGGACTACAGCTCGGAGGAAAAACTGTGGCTAGATGTATAAATCTGGGAGTCATTTGCTTAGAGATGACATTTGAACCTTTGAGAGCTAATTACATCATTGAGAAAGTAGATGGAGAAAAAAAAGGAGTGTCTAAAATAGAATTTTAGCAAACATTCACAGTTAAAGTAGAATATCTATGCATGTATTGAAGGTATCCTTGATGAAACGTGAAAGAAATGGGTAAAATTCTGTAGATTATTTTTCATAACCATCTACATCTTTACACACATCTCTCTCTCTCTCTCTCTCTCTCTCTCTCTCTCTCTCTCTCTCTCTCATAAAGAGAAGGTAAAATTCTATTGTGCCTATTTTGCTTATTTTTTAAAAGCATTTCAGTATCACCCATGTATATACATGTGTATATTAATACCATACAATATTCCACAGTGAATGCAAGAGGTAACTTAGTAAAACGATGCTTTGATCATCAACATAAAAGAAGGTGTGAAATGGGAAGACCTAACAACAGCTCACAATGATTACAGTCCTTTAAGGTTCCATAACATTTCCTCCCTCTGAGAAAGGATGCACATAAGCATCATTTTCCTCCTTTTGTAGTTGGGGAAAATGAGACTCAAGATTTCATAATTTTTACCCAGAGCAATCAATATTTCAGTCAAAGATTTCTAACTCAAAAAGAAATGTTTTAACTTCAGTAACCTGCTTACTCTATTTGCCAGAAGCATCTACCAATGTCATAGATGGTGTCCTGCACAACATCCTAGGAGAAGAAGGATTCCAAATAGATGGTGAATGTGTTCAGATGATCTTGTTTGCAGATAATACTGTGCAGAATACATTAAACTCTGGAATATTTTAAGTTTTCCTTAATGAGATATGCAGTTAGAAATGAGGCACCTTCCCAAAAGACTACAGAGGAAAAATACCATAAGGAGAAATACTTTTTGTTGGATAGCCAAAACAAAGACTACACATAGCACGGACTACAAAATGTACTTGGACATATCACCCATTGAGTTGTTAGTCCGTTTCATGAATAAGTTAAAGACATGGAAATACTAGAGATGGAAAGTAAGCTGGGTCGAGAAATGGAAAGGAGGAATGCCCTCCTAGCAGAAACTGCTGCATTTTCCATAATCCCAAATATTAAGACTATTGTTAATAGCCTCCTAAATGGTTTCCCTGCCTCAAATCTCTCCTCACTAAAATCCATCCTCTTCACAGCAGCCAAAGAGATTTTCCTAAAGGATGTGTCTGAGCATATCATTCACCTACTTAATTAACTCCATTGAAGAAATATGGGAAAATTGGGACACTAATGCACTGTTGGGAGAATTGTGAATTAATCAAACATTCTGAAGAGCAATTTGGAATTATATCTAAATGGCTATAAAACTCTGAGTACTCTGATTCAGAAAAACAACAACTAGGTCTTTATTACATAGAGATTTTTAAAAACACAAAAGGACCTATTTCTACCAAAATATTTATAGCAGTTCTTTGTGTGGTGGCAAAGAATTGTAAAATGAGGTGATGCTCATCAATTGGTGAATGACTGAGTAAGTACATAATTATGGTGGAATACTATTGTGGTATAAGAAATGATGAGCAAGATGCTCTCAGAAAAACCTGGAAAGGCTTGCATGAACTGACACAAAGTGAAGTGAGCAGAACTAGGAGATCACTGCACATGGTAAAAAACAAACAAACAACACTGTACAATGATCAACTGTGAATGGCTTAGCTATTCTTACGAATAAAATGCTCCAAGACAATTCCAAAGGACTCATGATGAAAAATACTATCCACCTCCAGAGAAAAAAGTGATGAAATTTGAATGCAGATTGAAACATACTATTCTTCACTTTTTAAAATTTTTTTTGTGTTTTCCCTTTTGGTCTGTGTTATCTTTCACAACACAACTAATATGGAAAGATGTTTTGCATGACTGCACAAGTATAACCTATATAAACGTGTTTACCATCTCAAAGAGGGACAGAAGGTATTCACATAAAGCTAAAGGGCCTAGACTAATGTGTGACATCAGACAAATGACTTAACCTCTCCTCATCTAGCTGTCTGACTCTGAACAAGTCATGTAAATTCTCTGGGGTTCAACTCCTCATAAGTGGTTGGGTCATGCAAGGTAAATCCAAACGTCACTTTAAACTCTAAAACTATACTATACAACTTATTATCAACATCTGCTTTAAAAAAAGAGAGATTGGAATAAAAGACTTCTAAGGTATCAGTACATACTCCATTTTGGCCTCCAAATGATAATGACCAAAAGAAGGCAAAGAATCAGGGAATTACAAAATATCACAGTTGGCTGAGATTTCAGAGATCAACTAGTCTAGGGGTTCTTAACCTGGGGATCATAAACTTGCCTCCTTACTGTCTTGATAACTTCATTTCAATATAACTGGTTTCTTTTGTAATTCTGTATATTTTATTTTTTGATTTAGAAACATTATTCTGAGGAGTACACTGGTACATCAGGCTGCCAAAGGGATGCATGAAGAGAAGGGTAATATTTATATAGTGCCTGCTATATGCCAGGCATTGTGCTAAGGGATTTACAAATATTATCTCATTCGATCCTCACAACAAACCCTGCAAGGCAGGCATTGTTATTAACCTCATTTTATAATTGAAAAAACTGAGGCAGAGGTTAAGTGTCTGAGGCTGAATGTGAACTCAGATCTTCCTCACTCCAGACCCACAGCTCTATCCACTGAGACATTTAGCTGCCTATCTTTATCGGTAGAAGGAGTTCCTGTTAAGGAAATCCTTCCACCAGTGCAGACTGGTGGTTTGCCCAAAGTATTGAAATTGCCCAAAGCATTGAGACGTTAACAGATTCACCCAGGATCACTAGTCAACAGGTATCAGAAACAAGATGTGAAACCCAGGTCTTCCTGACTATCTGGCTAACTCTTTATTCACTACAACACACTGCCTTCAACCTAAGAATTAGAAATATCCAAACATAAAACAGGTTGCCTTGGGATGTGGTAGGTTTCTCATTACTGGAGATCTTTTGAGCAGAAACTCAATGATCACTTGCCAGGTTTAGCAGGCATAGATTGGACTATGGGACCTCATAACTCCCCTCTGGCTCTGCAAGTCCATGATTCTGAATCAAAAAATTAATAAATGTGCCTCATTCACTGAACATTTATCATTCATAGCTTCTATACTAAAAATGGCTTTACTTTGAAAAAGTCTTTAAAGAAGGTTGAGTGCCTCAATTCTTTCTAACACCCATAAGAGGGCATACAACCACATCCTGCAAAACAGAATAGTGTTTTACGATTAGTTTAAAATTAGAACAGTACTAAATTAATCTATAAATCAAACTTATGACTCATTCCAAGAAGTCAACACACATATAAATGTCATAAATTTTAAAACATCTGAACCAATACACACTGGGGTTTAGATGGTAGCTCAAGGATTACATAATAAGTCTGATCAGCTCAGTCCTTAAGTATTCCCTTGAGATAATTACACCCATTTGGAAAATGAATTCTTTCAGGTCATTATAATTCCAGATACAAAGTAGTGCCACAATGATAAAACTGTAAAGGACTGTTATTCCCTCCCCCCCCTCCCCCCCCGCCCCTCGAATCAATTCTTTAACTGACATCGGGCTTATAATTTGCTTCATAGTTAACAGCTAAAGCCATGGTGAGTTCCAGGGAGATTCTACCTCAAGTAGTACATTTCATATTGAAAATCACTAATGACAACTACATTTATATATAACTTTACATATATTCTCTCATTTGAGCTTTATAACAATTTGTGAGATAAATAACAAGGGTAACATTGACCCTTTAAAGATGCAGAAACTGACGTTCACAGATGTTACATGAATTGTCCATGGCCACACAGCTTGTCGCTGTTGGAGAAAAAATATGGAACTCAAGTTTTTCTAACTCCAAATAAATACAGCACATCATCCATTACTCCAAGATGACTAGTAAAATATTTTGCAATTCAGTTCCAAATAGTACAGCTTACCTCAATTCCTATATTGAGTTAAGGAATACATGTAAAATGTTTAAAAGAACTTGAAATATATTAATGACTCAAAGTCAATGAAAAACATTTGAGTTTGACTCAGTTGAGACTCAATTCTTCACAAGCACAAACAGAAACACAACATACACGATGACTGCAACAATGTCAACAGAGGGAACACACAAAAATGGAAAACTGCACAGTGGTCTGGAACACTGCATATAATGGCAGATTCAATTGTGTGGTGTAGTTTTTTGAACCTCTTTCTCTTTCATCAACTTTATTAAAAAGGGATAGCTGCCTTGGTAGAGAAGGGGAAAAGGATATATTTCAACATGAAGGTCATGTAAAAGAAAATATAATGAGAAAAAACCCAAATTTTTTTTTAAATTTGAAGTTTGAATAAAATTTTTTTAAAAACCCTAAAAATCTACTTAGTAAATAGATCTATCAGGATGAGAATGAGGAGGAATTGTTCTTAAATGCCAAAAAAGTTACTATAAAGTAATAAAGGAACAGGAAAGGGAATATTAACATTTTTCTTTGAAATCAAACTAATCAAAGAAACGAACATAAACAATGATACTGACAAAACTCAGCTTTATAAATAAAACCTTTATTTATGATTAACATAAATACTGAGTAAAAGGATGAGGGTGATAAAGGAAAAAGAAGAAAAAATGAGAAGTATATGAAGTCATAGCATCGCTACCTGTGTCTGCATCATTGCCCGTTCCACTCGGCGAGTGCTTCCTTTCTCCAATTTTGTTCGGAGGATCAAAGCTGTTGTCTGAATGGCCCAGAACTTGGGTTGTGAAAGCAAACACTGGAAAAACAAAGAATAAAAAGAGACATAGCATGAATTTTGTGATGAGATTTCTACATCCCACTTTGCATGGACCAAAATTTTTTCCTTAACAACGCATTTCATTTGAAATAATACCCATATTAAAAATTGAAGATAATTTTGATTACATGAAACTGGAAAGATTTTGACATGAACAAAATTGATGCAACTGGGATTAGAAAAAGGACAACCAATTGAGAAAAAATATTTATAACATAAAGGTCTGATATCCAAAATATTTAAGAATCTAACAAGTATGTTAAGTCCAAAAGTCATTTCCCAGTGGTCAAAGAAAATGAACAAATAGTTGTCAAAACATCTGTAAAGTTAACAACCCTGTAAAAGAATGCTCCAAATCACAAATAAGAGAAATTGAAAACAAAACCACCCTGAAGTTTCATCTCACACTCAGTAAATTGGCAAAGATGACAAAAGATGGAAACAGTCCATGTTGGAGGGGTTATAAAAAGACAGTCATACTATGTACTGTTGATGGAGCTATGAATTGTCCCAAACATTCTGTAATCTAGAATTAAGCAAAGAAACTGAACTGACCCAATCATTCCCAAATTTAATTTGGAATCAAACAAAGAAGTTGATGAAAATATGTCCATATCCTGGACCTAGAAAATTGAATACCCTAGCATACCCTCCAAGAAATTTGATGAAAAATGAAAGGCCTCATAAAAATAAAAATATTTAGAGTAGCATTTTTTTGGTAGTAGATAACAAATGGAAACTAAGTAGATCCCCATCAACTAAGGAATGACAAAACAAGCTGTGGCACATGGATATAATGGAATATTACTGTACTATTAGAAATTATGAATACGATGAATACAGGGAAACATGGGAAGATATATATGAACAGGTATAAACCAGTTTTAGCTTATATGCAGAACCAAGAAAACAATGTAAATAGAAAGAACAACATAACAAAAAATGAAAGCTCAGAAATGACAAAAAACAAGCTTAATCACCCAAAAAGGATGTGAAAAGGTACCTTTCCCCTTTACCTTCTACTATTTCTTTGCAGAAGTGGGGAAGAGGGCATTATGGCTGTGGGAAACATATAATGTCAATTTTTTCTGATATGTTAACCTCCTGGGTCGCTTTCCCCTCTGTTTTTATTCTTTTTATTTAAGAATGATTTTGGCGGCGGGGAGAGAATGGGGTATACTATGAAATGCAGGTGATAAAAAACAAAATACATCAATACAGTTACATTTTTTAAAATGGAAGACTTTGCCTTACAAAGAAAATTTTCATTCCTTCCATACCCTTCATTTAACAGGAAACTATAAAACTCTCATAAAAGGGGTTCTTAACTGTTTTTGTGTCATGGAGTCTTTTGGCCCATGGACCAAAATGGGAATTATGGTCCCCATGGACTCCTTCTCAGAATAATGTATTTATATGCATACCATAAAATATATAGTATTACAAAGGAAACCAATTCTCTTGAAATAGTTATCCCCCCAAAAAAAATTTTTTTTAAAGTACACAGACCCCATGTTAAGAATCCCTGCTATAAAGATGAAAAGAATAATTACAGTTACACTGAAAATAAAATTATATTTTCTTACAAGTATTTTCCTGGAATATTCGACATTTTAAACAGAAATATAAAATGTCAATACACTGAAACATTACACAAGGAAAATGGAACAAGAATTTTAAGCATTCCACATGCTTAGAATATTCCACAATATTTCTTTCCACATCCCAAAGAAAATGAAATTAATTAATTTTCATTTCATCATCTTATAAGATAAATAAACAAAATAATTTTCCTTTTCAATCTTACTCCTCACTCAATCAGAGTTTAAATTCCTCAAGGGTAAGGACTATTTGTCATGTTCGTATCCCTAGATTCTGACACACAATGGTGCTCACAGTGGATGCTTAAGAAGTGTTTAGTGAGGCAGATAGGTAGCACAGTGAGCAGAGCATGGGCCCTGGGGGTCAGGAGGACCTGAGTTCAAATCTGGCCTCACACACCTGACTAGCTGTATGACCTTGGGCAAATCACTTAACCAAAATTGCCTTGCCTTCCCCCATTCAAGGTAGAAAAAAAAAATAAAAAATATATATATATAGTGTTTATTAGATTGAGTACTATAATTTTCTTAAAACATCCTCTAATGAACCGACAGATATAAATAATTCAGACGCTGACATTTCACTTTAAAAAAACCATCTACATTCAAGGTGCCTTATATATTAATGAAATATCTTTTTAACTCACTAAAACCCCAGTTCATTTAGTTAATAAACAAACATTAAGCACTTTCTATGTGCCAGGCACTATGCCAGTTGATGAAGGTACAAAGAAAAAGAAAAAGCAGTTCCTCCCCTCAAGGATTTTACATATTAATGGGGAAGACAAAATGTACTCAAATGTGTGTATATATGTGTATATCTGCACATATATATGCATATTTACATAGTATACAAATAGCATATTATATAATATCTACATATACATGCAACATACACAGACTAGATGAAAGATGACCTTGGAGGAGAAGACACTAGCAGTTCGGAGAACTGGGAAAGGCCTTCTGCATAAGGTGATGTTTGAGCTGGGTCTTGAAGAAAGTCAAGAAAAGGCAAAGGTAAAGAGGGAGAATATTACAGGTACTAGAGATAACTAGTACAAAGGTATGAAGACAGGAGATTGCACATTGTGTGCGAAGACCAAAATGTTGACCAGCAGAACTAGACCATGGAATGTTTAAAGGTCTTAAGATATAAAGATATAAACAAGGGAAAGATGAGAAGGGACCAAACAGGGAAGAGCCTTAAATGCCAGAGGAAGTTATACTGAATCCTAGAGACAAGAGGAAGCCTTTGTAGTTTCGGCGGGGGGTGGGAGGGGAGGGGGCAGTAAGAGGGGAGAGGAAGACGACTAATGTAGACAGATTTACACTTTTAAGAAAATCACTTAGGCCATGGAAATGGAAGACAGATTAAAGTGATGAGAAATTTAACACAGGAAAATCAAACAGGAGGCTATTTCAGTAGTCCAGGAAAGAGGCGATGAGAGCCTGAACTGTATGAGTGGAGAGAAAGGGACATGTATGAGTAATATTGTGGGAAAAGAAATGATAACCTTAGTCATTAACTGGAATGTTAAGAGAATACTCATTCCTCTCCAGGCTGCGAAAGAGACTTTTTCTACCACGTCCCAGAAACCTCTTCCATCCTGGAAGCCCTGGAATTCAGACTTTGAAAAAATTCTCCAGCCCTGTGCTCTCAATCAGAACCTTCCAAGAGCCCCATTTAAGGAGGATGCCCAGGCCAATCAGGGCTCATTTCTCTCCAAGGATGCTCTCATGACTTCACTATCCCTCACCCCCCACATCCATACTCCACACCCCTTTCAGGTCCCATTTATGTGTAGTCTTCCCCATTCAAGTGCAAACTCCTTGAATTCATAGTCCTAGCACTTAAAATAATGCCTTCCAAACAGTGTTTAATAAATGCTTATAGACTAAAAGACTGAGGATATAGTTTTCTACTTATTAGGGTTACACAGAAATCTATATTTGTTTTATTAAAAATATCATCTGATCATATAAACAACAAAACTAACAGAAACCATGTGATCTCAATAGATGCAGAAAAAGCCTTTGACTAAATACAACACCCATTCCTACTGAAAACACTAGAGAGCATAGAAATAAATGGAGCTTTCCATAAAATAATAAGTAGTATCTACCTAAAACCATCAGCAGCATTATATGTAATGGGGATACACTGGATGCATTTCCAATAAGATCAGGGATGAAACAAGGATGTTCATTATCACCAATGTTATTCAATGTGGTACTAGAAATGTTAGCTTTAGCAATAAGAGAAGAAAAAGAAAAGAAACTAAGTTATCACTCTTTGCAGATGATATGATGATATACTTAAGAGAATTCCAGAAAATCAAGTAAAAAGCTACCTGAAATAATAAATAATGCAATGGGGGCTTAAATGATAGTGGTGGTTAGGGGGATGGAAGAGAAGGTATAAGTGAAAAGGCACACACACAAAATGGACATGGTATAGTGAGATTTCTTTTAGGTAGGGGATGAACTAAATGGTGTCACTGAGGTCCCTCCCAACTTTTAAAAGTCTATGATTCTGTTGTTTAGCCACCAGCAGAATCACTGACAAGAGAGGCAAAGAAGATAACAAGTAAAGTACAAATAATAAGAAAAATGTAAGTTATAATAACTCTAAGGTTTCATCTCATACCTAGTAAATTGTCAAAGATCACAAAAGGAACTAATCAATTGTGGTAGGACTGTGAGGAAAGAGACACATCAATGCACTGTTAACCCAGCTGTAAACAGTCCAACCATTCTGAAAAGCAATTTGGAATTATTAAAGCAGGTGACTGACTGAACTGCTTATGTTTTTTTGTCCCTGCAACCCACTAGTGAGTATGTGTACAATAAAGGTTAATGACATAAACAAAGAACTCGTAAATAACAAAATACTAAGAGCAGTACTTTTTAGTAACAACAAAAAAAAGAAACCAAGTAGGTACCAATCAACTGAAAAATGGCTAGAAAATATATGGTATATGAAAAATATGAAAGATTATTGTGCTATAAGTAAATATGAGAAACATGGGAAGACATATAAATTGATGCACAGTAAAGAGTAGAACCCAGAGAAAATAAATAAATTATATGTGCATTTTACTGCAGTGTTGTATATGAAAACAAAATTGCAATGGCCAATCTTTTTCTCACAGAAAATATCTCCTTTGTGTGGACAGAGAAGGGGAAAACTGTGGATATAGAATGATGCATACACTGTCAGAAGAGAAGAAGCAGGATACTTCCAGAAATGATTTAGATGTTTTAAAAAGGTAGAAATAAAGGTTACTCACTAAGGGAAACAACTCTTATTGAGATTTTAAGGAGAAAAAAAGTTAAAAAACTATTATAAAAAATATAAAAAAGAAATCAGAGGCATCCATTTTTAATACAGTTACAGTTATCATGGCCCAGTGAAACGAGCACTGGATTTAGAGTCATCAGCAGATGTCGTTTCAATTATTGGCTCTGTAACTTTAAGAAAATTTCTTAACTTCTCTAGACAGATTTCTCACCTACACAATGAAGTGCACTACATGGCTTCCCATGGGCCCTCCCAGTTCACAATGAATGACCCTAAATGAGGAAAACAACAAAATGCAAAGTATTTTGACACAGATTATACCCACAGCGTGATTTAATTTTTCTCTTATAATTCAGAATTTTACACTGCCTCAGTGATCACTCTAAACATCAATTCTTGTTATAATTTTGCCATCAAGCAACACATTAAAGACTGAGAAAATGTTGAAATGAGAAATGTGAGGGTAGCAAAAGACAAAACATCTCATATGAATTTATTGTTTTCTTGTGATATTCCTAAAGTTCAGTGGCGAAAATATTTTGGCTAATAAATATTCTCTCCTTCCCTCCCTCGCTATCATTTACATGTGTGGTTTTGCTGTGGTTGTTTGTTTTTAACCAAGATCATAAAATGGGAGGTAAGGTTTTCAAATATATTGCAAATTAATTTAAAAATCCAAATTCTCCTTAAAATATCTTTTACATACTGTACAATAGCATTTATGCTCATGGGAATGGCTTTATTAAGCACATTTGAACTTTGTGGTTTTTAAATATGATCTGTATTTTCAATTCACTAAGCATCTATGTGCCAAACAAAACAAAATACAGTCCAAATTCATCATATAAAAAATTTACTATTCTCTAAATACATTTATAATATGGGTCAATTTACATTCTCACTGTATAGAATAATGTAGTTCACAAAGGGATACAAATACCAACAGTAGCATTATGATGGAATCCTACCATCTAGTCCCCTAATTTAACTACATTTTCTCATCCCTCAATAGCACAGAATTCTAATCTCCAAAACCTCACTCACATATATGAAGTTAAAAATCATCACATAACTGTGTTAACTAAAAATCAGATAAAAATCAGATTTTTAAAACACCTCTTCCAGTTGTACTGAGTTTAGTAAAATTTTCTATCTTAACTACTGCTAAATTAAATTTCTTGTAAAAACTAGATCACCAACATCAACATTTATTTCACTCATATTTTCATGCTACATGGCACTATACTAGATGCCAAATGAAAAAAGCTTCACAAACAGATCTATGATCCATTTCAATTAAGAGTTCCTCCATGGGTCACAACCCATCCTGTCCAACTCCTACCCATCATCTGCTATAATATTACCACTAGGGACTTCCCTAAATGTGCAAATTTAAAAACAAGAAAAACAGCAAATCAAGAAAACCCAACATGAAAATATAAATCCTGAAAATCAAAAAAAAGTAACATTTTTTTCTAAATTAAATTGAATTAACAAAAATAGAAGAGATTTTTTTTGTTAATACTAAGAGAAACATTTAGCTGATCTAATTTTTTAGAGAGGAAAAACAAATTGTTAGTATCAAAAGTTAAAAAGGAGAATTCACAAACTAGGAGATACTAAAATTATGAGAAATTATTTACATTAGTTATACACCAAAAAAAAAAAATCAAATTAACTGAAATGAAAGAATATTTACAAAAACATAAAATACCTGTCTCTTTTCCAATTCCAGGAGCCAACATGGAAGAGTGATCAGTAATTGCTATCTCTCTCCTCTTGTTGACCTTGATGAGCCCAGAGAATATCTCCCCGGGAAAAACCCTGGAACAACGGGAGCAGCAGAAGGGGTAAACAGTCTCTTAGCCTGTGAGGCTAGGAAAATAGTTAAGGAGGGTAAAGGGGACCAGTGCTGGATCAGAAATGTCCCAGACAGCCCTACCTCAGCGAACCAGAAGATCCTGAGTCCCAGGGGGTGAAGCCCGCAACTGCCAACACCAGGACCCCAGGCGTGTCTCAGGGGAATCAGGAAGACACTAGTGCGGGCAGAATCATCAACCACTGAGCTTGCCTATGCTCTAGCTCAGCAGAGGAGACCTCCTGTGGCCAGACCACTCCTCCCACACACTTAATGTAGTTAGCTCAAGGGTAACTGCAGGGAAACCCAAAAAGACCTCACCTGGCCCCTGCTTTTCAACACAGCCAGCTCAGCACCGGGTAAGCTGTAGCATTTTAGCTTCTACCTGAAAGAACCACAGGCCACAACATACAAAGCCTCAAGTTTTAGGCACAAGGACTGTGGGACAGAGCCCCCTGTGCCACAGACGCAGAGATCTACTTTAAAAGTCAGGAAATGGGGATTATCAGGAGTAAGAAGAAAAGCAGAAAAGACCATAAAATCCTTCTATGGGGCAAGGACTAAAACAAAAATACCAAAGATGTCAGCATTGAAACTGTACTCCCATCTGAAACTTCATAAGGGAATATGAAGTGGTCTGAAGGACAAAGAGCCTTCTTGGAAGAGCTCTGGAAGGATTTTAAAAGCCAAAGTAGAGAAACAGAAGAAAAAAAGAGAAATGGCTTTAAAAATATGAAAAAAGAAATCAAAGAAGAATTTAAAAGGACAATTGGACAAATAGAAAAGGAAGTACAAAACCCAACAGGAGAAATAACTCCTGAAAAGGAATGATTGGACAGATGGAAAAGGAGATGCTAAAGTTAACTAAAGAAATCAATTTGATAAAAATTATAATCAAGCAAGAAGAAGCTAATGACTCCATGAGACATCAAGAATCAGTCAAACAGAATCTAAAGAAAGAAAAGATAGAAGAATATGTAAAACATCTAATGGGGAAAAAAACTGACCTGGAAAATAGATCCAGGAAAGGAAATCTAAGGATTATTGGTCTACCAGAAAGCCATGGACAATATCATCCAAGAAATCATCAAGGATAATTGCCCAGAAGTCCTAGATCCAAAGAGGAAAATAATCATTGAAAGAATTCACCGTTCACCTCCTGAAAGGGATCCCAAACTAAAAACACCAAGGAAAACCATTGCCAAATTCCAGAACTATTAAGTGAAGGAGAAAATACTACAGGAAGCCAGAAAGAAACAATTCAAATATCAAGGAACTATGGTCAGGATCACACAGGACCTTGCAGCTTCTACATTAAAAGATCGAAGGAATTGGAATATGATATTCCATAAGGCAAAGGAGCTGGGACTACAACCAAAGATAAATTACTCAGCAAAGTTGAGCATAATATTCCAGGCAAGGAGATGGACATTCAATGAAATAAGGGATTTCCAGACCTTCCTGATGAAAAGGTCAAACCTCAGTGGAAAATTCAATATTCAAACGCAGGTCTCAAGCGAGGTATAAAAAAGGTAAACAGGAAAAAAAAACTTGGTACTCAATATAGGCAAACTGTTTACATACCTATAAGGGAAGGTGATACTTGTTAATCTTGGGAATTATATATTTACTATGAAATATAAAAGGGATATACATAGATAGAGGAAATGGGTATAAATTAAATGATGTGATGACAACCAATATGATTTAAGGGGTGGGAAGGGATTGTAATGGGAGATGTGAAAAGGAGGAGACAGAAAAAAATAAATCACAGGAAGAGGCACAAAAATATATTACAATAGAGGCAAAGAGGGGAGGGAGATGAGCATTGTTTGAGAGGTACTCTCATCTGACTGGATTCAAGGAGGGAGCAACAAACTCAGTTAAGTATAGAAATCTAACTAGGTCTATAGGCAATAGGTGGGGAAGGGGAAAAGAAAAGGGAAGCGAGGCTAAAAGGGAGGGAAGAAGTAGTAAGGGAAAAGGGGATTAAAAGGGAGAGGGAGCTAAAACAAGGGAGGGAAGACTGAAGGAGGTGGTGGTCAAAAATTAAAACTATTGTGGAGGAGAAGGGAGAAGGGAGAACTGAAAGCATAAACAAGGGGATGGAGGGAAAGACACAGAGAGTAATCATAAGTGTGGATGTGAATGGGATGAACTCTCTCATACAACAGAGACTGACAGCAGAATGGATAAAAAACCATAATCCAACAATATGTTGTTTACAAGAAATACATTTGAAGGGGGGGGGCATACAAACAGGGTAAAGGTAAAAGGTTGGAGCAGAATATATTGTGCTTCAGCTGATGTAAAAAAAGCAAGGGTAGCAATCCTAATTTCAGGCAAAGCAAAAGCAGAAATAGATCTAATCAAAAGAGATGAGGAAGGAAACTATATCATGCTAAAAGGCACCATAGACAACGAAGCAATTTCATTACCAAACATATATGCTCTAAGTAGTATACCATCCAAATTCTTAGAGGAGAAGTTAAGGGAGTTACAGGAAAAAATAGACAGCAAAACTATACTAGTGGGGGACCTCAACCTCCCCCCCTCTGAACTTGATAAATCTAACCTCAAAATAAAGAAGAAAGAAGTCAAGGAGTTGAATAGAACTCTGGATAAGGTAGATATGACAGATTTCTGGAGAAAACTGAATGGGGATACAAAGAAATCTACCTTTTTCTCAGCAATACAAGGCACATATACAAAAACTGACCATGTACTAGGCTATAAAAACCTCATAATCCAATGTAGAAAAGCAGAGATAGTCAGGGCATCCTGCTCAGATCATAATGCAATAAAAATTATATGTAATCAAAGGCCATGGAAAGATAAACCAAAAACTAATTGGAAAACTAAACAATCGAATCCTAAAGAATGAGTGGTTTAAACAACAAATTATAGAAACAATCAACAACTTTATTTAAGAAAATGACAACAATGAGACAACCTACCAAATCTTATTAGATACTGCAAAAGCAGTTCTTAGGGAAAGCTGTATATCTTTAAATGTGTACATCAATAAAATAGAGAGAGAGAACAACAAATTGGGCATGCAGCTGAAAAAGCACAAATTTAAAAATCTCCAAGTAAATACTGCCAGGCCTAGAGGCCTGTGTGGGCTACCCGAGTCTACTTACCTCACCTCCGAGGTCTTCGGCTGGCCACGCCGGATGCACATATGAGAGAAAGGACGTTCCAGAGTCGAACAAGGGTTGAGCTTTATTTCATGGTCTAGTTACAAGTGCAGGGGGGTCTTCCTTAGGAGGAAGAGGGGGAGATTTCCTAAGGAGGCTAAGATCTTAAGGGATTGGAAGTAGAAGTACAAGCGGGGAGAGAGGGGGAGGGGAGAGAGGAAAGAAGAAAGCGGAGCCTACTGTCCTCTTGGCTCCTCACGTGCTAAGAGAGCTTTCAGGCTTCCTCAATGCTACTTAACCTTCAGCCACACAGTTTGCATCTCAATACCGTGCTGTTAGATAACAATAGTGTGCCCAGATCTGGGACCATCACGAGGGCGGGGAGATCTCTCTCCCATCATGTTTCTCACGGGAAGAGGCGGAATTACTTGAGATAGCTCGGTTCACCTCTATTCCCTGCCGTTTCCTGGGAGGGTCTCGTGAGAGCTCTAAGAATTAGAAGCTCCCACCTTTACCCGCCCGAGACTGTCCACACGGAATTGAGCTTCCAATCCCAACAAAATACCAAATTAGAAATACTGAAAACCAAACTAGAGATTAATAAAATTGAAATTAAGAAAACTATTGAACTAATAAATAATACTGAGTTGATTTTATGAAAAAACCAAAAAAACTGATAAACCTTTGGTCAATTTGATTAAAAAAAAGAAAGTAGAAAACTAAATTACCAATATCAAAAATGAAAAGGATGAACTAACCTCCAATGAGGAGGAAATTAAAACAATAATTAGAAATTACTTTGCCCAACTGTATGCCCATAAATTCCACAATCTAAATGAGATGGTTGATTATTTTAAAAAATATAAATTGCCCAGATTAACATCTCAGAAAAAGAAATTGAACAAGCCTCAATGAACTCGCTAGGAAAAAATCTCCAGAGCCAGATGGATTTACAAGTAAATTCTATCAAACTTTTAAAGAACAGTTCATTCCAATACTATATAGACTATTTGGGGAAATTGCCAAAGGAGTCCTACCAAATTCTTTTTATGATACAAATATGGTTCTGATACCTAAACCAGAAAGAGCCAAAACAGAGAAAGAAAATTATAAACCAATTTCTCTAATAAATATGGATGCAAAAATTTTAAATAAGATATTAGCACAAATAATACAGCAACTTACCATGGGAATAATACATTATGATCAGGTAGAATTTATACCAAGAATGTAGTTCTGGTTCAATGGAAAAATTTATAACCAAACAAGAGACAGAGAACTTTATGAAGTGCAAAATGGGTAACTTTGATTGCATCAAATTGAAAAGTTTTTGCACAAACAAACTCAATGTAACCAAGATTAGGAGGGAAGCAGAAAACTGGGAAAGAATTTTTGCAACTAGTGGCTGTGATAAAGGCCTCATTTCTAAAATACATAAGGAACTGAGTCAAATTTACAAGAACACAAATCATTCCCCAATTGATAAATGGTCAAAGGATATGAATAGAGAGTTTCCAGAGGAAGAAATTAAAGCTATCTATAATCATATGAATAAATGCTCTAAATCACTATTCATTAGAAAGATGCAAATCAAAACAACTCTGAGGTACCACATCACACCTATCAGATTGGTTAACGACAAAAGAGGAAAATGATAAATGTTGGAGAAGATGTGGGCGAGTTGGAACTCTAATTCATTGTTGATGGAGCTGTGAGCTGATCCAACCATTCTGGAGAGCAATTTGGAACTATGCCTAAGGGCTACAAAAATGTACATACCCTTTGACCCAGCAATATCTCTTCTGGGACTCTATCCTAAAGAGATCACAGAAATGGGAAAGGGTCCTACATGTACAAAAATATTTATAGCAGCTCTCTTTGTGGTGGCCAAAAACTGGAAATCAAGGCGATGCCCATCAACTGGGGAATGGCTGAACAACTTGTAGCATATGAATGTAATGGAATACTATTGTGCTATAAGAAATGATGAACAGGAAGACTTCAGAAAAAGGAAAGACTTATATGAATTGATGCTAAGTGAAGTGAGCAAAACTAGGAGAATATTGTACACAGTAACAGCCACATTGGGCAATCACTGACTTTGATAGACTTAGCTCTTTTCAGCAATGAGAAGACCTTTTAAAACAATTCCAAAAGATTCGTGATGGAAAATGCCATTCACAACCAGAGAAAGAAACATGGAATCTGAATGCAGATGGAAGCATACTATTTTCTCTCCTTTTTTCTTTTGTTTTGTTTTTTCTTTCTCTTGGTTCCTCCCATTTGTTCTAATTCTTCTACACAATATGTCTGAGATGAAAATATGTTTAATAAGAATGTATATGTAGCACCTACACTGGATTGCACACCACCTTGGGGAGAGGGAGAGAAGGGAGGTGAAGAAAATTTAAAATTTATGAAAGTGAATGTTGAAAACTAAAAATAAATAAATTTATTTTAAAAAGCATATTATAGGAGCAAGGAAAAAAATACCTTTCATAGCTAAAGTCAAGTGAAGAGTTCATGACCAAGCAAAGGATAAAGAGGATCAGAAAATAGAAAATGGATCACAGGAGTTTATATTTGGAGATGGAACAGCCTTAAACATCATCTAATCAAACCCCTTTATTTTACAGATGAGGAAACTATGTCCTCAGTAAGTGACCTGACCAAATTCACAAAGAGAAGGATAGAGCTGGAATTTAAATCCAGAATCCCAGATCTAAACCTGACGTATCACAATGTCTCAAAATAGCTTCAATTATATAAAATTGCATATTTTTAAATAAGTAAAAATGCAGTTAAAAATAATGTATCCTACTGCCTCAAAAGAGGCAACTTTGATTATATAGCATATAGTTTATGTCAATTATATAACATCGATAAAATCAATACAGTTAAAATTATAAGGAAAATAATTTGGAAAATAATTTTTCAACAAGTTCTTCTGAAAATGTTTCAACAGCAAATATTTATAAAGAACTGATTCAAATTAATATGAACAAAAGTCATCTCTGAACAACTAAATGATCAAAACATAACAAGTAGTTAGCCAAGAAATCCAAGCTATCAACAGTTATATAAAAAAAATTATCTAGATAACCAATATTTTTTAAATGCAAATTACAAGAACTCTAAGGTCCTGCCTCCTATCCATTCAACTGGCAAAGATGACAAAAAAGGAAAATGACAATTGTTGAAGGAGCTGGGAGAGGACAGACATGCTAATGCACTACTAGAGCTGTGAATTGCTCCTATTACACAGAGCAATTTGGAATTATGGCTAAAAAGTCACTAAATTATACACACACACACACCCCACACACACCCCTCTCCTTCCTTTGGTCCACCAACACCATTACTAGGCTTAATTTTCCCTCTTTTTGGTGCCTCTGGGATATTGACTTAGCAGTGCTATTTCTGAATTAAAGGGTATGCACAGTTTTATAGCCATCTGGATATAAGATGAACAAATTTTGATATATGAATAGAATGGAATATTAATATGCCATAAAAAATGAGAAAAGGGACAGATTCAGGGAAGTCTTGTATGAACTGATGCAAAATAAAGTGAGTAGAATCTGGAAAATAATTTATGCTACAATAACAACACTGTGAAAAAAACAATTAATTTTGAAAGACTTAAGAACTCTGAACATTGTGATGAGTAAAAACAATTCTAAAGGACTGATGACGTAGCAAGCTACTCAGATCCTGACAGTGGTTATGGACTCAAGGTGCAAAAGAATATATACATTTTCATACATGGCTAACATACACATATTTTATTTGGCTACACTTACCTGTTTCAATGGATTTTTTCCCTTTTATTTGTAATGGGGGGTGGGGTGGACAGAAGAGAGTTAATGATAGTACAGGTTGCTACACACACACACACACACACACACACACACACACACACACACACACACACAATTAAAAAATGAAAGGGCCCGCCCAGAATGGAGGTCATCTTTGTTTAGTAACATCATTCCAAGGATACCTGTGGAGTATTCCACCTATTATCTCTTCTTCTTGTCACATGACAAGGATATATTCTTTTCTTGTCTAACAATTCCTTGACGGTATATTTTTCTTCTTGGAGTTCCTCATGTCTAACAATCACTACACATCTCAGCACTGCCCTCAGTGTGATACTGAGCTCTTCAGAGGCAGGGGTGTTTCAAAGTTTGTTGTCTTTTAGCAACACCAGTAAAAGTTAAGTACTGAAAAGATGGTTTTTGCTTTCATGGGAAGCTTGGAGTCAGCAAAAGACCTTTGGAATCTCCTGATAGTAACTTTGGTTCAAGTTTTTTGTCCGTCTCTACTATCTGTCTCAAATATATATACCCAGTGGACAGGCTTTATTGAGTGTCTAATCTAAAAGCATGTTAAAATCTGGGCAGCAGATATTGTTCATCCACTTGGTCTTTCATCTGTGGATGATAATAATATAATTATATAGTGCTTTAAGGCTTAGAAAGAACCTTATATATTATGTTGAGATATGTGAATGAACCAAGCAAACTTCTTTGAGTGATTAGCAATATCCTCCAGAAGACTGCAATATTACGGAATTTGAAGCAATCAACACAATATCATAGGCATACAGGAAAATCTGGCAGACCTCAACAATCACAGGGAATCTCACCTGAACCTGGACTCTGGGTTGGATATCCTACACCACTGCAGTCACATATATCTCCCTGTTTTATTCCTTGCCTGTTACCATCAGAGGGACATTGTCCAGTATTATTTTGGGGGTTATCTCAGAGGAATCCTGAACCACATAGATGTATGGATGAAAGATATCTAGCTGTGTAATAACGGTTGTAAGGCAGCTTTTTGTGCCTTGGAATCAAAGGTTTTTTTCTTAATAACAAACAATAAGTACAATGAAATTTTATATTCTCTATTTCTTTTAGTTAAATTGGAGATTGTAAAGATGTGGTTCATGTTGAGTGTCATTTTCAAAATCCTGTTTGCTCCCTTCCAATGCCTTCATTAAGCATCCTCTGGATTTCGGTATAACATGACTCCCACAAAACCATTATGGAGAATAAGCATTTAAAATCACAATTATAGATATTTTTTAATTCATTCCACACTTTTTGTAAATTCCCTGCCTTTAGATAATTTATATATCAATCTATTGATGCTCTCAAAATTTTACTGCCTCCATTGTGCATCTCCTCTCTCCGTCCTATTTCTATTTCCTCTAGATGCACATATGCTATGTTTGGGGTCCAAGTTTGGTATATTGACTAACCTTGATGGAAAAAAGTTTGTTTTTATAAGTCATTTTCCATTTTTCTTCTATCTTACTCCCATTTTATTTTTCTTTTTTCAATCTCCAAATGATGCTTATTTCTAGTGATACTTCAAAATGATTCTCGATTGCACTAGTCAAAGTAGCTTTCCCAAACTTTTTTCTTCCATTTTCATACTTAAATACTCTTGTACTAATTCAGCTTAGTTGGCTATCTTACTAAGCTTTCTAGAGTTTTACCCTGCAATGCCTCTTTTTACTTTATGAGATTAAACTAATCATAATCATCCCTTATTCCTACTAAAATTTTATGAGCAAATAAAAAATGAAAGATAAAAAGAAGTTTTAATTGTTCAAAATGTGTAAGAGTGCTTGTCAAGATGGAACATGTCTAGGATGATGGCACAAGTTTAGGAAAAGCTGAGTAACATGAAGATAAGAATCTTCAGATGAGACACAATAACTATTCAGTATCTGAACTGCTGCCACAAAGGACTGGTTAAACTTACTTTGTGTGACTCCCAAAAAGAAGGAAACAATGGCTGAAAGTTGTAGGGAGGCATTTCAGCTGAATATAAAGCAGAACTTCCTCACATAAACAACTGCTTAGTAGAATACAAAGGCTGATGAAAGCCAATAAATGTTTAATAAGCACCTACCATTTGCCAGGGGCTGTGAGAACTACTGAGGATTGAAAGAAAGGCAAAAAAAAAAACTCACCATTCAATCAAGAAGACAACACAAAAACCATAATGCACAAATAAGAAATACAAAGGATACATGAGAAGTAGCCTCAAAGGTCAGCCACTAGTATTAAGGAGGACAGAGAAAGACTTCTTGCAGAAGGTAGGATTTTAGCTGAGACTTAAGGAAAACAGGAAAGCCAAGAGGAGAAAATGAAGACAGAGAGGGTACTGCAGGCATGGGGTACAGCCAGTGAAAATGCCTGGAGTCAGGAGATGGAAAATCTTATGCAAGGAACAATAAGGAGGACAGTATCACTGGATTTACTGAATCTTAAAAACATATAGAGGTGACTAAAGTATAAGAAGGCTGGAAAGGCAGAAAGAGGCCAGGTTATGAAGAGGTTTTAAATGATAAACAGAGGATCTTATGTATGATCCTACAGGTAACAGGGTGGAGGGTGAATGGTCAGACCCCTGCTTTAAGAAGATCAATTTGATAGCTGAATAGAGGATGGACTGGAGTGAGGAGAGACTTATGGCAAGCAGATTCATCAGCAGACAACTGAAATAGTCTGGGCATGAAGTAATGAGGGATCTGTACTGTGGTAGCAGAATTAGAAGAGAGAAGGGAATATATGTAAAAGAAGTTGTGAAGGTAAAATCAACAGGTTTTGATGTGTTGTTAATATATTTTTGCTTAATTTGAAGATCTTTCCCACCCATTAACAGGTCCATGTGACTTGCTTAAATTACATGAAAGCCTGTCACATGTGGTGGGATAAGCTTGAACAGGTAGAACAGGAAGGGTGGAGCAGAGCTGAGAGGGAGTTGATGCAAGCAGTTAGAGCAGAGGAGAGAGGACACACACAGGCAGACAACTAGGGTTGTGAGTGTTTGCTTGCAGGAAGGATCTGGCGGAGGAGGAAAGGCGGCGTTGTCCCCTGCAGTGCTAATGTGTATTGACTTCTTGGTTACTATGATGGATTTGGCTTTCTGGTGTTGAGATTTGGCTTTCTGGTATCTGAATAAATGTTTTTCTTCTGCCTTCTACAAGGAGAGTCTGTTATACTATGCAGGCATATTCATAATGACTATAAGTGCTGTGTTTATTGCCTTGGCGATATACTTGGCAACATACTGAATGGGAGTGAATGGGAATGGAATTGAGAGGAAAGAGCTGAAAATGACACCAAGCTTACAAGGCTGGGCAACGGGGACAATGTACTTCCCCTGACAATAGTAATTCATTAAAACATTTTTTTAAAAACACTGCATCTCCTGATATGAGTGTTGTCCATTCAGAGACTGGGCAACTGGTTGTGGGGAATGTTACAGAGATGATTTATCCACCAGGTATGAGGTGGAACTAGATGACCACCAAGGTCTCAGACAGTTCTAAGATTTCTGGTTTTAGCAGTTGTGAAAAATAAGATTTCACTACAAAGCTGTTTAACGTAAGAATATTTTCATGAGAAGAATTTTATTTGCATTCTGTAAAGGTATAGACTGATTACATTAAATACAATGTGGGAGATCCTCACTGCACATCTTACAAAAAGATGATTACTTATTTAATATCTTGTGTCAAAAACATAAGACTGGTCTGGAGGAGGTCCTCTGCATACTGAATCAGTAGATTTTAAACAATGTTTTAAGGACACTATCTTTCTGATACTGAGTGAGCCATTTTAGAGCATAAAAGGGTTTCTTCTGCTAACTAATAGCTGAAAAATGCACCTTTTTTCCTTCAACTTGTCCTTTTCTTCAGTCACTTATAATGCTGTCTTACACTCAGTAGAAAATCATCAGGAGCCATTTCTCAATCTTCTTTCTTAGTAACCACAGATACATACAATGGGACAAATCTACCATTTATTTTTTACAGACTTAAGAACCATAGGGTAGAACCTAAGGCTTTCCATGTTGGGAAAATCAAGCATACTTGTCCCAAAGGGATACATACAAAAGGGGCCAAGATTTTCATCAGAAAACCATAAAAGCAGTCTCTTTCCACCCTGGCAAGGGAAGAGGGCTGTGTACATGGCAAGCAAAATAATCTCACTGAAAGCTAAAAGTAAAATACAATCTGATGAAAAGAGACATTTGAAAAACTCAAAAGAAAGAAAAGTCTGGGAAATGATATCACTAAAGAATGCGTTTCTCTTTGATCACTATGGCTAGGGAAAAAGAAACATTTAACAAAGTCTTTTTTTCTGGAAGGGGTCAACTTTAGATAGGACATGTTTAAAAGAAATGCTACCTAAGGGTTGCCATCAGTGCTAACACTGATGGGACACTGATAGAGGAAAAGTAAAAAACATCCTAGAGCCCCAATGTTATACTGCCCTTGGGGTCCATGCTGTGGAACAGTATTGTGAACAACACTATATTTTAACAAGACATTTTAATACTTTTGGAAACAGAATTCCATTGGACAATATCCAAGTCAGACTGCCATGCTCAAATTGTCTTCAACTTACAAGTCTTTCATCTGTCTGAAGAGGCAGAAGAGAAAACAAAGGTCAGTTCACCCCATCATCTGTCCTACAATTCAGAAACGGGCTCCTCATCTAATGCAGTCAGTCAGAAAAAGATGCATAGGGAAGCATCCTTCTACTACAAAGAGGGCAGAGATGGAAAAAAAAAAAAAAACCTGACCATAGGAATATCTATTTCCTCTCTCAAAAGAAAGGCATCCTTATCCAAAGTGCTATGAATGAAGGAAAATATTGCCTACCTGAAAGTAGAATTCATTTTCCAAGAAAAACACAGTTATAAAATAGTGATTGAAGAGAGTATTACTATTCCTTAGATTCATGATAAAGGATAAATAGGCTTTTTTAAGCAGTCCCAAAGAAACTTAGCTCACTTTTATAAGATTGTTTCAGTGGGAAAATGTATCCAAATTTGGTTTTTGATTCCAAGAAATGCAAGAAATTTTTATAAAACCTTTGGCAATGTGATTTGATCACAGATTGGGGATCAATTATACTGAATTACATTCTATAACTAATGGTATTAGAATAATGATCTACTTAGTTCAACATGACTTTTTTTTTTTTAATGTAAAAATTTAGATGAGGATTTTTCCCCCCTGGGAATCAGATCATCTAAGCTCTAGTCCCAGCTCCACTGTAACATTTTTGTGAACTTTGGAAAAAATCTCTCTATCTCTCTGGACTCCAGTAAACTCACCTATAAAATGAAGGACTTGGACCTTCATAGCTCTAAAATGCTATGATTCTATGAGGAGCAATGTAATGGACTAAAATAAGACAGTCCCTGGCCTAAAGAAGCTTATCAGGGGAAATAGCATGGACATACATAAATATATTACACTTAAATAGATCTGAAATGCCATCCATTTTTGAGTGCTCTCCTGGGATACAAATTGTAGCACATCCACGGAATTACATCCTGAGCATCTCTTGCCCATATTCTCCAAAAAGTTCACCACATGATGAGACCCACCAAACTTCAGGAGGCGTTTCTCACTTGCTCAGATCCGTGAAGTACCAAAGGAAAATTCTGGAGGTCTACCTTTCATCTCTTGCTCTTACTCTACATCCATAACTGTATGCTCTTTCTATCATGAAATTCTTTGCTGGCATGTATAACCTATACCTAACCGTTTACTGTCTCAGGGAGGGGGGAAGGGGTGGATGAAGGGGTAGAATTTAGGAACTCAAAACTTTAAATAAAAATGATAAAGAATTGAAAAAAAATAAAAAACCACTGGAGTCAAAAGATCTTGGTTTGAATCTAATTTTTGAATATTAATTGCGAGACTTTTGCCAACTTAATTGATTGCTCTGGCACTCAGTATCCTTATCATCAAAAATAGTAATAAAACCTGATATGTCTTTGAAAAAGAAAAGAACAAAACTCTTTGCTGAAATCCTTGATCTTAGGATCAGAGAATCATCAACTCAGCTCTAGAAAGGATTACAGAGACTAGAGTATTACTCCTTAATTTTGTAGATGGGAAATTGAGGCTCAGAGAATCTAAGTAACTTACCCAGGGTTACAAAGGCAGTGGAAAGAGTATTAAGACAGGTCTCCCTGATTGCAAGTTCAGTGCTCAATCCACTGCCCCTCCTAATTCTCTTAAGTGCCAATTCAACAGTACCATCTCTATGAGTAAAATGCAGATTGCAACATTATGGACCAAGTAGAGGGGTTCTACTATCCCTGAAGGAGAAAACAGTCTGTGAAAACAGCTTTAGTGAATCTTTTGCAATTTCCTTCTGTTTTTATATCATATCCTCCTTCCAGTTTCATCCTTGAAAGCCCTTTTGGATCTTGCCAAGTTCTGGGCCACTGCCAGTTGTCTTCCTTTTTGTCCAGGCATTGGATTACAATAACACTGGAAAAGAAAGTGAGGCTGACAACTTCGTACATCTCTGTCTCACTTAAATCCAATTCACACACAACTCAAGACAGCACCCACGATGTCACTGGTCCTCTGAAAATTAAGGATAAACAACGACAACAAACTGGTTTTAGCCTCCATTGCTTCTCTCTGCTTTAACCTCCTCATAACTGCTATATGTAATATTTTACAGACACGTTTACCTTCTAACTGGTGCTGCCTTTGCAAATCACCTCTCTCCATTTAGAAAATAAGTCAAATGTTTGTTAAGGTACTTTATGGAGTCTCTTGGTCTTCTAGGGCAATTAATTTACAATGACTCAAATTATTCTAGTAAGAGTTCATATCAGTTCTCTTCATTCTCCCTTTTTTATTTTCAATTACTTTTTAAAATAATTCAGAGTTAAGTAATTTTAACTGTATACCATTTTTGTCATTATTATTCTTTCTTTTTTTAACCAATCTTAGCTCTACAAGTCAATGGTCTGACTATACACAGCTAGCCAGGGATTAATCATACATCAATAGCAAGTCTTTTCCAGTCTGTTAAGAGAATCTCAACATCTGAGCTGCTCCTTAAAGGAAACTAGAGATTCTAAGAGGCAAAAATGAGCAAGGAGTGCATTTTAGGCATGGAAGACAGTACAAAGATAGAGTTTTAACTGTGAGAGATATGTTTGTTGTTGTTCAGTCATTTCAGTCATGCCCAACCCTTTGTGATTCCATTTGGGGTTTTCTTGGCAAAGATATCAGAATAGTTTGCCATTTCTTCTCCAGTGGATCCAATGGATCCATTTTGTCAGCTAAACAGAGGCTAAATGACTTGCCCCTGGTTACCTAGCTAGGAATTGTCTGAGGCTGGATTTCTGAACTCAGGTCTTCTTGACTCCAGGTCCAGAGCTCTATCCACTGAGCCACCAGCTGTCTCTGTGAAAAACATACAAGTCAATTTGGCTAGAATGAAGAGTATAGGAAGTAGAGTAATGTATAATATGGGTGGAGAAGTATGCTGGAGCTAGGTTTTAAATGCTAAAAAGAGGAACTGGTATTTGATATTACAGATAAAAGGGAACCACTCTAGTTTATTAAGAAGGGGATGGTCACAAAACCCATGAGTTAAGAAAGTCATTTTGGCCACCTCATGATGGCCTTACGCTCTCCTCCTTTCCTCCATTCCCTCATAATTAGGTAGCTCTTCTTATGAAGGTCAAACCTACTACTTATAATACCATCCCTTCCTGTACCTAATAGGAGAACTGCCCCCATAACTATCCCCTCACTCAATATTCAATTTTCATGGCCAAACATTTCTCTATGCTCATATTTCATGAGGATTCATTTGGCACTGTTGAAAAACTCTACTCTCTGGGTTTTTGTGATATTTCTTTTTCTTAGTTCTCCTTTTAGCTGTATGATCTCATTCTCCTTTGTGAGATCATTATCCATATTTTATCCCCTTGAGGTGGATATATCCCAGGGCTCTATCCAGCATCACCTTCTCTTCTCTCTATATATTCACTTGACAAACCCATCAGCTCCCATGGATCTAAATTTCATCTCCATACAAATGACTCAGAGGATCAATAAAACCAACCACAGCATCTCTTCTGAGCTCTCATCCTATGTCACTAGTTGCCTACTATACATTTCAAACAATGTCCTATAGGCATCTCTAACTCAACACAGCTAAAACCTAAATCATTATCATTCCACTCAAACCCATCATTCTTCCGAACTTCTTTCTTTTGAGGGTACCACCATTCCTATTAGTCACACAGATTCTCAATCTTGGTCTTATCCTTGACCCCTCACTCTCCTACAACATATAAATTTAATCAGTTGTCAAATCTCTTCATTTCTATTTCAACAACTCTCACACACATTCCTTTCTCCCCACCCTCAGAGTCAACCTAAGAAGTAGATAAGAGAAGCACACTGCATGTAAAAAGCTGGCAAGAAAGACTGTAGACAGTAATGTAGAATAGAAGGCCTTACTTATAATGTTTCATATGACACTCACAATCACTCTGTAAGTACCATAAGTTTTATAATTTTCAATTACCAGATAGGGAAATTGAGACATAGAGAGTTTAAGTGATTCACCCATGGTCATATGGAGATTGGAACTTAACCCATATCTCTCCTAATGGTCAAGGCCAGGACCCTTTTCTCTATACCATGCTGCTTCTCATACCAAAGTAATATATTTAAAAAGTTACTCAGAAAGTATTATGAAGGACAGACTAGAGAGGAGGGAGAACGTAAACAGGAAAACCCGCAAGGAAGCTACTATACTTACAGAATCAATTAGTCTGAAAGGACTAAGAGATCATCTAATGCAATCCATACTTAAATAGGAATCTGGCAAATAGTGATATAACTTCTCTTCACTTAAAGACTTCTGGTAAAGAGGTACACACTATTTCCCAAATCATCCTCTTCCTCTTTTAGGTAGCATTAATAAGAAGTTTTTCTTTTCATTAAGCCAAAATCTCTTTCTCTGAAGCTCCCAGATATTATTCCTAGTTCTCTTCTCTAAGGTCTCAAGAGGAACTCACCAATGGAAGAAAGAGAATCTTCTAAGAGTTAGAAGGCTGCAGGGGTAGAAGAATGTTCTTAGAGGAACTCTCAAGTGCTGGTGCCAAGGGTAAGACAGCAGCTGAACCATGATGGTAAGGTTGGGAAAGTCAGAAGCAAGAGGGAGGGCAAATAAATGAAGACAACATGAAAATATCTATATACGAACAAGATACATGAAGACGAATTGGAGACTATCTCAGAGGGAAGGCAACTGCATTAAGGGAGATTGGAAAAGACTTCTTGCAAAAGGTGGGATTTTAGCTAAGACTTGAAGAAAGTCAAGAAAATCAGGGATAAGAAAGGAGGAGGAGAAAGAGTCACAGGCAACATAATGGAATTAGTGAAAATGCCTAAAGCAAGAAATGGAGTATCTTATGCAAGGAATAGCAAGGAGGTCAGTGTCACTGAACCTTAGAGTACATGGAGGAAACTAAGGTACAAAAAAACTGGAAAGGTAGGAATGGGACAGGTTACAGAGGGCTTTAAAAGCTAAACAGAGGATTTTATATATGATCTTGAAGGCAATAGGAATCTATTGTAGTTTAACGAATAAAGAAATTAAAAGGTCAGACCTGAGCTTTAGGAAGATCACTTTGACAGAGAAGAGAGAAATATGTCTTGCCTAGGAATGGTCTACACCAGAGTAGTGACTTAACTGACCTTAAGATAGAATCAAGAGGACTTGGAAATGGAAAGCTGAACTGCTAAAAATTAAAGATGACCCAAAGAACTCCAAACCTTAAATCCCCACTCTAAACACAAAGAGTGAAATTATATCTAAACATAAAGCAACAATTTTAAGCAAATGTGTTAAAGTGAATGTGATAATGCTACAATTACTAGGTCACAAGTCATTTTGTATAAATGTGTAAGATAATCACACAAAATTAACATATGAAAAATTGTGCAAAAATAAAGTTTCACCTCAAAAACACTATCCTGAGTAAAACATTTGAAAGAACCAAATGGAAAAAATGGAAATTTAACATTATTATGTGAAAAAATATCATAAAATAAATATGCTTCTGTTTTTAGGATTCACAAGTATTTCTAAGGTGATTTGGAACAGATAGATTCAGCACAATTCAACTATAGCCATAGTGTTGCCAGTACCAGATCAACAATCACCACAAATCATCACATCTCTCCCTTCCTCAACTTAAACATAGGGTTAAAGGCCATATGTTGTTGTTGTTCACCCTTTGTTTTCGAAGATCAGTGACATCACAGAGTGATGTCTTGACTTGTACATGAATTCGATTTAAGTGAGACTGAAATGCAGAAAGTCATCAGCCTCATTCTCTCTTCTACAGTAATCCAAGTCCAGTGGTAAGACAAAAGTCAAGATGACTGGTCATGGCCCAGGATGCAGTGGATGACCTTGGTGTCTTCAATATCTGACCAAACTCTAAGCATGCCATAGCATCTGCTTCAGCTCCGTTCAAGGCCAGAATAACTTGTTCTTATACACTCATGCCACCAGGGAAAGCCTTCACATGCTTAAAGTAGACACCCCGCCTAATTCACCAATGGAGGTGAGGCCTGTCGGTTACTCTCAACCCTGGTATAGTCCATCCAACAAGATGGTTTTACCTGGGTGTGGCCATTGCACAAGTTATAGTTTCTTCATATTATAGTAATATTCTTAATGTCCTATATGATACCAGTAAAACTCTAAAGTTGTCTGTCCGTCTATAAGCCTTCTCACTCTTGTTATATGACAAGCCTAACTCCTTTTTTAATTCATTCTCAGAGAGCAACTTTTAATGTCATTTCTTCATGAACTGATAATATGTTGCAGGCTACTGATGCCCCTCAAGTGCCTCTGTATTGCCCTTTGGGTAAAAGAACCAGAAGTCCTTTTTACACACTAAGCAATGAATAGAGGTTTACAGAATTAAAAATATTGATGACATGATCAAACACCATAATCTTAATGTCACGAGCAAATGAGAACATTCAATTCACCTCACATCACATGACATACATTTATTAAGCACATGATGTGGCAGACATCTGAAAAATACAGACTGCAGAAACATTCTGTATTTTGACTTTTTGAAGGACATATTATATGATAGGGGGCAACGGTATTCTAATGTTAATCCTACTAATTAATACCTTTTTTATCCCACTGTGATTGATAGCATTTCTTTCTCCAAAACTCTTATACAGAAGTGGTGAAAATGGGTGCCTTTGTTTTGGGCCTATTTCTCATAAGGATACTTCTAATGTTTCTCTATGTAATTCTGGCTCTTTGCTTTAAGTGTATACTTTTAAGTAATGAGGAAAAATATGTCTTCCAATTCTTCACTGTGTTTTAAATATGAATGAATTTTGAATTTTATTAAAAACCTTTTCTGTGAAGGCCATATACCAAAATCTATGAATGACCAGAAAGGTCTAGACCAAGTTGAAAATTAACTTGTGGGGGGAGGAGGGAGGGCTGAGCCAAGATGGCAGAGTACTTCCTAGAGAGCTGCCCCCCAGCCCAGCCAAATACCTGTGCAAAACAGCTCTAAACGAATTCTGGAGCTGCAGAACCCACAGAATAACAGAGTGAAGCAAATCTCCAGTCCAAGACAGCCTGGAAGGTCACCAGGAAGTGTCTATTGCACCACACTGGCGTCAGGGCACAGTCCAGTGTTGGCCACACAGGCACAGACAGGACCTGAGCAAGCCTCAGGGAGACTGAACCTCTTGCACCTGTGGCAGTTCCCAGACTTCAGGACCCCAAAACACCAAGGACATACTTGGAAGGTCAGTGGAAAAAGCCTATGGGACCGGTGTGGGAGAGTGGAATGGTCTGGCCCCAGCCCTAGGGCAGCAGAGGGATAAGGAGGTGGAGGAACCTATAGCAGCCTACACAGCAGTAGGGGAAGAGACAGCTACTGTTTCTGGAGCTCTAGGCCCACAGCTTGTGGGGGAATCAAGCTGCTGACAGTACACTCCCCCACCCCCACTAGAAGCAGAGATCTACCTTGACAGAGAGCTCAAAAGTCAAGTAAATGGCTGGAGAAATGAGTAAAAACTGGAAAAAGAATCAGACTCTAGAATCTTACTTTGATGACAAGGAAGACCAAAACATGTAAACGGAAGAAAATAAAGTCAAAGCCCCTCCATCCAAAGCCTCCAAGAAAAATACGAATATGTCTCAGGCCATTGAAGAGCTCAAAAAGTATTTTGAAAATCAAGTAAGAGAAGTAGAGCAAAAATTGGGAAGAGAAATGAGAGTGATACAAGAAATCATGAAAAATGAGTCAACTGCTTCCTAAAGGAGACCCAAAAATATGCTGAAGAAAATAACACTGTAAAAAATAGAATAACCCAAATGATAAAAGAAATCAAAAAGTCAATGAAGAGAAGAATATCCTAAAAAGAAAAATTGGCCAGATGGAAAAGGAGGTCCAAAAGCTCATTGAAGAAAATAACTCCGTAAAGATTAGAATGGAGCAGATGGAAGCTAATGACTTTATGAAAAATCAAGAAATTATAGAACAAAACTAAAGGAATGGAAAAATAGCAGATATTGTGAAATATCTCAGTGGAAAAACAACTGACCTGGAAAATAGATCTAGGAGAGACAATTTAAAAATTATGGGACTATCTGAAAACCATAATCAATAAAAGAGCCTGGACATCATCTTTCAAGAAATTATCAAGGAAAACTGCCCTGATATTCTAGAACCAGAGGGTAAAATAGAAATGGAAAGAATTCAGCTATCACCTCCTGAAAGATTCCAAAAGGAAAACTCTTAGGAATATTGTAGCCAAATTTCAGAGCTCCCAGGACAAGAAGAAAATATTGCAAGCAGCCAGAAAGAAACAATTTAAGTATTATGGAAATATAATCAGGATAACAGAAGATCTAGCAGCTTCTACATTAAGGGATCGAAGGGCATGGAATAGGATATTCCAGAAGTCAAAGGAACTAGGACTAAAACCAAGAATCACCTACCCAGCAAAACTGAGTATAATACTTCAGGGGAAAAAATGGTCTTTCAATGAAATTGAGGACTTTCAAGCATTCTTGATGAAAAGACCAGAGCTGAAAAGAAAATTTGACTTTCAAACACAAGAATGAAGAGAAGCATGAAAAGGTGAACAGCAAAGAGAAGTCATAAAGGACTTACTAAAGTTGAACTGTTTACATTCCTACATGGAAAGACAATATTTGTAACTCTTGAAACTTTTTAGTATCTGGGTACTGGGTGGGATTACACACACACACACATGCACACACACATAGAGACAGAGTGCACAGAGTGAATTGAAGAGGATGGGATCATATCTTAAAAAAATGAAATCAAGCAGTGAGAGAGAAATATATTGGGAGGAGAAAGGGAGAAATGGAATGGGGCAAATTATCTCTCATAAAAGAGGCAAGCAAAAGTCTTATTAGTGGAGGGATAAAGAGGGGAGGTGAGAGAAAAACATGAAGTTTACTCTCATCACATTCCACTAAAGGAAGGAATAAAATGCACACCCATTTTGGTATGAAAACCTATCTCACAATACAGGAAAGTGGGGGATAAGGGGATAAGTAGGGTGGGGGGGATAATGGAAGGGAGGGCATGGGGAGGAGGGAGCAATTTGAGGTCGACACTCATGGGGAGGGATAGGATCAAAAGAGAATAGAAGTAATGGGGGACAGGATAGGATGGAGGGAAATATAGTCAGTCCTATACAACACAACTATTATGGAAGTGATTTGCAAAACTACACAGATTTGGCCTATATTGAATTGCTTGCCTTCCAAAGGGAAGGGGTGGGGAGGGAGGGAGGTAAAGAAGTTGGAACTCAAAGTGTTAGGATCAACTGTTGAGTAATGTTCTTGCCACTAGGAAATAAGAAATACAGGCAAAGGGGTATAGAAAGTTATCTGGCCCTACAGGACAAAAGAGAAGATGTAGACAAGGGCAGAGGGGGATGACAGAAGAGAGAGCAGATTGGTGATAGGGGCAATTAGAATGCTCGGTGTTTGGGGGGGGAGGGGACAAAAGGGGATAAAATTTGGAACCCAAAATTTTGTTAAAATGAATGTCAAATAAATAAATTTTTTAAAAAATAAATAAATAAATAAATGTTAGGCATTACTGCATAGCTCATAAAACTATTTTTTCTTATAAACCTCATTTAGAGATGCCTCTACTATCATTTCACAAGCAAGCTTATTATGCCTTCTTCTTCCTGGGTTCCTGATATGACACCTTAAAAAAAAAAAAGGTTTCAAAACCTCCTAATGAATGGAACACATTTTTATCCTCTTGGTAGACAAGTAGAGGACTAGGGTTGCAGAATATCACATATGCTGTGAGACTTGATTTCCTAATCAGATGGGTTTTTTTAACAGTCTTTCTTTGGTGCAAGGGTTCAGTGGGAGTATGAGGAAAACAAGAGACTATAGTATAAAAACAAAAGATATCAGTACAACTTTTGAAAAAGAAACATGATAACCCCTAAAGTATGTGGAGATAAAGTACGGCAATAATAACTTGAAAGTTCAGTCTGATGAACTGTGATAATTTAATCAAATTAGAACACAAGAAAGTTAGGAATTCCATACCAGATCACTCACATATCATCAGACTTTGACATCAACTTCAAAAAAAGGGAAATATCTCAAATAGAGCTAAACTGCTATAGTTATCTCCTATGAATCTATTTTCAATCAATTCTTTTAAACCCTTCTCAAAGCCTCCTCCATGAGATAAGTTCCATATGTTTACTATCCAATGTAAAAAGCAGTACTAGACTTACTCTTATTTTGACCCTAAAAATTACATCTTTTAAACTTCCCTCATTCTAGCCTTCTGATATTTGGTGAACAATCTCAGACTACACATTAAAGTCTAACAAAATGTGTGTACATATTTTGTTCTTTAAGCCACAAACATGAGCAGCATCTGATTTTTTTAAAATATGGTCAATTTCTGTTCAGTAGAAAAGGTACATAAAAGAATATTTCTTATCCATACCTCCCTCCCCATAACCTCCATTCCCCATGAAATATTAAGTCAAAAAAGAAAATTTCATCAATCAGCAAGTAAAATAGACCATGCATTGCTGAAGATCTTTTAAGTTAATTATTTTAAATTTTCATGGTTCTACTATAAAACAGCATTTGATAAATAAACCAAATCAGAGGTCTAACCAGATCAGAGGCCCTGACCCATTAATATCAATTACTTAATCCATAGTTGAGACAGGATATGTTTTAAGAGCTATAACAATCTCCAAAATGTCAGTTTTCTTTTTACATTTCCAGGAGGATATCTCATGAATAAATATAACAAAAACTGATATGTTAAAGTCAATAGAATCATATGCTCCTAAAAGACTAATATCCACTAACAGAAAATAACATAACAAAGCAAAACATACATACAAAAAAATAACTTATGCCTTTTTAAACCTTTTAAAACAAATAACAAAAAATGTGCTTGTCTTTTCTCCTCCTTAAGGCTTAAAAAATTTTAAATCAAACAAACTTTTTTTTACTGGCATAAATGTTTCCTTAGCATGTAATTTTACCTAATTTGGACAAATCCAAATTCCGCAAACACATATTGTGTACCTAACAACATGTAGAAAGTACTTTACAAAAATAAATAGGGGATACTATTTTTAATGGTCTTGCTGATAGATGGCAAGATTCTGGTGAGGTTTGTTCTTCTTTAGCACTTGCAAATCCTATTTATATCTACTGCCTCTCATCGTGATAAATTCTGTTGGACATCATACTACCTTCCTCATTCATATAACATTGAACAACAAGGAGTCATGCATACAAATGGGAACAGAAACATTTAACTGTGCAGAGCTGCCTGCAATGGATCTTCACTCCTATCATGATGCTGGTCCAAAAAAAGCCCAGTCGCCAAGTCATACAAATGGAAAGAATGATGTAAAAAGTTTTCTGAGTTCACTTCACAAAAGAGGACTTCCTCATGTGATCAAGAAAACCAAATGTACTGGAGACAGTCTATGATGTAATCATTCAACAAATATTAAGCATCAATAATGTAAAGTATATGTGAGTACTAAGGATACAAAAATTTTAAATGTCACGCACTTTACCCTTGAAGGAGTTAAAAGTTAACTTAGAGGCGAATCAGGTACACAAATTAATATAATTCTACAGCATGCAATAAGTACAACAGGAGAGGTCAATGTGAGAAGGATGAGAGATCGAGAAAAACAAAGGATATTAGGCTGGCCATGTAGAAAAGATAATTGATGAGATGGTAATATATTAAATATATAATCTGAATAATATATTAAACATCACAGGATCACAAATGGTAAAAAGGGAAGTCAAAAATTCAGACTCAAAGACAATTAGATAATAAAGGGACCTTAGATCATCTAGTTCAATGCTCCGATTTTTCAGATGAATCTCGGATAAAGCAAGTTATTTGAGCAAGGATGTGTGTTCGTCCTTCTTTGCAGAAGAAGACCATGCCATCAGAGAAATGATGACATGACTTGCACTTGACTTTGTTTTGAGTGAGGGAGGGCTGTACAGGTCACCAGCTTCACTTCTCCTCCAGAGTCATCTGAATCCAGTGACCTGATATTCATCAGGATGACTGGAGATGACTCAGGATGAGGCAATTGGGGTTAAGTGACTTACCCAAGGTCACCCAGCTAGTGAGTGTCAAGTGTCTGAGGTGACATTTGAACTCAGGTCCTCCTGACTCCTGCACTGGTGCTCTATCCACTGCACCACCTAGCTGCCCCTAATTTGAGCAAGGATACATAGCTAGTGAGTGGCAGAGTGAGCATTTACCCCAGATTTTCTGACTCCAAGTCTATCCTTCTTTCCAATACATTAAGACAATTGAGGCAAGCCAATGACCTACTGGGACAAAGATGGAAAGAGAAAGTTCATTTTCCCTAATTCTGATATAATAGCATGATATCCATCAGAATCCATTATGATGAGGGACAAGAAAAGAAATGTGAATTTGTGGTGCTTTTGGAAATTTGAACATAGGTCAAAGAATGATTGACAATTGCTAAAGTTTTCAAAGGTTCCATTTCAACTCAGGCAAGAAAAGAAGTCAAAAGCTCCTGGGGGGGGGGGGGGGGGGCGGTAAGGGCCATGTATAGACAATATCCAATATTATGCTGTACCATGGCACTGCTGGAAATTCAGCAAGTGCTTTTTGGGGATGACAACAGATAATTTTTACCTACCTCAGCCACAAAGAAAATAATAATCCATAGTAATAATTTAACATATGAAGAAAATAATAGAAACAAACACTGCTGAGCTGAGAACTCAAAAAGTACAGAAAAGAAACAAGTTCATCAAACTGGAGGATGGACAGGAACACACATCTTCAAAATGCAGTTTAATCCAGAAGCTACTAAGACGACCACTGTCACTACCAAGAAAAAGTCTGCCTACATATTATATTCTGTAAAAGATTATAACTTATAATAAAATATGTTATAGCCCTTTCTCAGGACACAGTATTCTAAATTATAAAGCTATTCATTATAAACTTTTCCATTTAAAAATTACAAATGTACCTTCTAGAGTCTAGACATTTCACATTCAAGTGAGCTGTTCTTCCTACATTTTTTTGGACAAGCTTCCTAATGAGTACAGAGATCATTTTTTGCAATATTTTCAAGTTAAATATTTCCATACTTATTATTATGGCTGTACTTTTGTTTATGGAGCAACTAGGTGGCACAATGGATGGAGCACTGGACCTGGAGTCAGGAAGACTCATCTTCCTACATTCAAATCCAGCCTCAGACACTTACTAACTGTGTGACCCAGGGCAAATCACTTAACGCTGTTTGCCTCAGGACCTCATCTGTAAAAAGAGCTAGAGAAAGAAATGGCAAGTCACTCTAGTATCCTGGCCAAAAAAAAAAAAAAAAAACCAAATGGGATCAGGAAGAGTAAAAAAAAAAAAAAAAGAATGAAACAACTCAAAAACAATAATCCTTGTTTAACAGTGCTGTATAGAGAAGATAGGAATACCCCACAAAAATCCCATCATCTTCAGCAGCAATAAAAAAATACATCCTCTCTTTAAGGTTATCATTCAAGTTAACTTGAGTCTTATTTTAAAAGTTATTGCCAATAAATTATAGCACATGATCATAATACTGGATACTGCTATGCTGTAAAAACAATAGAGATGGCTTCAGAGTGCATGGAAAGCCTTGTACGAGCGGGGACAGACAGGAGTAAGGAGAACCAGAACAATTTATACTATAACAGCATTATAAAAGTAACAACTTTGACAGTAGCTGCAGTCTAAATAGAACTAATAACCCTAGTTTAGTGACATCTGAGAATGTCTTCTGTGATCTCAAGTGACTGCACAAAGTTGTTTTAAGTACAGAATTTTATTTCACTTTCATTTTTAAAACAAATATATGCTATCAAACAATGCATCCAAAAATGAATCAATACATTTTGGACATGAATAAAACAATATTTTGCTTGATTATGCATATTTAAGTTTTTTGGGGGAGGGCAATAAGGTGAGAGGGTAAGAAAACTATTGCAAATTTTAAAAACAAACTTTAATTTTAAAAGAAGTTACTGCCTTTACACAGGAAAGTTGTTTATCCATTCCAATTCTTAAGTAACAGAAAACCTCAAAGCATTCTTGTACATTCGGTAATTTATTTAATGCAAGTAATTAGAAAAAAATCTCTTCAATTAGAAAATATTAAACCAATTATAAGGTCTCCTGCCCTAACTCCAGTGGAAAGATGCTAAATAACAGCCAACTAGACAAAACTGAAGAAAACATAATAATGATTGTCAATTTACTTTCAAGTTTATGTTCAGTAGCTTAAGCATGTATTATATTACCAATCTTGTTCAAGAATAATAACTCATATGTGCATGTTTTATAACTATATTTATAGAGCTTTGGGGTCTGCAAAGCACTTTACGATTTCATGATATACCACACTGTGGGCACTATTATCTCCATTTTACAGATGAGTAATTTGAGACTCAGAAGTACAGTGACTTGACGACAGCTGCATCCACTGTGTCACCAGCTACTATGCTGTATATACCTTGTTTATAGTTGCTTGTAGTTTGTCGCTCCCATTAGACTATGAGTTCCTGGAAAGCAGAAACTGTCTTCTCTCTTTTTTCATTATACTCAACACCTAGCACAGTGTCCAGCACATAGCAGGTCCTTAATAATTACTGACTGATCTTCTGCGATAAAGCAATCCAAGTACTTTGTCGGGGAAGAGGGACTGAAGAACAATGGTTTTCATCAGTTCAGATAAGTCCTGATGTTGGAACTCCTATGAAAAGGGAGTTCTGGCCTTTGTTTAGGCCCCAGCTAAATCTTAGGCCCGCTGCTTTTGCATCAATAAAGCCCCCAATGGCTACAAAGAAGGTCTAAGTGAACTCATTCACATTTTGAGCTAGCTCTCCCATCTCTCTTCAACATAATGGTGCTGAAACCTGGGAGTCCAAATATTAATTGGACTCCTATGATCTTCTCCTAGCCACTGGGATAAGAGTCTAAGTCTCAGAAGCAAGAGACAAGAAACTACAGCTCCTCTCCAGCCAAGATTAGAAGGCTCTCGGTCCAGCGGTTGGAGGCCATGAAGCTGGACACACCTTCCAAAGCCTTATCTGGAAAGATCTGTGTCTCCTAGGCTATGCTGTCCACCTGCAGATGGTCATGCAACAAGGATACCTGTTCTACACTCTCCTCATCCTCTGGACTCTGCTTCAGCCTCATTTTACTTTCCCCACCCTACCCAGACAGGGACAGTACCTTTGTCCCTCTCCCAAAAGCATTTGAGTTGGATGGTGACGCAGACAGCAGTGCTGGGGCAGAGAAGCAGCAGGAGGCAGGAGCAACTTTTAGGATGCCAACTCCTGCCCTTGATGTCACCAAGTGGCTTGCCTCTCTACTCTGGACTCAGTTGGCACTGCATTCTGCACCCCACACTGATCACTGCCCCCAACCTATTCTGGCCCCTGAAGTGAACTCTTCACCCCTGTTCAGCAGCAAGCAGCTACTGAAGACAATGACCTTTGCCCCTTTTCCCCGAAAGAATTCTCCTACCTAGTGGCTGAGTGGGGAAGATGTGGATAGAAACAGTGCCCTAAGAGTTAAAATAATATTGATTGACTTGGTGAAGCCATTGGTGCCCTAATCTGGCCTCAGACACGCACCAGCTGGGTAACGCTGGGCAAGTCACTGAACCCTGTATGTCTCAGTTTCCTCATCTGCATAATGAGCTAAAGACGGAAATGACAAGCCACTTGAGTATCTTTGCCAAGAAAATCCTAAATGGGGTCACAAAGAGTTTTACATGACTAAAAACAATAACAAAAAGGACATTTACTGAATTCTTGACTAACCAAATGAGAACTTCTGAATAAACGTATTGCAAATATCATATGACATTCAAGTCCTGGCATATACTGGCAATCTGAGTTAAACTTTGTCATAAACCTACTCCCTCATGATGTATGTAGATTTTTACTTTCAGCACTAAAGAATTAAATCATCTTCTTACATCTGCCATTGCAAGTTAGGAATTATGCCACAAGGCACAGTTTATATATGTAAAATGTTTATGTCTCTGGCTTAAATTTGGCATAAAAATTCCTGGTAGCTGCTGGCTTTCATTTTCTTCCCTTAAAGATTATGATGGCAAGAAATCTTCTTTTCAAGTTTTCAACCTCTGTGGCTGCTGAGGCATTAAAGACCAGAAATTGTCAGGTCACGTCTCCTTAAGAGATGACTGCCTGAGCGACAGCACAAGGCTGGTCACGAAAGCCAGCTGGTGGTCTGGGCTCAGGATCCTAGCCCATCTCCATCTCTGGGAAACTCCTTGAAGGCAGGAACTGTTCACTTCTGTCTTCATATTCCTATCACTTAGCTTGGTGTCTAATACACAGTAAGCACTAAAGAAAATGCTTGTTCACTGACTGATTTGTGAAAGAAGAATGAAGACTCTCTCTATTTTGGCATGTTCCAAGAATAAATTAACAAATGAGTGCTGAACTGAAACAAAGAAAAAAGAGTCTGGACAGAAAAGATTTTAAAATCCAAGGCTTATGCTCCTTATACATCATAATGTGAAACATCTGGTCACTTTCATATGCTAAGAAAAACTACTAAAGCACAATAGGCATCTCTTATACAAAATTACTATTACTTTCTGTTTCTATTTACTAAGAAATTTTAATTAAAAAAAAAAAAAAGGAAAGCTGACTCAAATTACCCAAAAGAAAAATAAAAGGCAACCATAATTTTCTGAAATGGTTGGTAAGTTATAATTATTTTATGAAATATATACCCTATTCATAGAATATATTTTGGAATTCATAGCAGAAAGGGTCCTTTTCAATCTCTTCAACTGCAGGAAGACCTTAGGATTTCAAGCAAAGGCCAAAAAAAAAAGGGGGCAAGCTGCCAGTATTAATCCATACCTAAGCAAAAGTTATGCCAATGAAAACTTAAACACCTGTATGTATAAACTAGATTGTTCACATTTGCAACAATGAAAGGAAATTAAAAACACCACTGAATGCTCCTGAACTTGGCTCATCTACAAGGAAATAACGTAGATAACATAGCTAATTTTAAATTATCTAGCCGATATAACACAAATGGCCCACTAGCACAATATAGGTTATTTTTGTTATGACTCATTCTGTTTCCTGAAATGTGTAATTGCAAGATCTGGGGAACTGCCTATCATTATGACAGTCTAAGAAAAGCAAAGTATTTCTTTGAGAAAAGACTTTTGACACTTTTGAATTGAAACACGAATACTGCTCAGCACACCATGCCAGAATTTAAGTATGCTCTAAAACTACCACTTAAAAAGAGGGTGATTATACTGTTCAAAAAGGAACAAAATTACAAAGAACAAGCAGGGCTTGAAAAAACAGATAAGAAAGGTCACTCTCAACCCACCCTTTCAAAGAGGTGGGAGGTCCACAAGTACCAACATCGCAGACGTTTTTGGACTTTTTCAATTTACTGTTCAACTGTGCTGATGTGTTTCTCTTATTTTTATTTTCTGTCTTTAAAATTTTTTATTTCTTATATAAGATGTCTCTCTTGGAAAGCGAGGGGGAAGCACACTGGGGAAAACTATGGAGATATAAAAAAAAGACTTCAATAAAATCTTATTTAAAAGAACCAAGTATTTTGTACCATTTGACAGAAGTCAAGGTTAGCAAGTCATTCACTCAACTAACAAATATTTCCTGAGCACTACCATAATGTGCAAGCAAGCTGCTAGGCACAATGAGCTATACCAAAATGAATGAAGAGAGAAGAGTGGGAATAAGCATTTGTACAACATTCACTACTTGCCAAGCTCTGTGCTAAGTGCTCACCAGGAATATCCCATTTGAGCCCCACAACAACCCTTCAAGGAAGGTGCTAATAACATGACACACTGCCTCTAAAGCCAGTGAGGGAAAATAAATGAAATCAGATACCATGTTAGAGAAGGCTTAGGAAGTATCCGGAAAAAAAAACTTCATATTAAAAATACCTTGAAAGAAATGTCAAGGCAAACATGAGATCCAGGATTAGTACGGCTTTTAAATTGGAGGAGTATCTTTAAGAGGGAGTAAAGAGCGTCAGTCAGTCAACATATTTCTCTTTCCATGAGCAGTGGAAAGCATAATCAGTGAAATTCATACAACAGGACTGCTGGGATCCTGAAGCCAAACTGCTTCAATGACAATCAATCCAGTATAAAAGAGATGGAAGAGAATGAAAGGAGAATTGTTTAATTCACATTAGACTGCCGGAGTTTTCCATTTCTGAAACCTGAAGTTCCAAAAGACTTTGGGATCTACAACTCTGCTTTACTATTCTTTGGCCCTGTGGCCTCGAAGCTCAGGGCTTTTGTACTACTATTGGCTCAGTGGACAGAGCACTGGGCCTGGAATCACGAAGACCTAAGCTCAGATTCTGCCTGCAACACTAGCTGTGTGATCCTGGGCATGTCCCTTAACCTCTATTTGCCTCAGTTTCCTTGTCTGTAAAACGGAGGTGATAACAATAGCATCTGCTTCCCAGGGTTGTTAGGAGAATCAAATGAGATAATAACTGTAAAGTATTTAGTACAATGCCTGGCATATAGTAAGCTCTGTATAAATGTTAGCAATGATGACGATTATCATTACTTTCACTACTTTCCTTTCCACCACATGAAAGGGAGGAAAATGACCTGCTCTTACAGGGCACTACAGGTATAAAACCTGACCACTAGGCAGCTACATGGCCTTGAATATGACCTCTCTAGGCCTCAATCTCCTCATTAAGACTTTAATCAAAGGTGATAAAAGCTGATAAGATGGTCTTTAAACTCCATGCCCAAGTAAAATAAAACCCAAGTCAGTGTTCTCCTTACCACCTGAAAGGAACCAAGAAAAAAAGGCTGCAATCCACATAAAAAATAAAAGGGGATATGCCACTAGGTCCCCTATCCTCTCTGTATTCTCTGCTCCTGTACTTCATTCCAGTCTCCATGTGGCAACAAAGGCTCACAGGGAAGGAAGATAGCTAGGGCTATCAGCAAATATGGCAGCCCCTTACCCAGAGTAGGCGCCAGCATTAGTCACTGCCTCCCAGAATTTTCCCTTAGTGGTGTTTGGCCAAATTCCTCCAAAAGGAACCACTCATAAGTCAGAACAGGCTAGACTAAGTGTGATTCAATTCAACACACAACAGGTGAACTGGACTGGACCTTCCACAGCGCTGGAGCTGTTTGAATTCTTCACCATGTGAACTGAGGGGATCTTCGATTCTTGCTACCTAAGTTATAGCAGACTATATAATGGACTACTGTAGTTCCTCATTTGCCTTAAGGTAAAAATTGTTTAGATATGACTTAGAAGTAGATCCTATAGCCTCAGAAATATTATCATGATTAGTAATCACAAAGGGAGTTTTAAAAACTCCATCCATTCTGAAACTTGTACCTAAAATATTCTCAACTCCATTACCAAAAAAGTATCTTTCACTCCCTTGAGTGAGAAGACCCTAGGTTGAAGACCTGGCTTTTCAATTTATAAGCTGTGTGACCTCCTCCAAATCCCTAAATATCTCTAAGACTCAGTTTCTATAGAATAAAGCAAATATTTGTACTTAGTATCTCACAAAATTGTATTTTATAGCTAGGATTGAGTCACTACACTGTCACTCATTTGGAGAAGTATTAGTCATATACAAAAAAAAAGAATTGTAATGGAAAGACAAACCTAATCAAGGTCTCCTCATTTTTAGCTTCCTAGAACTCCCAGAATGTTCCTTCAACTCCATTAATGGGTGGCCCAATTAATGCCATCCAACAACACTCCCTTGGCCAGTGGTCACAATTCCTGCCATTTCCATTCTCCTGAGTGGCTACCCCTGAACTGTCCTCAGAACTCCTCCAACTTCAGAGCTAGTAACTTGGCATCTTCATCTTCTTGAGGAAGTTAGCTCAATGTAAACCAAACTAATCCGTTCATTTCAATTTATTTACAGCTCATTCAAGGCCCATCACTCTTGTAGCTGCTTTGCTGGGGAGATGCTCAAGTTTATCAAAGTTCTTCACAAAATGAGGCAGTTAGAATGGAGCAAAGCCTTCTGAAGAATACAGATGGATTGTCATGTTCCTAGATCTGGACACTAAAACTATCTCTTTTTTTTTAACTATAACTAGTAAGGAAGTGTATTTTCTTCAGTACTGAAAAATTCATTTAATCATTTGTAGGACACTTTTAAAATTGTCCTAGTAATGTCATTATATTGACTGGTATGTAGAGCTAGATAAAGAGCTGAACACCACTGCTTATAGTTTTATAAGACAATTTGCATCTTAAGTAATAATAACTGATCTGTGCATGACCCTTAAGTTAGTTGGTTTTTTTTTAATTTTTTCTGGATTTAATAAATAGAAATAAAATTAGCATTTTCACATACAAAGAAAAGCAGAAAGAGAACTGTACATGAAAATGTGAATATTATATATAGCTTGCCTTCCCTTTTAAGTACATAATAAATTCAACATTTAACTTTCAGAGATGTTCCATCTGACACAATTATTTTCTTATTGCAACAAAAGACTGCATTAGCCTTGCTGGGGACCATATTACACTATTAAGTCATACTGAACATAGAGTCTATTAAAACTCTCAGATCCTTTTCAGGTTAACTGCTAACTAGCTGGATTTGAACTCAGCTCTTCTGATTTCAGGCCCAATGCTCTGTCCACTGCATCACTCAACTGTCCCTTAAAGATTAATGTTGTTGTCATGTTGCATCCAACTCTTTGTGACCCCATTTGGGGTTTTCTTAGCAAAGATAATGGAGTGGTTTGACATTTCCATCTCTAGCTCATTTTACAAACATGGAAACTGAAGCAAAAAGGGTTAAGTGACTTGCCCAGGATCACAAAGATGGTATCTGAGGTCAAATTTGAACTCACGAAGATGGGTCTTTCTGACTCCAGACCTGACACTCTATCCACTGCACCACCTAGCTGCATAATTATTCAACAGTTCTTTCCATTTTTATAAGACAGTCTTTTGAATCAGAAGACCTGCCACTGCCACATACTACCTATGACCCTAAAAAAAGTCACCATCTCTCTTCATCTAAGTTTCTCCATCTGTTAAATAAGGAGAATGCACTACATGACCTATAAGAACCACTGAAGCTCTAGATCTACAGTCCTATTCTACCTGGGCTTGGTGGCTTAAACTCAGCAAAAGCAACTATACGTTCCCCATTGCCCTACTTATCTTATATTTCCATTTTTGTAAAATTCATGATGAACACAAATTCTTCTTGCCAAAGAACCAATCAGCAAAAATCAAATTCTGGCTTCTTTCCACCTCTGATTATCATTGCCATACAGCACAAGGAGCAGTTCTTTTCCTTCTCTGAGTTTCCTTTTCCCAAATAAATCTAAGAAATCTCTTTTTCAAATCAGTATCCTTTACCAACCTTGGTTCATGAAGGTGCTACTATTTATAACATGACTCTTACAGGACCATCCCACACGTTTGCTCTCATCCTCCATTACTTTCATTGCTCTCATCTTCCATATCTGTTTTTTGAAAATGCAAGTTTGGGCAATCAGTTCTCCGTACAACCTACAACACTCCCTTTAGCCAACACTTCACTTGCTCATCAAAATTACTTCTCTGTGTACCTTGAGAATTTCATTTTTGATGGCTGCATATGCTTTTCTGGGCTGACTTCCTATAAAATATTAGTTCATGAAGTCCATTTCCTAAACCCTTTGCAATCTTTCATCTCAAAAGCTAGAATGCATTTCAAGCTACAGCTGGCTTGCCTCTCTTTATTAAAAACTATAAGCTGAAGGGGTCACTTTCCTCCAAAGTTTACTTTCATTGCAACATCAGCACACCAGGTACTTCTTGCTGCTGAAAACAAAATAAAAAGCAGTTGTCCTCATTGCTTTAATGAACTTTTCAAGGACAAAATTATCGTTAAGGCAAGTAACTGCTTTACTGTAGGCACAGAAAAAGAAATCCCGCCAATGGCTAAATGAGTGAGGTCTCCGATCACTTCTACATCACACCTCTGGGCCAAGAATAGGAGTTGTTCCTGGAATACATCATTTATTTTATCCTTCTCTCAGGGTGGTCTATAATATGCCTGGATGACAACTCTGCTTCTATTTCTCATTACTTCCATTCCTGACATGCTCTGACCGTGGGAGACTGACTGCCTCAAGGAAAGGGCAAAACAACTGACAAAAGGAAAAACAATTTAAAGAGGAAAAGATTACATACTGATGTAAATGCCAGCAATTCTTCTTCAGTTAATTTATGCACTGGGTTAGTCTTCTGGAAATTTGTACTGTAAAAAAAAAAGGATATTGATTTCAAGAATCCTAATTACAGAACTGGTTTGATTAAAACACAAAAACAGTATGCCACAGGAATGTGTGCATGTGTGTGCATAAGGAGGAAGATGAAACAAGCAATAATTAACTGCCTACTATGTACCAGGTACTAGACTTAGCATTTTACAAATATAATAACATTTAATTATATGTGTGTGTGCATGTGTATACACACATATGTGTGTGGACATATCTGTATGTATATAACATACACATATGCACATGTATATATATTTATATACATTTGTATGTGTATATACATATACAAGTACATGTACATGTGAGTGTGCATGAATCTATACAGAAAAACATCTATTTCTCTCTGAAGTAACTTAATGCTTTGAACTACAGGAGACCTAACAGTGACTCCAATTTCAGCACAATTTTGTGACAACATCAAGTATTTGTAAGAGGGACTTAGAGCTGAGAGTCTACTATGGAAGAGTTGTCTCATGAATTTATACATTTATTGTGAAAGAGACTTTGAGGACAAAATTTCTTTATTCAAAAAAATTAAATGTAGTTTGAAGCATCTTAGTACATGGATGTTCCCATTATCTTTAGTTCATTCCCAACACAAAAACTAAGACAGTAAAACCTTGTTAACCAGAAGCCTGAGAATGACTATCCTGTTTAAGTGATTAAAAAAAAAACACCTGAAAATGAACCAGAATTTTTTTTAATTTAAACTTCGTGGCTACATATTTTTCTAAAATACATAAGAACACTTTCTTGTCTAATAACTATAACTTTCACATGCAGTCAAAAGATTCTGGACATCACTCAACAGAATAGTATTACTATAGCTATAGAAGGTAAAAGAAATTGCTGTGACTGTGTACACTGACCTCAGGATACAGGAGGGAAGCATTCTTTTTGTTTTGTTGTTAAATACCAGTTCCTAACAGCTTTCTTTGGTTTAGTCTCCTAACAGACAGCTGCAGTGATCCAGTCAATAGACGTTTCTAGTTATTTATAGTTCATATCATTTATATTCATAGTTATTTATTTCTAGTTCAGGATTGTTGTCACTAATTGGGAAAGGGAGGGTAAAACTGATCATAAAGATGATGAAGCGGTATATGCAGCTAACATGCTACACTACTAATTTCATACAGGTTATTCATTAATGGACTAATGTTTGTAGGGTCCAGTGAGTAAGCCAGGATGAACAAAAAAAACCAAGCCTCCTCAAACCTGAAGAGCCATCAGGTGCAAGTCAGATTACACCTTGGCCTCTGAGGAAAGGACTGAGAGTAATGAGTGGAAATTTATGAATGTAAATACATGTTATATATGTATATACATAATATATATATATATTTTATATAATTTAACTTCTTAACAATTAGAACTGTTCCAACGTGGATAAAGAAAAAAAAGGTAATGAATTGCCCAACACTTTGGGGGTCTGAGTAATAGATGATGGCTTATTGCCAGGGTGAAGGGGGCAAAGAAAAAGAGCTAAAGTGATTCCTTTTAAAGTACAGACTGAACTAGTTGGAAATCCTGGTCAGCTATGCAATTCTGTGATTTTTTTTAATTAACTAAGCTTTTCTTATTAATGAACAACAAAAAAATCTGTTTTTTCTCCCTCCTACCTCCACGACCTCACTGTAAAAAAAGAAAAATAAAAACCCTTGTAACAAATGCAAATATTCAAGCAAAACAAATTTCATGTCCAAAAATATCTGCCTCATTCTGCACTCTGAATTTATCATGTCTCTGTCAGGAGGTAGGTAACTTGGTTGTCTAGAATTGTAGCTGGTTCTTAAGTTTTTCAAAGAAGTTTGTCTTTCAAATGTCGTTGTTATTGCATGTTCTCCTGTTTATACTACTTCCCTCTGTGTCAGCTAATACAAGGCTTCCCATTCTTTACATCATTTCTTAGGGAACAATAGCCTTCCTCTTTATTAATAACACCAAAATTTCTTCAGCTATTTCTCAAGCGATGGGCCCTGTTAGCTCCAGGTGTTTACCACCACAGAAAAGAACTGCTGTTAATATTTTGTATCCATCTTGGTTCTTTTTCTCTTTCTTTAATCTAGTTTATCCTCCCATATTCCACCAAGTAAAGAATCACTTGGGGTAAGAAGCATCTCTTGGTGATTGGGAGATGGAGAATTGAGTATACTCTCATTTACTTTACTCAAATATCCCCTTGGCTACTTCACTTACTCTTTTTTTTTTAATTAAAGGTATTCAAGGATTCCCCTATTCATAAGGACTTAAAATGAAAATACTAGTCTTCTCAAATGCCAAGTGTTCATAAGAACACCAATATATTACCTATTTAAAGTATAAAGATTTCCAAGTAACTTACCAGACTCCAAGGACAACAGCAAGCTCTTCAGCACATAAGTCAGGCATCTGATATTGTTCACAATCTGCTAACTTTATCTCGTTCAATACTGTATCATCATTTAGCTCAAGATTCTGTTATGAGGGAAAACAGGAGAGACGAAAAGAGATCATTTAACTCATTCATTAAATGCTTACTGGTTGTTTTATATTATCTTTAATCTTCTAAATTATATTGATTACAGAACAGTTTAAAAAAAATTGACACCCATATCTTCCTCCATAGTAACTTCATCCTGCCCATCTTTGCTCTTCCCCATCTGCCCATCTATACATAATTCTTTCTCCATCTACCTTATCAACTCAAGATGCCACCTGGTATGGGTGCAGGAGGCCTATAGTGTCTTACCTGAGCCATGTAAAGGAATGGTTGCTGCTTACTCTTTTTATTATCATGGAAACATGGACTGTCTTCAATGGCAGATCTTACATTTCCATTAGCCTATGCCAATTCTTTTCTGTCATGATAAGGACCTCTATGAAACACTTCTAGTGGATCACTACAAATTTGAAGACTGATATGTTTGTCAGGTAATGAAAAGGGCTGGAGGGCGCTGGCTTATAACACTAAGAATCAACAAAAGATCCCCTATAATGCTGAATTCGTGCCTCTAGGATAACTAAAGTCTATACGAATACCTTCCATAGTAAGTAAAGTTCTATGGTGTAAAAACATGGGACTTGGAGTTAGAGGCACTAAGTTTCAGTCCTGACTCTGGCATTTATTACTTTATAGCCTTAGATAAGTAACTTGGCCTCTCTGAGCCACATTTTCCTTATTCTTAAAATAAAGAGATTGGAATAGATGATTTCTATGTTCCCTTCTAGTTCAAAATCTATAACCCTATGAAATGAAGGACAAGGGAAAGGGAAGAGAACTGCATGAAGAGAGAGAGGAAAGAATGCCTTTTTGGAAGATAAATGCTGAAAGCTAATAAAAACAGAAGAATTTACTCTATGTATAAGGAAAGATAACTGATGGGCCAGGTGAGAGATATGGTATCCTTGGCAATCTAGCCACTGACGACTCAAAGGAATGTGACACAAATTATAAAACCAGGGAAACAGCCCATAAACACTATGTGGAAACGATAAACTAAAAAGTATATAAGTTTTTGGACACTGTAAAGCAACACCATAATGAACATAATGAGTTTGTGATTAGTTTGTTTTGTTCATTTCCACCTAGGGGAAAGTATCTAGCTAGACTGGTAACACCATATCAATTAGAAACCACAGTGAAGTTAATAAAACACCACAGTTTCCATTCTTTCTCAAACAGAGTATGCTAGAAAATTAAAGAAAAAGATGACCTTTCAAAACCCTTAGATAAAGTAAAAGCTAGGTCTACATTTTTTGCCACCAAATTCAGTGTTCTTCTGCACTAGCCTTCTGTGATTACAAGTGTTAAGCCTGGTAAGATCAGTTATGACCAACTGGCTTCCCTGCTTACCTTTGTTAAATTCTCCAGAGGAGTAGGTGCTGGGCTAAGCTCATCATGTGGAAGGCTGTCCTCTCCTCTTCGTACATCTAGAATAAGCTGTGCCACATAATTTTCCTGAAACCGAGTTCTTTTCCCCAAAGCTCCTATTTAAAAAATAAGATTCAATAAAAGAAATAAGAGTGCTGCTGAGCATGTTACACAATTATTAAAAAAACCATCAAAAATGTTTGCTTTATATGGCTGTAAAAACATCCTCCAGGCCAATAATTCTCAAACTTTATTCAACAAACATTTCCATGAGGAAGCAGATCCAAAAGATCATCAAGTTTATTTCATTCCACTTACTGCCACAACGTAAACTTATGAAATATTTAAATGATACAAGAAAAGAAAAGAATTTAGTCAAATGATCATCTGATCCTAGATTTAGAGACAAAGAGCACTGCAGGCTACCTCATTTTATAGATAAGAAAACTAAGGTTCACAGACTTTAAGTGATCTGCTCAAGGTAACCCAGGTGATAAGTAGCAGAATCAGGACATAAATCCAGGTCCTCTAACTCCAAATCTAATGTTTTGCTTTCCCCCGTGCCACTGTTTTTTCTCTGTGCCAATCACAGCAAGATGGAGAGGGGGAGAGAGAAAAAGGGAAAAAGAGTTTCCTCTAATTCCAGTGGCTTCTTAGTTTGTCCTTCATAATCTGTCTTGATTATAGTCACATCCATGCTAGAGTAAATGAAGGAGAAAGGGAGGGAGGGAGGGAGGGAGAGGAGGGAAGGAGAGACAAAAAAAAAGAGGAGGGAAGGGGAGGGGAGAAAAAGGGGAGGGAAAAGGAGAGCAGAAGGGAAAGTAGGGGGAAAGGAACACCACATTTTTTTTGAGGGGCAACTCACTTCAGTTCAGGCTTTTATTTTAAAATTCATCACTTTTTAAACCATTTTTTCTTTTTTAAATTTTGAGTTCCAAATTCCCTCCATCCATCCACTATTCCCCCACCCACTATGAAGGCAAACAAAATATCCATTATAAAGGTGAAATCATATAAAACATATTTCTATGTTAGCAATATTACCCAAAATAAAAAAAGTGAAAAAATTATACCTCCATTTGCACTCAGAGTTCACCAGTTCTCTCTGGAGGTAAATAGCATTTTTTTGTTTTTGAATGAAAATTTGGAGTCCTTTGAAACTGTCTTGATCAAAGCAGCGAAGTCTTTCACAGTGGATCATCATTACAAAACTGTTGTTACTGTCAGCAATGATCTCCCGATTCTATTCACTTCTCTTTATATCAGGTCATACAGGAGACCACAAATATTAAGCACTTACTATACACATGGCACCATTCTAGATCTTTTGGACAACTACAAGCACTAGTCAAAAATCATTTGTGATGGAACCATCTTGTAAAGAGAAACACCTAGAAATCCTTTTGGTTCTAAAGACAAATCTGCCTCAATTTTCTTCTAGGAAAAGAATAAAGAAACTTGTTAGAAGACTGTTTCAGTAATTCATATCCAGACTAAAGAAGTATTAAGGGGAACAGGGAGAAAAGAGAGACAGAAGAAAAAAATAACTTGTCCTTATTTGAATATTCAAGTTTTTCTCAGTTTGATTTCATAAATCTTTACTAAGCCAACATGTTGCAAGGCATTCCCCCAGGTACTAGGAATACAAAAACTAAAAAAAAAAAAAAAAAAAAAAAAGCCCTGCCTCCAAAGCACTTACATTCCAGGGAGGTAAGGGGAATTAGAAAATCAATAGTGACCCTCTCTAAAAGTCACTTGCAGTACAGTGAGGTGAGGGGGTGGGGGTGGGGAAGGAGTCAGGCGGCAGAAGAGACTTTGGAAAGAAAATAACTCCTTATCTTTCCATCTCTCCTTATACCTCACCCATCTTAAACCTATTACTACTAAATCTTCATAGTGACCTCTAATTTCTTCTTTCTTCAGCACTTTCTCAGACCATCATGTGCTGCTTTGACTTCCCTCTCCAATTCAGACCTTCTAATTAACCAATTTATCTCTAGATTGCCATCTGTCTTTCCTCATCTGTTGCCAAAACATTGCCCTATATCTTTTCAATCATCCATCTCCTTTACTCTACCCACATGCAACAGAAGGAAACTGAAAGTCTGCAGGGCCAATTAAGTACATTATAAATTCAGGCTACCTAGTTTTAACTGGATCCTCCCTATAGCAAGCCATCCTTGTATTTTCCCCATATTTTTATATCCCCATATTTTTTATTATCCCCATATTTTTATTTTCCCCATAATCACTATTCCAAACCTTGTCTTGTCTCTTTAAGCTTCCAGCTCTGTCTCATCTTGACACTTAGTTTACAGGGAAAATTAAAGCTATTTGCAACAAACTGCTTCTAATCCCCTTATCTTCACCTCAAGACCCCCGGATATAATTTCTTACTCTTGATTCCTAGACTCTAGTGCCCTTGATCTCAGCTCTTCCTATATCTTCCAGTAGACTGTTCCAACTATCTTCCCCCCATACTCAATATTCAATCACTCCCTATCTATTGGTTCCTTATCTGATATCTATATGCCCAAGTCTGCCCTATCCTGAACAAATCTTCAGCAGACCCTATCATCCCCCAAGTCAAATTCTTTGACAAAGTTGTCTTCACTCCCTGCCTCCATTTCCTTTCCACAACCTTTTGCAATCTATCTTCTGACCTGTGGCTCCAAGAAGCTGTAATATACACAGCAGCCACACCCTAGTTAACAATCATGGCAGACAAGTTAGCCAGAGTAACCAACAGGTCTCAAACCTATCAGTGAGTTAGGCGGATGTCTATCCCAAGCTTGTGAAGACTTTCTCCAGTGGAATAAATGGATGAGAATAATTTGTGTCAATGGCCATGAAGGCAGCTGAAGCAAGCACCATGCAGCACTTAGAACTTGGTCAAGCACTGAAGATGCCAAGGTCATCCACTGCATCCCAGATCATCTCCAGTAGGTTTGACTTTTGTCCTGCCACCAGACTTTGATGACTCTGGAAGAGAAAGTGAGGCTGACACTATTGGACAACTCTGTTTCACTTACATCCAATTCATGAGCAAGTCAAAACATCACCCATAATGTCATTGGTCCCCTTCAAATATGAAGGACAAACATCAAAAACAGAGGAGAAAACAAACGGAAACACAGACAAGCAAGACAGCTTTGAAAATGTCATGCTGAATTTATCATATACTTTCAAGGAAAAGCAAGATGTATGTAACAGAGATTTGCAATTTCATGTATAACCATCTTTAATGTTCAATTTTGCATAATGAAATGCACATTTTATTTGTTGCTTATTAAATTCAAAAATTTACTAAATGTCAAAAAAGTCCTTACAACCTGACACCCAAACTCTCTTTCCAGATTCATTGTACATCACTCCCCCTCTGGCACTGTGCATTCCAACAAAACTACCTCTCTGTTCTTCATCCATGGCACTCTGTTTCCCATCTCTAGCGATCCTCTATTCCTGAAAACTCTTTTTTTCACTTTCACCTCAAAGAATATCCCCTTCCTTCAAATCAGCCCAACCAACATCTCCTACACAAAGCCTTTCATGATATCAAATTCTAGTATAGTTAGTCCCTCCCTAACAACCTTCTATTTGCCTACTTTGCATCTGTTTGCATTTTTCCTGAACATACGTATATATGTACTTGTCAACCTTATTAGAATGTAAACTCCTCAAGAGTAGGGATTACTGAAGTCTCTTTGTATCTCCAGCACCTAGTACAATACCTGAAACATAAAAAGTCCTTAACAAATGCTTGTTAAATGATTCAATGATTAAATATATAAGTAATGAAGACAATCTGTACTTTAGAGAAGCTCAGAAGCATTTGGAAAGAAAGTGACAAAGATGACAGGCAAGAAATCAGCAGAGTCGAGTAAAAGGTATTTGCTTTGGGTTTTTTTTTGGTTTTGTTCTGAAATAATGAAGGTCTAAACAGGCACAGATATGTATGAAAGCAGGAGGGAAGGAAACAGTGGAAAAGAAATTATGTATGTTGGAAAGAAAGAATAGTTGAGGCTTTAAGCTTAGTGATGTGAGAAGATGAAGCCTCAAGCAGAAGAATTAGCTTCAGAAAGGATGGCTATCTCTTTCCCTGCAAAGGAAGGGATAGAAGAAATACATGAGATAGAAGGGAGTGAAGATGAAGATTTAGAATTACCTTAGCTTGCCTTTCTAAAATGAAGTGCTAGACACTGGACTTCCAAGTGCAGCAGAAGAACACTAAGACATAGCTCCTCAACAACATAGAAACACCAGAGGAGTGGGAAGAAAATATTTCAAAATCTCTTACAGTAATAATGGCCAGGGTGGGGCAAGAGAAGCACTTCCAGTACCAAAGACACTGACTCTGCTCCCACACAATACACTCAAATCCTGGTAATCACCACAACAGCCCAAAGGCTCCAGTTCAATACGGAGTCCCTACAACTTCAAACCTCCAGATAAACAAAGGCTCAGAATAACACAAACCCAATATCTCCCTATTCCTATAGCCAAGGCCCACAGAGTTCACTGTACAATCAATAACCCATAATCAATAACTCAATTTTAGATTACCCTAACCAACCTCAAAGCCCAAGTCTCAACCAGATAATGGCACTTTTAATCACCTCTAGCTAGAATTTCCATCCAGAGTCAGATAAGTATCCCCTCAGTCCCTTCCCCCAGCCCTATATCTAATGAAAGTCTCTAGTATAATGCAAGACTATTCACATGTGCTGAAACCAACATCTATAACTCCAGCCAACAAAAGCCACTGATCACACCATAATCTCTGTAGTCACTTTTACAGCTCCAGCTTCCAAGCCACATTACGCAAGGCTCAAGACTTCAAGTCCAACGGTCACCCCCTATCATGAGGCAGGAGACCTCAAACAGAGCTACTCATAAGTGTCAAGGCTACAGTTGTCAACTGGGATAAAACTAAACCAATTCCCACTACCACTGCCACCCCTTTAATGAGATAACAAACAGATCAAAGAATATGTGTGACAATTTTACTTTACAATTCCACTATGCCCAACATACCAAAGACATTCCTCCAGATGAGAGATTCTTAACTGAGCATCCATGAACATTTTTTAAAAAATATTTTGATAGCTATCATTAATTTCTTTTGTAATCCTATGTCTTTTATATTATGAATTTAAAATTATCATTCTAAGAGGCTCATAGGCTGGCTTCCCTAGACTGCCAAAGGTCTAGGACACAAGAAAGGTTCAGAACCTTACTCGAGGTCTTTTCACATTCCATGGACACCAGTGCAGCTCTAAAGCTATCATTTTTGATATATGCCAGCCCAAAAGCCTTTTATAACTCATTCCCAGATGTTACCTTTTAATGCTATTTCTTGTATGCAATTCATCAACTGATAATATGTTGAAGGTTATGTCCATCAGGTGTCTCTGTATTACCCTTCAGGTCACTAGAAGTCCTCCTTAAACAATAAGCAATGAATATATGTTTGCAGAGTTAAAAATATTGATGACAAGATCAACCATCATAATCTTTAACCAAGTCAACAGATGCAGAAAAGGTCTTTAAAAACATCCAAAATTCATTCATGTTTAAAAAGGAGGAGCTAGAAGAGATAGCTTTCCTCAATAATTAAAAGTATACACTTAAAACCAAGAGACAGAATTATATAGCAAAACATGAGAAGTATCCTCACAAAAAAGGGGCACAAAACAAAGGTACCCACCTTCACCACTTCTATTTCACAGACTACTGGGGACAGAAATGCTATCAATCACAACAAGGTAAAAAAGTACATGTAGAATTGACATTAGTATACCATTGTGTTCCCTACCACATAATACAGCCTTCACAAAGTCAAAATTACAGAATGATTCCCTACAGCAGGCAATGTTTCCCAGGTGTCTGGCACATCATGGGTGCTTAATAGCATTAAGAGAATTGGATGTTCCTATTTGTTTGTGACATTGGGTTTTTTAATTGACCTAGGTAAAATGACAGCAAAATTTACATGGAAAAGCAAATTCTATGGATGTTCAGAGGACTTGCCAATGATACAGTCAGTTCTGGGTAATGACTGATATTTTCCATCCAAAAAAAATTATATCTAGTCTTTTCAATGACAGACTCGAATATTTTTATTTGTCCAGAACATCACAAGGCATTTTTTAAAAACCTGGTGAAAACAAATTTATATGTAGAAGTTGTTATCAAAATTATCAAGGACTGGTCAAAAAAAGAAAGAAACAGATCACTGTAACTGAATGGATGTCCTTGACTTAAAATACACCCAGAGACCGATATTTGAAAAAATATAAAAAACAGTAATTGGGAAGAGGATTCATTACTTAATAAATGGGAAACTTAGATGGTGAAATATCAGGAAAATAAATTGAGAGCAATATCTTATGGCATGTACCACAATAAATTCTAGCAAAAAGTTTGGGGCTTTTACAATCTATAAAAAATGAAACAGAATGCAATTTTATCTCAATTGTACAGGAGAGATAAATATTAATGTGTCAAAAGAAGAAACTTTGATGATAAAACAGATTCTCTCAGTACAAAACTAAAGTATACTCAAGATACATAGCCATGTTAGGGGAAATACCGTATTTTCTGTAATTTCTAAGAAAAAATATAAAAACAAAATCTATAATTTAAAATAAACTTTAAAATATTGAAGGGCAACAACTAGTACTCAATGAATAAAAAGGAGGGTGAGGTTGGCTCACAGCTTTGGCTACAGGCAAAAAGAGCTGTTAACCTCTTTGTCAGGGACAGACTTTCCAGCAATTCCCCCCCCCCCAAATAGAGGATATGGACCCCAGAACCCAAGAGATGATCCTGAAGAGCTTAAATTCTGAAGACAGGAGAGAGAACACAGTAAAAACAAGGGAGTCTTAAAGCCAAAACAATATAATATGTAGCAGAGAGGAAAAAGAGATGCCCAGCAGAGAAGAGTCAACAAAAGCCAGTTAGAGTGTCCTGAAGCTAAGATTTTTGATTGTTTGTGTTGGGTTGATTCAAAACCTTTGGTCTTGGATTACTAACAGTGCTAGAAAATGCCTTATTGCTCCAATTTAACCCAAGATGAGGATCTTGTCTTCCCAAAACTCATTTGTAGAACTGCCAAAAAAAAATTTTTTTTTAAGCATAGGGTATGCAAAAGTAAAGGTTAAAGAACACCCACAACTTTCCCAGCATCCCCCCTGGTTGGCATACAAATGAAATTAAACAAGAAAAAAGTTACATGAAAAAAATACTGTTATTGACTTCCTGATCCACATCCTTGCCTTTATTATGTCACAACCACACTGACTGGGTCTTTCATCCAGCCTCAACTGTACCTTCATTGCAGCAAGAGAGTCAGTCCTGTTACTGCTTCCCGTTTGATTCCCCAACTCCCTCCCCATAGAAGCTATTCCAAACCTTCTCTTCAGTCCACAAGCCTCCCCTACCTCCCCTCTACTTTTACTCCCAAAGCGAAGACTGCCTCTTATTTGTACTGAGAAATTTGAAGCTTTTCAATGTGAGCTCCTTCTCCCTCTAGTCTCATCATCTCAAAACACCTTCCCTTATCTCCAACTTCTTTTCCCCCAGTCTCTAATAAAAGTGGTGCCAAGGGCAACTTTGGCATGTGCCCTAAATCCCATCCCCTCATTATATTTTCCTCAAAATATCACCTCTTCCAAACTTCCTTATTTCTGTCAAAGATGCCACCATTCTTGCAGTCTCCCAGATTCATAATCTTGGCATTATCCTTGACTCCTCACTCTCCTTCATTAGCCATAGCTAATCATTTGCCAAATCTTGCCATTTCTGCCTTGACATCATCCTATAACATCCCTTCACTCTGACCACACACACACAACCTAAGTGGGAGCCCTCATCACCTCGAGCACAGGCCTCTATGATAGCCTCTTAATTCATCTCCCTGCCTACACACAGTCTTTCCTAACTCTAACCCACCCTCCACAAGGCCGGCTGACAAAGTGCAGATCTGGTTATATCACTCCCCGACTGAATGAATTCCAGCAGCTCCATATTGCCTCTGGGATAAATATAAACTCGCCTGTTTGGCTGTTAAAGCCCTTCACAATCTGGGCTCAAACTTTCTTTCCAGTCTTGCCGGACATTACTCTCTCTCCCATAATCTGTGATCTAGCAAAACTTGTCTTCTCCCAATTCCTCACATGACACTACATCTCCCATCTTCTTGCCTTTGCAGGGACCCTTTCAGATGCCTGGAATACATCTGTCCTCATCTCCATTTCAGGGAGTCCCTTTCTTCCTTTAAGATGTTGTTCAATCACCAACTTATGTATGAATCTTTATTTTCTGATCATAGGAACTGCTACCACGGTCCCTTCTAATCTACTTTGTTTATTCACTTTGTATTTATGATGTATAATTTATATACGTACTTGCTGCTTCCCACTGGCATACTGGCTCCATGCAAGCAAGGATTATATCATTCTTTGCACTTATATTCTTAGTGCCTAGCATTCTATCTGGCACATGGTAAGCACAGAATAAATGTTGTTGATTGACTGACACATTACCTGCCAAATGCAATGATCAATCTTGATTCCAGAGTACTACTGATCAAGACTATTATCCACCTCCTGAAAAAGTGGAAATAATCTGAATATGCAGAATGAGACACATATTTTGGATACAGTCAATACGGGAAATTTATTTTGCTTGAATATGCATCTATGTTACAAAGATTCATAGTATGCATCTTTTTTTTTCCTTAGTGGTAGGCGGAGGCGAGGGAGGAAAAAAAAAGCCTTGACAATTTTAGAAAATAAAATTCAATATATTACCAGGCAGAACAAGATGTGATAGAAGGGTGTGTGTGTGTGTGTGTGTGTGTGTGTGTGTGTGTGTGTGTGTGTGTGTGTGTGTGTGTCTGTGTGTCTGTGTGTCTGTGTGTGTGTGTGTGTCTGTGTCTGTGCCTGTGCCTGTGTCTGTGCCTGTGTCTGCGTGTGTCTCTGTGTCTGTGTTTACTTAACTAATAAGGATACGGGCAGGGAAAGGATGCATGATGCAAAGTCAAAGTCAAGTCAAAGTCAATAACAACTGCAGTCTACCCACTGGGCCACCTAGCTGTCCTAAACAAATTGTGGTACAGGAATATAATGGGATATTACTGTGCTGTAACATATGTGTGTGTCAATAGTCATAAGAAAAAAAATGCTCTAAATCACTACTGATGAGGGAAATGCAAATTAAAACAACTCTGAGGTACCACCTCACACCTATCATATTGGCTAATATGACAGAAAAGGAAAATTATAAACGTTGAAGAAGATGTGGGAAAATTGGGACACTAATGCACTGTTGGTAGAGTTGTGAACTGATCCAACCAATCTGGAAAGCAATTTGCAACTATGCCCAAAGAGCCATAAAACTGTGCATAATAACCTTTGATCCAGCAGTATCACTGCTAGGTCTGTATCACAAAGAAATCATAAGAAAGGGAAAGGGATGTATTTGTACAAAAACATTTAAAGCAGCTCTTTTTGTGGTGGCAAAGAATTGGAAATGGAGGGGATGCCCATAAATTGGGGAATGGCTGAACAAAATGTGGTATGTGAATGCTTTTGTGCTATAAGAAATGATGAGCAGGCAGATTTCAGAAAAACCTGAAAAGACCTACAGGAACTGATGCAAAGTAAAGTAAGCAGAACCAAAAGAACATTGTACACGGTAACAGCAACACTGTGCGATGGTCAACTATGTTGGACTTAGCTCTTCTCAGCAATACAATGATCCAAGACAATTCCAATAGATTCATGATAGAAAATGCTACCCACATCCAGAGAAAGAACTAATGGAGTCTGAATGCAGATCAAATTATATTATTTTTATTTACTTTATTTTTGTCATAGTTTTTTCCTTTTGTTCTGGTTTCTTCTTTTACAACATGACTAATATGGAAATATGTTTTATATATATATATATGTATAACCTACATCAAACTGCTTACTGTCTCAGGGAGAAGTAAGGGGAATGAGAGAGGGAAAAAATTTGGAACTCAAAACCTTATTAAAAAATGAATGTTAAAAATCTTTACATGTAATTGGAAAAAATAAAATACCATTAAAAAAAGAAATGATGTGCATGAGGACTGGAGAAGCAGAATGAAGTAAGAAGGGTCAAGAAAATGATACAACCAGTAACTATAATATAAATAAGAAAAAAACACTGAAGAAATCAAAAGTAAATATAACAAAATTATAATGATCAAGTGGAAACAGAATGAAGAAATATAAGCAGACATACCTAAACCTCCCCTTTGTGAAAATGGGAAATGCAAGGTATTATAAAATTCACATTTTTTTGGACTTGTTCAATCAGTTATGCTGACTTTTTTTTCTCTCCAAAAAAACAGTATTTGTTATATGAGATGGCTATCTAAGAAGGGTAGGAGGAGAGAAAACATGGGATACTACAGTGATGTTAAAAAATTGAAAATGTCAATAAAAACTTACTAAAATTTTAAAATAAGAAAGGAAGCTCTTGGAACAGGAAGTTTTTCATTTTTGACTTTGTGTCCCCCCAGACCTAGCACAGTAACTTACACATAGCAGGACCTTAATGAAGTATCTCAAATAGAAGTCAATAATAAAATCGTCTTACTGACATTAACAGTTTGAGTATATTTGGCATATTTGTTATAAAATGTAAGCAAAATTTTAAACCCTGTTATAGAAAAGGACAACAGAAGATACAAATTGGAGAGTGTGGCAAAGAAGGTATGCTAAAGTACTCAGCAACCACAAAACAAAGATATATTAACTTTAATTTTAAAACTTGAATACATGAATTGGTCATAAATTTTTTAAAAAAGGAAGAAAAGTAGATTTTTACCTGTCAAATCAATTTTCAGTTTGGTTATATCTTTAGCAATGTTGAAGTGATCTTTTGCTTTTGTATATTCATAATAATACAAATAAGTATGTGCACACTCAAGATGGAACTGAACCTTCAGGTATCCACATGTCTCCTTGGTCAACAGATTTTCTAGTTTCATCACTGCAAGACAAGAGAAGATATTAAGAATTTGTCTCCTGCAAAGATATGACTATACTCACAAGGCAAGAAAACCTATCATCAATCACCAATAAAAACTGTAGAATTGAGGCCAAAATGAGAGGAAAGGCAATGAATAGAGCTGACAACAAGGAATCCAGCTGTGGCTACAGCTACCCGTCGATAAATCAACAACAATTTATTATGCTCCTAATACATGCCAGACACACACACACACACACACACACACACACACACACACACACACACACACACACACACACACACACACACACACCCGAGATACATGCTTACCTCTACCACTTATATTCTACTGCTGTTTTCACTACTGGTTGCTATCCAGTTCTACCATGGCCCAGAGCCACAGCTACCCCAGACATGGCCACAACCTTTTCCCCCAAGACTAAGATAGAAAGTTCTACAGAGACAAAGTATCAGCTGATGTCCCAAATCAAAGGTGAAGAGAAGAAAGTTGCAGTAATTGTTCAAAGTTATAATAATAAATTATAGTAATTAAAGATCTGGCTTCAGAGGGACAGTCCGTTAGAGAAAAGTTTTAAGATACTTCTGACATAGCCACAATATGTTCCCCACTATCTGCATGAGCCTCCACCCAAAGACTCAGGGTACAGGTGAGAACCAGTGTTGCTCCTAGGACTATATGCTAGAGAAAAACAGCCCAAAAGAAAGCACTGAGCCATAACCAAACACGTTCCCTCACTGGCCAGTAGGGAAAGCAACAGAAAAAGATCCTATAAGAGAGATCTCAAAGAAAATGCTAGAACTTTTGCAGTTGTTCAAATCATCATTACAGTCTGAGCCCTAGACGCCCCCTGGCAGCTGTCTCTGCATGCTGCTAAGGACTGGCATGGTAGACAAAGAAAAAAGAGTAGGATGCAGTAGCAGAGTGAATTAAGGAGACCATACAACAACAGCCCACAGAGCTAGCAAAAGCTACAAATGGCAACAAACGAGGAAGGATTTGCCCTCCCAATAATAAACATGTTATAAAGTAATCTGCATCAAAACTAACCGGTACTAACATACTGTTAAAGATAAAGGACTTATATCCTCCTTCCTCCTAACAGTCAATAAGCTGTTTCCAGGGAATATGCTTTATAGGAAGAGCTATTTGTTGGGAAGTGTGAGTTGAAAAGGCAGAGAAAATAATGAATATTGCTAGACACAATTTGTTGTATTTTTGCTGCTGTTCAGTCATTTTCAGGCTTGTTTAACTCTGGGATGTCATTTGGGTTTCTTAGCAAAGATCCTAGAGTGGTTTGTCATAGCCTTCTCCAGCTCATTTGCCAGGGGAGGAAACTGAGGTAAAGCGGATTGAGTGACTTTCCCAGGGTCATACAGCTAGTAAATGTCTGAGGCTGGATTTGAATTCAGGAAGGTGAGTTTTCCTGATTCCAAGCCCAGTGCTCTATCCACTATACCATCTGGCTGCCTGAAGAATGAGTAAACAAGTACGTATTAAACACTTACTATATGCCAGGCACTGTGCTAAGCTCTGAAGATACAGGGACAAGAGAAGTCACAGGTACAGAGTGACACTGGAGTCAAGTACATCATTTTCATAAACAATGTTAGTACTGATTTGATCAGGATCCTAGACCATGAAGTGTAAAATGCAGGTTGTAGATATGTGGAGGGTCAAAAGAAAACATACATCAGGGTAGATGGCAAGAAAATGGCCAAAGTGGACGATGAGATAGATCACGAAACACAGTCTGGTCTGTTCTGGAGCTGTGTGAGGGGGCTTGCTCACTCCTACACCTGGGAAGGAGCTCCAATGAAAAGAAGTTCCAATTATATACCAATAAATCTGACAATCTGATTAAAATTGATGAATATTTACAAATAGATGAGGAAATAGAATGTCTAAATAACTCCATCTTAGAAAAAGAACTTGATAAGCCATTAATGTCATTAATGAACTCCCTAAGGACAAAAGTGAGACCCACAGAGATTAGATAATTTGTCTCAATTCACACAGTAAAGAGCAGAGCCAAGATTTAAACCCAGCTCCTCTGACTCCAAATCCAGTGGTTTGGGTTTCTGTTTTCTTACTGTATCATGTTTCCTTTTCTCTGTGCTTTCTTCCAGTTTGTTGCTGGATGTTTCTGCTTCAGTGTAAAATGGGGAAATGGAGAACACAGAATATGCTGAATCTTTGTGACAACCTCAATCACTGAGAGAAAGTACTTATGACAGAATCATTATTAATAAACAAAAGAACTTTATAAAAGGCCCTTACACAAGCAAACCTGCCTTATATCAAATTTTCTTCTTCAGACAAATGCATAACTGGGTTCGGAAATTTGAGCCTGACATTAAAAGACCAAAACTTTCAACATGATGGAGAGGCTCCTTCCTTTCTGATAAAAAGATTGCCAAATAGAGCTGTGAAGATGTGAAATAAAATTTAGATCATTTCACAACATAAGCCTTACAGGCAGCAAAACTCAAATAGTAAAGCAGTAAGTGCTTCTAAAGAAAAAAGATGAAATTATGTACTACTTGAAAAACACTGCTGCTTATAAATTCATTAGAACACTCAGACAACGCTATTCAACTAAGAAAGGTTTCTCACAGCAAATTCCTATGCATTAGATGAAATCATTAGATGACTTGGTAAATGAAGAACAAATAATTTAATAAGAAGTTTGGTAAATGTCTGTGGAAAATGTCCAACTAGAATGTTTTAATTCTTTTGACTTTTTAAAAAACATGTATTTTTAACCATCCTTTCTTAAATTCTACTGTGGATGGCAGGAACAACACACATTCCTAATATTCAAAGATCAAATGAATGACAGTCACATTAATTGGATTCTGCTGAAGCAGTCTGGCAGGAGGCCAGGATATATACAGGCAGGATCTGAAAATATGAAGACAAATACATGAGAAATTAACACCACTTGGATATGTAAATAAATTACCTCTACCTAAATCAACCAGCACATTATAACATCTAATTTCCATTTCAGCACTTCTGTTTTGAAAGCAAAGGAGTTAGCTGAAAGTTTTAAATTTATATCTCAATAATCCTGACATGATTTTATTAAGAAACAACTTATTGACAATAAATTTGTTTCTGTGTTGACTGGGAAACAAATATTACATTACCCAGCCTCACATCCACACTGAAAACTGAGTCTTGTTCAACTAAGTGTAAATACCAATATGAGTACTAAATTTGCAAACTAAAAGAGAGCAGGAAATAAAAAACAATCTTTACTCAAATATATAAATGTTTTATAGCAGCCAAGTGTTTTTGATTTGGGGTAGCAATGTAATATCACATAAAGAGCCCTCAATCTGGACACGAGCTCTCTATTCCAGTTCCAAATTCCTATTCCAATTCCAAAATTACTAGGTTAGGTTAATTTGGGCAAGTCACTTTATTTCTCCAACCCTTATCAATAAAACAGGAATGATAAATACATGCACTACTTGCCACCTCACTAAGAAAATATATGTGAAAATATTTCATAAACTATAAAGTGCTCTATAAATTTAAGCCATAGTTATTATTCCCATATAAGAGATGCATCAATAGTCCAATACTACTGATGAATATTACAATTTGAGGAGAGTTAAATTATTTGACCAAGATTACAGAGCAAATTTGGGCATTAGCAAAACTACAAATTTGAATCTGACAACCCCAAAACTAAACATTAAAAGTAGTACTCATTTAAAAAGTAATAACTTAGATAATAATGAAGATAATACTAATTTTCCCTTCTTATAAGAATAAGTATATATTACTGACAGAAGATAATATCTAATTTGTATTATTTCATAAGCTCATTGGTACACAGATTTGGACAGGAATGGTCTGTAGAAATCTCCCTGTCACCTCCGCTCCAGGCTTTCCAGAATTCTCCACCTCCACCTCAGCAGGGTGGGGGGTGAAATGTGATAAGTGAATACTCTGAGTGTCTGCGTGTGTGTGTGTGTGTGTGTGTGTGTGTGTGTGTGTGTGTGTGTGTGTGTGTGTGTACACACAAAGTGATGAGCACTGAAGGAGTGGGGGGAGAATGATAAGAAACAACACACAACTGGTGAGACAAAGAAAGGTTCTACTGAAAGAGGCAGCACTTGAGCTGAATTCTGAATGGACCTAGGGAATCCAACAAGCAGAGGTGAAGAGGAATGACATGGTAAGTCAAGAAGGACCACCTGGGCAAAGGTACAGTGGAAGGAGATAGAAGGACATAGATGAGGAAGAATAAGTAAGACAGTTTGAAATAAGGGCAGAGTGAAAAATGAAGGTGAATGATGTACAATTAGCCTGGTAAGACAGAATGGACAATAATACCAGATGTCAAAGTATTCTATAAGGTAGTAAGTGTAACTCTTTGGTATTAGTTTAAAAAATAGAAAAGTTAAACAATGCAAAAGATTGAGGAAGTACGACTAAGAAATAAATGAATATAGTAGCATAGCATTCAATAAAACCAAATACCCGTATTACAGGGTGCTCCCCACTTTCAATAAAAACTGCTAGAAGGACTTGGACAGAGGGTGAGTTTATATCATCTTATGCAATAAACTACAATAAATTTAAAAGGAACATTACAGGGATAGGGACTAGAATGATGACTTCATTAATAAAGGGAATTCCCAGGTAAGGAAACTCTATCAGTGCAGATCAGATGCTTTTCTGTAACTGACAGAATTAGAGTTGCCTAGGACTCTGATACATTAAATGATTGCCTAACATCACAGCTAGCATATATTAGTGGTGGGGCTGGAACCCATGTCGTTCTGACTTCCAGGCTGACTCTCTCTTCACTACACTATGCTACCTTTCCAAATGGATTCCTGACCAAAATAGAAAAGGTCATAGTATTCAAAAAAACTCAAGGACAAAGAAAGGAAATGTTTTTCATAACCATGACTAGAGGAAGACAAGGGACAAAAATGATCATAAATGGATAAAATTAGCTATTTCAATTACATAAAATCAAAAGGTTTCTCTACAACCCTTTAAATAGTTAGAATCAGAAGGAAAACAAATGGGGAAAAAAATCTTCAGAGTAAACTGGTCCAAGCTATAAAGCTACAAAGAATCAGTATAAATAATATAAAAATAAGACCAATTCCTCAAGAGCTAAGTATTAAAAGGATACAAGTAAATTCTCAAATAAAGAAATGTAAATTATCAAAAATCATATTAAAATGGTCCAAGTCAACAATAAGAGAAATACAAATTAAAACAACTCTGAGGTTCCAACTCATACTTATCAGACTGGCAAAGCTGATTAAAACAAAATAAGGAAAACAGCAATAACTGAAGGAGTTAGAGGAGTATGGACATGTTATTGTTCTGTTAGTGGAGCTATGTATTGACTAAATCATTCTGGAAAACAATTTGGAATGATATCCCCAAAGTCACTAAACCACATTTAATCTAGTAATACTACACTAGCTATGTACTCCAATGAGGTCAAAGACAGAGGAAAAGAAGCCACATGCACAAAAGTACTAATTGTGGCACTTCTTACTGCAATAAAGAACTAGAAACAAATTAGGTACCTATCAAATGGAGAATGATTGAGCAAAATGTGGCATGTAAATATATATATATGTATATATATATATATATATGTGGGGGTAGGAGGTGTGCACATAAATATATAATACATAATATGTATATATACATATACATATGAACATAAATAAAATTTATTTGCTATATGAGACATATGACAGATTCAGAGAAGTATTAACTGATGAGTAAAGTGTGCAAAACCAGGAGAACAATTTAAGTGATGAATATAATAACAATGTGAGAGGAAACGACTTTGAAAGACCAGAGAACTCCAACCAAACCAACTATGACATCAAAAGATTGAGGAGGAAGCAAACCAAAGCTCTCCTGGCACAAACATGACAGACTACAGCTACAGAATCAGATATGACTCTCAGACATGATCAATGGCTGATTTTTTTTTTTTTGCTTAACTATAAACATTTGTTCTACAGGGAAGAAGAGTGTATTATTGGGTAGAGGCAGACATAAGAAAAAATAAAACACCAATAAATCATTTTTTAAATGCTCAGGGGAAAAAAGTACAAAAGGGGGTACAAACAGTGACTCTGTTACTATTTCTTTTTTTAAAAACACTGCATAAATTCACAGTTTCTAATACAGCTCTCTTTCCTGTTGTTTATTTCTTTAAATGTTTATTGATAACTGAATTCACAAAAAAAGATATTTTTAAAGGAAAAAGAGGGGTCAGGGACTGGGTTATGGGGTGAGGAGTGGGCTACTCTGGAGTAAAGAAAATATTATCAGGGGGGAAATAGGAAAGTGGGAAGAGGAAATTGTCTTTTTCTTGAAGAAATACCCTGGGAAGTTTTAAGTAAACGGTAGACAGATACTGGACAGAGCTGAAGAATAGACTAGATGAGTCCTAATGTCTTATCCAAAAATGGGATTCTATGGAATCTTTAAGAGCTGTTATCTCTGCACCTGCAACACGTAGTAAGCATCTAATAAATGTTTTCTGATTTTGTTGGAAAAAAATACTAAGCTGGAGCGAGACTGTCAAACAAATGCCAAACAAAGTAGGTTGTATTTTATCCAAGAGGCAACTGAAGCATTTTAAGCAGGAAGTATGACTTATGCTTTAGGAATAACAATTTGACTGGAAAAGCAAGAGATTTAAGAAGGGAAACTAGCTAGGAGGACATTGCTCTGATCTAAGTGAAAGATGAGAAAAGCCTGAAGGTTACACTCTTGTTTCTGCCAAGATGGAATTAAAACCTATGTGCACAAAAAGGCAAGCTGGTCTCCCCATTAGAACAAAAGTTAAAGGAGTTCAAAGAAAACCTATCTACCTTTCTGTTAAAGAGTGAATGAATTGTTCCATGACAGAATACTAATAAAAGTGCTTCAAAATGAGAACAAAGGAAAAAAAATCTAAATGGCAGGTTTGGAAAGTGAACATTTCAGGTTAACAGGATCATGTCTAAAAACTGGTTTAGATTTCTAAAACACACCTTAAAATTTAGAATTTTTCTTCCCAGAAATGTACATGAAGACTGATAAGTGGTATTTGATTCTTGAAAACAAAATAAAAAGAGTTTGAAACTAGAAAGGGAAGGAAAGAGGTTAGAAAACTGCATGCATGTGTGTGTGTGCATTTCCAAGAAGTCGGATACCATAAAACTATATAAGAAGAAAAGAGTCACAGAATCTTACTTGGAAAGTACCTCAAAGGCCAAAATATGCATATGATCCAACCCATACCTAAACAAGAATCCACTCTACATCACACCTGAAAAGTGACTGTTTATCCTTTACTTAAAGAGCTCCAGTAAGAGAGAACACACCAATAAGAACAATGATAGCTAACATTCATAGGATACCTTAAGATTTGCAAAGCACTTTACATATATTACATCACTTGACATTCACAGAAACCCTGAGAAGTAGGTGCTATTATTATCCTCACTTTACAGATGAAGAAACTGAGGCTGGCAGAGGTTAAGTGACTTGCTCAAAGATATACAGCTAGTAAGTAAGTACCTGATGCAGGATTCACATTTGTATCTTCCTGACTCAGAGTACAGGGTTCTAGCCACCACTCTGGATTGATTTTTTTTTAATTTTTGTAACTGAATGTTCAGGTCATTTTTCTTTTTGTTAATTTTCTCAGGGATATAATGTTTCCCCTGAAGGCCACTGTACCCACATTCCAGAAATTTTGTTATGTCTCCCTTTCATTCTCTTTCACAGTTACTGTTTCCCTAATGTGTTCTCTAATCAACTCATTATTCAAGTTGTCATTATTAAAGCTCCTTTCAGGTCTGTATCTTTTGCTTATGCTCCCTATACTATTAGCTTTTTGTGCTATGGTATACAAAGAATGTGTGCAGTCACTCCACTTTTGAATGTGCAATTGTTAGAAAGCTTTTTCCCCCTCACCAGAGGTCTTCAATCACCATTTTTCCCCTTTTTTTACCCAACTGCTAGGTTCCTCTCTTCAAGTAAGATATCTTGACAATTCATCCCTCAATGCTTTCAAAGTTTTATTGCCTCCCACACACACTTCTTCTCCATGGGTACTTAATCTGTTGCCAGTTGTCTATCCCAACTTTCCTAAGTGCCATACCCAATCAAAGATTGGACAACACTTTGCTACATTAGTACAAAGAGAAGGACTGATAACATGTTGCAGGTCATCCATCATAGAACAACCATGCATTAAACAAACATCAGCAGGAGAGAAATTTTTTCCCAAAATGAAAAGATATTCATTTCTTCTTTCATATATGCTACAACTTGTTTCATTCAAATGGCAGTGAAATGCCATGAAAAAATAAATTCCTTAAGGAATGAGGGCAAAAAACTCCATAAGCTTTGATATTTAGGAATTTCTCACAGCTGTTTCTTCTACACAGACAATGACAAAGGCCACAGCTGCAAGGAGAAGAAACACAGGGAGAAAGAAAGCCTTCTCCCATTCTAAGAAACAAGAGTCTCTGATCAAACAAATATTCCATCATACTTGCAAAGATTGGCAAGGAAATTTGATTTCTATAGTGGCCTTTCTAAAACATGTTATTTATTATATTCCAAAACAACAATGGATCTGCCATCTTTTCAATTTATTCCTTTCAAAAAAAAAAAACAAATCACAGCTATCTAAGCCTATCTTGTATAAAATCAATGAAACAAACCCTTAGGGGCCTCAGTGTTCTCAATTGTAAAAATAAGTGTGGAGTGTGGCAGTGAAGAGGAAATGGACAAGATGATCTTCTAAGATCTCTACCGGAGAGAAAATTCTATGAAATGAACTGCTCACACAAGTTATTCCCCAAATGATATATAGCCAAAGGATATGAACAGGCCGTTTTCAGATGAAGAAACTAAAGTTATCAATAGTTACATGAAAATATCTTCTACATCACTATTGATTAGAGAAATGCAAATTAAAACAACTCTGTTGGACAACACCTGTTGTCTGGCAAATACAACAAAAAAGGAAAATGATAAATGCTAGAGAAAAAGTGGGACAATTGGAACACTAATGCATTTTTGGTGGAACTGTGAAATGATCCAACTATTCTAGAAAGCAATTTGGAACTATGTCCAAAGAACTATAAAACTGTGCATAATACTCTTTGATCCAGCAACACCACAGCTAGGTCTGTAGGAGATAATAAAAAAGGGAAAAGGACCTACATGTATAAAAATATTTATAGCAGCTCTTTTTGTGGTGGTGAAGAATTAAAAATTGAGGGGATGCCCATCAATTGAGGAACAGCAGAACAAATTGTGGTATATGAATGCAATAGAATGCTACTATTCTATAAGAAATGATGAGCAGACAGATTTTAGAAAAACCTGGAAAGATTTACATGAACTGATGCTGAGTGAAGGGAGCAGAACCAAGAGAACATAGAACACAGTAATCACAACACTGTGCAATGCCCAACTTTGACAGACTTAGCTCTTCTTGGCAACACAATGATCTAAGACAATTCCAAAGGACTCATGATGGAAAATGCTGTCCACATCCAAAGAAAGAGCTATGGAGGCTGAATGCAGATGAAAGCATACTATTTTCTTTTTTTTTTCTTTCTTATGGCTTTTTTCTTTTGTTCTGATTCTTCTTTTACAACATGACTAATGTGGAAATATGTTTAATATGTTTGCACACACATAGCCTATATCAGATGGCATGTTGTCTTGGGAAGAGTGGTGGGGAGGGAGGGAGACAAAAATTTGGAAGTCAAAATCTTACAAAAGTGAATGCTGAAAACTATTTTTACATGCAATTTTTTAAAACAGAATACTATGAAGTGAGTGGGGAAGGAGAACAAAGAAAAAAAAAGAAATGAACAATTCATCAACACATAAATGATGGTAGACTGACAATTCTTCCAGGAATTCTGAAAATCAACTTGGAACTATACCCAAAGAGTGACTAAACTGTGCATATCCTTTGACCCAGTCATATCACAAGAAATAAGAGGGAAAGGACCTATACTCACAAAAATATTCCCAGCACCATTTCTTTTATAGCAAAGAATTAGAAACTAAGGCAGTGCCCATCAATTAGGGAATGGCTGGGCATATTAAGATACATGAAGTTAACAAGGCACACATAAATTCCCTAAGAAATGACAAAAGGAACAAATTCAGAAAAAAGTGAAAGAATTATTTTGAACTGATATGGAGTGAAGTGAGAATCAAAAGAACAATTTATACACTGATTATGACACTATAAAGAAAAACAATTTTGGAAGACTTAGACCTCTGCTCAATGCAATGATTAACCATGAGGACCAATGACCAAATATGTTTCCCACCTATTGAAAGAGATGTAATGGACTAGAGGTACAGAATGAGACGTATATTTTGGGCCAAAATCAGTTTGTGAATTAATTTTGCTTTATTATGTTTATTTGTTACATGGGAAGGTTTGGGGGAGAGATGGCACACCTATTGAGAGCTACATGAGGGGGAGACAGTAAGAGCAAAACAAACAAACAAAAAAGAATAAATGTCATCAAAGTATTTTTTTTAAATACATAGAAAGGAACAAAAGGAGGTTGTCTAGGAAACAGACAAGAAGAATGGTTTTGTAACTAATGTGACAAATTTATTTTATATTCAAAAAAATTTTTGAATGTATTCTGTTTTGTTTATTACAAAATGTAAAAAAAAATATTTTAAGTTCTATAAATACATATGTATACATATTACTAAGCTTTAAAAAAAAATCTATCATAATTTTATTGGTAGTAATTGTAGAACAGCACACCAAGAAATGAGAATACCATCATCAACAAAATTCCTTCTATGAAATCCTCTGTATTGCTCTAGCAATAATTAGTAACAATAATAATTACTAACATTTATGTAGCACTTACTATGTGCCAGGCTCTATACTATGCACTTTACATATTATCTCATTTGATCCTCATAACAACCCTGGTAAATAGGTGCTATTATTGTTGCCATTTTACAATTGAGGAAACTGAGGCAGGCACTTAAGTGAGGCAGGGTCACACCACTAGTGTTTGAGGACATATTTGAACTCAGGTCTTCTGGATCAGGTGCAAGACTCCAACAGTGTGCCATCTAGTTAATAATTATACTGCACTCTGCCCCAAGGAGACTCAATCTGTGGTTAAGTTCAAGATGATACACATTAGAAATTTCACTGATAAACTGCACCAGAGCTTCTTATCCTTCTTATCCTTTTCTGTGCTACAGATCCCTTAGCAATCTGGTGAAGTCTGTGGACCCCTTCCTAAGAATAATATTTTTAAATAATAAAGGAAATCATAAACTTCAGTCCATGATTAAAAATAAAAGTTTTTTTAAAAGTTATAATTTTTTTCCCATACACATTCATGGACCTGTTGCAATCTATCTACTTTTGTGGATTCCAGGTTAAGAACCCACGAACTACTAAGTGTACAGAGGAAAGTAATCAGAATGTTTAAGAGAGTCTTCAGTGCATGCCTCCTTATTAAAGCTCAACTGAAGGAATTAGGGATGTTTAGTCTGAAGAAGGAAAGATTTAGGGAAATTTGTCTTTAAATAGTTGAAGGGCTATCACGGGGAGCAAGGGAGCAAGGATTAGATCACGTCTGTGAGGGAATGGGGAAAAAACCTAACAGACAAATTAGGGAAATGAGTAAAGAAACATTCTTGATATAAAGAAAAAATAATACTACACACTATGAGAAATCCAGAAATCCAACATATTACTAAACTTTTAAAAAATCTATCATAATTTTATTGGAGTTTTAGAATAGCACATCAAGAGAAGAGAATACCATCATCAACAAAAGTCCAAAAGAAAAGAACAGGACCACAGATTTCTAGAAATAGAGATTTAGAGCCGGAGAGGACCTCTGAAGTCATACCTAGTCCAACATCATCCTTTTGTGGATAAGGAAACTGAGGTCACAAAGGTTCAGGGACTTGAACTTTTAATGCTAGTGCTTTCCCTCTGTCAATTGTTCTTATTTATCCTGTATATAGCTTGTTTATACATATCTGTTGGCAGATGTTGTCTCCTCCATTAGACTGTGATCTTCTTAAGAGTAGTGAATATTTTCTGCCTGATTTTCTATCTTCAGAGCTTAGAATAGTGCCTGACACATAGCAGGCACTTAATAATGCTTACTGACTGACTAAAATCACACAGTTAACACAGCTGAGATCTGAAACCAACCTCTCAGACTCCAAAATCAACGCTCTTTCCACTGTAAAACTGACTGACCACAAATAACAAAAGTAGTTAGAAGGTCTAATAAAAGAACTGAACAATCATCACAAAAAAAATTACTAGTATTTAAAAAATCAGTGTAAGGTTCACACAGCACCTTATTTCATCTGATCCTCTTATCAATTCAGTAGGGTAAATGGCATAAATCTCATTATCCTCATTTTAAAGATGAGGAAATTGAGGCTGACAGAGTTTAAATTATATGCTCAAGCTCACACATTGAGCTACGGTGGGACGGAAATTCAGGGCTTTTTGATAGAATTCAACAGGATGAATCAACCTTAGAGCTCAAAACGAAAAACTGAAGAGGAGAATTAATGACTTAGAATAAAAAAGGAGTGACCACTTAGGAAAAAGAAAATTGAGCAAAGATAGCTCAAAAGTTAAATGATTCAATAATAGTAAATCGGTATCAGAAGTCAGTAAAATTGACAGAACATGTAAAATACCTACAGTCAGAAACAAAAGCCTTATAAAACAGCATCTTTAAAAATCTAATTAGTATTGTCCACCCAGAAAAACACAATGAAACAAAAGAACATATTTCAAAATAGAGGGACAATTAAGGGAGAGTCAATTCTACTTAGCCTTGAGGGAAAACCCAAAGAAAACACCCAATGGGACACTAACATCCCAACCAAGAGAACAGGAGTCCTTAAGTATCTAGAAAGAACTACTATTTTCATATAACACCAGCCCAACTGACTTTTCCTCCATGATACTCCCATAAAATATGGAAGGAGTAATAGAGTCCAGATTGAACCCCAGCTACCATCTTCTCAACTGGACAAGTATCTCCTCTTAAACAGAATGTCATCAATTCAATCTCAATAAACAATAATCTCAATAAACAGGAAAAAATTTCCACCAAAACCATAATGAATTAAAAAAATTCACTGATAGTTAATGAATAAATCAAAGAAAGGGAAGTTTTCAAATATTAAAAAAAAAAACCAATAAGAGAGAATTACCAACTAAATGAACTGTATATGTATATGTATATGTATATGTATATGTATAATGCACATACCAAAGGAATATTTAAATTTAGTCCAAAAACAGGCAAGGAAAAAGAAAAAAGAAACAAACTTAAAGAAAATGCAATACAGCACAAAAAAAAATGTAAAACATCAATGGAAGAAGTAAAAAACCAATAAAATATAGTTGAGCAAAGACAGAGAAGGACAAGAAGAATGAAATCAGAAAATAAACAGATTGTCACAAAACTTGAGAAACAATGACAATAGGGGATGAAATACAGTCTTAGAAGATAAATTGAGAAGTTCAAACATTAAATTAACTGGGATCCCAGAGAGTAAAAAGGAAAAAAAAACCTCTGGCACCATATTAAAAGGAGTAATCAGAACTATTCCCTGAACGAATAAATGAACAATAGGAATTACTCAGCAAACAGAAAAAAAGTCACTGATCTCACTATGTTGAAATCCAAAACTCGACTTTCCAAGACACAAAAGTATCATGTTTGAAAATTATGACAATGAAAGAATTATAAATGAATCAAGAAAGTTAAGAAAAATTAAATTGGAAGGAACAGAGTATAGTGGAAATAGTACTGAGTTTGGACTCAGAGGACTTAATTCCTGTCATTGGTCAAGCCATTTAACCCCTCCAGTCCTCAAATCATTAACTGTAAAATAAGGGGTTTGGACTAGTTGGCCTCCACAGACCATCTATGGGTCGAAATCTAAGATTCTATGATAAGTACTAGAAAGTACCCATTAAAATCTTCCCAAATTTTAAAATGAGGAATCATTATCCCAGGATAAAGGAGGAAGAACTGATCAAAAATATACATGATTTAAAAGCAGCAAAAGTTATCTAAGCTTCTAATTTGAATATTTTATTTGGGGTCAGAAAAAAATACTTAAAATTATCAAAACTAACATTTTTTTGAAAGTCCACAATGTCAAAGATTGCTATAATCAGAGGAGAATTTCAGATCTAAAGACAAGATATCAATGAAAAGAGTCCCTTACAGTGTTTGTCATTATTTTTACTTAGGAATATTAAATACTTACAAAGAAATAAATTAATTCATAATAAAATTATATGTTGTAATTAAGGAAAATATTCAGAATTCAAAAATATTTGAGGTTATAAGTTTAAAATGGCAAGAAATAATTACAAAAGTCCTACCCTGCAAAAAAAAGTCAGAGATAAAGAATAAAAGGAGTTGATAGCCTGAAAATGAAATTTTTATTTTTAACCAAAAGGGGATGTTTATTCATTTCTTTTATCAGTAGAAACCGTTGTAGAAAATTTAATTAAACTATTCCCTGTGGACCAGAATAAGAACAAAAAAAGAAAAAATGAAAATGATAGTATCAATCAAATTTATTATCCTTTAAATGTGAAAGGTCTGAATCTTCCAATTAAAAAGAATAGCTACAGAATAGTTTGAATAAATTCATCAATATCACAGAATACTACAGAATGCCCAAAGAAGTGGTCTTCTCTTTATTTTATAGGTGAAGAAACTGAGTTCCAGAAAAACGAAGTGACTTGCCCAAGATCATGCAGTAAGTATTAACACAGGCAGATAAAAGTGAAGTTAAGCCAGAAAATTAATTAAAAAGGGCAGAAAAGTAGTGAAATTAGCTGAAATAATATACAATAATATTAAATCTGTACACACCAAACAAGTCGACAATTAGATTAATAAAAGTTAATAGGGCATGAAAAAAAAAGAAAACTACTACAGGAGCCATCAAATGACAAATCTACTAAAAAAGGATTAATAAAGATATGAATTGCTGAATAAACTAAGATATAACAATGAAATGCAAAACTACAAAACATTCAAAAAATGATAAAGAATATTAAAAATTTTGGAAAAAAATAGATGAAATAAAGAAAGAAGGCAAAACCAGATGTAACACTACATATTCACAATGACTACTATTACCTAAATATTAAAATTCATATATGAATGTAGAAATTAATGAACTTGAAGCGGATGGGGATATAAGAGATGCAACTATTAAGCTAATATGAGAATAGTATGTGTTGAAATCCATTATTCACTTTTAAATATAAACAGCAGGTACTTCACCTATCCTTCTTGGCAGAGGTAGGGGATACTGGGTATGAAAAATTGCATATAAAATCAGATTTTTGATACACTAGGTTTTTTTTAACTGTTGGGAAATGTTGGCAATGTAAAAACAAAAAATAGCAAGAACAAGTTTTTTAAATAAAGAGAAGATTCTAGATGAAACCCACAAAATATGTAAATAGCTATAACTATAAAAGTACTCTTATTTGATTTTGTTGTTGTTCAAACTATTGTTCAGTCTCGTTACTTTTTTTTCTGAGTTCCAAATTATCAACTTGGTTTTTGGTTATTTGCCTTTCTCAGAAACATCTAGTTAAGCACATGGAACCGTATGATTTTGATGCTTTTATAAGAACTATAAAAACCCTTACTTAAAAAAACTTATGTTGTCACAAGTTACATCGTAACAAATACAAACCATTTCAACCAAAATTTTGTACTAACACACATGAAAATTTCAACACATACCTTGCTCAATACTGGTCTGGGCAAGGCTAAAGAGCTCAGGTGAACGCTCTTCTAACAACTGCTGATGAATGTTCACACATCTTAAGGTCCACCATGGTAAGGTCTAAAAAAGAAAACACAAAGTCAATAAGCTCAAATAAATTCACAATTCAGAAAAATCCACACCCCATAAAATATTTCATTTTCAAAATAGCAATATGTTGAGTATATCTAAAGACTCATTTAAATACAACTTTTAATTAGATTTAAACATACTAATCAAGTTGGTTACACTCACAAAATCACAAAATCTAAAGGCTAGAAGAACTCTCAAAAGTCATAAAGTCCAAATCATGTGTGAAGAAGAATTCTCTCAATAATATATAACAAGTGGTCATGAAAACTTTGTTTGAAGACCTCCAGAATGTGGAACCCACTGTCTCTTGAGATACATCATTCCACTGACACATAGTACTAACTATGTTGAGCTTTCTTTACATCAAGCTTAAATCTAATTCATGTCCCTCTCCAGGCTGATCTTCAGATTAAACAAGTCCAACTTCTTCATCAGATGATTCCAGCAGATATTACTATCAAATCTCTATGCAATGTCACGATTTTTAACATGCTCTCTATTTGCCTATGGGCCAGCTCCATTTAGATGTCCCATTACTACCATAAATTAAACACTGAGACAAATGAAAAGACTTTTGCAACAGTGCTGCTGGGGGATAAGGAGGGCCTAAACTAGGATAGAGGCTTTGTGAACAGACATAAGAGAACAGATATGAGAAATGTTCTGGAGGGAGAAATGACAAAACTGACGACTAACTGATCTGGGAAAAGAGGAGAATTGTGCTTGTTTTGGCAGCACATACAGTAAAACTGGAACCATAAAGAAAAAAATTAGCACGGCCTCTAGGCAACGATGACAAGCAAACTAGTAAAGCATTCCAGATATTTTTTTTAACAAGAAAGGAGCACAAATGAAACATTTAAAAATACAAAAAAGAAAACAAAAGAACTTCAAAAGGACATAGAAACAAGCAAGGCACTATCATGATATTATCATGATAAATTTATTTTACACTTTTTGAAAAACTTTATTTAATAGAAGTGCAAATTTCATCTGAATTTTGAAAATGTCCATGTTTGTTGATGTTTGTCAAATTCATAATTAAAAAAAAACCTGATGTGCCAAATTATAAAACTGGGTGACCTCTTTCTACACACAAATCATGCACTGTCTCAACTACATGAGGAAGGGATGTCCTTCCAAAGCCATATTCCATCAACAGCTACCATGACTCTCTAGACCCATGAGGTCAGATTTGCTTCCCAGCATTAAAAATAGCTGGTTTAGCTTGAATGTTACACATGTTTTGTGCATCTGTGTGTAAACAATGAGGTCATGGGTTAAACTGCTAACTGCTTTCTTGGATTTTTATCTACTATGAATTTCTATTAAGTATCTACAGTTTTTCTTCTTCCTACTCTGTGGCCACTCTCCACAATATTCAGCAAACAGGCTATTTTCAAATAATAGGTAGGACATGATCCACCAATCGGTCTGCCCGTAGAACCAAAATCAACCCTATTTTAGTAAATTAGAGAAATCTCTGAATTTTAAGTCCTAGAAACTGACATGTATGAGCTCGAAAGTTTTCATTTAAAAGGAAAAGCTGAACAAAGAATGAAGTCTACACAAAAAGTCACAAAATTATGAAAGAGAACGTTAAACCAAAGTCAAGAGTAGTTTAGCAACTGCAAGAAATTGAGATAGCTTTTTTCTTAAACCTCTCAAAGCATGAAGTCCAAGCTAGATGGGTAAAATGTTTATTTATTCCACTGTATTGACAATAGTGAATAGTATCTTCTTTCAAATAATGCTCTCCATAGTTACCGATGAAAGGTTTATGACTGACAGAATTTAAGATTGCATTGCTTACTCATTACTGCCCCATTAATCTCACTTAAAAGAAAAAAAAGTCATATGGCAGCCTTATGCCTTCACATTACATTTTTTGAAGCTCACAGCTAGTTACTCTCCAACAGAGAAAGATATACTCTGCCTCCAAGGACATTTTAATTAAGACCAACTTGAGAGAAGAATTTTCTATTCAGAGTAATGTCATTAAAATCCACATGACAAGAAACCATTGTTCAACTACAAAACACAAATTCTAAGTATTGGTGACATTTTTATATTCAGGCGCCACCACTATTATCCACATTTTCAAAGATCCTCTTTGTACAAATGTACTGAAGGCAGAAGGTGTGAGTACATGAAAGCTAGTAGAGACCATCACTAGCACTCTTTCTGTTTTTATCAACGTATTTATGTTGTACAGTGTATCTGTATTTATCAACAAAAGAAACTAGTCTTCTACACAGGGGCTTCAATCTATACTCCAATTCTACACAGATTATTTTCATTTAACCCCCAAAACATAGCCTAAGTCTAGATCCAAGACTGTCTTTTTCTCAATTCACACTCTTATCAATTAATAAATCAAATGATTCAGAAGCTTTTACATTTTAGAGGACCATAGACGGGGCATTCTTTGAAGCAAACATCCTGGAACTCAAAAACAGAGCTCAAAGCAGTTGCTCTTTAATATAATAAGTACGCCATGATTCAAGATCATTGGCTAATTGTGGACAGCTTATTCAATTATATTGTCATTTCATGCATTCAAGAAATTAATTCAAAGACCACCAAAGTCACATCTGAGAAATCAATTTATCAGTCAACAATAAATATCTACTATGTGCCAGGCTGAGTTACTGTACAGGGAATACAAATACAACGGGGAGGGGGAGGGGAGAGGGGGCGGAGCCAAGATGGCAGAGTAGAAAGACACATATACTCCAGCACTTTCCCCATAGCCCACAAAATACCTGTGAAAAATGACTCTCAACAAATTCTAGAGCAGCAGAAGCCACAGAACAACAGAAAGAAAGAGGTTTCCAGGCAAAGGTAACCTAGAAGGCCAACAGGAAAGGTCTATCTCACAGGACGTTGAGCTGAGCAGAGCCCAGCCCTGGCCATGCAGCACCAGGAGGAACAAGACCTGAACAGACCTCTGGGGCAGAGTTCCCAGGAGGGAAGGTCCCAGACACCTCAACCCACAAGCACAAAGAAAGCTCCAAAGGTCAGCATGGGAGGGCTTTTCCAGCTGGAAACAGTTCTTCCAGCAACAGCCCCAAGCGAAAGCCGCAACAACAGCAACAGACTGTAGGCAGCCACAGCAACCTGGGTCCACTGTCCAGGCTTAAAGCCACTCTCTGGTGGTAGGGAGCAGCTGATCTAAACCTCAGCCCTGAATGATGGCCCCGCCCCCACCCAAAGCCCCAGGGAATCTAGCAGCTGGAATCTCAGTCTTAAAAAGAACACTGGGGAAGGAGGGGCAATAGGACCATCCTCTTGACAAAGGATTCAGAAGTCAAGTAACTGGTGGGGAAAATGCCCAAAAAAAAGAAAAGAAATAAGACCATAGAAGGTTACATTCTTGGTGAACAAGTGTCTCCTCCCATGCTTTAGGATGAGGAACAACATGGCATACTGTCACAGGAAGTCAAGGCCCCTACCTCCAGGGCCTCCAAAGTGAACTTAAACTGGGCTCAGGCAATAGAAGAGCTTGAAAAGCCAGTAAGCAACTTGCTAAAGGAGAATCAAAAAAATGCTGAGGAAAATAACACCTTTAAAAAGAGGCTAACTCAATTGGAAAAGAGGTCCAAAAAGCCAAAGAGGAGAAGGAAGCTTTAAAAAGCAGAATTAGCCAAAAGGAGGAGAAGACTCAAAAGCTCACTGAATAAAATAGTTCTTTGAAAGACAGAATTGAGTTCAGGGAAATGAATGACTATGAGATAAACCAAGCAGTTAAAAAACAAAACCAAAAGTTTGAAAAAATAGAAGACAATGTGAAACATCTCAATGGAAAAACAACTGACCTGGAAAATAGATCCAGGAGAGACAATTTAAAAATTATGGGACTACCTGAAAGCCATGATCAAAAAAAGAGCCTAGACATTATCTTCCATGAAATTATCGAGGAAAACTGTTCTGATATTCTAGAACCAGAGGGCAATAAAAATACTGAAAGAATCCACCAATCACCTCCTGAAAGAGACCTGAAGAGAGAAACTCCTAGGAATATTGTGGCCAAATTTCAGAGTTCCAAAGTTAAGGAGAAAATACTGCAAGCAGCTAGAAAGAAACAATTTGAGTATTGTGGAAATACAATCAGGATAACACAGGATCTGGCAGCTTCAACATTAAGGGATCGAAGGGCTTGGAATAGGATATTCCAGAAGTCAAAGGAACTGGGATTAAAACCAAGAATCACCTACCCAGCAAAATTCAGTATAATACTTCAAGGAAATAAATGGCCATTCAATGACATAGAGGACTTTCAAGCATTCATGATGAAAAGGCCAGAACTGAAGAGAAAATTTGACTTTCAAACACAAGAATCAAGAGAAGCATGAAAAGGTAAACAGGAAAGAGAAATCTTAAAAGACTTTCTAAAGCTGAACAGTTTATATTCCTACATGGAAAGAAAATGTTTGTAACTCTTGAGACTTTTCTCAGTATTTGGGTAGATGGAGGGATTGTACACACACACACACACACACACACACACACACACACACACACACAGACAGAGAGTAAAAGTTGTGCTGAATCAGAAGATGATATCCACAAAGAAAATTAAACAAAATAAAAAATTAAGGGGTGAGGGAGGAAAATACTGAGAGGAGAAAGGGAGAAATGGAATGGGGCAGGCTATAACTCATAAAAGAGGTAAGAAAAATCTTGTTCAATGGAGGAGAAAAGGGAGAAGGGGAGAGAGGAAAAGTGAAGCTACTGTCTCCACATATGGCTTAAGGAGGGAATAACACTCACTAAATTTGGTATGAAAATCTACTTTACACTACAGGAAAGTAGGAGAGGAGGCGACAAGCGGGGTGAGGGGAATGATAGAAGGGAGGGCAAATAGAAAAAGGGAGTAACTAGAAATAAACACTTTGGGGAAGGGACAAGGTCAAATGAGGGAATAAAAAAATGAGGGATAGAATAGGATAGAGGGCAATATAGTTGGTATTACACAACATAATTATTATGGAAGTCTTTTGCAAAACGACACATAGTCTGTATTGAATTTCTTGCCTTCTCAGTGGGGATGGGGAGGCCGGGAGAGAGGGAGAGAAGTGGGAATTCAAAGTATTAGAAACAAATGTTGAGAATTATTATTGCATATAACCGAGAAATAAGAAACACAGGTAACGGGGTATAGAAATTTATCTTGCCCTACAAGAAAAGAGAGAAGATGGGGATAAGGAAAGGGTAGGGTGTGATAGAGGGGTGTGAGGGAAGGGGTAATCAGAATGCAAGGTATTAGGGAGTGGGGGGGAGAGGAGAGGTGGGGATAAAAGTTGGACATGTTACAAGTGATGTAAAAGCAATTAGTATTAAAACAATTGACTGAATTAATTACTGAGACTAAATCAGAGACATCTTTAGTTTAGGGGAAAGAATTTTAGTCTAAACTTCCTAGAGGCAGGTAACCTCAGGTAAAATTTGGTAATGATGGAAAAGTTTAGGTTTTAATGGCAAATTTGATTTTATGATTGTTATTTAATCAGGAACTAGAATATGTATAGAAAGGCATTTAAGCCACTTAAGACTTGCCTCAAAAGATGTTCCTTAGCCAATGTGAAATTTAGTCATATCTGAAACCTGGTTATTGGAACTAGCTATTCTAAGATTCTATGGGACTATTAACTGACTGTTCTTCTGAATCTAACTCCAGGTATGGATAGCAAGAAAGGTGGTCTGAGCCTCCAATTCATGATGCCAGTAAGCCTGTGAGATACCGGTATGAACTGCAAAAGGTGATCTCATGGGAAGCATGGGAGAGCAGCTGTTAGGATTCTCCTGACTCAATTTCCCCACTGACACCTGGCAGACTTTAAGCCTGACTGAATGCAAGTTGACAACCTACTCCTGCCTGGAACTGACATGAAGTTGGGAAGAGATTGTTTACCCACTACGTCCCTACTCTTAGTGGCAATTTCCTATAGTCAGAAAGTTTGCAAGCTTAATACCAGATCCATTAAATCATAGATTGTTGGTAGGGGAACATCCAAGGTTAAGTCTAAAATTAAAGCTATTAGGCTTAGGACTTTAGACCAACAACAATAAGTTAGGGTCCTTTAATTCTTAGTAATAGTGTGGGGACAATTAGGTCAAGGGCTTGTGAAGTTAGCATACATAATTATTTGCGTCTCACTAATGTTAAAAAAAAATTCATTTGTGGTTTATATTGTAAATGCTTTAAAAGAAGTATCACTTAACTAAAAGTTGGAATTGTTTTATGTATATGAACTGTGTGAAAAATGAAAAAAAAGGAATTTGAAGGTCAGGCTATGTAATATGTATCTGTGCTTTAGAAAAGAGTGTCTTGTCTTTTTTTCTGAATACTTATAAAAATAATCTTTTCTTCTCTTGCAAAAAAAAATACAACACAAGATCTAATCTTGATTATCAGAGAGCTTACATTTACTGAAAAGTTATTAACATAATATTATCAAGAATGAATGAAAAGCATTTGTTAAGTGCCTGGTATATATCAAGTGCTGGGTATACAAGTAAAAATATCCTTAAAGGGTCAGGGAAAAGTGTTTTGGTTTGTCACAGGGATGGTTAGTACAGCCACAGGGAAATCAATCAAATGGCCCATTAAAGAATCAAGAACAGTATGATTTGGTCACATCACAAACATGTAACAAAGGTCACCAAAAGCTTTAGAGGATCACTCAAATGTTTCAACAAATCAGCCACATATATTTCATATAATCTCCCTCAAAAATGATTTTGTTTCAAAGGCATACTACACTCTCTGTAGTTAAGAAATAAATGTTATCTAACACAATGACTCAGAGGACTCCTAGGAAGAGATTCTGTCAAAAGGTTAAACCCACATATTTCATCACTTTGTTATGCAACACAGAGACTATTAATATAAATAAAAACTTTCCAAATTAAGTGGTTTGGGAAATAGAACCCAGAAAACTCCAAGTGCCGCATTTAGAGGTTATTTAGGGGAAGATATGCATTCAATGAGGAAAATTTCTTCTAAACTTTCTATGTATTTGTTGTGGTTAGTTGGCAAATTCTCATCCTAGAAGTGCTCTGGAAAAGAACCAGGAGGACACATCAATTTGGTCATGTTTTATTCAAAAACATTTCAAATATAAAGCCTCTCAGGCTTCCTTCTTTTTAAATTTTCAAAAGTGATTTTCATTCCGTGTTTTTTTTTAACATGTACGTCTTTCATTTCCTTCACTCTTTTTTAACCCTAAACAACAACCACCTCATTTTACAGTTAAAGAAAATGAAACCTAAGAAGGTTAAGTACCAGCCCAAGGTCATACAGGATATAACAGAGATGTGGTGCAACCCAGGGCCCCTGAAGCCAAATTCAATAGTCTTTACACCATATTATAATACCTGCCTTTAAGATTAATAGCAACAAGGATGGTTATGTACACGAACCTCTGACATTGCCATGTAGATGGAATCATTTAATCCTTGAAACAATGTTGCAAGATACAGACAATTTATGATCTCCCTTATCAGAACACTGAAAGAATTTTGGGAATTTTCTTAATTGCAATGGACTCAAGTCTATTCCTTATAACACCAATGAAAGTATATGGGTATTTTAATACAAAATGGAGACGAGGGTCTAAAGTTCTGCCAACAAAACAAAATTTTAAAAACTTCTATTTGACTAAAAGATTTATGACAATGTCAGAGTTCTGCCTGATATTAACCTAGCCTGCCACCTGCTGGCAGGGATTGGGAAGAGGAAGACTGGGATTCTGTTCATTGAATAAGCAAATTTTGCAGTCTTTTATTGTTATGTAGCAAGAATATCTTGCTCAGGAGGAAAACAAAAGTCAAAGAAGAAAAAAGACCTTACAATCTACAACTAAAATGTTTTAGAAATGTTTCCTTGTGTTTAACAAACACTGTCTTAGAAGTTTCTGACAGACTCAGATTAATCCCATTTGTAGGGTTTTTCACATTAAATAAATGTAAAGCACATTTTAAAACACTCTGTAGTTGCCCTGGCACTGGTACCTTTCTCAGAGAGAGGCAGTATAGGAACTAGGAAATCTGGAAATGGATTCACACAGTGGCTATGTGAATGACCATGGGCAAGTCGCTGAAGTTCTCAATGTACCCATGTACCTCACTAAGACTAGTCTTAGAGATAAATCAAACTATGCTGGTGGAGGAAGTTTCTAAACCAGGAGTTTCCTGAATCACAGATCCAACACCTCCACCTCAAATTCTACAGATATAAACGTAAAGAGGTATATATACATACATATATGCATATATGTATATATAACCAAACATACACATACATGCAAATACGTATATGTGCTATGTGTGTATATGTATTTATATATGTGTGTACATATATATGAATACATATGTCTATATCTAGATATATATCTAGATATAGATACAGACATTCATATTCCAGAGCTTAAATGGTAGATCTGAACATCAGCTCAGGATAAACACCAAAAGTATTGCAAACCATTAAAAAGCAGTAGCGCTTAATGAAAAATCAGGTGATATGGAGCCAGAGCAGCTCTGCCTAACCCTTACAAACTATGTAAGCCTTTCTCAGCTTCTATTTCCTCATCCAAAAAATGGAAATAATTCTCACACTACCTTCCTGACAGGACTGTGTTGAGGAAGCCACTTAGTTACAACCATGCATGATAGAAACATGAGTTATTTGTTATTAATCTAGTTCTAAGACACAAAAATAAATCAGGACATGAGGAAGAATGAACTTAAATTCCCTGAGTTTATGAAAACTACTTCTTCAGGTTGTTGTTGTTCACAAGAACCTAGAAAAGGCTAAAGACAACTGTGTAATAGTAAAAGTGTGTCAAGAGTGATTTATGTTTGAACCTATAACTAACATATTATGAAAAGTTAACATTTTGTTTCCACAGAGTCTAAATATAATCTTCAATTCAACATAAGCTCTTTGAGGGCAGAGACTGTCTTTTGCCTCTCTGTTTCCCCAGTGTTTAGCACAGTCCCTGGCACATAGTGGGCACTTAATAAATGTTTACTGATTACTGATTAATATAAATCTAAGCTGGGACAACCTTTAAAGACCCATTTCCTTAGGTATATGTCATCAATCAAAATAAACAAATACAGCCTAATGGAGTTCTTGCTAAAATCTTGATTTGTTTTCAGGCTTTCAGGATAATTTAGTAAGACAAAGGTACAACCATGCCACTCGCCTGCTCTAGAAGCCTTCAGGGTTCCCTTAGTGCCTCCAAGACAACATGCAAACTTCTTTATTTGACATTTAAATCCCTTGAAAATCTAGCTGTGGCCTATCCAGTGATTCCACATCAAGGCCCCTCACACATTCCTATTTACTGTTCATTGTACATGGCATTCTATAGTCCTCATGATTTTCCATAGGCTGTCCCCATGCGCAGAACAATCTCTCTCCTCACCTCTGCCTCTTAGAGTCCAATGCTCAGTTTTCAAGGCCCAACTTGAGTGCTGCTTCCTACAAGTGACCTTTCTCAATTCCCCCATATCTTGTATTTATTCATCTATGTACCTTCCCTTTCTCAGCTCTTCAGAAAGCCCTTGGGGCATCTGGCAGCTGTCCACAGTGCTGAGATCTGGAAGCCAAGTACAAAGCAAACATGTCATTGCCCACAGCCCGGACAGTTCCGACATTTGAGGCCAGGGCAAAGCCGCAATGATTCCTCCTTTCTTGAACCTTGGAGGACTTGGCGTCTGCCCTTCCTTCCCACCTTCAGCAGCTGGTTCTGGATGCTAAGGCTCAGAAGGGCATGGATGAGCTGCGTAACAAGGAGGGGCCTGAGATAACATGTGGGGGTCTGTTGAAGAAGTCGATGATGTTAAGTTTGGAGAAGGGAAGATTCAGGGGAACACAATCACTGGGCTCAGAGGTGTGAAGGGAGATCAGGATTGCTCAGCATGGCCCTAGAGGGTATGCCAGAAGAGAAGGTCCTCTCTTTCTTTCTTTTTTTCTTTTTCTTTCTTTCCTTCTTTCTTTCCACCTTTCTTCTTTCTTTCCTTCTTTCTTTCTTCCTTCTTTCCTTCCTTCTTTCCTTCCTTCCTTCCTTCTTTCCTTCCTCCCTTGTCTTTCCAAAAACCTTAAACCTAGTGTACTCTGAAACCCATAGACTGGAAAAAAATAGGTCCCTGACCAAGCTCCACTTAAGGGATGCTTTCTGCACCCTCCTGGATTGAGTGATTATCAAGAGTAACTGTTGCTCTTTCCCTCCCAGCTTAATGTATTTATTTTTTTTTTCTTTTGCTCATTAAAGGGGCCATTCCCTGATTACTTCTTAAAGAGGCCTATTCAATCAATGAGCATTACCTCACTCTAAGGGAGCACCAGAATAGGCCTTAGCCTAAAGAGGTCAAGGTCTCCCACTGCATCTTGGGCCATCTCCAGTCATCCTGATGAATATCTGGTCACTGGATTCAGATGGCTCAGGAGAAGTGAGGCTGCTGACCCGCACAGCCCTCCCTCATTCAAAACAAAGTCAAGTGCAAGTTGTCATCATTTCTCTGATGGCATGGTCTTCTTTGGCAATGAAGGACAAATACACACACATACCTCCCACCCCAGTTCAATATCAGCTACTTTGAGGGCAGAGTTTGTCTCTTTTTTGTCTTTGCACCTAACTCAATACTTAACAAATGTAGGAACTTAATGAATATTGGTTGAATTGAACTGAACATTTCACATTTTTCTAATACTTATAAGATTTACCCACAAGAACCCTATGAGGCAGGAAATAAAAGCATTATCATTCCCATTTAAATAGTCTAATGTTGGTACTAAATGCCACCAGGGAAATAACTTGCTTGGTATTTTTTTTCTTACCTGGATACTAGGGAATTTATGTCTTAAGTTCACCAGTATTACTCGAGCTAGTAACAGCAATACAGGATTAGAAGTCAGACTGTAGATTGATTCACCATCTAGAACCAACAGACTCAAAACAACTGTGAAAAATTCTTTGGTCTGAAAGAAAAAAATTATTTGTAAAGTGATCACATATCAATCTCACTGATGAGACATCTTTCATTAAAAAAGAAAACAATACCATAGAAATTTTGGTTTTTTACACAGATAATCATCTCTCCATTAACCAACATAGTACTCCACTCCTGACCAGGAGTAACTAGCATACTGCAGATTAGAAGGCATCACAGAGATAGGATTTATGGACTTATAGATTTAAAGGTGGAAAGAACCTTAGAAATCATCTAATCTATTTCTCTCAATTTATGGATGAAGAAACTGAGGTCCAGGAGATAAAGTCTTTGCCCAAGGACACCAAAGTAGTAAGTGAGAGAGTTGGAATTTGAACTCACTGATTTTATCCAGTCCAGCTTGTCACACAAAGCAGGAATACCTGCTATTCCTCAAGATACAATCACCCAACTTTTGTTTCTTTTCCTACTGCAGATGACTCTAAATATTAGAAATTTCTTTCATGTAGTAAGCTAACATATGCCTCCCAGTCTCTTTCACACAGCAGCCACTAGTTCTGTTTCCTGGACCCCAACAAAACAAGTCTATTTCCTCATCTAGATGACAGTTTCAAATATTTGAAGATAGCAATTATGTACCATTCCCTTAGCCGTCTCTTTTCTAGGGTAAACATCACTAGCTGCTTCAATTTTTCCATGGTTTCCAAATCTGTCATCCTTAGCTATCTTCTCATATCTTCTTGAGGAATCCCTATCATTATAGTAGGGGGAAAAAAATGCTCCATGGGCCATAAACATGGAAGAGAAGGCAGCCAGTGTCCCAGGCTGTCACATGGAAGATTTTTTCCCTCCAGTGTCAGTGCCACAAGAAACAGCTTCAGCGAACATCACACACAGAAAACGTCCAGCATACTCCAGCTATTCTCTCTCCAGTATCTTTTTAAGACAACTGGCTCTCTTCCTCTCTGTCATGAATATGCTAAGGTCTCTCCTATCTTTTTTAAAAAAAGCTTCTTTCCATCACTCAACTGCAGGAGAATTACTTATCAGGGAAGAAAGTAATCTGAGGAGAGGTTGAGAGGGTATGTATTACATATAAGGCATTTAATAAACAGTTGCGAATGAATGGATAGATACAGGAAAGGTACAGGAAAGGAGCAAAAGTTCCTACCATTTAGAAGTAACTGACTTTAGAAATTATTTAGCTCAATTTATTCATTTTACAGATAAGGAAACTGAGGCCCAGAGAAGGGAAGTTATTAGCCCAAGGTCATACAAATACTAAGCAAGAATCCTCAAAATCCAATATTTATTCTACTATTTGTTTTAGGGGGTAAAAATCATTTTGAAAGCAAGAAATGGACCGAAGATGCTTCTTGTATTCACTTAGGCACAAAGGTATGGGATTAACAAAGGAGGGTTCTATCTGCACTGTGAAATAGCTGCAAAAATAACATGTGAATGCAATGGAATATTACTGCCCAGAAAAAAATCAACGAATAAAGAATTCAGAGAAACAAGGGAAAATCTGTATGAACTTACGTTGGGCAAAATATACAAAACCAAGAAAACAATGGTTCCCAACATATAAATGAAAAGATTATTCAAAGGATGTCAAATTCTGGGTAATAAGAAAACCAATGAAGGTCTTAGGGATCAGATAATGAAATGGATAACCTTCCTCACAGCAAAATGGAAAGGGAAAAGTAAGAAAGACTATTATATACACTATCAGATATAATCATTGTATCAAACATTTTAGCTTAAATGTTTTACCCAGTCCCAAGGAAGGCTTCAATCCAGAGGGAGCAATTAAAACTGACTGTAATGTAAAGACAAGAAGCATCAATAAAATGTATTTTCCAAAAAATAAAGGATGTCCCTCATACTTTATTTTTCTTAAAGCAGGGCAAAGAGGTAGGGTACTGAAGCCCTGATATTTTCTTTCCTACAAACAACCACAACTTTGATAAATAAAAAACTATGTATTTTTAGAATCCAGGATATTGTAGTCCAGTGGATACACTCTTAACATGGTCAAAAACAGACAGTTATCTTTGATCCATACATCCTATAATGTAGGGATCTACAAGCTTTATCCCCATAATGTTTAAGTTAGAGAACTTGGAAGAGAGAAAAAAGCTAAGCTAAACTGACACCATGAAAAATGACAGAAGAAAAGTCAACATCAGGAAAACTCATCCTCAGCCCACTTGACTTGATGTCAAAGCTGATCTGCTCTAAGCATAAATTTCAGACCATTTTTTTGAAAGAAGAATCACTGGCTATAAACAGCATCAGAGAGAATCACATTACACATTTACGAGATGTGTAGTTTAGACAAATGCATTGCATCATTTAATCAGATAATATTGCACTCTCTGAAATTATTGAGTTCTGCTTGATACTCAATAAATGAAAGATTTCTTATTCAACTTTCATCTCAAAGCACTTGAAATATAGTACTAATTAAACATATTTTTTTTCAAACCAAGAAAATTAGAGAGTCTAAGTATCTCATCTGTGCCCATGAATTAACAATGGTATTCTGATGTGAGCTCTAAATGGGCTCCCAAAGGGTTTAGGTAACAATGTAGTTTTAAAAGGGAATTGTTTGTGTTCTCTAACTTTTTTAAAAGACTACTTTCACCCAAGTTGGAAGTACAAGAGCTTGTCATAGACCTAATCCCACTAATGATCATTGGTTTTCCCCTTCTTAGGCAACCTAGTAGGTCCCTGATCCCAGAGGCTTTCCATATCAGTGCCAAATTTAGTGCAGACACCTGACTGGCAGAGCCTGCTGCAACTCGAAACTCCTAATCAAGAGACACACTGGCCTTAACTTCCTTGGTAATCAGGGATTATACGAGTGCAACATCATACCTGGTTTTATGTACCTAACTTTAAAAGGCATTGCTAAAGCTATGATGCTCATAGGAACATTTAATGTCAGTCACAGTCAAGCATGTCGCACAGTAAAAAAAAAAAATTATAGCAATGAAAAGACACTGAAGAGATTAGCTCTGCTGGGATGCTAAGATTCCTTGGCTATACCCTCTTCCTCAGAAGTCATCTCAAAAATACACCAGGAGAACCAAGGAAGATGCATCAACATAAATCCATTGCCAATGCTGGGGTCCCTCCCCAGCCCAAAATCCTCGAGCAGCTCCTCTGTGACTATAAAATGAAGAACCACTAAGTCTAACACTCAATGTCCTCTATAAACTGACCCTATCCTAGCTCTCCAAACATTGTTCTTACTTCTCCAACCTATACCCTGCCTGTTCACCCAGTAAATGCCTCTACAACCTTGTAGTATAATGGAGTCCAGCTCTGCTTGAAGCCTCGCCTCCTGATATTCCCACCTAGAATCCTTGTCCTCTCCTAGATGTTGCCAAACCATTCCTTCCTGCCTGTTAGACGATCCCAGATCAAGGATCTCCTCCACAAGGCTCTCACTGACAACTGTTGCCTCCATTAATTTCCCTCTTTTCTGAACTTCTATAGCAGTTATGACCTGTACTAGTAACTCAGCTTCATCCCACATTGTCTTTCATTACTACTTAACTGTTTCAAGAATTTGTCTCAAACTACCAACTATATCACAAGCTCCCCAAAACTAAAGATTATTTCTTATTTACTATGAGGACGAAAGGCAGGGAGAATAGAGAGTTGTCTTGCAACCAGGAAGACTTGAGTTCAAGTCTCACTTCTGAAACATACTGGCTGTTACTCAGTGCAAGTTACTTAACCTGCTCCACAAAACCTGCCCTGGGGGGAAACAATTTCCTAACTTGGTAGTTTCCTACACCCATGATATCACTTATCAAGATGCACAGCATTTCTGGTGTTCTCCAAATAACAAAAACAACAATAATATTAACTGACATTATATAACATTTATGTTTTATAAAATGCTTTATGTACATTATCTCATTTGAATAATGTAAACATGTCCTATAAGGGCAAAGTTCCAGCAGTTAAAGTGTCAAAGTTTTGTTGTTTTTTTTCTTTATTTTAAATATTTGGAAGGTAGATGTGCAGTACTGTGTGATGGAAAAAAGTTGAATTTAGAGTCAGAGGACCTGTTTTCTCTGTGACTCACTACTTGTGTGATCTTGGGCAAATAACTTCATATCCTGAGAACTGAGTTTCTTCATCTGTAAAAAGAAGAGGCTGGACCAGAGGAACTCCATGGTCCCTTTCAGCTCTAGGTCTGCAATCCTATGATAATTTTAAATGAAACCTTCCTAAAGCATTGAATAACCATTTTCCTGTCCACATAGCCCAGGGCACATTTCCCTGACATCTTAAAGTGAATTCAATTATGACCTTCCCTGAATTTAACTTTTTGATGACTCAGCATAATGATGCCCACCAATTACCGAAAAGCAACAGTCTCAGACGTTATTGAGTTATGCAGGACAGTTTGCCCCTATACTTTCCAGCTCCAAATTACTGCATTTTTTGAATTCTGATCTCTTTCTTATAGCTTCTTTCTGTTTGGAGCTTATCTCCTCCACTGCTGTGAGGATCTTCCTCTAACAACCCTACAAATTCTAGCTTAACAATTCCCCTTTGCTATGCAGCTGGGAAACCAGACAACTAAGATTGTCAGAACTGTGGGTACCTTATATATGGACTTCATAACATCTATGTGACTACTCTGAAATCTTTCTTTGTGGGGAGGGGGCAGTATATTTCCTGTTTCTTGGCTCTTGTATTTTTTTTTAAATCACTCTCAGTGGTTAGCACAGACCTACATACGCATAGTATAGCTACTTAACACAGTAAACTAACCAATCGGCAATATTGGTTTAATATATTATCTGAGACACCTCCTATATGTCACTTCAACTCTCTACCTCTCAGTTTCTTCACCTATAAAATATAAGAGCTAAACAAAGATATCCAGGATGTCTTTAGAATATCCTGGATATCCAAAGATATCCACAGTGTCTTCTTCTACATTCAAAGCCCAGGATCCCATGGGAAATATAATCAGTTACTATTCTTAAACATAACTGTGTTTTCTTTAATTTTCTGGACTACATGTCACACAAACAATAATTCTCATCTGTAACATGATCTGTAAGTTGCATATACATACATTTTTCTAACATTTTTCACATATTCCAGACAACTACAACTAAGAGGCAGAAGTGTCTGCACTGTAATGTGAAACACAACCAAATGCATAACAGACTAGACTATTATCATTTGAGTAGGAGTTGAAAAAGCAGCAAAACCGGAACTTTTCAAAATATTGAGAAATCTAATGAAGGAACAAGGACTCATGCAGTTTCCTACAGGATGAAAAAGTCATATATGCATCTTTACTATCCTCTGGGTTCCCAATTCCGTATGTATTCACACCTTTTCTCAGAGAAGGTACACACAGTAAGAACCCAAAAGGGAAGCCTGAGCCAACATACCTCACTGAACTGCTGTAACAAAACAGATGGCAAAAAGTCCTGGGGCTGGAAGTCAACAGGAGGGCCAGTCCAGTTGCTCTGAACAAAGAGTTGTAAGCTGCTCACTCCAAGTAGAAATATCATCTGTTGTCTGCAAAGGAGAAAGTGAAAAACATAAACACAAAGCCCTTTGATGGGCACAGGTACCAGTACATGTGGCCTGATCTTAGTTATGTAAAAGAATATCTATGATCTCAGTTCAGATTCTTATCAAAACAATTCTGAAACAAACTAACCCATCTCAATCATGAGATACCCTAGTATGGTAGAAAGAACATTGAAGTTTAAGTACTGAAATGTTTAAAACCATAAGGTCGGAGTTCAAATCCTAGTTCTGTATATTATGACCTATGTGACTGTCACTTAATTTCTATGGGCCTCAGTTTCCCTATCTGCAAATTAGGATTCTGAACTAGATGACCTCTAAGATCCATTCCTGCTCCAGAGCCATGATCCTGTGAACCTATGTCCTTCTCTAATTTCAGTAGTTCTCACATTTTCTGAAACTACCTGAATAATAATAATCTGAACACAGAAAGAAAACCCTAGATAGAAGACTTCAGTGAATCCATTTAACTAAGGAGTCCATTTAACTAAGGAGTCCATTTAACTCATGCTGGACCATCCATATAAATATCTGTGAGAATAAAATGTTATCCTCTAAAATATCCTAACACTAACAGACTGGAAAGAAGGCAACCCACCTAAATAGAGCAAAGAAAACTATAAACTCCAAACCAATAATGCTTTCGATATATTTTAACAAATATTTATTAAGTACGTACTATGTGCAAGGCATTGTGTTGGGAATACAAAGGCAAACCCAAAACACCAGCCTTCAAGAAACCTACATTTTACAGGGGATGAGATGTAGGGAGAGGAACATGTATGCAAATAAATACAAAAATACAAAATAACTTCAAGATGGCAAAAACCAGAGAAATCAGAAAAGGCTTCAAAAGGGAGGTGGCTGGCAATTGAGAAGGGCTTTGTAGGAAACTGGAGTCTATGAAGGAGAAGTTAAGAGGAATATAGTCCAAGTTTAGGAGAGAATCTATAGAAAGGCATGGATATGGTAGACAGAATGTTAAAGTCTAGGGAACAGCCAGGTCTGGAACATAGAATGCATGTAAGTAATTTTAGAACAGGAAGCTGGAACTAGTATGTATCCTATATTGATTAGAGGCATAATTTATCCATCTCAGACTGGTTTATTCTAGTTCTAAATTCAATTATAGAAAATACCAACCAAAAAAAACAGTTAAAAGTTGTATTCTCACTACCAAGGTAGCAGCTGTCCACATTGGGAAAGTCTAAGAGACAAGTAACAACCTTAGGAAATTTATTAGAAAAAAATATCTAGTGGAGCAACATTACAACACTTGAGCATTGAGGGAAAAACTCCCAAAGAATATTATGGGTGAAATACATCCTTGCTCAGAAGGAAGAGGAAGACTATGGAGAGGAGAAGCAGCAGGAGATCTTGTTATTTACTTTAAAGTAGTAAGCTAGAAAATGAGGGAGTCTTGGATGAAAAACTAGTCTCTGGGAAGACCTACCCTCCATCACTTGGCCCTAAAAATAATTACTTTTGATTTTTAAAAAATCCCTAGGGAAACTAGGTGCAGGATAATAGAGCACCGGCATATTCAGTTTTTTAAAATGCAACCAAAGGAACATGGTTTCTCCTATAACTTTTATAGATCTATATCCCAGTGCAAAGGAAGGACAAAACAAAGCTGACATATTTGTTCAAAAAATGCATACCAGAAAACTGGGTTCTGTGACACCAAGCACTCATCCTGAACCAATGCAACAAAACAAAACAAAATCTAGGTTAGATGCTGTAGAAATCTCAAACTGAGATTATTAGGCAGCACCTCAGAGACCCAAGTAAAACAATGAACAATGAAATCAACGTTAACAATTTTCTGTACAGGTTAACTACAATTCTGTTTCTATTATGCCAACTGCAATGAAAAAAGAAGAAAAAGAAGTCCTACCTTTCAGTTTCATACAAATCTTCAGAACAGTCCAGGAATGTAAGAATTTGCTTTTCCAGATAGCTATCAATCTTCTCCTCTTTCAATATGGATGCAGTAAAAATGTTTTGGGTAAGTGTGTTTAGAAAAATGGCTTCATAGTTCCCTTCTAACAGCAACTGTAAAAAGGATCCACTCTCTGTAATTCAAAGAAATATTGAACTAAGCTAGAGCAAATGATGTGGTCATTTAACAAACAAAGAGTCTACATTCTATGTATGCTCACTAGCCATAAAATAACAATGGGCAAATTCATATCATCCAGAGCTATGTTTGCTAGAGTAACAAAGTCACCACCATATTATAGCTATATGAATTGCAAATTAGTAATTAAGGCCTAAGTACTTTTTATTTCTGTTAACAAAAAAGGCTTATTTTTCTATAATTATTATTTATTTAAATCTACCTCAAACTCATAAATTTTGCAAAGAAACACAGCATATACCACATCAGAGACATATTTTGTCACATCAAAGTCATTTCAACGACCACCACCCATTCCCAATTTTTAGGGGAAAAATTGTAATTTTCTTTCTCCATCCTACCCTCTACCTTCCCCTTATGGTTACCATCAGGAGCAGGACTGCTGAAAATTCAGTTCATTTCACCATTTTTTATCAAGTGCTTTTCTTGTGCTTGTACTAGGCAAAGGAGACACACAAACATATACACACACACACACACACACACACACACAGTCTTGCCTTCAACAAGTTTACAACACAGACAAGCAGAGTAAAGTAGGATAGGAAGAATTTGAATCCACTTCTTTCCTGATTCCTCAATATCATTTTGCCTCTTTCCAATAACTGCATGAGATACAATGTCTTTTTCTTTTTTTGTTTTTAATTAAATTTATTTATTTAACTTTTAACATTAATTGTCACAAAATTTTGGGTTACAAATTTTCTCCCCTTTTATCCCTTCCCCCTCCCAAACACCAAGCATTCTAATTGCCCCTATGACCAATCTGCTCTCTCTTCTATCATCCCTCTCTGCCCTTGTCTCCATCTTCTCTTTTGTCCTGTAGGGCCAGATAGCTTTCTATACCCCTTTGCCTGTATTTCTTATTTCCTAGTGGCAAGAACATTACTCAACAGTTGATCCTAACACTTTGAGTTCCAACTTCTTTACCTCCCTCCCTCTCCACCCATTCCCTTTGGAAGGCAAGCAATTCAATATAAGCCAAATCTGTGTAGTTTTGCAAATGACTTCCATAATAGTTGTGTTGTATAGGACTAACTATATTTCCCTCCATCCTATCTTGTCCCCCATTACTTCTATTCTCTTTTGATCCGATCCCTCCCCATGAGTGTCAACCTCGAATTGCACTCTCCTCCCCATGCCCTCCCTTCTATCATCCCCCCCACCCTGCTTGTCCCCTTATCCCCCACTTTCCTGTATTGTAAGATAGGTTTTCATAACAAAATGAGTGTGCATTTTATTCTTTCCTTCAGTGGAATGTGATGAGAGTACACTTCATGTTTTTCTCTCACCTCCCCTCTTTATCCCTCCACTAATGAGTCTTTTGCTTGCCTCTTTTATGAGAGATAATTTGCCCCATTCAATTTCTCCCTTTCTCCTCCCAATATATTTCTCTCTCACTGCTTGATTTCATTTTTTTTTAAGATAGGATCCCATCCTCTTCAATTCATTCTGTGCACTCTGTCTCTATGTATGTGTGCGTGTGTGCATGTGTGCATGTGTGTGTGTGTGTAATCCCACCCAGTACCCAGATACTGAAATGTTTCAAGAGTTACAAATATTGTCTTTCCATGTAGGAATGTAAACAGTTCAACTTTAGTAAGTCCCTTATGACTTCTCTTTGCTGTTCACCTTTTCATGGTTCTCTTCATTCTTGTGTTTGAAAGTCAAATTTTCTTTTCAGCTCTGGTCTTTTCATCAAGAATGCTTGAAAATCCTCTATTTCATTGAAAGACCAATTTTTCCCCTGAAGTATTATACTCAGTTTTGCTGGGTAGGTGACTCTTGGTTTTAGTCCTAGTTCCTTTGACTTCTGGAATATCCTATTCCATGCCCTTCGATCCCTTAATGTAGAGGCTGCTAGATCTTGTGTTATCCTGATTGTATTTCCACAATACTTGAATTGTTTCTTTCTAGCTGCTTGCAGTATTTTCTCCTTGACCTGGGAACTCTGGAATTTGGCCACAATGTTCCTGGGAATTTCTCTTTTTGGATGTCTTTCAGGCAGTGTTCTGTGGATTCCTTCAATATTTATTTTGCCCTCTGGTTCTAGAATCTCAGGGCAGTTTTCCTTGATAATTTCATGAAAGATGATGTCTAGGCTCTTTTTTTGATCATGGCTTTCAGGTAGTCCCATAATTTTTAAATTGTCTCTCCTGGATCTATTTTCCAGGTCAGTTGTTTTTCCAATGAGATATTTCACATTATCTTCCATTTTTTCATTCTTCTGGCTTTGTTCTGTGATTTCTTGCTTTCTCATAAAGTCCTTAGCCTCCATCTGTGCCATTCTAATTTTGAAAGAACTATTTTCTTCAGTGAGCTTTTGAATCTCCTTTTCCATTTGGCTAATTCTGCTTTTGAAAGCATTCTTCTCCTCACTGGCTTTTTGAACCTCTTTTGCCAACTGAGTTAGGCTAGTTTTCAAGGTGTTATTTTCTTCAACATTTTTTTGGGTCTCCTTTAGCAGGGAGCTGATCTGCTGTTCATGCTTTGACTTCATGTCTCTCATTTCTCTTCCCAGCTTTTCCTCCACTTCTCTAACTTGATTTTCAAAATTCTTTTTGAGCTCTTCCATGGCCTGAGCCCATTGGGTGGGCTGGGACACAGAAGCCTTGATTTCTGTGTCTTTGACTGATGGTAAGCATTGTTCTTCCTCATCAGAAAAGAAGGGAGGGGCGAAGTAGAAAGACGCACATACACATAGATCCGAACCCACAAACCACAGAACGGCAGAGGGGACTAACCCAGGGCGAATTCTGCACCCAGAGACCACGGAATATTGGAGCGAGGGAGATTTCTGTTCCGGAGAGACCTGCAAACCTCTCACAGGGGGTCCTTCGCGCCGTGGACTGGGCGCCAGGGCGGGTAGCAGAGAGCAACCATACCGCGGCAGCGACACCGTGAGAAAAAGATCCGAGAGGGCTACGGGACGGGATCTCCAGCGGCCACGCGGGTCCCCCCACCCACAGAGGGACCAGCAAACCTCTCGCAAAAGGTCCGTAGCGCTGCAGACGCAGTGCCCAGCCTGGACCTGAGGCGGCGGCGGCGGTGGCCACGGCTCCAAGAGGCACAGATCTGAAAGGGCTCCAGAGGCGGGATCTTCAGCGGCAGCACGGGCCCCCCCACCAACAGGTGACTGACGGGGGTAGGTGAGAGAGTCTCTTTGGCGGGTTGAGAGGGGAGTGAGGTGCCCCCAAGGCTCGGGCCCCCCGGGAGGTGGGGGCTGAGAGGCGGCTGCGGACGGGGGCTCTCCAAGCGAGCGGGAGCCTGGATCCATTGTGGAAGGTCTGTGCATAAACCCCCTGAGGGAACTGAGCCAGAGAGGCGGCCCTGCCCCTGACCTCAGCACCTGAGCCTAATTTAACACTGAATAACAGCCCTGCCCCCGCCAAAAATCCTAAGGCGGGAAGCAGCATTTGAATCTCAGTCCCCAAACGCTGGCTGGGAGGACCACGAGACGAGGTGGGTGTGAGGAGAACATTCAGAGGTCAGGCCACTAGGTGAAGAAAATGCCAAGAAAAGGGAAAAGAAATAAAACTATTGAAGGGTACTTTATCGGAGAAAAAACACTTCCTCCCTTCCTTTCTGATGGGGAGGAACAAGGCTTGCCATCAGGCGAAGACACAGAAATCGAGGACTCTGTGTCCCAGCCCACCCAATGGGCTCAGGCCATGGAAGAGCTCAAGAGGAATTTTGAAAATCAAGTTAGAGAGGTGGAGGAAAGACTGGGAAGGGAAATGAGAGGGATAAGGGAGAAGCATGAAAAACAGATCAGCTCCCTGCTAAAGGAGAACCAAAAAAATCTTGAAGAAATTGGCACCTTGAGAACTAGCCTAACTCAGCTGGCAAGGGAGGTGCAAGGGGCCAATGAGGAGAAGAATGCTTTCAAAAGCAGAATTAACCAAATGGAAAAGGAGATTCAAAAGCTCACTGAAGAAAATAGATCTTTCAAATCTGGAATGGTACAGATGGAAACTTTGGACTTTTCGAGAAAGACAGATATCTCAGAACATACCGCGCAGATTCGAAAAATGGAAGATAATGTGAAATATCTTATTGGAAAAACAACTGACCTGGAAAATAGAATCAGGAGAGACAATGTAAAAATTCTGGGACTACCTGAAAACCATGATCAAAAGAAGAGCCTAGACATCATCTTCCATGAAATTATCAAGGAAAACTGCCCTGAGATTCTAGAACCAGAAGGCAAAATAAATATTCAAGGAATCCGCAGAACACCACATGAAAGAGATCCAAAAAGAGAAACTCCTAGGAGCATTGTGGCCAAATTCCAGAATTCCCAGGTGAAAGAGAAAATATTGCAAGCAGCTAGAAAGAAACAATTCAAGTATTGTGGAAATACAATCAGGATAGTACAAGACCTGGCACCTTCTACATTGAGGGATAGAAGGGAATGGAATAGTATATTCCAGAAGTCAAAGGAACTAGGACTGAAGCCAAGAATCACCTACCCAGCAAAACTGACTATAATACTTCAGGAGAAAAAATGGTCTTTCAATGAAATAGAAGACTTTCAAATTTTCCTGATGAAAAGACCAGAGCTGGAAAGAAAATTTGACTTTCTAACACAAGAATGAAGAGAACCATGAAAAGGTGAACAGCAAAGAGAAATCATAAGGGACTTACTAAAGTTGAACTGTTTACATTCCTACATGGAAAGACAATATTTGTAACTCTTGAAACATTTCAGTATCTGGGTACTGGGTGGGAGTACACACACACACACACACATGCACACACGTACACATACATAGAGACAGAGTGCACAGAGTGAATTGAAGAGGATGGGATCATATATTAAAAAAAAAAATGAAATCATGCAGTGAGAGAGAAATATTGGGAGGAGAAAGGGAGAAGTTATATGGGGCAAATTATCTCTCATAAAAGAGGCAAGCAAAAGACTTATTAGTGGTGGGATAAAGAGGGGAGGCAAGAGAAAAACATGAGGTCTACTCTCATCACATTCCACTAAAGGAAAGAATATAATGCACACTCATTTTGATAGGAAAACCTATCTCATAATACAGGAGAGTGGGGAACAGGGGCACAAGCAGGATGGGGGGGAGGATAGAGGGGAGGGCATGGGGAGGAGAATGCAATCCGAGGTCGACACTCATGGGGAGGGAAAGGACCATAAGAAAATAGAAGTAATGGGGGACAGGACAGGACGGAGGGAAATATAGTTAGGCCTATACAACACAACTAGTATGGAAATCATTTGCAAAACTAAACAGATATGGCCTATATTGAACTGCCTGTCTTCCAAGGGGAAGGGGTAGAGAGGGAGGGAGCTAAGGAGGTTAGAACTCAAAGTGTTAGGACCAAATGTAATGTTCTTACCACTGGGTAACAAGAAATACAGGTTAAGGGGTCAAGAAAGCTATCTGGCCCTACAGGACAAAAGAGAAGACGGAGACAAGGGCAGGGAGGGAGGATAGAGGAGAGAGCAGATAGGTCACAGGGGCAATTAGAAAGCTTGGGTCTGGGGGGGGGAGGGGATAAAAGGGGAGAAAATTTGTAACCCAAAATTGTGTGAAAATAAATGTCAAAAGTTTAATAAAAAAAAAAAATATATATATATATATATATATAGAAAAGAAGGGAGGAAATGCCTGTTCACCAAGAAAGTAACCTTCTATAGTCTTATTTCTTTTCCCTTTTCTGGGCATTTTCCCAGCCAGTGACTTGACCTCTGAATATTCTCCTCACACCCACCTCACCTCCTGATCCTCCCAGCCAGTGTTTGGGGTCTGAGATTCAAATGCTGCTTCCAGCCTCAGGGCTTTTGGCGGGGGCAGGGCTGCTATTCAGTGTGAGATTAAGTTCAGGTGCTCAGGTGGGGGCAGGGCCGCCTCTCAGGCTCAGTTCCCTCAGGGGGTTTATGCACAGACCTTCCACAATGGATCCAGGCTCCTGCCCCCTTGGGGAGCCCCGGTCTGCAGCCGCCTCTCAGCTTCTACCTCCCGGGGGGGGGGCTGAGTTATGGGGGTACCCCACTCCCCTCTCGACCCACCAAAGAGACTCTCTCACCGACCCCCGTCACCTGTGGGTGAAGGGACCCACGCGGCCGCTGGAGATCCCGTCCCTGAAGCCTGCTTGGATCTGTACCTCTCGGTGCCGCGGCCGCGGCAGGTCTGGGCTGGGCTCCGCGTCTGCAGCGCGACGGACCTTTTGAGAGAGGTTTGCAGGTCCCTCTGTGGGTGGAGGGACCCGCGTGGCCGCTGGAGATCCCGTCCCTGAAGCCCGCTCGGATCTATTCCTCTCGGTGCCGTGACTGCGGCAGGGCTGCACTCAGCTCCCAGTCCCGGCGCCCAGTCCGCAGCGCGAAGGACCTTTTGCAAGAGGTTTGCAGGTCTCTCTGGAACAGAAATCTCCCTCCCTCCAATGTTCTGTGGCCTCTGGGTGCAGAATTCGCTGTGAGTTACTTCTTTGTAGTTGTTTTATGGGTTGTGGGTTCGGAGCTATGTGTGTGTGCGCGTCTTTCTACTCTGCCATCTTGGCTCCGCCCCCCCAGGAGATACAATGTTAAGTAAAATACAGCCTCTAAACTCAAAGACCTTATAAAATACCAGGGAGAAGAATGCAAGGTCATAAATCAATAATAATAACTAGCATTTATACGATGCTTTAAGATTCGCAAAGTCCTTTACATGTGCAGATGACCTATGGAACATACAGGTGACATATGTAGATACCATGTGTGATTTGTATAGACAGCAATGTAACATACCTTGCTAACACATGGGACCTTTGATAGCAGGCAGACTATGGTAGACAGAGGTATAAACAGACTTATAGCAGCTCTGAGGAAAGGGCTGTATCTATCATTCCTTGCTAAGAGGAATGCAAAGGCTCAAAAGAGCCCCTCTCCCATGTTCCCAACCTTCCCAAAGCACACTTCACTTCTGGATAACTCTCATTTTTGGGGAAGTTTTTCTTGACATTACACCAAAATTGGCTTCTTTGCAACTTCTGTCCATTCACTGTTCCTTGGGGTCAAGCAGAACAGATTTACTCCTCACAGATCAGTCTTTCCAATTCACAAAGAATGCTAGCCACCTTGTCTCTACTTTCCTCTTCAGCATTCTCCCACACACCGCACCTTCCCCAACACACCCCCTTCTCTTCTCCATGATAAATAATGTCACCAATCAATCTTTACATGACGTGAACTCAAGGTCCCACAACAGCCTTGGTGCCCTATTTGAGAACTTTAAAGATATCTATCCCGACCTTCCCACTGTATGTATGAGGGGAGCCTTGAAGTAAGAATAGGATTTTCAGAGATAGATTATTGGAAGGGAATTTCTGAAACAGGAAATGGACAAAGTCAAGGAAGAAAAAAAAAAACTCAGCACAATCAGGATGCCATGGGTAGTGTAGTTCACCTAAAACAGATGGTGTGTGTAAGAGAATGAGACATAAGGTTAGAAAGACAACTTTGAGGGATATATCAAAGGGACTCTTGAATACCACCATGAGGAGTACAAAATTTAAATTTATAAGCAATCAGGAGCCACTGAATGCTTTTGAACAGATGTGCCTTATGGAGATTAATTTCACAATAATATATACAAGGGGCTGAAACAAAGAACACAGGATTTAGAGCTGGAAGGGATGTTACCGGTTATCTAATCCAACCCTTTAGTTTTACAGATGAGGAGAAATAACTTGTGTAAAATCAAAAAGAGAGTAAGTACTAAGTCCTCCTAAGTCACCCAGTCTTGAAATCTAGGTGTCAACCTTAATTCGTTACTCTCTCTCGGGGCAGCTAGGTGGTACAGTGGATAGAGCACCAGTGCAGGAGTCAGGAGGACTTGAGTTCAAATCTCACCTCAGACACTTGACACTCACTAGCTGTGTGACCTTGGGCAAGTCACTTAACCCCAATTGCCTCATCCTGGGTCATCTCCAGTCATCCTGATGAATATCTGGTCACTGGAGGAGAAGTGAGGCTGGTGACTTGCACAGCCCTTCCCTCACTCAAAACAAAGTCAAGGGCAAGTCATGTCATTACTTCTCTGATGGCATGGTCTTCTTCGGCAATGAAGGATGAACACACGCTCTCTCTCACTCCCGCACATCCTATCCGTTGCTGAGGCCAGTGTCTTTTACCTTTATAGTATCTCTCATGCTCCTTTACTTCTTCTCTGACACTGTCACCATTTCGATACAGGCCCTCATCTCATGCCTGGACTATAGCAATAACCTGCCTGGTCTTCCTATTAGAAGTCCATTCTCCACTCAACTGTCAAAGCAATCCTGCTAAAGCAGCACACTTTTGTTTAACCATGTCTCCCTATCCCCTGGAAGCAAGGAAATAAGAAGGGAGGAAAGGAGAAAGGGAGGAAGGAAGTAGGGAGGAAAAGAAGGAAGAGATGAAGGAAGGAAGAAGGGAAGGAGGGAGGAAAGAAGGCTGGATTTATTAACCACCTACTATATGTCACGTTGTTTGACCCTCACAACAGCCCAGGAAAGCTGATGTTATTATTGTACTCATTTTTCAATTGAAGAAACTGAGACAGAGTTTAAGTGCCTTGCCTAGGGTTCATATGCTAGCAGAGTCTAAGGACACATGGGAATTCTGGTCTTCATGCTTCCAAGCCCAGCACTTTACCCACTGCCGTATCTAGCTGACTCAATAAATTGTAGCGTTTCCTTATCACTTCTAGGATCAAATAAAATCCTGTGGCATTCAAAGCCTTTCCTAACCTGCCCCATTCCCTACCTCCCTGGGCTTCTCACACTTTACACAGCTCCCTACTTCCCAAGTATTCTGCTATTCAGTGACAGAGGCCTCCTGACTATTCTTCAAACACTCTTTATCTCCCAAGGCCAGGGATTTTCACTGGCTGCCCCCATATCTGGAATGCATGGCCTTTTAATCTCAACCTTTCCTGGCTTTCCTGGCTTCCTTCAAGTCACAGGTAGAATCCCACTTCTCCTGATCCCCCTTAATTCTAGTGCCTTCCTTCTGTTGATTATTTCACATTTGTCCTACAAATAGCTTATTTATACATAGTTAGCGTATTGTCTCTCCCATGAGAGCTCCTTCAGAGCAAGGGATTGTCTTTTACATTTGTATCCCCATTGATTAGCACATGCCTGGAATACAGCAGGCACTTAATATATGTTTACTTCTGATAGCAAATGAATGTGCATTCTTAAAGTGTCAGAGGCAGGCCTTGAATTCAGGTCTTTCTTATTTAAGTCCATAACCATATTATTTCCCTAATCCTAGGAAAGCCCTTCCTTGATTCTTTTATCTTTTTAAACTACCTTCTTTACTCCCACATTCTGCCCCAAATTTCTTAAAAGCTTGATCTCTTTATTAAGATTGGCTCTACATTATGCAATCATAATTCCAAACCCATCATTCTATCGAAATTGCTCTGTCACTAATGACCTCCTAGTCGTTCAATCCAATGGTCTTTTGTTTTTGTCCAGATCTCTCAATAACTTTTCAAACTACTAACTGTTCTTCAACTCTTGGATATCTTCCTGTTGACTAAAATAAAAAACCCACTTATCTTTCCCCCAAAATTTGGCACCTCTGAACTTCATCATTACTGCCCATGACACCATCACTTCCTCTAAATCTCATATCAGGGTTATATTCAGATCTGAGCACTGAGGAAGATGGAACATACTCCATTAGCAAGTTCTACCTATCCCACCTCCTTAACACCCAGTACACCCAGTACATCAATCTTTTCTTGTCTATCCTCACAGAAATCACCGTAGTTTGACCTCTCCTTACCACTCACTTTATTATTTCAATAGGCTCCTGAGTCAACAAGTATTTATCAAGTGCTTAATAAATGCCAGGTTCTGGGCTAAGCACTAGAAAAGGCAAAAACAGAGTCCCTGCCTTAAGAAGCTCACATTCTACCAGCAGAGACAACATGAAAATAGCTAAGATAATCTTAAAGGGAAGGCTCTCAGTCCTAGAGTCCTAGGTCCTTGGTCCTAGAGGAAGGCCCTACCTCCTAAAGTCTAGGAGTTTTGGGGTAAGGCCTCTTGCAGAAGGCAAGATTAAGGCTGAACCTTGAAGAAAGCCAGATGGTAGAGGTGAGGAGGAAGAGTATTCCAGGCATGGGGTAAAAAGGGACAGAACTCAGGAGATGGAGTGTACTAAAAAGAAATTCCTAAAAAGTATTCCCACCTCTATTTTCATCCCTCTCCAATATGTCCTAAATAACAGTGACAAAATTATTTTGATTAGACACAGACAAGCTCATGCCACTCAACTCATTCAGAAATCATCAATGCCTCCCTACTGAGTAAAGTTTAGTCCCTCAAACCTAGAACTGAGATCTTCCAAAATCTGACACCAGCCTACCACATATTACTACCCTCCATGCCACAGACAGTTTGGACCACCCTGACCCTCAAACTATGTTCTTCTATCCATATGCCTTTGTTCATGCTCCCCAAACCTGAAGGGCCCCTTCTTTCTTCACTCACTCACTACTAAATTCCTAGTCTCCTTTAAACCCAAACTCAAATGCCACCAAATCCATGAAACCTTCCCCAACACTCAAAATTGGCAATGATCTCTCTCAGCACTCACAAAACAATGTTTTGCAGCTCATGCAGTATTAGTAGATTTATCTTTGCTTATTTGTCTATTTTTCAATTTCATGATAACAGGGAGTATGTCTACCTTAACTTCCTATCTCCCCAAGTACATAGTGCTCTGCACTCAGTAGTTGCTTATAAGTGTTGGATGAACGAATGAATGGCTCACAACATTTTGGAAATGGAATACAGTCGACTGCACCCTACTGACAAGTACCTACTACTGTGTGCCAGAAGCTGTAGTAGGTAGTATGGATACAAAATAGAAACCTGTACATATCAGGAAAGGCCTCACAGAGTGGGCTGTGCTTGAGCTGAGTTAGGAAGGAAGCTAAGAATTTTAAGAGGTAACTGGTGAAGAGAAAGGAGAGCATTCCAGGCATGGAGCACCGAGACAGAAGCTAGAGTGTCATGTGTGAAAAACAGCAAGACCAGTGTGACTGGAATATAAACAAAACAAACAGCAGAAGATTGTGTCTCCCCACTTACAGAATGTGGCTCCTTGAGGGCACAGACTGCTTCACTTTGCTTTTTTGCATCCTCTGCACTTAGCAGAGAACTAGAACATGAGGCATTTAATAAATGTTTGTTGATAGACTATAGATTGAAAAATCATGGATCCAGATTAGAAAAGAGTTTGTGTAGATAACTGGAAGCACATGGAGTTCTTTGGACAAAGGAGTAAGGTCTTACAGGTGATTTAGGAAAATGGTTTTGGCAGTTTCTTGAAGGAAGCTCTTGGAAGGTCAGAGAGTTGAGGCAGTTAGAGCAATGAAGATGCTGCTGCAATAATCCAGATGAACTGTGATAGGGGCTGTTCAGGGTAATCCCTGTGTGAGTAGTGGGAAGGAAATGGATGCAAGAGATGTTGTGGAGCTAGCATCAACTAGATTTGACAATCAAATTAGATATGTGAGGTGAAGGAGAGTGAGGAATCAAAGTTGGCTCCTAGATTGTGAACTTGGGTAAATGGAAAGATGACAAATGCAAAGGACGAGGAGAGAAAGGGAAAAAAAATGAAGATTCAAGGTTTCAATCAAAGACCATTGAGAAAATGGCAGTTCCATTACCAGAAATAGGACAAGTCAGGAAGAGGATTGGCAGCGAGGGGAAAAAAATGACAAATTTGCTTTTAGACATCTAGAATGTTGATACAGGAAGGGTTTTTGCTGTTCATTCCTTCAGTCATGACCCCAGAGACCAAAGCACACCAAGTCCTTCTATCTTCCACTACCTTCTAAAGTCTGTAGAATACTTAGGGCCAGATGACTATCTGGTTGTTGGAAGTGCTGGGCTAGATTTTAGATGAGGTGTGAACACAGGTTTTTGGAATCACTGCACAGAAATGACAGCTGAAGCAGTGGGAGCAAATTAGATTAAAGTGAGAATGACTGTATAGTGTCATAATAGGACTAAAGCCAAAAAGGCTTACTTGTTGAGTTAACTTGCTTGATTTATTTTCATGCATTCATTTTTGCAGAATCACACAGTAAAAAAGTTCCTTATGTACTACCTAGTGCAAGTCATGCCTGAATTAGAATCCCCTCTATAACATACTGAGAAGTGGTCTTTCAGTCTTTGTTGGAAAATTCTTAGTGAGCAGGAACCCACTATTTTCAGAGTCTGCCTTTTCTACTTTTGGACTGCTCTCTTAGGACATTTTTCCTTACATCAAGCTTAATTTGCCTCTAAGCAGCTTCCATCCACACATTGATGCCTTCTAGAGTCAACCAGAACAAGTCAATTCCCTCTTCCATGGGGCTGGCTGCTCTTCAAATACTTGAAGAAAGGGAAGTGATCCTGTCCCATATGTATCTTCTCTACTCATTGCAGTATTTGACATTGTTGACCAAGCTCTACAGTAGGGATTCTTAAAACTTTTCTGTGTAATGGACCCCTTTGGCATTTTGATCAAGCTTATAGACCCCTTCTTAAAACAATGGTTTTAAATCCATAAAATAAAATATATGGGATTATAAAGGAAACCAATTATATGGAAATAAAGATTTCTTTTCCCATGCAAATTTGTGGACCCTTGAAATCTCTCCTGCCCCCACTTCTCTGTCCTCTTCAGTCCAACCTCCATGTAGCTGCCAAACTGATGCTTTTAAACGGCAGGTCTGACCACCACTTCACTCCACTACTCAAGAAGTTTCAGGGCTTCTGAGACTAAATATAAAAACCCAAGGTTAGACTGGAACCAGACTGAGAAGGGCTTTGAATGCCAGTCTTTCTAGGATGATTACTCCTTCCTCCTCATGCAAACTACACTCTAGTTAAACTACACTATTTGCTGTTTCTTGAACACAACATTTCATCTTCCACCTCCAAGTCTTTGGCAAACCCCTCCCAACCCTCCCTGCAAATGCTTGAAGGGTTCTCTCTCCTCCTCAAGGCTCAGCTCAAATGCCATTTTCTTCAAGAAAGGTATTAGTTTCCCTGTCCCTGCTCCCCAAAATCAGTGAATATCTATTTTGAATACATTCTATATATACTTATCTGTGAACAATCTCTCCACAATGCTCCCCCATCTCTGTCAATAAAACACAAGCTCCTTTAAGGCAAGGATTGTCTACTGTCTAGTTTATAGTCTGCACTTTAAATTCTTATTGAATGAATCAAAAACATACCCATGCCTTCAATCAATACTCAGAGACCATTACTACTCAATTTCAGCAATCCACACAGGAAAATTCAAATGGATGAAAAATACATAATGCACAAATCTTGATTTCCAATTGATAGGACATCTCACTGAGTTGGTCTATCACAGGGGTGGGGAACCTGTACCCTCAAGCCCCTCTAGGTCCTCAAGTGTGGCCTGTTGAATCCAAACTTCACAGAACAAATCCTCTTATTAAGTAGATTTATTCTGTGAAGTTTGGATTTGGCCAAATGGCCTCACTTGCAGACCTAGAGGCAGGTTCCCCACCCCTGGTCTATCAGTACATACCTGGACAGGTACTATAGATGAATAACAAGCTGGTCCCAGAACTAAATATAAGGGAAAGAGTTGACAGGAATTCATCAGGTAACTGTGAAGTTGATGGAGTCTTAAAAGAGTTGCCCATCATCTAATTTCATTACCGGCCCACTCTATCTACCTCCTCTCCCTCCCCACTACACCGCCCCAACAATGTCCTAACTTCTTCATGTATGTCTCACTGCTCACTAGAACAACAGGTGTGTCCCTGACACTCGTAGTTCTCACAGAAACAGCAGGCGTGGGAACCCAGCCATTGTCTCTGCCCAGCCAAGAGCCCCAGACCCCTTCCCGCAGAAACAAGTGTGTTCTTGTAGTCAATCACAAACACATTATCCATCTAGCCCAAGACAGGACCACAATACCTAACTATCTATCTTGCCAGACAAGACCACAATAGCTAGCCAATTGGAGGGCAGCGTGGCCTGAATGTTTAACCACCAAACCACAGATAGGATCCCTCCTTCATTACGTAATCCCTTAACAAACTCCTCCTACCTTTTTAACTTTAATCATATTCCTACATTCTACATAAATTTCTGTTATGTAATTGCATCTTACCCCATTCAAATCCATCTTGTTCTCTCTGAGGTTGCTGGTTCCTCTTGGAACTTAATCTGCTTCATGAGAGGCATCAATCTCAATAAATGCCTATACTTGGATTAGAGGTGGTCTGACTCTGAATTCTTTGAGACGGTTCCACCACAACATATCCTGAAACCTCAACAGTTTTTGGTGTCCCTGGGTTTAAACCGCAACAAAGTGATGACTATAAACTGATGCTACCAAAAAGGCCAATCTTTTTTACGCTCATATTCATACAATAGTGCAAACTCCTGGACCTAGCTGTATGATCTGTGACATATAAAAAACAAACTCAGCATTTAACGTCAAAACACTTTCATTTTAATGACTTCAAAGTTAGTAGCTGATGAGCCCTCTATGTAGCATTATATCTCTGACCGTCCTCAGAGTCAGAGGACCTGAATTCAAATCTTACTTTTGTAAGATAACACCCCTGGTCTATCAGTACATACCTGGACAGGTATGTTATTCTTGTTATTCTTCTCATTTAACTTCCCTGGGACTCAGTTCCTCATCTGCAAAATGAGGTTGAACTAGACAGCTTCTCAGGTCCCTTCTAAAAATCTATGATGCTACGATACTCTCTCCTCTCTTGGGTTTTCATCACACTATTCTTACTTCATTCTTGTATTCGGTGTTGGTGACTTGTCTAGTTAAGTCATCTCAGTCTTCTTTGCCCAATTATCTATATCCAGTCCCCCAGATATAGGTATGCCCAAAGGCTCTGCCCTGGGTCCCCTCTTCTCTCTCTTCACCTTCTCTCAGTAATTTCATTGGCTTAAGTGTGTTGAGTTATTATCTCCATTCTACAAAATAAAACCTCAGTTTCCCCTGATCATTAGTCCTACACCAGTCAGTCAAGTCAGTCAACCAGCATTTTTTAAGACTTACTATGTGCCGGGCACTGTGTTTAGCAATGGAGATACAAAGAAAGTCAAAAGTCCACATCTGCCCTCAAGGAGCTCACAGGCTAAAGGGAAAGACAAGTAAATAACTATGTATAAACAAGCTATATACATGATAAACTACAAATAATCAACAGAGGGAAGGCACTAGCATCAAAGAGGATTGGGAAAGGCTTCTTGAAGAAGGTGAGACTTTAGCTGAAATTTAAAGGAAGTCAAGGAAGCCAGAAATAGAGATGAAGAGGGAGAGAATTTCAGGAATGGAGAATAGCTAGTGAAAACACTTGGTACTGGGAGATACTGGTCTTATGCAGGAAACAACAAGGAGGCCTGGGTCCCTAGATGGCAGGGTACATGGAGGGGAATAAAGTATGACAAAAATATAAACGCACAAAGGGGCCAGCTTATAAAGGATTGTAAAAGAAAGAGAATTTTATATTTGATCCTGGAGATGATAGTGAGCCACTGAAGTTTATTGAGCAGAGAGGTGATAAGGTCAAACCAATATTTTTGAGCAGGTCAATTTGCCAATTGAGTAGAGGAAAGACTGGAGTGGAGAAAGAATGAGACATGGAGACCAGCCTGGGTTATTGCAATAGTCCAGGCATGAGAACCTGCACCAAGATTTCAGTTTCAGAGGAGAGAAAGGAACATATGCAAGAGATGTTACAAAGGTAAAATGAACAAGCCTTGGCAAAAGATGGATAGGAAAGATAGAAGGAGTTGAAGATGATACCTCGGTTGCAATTCTAGGTAACTGGGAAGATGATGGCACCCTTAACAGTTAAGAAGTTAGGAAAAGGTGAGGGTTTGGGGGAAGGATAAGTTCAGTTTTGGACATGGGACTTGAGTTAAAATGTTGATGGGACATCCAGTTCTAGAATGTCTAATAAGCAATTAGAGATTCAAGACTGGAGGTCAAGAATTTTTTTTTTTTTGCCCCAACCCGATCACTCTTTCTTTTTAACTTTCTATTTAAAGGCACTATCAAACTTCCAATCATTCAGGTTTGAAAGACAATGAAGTCTCTTTGAACCACCATGATTGCCTCTATTCCCAGATCCAGCCCAAGTTTTGTCATTTCTACCATCATCCCCACTCTCACATCCATATCTTTGGATATACTTACACAGCCACTCATCTACCTTAGTTCAGGCCCTCATTATCTCTTGCCTGAAGATATAAGTATGTCCTTAATTTGACCCATTGCCTTATATCTCTTCACTTTCCAATCCATCCTCAACATAGCTACCAAAATGATTTTCCCCATGCTCAGAGTTCCAATAGCTCCTTAGTGCCTCTAGGCTCAAATTAAAAACTCTTTTTGGCACTCTACTTCATGCACTAGCTATAGTGGAATACTTACTGTTGCCTATCCAATATGTTCCATCTCCCATCTCCATGCCTTTGCACAAGCTCTCCTCTATAACTACTGCCTCTTAGAATTTTTGGTTCCCTACAAGACTCAATTCAAATACCATTTTCTTATATGTAACCTTTCCTGATTCCCCCCTCCACAAACTACATCCCCATCCCTACCAAAAAGATTTTAAATTTATCAGGCATTTATTTGTGTGCACGATTTTCTACATACAAACATGCCCCTTTTGTTGTCTTTGTATCCCCAGTGCCCAACTCAGAGCCTGTCTCTTAGTAGTTGCTTAATGAATGCTTGTTGAATTAAGTTGAACCATCACTTTTCCATCTTTCATATTTCACCTACAACAATCAAGGAACAGGAGTTAAATTACAAGTGTTTCTACTTTTCCTCCTGGTACATCCCAAAGCATCCCACCTTCAAAATCCTTTTTCACTGAAGAGAGGAAATACTGAAACATAACCAAACCTAACTTTCCCTCCCCTTCCCCTAAAAAGAAAGCCACCAGCACAGGAAGCACATATGTGGCTTACTATCTCCATCAGACTCCAGGAATCAGAAAGAGAAAAGGGCCAGATCACTGCCTTCAGTGCTGGATGACTCGGTTCTTTTTGTCTATCCCTTGGTCATCTCCACCCCTATCAACTTAATGACAAGCATTTATGAAGTATCTATTATGTACCTACCTATTAAGTACCTACCTAAGCAGTAGGAAAGTAAAAGTCCCTTATATATACAAAATGTATACAGGGTAGTTTGGAGAGAAAGTACACTATTAATTAGGTCTCAGAAAGGCTACATGTAGGTAGCTTGAGCTGAGTCTTAAAGGAAAACAAGGATTCAGAGTTGTTGAGGCCAGAATGCATTCCAGGAGTAGGGGACAGCTATGGCACAAAGAAGAGATATGGGACGTAGTAGACCCAGGCTGCAGAACAAGCAACTTGGAGAGGATGGTAGAATCATGGACAGTAGCAACGTGTAAGGAGACTAGAAAAGCAGGAGAGCCAGGCTAAGAGAAATGCCAGAGAGGCGGCTTTATTGGATCCTAGAGGTGACTGAGATCTGCTGCCTTAAGTACGGACTGCAACATCGTCTTCCCCTGACCCTGCCTCAGGTCTCTCCACTCTCCAACCCATCCTTAACACCGATGTTCCCGATGCTGAGCATGTCGCTCCCCAGTTCGGAGTTCCAAGGGCTGCCCACTCTCTCTAGGCTCTAATAAAAACTCCAGGCCATCGAATTCACTTGAGGAGGGGGTGACACGACTAGACTCGAGCTTCAGGAAACCAGTTCGGCAGCTGAAGGATGGGCAGTCAGGGAGCCCAAGGCCTGGCCCACAGTAAGTGTGTGTGGACAGCGGCTGGGACTCGAGGTGAGGACGACCAAGTCGAAGGTGGTGGCTGCGTGAATGGGGGCGGGGGGAAGGGGGGCGCAAGATTCGTCGGGGCGGGTGGCCCCCGGGGCAGGTGGGCGGCGAGCCCCTCCGCTCACCTGCGCTGGTCACGTCCACCTGCTTCCACAGCTGCCGCTCCACGTGGGTGGGGTAGCCCCTCAGCACCGCCAGCTCCGGGGGCCACATGGCAGCGCCGGAGCCGGGCACCGGCAAGGGGTTCTGCGGGGACTGTTCGGGGAACCAAAGGAAACGGGCCCAGGGGCGCCCGGACGCTAACTCAGCCCGCTGCCCCTCCTGGCCGCCCGGGCAGCTACCGTCCCATGTGCTAAAAACTGGCCCAGGGAGCATCCATGACAGTCGCCCTCGGCACTCTGGGAAAAATAAAAAGACTAGAGGAGGAGCATTCCCACTTCCGCCTAGCCAGCCGTGGCCTCATTCCGGCTACAGAGCATGCCCAGAATATGGCCCTGGCCCGTAGGGGGTGGAGCTACGTCTTCTCCCCGGCGGAAAGCAGCTGGAGCTTCGGGAGGGGCGGGGACAGAACCGGAAGTTGGAGCGGGCTTGGGGGCTCGTGGCGGGGATGCTGGGAGGTGGGGGATCGTGCGCGCCTAGGCTCCCTGTATCTTGTGATTACTAAATTGCAGCCGCGTGTGGAGGGCTCCAGCAAAAACTCGTCTTGCTCCATGGCGTCGGACTCTTCACGGCGCCTTTTGGGGGGTGTTCTTAGCGAAGAGATTCTGGAGCCGTTTGCCTTGTCCTTCTCCAGCTCATTTTGCAGTTGAGGAAACTGAGGCAAGCAGGGTTAAGTGATCTGTCCAGGGTCATCTAGCTAAGAAGTGTCTGTGGCTGGATTGGAACTCGGTTTTCCCGACTCCAGGCCTGGCCCTTTATCCAGTGGAAATGGTGGCTCTGCCCCTGGAGCCTGATGGGCTGTGAGCAATAATATTTAATTATTAATCGATCTATTAAGTAATGTAATTATTCACATTTAAATATTTATTTAATAACTATTATTAATTTAAGATTTGCAGACCGCTTTACCTCTCCTCTCAAAGCTGAATCCTAGAGAACACCGGCAGTTTAGCACAATAGAGGTCTTTCATGAGGACGAGTGAATGGCAGATCAGAGAGCCCCCCAGGCAGAGCTGGGCCCCCCGGGGAGGAGGCTGGGAACGGGCTTTGTGCGGCGCCCCGCTACGCTGTGGACGGGGGGAGCCAGGCGCAGGGAAGGCCGGCTGCTGGGGGAGATGTCCGCCCCAAGCCACTCGCTGGCCCGGGAACTCAGGAGATCAGCTTCCTCGTGTTTTAGCTGTGCCTTTCAGGTGGTTATTCCCATTTTGCAGAGGAGGACGTGGAGGCGGAGAGGGTCACACAGCTAGAAAGCGGCTGAGGGGGAAATTCAACCTCAAGCCTTCCTGACAGTCCAGTCTTGGGCTCCAAACGCTGCACCAAGGTGCTTCCCTGGCATAGGTAGGAGCCCTTTGAAGAACAGAGCACAATATAGGGGGCCTTTTTGAAGACTTTAAACCAGCAGTTATGTTAAAATTACCATGAAATGGGGAAACAGACCAATGGAACCCAGTAGGGTTAGAAATAGAACCAAACATAGGCAGAATGCTGTTTGAGTACTCTATGGGGGGAAATAGGGAAAGATTCATCCATGTTCTTGGAGAAACTTCTTGGGAATGTGGTGAAAAATAAATATAATCCTCACCTCAGTACCTTGTGCCAAAAAAAAAATTACATCTAAATAATAAATTTAAGAAAGAGGCAGATAGTGAGCGAAGTGGATAGAGTGCTGGACCTGAAGACAGGAAATCCAGAGTTCAAATCCAGCCTCAGCCATTTACTAGATGTGTGACCCCAGGCAAGTCCCTTAACTTCTGCCTGCCTCAGTTTCCTCACCTGTAAAATGAGCTGGAGAAGGAGATGGCAAACCACTCCAGTATCTTTGCCAAGAAAACCCCACATGGGGTCAAGAAGAGTCGGACTCAACTGAAAAATGATAGGCTTCACCATTTTAATAAAAAAACTATATAAAAAAAAGAAAAATGTTATCTCAACTAGGAAGGAAAGGTAAATATTGAATAAATAGAAGAAATTGTAACAGATTAGATTTGTTAGGCACGTAAAGAATGCAAAATAACTTAAAAATAATATTAGGAAAAGTATTTGCAGCAAATTTTTTTAACTCAATATTAAAAAATAGGAAAGGAATTAGTAAAACTATTCAAGGGAAACTACCCACTACTCTAATGTATAAGTGGTCAAAGGATGTGAACAATTTACAAAAAAAATGTGTAGATGGCAAATAATTACTCAAGAAAGCATTCCCTCTAACAAAAAAATGCAAATGAAAACAACTCTGAGGTACCCTCATGGACCAAACTGATAAAAATAGCAAAACAATGCAGGTTTGTGGAGAAGCAAGTACACTTCTATATTTCTTGTGGAACTAGAAGTTGATGGATCCTTTTTGGAAGACATTTTAGAATTACATTCTGAGTCAAAAAAATTATCCTCTTTATTTCAATAATCACATTTCTGGGAATGTACAAGATGATCAAAAATAAGAAAATAGCTACCTATTCAAGCATTATTTATAGGACCATTTAATGATAAGTGGGGGGAAGGGGAAATTTGGAAATATCTAAAATAGTAAATAGGTGGGACGTGTGCAAATAAACATACGTAGAATATTATAATGCCGTTATTATCCTCTACAGTCATTGGAATCATCTATATAAAGATAATGATTGAGCCAATCGGAGGTGATGAAGTCACTGACAAAGAGAAGAATCCAGCACAGACTTGGATTTTTATACAGACAGCACCTTAACTGTGAATGAACCATGCATGGTGCTGAGCCTGTACTCTGGCCAATTCCAAAGAGATATGTTTTCACAATTAATAAAGTTATGGTGCACCAAGAAGCTTATGGTTGTTCTCCATGTGCAAACGTCTGTCCACCCTTACTCCCCTTGTTGCTGTGTTCGTCCTTCATTGCTGAAGAAGACCATGCCATCAGAGAAATGATGACATGACTTGTACTTGACTTTGTTTTGAGTGAGGGAGGGCTGTGCAGGTCACCAGCCTCACTTCTCCTCCAGAGCCATCTGGATCCAATGACCACATATTCATCATGATGACTGGAGATGGTCTGGGATTCAATGGAAGACCTTGTCACCTTTAGGCCAAGGCCAATTTGGTACTCACTTAGGGTGAGGTTCTGGTGACTGGCAGTAGGAGGTATTCCCTGCATCTGTCACCACACTTCTTAGAAGAGATGGCCACAGAGAGAAGGATGAGCCCAAGCTATGCTCTGACTTTCCAGAAGACATGAACTCAGAAGGAGCTATTTCGATAGTACAGAGCTGAAGTGAAGGTGAAATTTCTAATCAACAATCACACAAAATATTTCATTTTTTAATTCTTTAAGTATTAATTTCTTTCATAGGCTATTATAATAGAAGTTAAAGGTTACTTCTTCATGTTTAACTGTGTATCACTGAGCACTTATGCATCTTTTGGATTTAAATGTTTCTTTGGGCATGGAATAAATAAATAGCTGGCCTCTATCTGGTATCACTTGTACCGCATATACAATTGAATACCTTTCTAAAAGGGATTCTAGCAATCCATTTTGGGAAAGCTCTAGACATTAGCCAAACCTACACTTTGTTAAAAGCTTGTTCTCAGAGTTCTACTCTGATAGGGGCATGATGAGCCAGAAACGACAACAAAAACTTGACACCTTTGAAGAGGCTAGACTTTCCCAGGACTGAACCCATAGGGAGCCCAGAGCTGTGGCCCCTTAATAGGACAGGGAGACCCAGTCTTATTGGGCCAGCAGACTTCTTATTTAGGAGTTTGATAAATGTCTGTAGCAGAAATGAGTGAATGAATGCCCTCCTCTTATGTTTTGTATGAAGGATGGGTGAACAAGAGTTAACAGCATATACTGGAAGAAAGAGAAAAGCAAGGCTTCTCAGGTGTTCTGAAATTTCTTATGCCAGAGAAACTAAGTTGACTTGACAGGGAGAGTCAATGTATACTGACCCTTTAGGGTGTTAAAATGAACTAGTTGTTGCATCTGAAACTTTGAGGTTCAAGGATAAGAATAAGGAGTGGGGAGAAGGAAAGGGAGTACTAGGCAGTCAGGATATACAGCAGCCAGCATTCAGCTCTTCTATCCACTAAGGAAAACATGAGCTGCCAGGGAAAGCTTTGAGCCAGGTATTCTTATCCAGGTACCTGTGAGTTTTTTAAAGTACTTTAATAAGTATATTTCTATCAAGCATTTATTAAACATCTACTGTGTTCCAGGCACCGTGCTAAGGGCTAAGGATACAAAAAGAGACAAAAGAGTCCTAGCCCTCAAGGAGCTTAAAATCTAAAATTATTTCCTTTATAATCCTGTATATGTTATTTTGTGCATTTAAAAACATTCTTCTGAGACTGGGTTCATAGGCTTCACCAAACAAAAGTCCAAGTTGAGAACAATGATTATTGAATAGACCACTCAAACCTCTCTCGAGGCCAGGAGAATGAAGAATGAAAACTAATATGACTTCTGACTTATTTATTGGTCACCCTCAGTATCCAATAAGAAAATATGAATATTAACTCAAATATATGCTGGAGGTGGAGTAAAAGGTCCTGAGTTCAAATCTCTGCTGCTTACTGTGTGATCTTGGACAAGTAATTTACCCATTTTGGGCTTCAGCTCTTCATTCATGAAGTGATTACATTAGGTAGCTTCCAGTTCTACAAGCATATTACCACAGTCAATGAGCATTTAGGCACTGGAGGTACAAAGATAAAAACAAAGCAGCTGGAGGGAGGCCCCCACCTCACTCCCATCTCTCCTCCCAAGTTCTCTGAGAATGTCAAACCAATATTTGTGCAACTTCTGAAAAAGAGCAAGTCAATTAACTGCTTTTTTGCTCCATTTGCCATTTTTGTGACTTCCCAGACTATAAATCCCTTCCCTGGCCACTGCTTCCAAATATATTTTTTCCCCACTTAGAGAATCAATCGATATGTAAATATTAAGTCCCTACAATGTGCCAGGCACTGTGCTAAATGCTTGGGATAAAAAAAAAAAAAAGAAGCAAAAGATAGTCCCTGCCCTCAAGGAGCCAGGAGAGATCACGTAAGCAAATACATAGAAAGCAGGCTATAAACAAGATGAATAGTTAAAGAGGAGAGCGCTGCAATTGTCGGGGTGTAAGCTCTGTTCTCACGTGAATGGTCTCGGGTCAGGTGAAGGTGAGGGCTCTTGAAACTGCCAAGCTCTCACGAAGCCCCCCAGGGAACAGCTGGGAATTGAGGAGTGAGACACGAGCTATCTCCCTTCTCCACCTCTTCTCAGTAGGAAACTTGCTGGGGAGAGCCTCCCACCCTTGAGATTGGTCCGTGGTCTGAGCACACCTGTTGTTAATTGGCTAAGGGGCTGAGAGCATGCACGGTGTCCACCATCGAACTATGCGGCTGGGAGAGCTTAAATGGGGACAGGAAAGCCTGAGGGTTCCTTTGCCTTGCTCTGATGGAGGGAGAAGGGGGCTCCCACAGGGGTCCCCAGGGGAGCACTAGCCCTGCATACTGAGAGGGGGAGGGTTCCTCTCTCCTCCGGAAGGAGAAGGGGGCTCCACGGGGAGAGATTGCCCTGCATGCTGACATGTAGCTAAGATCCAGAATAAAGCCTACAACTTCTGTTTGACTCTGGAGGTCTCTTCTCTCATTACGTTTATCCGGCTGGCCACCAAAGACCTGAGTATAGGTAAGAAGGACCCGGCAGCCCACGGCAGTTAGGCTGGAACAGGAATTAAGAGGGATTTGGGAAGACTTTTCTGTAGAAAGTGGGATTTTATAGAGAGAGAACTGAGTCAAATGTACAAGAATACAAGTTATTTCCCAATTGATAAATGGTCAAAGAATGTGAACAGGCAGTTTTCAGAGGAAGAAATTAAAGCTATCTATAATCATATGAAAAAATGCTCTAAATCACTATTGATTAGAGAGATGCAAATCAAAACAACTCTGAGATACCACATCACACCTATCAGATTGGCTAACATGACAAAACAGGAAGATGATAAATGTTGGAGAGGAAGTGGGAGAGTTGGAACACTAATGCACTATTGGTGGAGCTGTGAGCTGATCCAACCATTCTGGAGAGCAATTTGGAACTATGCCCAAAGGGCTACAAACATGTGCATACACTTTGACTCAGCAATATCACTTCTAGGACTGTATCCCAAAGAGATCCAAAAAATGGGAAAGGGTCCCACATGTACAAAAATATTTACAGCAGCTCTCTTTGTGGTGACCAAAAACTGGAAATCAAGGGGATGCCCATCAGCTGGGGAATGACTGAACAAGTTGTGGTATATGAATGTAATGGAATACTATTGTGCTATAAGAAATGATGAACAGGAAGACCAGAGAGGCCTGGAAAGACTTATATGAACTTATGCTGAGTGAAAGAAGCAGAACCAGGAGAACTTTGTACACAACAACAACCACAGTGTGTGAGGAATTTTTCTGGTAGACTTAGTCCTTCATAGCAATGCAAGGACCTAAAAAATTCCCAGTGGACTCCTGAGGCAAATTACTATCCACACTCAGAGAAAGAACTATGGAAATGGATCACAGAATGAAGCAGACCACCTTCTCTTGTAAAAAAAAAAAAGTGGTATTTTAGTTCGGACTTACAGGAAGCCCAGAAGGTCACGGGTGGAGCCAAGGAGAAAGAGAGTTACCAGCACTGGGGACAGCCAAGAAAAAATGCCTGGAGCTAAGAGATAGATTTGTATTCTGGAGATGGGTCTTGTTCTGAGAGCCAGGAGGCCTGTGTCACTGGATCAAAGAGCATGTGGTGGGCAATAAGGTCGAAGAAGTTTGGAAAGGTAGGAGGGGGCTAAGTTTTGAAGGACTCTGAATGCCAAACAGAGCATTTTGTATTTGCTCCTGGAGGCAATCCTGGTTCTTCCTTTCATTCTTGAAAAGGATCAGTGACATCACAACTTGCTAGAGAATTGGATTTAAATGAGGCAGAGCTGTGCAAAGTCGGAAACCTCACTCTCAATTCTGAGGCACCAAGGGAGCAACAGGAAGCCACTGGACTTGATTGATCAGGGGGTGACACAACTCAACCTACCCTTCAGTGGGCAGCTAAGTGGTTCAGTGGATAGTATGCCAGGCCTGGAATCAGGAAGATTCATCTTCCTGAGTTTCAATCCAGCCTCAGACACTTACGGGCTGTGTGACCCTGGGCAAGTCCCTTAAACCTCTTTGCCTTGGTTTTCTCATCTGTAAAATGAGCTGTAGAAGGAAATGGAAAACTACTCCAGTATCTCTGCCAAGGAAACCCCAAATGGAGGCATGGAGAGTCAGGCATGACTAAAAAACAATATTATTAGTGCAGTGCCTGGCACAGTGTAGGTACGTAATAAATACTTGTTGATTCCCTACCAATTCCCAACCCTCTTTCCCCATAACATGATAGAAAACACGAACCAGTATCATACAGGACAACTCCTACTACTCCTTCAAGGCTTCAAGCTATAAAACTTGCTATTATTTGGATAACTCTTTGCCACAGTATAAAATATAACATGCATTCCATATGGAATTTTATCACCTATTATTCCAAATACCAACTCTGGGACTTGCTGTACTGCGTACATGACCTTGAGAAAATGACTTCTCTGGGTCTCTTGGGGATTAAACTAGGTGGCCCAGGAGGTCCTATCCACCCAGAAATCTGGATCTTCAGAATAAAAATAAAGGCAGTTTTGAACCTAATGATCTTTAGAATATGTGAAAACAGAGAAAGTTAGCTTCACAGAGATGAACTCGTTGACTTTTTCATAGAAAAAATTCATAGATAAAATTCTCACATACTTAATGAAAAAATGATTAATCATAAGCTTTAACAGTAATGTTATTATAACAGCCTAGCACAGGTTACTATGAAGTAATTTAGAGGTAATTTAATTTAGTATCCTAACCAAATATAATTTGTTTCTGCTCTCTAGTTGAAAAATTGTTTTTAAAGCATTCTAAGTACAATCTTTTTTCAAGAAGCTAGGGCATTTCGCCCATCTCATTTCCTCTATTAGAAGTCTTCTTAAGGAGGAAAAGAAATATAGAACTAAGGTTTTATTGACAAACCTAATGTGGGGGAGGGAGGACCTCCTACTTGTCATCTAAACTGAAGTTATCTGAAGGTAGAGGCTGCTGTATGTAAGGTCAATTTTGGTGTAAGTAAGGTGGATTTTAGTGGGTGAAGTGAATTTTTGTTATTTCTCAGAGTTCAGTTTCCCAGGTCCATAGTCATATCAGTCTTCTTTTCCCAGGTACTTGAAATGCGTTCTCACAATTATGGTTCAAAACATCTCCAGCATGCTCACACAGCAACATATAATGGTAAATAATATAAACTTCCACTGCATCTGCGCAGTGGGATACAGGGATGGGGTGATGTAAACTTGTAAGGCTATTGCTGGCAATATGCCTTTTTTGTCTGTTGGCCTATAAAAACAGGTGATCACTAGTCAGTGAATGGGAAACACTTCGGGTTGAATGTCAAATGCTGTGTGTGCCTAAACTGGCCCCCATTGAGGTTGGGGGGACCTTAGTGTTCAATGCACAAACTGGAATGCTATGTGTGCCTTGATCTGCCCCCATCAAGGCTTGGGGGGAATCTGTGTTTGCCTCAACTGGCTCCCCCTGAGGCTAGAGGGGATTTAGGGGAAGCACAAGTTGCACCTGTGTCCATGACTCCATTGAGATGTAGGGGTAGTTGCCCGGCCTTCTCGCTGGCCACTTTGAGAAGGGTGATTAGGGAGTGCTGTAGGAGTTTGTGCTCTCATTATCAGCAATCCTCTCCTGAGAAAACAAGACTAGAATAAAGTAAGATTACCAACCCCCTCTTAGTATCTTTCCTGTCTAACCAAATCAAGAGTAAATCTGTGCTAGAAGCCCTCCTGTGTGCTGTCTTTATCTGTCTTACAGCTGCATAGGTTCATCATTTCTATTTTATAACTGGGGAAACTGAGGCTCACCAAGGTTTAGTGACTTCCCCACAATTACATTTCCTAGCTCTGATTTAATGGATTCATATTTCTCCCTGAAACAAGAGTCCATCTCTTTAACACTGATATATTTCTAATAAAATGTTACTTGATTTACAACAACAAATTGTGGAGCAGCTAAGTGGTGCAGTGGCTAAAGTGGCAAGCCTGAAGTCGGGAAAGCTCCTCTTCCTGAATTCAAATATAGCCTCAGACACATACTAGTTGTGTGACCCTAGGCAAGTCACTTAACCCTGTTTGACTCCTTTGTAAAATGAGCTGGAGAAGGAAATAGAAAGCCACTCTAGTATCTTTGCCAAGAGAACCCCAAATGGGGTATGACATATAAAACATTTGAGACATAGTTTCTAGGGAATGAATCATTTTATTAATAATGCTAGCACATTATAAATAAAAGGATGGTCATTTGGCCATCTCTCTTAGACCAAAAGACAAATCATGGAACCCACTCAATGCTTATACACCCTTGGAAGACTGAGTTTTCCTGAGAGTAGAAATCCACTATGATTGTTTAACAAGTAAAGAGAAAGAATGAATATTATAATGACAAGTGGACCAATTCTAAAGAGGCACTGGGGGAAGGGATTTTGATGATGTCATTTACTTCCAAATCACCCCCAGCCTTGGGCAATCTAATCAAAGAATTTATTACCCAAACCTAAGTAGAACACAATGGTTAGGGTCTGAACAACATTGAGGAGAAAACTAATCCAGTCTCATTAGCAGCAATGTCCTTCAAATGCTGGCTAGGCCCAGCAGAAAATAAGGTTTCGGGAGCCAAGATGGCGGAGTAGAAAGACGGGCACACACACATAGCTCCGAACCCACAACCCATAGAATGGCTACAGGGAAGTAACTCACGGCGAATTCTGCACCCAGAGGCCACAGAACATTGGAGCGAGGGAGATTTCTGTTCCGGAGAGACCTGCAAACCTCTCGCGGGGGGTCCTTCGCGCTGCGGACTGGGCACCGGGACTGGGAGCTGAGTGCAGCCCTGCCGCAGTCACGGCACCGAGAGGAATAGATCCGAGCGGGCTTCAGGGACGGGATCTCCAGTGGCCACGCGGGTCCCTCCACCCACAGAGGGACCTACAAACCTCTCTCAAAAGGTCCGTCGCTCTGCAGACGCGGAGCCCAGCCCAGACCTGCCGCGGCTGCGGCACCGAGAGGTATAGATCCAAGCAGGCTTCAGGGACGGGATCTCCAGCGGCCACACAAGTCCCTCCACCCACAGGTGACGGGGGTCGGTGAGAGAGTCTCTTTGGTGGGTCGAGAGGGGAGTGGGGTGCCCCCATAACTCAGGCCCCCCCCGGGAGGTAGAAGCTGAGAGGCGGCTGCAGACCGGGGCTCCCCAAGGGGGCAGGAGCCTGGATCCATTGTGGAAGGTCTGTGCATAAACCCCCTGAGGGAACTGAGCCTGAGAGGCGGCCCTGCCCCCACCTGACCACCTGAACATAATCTCATACTGAATAGCAGCCCTGCCCCCACCAAAAGCCCTGAGGCTGGAAGCAGCATTTGAATCTCAGACCCCAAATGCTGGCTGGGAGGATCAGGAGGCGAGGTGGGTGTGAGGAGAATATTCAGAGGTCAAGTCACTGGCTGGGAAAATGCCCAGAAAAGGGAAAAGAAATAAGACTATAGAAGGTTACTTTCTTGGTGAACAGGCATTTACTCCCTACCTTTCTGATGAGGAAGAACAATGCTTACCATCAGGCAAAGACACAGAAATCAAGGCTTCTGTGTCCCAGCCCACCCAATGGGCTCAGGCCATGGAAGAGCTCAAAAAGAATTTTGAAAATCAAGTTAGAGATGTAGAGGAAAAGCTGGGAAGAGAAATGAGAGAGATGAAAGAAAAGCATGAACAACAGATCAGCTCCCTGCTAAAGGAGAACCAAAAAAATGTTGAAGAAAATAACACCTTGAAAACTAGCCTAATATCGCTACTAGGACTATATCCCCAAGAGATCATAAAAATGGGAAAGGGTCCCACATGTACAAAAATATTTATAGCAGCACTCTATGTAGTTGCCAAAAACTGGAAGTCAAGGGGATGTCCATCAATTGGGGAATGGCTGAATAAATTATGGTATATGAATGTAATGGAGTACTATTGTGCCATAAGAAATGATGAACAAGAAGACTTCAGAGAGGCCTGGAAGGACTTATATGACCTGATGCTGAGTGAAAGGAGCAGAACCAGGAGAACTTTATGCACAGCAACAACCACAGTGTGTGAGAGTTTTTTCTGGTAGACTTAGATTTTTGTAATAACATAAGAACTTCTGAAAAAAAAAAAAAATCCCAATGGTGGACCTCAAGGCAAAATGCCTTCCACACTCAGAGAGAGAAATATGGAAGTCACTCACATAATGTAGCAGATCATGTTTGTGTATGTGTATCTGTTTGTGTATCATGTTCTGATTTGTTATACGGATTCTTTCATTTATCTTAGTCTGACTACATAGCATGACTATAGTGAAAATATACTCAATAGGAAAGTATATGTAGAATCTATACAGAATTGTATGCAGTCGTGGGGAGGGAGGGAGGTAGTGGGGGGTGGGTGGGGAGGGATAAAATCGCAATTGTATGGCAGTGATTGTCAAACATTAAAAAAATAAAAAAATTAAATTAAAAAAAAAATAAAATAAAATGGTTTCAGTATCACCAAAAAAAAAAAAAAGAAAAGAAAACTAGCCTAACTCAATTGGCAAAAGAGGTTCAAAAAGCCAATGAGGAGAAGAATGCTTTCAAAAGCAGAATTAGCCAAATGGAAAAGGAGATTCAAAAGCTCACTGAAGAAAATAGTTCTTTCAAAATTAGAATGGCACAGATGGAGACTAAGGACTTTATGAGAAAGCAAGAAATCACAGAACAAAGCCAGAAGAATGAAAAAATGGAAGATAATGTGAAATATCTCATTGGAAAAACAACTGACCTGGAAAATAGATCCAGGAGAGACAATTTAAAAATTATGGGACTACCTGAAAGCCATGATCAAAAGAAGAGCCTAGACATCATCTTTCATGAAATTATCAAGGAAAACTGCCCTGAGATTCTAGAACCAGAGGGCAAAATAAATATTCAAGGAATCCACAGAACACCGCCTGAAAGAGATCCAAAAAGAGAAACTCCCAGGAACATTGTGGCCAAATTCCAGAGTTCCCAGGTCAAGGAGAAAATATTGCAAGCAGCTAGAAGGAAACAATTCAAGTACTGTGGAAATACAATCAGGATAACACAAGATCTAGCAGCCTCTACATTAAGGGATGGAAGGGCATGGAATAGGATATTCCAGAAGTCAAAGGAACTAGGACTAAAACCAAGAATCACCTACCTAGCAAAACTGAGTATAATACTTTAGGGGAAAAATTGGTCTTTCAATGAAATAGAGGACTTTCAAGCATTCTTGATGAAAAGACCAGAGCTGAAAAGAAAATTTGACTTTCAAACACAAGAATGAAGAGAACCATGAAAAGGTGAACAGCAAAGAGAAGTCATAAGGGACTTACTAAAGTTGAACTGTTTACATTCCTACATGGAAAGACAATATTTGTAACTCTTGAAACATCTCAGTATCTGGGTACTGGGTGGGATTACACACATACACACACACACACACATGCACACACGCACACATACATAGAGACAGAGTGCACAGAGTGAATTGAAGAGGATGGGATCATATCTTAAAAAAAAAAATGAAATCAAGCAGTGAGAGAGAAATATATTGGGAGGAGAAAGGGAGAAATTGAATGGGGCAAATTCTCTCTCATAAAAGAGGCAAGCAAAAGACTCATTAGTGGAGGGATAAAGAGGGGAGGTGAGAGAAAAACATGCAGTCTACTCTCATCACATTCCACTAAAGGAAAGAATAAAATGCACACTCATTTTGGTAGGAAAACCTATCTCACAATACAGGAAAGTGGGGGATAAGGGGACAAGCAGGGTGGGGGGGATGATAGAAGGGAGGGCATGGGGAGGAGAGTGCAATTCGAGGTCGACACTCATGGGGAGGGATAGGATCAAAAGAGAATAGAAGTAATTGGGGACAGTATAGGATGGAGGGAAATATAGTTAGTCCTATACAACACAACTATTATGGAAGTCATTTGCAAAACTACACAGATTTGGCCTATATTGAATTGCTTGCCTTCCAAAGGGAATGGGTGGAGAGGGAGGGAGGTAAAGAAGTTGGAACTCAAAGTGTTAGGATCAACTGTTGAGTAATGTTCTTGCCACTAGGAAATAAGAAATACAGGTAAAGGGGTATAGAAAGCCATCTGGCCCTACAGGACAAAAGAGAAGATGGAGACAAGGGCAGAGAGGGATGATAGAAGAGAGAGCAGATTGGTCATAGGGGCAATTAGAATGCTTGGTGTTTGGGGGGGGGGATAAAAGGGGAGAAAATTTGTAACCCAAAATTTTGTGAAAATGAATGTTAAAAGTTAAATAAATAAATTTAATTTAAAAAAATCTTAGTTACAAATTATCTTCCCTTTCCATTATACTTTATTTTAACCAGTTTCTAGCTGTTTAGTTATTATATTATTTTATGTTATTTTCAAATAAACTGTTCTTTATCAAAAAAAAAAATATATTGCAAGCAGCTAGAAAGAAACAATTCAAGTATTGTGGAAATACAATCAGGATAACACAAGATCTAGCAGCTTCCACATTAAGGGATCGAAGGGCGTGGAATAGGATATTCCAGAAGTCAAAGGAACTAGGACTAAAACCAAGAATCACCTACCCAGCAAAAAATACTTCAGGGGAAAAATTGGTCTTTCAATGAAATAGAGGACTTTCAAGCATTCTTGATGAAAAGACCAGAGCTGAAAAGAAAATTTGACTTTCAAACACAAGAATGAAGAGAAGCATGAAAAAGTAAATAGCAAAGAGAAGTCATAAGGGACTTTACAAAAGGTGAACTGTTTACATTCCTACATGGAAAGACAATATTTGTAACTCTTGAAACTATTCAGCATCTGGGTACAAGGTGGGATAACACACACACACATAGAGACAGAGTGCACAGAGTGAACTGAAGAGGAGGGGATCATATCTTAAAAAAAAAAATGAAATCAAGCAATGAGAGAGAAATATATTGGGAGGAGAAAGGGAGAAATGGAATGGGGCAAATTATCGCTCATAAAAGAGGCAAGCAAAAGACTTTTTAGTGAAGGGAAAAAGAGGGGAGGTGAGAGAAAAACATGAAGTTTACTCTCATCACATTCCACTAAAGGAAGGAATAAAATGCACAGTCATTTTGGTATGAAAACCTATCTTACAATACAGGAAAGTGGGAGATAAGGGGATAAGCAGGGTGGGGGGGATGATGGAAGGGAGGGCACCACGAGGAGGAGGGAGCAATTTGAGGTCAACACTCATGGGGAGGGACAGGATCAAAAGAGAGAATAGAAGTAATGGGGGACAGGATAGGATGGAGGGAAATATAATTAGTTCTTACACAACACTACTATTGTGGAAGTCATTTGCAAAACTACACAGATCTGGCCTATACTGAATTGCTTGCCTTCCAAAGGGAAGGGGTGGGGAGGGAGAGAGGGCAGATTGGCAGACAGGGGCAATTAGAACGCTCAGTGTTTTGGGGTGGGGGGAGGGGACAAAAGGGGAGAAAATGTGGAACCCAAAATTTTGTGAAAATGAATGTTAAAAGTTAAATAAATTAATAAAAAAAAAAAGAAAAAGAAAATAAGGTTTCAAAGAGGGAAAAATCTTTTGTCTCCCCAATATTAACAATTATTTAATAATCATTTCTTTCACAGGTCACAAAGACTCAGACATGAGTGGAATGACAATTTGATTGAAAACATTTCTTAGTTTGACATAAGCATCATGTGTGGGGTAGTTTTGTCTAAAATCTTAAAATATTTGCCCCCAACAACATCAGCAGATTAGAGCAGCATGGAATATCTGTGTGATGGGTTAAATGTCCAAAGACCAGGTTTTGTCTTTTGCCTCAGACCCTTAATCCTTTCAAGTGTATTCCCATAGACAAGTAATTTTCATAGACAAGTGCCTCAATTTCCTTGTCTGTAAGATCAGGGTAATTAATAACGCTTGTGCAGCCAACTTTATACTGCTGCTACAAGGAGAATGCTGTGCAAACTTCAATGTGCTATATAAATATGAGTTATCCTTAAATGAACCCCTAGAAAGGATAGACTATATTTTACTGAGCAATTTTGTGGGTTTGTTTATTTTTCCATTTACGAATGTCTATCTTAAAGGTACAAGGAAGAACTTTCTTATAAGTAGAGCTGTAAAACAATTGAACATACTGCTTTGTAAGCTCATATGGTTTTGGGGGGAAGGGGGTTTGGGGAGGAAGAGAATAAATGAGGAAACTAAGTCAGGGTCAAGTTCTTTGAGATTCTAATGCAAGCCAGACAGACCTAAAAGGCTGGGCACAAGACAGTCACAAAATATATGCCAGGGGATACATGGTTGATTTATGTCTCTTCTTCCAGCTTAATTTGAAGATACTTTGGCCTTGGTTGCAATACCTTTATTCCTGGGTTGGCTTTTCTAAAAAGAGCCAGGGCTTTCAACCTCCTTTATTTTCTGATTGCTGGCTGCCTGCCTCACACTCCGGGCAATTTGGATGAGGCCAAATTGAGTGGCCACTTGAGAAAGACTTTGATTTTTACTCATTTAGATTACAGTCACAGCTGTAAGAACTCTTATCTTAGTAGATCTGTTATTAGTGTGGCACAGTGGACAGAACACTGGGCCTGGAGTCAGCTTCCTGAATTCCAATCTGGCCTCAGACACTTACTTACTGACTCTGGGCAAATCACTTAACCATGTTTGCCTGAGTTTCCTCATCTATAAAATGAGGTGGAGAAAGAAATGGCAAACTACTGCAGTGTGTTTGTCAAGAAAACCTCAGATAGGGTGATGAAGAATTAGATATTAGTGAAAACCTAACCACCACAAAAATCAGAGTTCCAAAGTTCCCTCTTGGTCTCCCAAAAAAACAAATAAAGAAAATAGAATGGAACCCAGCAGAAAGGCATCATGACTATCATTTACTGAGTGTGTCCTTGGGCAAGTCATTTAGCTCCTGTAGGCCTTAGGTTTTCCACCTTAAAGGGGGCTTCAGAAAGAAATGCTTCAAGAAGATCAGTAGAGTGTCTTTGGGGTGGGGGGTGGGAGGGTGTTGAGGGAGAACAGCAAGGAGTTTAGTGTCAGTGAATTGAAGAGTGGATGGGGTTGTATAAGGCCAGACAGTTTGCTTCCAGGCCAAAAATTATCTTTTAAATTAAAAGGACCAATTCATCAAATAAAATTATCTACCCACACACTAACACACACACATTGTGCTGATAACCTATTGTTCTAGTCAGAAAATTTAAACCCTAGGAAATATTCCATGTCACAAGTATATCAGAATAAAAGAAACCACAAATAAAGGACAAAAATTGTCTTAGAATAAAAATATCTTCTTTGAATAAATAAGATATATAACTTGCCCAAGGTCACAGAGCTTGGATAAAGGACATAGACCTGGGTCTCCTATCTCCTGTTTCTGCTACTCCATGGCAGGGCAGGAAAGAAAAGGGAGTAAAAGTATAAAAAAAAAAAAAAAAAAAAAGGAAAAATAGTTCTTGTACAAAGCAACAAAGAGAATTTATTTCCTTAAGAAACTTTGGTACAATGTCTAGATATGTATATGACACTTTGTCTTCCTCTGTAGAAAATGGAGGAAAATTCCCAGACATGCTGATTCCTAATATATTATTTACACAGAGGTTTAGATGTTCCATCGGTCTTTTCAATTTATGAGTTTGTTCAAAACCAGACTCATCTTTCCCACTACTTGCTTCTTCACTATTTCTGTCACTACCATATAATTCATCTTATATCTTGTGACTACCTTTAATTCCTTCATCTCTGTCATTTCATTCATACTGAGTCTGTTACTAAATTTTATTGCTTCCAACTCAGCTACAATTCTCACGTGTCTCCCCCTGCCAATTCCTGTAACTTCTATTTTGTGCAAGTTTGGTTGAGAGGTGAGCAATGGCAGTCATAGTACAGGGAATGTGCTATTTTCACCATATATTTGACAACCATCATACACACACAAACACACACGTACACATCCTTCAGAGATCTAAAATTTGTTTTGGCTGGAAAATCCACTGCCATGGAACAAGTGAGTAATGAGCTTGGTGATGCTGGTCCTCAAATGACAGGGGCACAACCCATATTCAAGTTCTTTCAGTCTTGGTAACATCTGCCCGAGTGTCTGCTCCCTTGGTTCAAAAGCCCAGGATCTTCTTCACTGAAAAAATTATTATAAATAATTTATTATAAATAAGCTCTTTTCTCACTCCACAAAGCATTTGTGTTGCTTAGCTCTTCTCGGTGCCTAGGAATGGTAGTATGTTGACTACTCAGCAGACAGAATTTACACCTTATGGTCTATTTTATATGATTACTGGGAAAAGAGCTAACAAAATGGGTTTCAGCTAAACTGTATTATCTTTGTTCTAGATTTATAAAATTTCACTCCCTGAGTGGGAGCAACATTTTTGCAAGATATAGAATAATAATAACAACACAACAATAAAGGCTTGCATTAATCAATCACAGCTCCCCAACTATTAGCACATCAATGTCCTAAATAGCCTACGTTCAAAGCCCACTGATGTCTCAATCCTCTTGATGTCTACATTCCCCAAGTCTGGCCTCTGGCCAGGAGCATCCTGCTGGACATCCTGTCAGTTGCCCTCTTGTATAAAAAACTTCAGCTTAAAAAAAAGTACAGAGCTTAGCTGTAACGTGTTGTCCACTGCTAACTCAAGGGGCTAGGCTAAGGGTATGTTCATTAAGGATACTGTGCTGGAGGGATTCTTTATACTTTTGTACTTCTGTGATCCTTATCTCCCCACTACTCTGTAACTCTCGGCCTTCATCAAAACACAAGTAAATACTAAATACATGTTCCAGACCTGTCTCAGAATGAATATGTGTGATTTGTCTTAGGAAATGATTGTTCTGCCCCAAATGAACAGCCATATACTTGGCTCTGGAGATGTCAGGAAAAATTATCCCAAGCAGTAAAGGCAATCTGGCAAAGAAGGAAAGAAGGGAAAGTTTCATACGTGATAATTCATGCCAGTAACCCACCAATTTCAAGCCAACATGTCACTTCAGTAACATGCCAAAACACACATCATGTTATTCCAATCACATACCAACATCATGATGGCACTCCAACAACATGCCAAAAACATACCAATTGCAAGGCAACAACATGCCAATGCACCTTTCTAACAATTAGAGAGATTCTAAAGTGAAATCTGGGAAAGTAGTAGGTTCCCCCTTTCTAGAGATCTTTTAAGAGAGCATAGATGACTATTTGTCAAGTATATGATGGAATTATTATTCAGTCACAGATGGGACTAAATGGACATTGATGTCATCTAACGCTATGATTCTGAGACTTTGTGATCAGACTTCTTATGGAAGATAGACATTAGCTGAAATTTGAAGGAAGCCGGGGAAGCAAGGAGGTAGAAATGAGGAAGGAAAGAATTCCAGATCAGGGGAATAGTCAACAAAAATGACTACCATACAAAGACAGAATGTCTTTTGTAGTGAACCCAGTTGGCATGTGTAATGCCATTGTGATACCCATAGCAACTGATATGAACATACCTACATATGTATTCCCAGGGTTTGTTCACAAAATATAATAAAGCCTCTTCCTCCAAGACAAAACCAAAATATTTACTTGGAACATTGCTATTAGGATGCCAGAAGGCAAGATTTAGTAAAGTACTCATCTTCAATCCAGGGAGCATGGACATTTCCCTTGGTTAAGCCTCCCAGCAAGCAAGTTCCCTTAGGCAAGTTCTTCCCTCAGCCTGTTACTGTCTTAGCCTACTGAGAGGGAGAATGAGTTCTGGATGGGTAATGGTTAGATCAACAATAATAATAGTATTTTTATAGATTTTCAAAATGCTTTACATATATTGCCTCATCTGACTCTCACAACCTTGAAAAGGTGTTATTATCCCAATTTTACAAATGAAGAAACTGATGCAAATTGGTTAAGTGACTTGACAAGGCTCACATGGCTAGTAAGTAGTAGAGACAGGATTTGAACACAGGTCTTCCTGACCTGACTAGTGCTTTAGGTTAATCAATCAAGCTAACAAGCAGTTATTCAATGCCTAATAGGTGCTAGGGATTCAAAAACGAAAATAAGTCAGTCCATGAACTCAAGGAGAAACTACATGCTCATTTAGAGGCATATGCAAAATATACACAAACCAGATACAAGGCAGCCTTTCTGGGAAAGGCTCTAGCAGCAAGAGGAACCATGAAAGGCATCATGTTGAAGCTGAGTCTTGAAGGAAACCTTGATCTTGTGATGGCTGAGAATGGCATCAGTGAAAGCCTTCCAGCTCTCAAATGTTGAGATGATCACATTCCAGGGAACCAGCCTGAGCTGTCCCTCTGTTCCTCAGGGTGGTGACTGGGAAACACAAACCCACATGGGCCACAAGCATGAGGCTTTGGATCTCTGAGCCTATAGAAGTAAAGGCTCCTCACTTCAGGTATGCTGAAGCTTGGTATGTGAGGTGACTTAAAGTTTTCTCTGGGGCTGAGGCTCTAAAACTCATCAATATAGGTGCTTTCTCCATTGGTGCAGATTGCAAATTATATCACTCACACTGTGATCCTTGATCCTTTCATCATGCAGGGTCTTTCTCTAGGTCTTTTCACACTTGGATTATCTCATTCTCTTTCCACCACTAGCTCACTTCCTTTTCTGATCATACATTATCTCAGTGATATTTTTATGCCACCTCTTGATTTTGATCATCAGTGGAAACATACATCAACCAGCCCGTACTTTTGCCCACCAGCATTACCTTTTAAGTCACCCACAAATTTTGATTCCTTGAAGAGTGGAGCATCCCAAGATTTTCAACCATACATCCTTGCCAGGAAAATGTGTTAAAAAGAAAGATATTTGTGTGATGGACCAATTTGAAATCTTAAAATATTACAGAGTTCCCAAATGTAATCCAGGGTGCTTTCTTCTTTCTCTATAATTCTGGAATGAACTCATTTTTCATTTATAGTGCTTATGCTAGATAAATGTACTGATCAACTAACTCAATGACCTGGTCATACAATGATATATCATTGTCTGTATTCACTTATATAAGATTTTGTTTCAAATTTTGTGTCTCCCTTCCCCCATTTGTAATTAATTGTGACGTATATAGCATGTTTGTTTTTACTTCATTTCTGTCAAACTGAATTCCGTACATGGTGTCCTTATATTTATCACACTCTGCTGCAGGGATTCTTAGCCTGGGGTCTACAACATCCCCTCCCCCCAAAAAAAAGGGAATCTATGGTTAAGACTTTAGGCAGTTTATGGATTTGAATGGGAAAAAATACATCTTCATTTTCACTATCATTTGATTTCTTTTGTAATCCTATGTATTTTATTTTATACATTTAAAGATAGTATATAATCACTATTGATTAGAGAGATGCAAATCAAAACAATTCTGAGGTACCACATCACACCTATCAGATTGGTTAACGACAAAAGAGGAAAATGATAAATGTTGGAGAAGATGTGGGCGAGTTGGAACTCTAATTCATTGTTGATGGAGCTGTGAGTTGATCCAGCCATTCTGGAACTATGCCCAAAGGGCCACAAAAATGTACATACCCTTTGATCCAGCAATATCACTTCTAGGGCTGTATACCAAAGAGATCCTAAAAATGAGAAAGGGTTCCCCATGTACAAAAATATTTATAGCAGCTCTCATTGTGGTGGCCAAGAACTGGAAATCAAAGGGATGCCCATCAACTGGGGAATGGCTGAACAAGTTGTGGTATATGAATGTAATGGAATACTATTGTGCTATAAGAAATGATGAACGGGAAGACTTCAGAGAGGCCTGGAAAGACTTATATGAACTGATACTGAGTGAAAGGAGCAGAATCAGGAGAACTTTGTACACAGCAACAACCACAGTGTGTGAGGAATTTTTCTGGTAGACTTAGCCCTTCACAGCAATGCAAGGACCTAAAAAATTCCCAATGGACTAGAGGCAAAATGCCTTCCACATCCAGAGAAAGAACTATGGAATTGGATTGCAGAATGAAGCAGACCATTTTTTCTTGTGTTATGTTTTGTTTTTCATGGTTTCTCCCATTCATTTTAATTCTTCTATGCAACATGACTAAGGTGAAAATATATTTGATAAGAATGTATGTGCAGAACCTACATAAGGTTGCATTTTGTCTCCAGGAAGGGGGGGGGAGGAGAAAAGAGGGGAAAAAAAATCTAAGATATATGAAAGTGATTGTAAAAAACTGAAAACAAATAAATTAATTAAAAAATAAAGATATTAATCTGGGAAGGGATTTGTAACCTTTACCATATTGCCAAAGGGATCCATGACCAAAAATGATCAATGACTTCCTCACTAGGCCATAATATTCAGTTGCTTTTGAGTTTTGGTTACCTAGTCCAGAAAGTTTTCAGTTATTTTTGTGGTTGTGTTCATCAAGTAGTTTTGTATGATCTTAACATATGCATGAGATATTCCATATTGGAAGACAGTCTGCAACATTACCTTTTGTTTTCTGTCAAATGCTTATTTTTAAAGCAATAAACATAGTAGGATCTTGTTATCTTTGAATCTTTCAGTCAAATATATGATTATAATGATGTAGTCTGCTATGGAGAATTATTTGTGAAAGCTTGATTGTTTCCTTCCTATATTTCCTATACATGTAAATTATTCTCTTTATGATTTTATAAAGATGAAACAACAGGCATGTTATTCTGTAGTAATTAATGTTCTCTCAATAGCTTTTGATGACATTATTATTATTCCCTAGCAAAGATTTTTTTTGATGCATTTCGCGTAAGAGCTATGATTAAGTGGGTTAATTCACTTTAAGGCAAAGAATATTGATAACATTCTCTTCCTACCTTTCACTATTTAATACTGCCTGGGTTTTTATTAAGCCAAATAATTGGGGTGAGAGTGGAAAAGATGTATTTTTGTACTTATACATTTCCCCTTATCCCAATACTCAACCTCTAGGAAGATGATGGAGAAGAAAGTCTGTGGTCTCCAGCTTCTTTCCTTCCTAGAGGAAGAAGGTAGTTATTCTCTTTGGTTTAGATCTCAAGAGTTCAGATATTTTTTGGATCTTTTATCCTTAATGAAAGTGGACAGTTCTTAAGAATACTCTGTCCCAAGACAAGGTCTTAAGCAAAATTCTGTCAAAGATGAGGAAAATATAAATTTTCTTGGGTTATGAATCTATGGTAATTCTGAGAGAAATCAGATCATTTTTTGTCCCAGTTTCTCCCCATCCCCAATCTGGATCTTAGAAATTTTATTTGGTAGTAGTTACTTGCATGAATTTCTTACAATTTATGTCTATTTCTGCTATATAACAATTACGTACATGATTAAATGTTAGCAACTTGATTCATTTGACTATAACATTAAGGTTTGTGTATTCTCAGATTTTATACCTTATTCTCCATCTAGTCTCCATTAAGTTTAAAAAACCTTAGAAGGAACATAAATAGTCAGATTGATAGATATTAAAAAGGCAGCGTAAGGAAGCTCAGAGTCTGTCAGAAACTCAGTATTCAGGGGGTTTGGAGGAACCAGAAGGAGCAGGGCAAAAAAGGCAGAATTCAGGCACAAAGGATTAGAAGCTAGAAAAGGCCACAGCTGAATAAGGTTTTCTGTCTCAGCACTGGCTGCCCCTGAGTAAACCTGGCCAGCAGTACAGATTGTGATCACTTACAAAGAATTAGCTGAGGAGCGTGACAGTTTGGTTGATGGCATTTTTTTTAAAAAAAGACACTTCAAACTGATAGTGAACTGAGGACCACCAGGAGAAAAATTTATACAATAACAACCAAAATGAAAGCATAAATAACTTTTAAAGGATTAGTAAATTTGATCAAGGGAAGGGAGCAAGCTTTTATTAAATACCTGTATGTCAAAGCACTGTGCAAAGAACTTTAAATATATTTTTAAATTTGATCTTCACAACAACCATATGTAATGGTGTTTTAAGGTTAATGGTGGGTGGGGGGAAGAGTTAAAGATCTTCCCCACCCATTAATAGGCCTCAATACCTTTTGCTAATTTCTACTGAGGCACTGAGTCAGAAGGTTGTGCCCTCCAGCTCTGAGGCAGTTGGATCTGTCTATTGATCTGTGATATATGGTCAGACAGTTGGAAACCCTGTCTGCTGGTCTTTCTGTTTGTAATTTCTGCTTGTAATTTGTGTGTATTTTTCCTGAAGTCCAGGGTGCTGACTTATCCCCCTGAACTAAGTGAATGGTATATGTACTTGATTAAAGTAGATTGTTGACCCCCCAAAAAGTGCTTTCATTTTAGAAAAGCAGATCTAATAATCTGTACAGCAGGCCCTCCTGTACACCAGGGTTCTTGCTAATACACCGTGGGAGGTAGATGCTATGATTAACCTCATTTTACAGTTGAGGAAACTGAGGCAGACAGGTTAAGAGATTTGCCCAGGGAACAGACTATCTTTTGCCTCTTTTTTAACCCCAGAACCTAGCACAGTGCCTGGCAAATGGTGGAGGAGAGAATGAAGAATCCAGGATGATTCCCAGGTTGCAAGCCCGAGGGATTTCCCTTTCCAGTAATAAGGTACGTGGTAGTAGGGTGGTGGGGGGAGGGTTAGGGGGAAAAATGAGTTCTGTTTTGGACATACAGACAGAGTTTAAGATATCTACCGGATATCCAGTTTGAGATATCTGAAAGGTAGCTGGAGATGCAAGATTAGGAGGTCAGCACTTTGGGACAGGTCAGGCAGATCTGAGAATCATCAGCACACAGAGGGCAATTAAATCCATAAGAACTGAGATCACCAAATGAAACAATGTAGAGGGAAAAAAAAGGCCCAGGACGTGTACATGTCCTATAGACATCTTAAACTCAACAAGTCTAAAACTCATTATTTCCCACCAAGCCCTCAACTCTATTGTTTACTTTTGAGGCACCACCGTCCTCCCAGTCAAGCAGGTTTGTAATCCTCCTCAGCTCTTCACTCTCACTTCTCATATCTACTCTGTGAGCAAGTCCTGTCACATTCCCTTTGTAACATCTCTGGAATCTACCCTTTCCATCCTCTGATCCTGGTGTAGGTTCTCTTCCTCTCATCCCTGGATTGTCACAATAACCTGCTAGTGGCTCTGTTTTAACCATTTCCTTACTCTAGGCCACCCATAACTCACCTATTCAAAAGTGCAGGTTTGGCGCTTAGTTAATAAACTGCATTGGTTCAACAGCTAACTCTGGGATCAATGATAAAATTGGGGGGCTTAATAGAAAGCCAATCTCTGAATCAGGAGGTCCTGGGACACAAGACTTGCTTGTGATACATACCAGCTATGTGACTGTGGGCAAACCACTTCTCACATCATCTCTTCATAACCTCAGGCCAATCACCATGCCTGGGATGAAACTGAGACATCCTCCCCCAAACTTCCCCCTCCCCCACAAAAATACACCCAAACAACAACAAAGAGAGGATATGAAGTCAGAAGCCCTGGGTTCAAATCCCAGCCGTTCCACTTCCTGGAACCTCTCTGGATTTGAGTTTCACCAGTCTGTAAACAATAAGGTGAGCTTTCAGGTTCCTTCTATTCCCTAATATAGGATCCTTTGCTCATTTTCTGCCACAGGCAATAATAGTAACATTGTCACTATATTGATTTCGTTTTGTGTGTGATGTGCTGATGACATAACCTACCTTATTACTCACTTTCAGGCCTGAAAATCCTCCAGCAGAAACACTGACTTCAACTGTTCTTTCTGGGAATATGATGGGTTCTTTGGCCTTCCATGGAAATGGAGCTTAGAGACTTTTAATATAGAAGGCATGTCCAACAGAGAAGCACAGATCTGTTACTCAAATGCAAAGTCCTACATTTAGCTGCACAAGAATACTCCCCTTGTTCTGCCCAAAGCAACGATGACCTGTTCAGAATGTTACTTGTTTTGGGCTCAGCATAGGTTCACAAATCATATAGGTAGTAACTCTTTTACATAAATATTTTAAATGATCTACAATTTAGTTTAACCTTAAGATTTTTTTCTTTATTGTATTAAGACTGCAACTTGGGTCAAGAACTTTTTATCTTCATGCCTGAAAAAGTGTTCATTTCCCATCACATGTCCCTCCCCTTCAGTCCTAAATACAATTCTCCAGTGCTCCCCAGAATCAGAAGTTTATACAATGGCATGTACTTTTAGAAACAAGACATATACTAATCCACCTAATATTTTATTTATTTGGCTCTAAGCATTTGCATGAAAATGAATCTATACTCTAGGTACAGAATACACTGTAATAGCACCAGAGGGGCACATCCTCTCTCTGCTTTCTATATTTTCAATACATACATGTGACTTTAGTAAAAACCAGACGGTCCAGTTAAGAAGAGCCCTTTGCCCTTATGCCTAGCCCTTTTGGAAGTTGTCAGTTATGATGGATGTTTAAAATTGATCATTACTTTTTACATATTGTGTCACCTCAAAGAATGGATGAAATCCAGAGGCTCAAATGTTGGCATGAGATAAAATCATGTCCATTTATTTTTTCTGCATTTTTAGAATTAATTAGCATAAAATTAAATACGTTGAATGTAATAAATTCATCCATACAAGTGCAAGGTTCCAGCTATAATGTAGTTCATGGCAGATTTATTATTTTAAAAAATGTACCAGTAAATCATAAAAGAGGGAGCATGTCCATTTAACTTTTATTGAAGTATATAGGTCTTCGGAAATCAAACTTGTGTGCATTAAGGTATGGCCAAACATAGAATCTATCAAATTCAGTGAAAAGTTGTTGACTTTAAATAGTAGCTGTAAGAATGACCAATATATATTCTTTGTTACAACTGCCCTCACTCTACAAGTAAAAAAAAATAATAAACATTCAGTAAACATTCTTTCCTAAGGTAGTTTCCCTTATATAGCAGTGATTTATCCATTTCTCGTATACACAAATTTTTTGAACATACCAATCAGTGGTTCTCACAATTGAAAAATAAAAGCACAAAAAAGTTTACACTCTTGTACAGGTAAATAAAAGATCATCTTGAATTAAACTGTATATCCTTAAGGGCATAGTATAGTTTCAGTTCCATTACCTATGACATAATTATTAGCTTCTTACATACAAATATTGACATATTTGGCTTGTGCTTCAAAGCCTCTGTGTCTATAAAGCCCATGTCAGTGCAGCTCATAACTGGAAGTCACCCTCGAGTTCTTTACTGCTGCTGGGGGTGACCTGGTCATGCAATGCAGTCTCCTCAGAGCCCGCTGCAGCACTGCACATTGCTGAGGAGTCCTCAGCCTCCGGGTCCAAGCCGTCCGGACAAGGGAGTTTTAGAAGCTCTTCTCGAAGTTGTGCAGTATGGCGCTAAACACAGGGGCAAAGAAGAGTGATTTTAAGATTGCAGATCATGGCGGAAGAAAGAAACATTTATATAAAGGGAAGGGAACAAGCAGTTATTAAGCACCTACTATATGCCAAGTACTGTGTGGTGCTAAATGTTTTACAAATATTATCTCATTTAATCCTCACAACAACCCTGTGAGACAGGTGCTATTATTACATTTTCTGGGGGTTGGAGGAAGGAGAAATGAGGCTGGTGGTGATTAAGTGACACAGTAAGTTCAGGTCTGACTCCACTCCTAGTGCTCTATCCACTGTACCACCCAATTGCCTAAACAAAATACAATATACTAATATAGAAATCCAATTATTATATACATGGTCAACTATAAAAATAACACATTTATGAGACCAATAAGAATAAAATCAAGAAGGAAATGATTTAAATGAGTTCTGAAATGTACTATTTGGTGGATAAAAAGATTTCTGGTCTACGAAGATAATTCTCCACACTGATTAAGGTTATAGTCTACAGTTTTTGAGGAAAGGGGAGATTATCCTCAAATATGTACAATGTTTCATGGCATCATCATTCAAAGACTATACAGAATTGATGTTCAAAATCAATATATGCCTACGAGAAGCATGGTAATATGCTAGGCACCAGGAATAAAGGTACATCAAGCAGTCTTTGCTTTCTAAAAAATATTTTCCGTTTGCTTAGAGTGGGAGTTGAGGATATGGACAGATAGAGAGATTGTCTGAGGAGTTTGGAAATATTTTGTTTAAAATGGAGTAAATACTGAAGAAGTGGGATGTGGATGCACATTTAAAACACCCTTTTTAGTAAAACTGAAAATAATAAGAAATAATGTTTCTCTGGTCTTAAAAAATCTTTCTAGATTTCCTGGTTTGAAGGTGCTTTAGGTAGAGGGCTAAAGGTCTTTCTTTTTGTTGTCAGGGACTTGGCGACTTCTTGGCAAAGATACTGGCGTGGTTGGTCATTTCCTTCTTCAGCTCATTTTATAGATAAGAAAATGGAGACAAACAGGGATAAGTGATTTGCCCAGAGTCACACAGTTTACTAAGTTGCTGAGGCTGGATTTGAAATCGGGTCTTCCTGATTCCAGGCCCAGTATGCTATGTACTGTGCAATCAAGCAAAGTCTTTCTTAGGGAAATGGATTAAGTGCGGTTACCAAAAATGTTTATGGATCAGTATTCCCTACCCCCAGAACTGACTGGGCTATAGATCCATCAGAGGGAAGTCTCCCTATTACCAGAAGTAAGGGAGGAGTAGCCCTTTGTTTATTCCAAGAGAATACTTTAGGGAGGGGGTCATAAAAGGAACTAAGTAGAAACTATTGTTTACGAATATTCTTTATTCAAGATTTCTGTGTCTATTTCAAGAAGATCTGAAGTAATATGTCGGAGGGCATGGGGGAACAATATAGTAGTATGGAACTATGTCTTTCTGAAATGGCTTAGGTATAGAATAACAATGAAGTGAATAAATTATTTCTGGCAGATCTGTGCCTAAAATAGAATATAGTATTTTTTCTTCAATAGGGCAGAATGACCTGGGCAAAAAAATGTTTTTAATAAGTTCAACTTTGTTATATTGAATAACTGTTATACTGAGTGTTTAGTTACGCATTTTGAGCTTCAGTTCCCTCATTTTTAAAGGAAGGATAATGTTATTTGTATTATGTAATTTATGGAGTGATTGTACTAATCCAATAAGATAATGTATGCACTTTGAAATCTATAAAGGGCTATAAAAATATTAGGAAGATTAGAAGCAAGGAGTCTAGAACAATAATAGCCTAGGTATGAAGCGATAAGTGATTGGTTTAAAGTGATGATACAAAAGAAATATTATTGTTATGGAAAACAAGAGATACATTTCAAGAATGTCTCAAATTCTGAAGAAAATTTGAGGAAGACAAGGATTAGTGATTAAATAGATGAATGCTAACTTTTCAGAGTAAAGTAGAATTGTGGGGACAATGCAATGGGCTAGCCTAAAAACAACATAGGCTGCAGGGAGTAAAGAAGAGAATAGAGAGCCTCAGAAGTAGCAGGTGTAGACTACCCTTTCTAGAATTTTGGCAACTAGAGTTTGCAACATTTTCATTTGGAAATGAGAAGAGAAATAGAGTGACGACTCCAAGGGAGTGCCAAGAGTGAAAGGAACTTTTTTTCAGAAAAGCAGAGTCCTCAGAATGTTTACAAGTATAACAGAGAGTGCTAAGAGAGTACTATGGTTAGAGATTAAGTGCTTTTGACTTAATAAAAATTCTGTTCACAGATCATAGCCTCTAGTATAAGGAAACCCCCACCCGAAACTAATTTATTGGCAAAACTATTGGCCATCTTCTGCAGAGGGTTTAGTTGGTAGTACAGATCACTTAATTTCAATTTTTTCCCCCACTTATTTTCCTTTTCCTTTAAGAGTCAAGGAAGGTACCAGTTAAGATGTGATAATTTTGTTAAAACTGCTAAAACAGTCTGATGTTGCTGACAGGATTCCCATTATGCAGAAAACAAGGGCTGGTTTAACTTACCTTCAAAGCTGCTGCATGGTGAGACATGGTCCTGCCTACCCGTTTGTCACTGCTATATTGTTGTATATCTGCAATCCACTCCTCACATTGAGCCATGATCTCAACTCTTTTCAAGTAAAAATGTTTGTGTATAACCTGTAAGAAAATAGGCAATGTAAGAATATGTAACACATTTATGTACCTTTATATAATGCAAGTGATTTTCACAGTTTGATGCAATTAAAAATAAAATGAAAAGAATAATTCATCAGCTGTATTCTATCCTACCCAAAGTAAAGGCTGACACAATGCAGGTGGTTTTGTAAATGCCTGGTAGTCAGAATGGGTAGAACAAATATAAACAAAAAATCTAGGTCAGATTGATACCAGGATGTTTTCAGAGTTCCAAAATTCAAAGAACTAAAATGAATAGGGAAACTGACTGTTAGAGGCAGAGATTTAGGCTAGACAGTTTGTAAAATATAAGGAAGCAAGACTGCCAAAATTTTTGGTGGGTGAGGAGGTAGAAAGCAGATGGTTTCTTTCATTTTAAATTTTCCTTAAGACCTCTAAGCTTTTAAGGTAGTTCCTGGCATTCCTTCCACCCCTATGGCATTAGGATCTTCCATATTTCCTTTGTGACTTGCCATGACTGGAAAGTTGGGATCATTTAACTTCTTCAGCTACTGTACATAATATGATTTTAACTTAATTCAGACCTTACTGTATCTCTTGCTTGGTCTTACCACCTGCTGTAGGACTAAGTCCTCCAGACCAGCAGATATAGCTATTTGATCTGCTGCTGAACCCCAGGTAACTCTGAGTCATTCCTTTGGGGAGTGGAGAAAGGCAGCTTCTTTACCCCAGGTCCTAGAGGTCATTCACCCCTTGGGGATGGAATACACTAATGTCCTTTTACTCCAGTAATGCAGGCCTTCTATCTGACCTGGCAGTGGTCATGTAGTGTTGGTGGCTGCAGCAAGGGAGCTGAGCTGCCCTTCCTTTTACTTCACCAAGCTGGTGATGTAAAAGTTTCATTTAGCTGGTTCTTTTATATTTAGTTTTTATTTTTAAAATAAAAATAGGTGTATTTTCCTGTATCTTTGGACATAATCTTATTTGTGGTTTTAAATGTTATATTTATAGTTTTCCTTATATTAAACTAATCTTACATTATTTGGTAAAAATCGAATCTGATCATAGTGTATAATCTTTTAAATATATTGCTGTAGTCTGTTATAATATTTTTTAAAAATTTACTTTTTGATTTCTTGCTTTTTACATCATTTCCACAGTATCCATCCCCTAACAGCCAAGTTATATAATAAATATTCTCAAGGGCCAAAAAACAAACAAACAAGCAAAAAAACACAACTAATTCATACAATGAAAAATCTGAACATGTGTAATGACTCATCTTCACAAAGGGGTGGGATGCGGGTGTCTCCTCATCTCTCTTCATCTGTGTCCTGCCTGATTTATATAATTTTTTAATATTTACTTTTAATTTTTTTGTGTGCTCTTGTTCTTTCCATTTACATTGTTACAGTTACTGTGCATTGTTTTCTTGGTTCTGCTAGCTTCACTCTGCTTCGTGTAGATCTTTCCTGCATTCATCAGTTATCATTTCTTACAGTGTAGTTATATTCTATTACATTCATGTTCTGCAATTTATTTAGTCATTCCTCAATTGATAAGCATCTATATTGTTTCCAATTCCTTGCTATCACAAAAAAAGTCCTACTATAAATACTTTGGTATAAATGGGGACCTGTTCCTTATAATGGCTTTCTTGGTGTGTAAGCCCAGTAATGGAATCTCTGGGTCAAAGGGAATGAACATTTTTGTTATTTGCTCAGTTCCATGAAGACCTACAACATCTTCTAGAAAAAAACATTTAAAAAAGTTGTCACAGTAATCGTTGGGAATTACGTTAAAAAAGGAAATCAAAAGATAACTGGAATAACAGGCAAGTTTAACCTTGGAATACAAAATGAAGCAAGGCAAAGACTAATACAGTTTTGTCAAGATAACTTGTTGGTCATAGCAAACACTTTTTCAACAATCCAAAAGGTGATTCTACATATGAACATCACCAAATGGTAAATACTGAAATCAAATTCATCATATACGTTGCAGCCAAAGGTGAAGCTCCATATAGTCTATACAAGACCTAGAGCTAACTGTTGCTCAAGATCATGAGGTTCTAATTTCAAATTCAGACTTTAAATTGAAGTAGTGAAAACCATGAGACCATAAAGGTATGAATTAAAAAACATCTCTTATGAATATGAAATGGAAGTGATGAATAGAATTAAGGAATTACACCTAGTAGATAGCTCAAAGTTTCACTGAGTTAAGTGATTCTCTTTGCCGTGATGGCAGGAGGGATATTAAAGGTCATATTATAAAAAAATTAAAAGAAAATCAGAATATGTACCTCTTACAAATGAGGGATAGAGATAATTGCAAAAGATAAAAGGGATAATTTTGATTACATGAAACTGAAAAGGTGCTGCACAGACAAAATTCTGCATCTAGGATAGGAAGAAAAGCAGTTAAAAGAGGAAAAAAAACATTGTTATCAAATTTCTCTGATTAGGTTTTGGTATTCAAGAACATACACACACAGACAATATGTGTGCATACATACATATATGTACTTATGTGTATGTATGTCTATATGTGTATATGTATATATACATATATATGTATATCGTCTCAGATATGCAGACAAATACCACTCTTGATGGCAGAAAGTGAGTAAGAATTAAGAAGTCTCTTAATGAAGGTAGAGGGGCGTGTAAAACCTAGCTTGAAGCTTAACATTAAAAAAACTAAGATGATGGCAACCAGTTCAATCATTTCCTGGCAAATGGAAGGAGAAGAAATGGAAGTAGTGTCTGATTTTATATTCTTGGATTCAAAGATTATTGCAGAAGGCAATTGCATCCATGAAATTAAAAGACACTTGTTGCTTGGAAGGAAAATTATGGCAAATCTGAATGGCATATACTGAAAAACAGAAACATCACCTTGCTGACTCAAAGCTATGTTTTTTTTTTCAATAGTAATGTATAGCTGTGAGACCTGGACTAAAAAAAAGAAAGCTGAATGCCACAGAATTGATGCTTTTGAATTGTGGTGCTGCAAGGAGACCAAAACAGTCAATAATAAAAGAGATTAATTCAGAGTACTCATTGGAAGGATGGATACTGAATCTGAAGGTCAAATAATTTGGCCACATGATGAAAAGACAGGGCTGGAAAAGATACTGGTGTTGGGAAACATTGAAGGCAGAAGGAGACAGCAGAAGATGAACCAGACATAAAGAGTCATGGAAACAATGAACATGAGCTTGGACAGACTTCAGGAGATAGTGGAGGACAGAAGGGGCTGGTGTGGCATGGTCCATGGAGTCATGATGAGTCAGACGCTACTGAATGAATGAACAACAAATCCATTTGGAATATATTGTGGAACATGTTGTAAAGTTCTGGACTAAGGGCAGGTAGGTGGTGCATTGGATAGAGACTGGGCCTAAAGTCTGGATGATCTATATTCAAATCTGATCTCAGACACTTAGTGTGACAGTGGACAAGTGATTTAACTTTGGTCTGCCTCAGTATCTTCTACCACAAAATGGGGACCATCATAGCACCTAGATACTAGGATTGCTATGAAAATCAAATGAACTAATATTTGTAAAAGTGTTTAGCACAGTGCCTACCACATTAAGCAGTCTATAAATGGTAGCTATGAACTAATATTTGTAAAAGTGTTTAGCACAGTGCCTACCACATTAAGCAGTCTATAAATGGTAGCTATGATTATATTATTATCATTTCTGCCAGATTGTTTTCCAGTTTTTCTGGCATTTAAAAAAAACCAAAACATCAAATTACATAGAAAAGTTTTTTCCCCTAGGTAACTTATGTTTTCCACTTTATCAAAGACTGGATTACTGAATTCCATTGTTTCTGATTCTTTCTCTAGTCTGTTCCATTGATCTACCCCTCTACTTTTTAATTGATACCAAATGGTTTTGATGACCAAGGCCTTATGATATAGTTTGAGGTCTGTTCCTACCTCTTTCATCAGTTCTCTTCTAGATCTTTTGTTTTTTCATTTTATTTAGTATTTCTGTATAAATATTACAATATAGTTTGATAAGACATGGAGGCAAGGAGAACAGAAAATACATAAAGAGTTTGGTATGCAAAAAAACTAAAGTTCGCCATGTAAACTTGCAGGAACACGAGATGGGGTGGAAGAATTCTTACATTTATGATTCCCCACCTCCCCTTCTTTATTTCTTCCTGGTTTAGGGTACTCAGATTATATTTGCATCATAGAGCTTGGTAGAATCCCTTCTTTTCCAAATTTTGAGAAAAGTTTATGTAATGTTGCAATTTTTTTTTTTTCAATCTTAGCAAAAATGTAAAACCATCTGGTTCACTTATGGCTCAATATATTTCTTCTTTTGATAATCTGAATATATTTTTTAAAGTATTCAATCATTTCACCTAAATTTTACATTTTGCTGATTTATGTTTGGGCAGAATAATTTCTGATCAATTCTTTTATTTAATCTTCATGTGAAATTGCTTTTGTTATTGGAAATTTAGTTTTCTTTTTTTATTTAAAGTTAGGTTAGGTGTTTAATTTATTAGTTTTTTAAAGTTTCTAGTTTTACTTACCAATTTTGATGTTGCTTTTTTGCATTTAATCTCTTTTCGGTGTTTCATCTGGGGTTTGCAGTTTGGTTTCTAAGTTTTTATAGTTTGTTTAACTGCATATTTATTAGTTCATTTGTCTGTTAGTTCTCCCTCTTGGTAATGAAGTGTTAGTGACATCAATTTTCCCTTAACAACTGCTTTTTAGTCACATCACCAAAGTTCTGGTATATTGTCTCATTTGTATTCATTTTTCTTTGATGAAATTATCTACTATTTTTATTTGTTCTTTGACCAACCTGTTCTTCAGGATTATTTAGTCTCAAATTTTTAATCCTTTTTTAAAAGGCTCTTTGTTGAACATAATTTTTATTGTGTTGTGGTCAACAAAGGATGTGTTTAATATTCCTGCTTTTATCAATTCTTAAATTTTTAAGTCTAAAACAATTATGTTTTATAAAGGTGCTATGAACAGTTAAAAAATACCTTCTCTCTCCTTCACTGTAATTCAGTAACTGCCAGGTCTATTACATGTAACTTTCCTAAAATTCTAATTAGTTCCTTAAATTTTTCTTGTCCTTTTGTTAGATTTGTCTAAACCTGAAAGGGGTGCAATGAGGTCACTAACTAAACTAGCATATTTTACTATCTACATATCCCTAAAAATTAATTTTTCATCTGAGTATATAATTGCTATGCCATTTGGTGTGTGTGTGTGTGTGTGTGTGTGTGTGTGTGTGTGTGTACACACACACACATACTGATATTGTCTATGGAACATTTAATTATACTGCAGTTTACCTATTCATCTCTTTTAATCATGTTGATCTTTAGTATTGCCTTCCCTGAGATCATGATTGCTATCCCTGCTTTTCTGACTTCTTCTGAAGCAAAATAAATTTTGGTTTAGTTCTTTATTTTATCCCTGTATAAATCTTAGTTTCAAGTATGTTTCTTATAAACAATATGCTGTTGAATTCTGCTTTTGAAATTTTACTCATGGTTATAATGGTTGAGTATTTGTCTTCATCCCATCCTCTTGTACTAATTCCTCTCCTTACTCCCATTTCCCTTCTTTACAAAGAAGGCAACAAAAGAGTAATACAGTGCTCAAGAAAATTAAGTAATGTGATTCTACTACACTGTTGGTCCCCTTATTGTGGCCCATTTCTTTCATTTTAGTCATTCTCTTTCCCCTCACAACCAATCAGCCAAAGCTGGAGTTTCTTTTGCATCTGACTTATGACTGGTTCTCCCTTATTCTTTCCTTTCTTTCAAACCTCTCCTTCCCCCTCCCTATTCTTTCTGATTTTTCTGTTGAGTTTAATGTTTTTCTATACCAAATTTTGTGCTTAGTGTGTTCAGGTGCAATTGTGAGTTTCTTCTGACTCCTATGTTTGCATTTCAAAGACTATTCAGCTCAGATCTTTTTATCTGGAATATGTGGAAGTCCTTTTTTTCACCAAAGATCCAGCCTCCTCTCCACCCCCCCACCCCACCCCCATATACTCAGTCTCACAGGGTAAGCTATTCTTAGTTGTTAGGCATTTTTTGCCTTTTGAAACACTATTCTAAGCTTTCAGGAGAGGACCAAGAAATTCTATTTTCACTTTGCCCTTTGAATCTAATAGATCTAGGGAGCTTTTAATCATGACATTTTGGAATATGGTATCCAGGCCCTTTTTTTCGTTGTACTTTTCAGGTAGTCAGAAGATTTGACCACTTTTCTAGGTCAACTGTTTTTGAAAGGAGGAAACTTATATTTTCTTTTCTTTTCTTTTTTTTTATTTTGTGATTTTGATTCAGTATTTTTTCTTGTGATTTTGTCTCAATGATCTGTTTCATTAATTTCAACTTTCCTTGGGTTATGATTTCATACATTTTCTGTTTCAAGGTGTTTATTTTCCTATTCTTGTCTTAGAGTGCTCATTTCATCTAAAATATGCTTTATAAATCAATTATTCCATATCTTAAGTAACTAATAAACTTTATAGCTAAGCTATACATGAATCTGAGACTGTAGCCACAGTGGCTGTGGAGTTATTTACTCTATTCTGCCCAGAACATCCTTAGAGCTATAAGCTTTCATCAGGGCCAGATTCTGACTGGGTCCTGCACACTTGGATGGGATGCAGTCCCTTGTTTGGTCCCAATCTGTATTGTCTGACGTTCTGTCACCATCTTTCCCTTCTGCTGCTATCTGCTGTGAACAAAGGGCTAGCAGGGTCCAGGCTTACCTGTATCTTCATAGTACAGAACGCTAAGCTCTGTGAGGTCCTGAGAGGTGGTTCATGCCAGCCTGCTGCAAGCTTTCAAGGCCTCTCAGGTGTGAAGACTAATTGCTGGACTCTAAGAAGGAGCATAGTTGGCTCCTGTCATAATTGCCTCATTATGTTAGGGTTTCCTAGCTGGAGCATTCTGAGGATGTAGGAACAAGACAGTTTCTGAGTTTTTGCCAGTGCCACACTTAGTGCCTTCAGGCTTCTGGTTAATCCATTTTGCACATCTAGGCCGGAGGTACTTACTTACTACTTACTATAGTTTTTCTATTTTTTTAATCATTATTTGGTTTGGTGCTCTTGCATTTTATTTTTTTCTGGAATACATGTATGGAAATTGGAGTGCTCTGTTCCTATTCATTCTTCCAGTTTGATCAGAAGTCAATAAAAATTTATCTGGAAATTTCCCTGAATATTATTGCTTTTCTTGTCTTTCTTTTTCACTACTCTCTATTTATTTTCTCTTGTCTGGTGGTTCCTTTTCAATATCTTTTGGGTTTTTTTTTCATGGTGACCTCACTAGCAATCAGGATTTAAATGATCCACTCTATGCAGATGACTCCTAAATCTACAACTCCCAAATCACCCCCCTAAAGTCTAGACTCACTGCTAATTGCTGCCAACTACCTGCTGGATATCTACATGGAGATGTCCCATCAGCATTTAAGAATACAGGAGGATGAAGATTAGTCAAAACTGTTAAAAGGCCCAGGGAAATTTCAAAATCCAAGTGAATATCCTATCAACTTCTCAAAATAAATTCTCTAAAAGAGAATTCATCATCTTACTTCCAATTTCTGTTGAGAACATCATCATCCTTTTATAATCAAAAGGTTCACAATACCAAGGCAATCCTGACTGTCCTCATTCCTTTACTTCTCACAAGCAATGAACTGCCAAAACCTATGAATTCTACCTCCACAATTCCTCTCTTTAGCACTCTTTCCTCTGCTCACACAAGTACTCATTAACTCCTCCATGGATTATTTTAACAGCCTCTAAATTTGTCTTCCTGATTGTAGTCTGTTTCCCCCTCTAATCCATCCTCCATATTAAAAAATATATTAGGACACAGACCTGACCATGTCACTCAAATAATAAAATGCCTGAGCTCTCCCCTAAGCCCCTCAAAATACATTTGAAAATTACTCTAAACAAATTCTAGAGTAGCAGAAGCCACAAAATAACAGACTGAAGCAAATTTCCAGCCCAAGACAATCTGGAAGATTGACAGGAAGAGTGTGGAGTACAGTCCAGCGTGGACCACACTAGCATAGATGGGGCTGGAGCAGGCCTTAGGGGACTGAGTCACTGACAGATGTGGTGGTTTCCAGATTTCTCAACGCACAAACATCAAAGACAGCTTCAAAGGTCAGTGGGAAAGGTCTCTCACCTGGGTGAGAAAGGAGTATGGTCTGGCCCTAGGTCCAGCCTCAGCCCCAGGGTGGCAGCAGTCACTGCTGCAGCAGCAATTGCTTCTGGAGCTCACAGCCTACAGACAATGGGGGAATCAAGCAGCTTATCTGGGTCACAGTCGGAAGTGGTGGCCCTGGGTTGAGGAGAAGTATTAGTGTGTGGAGTTTGTGGAGGAATTCTCCTCACAGTTCCAAGGCAGAAAAGAGTGTTTTTGGTTGCTCACAGACCAGAGCACAGGCTGTGAGAGGAGTAACACCTCTCCTTTGATCATACCACTTTGGAAGAACTGAAAATTTACAGGTCCGTAGAAATATTTCTGAAAACAGCTGCTCAAAACCTGTGAAGCTTGAGGTAGTACACCCTCCATGTAACAAAGAGCTCAAAAGTAAAGTAATTGGCTGGGAAAATGAGCAAATGGGGGAAAAAATTGTACTACAGAATCTTACTTTCTTGGTGCAAAGGTATTTACTTACATCCTTGGTGACAAGGAAAATCAAGACATACAACCAGAAGACGACAACAAAGTCAAAGCTTCTGCATCCAAAGTCTCCAAGAAAAAATATGAATTGGTCTCAGGCCATTGAAGAGCTCAAAAAGGATTGTAAAAATCAAGGAAGAGAAGTAGAGGAAAAATTGGGAAGAGAAATGAGAATGATGCAAGAAAATCACAAAAAATGAGTCAACAGATTGCTAAAGAAGACCCAAAAAATGCTAAAGAAAACAACACCTTTAAAATTAGACTAACCCAAATGGCAAAAGAGATCCAAAAATTCAAGCAGGAGAAGAATGCCTTAAAAAGCAGAATGGGTCAAATGTAAAAGGAGGTCCAGAAGCTCACTGAAGAAAATAATTCCTTAAAAATTTGAATGGAACAAACGGAAGCTAATGCCATAACAAGAAATCAAGAAATTATAAAACAAAACCAAAAGAATGAAAAAATAGAAGACAATGTGAAATATCTTACTGGAAAAACAACTGACCTGGAAAATAGATCCAGGAGAGATAATTTAAAAATTTAATAGTTTAAAAATTACTGGAATACCTAAAAGTCAAAAAAAGAGCCTAGACATATTTCAAGAAATTATCAAAGCAAATTGTCCTAGTATTTTATAACCAGAGGGTAAAACAGAAATGGAAAGAATCCACTGATCACTACCTGAAAGAGATCCCAAAAGGAAAAACTCCTAGGAACATTGTGGTCAAATTCCAGAATTCTCAAGTCAAGAAGAAAAGTTTACAAGCAACCAGAAAGAAACAATTCAAGTATTGTGGAAACACAATCAGGATAACACAAGATTTAGCAGTTTCTATACTAAGGGATCTGAGAGCTTGGAATATGATATTCCAGAGGTCAAAGGAGATAGGATTAAAACCAAGAATCACCTACCCAGCAAAACTGAGTATCATACTTTGGGGGGAAAAAAATTGGCATTCAATGAAATAGAGGACTTTCAAGCATTCTTGATGAAAAGACCAAAGCTGAATAGAAAATCTGACTTTCAAATATAAGAATCAAGAGAAACATGAAAAGGTAAACAGGAAAGAGAAATCATAAGAGATTTATTAAAATTGAACTGTTTACATTTCTACATAGAAAGATAATATTTCTCATCACACTCATTCAATCACGTGCCAAATCTGCCCATTTCTACTTCCACAACATGTTTTTTATCTGACCCTTTCTTTTTACACAACAGCTACTATACCTTAGTTCCAACCCTCATCATATCTCCCATGGATTACTGCAATGGCAACCTAATTGTCCCTTCCAATTCCCACCATTCATTCAGCAGCTAAGCAATGTCCCTTAAAACACAGATATGGCCATGTCACTTTCCTACTCAACAGACTCTGGTCAAGAATCAAATAGAAATTCCTCTGTATGGCTTTCAAAGTCCTTCATAATTTGCCCCAACCTATCTTTCTAGCCAGCTTGAACATTACTACCTCTACCACGTTCTGCAATCTCGCTAAACTGGTTTTCTATCTGTTCCTCATACACTGTATACATTGTCTATCTCCATGTCTTTGAACTGCTTTCTCTCATTACATTTCTTTCTCCTCTCCTCATAAAACTTCAATATGTAGATCAAATAGCACCTTAAGGGCCCCATGGTAGATATTTCAATAATTTTTCTTCTCCTTATTCTATACCAGAGGTGTCAAATATGCTCAGCAAGTCACTCCAGAGTGTGACGTGAACCAGATTAAAATGTAACTGGGAAATATTTAAAAAATAAATATCAATCAATGAACATTTATTAAATGCCAACAACGCATCAGGTACTGGGCTAAGTGCTGAATATAAAATAAATGTACAGCAGAACATAGATAATGTTAACACATGTGGTTTTGTAAATCAGTATGTGGTCCACAGGGATCTTTATGTATGATATAGTGGCCCCCATATCTATATGAATCTGATACCACTGCTTTATACTATCATTATCCCCATATCGTTGAGCATATAACTTTCCCTCCTTACCTGAGAAAACAGAGGTCATTTTTTTTGAATTCCTTAAGTCTTACTTACCCCACTTCTCAAAAAACGGTATCTATTTTCACCTGTCATCTTTCTTCTAAACTCTGAGAAAGTGACTCTTCTCATACTGAAGTCAATCCTGTCTCTTGAACTTGCCTCATGAATTATTACCCCTTTCTCTCAACTTAATTCTCTTTCTGATGGCTCTTTCCTTTCTACCTGTAGATGTGCTTAAATCTCTATCCTTTAAAATCTTTCAACTAGGCCACCCTCTCAAATTACTATCTTATATGCCTGTTCCCTTTTACTGCCAAGCTCACAGAAAGAGTATCCACATTCATTGCCTATACAACCAAAGCTCCCATTCACTTTTACATTTAGTTGCTAAGACTAATTCTATGTTAACAATGTCTTTCAATATCTGTCTCCTTGTTTCCAAACAACTTCTACCTCCATTTAAGCCCTCATTACCTCTTGTCTGTAATATAAGACAGCCTCCTAAATGGTCTCTCAGCCTTCAATCTTTCTCCAATCCATCCTCTACCCAGCTGCTAAAGTAAGTCCTAGAACAGTTCTGATGCTACTTATTTCCCTGTTCAATAAAATCTAAAGGCTCCCTAGAAGCTCTAGGATCAAATGCAAATTCCTGTCTGACATTTCAAGACCTTCAACACCAAGCTCCAAACTACATTTCAAACCTTATTATCTATCACTCCCCTTCACACACTCTATAAGTCAGCCAAACTTGGTGCCTTTGCATTGGACCCCTGTTCTCAGAATGTCTTTCCTTACGTAAGCCTCTCAGAATTTGTTTTCCTCCAAAGCTTAAATCTCAAATGCCATATCCTATAAGACATTTTCCCTGACCCTGGAGCTGTTAGTGTCTTCTCATCAAAGTTCCTATATATTTACTTTGTATATACAGAGTGTGTGTGTGATATATGTAGACAGATTTAGATAGAAAGTCTGCATATATGTTATTAATCTATATAGAATATAAGCATTTCATAGAATATAAGTACAAGGTATGTTAATTTTTATCTTCATATCCTTAGTGCCCAGAACATACTAGCTGCTTTTTAAATAGTTGGTGATTGATTTAAAAGGCTTCTAATCTCATAGTTCTACTGAAACTACTCTCTCCAAAGTTACTGAAGAGCTCTTGATGACTAAGTTCAACAGCTTTCTCCTAGACTTTATCCTATTTCATTTCTGCAGCTTTGTGCACTTACTTAGCTATATGTCCCTTGGAAAGTTTCCCTCTCTGAAACCTTCTTCGGTCTCAATTTGTACCCATAACAATAACACCTATTTCACAGGGGTGCTATGATGATAAAATCAGATAATATTTTATAAACTGTTTTACAAATACTAAAATAAATGCTTTCTATGGTGATGATGATGAAACTATTAGTATAAATGGTAGTTGACACTCTTCTATTCTTGAAATCTGTGACGATTCCTTCTCTCCTAGTTATCTAACCTGGCCGTTCCTTTATATCTCTTTTGCTTGTTTGGCATCCATTTCTTGTCCCTTAAGTATGAGTGTGGTCCCAGGCTCCTTCTTTCGCTATAATTCTCTCTCATTTTGATCTTATCAGACTCAATGGCTTCTCTAAACAGATTACCAAATTTATACATACAGACATAATCTTTCTTCTGAACTGTGGTCACCAGCTGCCTGCCTAATACTGCCAAAATGTTCCACTGGTATCTCTAATTTGACATCTTCCTTTTAAACCTGCCCAGGCTCAAAAGTTACAAAGTATTAACTCTGTCCTCTAGTCATTTAGGTTTGTTATCTATGTTCCAACTTAAACGTTGCTGAAAACTACTGGAGAAATTCTACCAAGTCAACTGGATTTACTACAAAGTTACCTTATCTAAACTAGATTTTCACTGCTGTACAACTCTTTTATTTTCCCTAACTTAATATCACTTTCCAAAACAGCTGTTCTAAATCTCCTCCAACCTATTGCACAATTCCTTTTCTCCCCCTCCTTCCCTCTCAGCAAACAACCTAGTTGCTTATCGTAGTGAACAATCACAAACACTGTAAACTCCACGTAGTACAGGCAATAAATAAATACTGGAATTGAATCCATCTTCTATGAGCATCACTATAAGAGATAAAGAATTCCTCTAAGATGTATAGAAATTACCTCTTTAAAACATGGTGAAGGGTTTCTGATTTGTTCTAGCATTGCCCATTTGACTGTTGCTTGTCGTATATTTCCATCATATTCACGAGAACTCTGTGTGCCACTGGGAGTACCTCGAGAGCGTTCATATCCTGGTTCATTAAAATATGGCTCAGCAACTAATATAAGGGACTGGACAGATACCAAGACCTGTGAGGAAAGCAGATAATACCAAATAAGTACCAAAAAATAAATATTAATTTTTATAGATTCAACTTCTTCAGTTTGATTGAAGATTGTTCAAGTTACTAAAAAAATCTATATCACAATGTTTGTAGCATTACAAGTATGCTCTTTAAAATATTTTTGAATCTACAGTAAGCTTGTGTTGTATAAAAATGTGAATTTAAAATTTCAGATCCCTCATGTGTAAAATACAGTGCAAATAATACTCACAATGACCAAACTAAAGTACCTTCTGAAACATTAAAATGACTGTATTAGGTAGTACAGTTTCAGTGCTTTATGTTTCATAGTCTTTCAGTTCTTTAAGAATGTGTAAAATTCAACTAGAAGAAACAACTTCCTAATTATGTTAGGAAAAAAAAATTTCTTGTGATACACAGATGTACCGACACTCTTCTCATTTGTTTAAAAACTTCAATTTAATACAAGCCAGGAAAGATGAAGACTGAGAAAAGGCTACTAGATTTGACAATTAAGGGATCACTGGTAACTTTGGGGAAAGCAGTTTTGGTAGAATAGTATCAGCAGTTGGATTAAAAGAAGAGAAAGTAAAGTGGAAAGTAAAGACCACCTTCTTATGAAGTTTGGCCACAAAGAAAAGAGAGAAATGGGACAACGATTAACAAGGATGGAAGAGAGGTAGAATATTGTTTGGATCAAATCTTAAAATATCATATAAGTTATTATGATTATTTTAAAAACTGGTATAGATAAAAATGTTGAACAGAAGAGGGCCAGAGAGAGATTCCTTTAGACATACTAACGACCTCCCTCTAAACTGAAACTGAACAAAAGGTCTGGTAATTTAGTATGGAATCCACGGAAAAGAATACAAAGGATCTCATACATAAAAATATTGTGCAATACATTGAGAAATAAAAAAAAAGTCCATCTAAAAGGTACTGTACTCATCCAACAAAAGGAGGGGCAGTGAGGAGTTCTTTTCCGCAAACACCTAGGTTTATTAATATTGTGTGTGTGCTTGGGTAGAACAGGAACAATACTCTATCACCCCTTGCTCTCCCTCCTTTTTTAGTCATTTCATCATCTCTGATTATATCTTGAAGTCATTTCTTGTCTATAATTCAAAGTTTTAAAATAAGCTATAAAGACCACCATACATTTTTCCTTTCTCCTATGGATAATATAAAATTGTAATTCTTTAGAGACTGACACTCTAGGATTAATACTCATATAGCTACACAAATCAGATTTATTTTGTGGGGCAAAGTCATCGCTCTGCCACCCTGGCTCTTTTATCATTACCATGGAAAATTAAGAACTATGTATTTAAGAACACTTGGGGTAAGGAAAAAGCCTAATATGCTTTAGTGTTACATTAGGTCCATTTGGGACCTAATAGTAGTGATTTAATTTTTGACATTATCAGTCTGCAGAGTAATGGACAATGCTATAATGAGGTTTTAACTTTATTTCATGTATCTTTAATGTTAAGTCAGCCAGCAAAGGACACTAGATCATAGGATCACAGATTTTGTGTTGGAAGGGACCTCAGCAAGCCATCTAATCCAAACCCTTCATTTTACAGATGAAAAAAACTGTAGACCTGGAGGGCTAAGTGATTTGCCTAACCTCAGAGTTAGCATCAGAAATGGTGTATGAAACAAGGTCTTCTTATTCAAGGGCTAGTGTTCTCACCATTGTGCATAATTCACATACCATTTTATGGAAAATGAAATCTAACTAGATTTGATTTTCTACCTGGAGGAAAGAGTACTAGTTATTTTCTGCTTAGGTTTTGCTAATTTTTCTGAAGGCTTTGCTATTTACCAGCTATGTGATATTGGGCAAATTGTCTGACATGTTTTGCACTTTACCAGTAATATTCAAAAAGTTTTATGAGAATCATATAATATATGAAATATTTTCTAACCATAAAATGCTATACAATGTTATATTAAAAAAAAAACCCAAGTACAGAAAAAAAAAATCAACCTGGAAAGGTGGTGAATGTTATAAATGCTGATTAAAAGTGGTCATTTTCTTCAGAAATAATAACTTAATTACATTCATCAATAAATTATTCGTAAGAATGGAAACAAATAATGAACTCTGATGAACAGAAATGATAAAACTTTTAGATAAAATTCTGCTGAATGAAGCACGGAAGCATTTTGGGTGATCTAGGCATTTGGTTGAAATTTTTAAGCTAGAAACCACTTAGTGCTCAATTTTTCTGAAGCAGTTTACTTAGTTCTGCAGCTGTTTCCCTCTTAATTGCTATAGTGTCTATTTTTCCTCCCCAGGGTGCTTACATTTTCTAATGATGATCACTTGCAGTTTTCAAAATGAAATTTCAATAAAATAGTGAATAAGCAGAGTAACCCAAACTCCATTTTGACATGATTTTTTTTCTATAAAATGAAGCTTAAGCAAGAAAAATATTTCCCAACTCCTTTAATTTCCAAACATAATTAAAATATTCACTAAAAAGAAAATGTTTTTGATAAACTTTCATCTACATTCTTTTTGAGATTTTCTACTATTCTGATAACATTTGCAACCGTTCAAGTTTCAAAAATTATAGTTTCATATTCTTGCTGAAGACTTAAGGTTTCAAAAATTATAGTTTCATATTCTTGCTGAAGACTTAAGTAGAAACTCCTTTCTGGTATTCATGAAAGGTAAATTTAGAAATAAATATGAACTTCCTTGTCCCCAAGGTCTGTGCATTTCAAATAAAAGATGCCATTTACTACAAATTTAAAAATTACAAAATGGAAATAAAAGGCTGAATTTATTATTTTAAGATTAATATAATTATTTAAAATTTTAGAAATGTTGCCTGCTGAGGATACAAAGAAAGATAAAAACCAATCCCTCTTCTCAAGGAACTCTTAATCTAATGAGGAAGACCACAATGCAAACAACAATGTACAAACAAGATACAAACAGGGACAAATTCAAGGCAATCTCAGAGGGAAGACACTAAGATTAAGAAAGAATGGAAAAAAGCTTCCTGCAGAAGGTAGAACTTTATCTGGAAATTGCAGGAGATCAAGAGGCAGAGATGAGGAGCAAGAGATTCTATTCCTGGCAGATAACCAGGAAAATGCATGGAAGTGGGAGGGAGGTGGAACAGCAAAAACCTGTGTTACTGGATTGCAGCTTATATTAAGAGAAGCAAAGGTATGAGAAGACTGGAAAGAAAGGAACAGATAAGGTAAAAAGCCAGTGTATTTTAGATTTGATCCTAAAGTTAACAGAGAACCAATGGAGTTTACTGAACAGGGGAATGACATGGTTAGACTTTCCCTTTAGGAAGTTCTACAGTTGATATGCATTATTAGTGGATTATGAATTTGCAAATTTACCCTCTTATTAAAATTTATTTGTAACCCCAAAATCAACACTTGTGGCTGTGGTGATTCTGCAGTCATTCATGGATATGTATAGAGCAGTGAAAAATTCAAGTTGTCTGATGTACATGTTCCCAGCTGAGGTCAACAAGATGATGGTCTGCCTTCTTGTTTCAGGTGTCATACGGTAAACAATTTTTCTTTTTGCCATCTATTTAGTGCCACATTATTTATATTTTTTTGCCTTTTGTGGGTCATTTCACTGTATACAATGACCCCAAAGCATTGTGCTTAAGTGTTGTCTGGTGCTCCTAAATCAAGAATTCTATCACATGCCTTATGGAGAAAATGTGTTAGACGAGTTTCATTCAGGCAAGAGTTGCTGTTGGCTGTGAAGTGAACTCAATGTTGATCAATCAAAACACAGTACACCCAGAAAAAAAAAAATTTGCTGATCTGCATATGAGGCTACCCTAGAAAATGATGAAGTAAAAGTTGTGATCAGAGGTTTGTAAGAACCTAACTCTGTATTTCTACTAGGAGCAATGGTTTAGTATTTGCTAATTTACTGTTCATAGCAACTTTATAGACCTTAACTACTACGAATGATGAGAACTGATTGTATATGACAGTCGAGGATAAAGTGAAGTAAAGAAAGGAGACAGCAAGATGCATTAGCAGGTTACTTTAAAAGTCCAAGGGTGAAGTGAAGAGGGTCTACACCAGGGTGGGCAGTGGCAGAGAGAAGGGAGTGTATGAGAAAGATCGTTCAAAGGGAGAAACAATAGGATGGCAACTGATTAGCTGCATATGTATGTGCGTGTGTGTGCGTGCATGTGGGTAGGAATTGAGGATGACATCTAGGTGACAGGGAGGTTGGTGATAACCTCAATAGTAATAAGAAAGGCAGGAAGAGGAGAGGGCTTAGAGAGAAAAAGGTCTGTTCCATTTTGGAAAAATTTGTTATGTTAAGATGTCTATGAAATACCCACTTTGAGATCTCCAATAGACAGTTTGAGTGAGTGTGGAGGTTAGGGCTGAATAAATGTATCTGAGAATTATCAGCATAGAGATGATAATTAAATTTGTGTAAACTGATGAGATCACCAAGTGAAATAGAGGTAGATGAGAAGACAGCTGGACAGAGATTTCAGGGACACTCACAGGTAAGTGGATATGCCCTGGATGAAGATTCAGCCAAAGAAACTGAGAAGTAGTGATCTAGAGAAGCAGAACAGAATAATGTCATGGAAACCTTGAGAATATCAAGCAGAACAGTGTGAGGGACACTTGTCAAAAGCAATTCCCAAGAGAAATCAAGAAGTATGACGATAGAGAAGGTCATTAGATCTAGCAATGAAAGGATCATGGGTAATTTTGGAGAGGGCAGTTTCAGTTGAATAAGATGCAATTCTCATGGGCCCAAAACAAAAAAACCTTTTAAGTTGCTCTTTACTTCTTTCCTTTATATATTAAAGATCACAGTCAAACTCTATGTTTTAGAGAATCACAGAATTTTAGTCTACATTCCTTTTAGTGACAAATAAAAACAAAATTAATGAAATCTCAGAGCTAAGGTACCAGGAAAGCATCCTGGTGTAGTGGAAAGTATTGAACTTGGAGCCAAGAGATCTGTCCACTTCTCATCTTGTTTAGCACCAAGTAGCTCTAAGACTGACTGCAAATCAGTGGACTGTCACTGAAATGCCACTTCTATACTTTCCTAACAGTGACTTTGAGTGATGCCTTCACACTTAGATGAGCTCAAAATTAACAGAGCAGTGTCACTGCTTATTTTACTCTGATGGTAGGCTCCAAAATTTCAGCAATTTCCCAGTGTTTCATATTTAATCCTCTACTAGTTTTCATTAGCATAGGATCACATTCTATATTAGACTATAAATTACAAGAATGCAGACTGTCTACACGAATTTACATGGCAGTTTCATAAATTCAGGGCACTTGGAAAAAGCTACTTGATAATGATAAATAACGTGAAATTTTAAAGTATTAAGAATATTTTTTGGCAAAAGACTGAAAAAGGCAGATTTTTGCATGAAAATATACCTTTGTACACACACTTAACAAATACTAAATCAGGAAGTTTGGTCATCCTCACTCCTGAAAGCAATGATAAAATAACTGAATCACAGCCTTTATTTTTCATATACTTTAAATAATGAAATTCAGTCAGGATACAAAATTTCCTTGACAGATTCAACTATCAAATGTCAACATCAAAGGTCATTTTGCCCTTTAGAGCATATTCAGAACTATTCCAGGAATGACAAGCTGTTTCCAATTTTTAAAAGCACCTGTTTCTTAACTATAATTCTCAATCTTTCTGAACCTTCTTTACTATGCCTCAGAAACTTACTCCTGAAATGAATACTTCACGCCTGCCTTAGAATTCACATTGCAAGTACCTCCACTTGGCACTTGCACTCCCTTATCTTCCACATTTTCCCATTCTTTTCACCTTTTTCAACTTCCTTTTATGTGTTATCATCTTTCATTAGAAAACAAACTTTGAGAGCAAGGACTTTGTTTTTGTTATTTTGTTATTTTCAGTGCTTAGCTCTGTAGCAGGCACCTACTAAGTTCTTAATACATGCTTGTTAACGGACTGTAATGTTTTAAAACATTTAACTTAAATATAACACAGAGATGCCTTTACCACACTATAAATGATCATCTTAGACTCTCTGCTATACCTGAGAGTCGAGCACATTTGTGTAATCCAAATTAAAACCTTGTGGACCCACAGGTAAAAAGACCAATCGGTAATTAATTAAATTTTATTTCCATGGCCTCCAGGAACCCTAATGGGTAATGAATAGGAACACATAAAAGAGCATAGCAAAAGTTATGAAAAGATAAAGATGGCGTTCTTCATTGCCTAAGATGCCTCATTAACATATTACCTATTCAAGAAAGAATGAAATGAAATACTGTAACTTCACTACGAATTATTTTCATAGTTCTGATGAGTCATACTATCTGGATTTGGAGACAAAGAACCTAGATTTGCATCTTATTTCTATTCCTTACTATTTGAGATTAACTTCCCTACTCCTCCTTGTCTCAGTTTTCTTATATGTAATAATGATAAATTAGATTAGAGGTTCTCAAATTTCTGACAGGGGTCTCAGGACCCCTTTAAACTCTGAAAAATTACTGAGAACCTTCAAAAGCCTTTGTTTATGTGGGTTATATCTATTAATGTTTATAAGAAATTAAGTTGATAAAAATTTAAAATATTAATCCATTTAAAATAATAAACCCATTACATTTTAATACAAATAAAATTTTTATGATTAATAACTAAAAAATTTTTAGTGAAAAAAATGGCATTTTTTTGCATGTTTCTGCAAATCTCTTTAACGTCTAGTTTAATATGACACATATGGATCTCATGTCTGCTTATACATTCAATTTGTTATAATGTTTAAGACTTTGAAGAAAATCTGGCTCCACAAAGACAGGTTTTTGGAAAAGAAAGCAGTAATTTAAACTGCAAATAAATAATGCCTTAGTATTATTATGAAAATAGTCTTAACCTTAAGGACTACCAGGGATCCTCAGACAGGACTATGACAACCACTAGATTAGATGATGTCAAACCTTTTGATTAAAATTAAATATCCTTGTATCTAATCTCCCAACAGTATTTTCTAGACTGGTTAAAATGCTTACAGGAACTGCTGCCTAGTAACCATTATCATTCTAACTATTCAAGTTTGGATAAATTTTAGGAGAAATATTTGTGTAAGCAAATCCCATTTCTAGTGATTTTTCTAATATCAACAATCCTTTTCATTTTGTGCATGTATTGAAAGGCTTTATTTCATACTTAAGAACATTTTCCAAATTAGTTTCTATTTTAACAAAGTTATTTATTTATTATATGAACAAAGGTTCTTTCCTTCCTTTCTCCCCTCCCCCTTCAAAGGAAATGGGAAGTACAATTTTCAAAACGGATGAATGAGCAAGTGAAAGGCCCCCAGATCTAAAAACCCCAAACTCTTGCAGAACAGAAAAGCATCATTTCATTTTTTATTTAGTATTTTATTTTTCCCTAATTACATGTAAAAACAATTTTCAACATTCATGAGTTCCAAATTCTCTTCCTCCCTCCCTTTTCCCCTCATTAAGAAGGCAAATAATTTGAAAGAGGTTATTTTGTGTGTAGTCATGCAAAACATATTTCCATATTAGTCATGTTGTTAAAAAATAAAACACAGACCAAAATTAAAAGCCCAAGAAAAATAAGTAAAGTTTAAAAATTAAGCTTTGATCAAACTTTGATTCAAACTTCATCATTTCTTTCTTTGGGGACGGATAGCATTTGTAAAGCATCATTTCAAAGGCAATAAGTAGAAAAATATTCTGGGAACAGGAATTTTTTTTTTTTGGTAAGAGAGGTAAATTCTGCATAATTATAATATTGTAACCCTTCAAAAAAGCTAATTTGCAATAAATATTTCAAAACCACAGTATCTTTTTTAAAAAGTACCTTTAACTGGTTTTCATTAACTGGTTTCATTAGCTCAAAATGAGAATTATCTGGCTGTAGAAAATTATTCTTTTTAATGAAATAACATGGATTTCTGGAATACTTCAATTTAATGAATATATCAATAAGTTAACTGAAGCATATTAATTTATACACCTTTCAATATTGTTTCATTTTCCCTGCACACAAATGAGTACCTTTATAAATATCTATTTAGGAAGTATCAATGGAACTGTAATTTCACCTGAGCAGAAAATTTATATTGTAGGAACTCCCTAAGGCTAAATAAGATAATATAGTATATTGATAGCACACAGCATTAGTTCATTTTATCTACTTACCAATTAACCTCATTAAGAAAAAACCACTAATGATAAAACTAGATTAAGAATTTTTACATTAACAAGTCTCATAATTTTTGGGAAAAGGGATGCAACAATGGCCACTATTAAAAATATTTAACAAAAATTATTCAAGATATTTCTATGCAGACTTTTAAGTACAATTCAATGATAAGAAAGGGTGTATTTCTTTTTTTTTTAATTTTTAAAAAATTTTTCATTTTTTAACACAGTTCATATCACATAAAACAATTCCAACTTTTGGTCGGGTGACACTTCTTTTACAGTATTTACAATATAGACCACAAATGAATTTCTTTTTAACATTAACCAACTTAGACACAAATAATAACTATGCATGCTAACTTCACAACTTCACAATCACTTCATAATTGTCCCCACACTATTACTAAGAATTAAAGGACTCTTAACTTATTGTTGCTGGTCTAAAGTCCTAAGTCTAATAGCTTAATTTTAGACTTAACCTTGGATGTTCCCCTACCAGCGATCTATAACTTAAAGGATCTGGTATTAAGCTTACAAACCTTTTGACTATAGGAAATTGCCACTAACAGTAGGGACATTGTGGGGAAACAATATTTCCCCAACTTCATGTCAGTTCCAGGCAGAAGTAGATTGTCAACTTGCATTCTGTCAGGCTTAAAGTCTATCAAGTGTCAGTGGGAAAACTGAGTCAGGAGAATCCTACCTCAGCCCAGGCTGAATAGCTGCTCTCCCAGAAAGGGTGTATTTCTTATTTTATATCAGATGTAATGCTCTTTTCATTATGTTAAAATTTTAAAAATTGTTGTTAAAGACAACAAATAAGAGCTTATATTTTATACATATATATTATATGTATATGTATTTATAATATATATTTTATACATACATACACACACACACACACACACATATATATATATATATAGTGCACTGAAGCAGAAATTACATATGACATCCTTAATTTTATAAGGAAACTGAGGTTAAGAGAGGTTAAGAGACTTAGCCAGGTTAAATAATGTGTACCTAATAAGTATCAGAGATAGGATATATTTATTTTCTGAACAGAGTCATTTCTTTGCTTTATTTTTTAAAATCTCTCTCCTTCTCAACCTTGCCATTTCTCTGTTTTAAATAAAGTCTAAATTCAAAAACCTAGTCAGATTATTTCAGAATTAAGTTACTCTGTAAATTGGTTTCAGAACTTAAAGGCACCTCACAACTACTTAAGTACAAAAGGATGTAAATGAACTGTTGGTTTCTGCCAATGAAAATCTCTGTTCACTGAAATTTAAAGACCTTGCAAGTACAATGTTTAACAGTTCACTGCCTAAACTTTTGTTTCACCATCAATTATTGTTGAGGTAAACCCACCTATTCTCAATTCCAAGTCCAGCATTTTAAATGTAGCAGAGATCTTTGTCATAACATTCAAGCTATGTTTATTATATAATATGACAAGTAAATACACCAAAATTCATATAATTCTATAGGTATTATCTTTTTTTTTCCTGACACATTACCAATTTTATTTTGTATGCTGCATTTTATGAGTTATTTCATAGTTTACTGTGTTAGGAAAAGTGCATGTCATCAGAATTAATCATTTGTTATAAAGAATTGTAAGCAGAAAAGTGTATTTTCAGCAATCTTTAGAGAAAGATTACAGTTTTCAATGGTCATGGGAACTTAAAAACCCTATTTCTTACTGAATCAACATTCACCTTTTTTTTTTCTTGCTTTCACACCACTTTCTAGGAATGTGTTACCTCCTACAAAAGCTGAGAATTGATTTTATAAGGATGCTCTCCAGTATGACTATTCTGATGTTCAGTCAGTTCTCTCTTCTGATTGAAGGCTTTCTCACATATATTACGTATCTATAATAAGGCTTCACTCTAATATGAATATTCTGATGGCCATTAAGTATTTTCTTCCATTTCTCTTCAGTATGAATTCTCTGGTGTTGAACAAGTATTGAGTTTCTCTGAAAGGCCATTCCACATTCCTTGCATTCATAAAATTCTCTCCTTTATGATTTCTCAGATGGTAAACAAGTCACCTCCAAGACAATAAGACCCTCTACATGGGGAAGATGTCTCAAAAGTGGTCAAGCACCATCAACATTGCCTTGACCCCAATTAGCAAAAAACTGAATGTTGTGGAACAGGAGAAGATCAACAAATTGATGATAGAGATAGAGGACAATAAATCTAAACTTGGTGCAAATGTCATAGAGTGTCTCTGGTTTGTTTGTAAGGCCTGAGCTGCTGAGAAAGGTGTCTCCCTGTACCATCATACTGCTGACTTTGCAATGATGATGTCATCCTGCCAGTTCTAGCCTTAAATGTGATCAATGGTGGCTCCCATGCTGGTAACAAGCGAGTTCATTATCTTCCCTGTTGGTGCAGCAAATTTTAAGTAGGCCAAGCACACTGGAGCTAAGGTCTACCACAACCTGAAGAGTGTGATTAAGAAGAAATATGGACAGGAAGCCATCAATGTAGGGGATGAGGGTGGTTTTGCTCTTAATATCATGGAGAATAAAGAAGCTCTGGACCTGCTAAAGAATATTATTGGAAAGGCTGGCTATACGGATAAGGTCGTAATTGGCATGGATGGTGCTGCCTCTGAATTCTTCCAATCTGGGAAATATGACTTGGACTTCAAGTCTCCTGATGATTCCAGAAGACATAGCTCCTCTTCCGAGCTTGGGAACCTCTACAAGAGCTTCATCAAGGATTATCCAGTGGTCTCTACTGAAGATCCCTTTGACCAGGATGACCGGGAAGATTGGAAGAATCTAACTGCCACTGCAGGCATCTAGGTGGTAGGAGATGATCTCACAGTGACTAATCCCAAGCACACTGAAACGACTGTGAATGAGAAAGCCTGCAACTGCCTCCTACTCAAAGTGAACCAGACTGGCTCTGTGACTGAATCTTTTCCAGGCGGCAAGCTGGCCCCGTCCAATGGGAGGGGAATAATAGTTTCCCATCGTTTTGGGGAGACTGAAGATACCTTCATTGTAGACCTGGTGGTGGGTTTCTGTACTGGGTAGATAAAGACTGGTGCCCCCTGTCAATCTGAGCATCTGGCCAAGTATAACCAGCTTCTCAGAACTGAGGAAGAGCTGGGCAGCAAGGCTAAATCTGCTGGAAGGAACTTCAGAAAACTTTGGGCCAAGTAAGTTCCATGGCTAGGACTCCCAAGAGTTCAAAGGTGCCAGTCACCTCTGTAGAAGTCTGCTACTATCCTAAGAATGGGCAGCACCAAGTACTAGACCAGTTTTGTTTTGGGGGCAGGGGCCTCTACTGCTAGCTTCCCTCTCCCTTCCACCTTTCTGTGATGTTCTCACTACTTTGTTAGAACTGTCTTGCATCACAGACTACCTGATCATCTGGTTCTACTTATCATCTTGTGACTGGGATAGAATAATCTGTTCTCACTCCCAACCCTGGTGTTGATGTGTGGAGCCATGTACTTGTGATGCAGCCCTGATGAGCTCACAGGTCCCTAGTGGCTTCTATGTGCAGAATAAAAGTATTCAGTAAACCTCCCCCCCAAAAAACACAGAGTGTTTTGATGGATAATGCAGATATACATTGAGGACTTTATTTTTGGGGTTTTTTAATTTGCTCAATGGAGTGAAGGGGGCAACTGGAAGAACAGATTAATTAACAAAAAACTTCCTTGATAAGAATGAATGGGGAGCATTTATGGGGAAAAATAGTATGTCAATGCACAGGATTTAAAGTGAACACTAGTATATTTTTAAATTGTTATGGGGAAATGCCATATGATATGTAAATATTAAAAAAACAACTCAAAATTCTAATTACTTTTGAGTCACTTGTAACAAACTGCTGTCACTTACACATCATTATTTACTCCATTTATACCAGTTAGGACAACAGTAGAAAGAAACAAAATTATGTTGGAATAAGAAATAGTTAAGCACTTTACTACAAGTAAGTATTCACTATATATTCACATAATGCTTAGTCTATTTACATAGTAAATTAGTTGTCATGTATCTGTCACAAACATTAAAAATAGAAATTAGAAATACTTAATTGCTTAGAAAGATGCACACATTTATTTCAGTACAGAAGATAGGGACAAGATCAGAGTTGTGATTTCAGGGACAGAGAACTTATAGTTGAGTCTTAGAGAATTGCCAAGGCAATTGATAAGTTAAATGACTTGTCTAGGATATCAGAACCAGTATATGTCAGAGGCTGGACTTAGTGTAGATAGGTCTTCCTGGCTACAAAGCTTATTCTCTATCCACTACATCAGGCTGCCCCCTTCATTTCAGAATAAAAAACTTAAAATCTTGGTCAAAGACTGTGTAATTCATTTATAAGAAAATTACAACTTCTAGAAACCTACAGGTTTGCTTTTTTCCATCCTGTGGTCTATTTCGAAAACACTAGATAGCTAAAATATTGGATATAATTTAGGTTGGTGGGTGAAAAAAGCATTTCAACACCTGCAAAAATGTTCCCCATCGACCCTTAAAGAGTTTTATTGTTCTTGTGCCATGAAAATGAATGTTTACTTTAGCCCAGTAACATTGTAGGAGGTTAATAAAAGGGAAACAGAGTCTAAGGATTCCATTATACACTTCTGTTATGTCATGAAGCTAAATTATTTGTGAGTCTGTACTTTAGTAATTTCAATCTAATTCAGTACAAATAAATTGCAGGTAAAACACACTTCCTTTCAATCTACTCAAGCTATGCAATATTCACATTAGAGACTTGAAGAGAAAACAACACTAAAAAACAGAAAAATTAGTGATTTCTTTAGCATTTTTTAATATTGGAAAAATTTTAAGAAAATATGTTGCATATATACACATATATATGTGAATACACATACAACGTCTAGGCATATGCAATTATGTACATACATAAACTCTACTACATGCTGAATACTACTGGTGGTAAACATGCTCTGTGGACCAATGTGAAGCAACTTAGATGTGCCTATCTTTTCTATCCTGTATGCACTAAGAACTATACTATGGATTTTAGCTACAATCACTAACTGCTCTGTCTGGTGTTATTTGGCTCTATCTTCCTTTTATAATTAAAATCTCTTACACAGTCTTAGACACACAATCACTGTTTCTTCTCTGCTTCTGTTCCTCAAATATATGTCCATGTTGAGATATTTAGAGTGGCTATGTGAAATCAAATTTCTTCATGGCTTTAAGAAGAGATATCTTCTTAATCATATTTGGGGCTGGCCTATATCAACTAACTAGCTCGGTTTCTTGGGGATCTAGTATCACCCATTATTCCATATATGACTTGCCCAACAAAGCTGTATTGCAACTTGTGTCACTCTAATGTTGGCAGACTAGATTTTGCTGATAATTTTATCTACCTATAATGTGTGGTAAGGCTCATGGATGATACTGATGAAATTTCAAATACACATCATTATAGTAAGGATCTCTTATAGAGATTTGCTACTGGTCATAATTGTGGCCTGGGATTTTATCATTTATTGAAAAACTTTGTCATTAAAGTGGCCAAAGAACATGTTTGACTTAATTTGGTATTTTAATTCAATTAATGAGAGGATCACTGGACATAATGCTTTCTATACAGAGGGGGCCAAGTTGTGGAAAGTTTCAGAATTATGGCTGCATCATTATGAAATCAGAGAGAATTTATAAATTTTAAGTCAAGCCAAAGTGGCCAAAGAACATGTTTGACTTAATTTGGTATTTTAATTCAATTAATGAGAGGATCACTGGACATAATGCTTTCTATACAGAGGGGGCCAAGTTGTGGAAAGTTTCAGGATTATGGCTGCATCATTATGAAATCAGAGAGAATTTATAAATTTTAAGTCAAGCCACGCTCATATCCATATTTCTAGCAGGTCATCAAAGTGAACAGATTCCTGGAACAATGTAGTAAGGGAAGTTAGGAAGCTGGATATATAACTTTAAGATGAGGACTGGCTTAAAGTATGGTGCAGCTGGAATGAAGCATGAAGCTGGAACACTCAACAGGGTTGGATAAAGCAAGGTTACCAGAGCCCTATCATTACCTTTCTCACTGAGGCTCCCCTGCCAGGTATAAATGGTAGGGATGCAGGAACACCTGAAGGACCACCCTCCTTCCTTCAGATGATCCCAACTATTGAGTATGTTTTGTCACTGGTTCCACTGTAGTGTGATGGTACACAGAAAACCCACTTCCTGTTCCCTCTTAATGCATAGGGAGTGAGTAAGAAAGAAAGTAGGTGCAAAGTTCAGAGAGGAAGGCTTAAGAAAAATTTGCTAAAAATTTGGATATTGGCAGGTTAGGGAATCCAGAGTGAAGATTTCAACGCCACAGGAATTCCTGAATAAGTAAATTCCCTCCCTATCAATGCAGGTTAGCATCTTATCTTAAATTTACATAATCTTAGAGACCTGGCCAGGTAATTAAGAGGTTAAGTGACTTGCCCAGTAGGTGTCAGAGGAGAGACCTGGCCTTGGTCTTCATTGTTCCAAAGTTAGTTCTCTATTTACTATACAATGCTACTCTCATAAAGAAGCAGCTAAAAATTAGTTGTCAAAAAGTAAAATGGTCTCAGTTAACAAGCAGGATGAGAAAATCAAGTTACAGTTCTCTGTTACCACCAGTCTTTGTCAGCGAGAGGCTAATTTCCAAAAAGTGAAAAACAAAACCCCTTGGGGCTAAACCCTAGTCCAAAAACAGTCTTGACTAAAAGCAGATCACATGTACCATGTATATTTTATCTTCTTACTGTATTATCATTTCATTTTGAGAGGAGGTAAAGAAACTGTCAGCAAAGGGAGCTTAGTCATGCCTTTAGCATTATCTCCAGGTATTTATTATCTTAAATACCTAGCTTTTAATCTCCCCCCATATTGTCTGAGAATACGTAATGATGATGCTTTCCATTTTCATAACCTTGTGGATCAATGCTTCAATTAAACTGTATTTCTCTATTTTAGGACTAGAAGATCTCATTTCCCTCCTTTTTCAATCCCTGTGATTCAGCGTCAAAGACTGCCTAAGAAAATACGCCCTCATTAACATTCACCTTTAAGTCTCTCTGTCTCTGAATCTCTTTCCTTCTCTGCTCCTCCCTTCCAATACGCCACCTGGAATCCCAACTCTCCTTTTATACTCCTTCCGTCCTCCTGCAATCACAGAAAGTTGGATCCCTTACCAGACAATGCAGCCTGGCCACTATCCCCTACCTCCCCTGGGCTCCCTCTGACCATATATTACACCTTACATATGGAATCTTTCCTGTGGTCTGTCTGGACCAGGGAGAAGAGATATTCCTTATTCCTCAATGCCATTTCAATGCCACTCTACTGACATCCTTAATTAACCATTCCTTCTTTGAGGTTGACGCTATCCATTTATATTACTATATTCAGATCCTGGTTTTATATACCAGCTCTCCACCCCTCATCTCCCACCCTGGGCCATTCTATTCTCCTTTTTCTCAAGGACTTTCCCTTTAGCATGTGGCTCTGTCTTCTGCTCCACCCCAATCCTACTGATATCTTTTTAGACACATTAGAAAACAATTTACCCAAATATCATTTCCTGCCTTAAAAAACACTTTCCCTCTCCCTCTCATTACCTCAAGCTGTCATCTTTCTTGTTCCCCTTTCACTGGCAAATTCCTAGACAGTGCTGCTGACCCTTATGGTCTGAACATTCTCTACTCTTACTCACTTCTTGCAATCTGGCTTCCAACCTAATGACTCAATTGAAACTTCATCCTCAAATATAGTATCTTAACTGCTAAATCCTCTGGTCTTGTCTCAGTTTGCATTCTCCTTGACTTCTCTGCAGTATTTAATATTGAAGACTACTCCTTCCTCCCTTTTCCTAACAATGTACACTCAGTTTTCCTTCTACCAATCTAACTGGTTTTCTCCATCTTTGGCACCATCCATGCTATGACTCTTCTCTCTGTGATCTTATCAATTTCCACAAGCTCAATTATTACTGTAATGCAGATGACTTCTAAACCTAACTTCTCTACTGAGCTTGAGGTCTCATCTTTCCAACTTGTCTTTACATAAGCAGCCTAAACTCAACAAGTCCAAAATTATCTTCCCCCTGTAAATCCAGCCCTCTTGCAAAGTTTCCTATTTTTGTTGATGGCACCACTGTTCTTCTAATTACCCAGGTTCACAACTTCAGTTATTCACCACTCTTCCTTTACCTTCATCACTCTCCTCATAACTAAGGAGTTACTAAATATTGTTGATTTTACCTCAACAAGAAAACCTGCACCCATACCCTCTTCTATGTTAGTTTCATTTAAAGTTTATTTTATGAGTTGCCTCCTATGCAAAGATTTCCCTGATCTCCTTACTTGTTAGTTTTTTCTCATTTCTCTAATTATTATACGAAAATTCAGACTCTCTGAGATTTTGAGCTTTTATTTATAAAGTGAAATCAGACATTACACGTACATCTTTCTTTGGGATGCATTTTGATATCACAGTCACCAACATGCAACTTCTCTTAGAGGACTTTCCCTAAATTTTTAATGTTTAGTAATCCTTTGAATTATTGAAGTTTATGCCAAAATATCTAGACAAAGAGTCATTTATTATATCCTCCAAAAAAAAAAAAAAGCAGAGACTAAATAAATGGCTCAATTACATCATTAGTTTTTACTAAGTGGTAATATATTACATAAGGTGCAAATACCCCAGAGAACTAAATATAATATCACAGGATAATGTTGGGATTACATATTAATTTAAGGAAAATCACCTTTGTTCAGAAGCTATTAGAGAATCTCTTACTCCTGAATCAAAGCTTGCTATGAGATGACTAAAACACAGAAGATTTCATGTTATTTTCTGTTATTTGTTAAGCAGTAAAAAATTTTTGTATGGTTCTGTAAAGTGGCTTAAAATTATATTAGGCTTTAAAATGCCCATGGCAATGGCTATATAGCAAGAATATCTTGTCAACAATAACTCTAAGATGCTACATTAACTGCCATAACCAAAAGATCTTTCTTTTTTGAAAACAGTAGAGACCACTGTAGCAATTACTACTCTTTAGTATATGCATTTTCCTCTAGCATGATTATTTGCATGTTGTTTGAGATATCTCCTGAACATCAAATTATATTAAGGCTATCTATACCACTAAAGATGCAGGGAAAGTTATATTGGGTATGTCATATCATGCCTGAAACCTAGTAGGTGCTTGACAGAATAATAGACACAGAACTGGAAGGGCTACTTCTTGGAAGACATCTCTTCTAACGTCTGTATCTATTAGATGATGAAACTGAGTTTACTGAGTTAAGGAGAACTGCCCAAAGATAAAAAGGTAAGTATCACAGGTAGGATTTGAACTCAAAAGTCTTTTAATGGCAGGATCAATGCTCTTTCCACTGTGTCACCCTGAATGATCAAGAAATCATTTTTTATTCACTTGAGTATTTTGTAGGGAATATGGGGAGGCTGCATAAACATGATGAAGATAGTGGTCTGTCAATGTTGGCTTCAGAAGAAGGATCCATGGGATCTTCAGGACAGAACTAATACACTAGATCTTTTGGGGACTTTTACAGAAGTAACTATGATTATTTCATTATTGTGATATTTCAACAATTTACTTCTGTAATTGAACAGAACAATATTGACACTATGGAGGTTACATATCTGAGGTTCTAAGAAAGGTAACATTTTGATATCTATCTTCAGGCAATTAAACAAAAACTTGTGAGAAAAATAAATAACCACTACCAGTTGGCAAAGAAGGTAGTCAAGGTTTTTAATTTAATTTTTTTGCAGGGAAAAAAGTTTCTGTCAAATAAGACTCATGATATGGGGACACTGTTAGACTGTTACCAGCTTTATTTTCCTCATTGACTGTATAGTCAGAAATGATACTCGGGAAAACTTAATGCCTCTAGACTATTTAAAAAAATTAAGAATCTTAGTTTGTAAAACATCTTTCCAAAGTAATTTACCAAGGTAAATATATAATTAAGGAAATATGTAGGGCAAAATAAATAGGAAAGTGTCCTCATAATCGACAAACATTTCAATCAAGAATCAATCATGAGAACATATACTGATGTTATCAACAGGAGAGTTCATACCACTACTAACAAATCTCTCATAATAAAAACTTTTACAAAAGAGAAAAGTAAACTAGAAAGAAGATAAGATTTTGTCATATTCTTCATTATAAGAATTTTATACCCTGAAGATTCTAAGATATAGGAATAAGAGCTGAGATTAGAACTGTGGTTTCACTTACATAGGAACTCAAAAAGTCAATTCCCTCCACCAAAGCTGGTTGACACCTTTGCTGCAACTGACAGTATTCGAGTTACCTAGAGCAGGGGTCAGAAAACCACTACAAAAATAAAGTTTTATTGTATTTTGAAATGTAAAAAACATTCTGAGCTCACCACCAGTAAAAAAAAAAAAAAACAAAAAACAAAACCAATCAACCAAGAAAGCAGAGGGCCAATCAAAGCACAGTTTGCCGACCCCTGGCCTAGAGAATTGAGAGTTTAAATGACCCACCCAGAGCTATATCACCAGGATGAGTAGAAAAAGGAATCTGAAGCCAGATCTTTCTCACTTCAAGGAAAGATCTTTATCATACCACAGCTGCATCTCAGATGTAATATTTTCTAATGTGTGACTGTCTTTGGGCTTACATCAAGTTTCTTTATATGAAATAATATTGATATTAAGTGACCTTACTTTTGAAGACAAAAGATTTCCAGAATTAGGGAAAAAAAGTTTTCACACAGGCTAATACTCAAGGGAAAAAAAATCCATTAAAGTTATTAAGATAAATGAAATTCTGTACACCGGAAGAATGTTTCAGGCAATGATAATGCCTAAAACAGTGCTTCACAAAAATTTCATAATGTTAACAAAAAATACAAATGTCTATATGCTGAGAAAATTTCTACTAATTTTTGTGGGGACAAAAGGAGATCTTCATGCTTATTTTACTTTTTTCCTTAAATGGAAAATTCATTAAAAGTGCAATTCATACTAATAATAGTAATTAAATTTACTTAAGGGAAAATAATGTGTTTCAGTGTCTCTGGACTTTCATTTGCAAGTTAGTGGAGTAAGTAGTCAAGCAATAATTGTGATCATAAATTTCAGAGATATTCTTATTTGTTTTCGTGGTTGACAGAAGTGTGATGCACTGTACTGCCAACTCTTCAGCTTATATGCTCCAGAAGACTGATAATAAAGAATCAAAAATAAATCACAGTCCTGAATTTTAAGGATTCCTTTTAGTTCTTCCTTTCTAAGGTAATGCTATATACACCAGAAAAGGAAAAAGGAAAAATTTCTATCCCCCATCAACTTTGATTTAATCAGCTAGAGAAGCTGTACGTGGAAGATATTGGGTAAGTCTGGAGCTTCACAAAAAAACAAAACTCAGTTTGGTTTCATTAAATGGCAACTGTTAATTTTTTTAACAGAGCTACCAAGTACAAAAAGCATTTGTTGGGGGTATAAGCTCAGTTTTCACATGGACAGTCTTGGGCAGGTAAAAGTGAGGACTGCTAAACCTCAGATTTCTCACAAGGCCCCCCAGGGAACAGCTGGGGATAGAGGCGTGAAACATGAGCTATCTTGTGTATTTCCACCTCTTCTCAGTGGGAAACTTGCTGGGGAGAGCATCCCACCCTTGAGATTGGTCCGTGGTCTGAGGACACCTGTTGTTAATTAGCTAGGGGCTGAGAGCACGCATGGTATTCACGTGCAAACTATGCGTTGGGAAAGCTTAAGTAGGGACAGGAAAGCCTGAAGGCCCTCTTCTTGCTGTGGGGTCCCCTTTGGGGGTCCCTCCCCTCTCTTCTTGCTGCGGGTCCCTTGGAGGGAAGAGGGTCCCTCCCTCTTCCACTCCCGTCCTCTTGCTGTATGATCCTTGCCCCTTGGGAAGAGGAGGGTTCCTTTCTCCTGGGGGAGAACTTGCCCTACATATGGATAAGTAACTAAGACCCTGAATAAAGCCTAACCCTTGTTTGAATCTGGAAAGTTTCTTCTCTCAATACATTTATCCAGTTGGCCACCGAAGACCTGGACGAAAGGTAAGAAGACTCGGGTAGCCCATCGGCCTCTAGGCCAAACAGCATTTTCTCAAACAAAGAAGAAATAAATGGCTAGTGAATACTGAGTGAATACTTGCTCATATTTTGTTACCTCATTATTGCTGAAATTAGGCAATGACAAAAAACAAAACAAAAACACAACCGTAAAACAAACAAAAAACCCATCAAACCCTGATAACAAAAATAAGAAACTTTGTATTAATGTATCAGTTTTTTAAACAGGATAACACTTCAAATGCTAGATTACACAAAGAAGCATGTGTGTGTATGTTCGTTCTTTATTGCAAAGAAGACCATGCTATCAGAGAAATGATGACATGACTTGCACTTGACTTTGTTTTGAGTGAGGGAGGGCTGTGCATGTCAGCAGCCTCACTTCTCCTCCAGAGCCATCTGAATCCAGTGACCAGATATTCATCAGGATGACTGGAGATGAGCCAAGATGAGGCAATTGGGGTTAAGTGACTTGCCCAAGGTCACACAGCTAGTGAGTATCAAGTGTCTGAGGTGAGATTTGAACTCAGGTCCTCCTGATTCCTGCACTGGTGCTCTATCCACTGCACCATGGATGAAAAATAAATGACCCAAGAGACCAGGATGCTTGCCCTGTGCAGCCACTTAATGTGTGATGTGGGCAAGTCAATTTTCCTCTTTGAGTCTGAGTTTTCCTCATCTGCAAAATGAGGCTTGTCAAAATTACATGATATTGGGGAAAGAGCACTAAATTTAGAGTCAGCAAGGGACAAAGATCTGAATCCAAGACTCTTCTTTTACTACCTCGTACCATGACTTTTTGCTCATTTCTCTGGACCTCAGTTTCCTCATTAGTAAAATGAAAGGGGTAGACTACACATCTTAGTTACTTCTAGCTCTTAAATCTACAATCTTGTCAACAGAATTACTTCAAAGGGCCCTTTCACTTTGGACATTTTATTCTATATTACTGGGTTCTATTACTTAAGAACAGACTTAAGGAAAATGCCCAACTCTTCTAATAATAGTTGGACATATATATCACTTGAAAGTTAGAAAAGTGCTTTACATCAACCATGAGAATTTTAAAGCATCCAATGTACTAGTGTAATTCTTATCTAAACTCCAAGAATAATTTCTTTTTTCAGTTTTAAGGCAATTAGAGAGAAAGGCAATTTAAGAATTCAAACAGCACTAGGAAAAAAGCACTGAAATCTCAACAAACCTGAAATTATTTTGTTTCAATTTTTTCAAAAAGGATCTAGAAACTTCAAAAGGCAAGATCAAAGAAAACCACAAGAGTCAATACATTTTCCTCCTATATAGTCACCATCTTGCAGCTATTATATGTTTATGTATTTATAAGTAAAAGGATGAGAAAAAAATTTCCTTACTTGTAAAAAGCTTGATGTCTGAGGATTCCATTTCTCTTCTGGTCTTCCATGCCATGTATTTAATATGCTTAAACAAACCTGAAGAAGACAAAGCTTTAATGGGAAAATTGCAAGATGAAACACATAAACAAAAACTGTCTATGCTAAAAGAAAAGAAAACTTTATGTTGCATCAATCTTATCTCTTTCAACACCCTTAAGGGTAGTGAGGATGTTGAAAGAAATTGGCATTTTCAGAGTATGACAAATGTCTGCATGGTACTACAATTTCTTTTAAATGGAAAATGATTATGTAGCTATTGAAAAAATATTCTTGTAGGATGGAGAATTCAAAAGAATTTTTGGATGGGAGTTTAGGAAGAAGAAAAATACTTGGTTATGTGGCCTTGTACTAATTCTGAAAAGGATGAAAGTTCCATGATGAGTGAAAAAGGCAGGTAAAAATGCATATATATGAAGGCTGCTTATCTTAGGAATACAGATGTAAAGTTGGAAGGGGGCATAAAGGACTACTGCGTCCAAACTTATCATTTCGGGGAAGAAAAGTAAAGCACATGGAAATTAAGTGACTTGCTTAAGGTAATACATAACTAAGAAAAATATGATGTGAATTCATCTTGAAACATGAAGACTGTTCTGTAGGTAGGCGTGCCTAAGTTTATCAAATTTGAAAAAAGCAACAACATTTCTGGAAAAAATTCAGAATAAAGACTATTAGATTTTGCTAATTTCACATTGAAGAAACTCAGAACATTGTGGAGAGTTTATGATATAATTACTTATTTTGGGGATTCAAGGATGCCTGCTACTTAAAAGTGAGGTAGGACAAGGGAAAAACTATTTCTTTAAAGGGACGACAGTTGAGTGTGAAGCAATCATTAAACGTTCCATTTATAATCTCATGTTACGGCTGGAAGACAAATTCAGACAGACCTTAGTCTTCTAAAAAAAAAAAAAAAGGGCTTAAGATTTATTGCTTATATATTCCTGCAATAGTATTTCAGCATAGGAGAAAATTATTTAGCAAACAATTTTATTTATAGAGGTTAATAGTTTTAAAAATTTCACATCCATAATTCCATTTAGTTTCTCCCAACTCTCTCATGTTTGTAGATCTGGTGATCCTGTTCTTAAGACATGGAAATTAACACATAGAGAAGTTAAATGACTTGGTCAATGCAACATAAGTATTTAGTGATGAACTGGTGATCAGAAATCTAATAGGCTTTGTTTCTTTTACCATTATACACTGCCAGAAGGGAACAATTCTTTTTGCTTATCTAGATATCAAGAGGAGCAATAAAATATCTGTGTTCAAGTTACTTTTTTGCCACATACTGCACACATGACCCCGAGCAAGTCATCTTGCCTCTCAGTTTCTTAGGCAAACTCTAAGATTTTAAATTGTAGAAAAGGTAATGACAGGCATTAGTAGAGGGAGTTTCCTTATCCAAGTATTCCATATATCAATTAAAATCACAGATCTTGTGCCCTAATTCCATAACTATTCGAGTATCAACTACTTTCATGCTGTAGGTCATAGATACTGAAGGATACTTGCTCATATTTTGTAACCTCATTATTGCTGAAATTAGGCAATGACAAAAAACAAAACAAAAACACAACCCCAAAACACCCCAATCCCTGACAACAAAATAAGAAACTATATATTAATGTATCACATTTTAAACAAGATAAGACTTAAAATGACAGATTACACAAAGGGTGCAGATGAAAAATAAGTGACCCAAGAGACCAGGATGCTTGCCCTGTGCAGCCACTTGATGTGTGATGAGGGGAAGTCATTTTCCCTCCCTGAATCTGAGTTTTCTCATTTGTAAAATGAGGCTTGTCAAAGTTACATGACTACAGGGGAAAGAGCACTAGATTTATATAATATTTACTCACAGATTGGTTTAAAAGAAAACTTTTCCTTCTCCTAAGGAAGCTTAAAGGAGAGAACTAGACTTGCTTCCAGCTAAAACACTTTAAATTGATAGAAAATATTGGTTCTAATTTCAAGGCTTGTGTTACAACCAGTAGCAAGTAAGATGTTTTAAATGTAGTTACTGTTTGTTTCTTTTTGGGGCAGGGGGAGCCCACACATTTTTAAACAAGGGAAAGATACATTAAACTTTCTGAAGCATCCTTCAAACTGCACTCCTTCAAGTAATTTTGTCGTGTGTGTGTGTGTGTGTGTGTGTGTGTGTGTGTGTGTTCATCCTTCACTCCCGAAGAAGAACTTGCCATCAGACAAATACTGACATGACTGGCACTTGACTTTGTTTTGAGTGAGGGAGGGCTGTGCATGTCAGCAGCGTCACTTCTCCTCCAGAGCCATCTGAATCCAATGACCAGATATTCATCAGGATGACTGGAGATGACCCAGGATGAGGCAATTGGGGTTAAGTGACTTGCCCAAGGTCACACAGCTAGTGAGTGTCAAGTGTCTGAGGTGAGATTTGAACTCAGGTCCTCCTGACTCCTGCACTGGTGCTCTATCCACTGCACCACCTAGCTGACCCAATTTTTGTCATGTAAAGGAAAGTTAAAAGCTCAGTTCCTTATAACCAGAGAAGTAGCTGTTTGTGTAGTGTATATATATATATATATATATATATATATATATATATATATATATATATACACACACACACACACCCTAGTTTTTTAAATGCTCCAATACTGTCAGCATATAGTTTACAGTGAAAGCATAACAAACATCACCATGTAAAAGATCCTAAACACCTTTAAACAGGTTTTTATTACACCTGAAAAAGTTTTTGTTAGAACCTGACTTCCATATTTAAAAATGAAGACAAAGACAACAAAAAAGATTAAAAATATACATTTTCTCCTTACATGTAACTTTAGGAAGGGTACCTAATGCTATATAATAAGGCCAAGGAGTAATCACAAGCCTACAAATAAAGTAGGCTTGCCTTGTAATGCACTGGAGAAACTATCTAGAAACACATGAAAGGAAAAGATGGACTGGATGTGGTAAGGGCTGAGGCAGTCAGTAGCTCGGGCTATTATTATGTAACAGGTGGCAGGAGCCTCGAGCTGATGTTGGTATCCTTAATTTCTTGAAATGTAAGATATGGGCTAATGGAGGATTTCTTTAAGTTCTTGTTGTAGATGGTTTCCTACAAGGGGGTATCTTATGACCAATTTACCAGTTTGCAGGGCCACTTACTTGTGTCCCTCCCCTAAGTAAGTTCTATTTTTTGAATAAATGGCACACATAGGGAAGAGAAATCTTAAGGAATACATATTTGCTCAATATAGAAACATAGCACAACTAAAACATGAATACATGGTATCATTTCCAAAAACATTTTAATACAACGAAAAAGTTTGTAAGTACATTACCTTGCCATCATTGTAAAGGTTTGGATTGAACCGCACACTATGGCCACCAGTTGTCTCCAGATTCACAAGTGGGGGTGAACTAGGATAGTCTTGTGGAAAATAGACATCAAATTCAAAGCAGCCATTTGCATAAGGAGTATCTGCTGGGCCTGTGATTAGAACCTAAGATGGCAGGGAGAGGGAAAAAAAAAAAATCACACCAAGCACATTAAAATATTTGATATATTTGGATTTTTCTGCATCAAAAATCAAATGCACAATCTGGTACAAAATAAAGATAGCTTTCTTCAATCAATTAACCAATTGGCATTTATTAAACACCTGATATACACTAAGGACTGTCAAACATATTGGGAATACTAAAGACAAAAAGTAAAGCTTCAAGAAGCTGACAATATAAAGGGGAAAACGAACATAGACATATATTCAAAATAAATGGGCATTTTTTTTATGGGGGTAGGAAGGCACTAGTAGCTTGAAGGAACTCAGGTAAGGCTTCAGAAGATGATACTTGACCTTAATCTTGAAGGAAAATAGATTCTGAGAGGTGGAGGTGAAGGAAGAATACATTCCAGGCACGGGGGAAAGCCAATGCAGAGGCCCAGAGACTAGAGACATAATTTGGTGTATTAGGCAGGCCCCACTTGGCTGAAGCCAAGCCATACTGTAGATTATGTAAATAAGAATGATGCCTAATTAGGGTACAAAAGAAAGCTGAGGCCAAGCTATGAAGAGTAATGAATGATAAACAAACGAGCTTCTATTTAATTCTAGAGGTGAAATGAAGTCTTAGTATATTGAGTAGGAGAGTTACATGATCAGACCAGTACTTTAGGAAAATCACTGACAATTGTATGGAAGATGAATTGGGGAGAGACTTGCAAGCACGGAGATCAATTAGAAGTCTATTGCTATAGTCAAGGTAAGAGGTGATAAAGGTCTGAATGGAGTTAGTGACAATGTCAGTGGTGAGAAAGGGATGGGAAGATGAACTGTGAAGATAGAAATGATAAGATGCAAACGACACTGAAGTTATGAAAATGGGAAACTACCAAAATGATGGTGCCAATGGGGGGGAGGGGAAGAGGGAGAGAAAAATATGTGTGCGTATGTGTATGGTTTAAGAAGTCTGGAAAGACAGGAGGGCACTCATTATTATGGACTTTAAACGTGAACAGAGGATTTTATATATGATTCTGGAGGTAGTAGGGATCATAATTCTTAGGTATTTTTGAAAAAGGTCCTCATTTTTTTCTGATGGATCAAGCACCTGGAAGAAGTATTTTAGATGATGCACAGAAAATGTTAGAACTTTCTTCTTTTAATTACTAGTCTTGGATGATAGTGACAAATGATGAGGGGTGTTAGCTTGAACCTAGAGATCCTTTAATTAGTTCTTCAGCATTCATTTTTAAAGGAAGTCAATCTATCAGTACTTATTTTCCTCTCAAATTACTTGTTTCTACCCTCATTGCATTATCAGTTTACAATAACTGCTCTAAGGTGAATAAACACTTTCAATCAATGAATCCAGTGCCCTTAAAAAATTCCCATTCTCTGTGTGTACTTTGCAGGTTTGTTACTCTGTATTCTGCCTATCATTCAAGGTTCTCTAAAACAGTGGTGTTTTAAACTCAAATATAAACAAGGGCTACTCACCTCTATGTAACAATCTCTGTGGGTTGCATATTGGCTTAATTTTAAAATGTGACACGTGTATACTTTATTATATTTATTTATTTTGTTAAATATTTTCCAATCAGATTTTAATCTGAGTAGCAGTCAGGAGTATTACAGGCCATGTGTGGCACCAGTATACCTTTCTAGCCTTATTGCTTATTGTTCCTTGGTCCCCTCTACCTGCTTGACTTAGATACAATGGGCTGATAACTCTTCTCTGAGTATTTCTTGTGCTCTCATGCTTTCCCGTTTTTGCTTTCACTATGCCTGAGGTATGGGTCTTTCCTCCCTCTTTGTTTACTGAATTCCTAGCCACATTTTAATGCCCAACTCAAACATGAAAGCCTTCCCTAATATTCCGTTTGCCAAGTCACTAACTAACAACCTCCCATCCTGGACTGCATAAATCACTTGCTAATGGACTTGTCATGAATTTTTTTTTTAAACAAAAATATTTATTGCCAAAAATTTATAATAGCATCCCTAGCTTGCACCTTCTAATAAGTAGTAAGGGGGATGGCAGGAAAAAAATTAAAATATACTACATACCTTCATGATGTCAAGTCTTTCTTCATCACAGCGTACAAAGACACTGGAAGATGATGAAAGAGGCAGTGATGTTGAAAGTGTCACAGCTTCCTGTGCAAGACGTCTGGCTCTTGCAGCACTATTTGCATCACTTGCATTTTTCACTTGTGACATGTAGTGATAATTGACTTTAAAACCCAGCTTTCCATCATCATCTTCAGAAACCATTTCAAATGTATCTGGGAAAGAGAAAACAGCAGAAAAGGTGAAGCAGTATACATTGTAAAATAAACCTCAGACTTCAAAATTTTGAAACTAGTATACCACTTACTAAAACATATGGAATTTTTAGCTCCCAATCTTACAAATGATTCTACTCTAGAGAGCAATCACAATGAATTATTAATGAAATTTAAAAAACAATTAATGAAGCTATTTCATCCTCCCCCCTTTTTTTGCTAGCTGCTGTAGCGTACAAAAAGTAGTATGAGATTCTTTTAGGACTATAATCCTAAAATCAAGATAAATCAAATCTGGAATAGCTGATAAGCTAATTAGTCTAGGCAAAAAAAAAATTATGAGTTTAAAGGAGAAATCAGTAAGTTTTCCTGACATCTATTAATCCTGTGATTACTTTGCTAATATGTAAACCTAAAAATTTGGATGCCACTATTTCCACCCTGAAACCACCACAAATCTAAAATCTCTCATGTTCATAATCTTGGTGTTTAACTATTTTTCTTTGCTATGAAGAGTACAATTACAGGTTACAGGATAATGAGAAATGACTGATGCAAAACAGAACATATCAATGAAAACAATCTAGGGGAAACAAACAGAAGTAGTGTAAAGGACATAAATAACAGTTATAGACTATTGTTAAAATGACTAATTCTATATGACTTCTGAGAGGTGAAAAGGACTTTTCACTGGGCAGCCATAATCAGTGTATCTGCATACAGAGGGAATGTACCACAGAATAAAAGATTTAGAACTATAAGGATCTAATATGTATAAGTAAGCTAGCCTATCACTGTCATTATTTCTTTGTATCTTAAGAAGGAAATCTCTCCCCCGCCCCCTTTACTACAGAGTGAGATGCAATCCTTTGTAACCAAGAATAAAAAATAAAAAGGGGGTGAGGAAAGCAACTCAGCAAATCTAACCAGCACATCATACGAGCTGGACAATATGTGCATTATGTTATACCCTCCTATCTCCAGTCCTTCTCTATAGGAGAGAGGTGCATTTTCTTCACTCTTTACTGGTGTCAGCATTAGTACTTTTAATTACATACCCTTAGGGTTGGTTTTTTTTTTGGTACTTCCTATTTAAATTGTTTTGATTATGTATATTGTTTTTTTCATGCCACTGTGTTTCCATTTTTCTGTATATTCTTCAAGTCACTTCATATATGATTATTTACAATTTGTTTACAGCTATGTACTAATTGTGAGTATCTTGTGTGTTCATAATTCTTTGTCACTACATATAATGACTATATGTTCTATACGGGACCCTTCCCTTACATCTCTGATCTCCTTGAAGTATAATGCTTAATAGTGGTTTCTCCAGGTCAAAAGGAATGGTCATTTTAGTAATTTTTAAATCTAATTACAAAGGCTTTCCTAAATGCTAACCCAGGTATTCTAAAGTGGAGGCAACAGAGGCCTAACAGTTAAATGCCCAAGGCCATTCAGGTGGACATGCTGGAATTGGAATTCAGGTGCTCTGACGATATCCAGTACCTTGGATAGTTAAATGGAAAATTCTGGATTTGAAATTCACCGATCATTCCACTGTATCACAGGGAATAGATAGGAAATGAAAAAGAAACTTAAACTTAATTAGAAATTATGGCAGAACTGACATGAATTCACCTCTAAAAAAGATCAACCCAAAGAAACACAGTTACTAAACAATTATGGTAAAAATCATTTTCAGAAATCTTTGCAAATTACACATTTCTGGAAAACACAAAGTTTACTCAGTATAATAATGAAAAAAAGAAAACCCTTAACAATAAAGGTAAAAACTATTTGGTCCTTGGTATAACCTCTGGAGATAATGGGCATCTTTTGTTTTAAAGTATCCAGCCAAAAGGATCTGCTCATAAGCCTTTTGTTCTCTCTGTTCCTTTTGCTCTCTCTCATGTTGCACAGAGGTAAATTGGGAAAGTAATGGATGCAGCCACAGAAGAAATATGCACATGCATACATACATACATCTGAATATATAGCAAAATTTACGATATAAAGATAATAGAGTTGCTTGTAGCTCTAAAATAGCTAAACACCAGTTAGCTGGATCTGCGGGATTCTGGGCTGTGGGAGGGACAGTTGCAACAAACTTGACCATGGATCTTCATCACTTTTTCTTTTTACTACAGATGGTGGTAAGTGTGTATGTTCATCCTTCATTGCTGAAGAAGACCATGCCATCAGAGAAATGATGACATGACTTGCACTTGACTTTGTTTAGAGTGAGGGAGGGCTGTGCAGGTCACCAGCCTCACTTCTCCTCCAGAACCATCTGAATCCAGTGACCAGATATTCATTAGGATGACTGGAGATGGCCCAGGATACAATGGGAGATGAAGGACAAACACACACAGATGGTGGTTTAATACAATTGTGGTTAAATATATTTGTGGCCTTTGTGTTTATCAAACATTCTGCTACCGTATTTACTTTCTTCTATGTTCTGTATTATACCCAGTTTCTTCCACTGACTGAGATCTCTATTTTTTTAACCTGTACCAAACTATTTAGATATAGTTTTGTACTATAGGCTGAGATTTGATATTGATACCACTTCCTTGCCATTTTTTATGACCCTTGAGATATCAACATTTTGTTTTCCAACATTAATTTTAATATTATTTTATCTGTTCTATAAAATATTCCTTTGGTAGTCTGACAGGTTAAAGCACTGAATAAGGGGGTGTGTTCGTGCTTCATTGCCAAAGAAGACCATGGCATCAGAGAAATAATGACATGACTTGCACTTGACTTTGTTTTGAGTGAGGGAGGGCTGTGCAAGTCATCAACCTCACTTCTCCTCCAGAGCCATCTGAATCCAGTGTCCAGATATTCATTAGGATGACTGGAGATGACCCAGGATGAGGCAGTTGGGGTTAAGTGACTTGCCCAAGGTCATATAGCTGGTGAGCGTCAAGTGTTTGAAGTGAGATTTGAACCCAGGTACTCCTGACTCCTGCATTGGTGCTCTATCCACTGCGCCACCTAGTTGCCCCACCGAATAAATAAATTAGTTCAGATAAAATTGTCATTTTTTATTTTATTGTTTCTTCACATATTTACCGCATTTTATTTCTTCAGAATGTTTTACACAGTTGTACTAATATAGTTCTGGATGCCTCTCAAACATTTCATGGTTTCTGAAACTACTCTGAATTAGAATATACTGCAGGAGCAACTTGTTTTTGGAAACTTTTTTTTCTGAGGTAGAAGTAATATAAGAAACACAGAGATGTATAAAGGAGGGAAATAATATGAATACTAAGTAATATGACAGCAAATGATCAAGAGAACAAATTATGCATCTCTGAATATTGGCAGATAGATAAATGTTAAGAATTAGAGTATATAATGACTCTTTAGAAGTATGAAAACTGTGAGGCTAACGTATGCTAACTCAGAGCAAGCTCAAGATTGTGGATGAAACTGATGACAGCTAATGATAACGCCTCACTGGACTAGGAATCAGGGGAGACAGACTAGCATCCAGGGTATCATCCTCAAGAGAGTAGAAGGTGCACCTATCACTAATGTTTATTAATATGTTGAATCATGAACTAAAGATGGCATAACAAGATAAAAAGGACAGGACTCATGCCACTAGTCCAACTAAAAATATTAACAAAACATCGAGAAATGCATTTCCAAGCTAGATGGCAATTGCTGTTTCCATCTTCCACCAGACTGCCCTTTTCTTTTGTTTTCATTTTTCAACAATCACTTCCATAATAAGTTTAAAATTTTCTCCTTCTCACTTCCCAAGATGGCACACAATCTTATATAGGTTCTACACATATTCTTATTAAACACATTTTTACACTAGTCATGAGTGAATTAAAACGAATAAATAAATAAATAAGAATTAAAACAAATGGGAGAAACCATGAGAAAAACCAGACCAAACTACAACATAACACAAGAGAAAATAGTCTGCTTTATTCTGAGTTCCAATTGCATAGTTCTTTTTGTGGATGTTCCACCAGATTCTTAACCAAACTAAGAAATTAAAGGTCAAGGAAGGAAGAAAACGACTTCTTCCTTTTCTGGTTATCTGTTTTTTTAGGCTCAATTTTCTTGAACTGTTCTTACCTTCTACAATTTCTTTAACCACTTCTCAATTACTAAAGCTTTAGATTTTTTTTTTATGTTATATCAAATCTTCAGATTTTATAAGACTTTTTTCACAGTTCTGTTCTCTGCTCTCCTCCCAATCATATACTCACATTTAAGGTTTGAATATTCTAGGGGTTACAGTCCACTTTGAAAAAGCAGTAGCATATACCTAAAAATGCAATTACACTATAGTTATCCTGACACTTGGACAGCTACTACAGGGGTTGCCAAATTGCAGTATATTTTTGTAAAGAGAAGGAGTTGCTGGCAGATAACATGAACTATTTAAAAAATGAAACTTTGGCATATCCCTTCTCTTGCTGTATAAACTCATCATGTAGACTGGGTTCTTGGTTTCCTTATCTATGAAAAAGCATATAAAACTAATCATGAAGTACTGCAGAAATATATATATATTACTGTTTTTTTTAGACTATCCATTTACAATCATATATCATACTGAATCTAACTATAATCTTAAGAACTTAACAGATCGCTCAACCATTTTTATAAGCAATGAATAATTTTAAAAACAAATATTGAGATTTTTAACTTACCAAACTGTAACTTTTTCATGACAGCTACATACTTTTCTTCAAGTGACCTTAATACCGACAAAGGTTTTGGTTTCACAGCAACCTTCTTGGAATACTCAGCTAGTTTTTTTTCTGTTATTTAATATTGTAAGAAAAACAATATCTGATTATGCATTTTAGTAAAATGATTACAACTGGAAAGACTTTGCGTTTACAGTAAAACCTAATAGAAGTTCATAACATCAATAAACATGCATTATTTAATTGCTTTATCATTTTTGTATTTTATGTTTTGACAATAATTGACAAAACATTCATTCCTTTCCACTTTCAACACATTTACAACAAGACTACATACTAAATCTTAAATATAAGCCTTTATTGATTTTTTAAAAAGAATTATCAGAAAACGTAACAACGAAATCAAACTTTTCCGGAGGTAATTTATAAAAAAAGCTAGTTTAAATTACAATTTAATATCTTTCTCCACTAATGCTTTTTTTAAAAAAAATCAGGGATTCATGTATAAAAGGTGATCACATTTTTAGTATGTGATTTACACCCATTCAATTCTCTGAGAGTATTGATAAGATACTGAAATAAAATTTTGAAATAAGGTACTATCCATAATACATAATAAGAAACTGGTATGGGAACAACTCAGGTTTTCAGTACATCAATGTGGTCAAAACTAATCAGTTAGCAGAATATTAGAAGATTATATATGCAAACGGATTATTTTACCTTGGTTTGCTTGCCTTAAACTGGTGGTAGCAGCATAAACTATTTCAGCAGTTTTTTGAATATCTGGTACCAAAAGAGTGAGTCCTTCAGGTTCTTGATCAGATGCATCTGGTTTTACTCCTGTTTTAGCTTTATCCTTTTTAGATCTGTATTTTTTAAAGGGACATGTAAAGAAAAATATGATTATAGGGCTTAAACAAAACAATCAACTACAAGACTATTATTACTATTAAAATAAAATAAGTTTTCATTTTACCTAACATGAAGTCAGTCTGATGTATACCATGAGAAGCATTTTAAGAAGTTGTTGCTTTTAATATGAAACTATTCAGTTTAGGTTAATTAAAAATTTATAAGGAATTTTTTCCTCCAAATTAAAAACATTGGCAACAGGCAATATTCTTATGTGTCACCTTAAAATTATTCAGAAATATGCCATGACGGTTTTTTCCATAGTTCAGTATCATTAGAGTAAATGAACAAAGATATTCTAACCTGTAAGCATGGTTAAAAAAAACAACCAACAAAACAAAAGACAAAACTCTACCATATTTGGGTATTTCCTAATAGTACTATCACCATGTCAGTGGCACAATACCTTAATTTAATCTAAATTCAGGGAATTTAGAGGAAGTAAATATAAGTTTAATAATTTAGAAGGATTTTTCAGTCTAACTGAAATTTAAATATGCTCAAATACATATATTTATATAACAAGATCCTTAAGGTCCCTTTCAAGGAATCTTGTTATAAATAAAATATTTTTATGGCAAAACACTTATGATAATGTCAGAAACACCGAGGCAGTGAACAAAACAGAAGATACACTTAATATCAAATTCCATTAAATAAGCAAGGAACCATAGTATGTGATTTTTCCCTAAAAATATCTATATCCCTAAAGAATATCTTTAATTTTAATATTACCATAGTCTATTAGTAAAACAGTTTAAAACATTTAAAAACATCTCACTATAAGTTCACAAATAATATTGCAAACTGAGCTTCCATTGACATTTTGTCATAAAACAAGTTCTCACGGTATCTTTTTATAGCATAATCTGTATAAAGAAATATACAAAAAGTATGTTTTCCTTATCTTTATAATTTAATTGTAGTAATCATTCATGTTACGTTTCAAGTGAAGTTAATAATCTATTCCATCAATTTCTGATTTAGTTTTTATCATGTATTAATACAAAACATTCAAAAACTTAGAAATGACTAATGCTTAAGATGTATACAAAGTGATCCATGGACCCAACCAAATAAAATTATCCCCAAAATATAAGTTTATTAACAAAATTACAACTTATTTTTCCAGGTCAATATATTTTTCTTTATAATAGGATATTTGTTTATACTCAATTAATTCAAACAACCTGGCATGATCATGATTCTTCAGTCTAGATTAAACCAGGAAACAGAGTAGTTAACCAAATCAATCATTTTAAAATACAAGCTCAAACAAATAAAATTCTAAAAACTGAGTTTAATGTCAAATAAAATGAATCTTTTCTTATAAAAGACTATGCTGAAAGAGGGTTCAAATAACTGCATATATCTGAAAGACAACTAGCTGAGCCTTCATAGCTATCAATAGAAATGAATGGAATCCAAGGTCAATGAGGTCTAAAATATAAAAATGCATACAGTACACTTGAAACTGAAGGAATGTGAAGTTTTCAGTAAGTTTTCTGGATTGGTAGTTCAAGATGTCCTTGTTATTCTACTAAATAAAGGCAAAATGCGCCTCTGAACTCCATGCTATTCATTTCATAGATCTTTTCCTCAGTTACCTAAAGAAGTAGTAAAACCTAAGATCATACCATCATCCAGGACTGAATAATATTTGTAATAATAGAATCTGAAAGGTTTCCTTGGCCTTATGTCTAGATTTAGTTTTCATCCTCACTGTGACCTCTGTCCTCCCACTGACCCTGTCCTTCTTGCTCATTCAGCCAATTAAGTCTGCTTTTGCTTCACTTTCTTTACAGTCTTGACCCTATGGGTAACAAGTTCAATCCATCTTTCACACTTGAATCACTGCCTCTCTTGTCCTATCATGACGCATGCAACACCAATCCTCAATCCTGGCTGATCTAGGGCATGGAAAAGCAGCATTGTAGAACTGGGTCTGGTGTTAGAGGACTAGGTTTCAATTCTGCCAGTTGTTACCATGTCATCATGGTCTACTCACAACTTCTCTGACCTCAGTTTACTCATCTGTAAAATAAGGTTAGTGCTTTTTTATTTCTATATATATATGAAACTCCATAAAGTACCTTCTTTACTTTTCCTCTCATCTGTCTGAACACAGCTTAAGAAGCTATACAACTGATGGGGTACAAGCCCAAGTCAAGATCTTTGGATCAGGAGGGCTTTTGTCCCATTAGTCTGAAGGGCCCCTGGAAAGTCTGGCCTTTGTGGGGGGCTCCTTGGATTCCCCTTCCATTTCTCCCAGGTCAGACACTCCCTATCTTCTATTTAACATTCTTTTGATATTCCTCCCTTTGATCCTATTACCAGCCACTTGCATCAGGATCCTCCCTGGGTTTGATCTATCAAGACCATCCCAGGGACCCCAGACTGACCTGGAGACACCTGCTTCTGGCCCATTTCCTCCATTGTCTGATACCTTCTGACTGCCTCCAGCTATTTCCAACACTTGACCAGTCACCCCATCCTTGGACTTCTCCTCAAGATCCTCCCTAAACCCCTCCTCCCACCACTCTAGACTACCCCCAGATCCCTCCTGTAGTCTTTTCTGTATTTAAGTTCCATCTTGCCTCCATGAAGGCACTCAGATTCAATCCAGCTCAGACTCTGTCTAGCTGAGATTCTATCTGGTCCACGTGTGAATGCAAGAGTTACAAATGCTTAGATTCCTTAAAAAGTCAACCCAATTTGGTGAATCATTAATAAACTTTGTTTTTTTTGGCTTTAAGAAGGCTTGAGTCAAATTCATTCGAGCAGGACCTGGCATGTCAGTATTTTGGGGTCCCTAGCACCCCTAAACCTCATCACAACCATGCTAACTAGGTGCTCTATGAATTCATGTTATCTAATCTCAGCTGACACTCACTACTATAGAGTAATGCTTCTATTTCCTTTTCCGCCCATATCATGCTCTCACAACAGTTTCTCCTCTCTCAATCTCTTTACACTTCATATCTTCAGGAGATGACTTAAGTAAGAAAAAGCCTTCAGTGGTGGGGCCTTTGATCTCGCTTCCTACTCCACATCTCAACAACAGTACCTGTCCTCTTCACTTTATTTGTTCCAGTTTCTGAGGAAAAGGAAGTCCTTCTTGTAAAAGTTAACTCTTCTACTTATGGCTTTGTTCTAAGTCTCTCCTGACTCTTCAGTCCCTATCTCTTTTAGAAAGTTTTTGTTCTTAACTGGCTTCTTCCTAATGGAAGAAACACAAGACCATCACTCCTTTATCCTTAAAAAAAAAAAAAATGTTGCATTCTATCATTCCCTCAAACAATTATCCTTTATGTCTTCTCCAATCCAATGACAAAGTTCTAGCTAGAAAAAGCTGCTTATGTTTGCTGTATCCATTTATTCACTAACCATTCACTTTGCAAATCCTCAGAACCAGGCTTCTAACCCAAACACTCTAATGAAACTGTTTTCTTCAAAGTTACCATGATCTTTTAATTGATAATTACAATGCCTTTTCCTGCCTTTATATGCTCTTTGAGTTCTCTCTAACACAGACTGCCATCCTCACCTCTGCTTAACAGCCTACCCTTTCTTAACCTTTTCCTGGACACAGTGATAATGCTCCCTTCTGGTTTTTTTTCCGCATTCTGATACTTCCTTCTCAGTCTCCTTGGCTGGATGATCACCTTCCATTCTTGGCTTCTTAATGCATGGATGTTTCTAAAGGTTCTATCTTAGGCTCTCTTCTTTTACACTCTCTCAGGACCTCATCAGGTCCACAAATTCAATTATCATTTCTGTGCAGATTAACTCAAATCTTTGTCTTCCTAATTTTCCATCTTTAGAAATTCTAATGTGGATACAGTTTCACATTGTCAGCTGTTGGTTGGATATCTCTTAAGTAGGTGCAAAGTGGTATTCATTTTTTTTCCTGCTAAACCTCTGCTCCAAACTTTCCTGTCCCAGTTGAGGTCACTATTATTCTTCTACTCATCTAGATTCACAACCTCACTTTTTCTCTCCCTCATTCCTATATTCAATTAGTACTCAAATGTTATCAAATCTACTTCCACACAATTGCTTTACATCTGTTCTCTTCTCTCCAAATATATTGCCTAGTTCAGGGCTTCTTAAAACATTTTCCACTTGCAACCTCTTCAGTGCTATGTAAACTGTTTTAGAACTGTTTAAACACAGCTGAAAACAGGCCACCCTAGTTCAAGTCTTCATCACCTCTCTCTTGGAATAGCAACTGACTAATGCCATCTCCTTACATCATCTGTCCTCTCTCTCTAATGCATCCTCCACAAAGCTGTCCAACAATCTACAGGCATATCTATGTTATTTGTTGCTCAAAAAGTATTCTTGCTTCTAGGATAAAAAACAAACTCATCTGCTTGCATTTAAAACTATCAGTAACCTGGCTTCAAAATATCCTTCCAACTTTATTTTACAATATTGCTCTTCAGAGACACTTTGTTCCAACCATTCTTGTATTTGCATAAGTCCTCCTTCATCCCAATGACAATCCTTTACTTCCTTTAAGGTTCACCTCAGGCGTACTTCTTCAATGAGACCTTTTCAGACACCACCACCCTTTCCCGGTTAATATATTCTCCCAGCTCTTAAACTGTCTTGTATTTATAATTGTCAGTGTGTATACTCTGCATACTATATGTTCCCCTTTACTTAACAGTGTGAACTCCTTAGAGGCAAGGGCTGGTTTATTTTTCTTTGCATGCTTGGCACAATGAATGCACATAGCAAGTGCTTGAGAAATGATGGATGTGAATGAATGTTTTCAGTCTTTATCTTTCTTGACCTCTGACACTTTTGGCATTCATGATTATAGAGTAGATGAGTGATATGGCATTGTGTATTGAGTGTTTTATCTGGAAGTGCTATGTCTGGGGTCAAAATCCTACCTAAAACATTTATTAGCTGTGTGACTCTAGGCTTAACTTGTTAGTCCTTTGTTTCGAAGAGGATGTTGCTGAGTGATGTCTTGACTTGCAAGTAAACTGGATTTAAGTGAGACAGAATTTACAAAGTGGTCAGAATCACTCTCTTCCAGTCATTGAAGTCCAGTGGCAAGGCAAAAGTCAAGATGACTCTTGTTGGCCTGGGATGCAGTGGATGACCTTAACTTAATTAAGTTAACCTAACCTCCTTCAGTCTTAGTTTCTTCACTGCAGAAACTGGAACAATGCCTGTAGCATAATAAACCCAAGATGGCATAATGAAGATCAAATAAGATAAAGTAAATGAGTCATAAACCTTAAAGTGCTAAATAAATTCCAGTGATATTATTATATGTTCATAATCTTTTGGTTATCTTCAGTTCTGTTGTTGGTCACTAACATCCAGTTGCCAAATGCCATCATTTTTACTTTTGTAACATCTCATATCTGTCCTTCACTTTGTATTCTTACTAAGTCTAGTACTATCCTTCATTACTAACTACCTGAAATATACTAATAGATTCTTCAGAGGACTTCCTATCACTATCTTCTCCCTTTTTCAACTTATCCTTTATATCCTTCTAAATTTTTCTTAAGCATGAATCTCTCATTACTTCTTCATTAAAAAAACCTAATCAGGCAAACAAAACCCCCCAGAAGTTCCCTACCTTCCAAGTAAAGTTTAAATTCCCATTTGCATTTAAGATCTTTGACAATGTGATACTGACTTACTTTCTCCTCTTACTCATTAGTGCTCTAGTGAACTCAATATCCCAATAAACTGGATAATCCCCATCTAAAAATGCTTTTTCCTAAAGAATACTCTTCTTTCATCCTCTTTGACTGTTGAATTCCTTCATGTTCTTTAAAGCCTTCTTCAAATACTATTTTCTCCAGGAGGACATTTCTGATCCTCATTATCAGTAATTATTTTCCCCTATAGTCTTTGCTCAGTGGTTTGTTTTTATAACTTTTTTAAGGGATTCATCATGCAGTACTGTTTTTTATATCTATCTGTGTTAGTAACTTTCTTTCATCTATAACCCATATGGGGCCACATTCTAAACTTTCTACATTTGCTGCACAGTTTGTCTAGCAAATAGCTGGCATTTAATAAATGCTTACTATATAATATGATTCAAGTACCATATGAAGAAGGGGGAAACTGATGTTGATGACAGCAGCTATTTCATTTCTTTTTATCCTAGTGCTTAGCAACTACATAATGCTTACTGACTAATTTGCTTAAGAACATATGATCTTTCCAGGGACTGAAAAAGGGGATTGTCTCTCAGCTAATAAATACACAGATCTTGTCAAATCACATCAACCTCACCAGACAACTGCAACAAGAATTCTGATAGCACCTCATTATGTCTGAAAAGTTTCGTGGTATTAACCAATTGTTAGATAGGATGTAAAAGTTGTTCCTAAACAGCAGGACCCTTGCTAGCAAGACCCAAACCAAAAGGTTGTTAAAGAGAAGGGAAGGAAAAGTGTCATGATACTAACAACAGTACTCTGTGGAATCAGAAGACTTATGGAAATTATTAGTTAAGTGGATCTGCTGAACACTGAAACAGATCCACTTCAGAGAAAATTATCTTATGAGGCAGAAGGAAGAATACTAAAGTAAAGCACTATTTTCAACATCTAGGGTGTTCTTCCCTTGAACAATCATGTCTTTTTTTGGTTCAGGGGGAAGGGCTTAAGATTTTGGTGGTCAACCACATTAGCACAATATTATCATTACATTGACTCCTTTTAAAAAATATCTTGGTTCCTTTTTGAGGGCCTTAGAACTTCTTGTGCCTGAATGAAACCAAGAATCTGGTCGAAAAAGATAATAGCTTATATTGACATTTTTAGACCATATAATTGACACTCAGATGATTATACAATGATCTCATAATAAAAGAGTATGATAGAGACATAAAACTAGTATTTCATAAGAGTCCTTTACTAGATCTAAGTAAGAACAATTTTCACTTGAACACTTCTCCTTATGATGTATACAGAAAAGAAAGAAGATTAAACTCCAGATGGTAAAAGAGCACTTCAAATACATGAAGAACATATACTCTCTGTATATTGCTGACAGCAACTGATCACTGACACTACTGTCATATAAGTATATAAGTCACTGTCAACCCATATGTAGGCCCAGCTCATGAAAAAAGGCCATACCTTGGCTCATATCCTGAAGTCTGTGTGAAAAGCTATTTGGGTTCAAGGCACCTAGCTGGAAGTAGATCTTTGTGACAGACAATGGATCCAACATGGTAAAAGCAATCAGCGACGGCCGCTACCATGGTATCCGCTGCTTTGTGCATACGTTGAATCTGGTTGTGATCACTGCCCTGAAGAAATACGAGGAAGCAACTGAAGTCGCTATTGCACAAAACATCTACAAACATTTCCACTATGTTGTGAATTCCACTAACCAGCTAACAAAGTAAACAAAATATTTAACCTGAACTAGGATATGAGCAAAATGGGCAAATATTTCCTTAAAAGAAAAAATAAAGTTCAACTGAATGAACTGGTTTTGCCAATTAAAACAAATATTTATAAATCTTTGGATTACCAATAGTAACTCTGGCTGGATCATTTGATCAAAACTGGGAAGACATGTAAAAGCACCTCAGCATTTAAAAATTCTTCTTCAAGTTAATATACTAAAAATATCCATTTTTGGAGGGTGGATAATATATAGGACTAATCACTGCAAGACTCAACACTTCAAGATAATATACAATTCTGCTATTGCATAAGCAACTTGAAAGCTACATTCTGAGACGCCAAGGTGTAGAACTATTCAAAGCAGACCAAGCTTAAGAGAGACATTCTGGAGGTTCAAGAGAGTAAACTTCTTATGATTATCTTCAAATTAAAAAAACAAACACAAAATTCCAATTACTTCCACATTCTTGAGTCATACCCATAAAGCAAAAAAATTTTAAGAGCAACTTACTAAAAGTGAGTACAGATATGTATGTGTGTGTATACATATATATACATGTATATATACACACAGATATTGACTTTGGAGAATCTATATATTTTCTTATCACTTACAAAAGACTTGAATATATGCCTATGAAAAGTTTAGTGAATAGTAGAGCAAACCTCCTAGAAGTTCTTTTGTTAACTTAGAGTATGTAAATGTATTTCCAATAACATTATTTCAATATAATTAGTTTCCTCTGTAACCCTATGAGTTATGTGCATTTAAAAACAGTTCTGAGAAGGGGTTCATACACCTCATGAAAATGCCAAAAAAAGATTGATGACACAAAAATAGTTAATAACTCCTGTCTTGTTTTACTTGCTGATTATTTCAGTTATCTACCTGAGTTCACTCTAAGAATTATGAAGGGCTGGATTTCATTTCTGTCCTAAATGAACAGAGGGTCAAATAAAAATGTCATTCTGGTTGGGGAGTATAGAGATAAGAGGTGGAGGAAATAAACAATTACACAAATTTAGGGGAACTCTTTCAGAAAATGGGTAAGTTTCCAGTAATATAAAAACAATGACTATTCTATAGAAATTCTTAGAATAGAAAGGATGCTCAGAATAGAGAAAGCTTCATAAGACATGATAAAAGTGGTAGATCAAATTGGTAACTCTTGTTGCTAATAACATAAGCAAAAAAATTATGAGTGACTCCTAGTATCCAAAGGAAATTTGGGTTAGAAGGAGGAGCTTCCTATATAGTATGATATGAGGGACTATATTAACTCCAAATATATACTCTAATGCTCTGCCATGGGTATAAATTTTCATCACAATACTCAGTGAGTACTACTTAAAGAAGACCAATGTAAAAATATAAATATTCTGGAGAAATAGTAACAAGTTAAGATCCATCAAAGTGAATTTACTTTATAAAAGTAATTCCTTGTCTGCTAACAGAGAGAACTGGATGGAAACTGGATTGGATTTAGGTATTTACGAAGGGGCCAGAGGCCTACAAAGATAGTCTTATTAACATATCAGAGTGTAGCCTACATGTAATTTCCACATCTGACACTAGTAGAGTGAGTGTGGCCAAATCATTTCACATCTCCTGATCTTAGTTTCTCCATGTGTTTAAGGAGGACATGGAACTAGACGACATCTCAAGTCTCCTTCAGGATAAGACCCAGGATTTCCAAGAAACACAGTTTTTATCTTTATTCTCAAACCGTAAAGGGAACTAGTTTAAGGGAGAGTATTATAAGGATTTCATTCTATAATATAACTGTTTTGAGGGCAGAAGCAGTCTTGTTTTTGTCTTGTGTACATTTATACCTTTAAATATTTGTTAAATTAAAAAAAATATATTTATACTTAACTAAGCTGTTTCATTGGATAAACATAAGAGTAATAAATATGAGAAATGAGAAAAAATCTGGTGAAAAATGTTATAGTGATGGAAGGAATTTCTTTGATAAAAGTTTAGGAAGTTCATAAGGTCATCAAAACATTAAAAACTGGCTTTAAGTCAACTTTTGAGGACAGGGTGTATCTTATTTAAAATTTTTATTTCCCCAAGGGTCAAACATATTCTGTAAAGTAGATGCTTAACAAAAGTTTTGAGTTGATGATTAACAATTATTCAATTTTTAAAATGATGGTACAACAAATTTTCATTTTAAAATTTTATTGCCATGGTCATCTACACTTCATTATTTAAGAATAGTATCTTGATATTAACGGAACCTTTACTTTAGCAAGAGTAGTATGAACAAAAGTGCTAAAGGATCAAAGTTTCCTCTTCTAAAAGTTGGGAACATTAAATATCTCACTTTTGATTAATTCAAGACATATTAAGTGCGTACTATGTGCCAGGTACCATATCACGCACTGGGCTACAAAGAAAGGTAAATCTAACTGGGGAGACAATATGCAACAAACCAAACAAACAAGATGAACTTCCTCTATCAATGACCATTCAATACTTTCTCTGCAACTTATAGTCTTAAAGAGTTTCCTGAGGGCACTTAAAGCCTATACTAAATTCAAACTATCTCTAATATTGGCCTTGTGATGTGTCAGTTGTACAAGTACCAACCTACCTAATCTCAATAAACTCATTACTAGAGGATTGTGTTACCAAATTAGTATGGTAGAGTCAATTCATTTAAACCTCTCCAAGCCCCAATCTGTAAAAAGATGGAGGTTAGATTAGATCATATTTAAGATTCAAGCCACCTATAAATCTATAAACCTAAGTGATGCAGTTCCTGTGGAGACTATCTAAGCTTTAGAAGGGATGATTCATAAAATGAATAATATAATAATAATAATATCAACATCAATGAGAAACAGGGAGTCACTGAAGTATAATTTATCTGAATTTTTCTGTAACAATTTCCATGAGTTCTGATCTCACTTCGTTTAATCTACTTTATATATGTCTAGGGGAAAACAGCACAACGCCATCCCTCTGCATCTATGTGCAGAGAGAGGTCACAAGCAACTCTAAGTATCCAGCAGGTCAATTGTTGAAAAAAGAGAGCCAAAATTGACAAAGAAGACCCTGATCTTGTAAGAATGGGTACTAACTGCTAGTTCTTTCTGTTTACTGTTCAGTTTTTGGTCACAAATGCAGGTCAGACTTAGGAGTGGACCTGCCCTAGAGGTGAGGTTCTAGGACTAGGTTATAGTCCTGGGTTATAGGCTATGTTCAGGGCAAGGAGTAAGTTCAGAATCAAAAATCTGTGAGGTTCTTTTCACAGGAGGGCACAGAGTCTCAGTTCCAGCCTCCAAACTAATCTGAAGCCTTCAATGGAATAACCAGGGTGGGAATCCCAGATGAAAGGGGAGCCTGCTGTTCTTTCAGCATCAATCTGCAGAACTGGCTGATTATGGTAGCCCCAGTCTAATGGATCTCATTAGGCACAATTAAGTGAATTTTTGAAATGCTCCCATGATGATCAATTGCTTCAAAAAGATAAAAATAGGCTGTTCTATACATACATTACTAAGAAAAATATAGTACCTTTTTAAGATAGAACATAAAATATTTTAAAATATATATGCTCAGTGACCTGTAAACTCATCAATTTGGAAGATCCTTCCAACTACACAAATCAAAACTCCTCTATGTCTGCTTTGCTTGTATGACTCCTTCTATGTTGTCTCATAATTTTAACTCCGGGGGACCATCCAAAATGCTGAAGATGTCCTTGATTTCTTCTGACACAAAAAGGATACCAGTAGGGCACTTAAGGTGTCCACTATATAAATGCTAAAATTTGAAGGAACCAAAATAATCTGAGAAAGGACCATATTTTAAGGCTTTGAAACCTTAGGTCTCTAATCAAATTAGAGATGTACAGTCCAGGAAGCCCTTAATATTCTCAGATTTGTGATCTGAAGTCTGAAATTTAAATATAATGGCTATATCACCATAAGTTCTCTTACAAGCAAAGAGTAAGGCCCCTTAATGTCTGTAAGGAAAAAAACTAGTGGATCACATGCCTAACAAGAATATAGGAGGTCCCAAAAGTTTTGATTCAGTTTTAAGCTAAGCCTTTTGGGACACCCTATATTCATTTCAATCATTTACTCCTTGGTTGACCGAAAGTTAGAAGAGAAGGACTGTTTCGGTTTGGTTCAAAGTATTTACTTTTATTTTTTAAAAATATCTAGTACAAAACCCCTAATTACATTCATTTAGGTTCAGAGTTCTTTTTGAAAATGCAAAACTTCCTGGAAGAATTAAATCAATGCAACTGGACCAATAAGTAAAAAAAAAAAATCTTTGTATCAAATATCCTGATAAAAATCTGATAGCCAAGATATACACAGAGTTTGCACAAAATTGTTAACAAAGACATTCTCTTACGTATAAATGTTCAAGAGCAAGAAGTTTTCAAGAGAAAAGAGGCTATTATCAACAATGATATGAAAAAAATTTTACCAATCACTAATGATGAGAAATAAAAATGAAAACAAAACTAACATTGTTGCCTAAGGTTTCTAAGGATGTCTGTTAAACAACTGAAAATTCTGGCCAAAACTCAACTTTGGTTTTGGTAATATATCAGAACAAATTTGGAAAGTTGTAAATCGCCACGTTCCCCAACAATCCTAGATCATGCTTATCCACTGACAGTTCACCTAAACCTTCCTTTTCCACTTGTTCAAAGAGTAAATGGAAGAGGTAAAAAGGATTTTACCCCCAACAAGAGATAAGTACATGTGCTTTTCACCTTTTTCCTATACATTTAACAGTATTGCCAGGATCTCCCTTTCGGTAGACACCTTTAGCACTGATTATTCCTGTCAAACCCAAATCAATCTTGCAATGATTTTGAAAAATTCACAAACGTTTTCTTTAGGTTTTCTCACATTTAGCAATGACAACAAATGCTAATAAGATGAAAAATGCTATGGGTTGTTTACTGAGTTAGGTCACATTTATTTCAAGGTCAACTTAGAAAGCTTGGTAGCTTGGAAATAAGTAAATAGAAGCAAAACATTTTACTCAAACCTAAAGTGAAAGTATACCGTGATCTCTCTAGGGCATAACATGTAGAAAAACAAATCTACTGATACAAATTATTAATTGTCCTATGATAGCCATAGACATTTAAAACTGTGAAGAGAATGGCAGTTTCAGGAAGAGAGTTTGAGCATAAACTTAAAGCTTTTTATTTTTTTCCTTACAGCAGAATCCTATTTACTATGCTCAATTAGTAAGAATAAACTTCCTGATCAAGCCACATGATTCCAATTCACACTGCATATTTCCACTGGGTTCCAAAGGAACCAGATACCATATTTTACATAAATTATAACTTGGCACAGGTAGAGTAAACAATACCTGGGTGAAAGCTGTAATATTCATCTGCCCATCTCCTGACTGTTAACAGACAAGAAGGAAGGGTCTTAACATGAAATTCCTAGGTATGTTTAAGAAAAAAAAACCTGTCCCAAGCGCTATTTCTATTATAGTGTATGATCTTTGCTTAACACATTTCTACCAAAGTACTTAAGTATATATTCTGAGTAACAGAAGTACTCCTGGAACTATCAAACATAATTAATTTTTAACTTAAAATGAATGGTATAAACAAACAGAAGCAGGAAAGTGGGGACATATATAGGGGACAAAGTAGTTTAATGAAAAGATCACTAATGGAATGCCATAGTTAAGTTCCAGCAGCAACAATTTCCAATACCAGGGGGACTGAATGGGTGACAAGGAAGTGTCTAGCAACAGTAGTTATTGGTACATGAGTTATCCAAAAGTTTATAAAATGGGATTTGCTTGTAGTAAGGTATTTTTTTTCTAAGACATCTGAAAATTCTACCACAAAACAAGATGATGTAGAAAATCAGCAGCAGTCAATCTTTGTTAATTTCTTCAAGTCAACAAGCATTTATGAAGCACCTACTATGTAATAGGCACTGAATTTAGTACTAGGAATATAAAGAAAATTAAAAACAGTCACTCATCTTAAAGGGTTCACATTTTAATAGGTATGGGAAAAATGCAAATGGCTATGTACATACAAGATGTATGCAGGGTCAACCGGGCCAAGTTATTAGTATTAAGGGGGAGAAGGAGAGTCTTCTATAGGACAAATTACTCTAAGAACTGGACAATAAAATACAGAAGCCTTTATCTGACTTTTCCAACATGATCACCTCAAAAAAAGTTTCTAAGGTTTATTTTATCTTATATTGTTCAAAATTAAATATAGTTTTGGGAACAGAATGGTTAGGGTTAACCTCAACAAGGTTATTATGATTTTTAACATTAGATTTGAGTAAAATATTTTGCTTCTATTTACCTATTTACAACCTACCAAAATCCACCATGAAGGATTTACATAGGATATAAAAAAAAAACTGCACAGAAGGAGGGCTGTTGTCTAGATCAATGGAAGAAGAATTCCTGTTTATGGTATCATGGATCCAATTAAGTTCTGAAATAAGTTTCATCTACACAAAAGACAATTAATATATATGTGATTTTATGGAGCTCTAGAGATGAAAATAACCAGCCATAATCACAATCTGGGGTTCTTATGAAGAGCCTGCGGATGACAGCTTCTATTTCTCAGACTGAATCAAAATAACATAAAGTCTCTCCACAGGCTGTTGCTGGGATGTGTGTGCTCCTCTCCTCTGCACCTAAATTTTCGAGCTTCTTTAAAAGATTAGCTTATCTATCACCTGATACAATCAGTTTCTAGTCCATCCCCTTAGTTCTGATGACAAACATAATTCCAATGCAGGTGAAGAAAAGGGAATGTTTACATTATTTTGCAGAGGTTTCCTAAGTTTACAAAACAGCAAGAAAATGAACTCAAAATTACATAAAAACATAATTTGATTGCTAGAATTGATATTTTGTTTACCTGTTTAATTCTGATAATGACATTTTATTTACTCAGTCTTCTTGGCAAAGAAGCTTTCTCAGCTTCTTTATCAAGACTCATGGTTTTTTTCCCCCTTAATGAAAAGGTTTGAGGTTATGGAACAGATCTGCCTTATTTTTTAACATCCAAGAGCTCCAAACTCTACTATGGTAGGGCCTAAATATGAAGCAGGTAACTTATTTATGTACCTTTCCTGAGAAGATACTCTTATTTCTTGACTTCCTGACTCCAGATATTTTCAATGGCTATGTCCTGTATCCTGGAATAATCTCCCTCCACACCTCTGCTTCCCAGCTTCTCTCAAGTCCTGGATAAAATCCCTTCTCCAGGAAGCCTTTTCTGGTCTCCTCAAATTTTAGTGCCTTTTCTCTGCTGACTACTTCAAATTTATCCTGTATATAGCCTGTTTGTATAAATTGTTTCCATGTTTTCTTTCCTGTTAGACAGGGATTGTTTTGCCTTTCTTTATATTCCCAGTTTATAGCACAGCACTTAATGTTATTGAAAGATTGATCCTATCTTCTTTCAATGAAACAATTCATGGAACCCTAAAGATCCATGAAAGAGAAAAATCAATGCCCTATTACAATTTTTGAAAGATACTAATTTTTGTCATTTTAGTTCTGTAAGATATCCAGTCCCCAACCCTGTCCCTATATACTTTGGTTAAAATGAAAAGATTGTTAGAAATCATCATTCTGGGTGAGGGGTACTAGAAATGAACACACACACAAAATCACCCATGAGTCATGGTGATGCACTAAACAGAGAAAATTACAAAATAATCCATAATTCTGAATGGCCCACAAACTCCTATTTAAACTGTAGAGTGAGGGAGAAAAAAGGAGAAAGAAATTGCTAAGAATTATGCAGTTTTAGATAACTAAACACATTAACAAATGAGTTAATACACTATGGAACCACACAAATATAGAGGTTCTCTAACTGTAAGATAAAAAGTCATAATTAAGTGGGGGTGGGAGGGAAACCAGATTCTCCTTGAAGGACACAAAATTTCACTATGCAATTGGTCATTTTGCTTTGTACTGTACACAGGCTAAACATAGGCAAGAGGAACACAAAGAAAAAACTATGGCTTATATGTTAATCCTTGTTTGTCCTTCCTTTGGAAGAAATCAATGTCATCACAGGGTGACGTCTTTGTCTTGTATATGAATTCTATTTAAGTCAGGGAGAGTTGCACAAAGCCATTGGCCTCACTATGTCTTCCAGAATCTTCAAAGTCCAGTGACAAAACAACGATACTGCAAAAGGTGTGTTACCAATGACACTTGGTGCAATGAAAACCATGACTGGAATACAGTTTTGGAGGGGTAAAATTTACTCAAAATAAACATGATAAGCAATTCAGAGGGACAGTAACATTGCATATTAGGAAGTGATACTTATTTGCTTATTTGAGTAAATAAAGGAAGCAAATGTAGAGGAAGCAAGGTGGAGGCTCAAAATGTCATTAGAACTTTAGAAAGAATAGGTTATGCTAGACTAAACGTTATTTCCTTTGATGAAAGGCATACCAGACAAGTAAATAAATGCTATGACATATACATAGTTTACTGCGGTTTTAACAAAATATGTTACAAATTCTATGTTATTCTTGTAAAAAGAGACTTGTGAACTAGATGAGTCTGGATAAACTGACTGAATGGAGGGACCCAAATATTAGTTATCAAAGGTTATATATGAATCCAGGAGGTCTACATAGGAGTAGATCAGGGGATCTGTCTGTGCCTAGTCCTGTGCTTTTTTTATACTCTTATTAATGCCTTGGATTAAGAAATATTATAGCACATTGTCCACCTTTCAGCCAATCATGGATTCAAGTATATGTAGAAGGTTTTTCTCCTTCTTTGTATCACTCCCCCTTGCATGCCCAACGACCACATGCCTGGCATTAATACATGGTGAAAACACTAGGAGAGGAGGGAGTGTGTCATCCTGTGGTTCTGAAATTTTTATTTTTGTGTATTCTGATCCATACTCTGTAATCTCTTCCCCTTACAGCTGCTGATATAAACAATCTTCCTGTTAAAAAAATTATTTCTCAATATTGATCCTGATGGACATTCTCCTTCTTTCCTCAAAGAATTCAGCATCTGGCTTATAATCTCACTCTCAACACAAACTTTGTCTTCATGCTAGGGAATTCAACATACATAGGAATATTCCCTCAACTACTCTTTCAAATTTCTCACTCTACAGATGATCAAATGCTTTGTAAGTATTCATTTCCATGGTCACGAACTTTGAAGTTCTTTTATCTCATTATTTCTTTTCATATTATATATTTTTATTATATATTTCTTTTTTCTTATGTCTTATGACACCTGATCAGGTTTTTCATTCTCATTATAACTTCCATCTCTTTTACTTCTAAGATCTTCTCCAGGCTTTCATCCCTGAACTGGCCACAGCGTCCTCCTTTCCCTATCTCAACCCCATGGTACGCTAATCTCTACACTAGCCCTTGCCCTCTTGTTTTATTGTCAATCATATTTTACTTACCAAACCCCCATTTTCGGATCATCATCTGTTTCCTTTGCTTCTATTCATGAGTTGCTGACTGGATCTATCAACTCTTGCCAAGGTCAATCCCTCTACAGGCACCCTTGAACTAATTCTCTCATCTTCTCCAGCAGACTGCCTCTATTATCACGCCCACTTTCTCTTCTGTCTTCAATCTCTCTCTACTATAATGAATCTTTCTTAGCTGCCTAGAAATAAATGTGTGTCTACTCCATCCTTAAAAAAAATTCCTCACTTGATTAGATCATTCCCAGTATCTACTATCCTAATCTCTCCCATCATTCTCAAGTAAACTCCTTGAAAAAGCAATATACATTAAGTGCCTCCATTTCCTCTCCCTTTCTTCAAATCACTGCAATCTGACTTCTGGTCTCATTTTTTCAAACTGAAATTGCTTTCTCTAAAATTACCAAATGAGCTCTTAATTGCCAAATTTAATGACTTCTTCCCACCCTCATCCTTCCTGACCTCCCTAAAGCACTTGACTTTCACTTTCTCCTTCCAGATACTTCCCCTCTAGATTTCCAAGCCATTGTTCTCTCCTAGTTCTCCTGCTGTCTATTGGACTGTTCCTTCCAAGAATGCTTTTTTAAATCTTCATCGATAGCATGACTAGTATTCGTGGATATCCACCAAGATTCTGTACTGGGCCTTCTTTTTTTCCCCCTCTATACTATTTCACTTGGTAATCTCATCAGCTTTCATGGGTTCAACTATCATTTCCATGTAGATTATTCTCAGAACTATAAATCCAGACCTAGTTTTGCTCCTGAGTTCCAGTACCATATCACCAACTGCCTATCAGACATTTTCACCTGGATGTACCACAGACACCTTAAACTCAACATGTCCAGAACATTAGCTTTCCTTCTAAACAATCCTTTCTTTCCAGCTTTTCTATTACTGTCAAGGGCATTTCCCCAGTCACCCAGGCTTGTAACTTGTCATTTTCAACTCTTTATTTCCATTTACCTGATATAGCTAATTTCTCCCCAAATCTTGTTATTTATACCTTGAAAACATCTTGCATACATCTATTTCATTCCACTCACAAAGCCACAATCCTAGTTCAGGCCCTTATCACCATTAGCTTCCTAATAGGTCTTTCTGACTCAAATCCATTCTTCGTTCAGCTGCTAAGGCAAGTTTTCTCAAGCCTATGTTGGACCAAGATTTCTTCTTTCTGTCAAGCTTTGGTGGCTCCCTATTATGAACAGGATTACATAAAGTCCTCTACTTATCATTTAAAGCTTTTCACAGTCTAGCTGCTTCCTATTTTTCTAGTCTTATGGTTTATTCTAGTTTATGTACTCTTCCCTTTATGCAATAATTTTTTCCTACTTTTCTAGTTTCTTAGTCATTACTCTCCTCTATGTCCTCACCTTTCTTCATACTAGGAATGCTGGCCTACTTAAGTTCTTCAAACAAAATATTCCATCTTTTACCTCTGTACCTTTGCACTGGCTATCAACCTTGCATGAAAAGCTCTATCTCCTCACTTTCACCTCTTAGTCTCTGACTTCTTTCAAAAAAAAACTCAAAGCCCACTTATTGCAAGAAGCCTTTTTAAGGTCCCCACCAACTGATGCCTTCTCATTTATTCTGTAAATATATTTATGTATACTTAGTTGCTTACATGTGAACTCCCCCAATAGCATGTAACCTCCTTGAAGGTAGGGGATATTTTGGTTTTCCTTTGTATTTCTAGTGCTTAGCAGAGTGAATGGCACATAGTAAATGCTTAATAAATTTCTGTTGACTAAGTGGGTCAATTTATTATCTCCATGACTCAGTAGTCACCCTCTCAATGATCACCAACCTTATATATATTTTATCTCTTACTATCAAAATATAAGTTCCCTTCTCTCATTTTTGTATTTTTATTGCCAACAATTAACAAAATGACTGGCACACTGTAAAAACTTAAATGCCTAATTCAATCATTCAGAAAGCAAGGAGGGTACCAAATACTAAATGACAAATTCAAGACCAAAAAAGATCTTAAAAGATCTAGAATACTTGGTCAAATGTATTAAGATTAAATTTATTAGCAATAAATGAAAAGCATTTTTCACAAGTATAAGAAAAGGAAGGTATACCTAAGCAATAGTTTTTTTGGTGCTCTATAGAAAATCTTGTTATTATTGTTGCTTATCCTTCATTTTGGAAGAGAAGTATTAGCATGAAGGTCTGATGTCTTGATTTCTGTGTGAATTGGATTTAAGCAAGACAAAGCTGTACAAAGCCATCTGCCTCATTCTCTCTTCCAGAGTTATTAAAGTCCAGTGGCAAGACAAAAGATGACTGGCAATGGCCCAGAATGTAATACATGATTTTGTGTCTTCAATAAAGTGGTCCACAATGTCTGCTTCAGCTCCCTCCACGGCCATTGGAACAAATTGCTCTCATCCACCCATTCCAACAGGGGAGATCTTCACATGTTTGGGGCAGACATTCCCATAAGTTGTCTATGGGTTTGAGGCCTGTCAGTTACCCTCAACCATCTGCTGGGATGGTTCTGTCAGCGTGTGACTGTTGTACATGCTACAGCTTCTTGAAGACACAGATGAGAGTTGGGTGAAAGCGGATATTTTATATACACACACACACATGCAAAAAAATGTTGTGAAGGGAGAAATGGTAAGATCTGGGAATGGATTAGATATGTAGGGGGTCAGTGAAAGCAAGGAGCTGAGAATGTCATCAAAGTTTTAAGTCTGGGTGACTGGGAATATAGTAATGCCTTTGACAGTAATTGGGAAGCTAGAAGGAAGGAAAGGTTTGGACAGAAAAATAGCTTTAAGTTTGAGATGTCTATGAGATATCCAATTTGAAATGTTTAATAGGCAGCTGGTGATATGGGACTGGATGGAGCTCAGCAGAGAGAGTAGCCCTGGATTTACAGTTCTGAGAATCATCTGCATGGAAATGATAGTTGAACTGATAGCAGCTGATGAGATTAGCATAAAAGATACGAGAAGAGATGAGACAGCATGGAGGAAAAAGACAAGAGGGCCCAGGTCAGAGACCTGTGAATTATTCACTATAAGTGGGCATGATATTGATGCAACATCAGTAAAAGAGTCTCAGAAAGATTGGACAGACAGGAGAATCAGGAGAGAACAGTGGCATAAAATCTTAGAGAGGATAAAGTATCCAGAAGGAAAAAGTGGATCAACACTGTCAAATGCTATAGGGAAGTCAAGAAGGATGAGGCTGAAAAAAGGCCATTAGATTTGCTAGATAAGAGACAATGGGTGCATGAATTCGATACTTTTTTGATGATCAAAGTTAAGTGAAGAATAAAACAAGAACACATAAATTAGCCAAAGGATATTTACTTGCGTTATGCAGAATGTCTTTTGCAAAGTCCAAATTAAAGTGGGATTCCCTACTGATAGTGAGGTCCTCTAGATACCTCTTTTTAATGATGACCTTGTTTGTACTGAGGGAATCAAGGTGCAGAAGAATGCAAAGTTTTCTCAAGAGGATCCAAAATACATTGCCCTGACAATTCACCCAAAGCAAAGAAAAACTGATGAAAGCTGAATATTTCTCATATTCTGACATGCATTTGTACAGGTAACATACTGAGTTAACCTAATGAAACACATACACATGCACACACATATATGTACACATCTTGAATATGCCACCTTATAAGTATAGACTACATCATGTAACCAACGACAATTCACACCTAAGAAGTGTTACAAAAAGCTACAAAAACATATACAATGGAAAGGAGAGTGTGTCAGTTTTTAGGAAGAAATTTTAGCAAGAAGTTTTATAGCAAAAGAAATGGAAAATAAATGCTTATAGGCTGATTGCAGCATCAATACTCATGAAATATTAAAGACAAAAAGGAATGCTTCCATTGTTCTGTATAGCTCATGAATGGAAAGCTGTTTGAAAAACACAGACAGGTATTATACAGGGTGAGAATACATTGATGGGTTATCTGTGTTACTAGGAACACTAATAAAATCACAGGAATGAAGGATCACAGATCTATCGTTGGGAGGAAGGAATCCAAAGGCCATCTAGTTTAACCCCTTCTTTCTACAGATGAAGACTTGTCCAACATCACAGTAAGAAGTGCTAGAGGCAGGATATGATTCAGGTCTTTTTACTCTGGAATGTGAGCTCTTTTCACTATTTGATAATCTCTTCATTATTTAAATATTAAAACTTTCCATGCTGCTGCAAATTCTGAAGTATCTCTATCTTGAAAATCCTGAATTGTACTAGTATAAAACTCACCATAATATAGTGCAAAGCAAGAATACTGGGCAAAATTCACCCAATGTAGACACAGTATTTACAACTCTTAAAATTATATATATACCCTATCCTTAGTTGGCATAAACGAAAATCAACTTTTATTTTCTTGGACATCATTTTCAAAATACACATGACATTCAACTAACCTATTCTATTCCATGGCCCTGATGATTCTCTACATTACCACAAGAAAATCACACATTATGGCCTCCATTGTGCCACCATGACAGAAACTATTTTACATTTTACTTCAGTGTTGTTTTAATAATATGAACTCCTAGCCTTTCAGACCCCTAATTCTAATTTACCATGTCCACTTAGGTTCACTCTTTGATTTCACTTTCAATTTATTGTACTCAATACTTGGCATTCAGTCACTGAAAAGAGAATATCATGACATCACTCTCAACCTATTAAACCAAGATTATCTGAGAAACTTTTTTCCCCTGAAAGGAAAAACTAGCAAATAACTATTGTACATTTCTAGCAAGTGATTCTCTGTCACCATTCATTTTATCTGGATCTTTTTAGCTCCAGTTTGTTAGAAAAATAAGGCAGAAAACAGGGCAAATATGGCGGGGGGGGGGGAGCCCTCTTTGAAGAATACCAATGAAAAAGCAACAAATGACAGTCATATTGGAACACAATTTTTCTGCCACTTTAAAATAGTTGTTAAGCCTGCTAATATTCTATTAAGTTGCAATTTTAATGAACTGTTAAGATCTAAGTTAATGAACAGACGATGAAAGAAAAGTACTGAGTAATTATTTAGAGTGCTCTTAAGTAGTACGACTATCATCATCGAAGCCAAGCACACTTGAAGAATATCATATCAACTTAACAGAAAAAAGCAATAAAAAGATAATTCTTTCATGTATGACATAATTTAAGGGAAATTAAACTAACACACATAAATGTACTTTGGATCACTTCAAAGGCATGAACCCATCATTATACCTCAAACGATTAGTGTAGGTATCCACACATGTCTTCATTTTGGCCAACAATGTTCCAACTGAAGCTTGAGATTCAGATTGATCCTCCTCCTCTTCGCCATTTTCTGTAGAGAGAGGCAACAATAGGGGCACCATAGATGTGCACGAAGCAATGGCACGGAGTAACTCCAGCAGAGCGCGATAGAGAGGAACATGTCTGGCCATATCAAGAACTATAACAAGTGGAAAAAAAAAGAAACACAAGGTAAATACACATGCAGCATCAAAACAAACTCAAAACAATGCTGCGTTTATCTCAGTCATAGAAGAATTAAAACATCTTCCTTTACTTACCTTTAGTAGCTGAAAACAGGTCATCATGATGTCAATGTCTGTGTACTACATTTAAGGGTAAAAATATGTCTTACAAGTACCATTTGTGAATTAAGATAAAGATAATATACTAAAGACTCCAGTCTGAATGATTAACTTTACAGATAAAGAGCATTTTTATAACATAAAACACTATGGAATGATATCAATAAATAAAAGTGCAACAATTTCAATTGGTAATTTAAATAAAATCGCCTCAGAGTGATGGCACCATCTGTTATGTGAAAGGAAGAAATGAACTCAGGTTTCATTTCTTCAAGCTCTAATGATCAAAAGATCATTATTATAAAGATAACAAAAAATGTTTTTTGAGGATGCTATTTCAAATAATTGCATTTTTGTTAAAATTACATTATCTTCTTTTCTGTGTAGAGGAGTACTGGGTATCATATTAGATTCTTCTTTCCCTTAGCAGCTAGAGTCAACCACTTAGCAGATTTTATGAATTCTCTCTGTTGAACATCAAGTTGTCTCACCATTTTCTAATCCATGTAAGATAAATCTTTTATTATTCTTCATAATCTCCAAAATCTATTCATTACATTTGCACAGAGACACTCTTACCTCAGGTTCATATATCATACTTGGAATAATATTATCCTGTCTAAATATGAATATCTCTGCTTCTAGTCTTGCTCCCTTTCCTCAGTTCCACCCCAACCCTGCTACATGATTATGAAATTAGATTAAAAGCCAATTTCCTTAGCTGTTTTTCAATATGCACACCCCTACCTACTTGTAAATCAACCTTTTCAGCCTTATCTTCACAAGTACTCCATTATAAACTTCTTGTTTTAGCCAACTGTTTCCCAAAAGTGATTCTTGCTACATCTGTCCCTACAATGTCACTATATTTTCATTTACATAATTCCTTTTTTATGTTCCCAATTATCCAACCTTTTAATTTGGCTTAAATTCCATGCCTTTACTATGCCATACAATATTAACCTGAACTGACGACTTTGTTTTCTAAACTGGTTATAGCAGTTATTCATATAGAAATAATTGTCAACAAACCACGTATTCCTTTGTGACAGGCAGCATGGTACAATGGAAAGAACATTGGCTGTGAAGTTAAAGACAACAGTCTGAATCCTAAGTAACCGTGGACATGTCACTCCCCATTCTTAGAGCTCAGTTTCCTCATCTATAAAATAAAGGAGTTGATTAGAGGATCTCTAGAGTCCTTTCTAACTTTAAGTGGTGAGGTAAGGGACATTTCTTCAAGCTCTAGGATCCACCATGTGATAGTAGTGTGACTAATATGGGGCTTGATTTTTTTTTTTTAATTTTTAAGTGAGGACACCAATGGTGTCCAACTTAAACAGAAAGGGATCTGCAGTTTCTATTTGACTAAGAAAAGCACAAATTAACATGATCTATTTTGTACTGTATCTTTATTTTGTTAAACATTTCCCATCGTTTTAACAAGGTTCTGGAGGCACACAGGTGAGTGGGTCTGTGTGCAACATGCAAGTTTGACAACACAGACACGGATGTAGACCTACTCACGGAGGTGTGGGAGGAAAGCTATCATCATTAGAGTACTACACATAAAGGCAACTTATCACATGAAAACAAGCCCTGGAGGAGACCGTGACCCAGCTCTATTGCTTCAGAGCTGTGTCAACTTTGGTAAGTCAGTGTACAAATATGGGTAATAATAGCATGTATTCTGTGTAACTCAAGTAGCAATCAGGAGTATCAAAGGACACAATGACTCTGCCAGGTGTTACCACAACATAATTGTGGTCCTTTTTAAACGATTTGGAAATTTGAACCTACTACTGCTAACAAAAGGTCACAACTTCACAAAAAATGGGTAGTGACTTTATTATAAGTTCCAACAAGTATAGGGGAATTCCTTACACTGAACTCCATCTCTCTCTCTCTTCCAAACCTTGAATATTTATCGGTACAACAAAAAAGGGAGGTCTCATGGGAGGAGTGGAGAATAATCCCCTCCAAAATGGGAGTGGCAAGGTAGGGGGAAGGGAGCATTAGGGGAGGAGGAGCAAAAGGTAGCAGGAATGGACTAGAGGACTGAGGGAGGATGTTCTGCTTATTTGAAAGGGTCCCAGCTGCACAATTTATCAGTCGGGACAGACTGGCCAAAGCCAGGGTTATAACTAACTTGGCTTTAAGGGCACTAAAAGTGTGGTAGAGATCAGTTGCAAAAGATCACTGTTTATTATGTTAGTTTAGGGGTACCTCACCTCTGGAAAATACTGCAAATCAAGAAAACAAGTTCAGGCAACCCCTTCACACTGCTGTCAGTAAAAATTTCCTCTTCAGTTGAAGTCAAAGAACAATGTGAGAAAAGCAGCAATGTGACAGCTACAAGATTTTGTTCTTCAATTGAAACATTTTTTTATGTCTCCTGCACTTAAAAAAAATTTTCTTGTAATGATTATGAATATGACAGATAACTTCTCCATACCAAGAAAAAAAAAGGGAGCTTATGAAATCCTAAATCTCCACTGTATAGTTAAAAAAAAAATCTTCTTTAAAATTTAAAATGTCGTATTTTCAGGTCCAAATTCTCTCTCTCCCTCCACTCTCCCCCACAGCAAGAAGGCAAGAAATATAATACCATATAGAGAAACACACACATAGGAACTATATATAGCTTTAAAAAAATCCATCTCTATTTAAACACTACTTTGGTTAACTGCGTCCCCAATTTTGAACTTGATTCACAAACACTTTTCCCCCCTGGGTATCACTATGTACCCCTCTTACAATTCTCTTCCTTCCCCCTTCAAATAAAAGCATTAGTATCAAATAAGTAGGTAAAACAAATGCACACACTGGCTGGGTCTGAAAATGTCTCATTCTCTCTGCCAAGGAATGGGAAGTGTAACACACCATCTATCTTTTGGAGTCACAAAAGGTCACTGCATTAATGATATTTCTTAGTATTCTTTGCACATGGAAAAGGCTTAAATGCTTCTTTTAGTCTTAGTTGTTTTCCTTTAAAATACTAGTCAGTGTATAAATTGTTCCCTTGGTGCTGTTCACTATCACAGCTACCTATGATTCTGTATCTCTCATCCTTTCTTACAGCATAATAATATTCCATTATGTTCAAATAATGTAATTTGTTCATACATTTCCCAAATAATAGGAATCCACTATGTTTCCAGTTATTTGCTAAAACCAATCTGAGTTACTATAAATATTTTTGTACAGAAGAGTCTTCTCTCTCTTCTCGTCCTCTCTCTTTCTCCTCTCACCCTCCCTCCCCCTTTTTTGGAGTATATGCCTATTATTAATATAGCTAAGCTTAGCCTAATTTAGTAACTTTTGTGTGAAGTTCTCACTGCTTTCCAGGTTGGCTGGCTCAATTCATAGGTACAACACTGCAGGAGAATCCTAGTCTATCAGTCTTCTACTACCTGTTTCAACAATTATCTTTTTTGTTGTTGTTTTTGTCAATTTGAAGTCTTGCATTTGTGAAGTTTTTTTAAAACCAAGTGTAAAACTTTTCATTTATGCTGATTAAATTTCAATTTTGTTAGATTTAACCTAATGTCCCAGAGTAAATGAATTTTTGAGATATATTATGTGCTTTCAGCACTTAGATTCTCAGGATGTAAAAACAATAAGTAGTCTCTGACCTCAAGGAGCAAGTTTTCTAAGAGGGAAGAAAACATAGATAGACAAATGGTAGGCAGGGAGATGGATCTGGGTTTGGAAAATCTCAGGTATGTTGAGTGGAAGCATGGGAAATTGCATTACACAACAATTTCTAATGGCAAGTGGTAGAACATAGAAAGTAACAGAGGTGTTAGTTGGAGTATAAAATGATGGATGGCAGTAGTAGCCTAGAATCCATCACTCCTTAAACTGTGGGTCGCAAAAAATTTGGGAAAAATTTGGAAAGTAGGTTCAACATAATATACTTGAGAAAGGGAGATCTAATTAGAATCACATTTTCACCTTAAGATGGTTGTCTCTCCTCACTAAACTATCCACGATAAAGACAATGAGTGAAGAAAAAGGAAAGACAATTTTAATTCTATCATGAAATTTCCTGTCAAGCAAAGCATAAAACAACAGAATCATCGTTTCAAGTTTGAATTCCTTATTGTCAGCATATTGTCATGTCCTTCATCAGAAAACCCTGAATTATCATTAACTCTGTTCCCTTCCACATGGCACTCTTCAGTGTTGTTAGAGAATTAAAATGTGCCTGGCCTGACAATGAAATAGCAGAGCCATCACACATTGTTATGCAACTCAGTCTGCAAGGGTGGCTTGTAGCTCTTTCTTTATTCAGCAAGTGCCAAGTGCATGTTAATCAATGTCACAGCTCACTACAGTAAGCAACTGAAGCCACTGTCTTTCTGTTCCTCGCATGTGCCTGGCTGCTCAATTATGCAACGCTTGAAGAATACTTTGGAATTATCACAAAAGGCTGCAAAAATGCAAGTGTGTGACATTTTATGATTATGACAATAAAACTACTTTACTGCTTTCCAGATGTCCGGACTAAATCTAGGTATTGTGATCAAATACTCAGCTTTCTGCGTTTGGAGCTACAGCATTTCAACGGTGAGAAAGCTTCTTCAGAAGGAGCACACTAGTTAAAGGGCTCGTCTGAAGGAAAAGCCGGGTAGAAAATACGACAAACAAGAATAGCAACACTGTTTTTCCCTGAGCACATGAAACTTGAATGACAGATATCGTTGTCCTGATTCAGCAAATATGTGATTTAAAATAAAAGGAATTCTACCAGTGAAAATGGAACATATTTACAACGTGGACTGGTATTGAAAATGAGGTTATCTTTTCACACTGAAAGGCTATGATGAATTTCACAATGGATCACTGAAGGATAAGGTCAATGCCTTTTAAAAGATTGAAAGCTTTTTATGTTTTTTCGCAATAAATTTCTTTACTAAGGAATTCCTTGCTGTATACATATTTTCTTTTTCTCTGAACATAAAAAGCAGCTCTCTATGAAGATAAAAGGTTAGTTCATCACTATCATGGACTAAGGAGCATGTCAGATGACATTTTATTCCTGATGCAATGTAGGGTAAGGAATGACAATTTTAAAATTACTGTATTTAGGTTGACAATTTAATTAGCCATATTATTGCCATAATTTTAATATACATTCTAATTGGTTAACAAAATGGACTTAATTTTCAAAGTTGCAATAAATAAAAATGTTTCTAGTGGCAATGCTTCAAACCCAGGTTGTTAAACCTGGGTTTTTATAAAGCAAACTGTTCTTTCTAAAGTCAGGAAAAAAAGGTAAGTTTTTTAGGCTAATAATCTCATACATGTAATTACTTAAGAGTTATCTGGAACAAATTATCCTAACTTAGCTATTACATGTCCTAGGAAATAAAAATGTACTGTAAAGTTTCAAAAATGCAAATATTACATACTACAGTTTTGTGATAAGTTCCTTGAAATTAAATGAACATTTATGTTGTAGAACTTTTAAAATGAAAAGCATTTTGATGATTTACAATAGCATTTGCTCTAAAGTTAGAAGAAACAATGTGCAGAATATTTAATGTGATCAATACCAAAATACAAAGAGAGCTGTACACTGAGAAATTAAAATTAAGTTACCCTAATAAATCTACAGAAAGGCAATAACTGCAAATGCTAAATACATTCTTAAAGAAAGTTCAAAGTTGCTTCTTTAAGAGAACATTCATTCTCTCTTTCTTTTTCTCTAGCTAGCTGTCAAAATACTGGCGAAGGTATCTGCTGGAAAAAATGGGTACCTCTGCCATCACTACAGTAGAAGATCTAAAAAGGAAAGAGGAGAAAGAGGAAAAAGAAGAATCTATTTTAGCCATGTTAGGAATCATTGGGACACTGCTTAACCTCTTTGTTATTGTTTTTGTGTACATATACAATACACTTTGATGATATTTTCCAGCGATAATTATATATTTGCGGGAAAACAGCCTGAGAAGAATGTTTCTAATATTTCATTTAGAAAGTGTCTCTGAAAGCAGTAAGGAACATTCTAGGTAAGTGTCTCACTCAGGGCACAACATTACTGACTGTGAAATACATCTGGAAATCCAGTGAATGGAATAAAATAATAACAAGATGGACAGATAAGATCTTTACACAGAGAGAAGACTGGGGAGGCTGAAGCAACAGAAATATGAATAATTTTTTTACTAGAAAGTATGAAAGAAATTGCTTGTATAAACAAGACAATAGATGGCAATACCACAGACACCTTGATAAGGGTGCATATTTAATATACATTTTTATTTACAATCAAACTTGCATTAAAATGTTTTCTTTGGAATCATGAATACATAATTGTATGTATGGTTGAAAAGGTGATAATTTAGATAGTATGGAAAGAACATTACTAATCAAATGTAAAATTACCAATACAATTTTAATCATGGGCTCTACTCTCTAGCATTATTTTGAACCTTTCTACATAGTGATCAATATTTTTAGATGATGAAATTGCCTTTGGTTTTAGATAAAAATCAAATGGGTTGCATGCTATACAAACTATTAGTTTTTTTAAAAAAAATACTTTAGGTTACATAAAAACAAAGATATGACATAAAAGGGAAATAATTTCCTTCTCGATAAAGGTTTAGCATACTCTGAAATCCTTAATTGAAGAGATTATTCTAAAGGCTAGAAATTTAATTTTAAGCTAAAGAATTTTTAAATCTGACATCATAATAGACTCAAAAGTCAATAAAATTTCAGTTCTACTTTTAAATTAATTTAGGATTACAAATGAAAAACTAATCATTCCAGATTAAGGATAGTCTTAAATATTTTACTTCTATTTTGGGCCATGACTTAGAAAAATAACAATCATTTTGCTAGACAAATGTCATCATATTCTTATGCCATTTGGCATAAATTCATTAATGACACATCTCACTCTCACTGCAGACAGTAATTAACCCCTTATTCATAATTCTTTGAAATCAAGATTTTTAGAGATGAGAATTAAGTACATATCTAATAAATAAGCAAACTCAGTACCAGATTTTGTTCATTAGGCAACCTCAGTCAAAACACAGCTCAATCTCTGATGTATGAAATTAAAATTAAAACTGCCCTGCTGTGAAGGAAAAATTATATCTTCATTCAATGTATCCAAAAAACAATGGAAATGGAATATTATTCACAAAACAAATGTTTTACAAGTAGAATTTTTCACCTAGAATCATCATCTTAAAAGCATTTGTCCAGTTAATATATAAGACCTTCTTTAACAAATAAGATTTCTCTAGCTATTCTGCTGTACATGAGAATGGTGAGGCAAATCTTCAGCTAATGATTTCTGTTCAAATATAGTTATTTTGAACACAATTTTTTATGTCCTTTCTTTCCTCGTCCTTGAATGCGACCTCAAGCCAAACTCCAGCAATTGTTGTTTTAGGACTTCCCTGCTAATTCAATCCTTGATCTGCAGAATCTTGGCTACAGCAGGCAGTCAGGCCAGAAATTGGCAGGAAATGTTAGACTTCATGGATGCCTTGCATGTCAAAAGATGAGGAAGATTTCTTGGCAGGGATTCAAGGGTGAACTTTCTTCAAAGAAGTCAGTGCCAACCCCCTACTGACCAGTAGGAGAATTATTAATTTACCACTGGAACGGGCAGGGTATTGATTCAATGTTTGTTTTTATGTCATCTCTATTTTCAGAAGTTTAATTATTATAATTTCATAATGAAATATCTTTCACGTTGCACAAAGGATTATTTGTGTGCACATGCTTGTGTATATACACACTTGTAAATATTTTCAAAGAAAGACAAGTGGTCACTTACGCCTCATTTCCAACAAATATGGGGAGAAAAGGGTTTCATATTTTTGATACCTTACTCCCTAACTAAAACCTTACATTTTAAGATGACTCAAATAATGTTTAGTAAAATTATCTTTCCTTCTGCGTTTGTCCATCTCAACCAAACATCAAAATGAGGACTATCCTGGATATGGAAATGCATTTTAGTCAAATGTTCAATTTAAGCCACAGTATTCTAACTACCACTGGGAATGATGAATTTAGAGAACAGTTTTTAATTTTTTTATTTTAAAACTACAGTGACATTGCATTGCAAAGGTCTAAAACTCTAGATTAGCACCAGGCACTGATTACTAAAATACTTGAATACATCTCATGTATCTCAGATCTCATCAAAATGGTTTAATTATTGTAGGTTTAATACTTCAAATTCTGGCAGATAGTGGTGGATAAAATGAGCTGATTAGGCACAGATGATGCAAAAAAGCAGGTAAAATGCAGTTTGACTCTTTCATTTGTTTCTTCTGCATCAATCAATATCAAAACTCAAATTGCTTTTTATATCTCGTAAATAAAAAAAAGTACATTGAACTTGATATAAAACAATAAACATAAGGTAAGCTCACTTTGGATCTATACAAACTAATATTAAAAATAATATTATATAACAGCATTATAACTAATCTGAGCTAGGATTTCATTAGGTCATAGTTCAGATTGTTTTATTCAAATAGCACTAAATATATTTGCAAATTTAACAGAATTTTCTGCAAACTCATGTTAAAATATCTTAATGTAATAGTAACACTAACTGGAAGTTTTACTTCTACGATAACAATTGCATATGAAATACACAATAATGTTTTTATTAGGGCTCACAAAAAAAGCTAAAGAGTTAAGTTGAATTGCTAACTTCAAAAGTTCAAATGATGAAACCAGGGACAATAAAATCTATACTATGATTACAACTAAATTCAAATGAAATGCAACAAAAATTTTAGATAGGTCTTATTTAAGACTTCATCATAACAGAATTTGACTTATTTTATCAAATCATAAAATGGCTTATAAACTCTGAACTCATGAAAATTCATAAGTATTTAAAAAAACAAACCCAAACCCATTCTTCAACCAATATATTTAGCCATTAATACTAAGTGTATTTCTATTTGAAATATTAGATTTCCACAATAATGATAGTTTCTGATTCTATCATCTTAGTTCTAAGTTTACAGTAATCAGTTTACGTTTGCCTCTGTCTTTACATTAACTTGCTATAAATCTTCTCTTTTGTCTTTGTGATGTCTAAAAACACTTTCAAAATCTACATTAGGAAAAGATATTTTATATAGAAGATGTGTGGTGTGGTATAAAGGAGAGATGACTAGTCTTGAGTCTGGAAGACCAGCTGTGTAAACACAAGCAGGTTACTTAAGATTTCAGAGTGAAAGGAACTTTCTAAGACCTTAAAATTCAAAATTATTGTGGATCTGTTTCGGTGAACAAGTTTTCCACGCTAGGGATTCATTACATGAATAAAGTCACAATTCTGTACCTCTTTATATCACCTCAAAATGTAACATAACAATTGATCCAAATGTATACTTGAATATGATACTAAAAATGTACAATGGCATTTCAATGTCTAAAAAAAATATTGCTGACTTTCGATTATCAATTTGATAGGAAATAAGCAAAACAATACAAAATGTATAATTCAAAATATTTAAAAGCTTAAATGATATTTGGCTTTGGAATGCATTATTTGATTCCTTAAGCACAATGTACCTTTTGACTCAACAAATTAAAATCAATTTTGAACTAGGGTGACTGGGATGATGACACCAATTAACAAAAATGAAGCAAGTTAGGGGAAAATGAATCTTTAAGACTTACTCAACGTGAAGGGCAGAAGATGGCCATCTGCAAATTAAGCAACACATCAATGGAAATCAAATGCATAGAATAATTCCTAATTACTGTCAAGGGCAACACTTTCCTCCAAGTCCCACAGGCTCACTCACCTTAACTCCTCAATAACTCTCCCTCTCTTGTCAAGTCTTATGCCTAGTTTTGTCCTGTCAATTTCATCTTTGCAACATTTCTTAAAATGTTCCCATCCCTCCTTTGATAATGCCACTACCCTGGAACATGCCCTCATCTCCGTATGCCTGGACTACTGCAAATGCTTGCTTTTTGGTTGGTCTGCCTCAAGTCTCCAATCCATTCTCCATTCAGCCATCAAAATGATCTTCCCCAAAGGCAAGGTCTTTCATGTTACCACTAATTGTACTCAATAAGGTACAAACAACTTCCTACCACTTGCAGGATCATACACAAAATCCTCTGGCATTCAAAGTTCTTCACAACTTGGACTCCTCCCCACCCCACCTTTCCAATCTTCTTACATCTTACCACTACATACCACACCCCAAGATCCAGTAAAAATGGTTTCCTTGCTGTTCCACAAACAAGACACTCCCATCTCTAGGTACTAAGCATTTTCTATGCCTGCCCTCCGTCCCAGAAATGCTCTCTCTACTTTCCCTGACTTCTGGTCCTAGTTAAAATCTTAACTTCTATAGGAAGCCTTTCCTAACCTCTGCGTTTTTTTAAATTTTTCTTAAATTTTTTTCCTCCTCTTTATTTAGTGCCTTCACTGTTGATATTTACTCTAATAGCTTTTTTGTACATAGACTGTGGGCTCCTTGAGGGCAGGGACTGTCTTTTGCCAAGAGAACAATGAGATCACTGAATATTTTCTTTTAGTCTCAGAGGATGAAAAGGACTCAGCCTTCTTTGCCTACACATGTGCCCTTGACAACCACTCTAGGAACCTGATACTTTGATCATAGCTTCAGTCAATTTCAGTATCTCTATCTCTCTTTACTTGTAACCTACCTACTTCCTATAAACATTCTCAGGCCTCTTCTATTCATAAGCAAACAAAATCCAAAAAATCTTTCTGGGTTCTTCCATGTCTTCAAATTGATCATCCTGTACCTCAAGAAAGATTCAAACTTCTCAACAGGATGCCCTTTTTTCTTCCTTTATGTGAGCAACATCTACCAAGTTTTGCTTTGCTGCTTTATGAGGGCATGCAGCTAAATCTGGTTTCAATAAAGACAACGCAAGTGGAGTGCGGATTTAAAAGAAAGACTTTTAGTCCCATAACAGACACAATGTTTGTTACCTGTGGACCAGTCTAGCTATAATACAAGAAGCTCCTAACCAGACTGGCAGTATTCTTTCTGGCCACTCTCAAAGATGAATTAAATCACACAGGAATCACTAGCTATATAAGGGAAGGAGGAACTTAAGGACATGAAAACAGATGCCAATGAAATAGTAAGCATAGAGAGAAATTTTTAAAAATTTAGAAATTTTTTTTTACAATATTGAGAATAAATGAACTAGCTGTGCTTTTTATGTTTTTTTTTTAAAACAAGAATGGTTCTAATATCAATTATATATATATTCCCCAAACTGTATAAGCTAAATGCAATCATACATTTAAGAAAAGGGAAGCATTGTTTTGACTTTGGATTTTGTGAATGTCTGGAGAAATGGACACGAAAAGGGAAAATATGGAAGTAGGAAGTGCTGTAGTCAGTCATAAAAATCTGTCCTTAGTACAAAGGATGTTAATTTCAGCAATAGACAAAGCACATGAACAAACACATGCTCCTATCTTCCAGGATGCAGATGAGAATGCATTCTTAAGAAATAAATACTGGAAATACTAACAAGATTTTGATGGCACTGCTTTGGAGACATTTATTAGGAGGAGCCTGGAGGGATGGTTCAGAAGAATTGCTGCTAATGGACAGTCGTCCCATTATTGCTGTGAGTTTAAGGCACTTTTAACGAGGAAAAGGTAACATGAAAACTTAGATCTGTAAAACTATTTCCATAACATATTTATTCTCAAAAGAGATGTGAAAGAACTTTTTAGCACAAGACAGTTTGTGCCCAGCTTGACATTTTATGGATAACATGAGCAATTCTAAGAATACAGTGCTCACTAAAAGGTTGGAAGTGACAAAAATTATTTCTAGAAAGACAAATGTTTATTATCTACACGTGTAAAAAGTTCTAAGGGATTTGGCTGCAGATATTTTTTCCTACATAAGGTGACCATCTCCTGTGAATACTTCGTTTTCAAATAATATAGTGCCATTTCTTTAACAGCTTTATGAAGTGAGTTAGAATGATTATTCCTGACCATATGATTTGATGTCACCTGGATAAATTGGAAAGATCACATTTCAGCTTTCATCTGTAAAACAAAGGAGTTGATTAAAAATAAAGGATCAATGGAACAAAACAAAACAAAAAATAAAATGAAGGGGTTGGATAGGATAATATCTAAGGCACTTTCTAATTCTAAAACTATCAAACACGTACATACTTATGTATGTAAATTTATACCAAGAATGTAATTAAAAGGAACGAACAATTAGATAATTATTGTGAAAAGCAAAAAAAAAAACCCAAGAACTAATTAAGATTCACTATAATTAGAGCAATTAAAACAATTTATTAAAAAGTTTAAAAATTAAAACATTTACAATTGTTATTTCTCAACATTTTTGATTTTGTTGTTGCTGTCACTGTCACTTCATGACCCCATGGACCAACTGTCCATGCGGTTTTTGTGGTAATGATACTAGAGTGGTTTGCTATTTCCTGCTCCAATGGATCTTTCTGTCAGGCAATCAGAGGTTAAATAACTTGACAAGAGTCATACACCTAGGAAGTGTCTGAGTCTGGATTTGAACTCCACTCTTTTCTTACTCCAGGGCCAGCTCTCTATCTACTAAGCCACCCAACTGCCTCACATTTTTTGATGAGCTAAAATAAGGTAAATACTAAGAGTAAGATTCTACTGATATAATCCTACTTATAAACTTCATCCAGGATCTTTACCTACTTACTTACTCTACTCTTTTTTAAAAGAAGTCTTAAAAATTCTTCCTTTCTACTAATTTTGATAAACCTATTAGAAGTGTATGCAATTTTAATTTAACAAGAAAATGAATCATTAAATAATATTTTTGAATGTGTCAGATCTCTAAAGTTAATAAGTAAAAGAAAACACTTCTAATTTACATAAAGAAAATTACTTTGAATTCCAACAGATATTTTAACTTATTTTAAATTTGCTTGCAGACCGACAACTTGATACAAAATAAAATGTAAAAGCAGAACGAATCAGAGTTCTTTTACCATAGTAACAATATTTTCAAAAATAACATATCTTGAACTCTGTAATAAATAGCAAAGATGAATTTCATAACCACTACAGGAAATATTAAAAGAAAGAAACAGAATCATGGGATGCTAGAATTGGAATAGACTGTAGAAATTTACCAATAAGTAAACTGGACCACAGAGGGTTAATGGTTACAAAGCAAACAGTGGACCTAGTACTAGAAGCTAGGCTTTCTGATGCTATCTAATTCAAATCAGTAAGTATTTAGTGAGTTCAGGTCTCTTTTCACTACACCAGAACTGATTTCTAGCTTTGTTGTTAAGTGCAAAACGTTTAAATAATTCTCAAATCATTAATGAAAATAAAGAAGCTAAGAAGCGTTGAGGTGTTGCTAGTGAAAAAAGTTTAAGAAACCTTGAATATCTAAGGAAACTACTTTTAACATATATTTGACATTTTGAATGTAGAGGAAATTGGTTTAATTGGCTACTATTATAGTATCTTAAGGGTGATTAAGACCACATTTTCCTTGATTATTACCACTAAGCCATGCTTTCACTGAAATGAATACAAATGGCTTACAAAGGGTAATAATCAATGACTTGAAAAGTAGGGTATCAACTCATTTATTAAAATTTTAAAAGGCAGTTAAGTGCAGAAGAACACTGAACCTATGGTTCACCATTTGAGACATGGTCTCAAATTTTGATTTTGCAAATTCCTAGTTGAGTAACACTAGGAAATCCCGTCACTCTGGTTTCTTAATTTGTAAAAGTATTATATGGATGTAGCCTAAAACAAATATTTCAATATTATTTAAATGTGAAATGCTGAAATTACCACCAGATTATGTTAATATTACTATATTGTGGCTTACTGCTAAAGATATTGAGATAAAGATATTGGATAATCTTATGATTAGCCAGTGAGACTGAAAATCTTTGAAACTTATAAACCACCAGAAAATGTGAGCTTTTACATAATTTCATTTAATTATAAAAATCACTTTATAACATAAATGTTACCAAGAATTTGTGAAGATTATGTGGGTGAATTACAAGTTCTGGCAGATTTTAACAAGACAGAAAGATTGCATATGGTCTTGATGATAGACTATTTCTGCTGGCCAAGGAAAAGCTCCATTAGATGCTAAAACAAACCCTGAGATTTTGGCTAAGAGGTGAAATATGATAAACTGTAAAAGAAAAAATACAAATTGATATTCAGTCTTTCATGGATAAGTGGTGGCAGTTTTTAGATCCTCTACAAACACTGATTTAACTCTCTGTACTCTTAAGTGTGGGATTGCCATCTGAAAAATAAGCTGAAATAATATTGGAAGAACTTAACTGATTATTGGCATTCTATCTATAAATGAAAACAAAAGAAATGCCTCACAAAGTCTCCTTTGTCTCAGCCTCATCTTCTACCTAAGGGGAAAAAAGCAACTTTATTTCATGAGACATTTAGTGATCTTGCTTTCCAGAGTTCATGACAAATACAAGCTAAAATACTGCCATGATGACAACTGTCACTTATGTACTAACTATTCATTGTAGAGAAATAAAAAAAAACTAGAGACATTCTACTAAGAAGTTAACATCCTCAAACCAAGTAAAGGTATGTTGATATTAAATGGCATCAAGGTGAAGACAGAAAAAAAGCTGCTGTATAGTAAACACTTAGAGCTGAAAAATTAAAGAGGCCAAAAGTCGGTAGATGATTAAGAAGTATCATACCCCTGCAAATCATTAGTACTTTCTTTAAGAAAAAAGAATGGGGAGACAACTGACATGAAATTGATTTTTCTCTTAACACATTGACAATAGCTGGTTACCATCATAGGATATATCTGTGAATTAGTTGAATGTGTACAGTCTGTTAATGAAAGTAAAGAGCAAAGACAAAATTCAACTCCAAATAAAGAACAGATAAAGAAAAAACTATACTGCTTCCAATTATATCCTGACCTGCTAGATCAATCTCTCTCTCTGTCTTTCTCTCTCCCATCAACACAACAAAGACAGCAGAAATTGTCTTAAATTAGATAAAATTAGAAAAAGGACAGATGAACAATGGACTGTGTACAAGCTTTTCTATAAATAACCAATCAACACACTTGCGTTTATTTATTAAGGAACTATCATGTTATAGGCAGTATTATAGATACTTAGGATACAAGAAAAAATGAAACTGTCCCTAAACTCCAAGGAACTACATTCTATTAAGGAAAACAACATGTGCACAGCTAATTAAATACAAAATTTACGCAAAGTAATAAAAAGCAGTGGAGACTACAATGCGGAGGTATAATGTTAATGAAAGGTTATTGGTGGGTAGAAGGAAGAGTTAAAGAAATTCTCCACCCATTAATAGGCCTCAATAGCTTTTGTTAATTTCTATTGAGGCACTGGGATGGAGGGTTGAGCCCAATGGCTCTGAAAAGTGTGTAAATACTCTGAGGTAAGGTTTTACTTTGGGACTTACTCATTGGAAGGGCTTGTTTGGGAGACTCTGGGTAGCTTCTAAGGAGCCTCTTGGCTTTGAAAACCCAGATGTTAGTGCTTCTCTGTCTGGTAACTATATATGTACATAGTGGTCAAACAGTTAGATCTGTCTGTTATCTGTGATGTATGTATTGCTTATGGTCAGATAACTGGAAGCCCTGTCTGTTGGTCTTTACGTCCTCTGTATTTTCTCTAAAGTTCAGGGAGCTGACTTTTCCCTCTGAACTAAGTGAATGATATATATGTTTGATTAAAGTAGAATGTTGAACCCTCAAGAGTTGCCTTCCTTTTAGAAAAGTAGATCTAAGAACCTGTACAATAGGCCTTCCTGTGTATAACTGAGTGCTTGTTTTTACAGGAGGATAAAAAAAAGACTAAGGTAGGAGGCAGCATTTAATAGAATTTTGAAGGAGACTAGAAATTCTTAAATGCAACAATAAGAGAGAGACACAGAGAGAGAGAGAGAGAAAAGGATTCCAGATAGGAAAAGCACAGAAAGGTGAAGTAGAAGATTTTGTATGAGGAAGAACAAGTAGGCTAATGTGGTTAGTACAAAGTGTAAAAAAGTAGAACTACCACATTTTGAAATTACGATTTCAGTCACTAATGAACTAGAAGAGCTATCAGAAACAGTAGTTAAACCACAGAAAAAAAGAGAAACTATACCAAGTACAGAAAGAATAAATTCAAGCAGTAGATGACAATTTTTCAAAGCAATGAAAGATTAATTTTTAAAGAGTATGAAAGAGGCAAAGATCTCCAAATTACAGAGGCATGTACTATTACTGTACAAATCAGGAAGCTGACAATAACTACCTATCCCCTCCTATTTTCTCACCCCAAAATTCTTGTTTTGAAAACATGAGATGAGAATAGGTAGACAGCTGAAAAGATTTTCTGTAAAAGACGCATCTGTTGTCATATAAGAAACTGCAAAAAGTCGAAAAGATCCCCTGTATTAGGATGCCTCAATAGGGTAAAGTGTAGTTTTATGGGCTTCCCTCTATCAAGGCTCCCCTGACTGTAAATCTACAAGATGCCATGAGAGATATAACTACTGAAAATATTGATGAATGATCTTCTACTTATGAATTCCAAAAAAGATGGAGATGGGTTCACTAAAGGTATTCCTACTCTCCAGACAGATGATCCACACAAATTCCAAAAGGAAAAGAGATCCTCAGTTTGTGAATGACATTTTGTAGTTGGCTTCAAGTTCCATAATAAGATCTATTCACTGAAGTCCAGAGTCACTAAAAAGAGATAAAGACTAGAAATTCATACAGGAAAAAAAAAGGAAGTTTGTGATGCATATATTTGCTAAAATTATGGTATGAAACTTTATGGGAAGCCAACTGTATCAATCAATTGCAGATAGATTTTAGACAGGTACTCCAAAAAGACAATGAAACTCACCTGAAACTGAATCGCTGGAAAACATGGGGGAAATATCACAATCCTTATAATAACTCCATCTTTGTTAATGATAATAATAATAATCTCCCTGTGGGGAAGCTACATGGTTGCAAATCACAGAATATGATGTTTTTGAAAAATGAGAATTGTGCTAAACCATAAGGTAGGATTTCACAACCTTTGTATGTGTGTCAAGAACTCCTTTGGCAGTCTGATCAACCTCTTAGAAAAAAGTTTTAAAATAAATCAAGAGAATGCTAAATTTCACTTAAAGGTCAGTGAAAATAAAGATGTATTACAACATGAATGCTACAAGTTCAAGTACTTACCTTGAAATCTATTCATAGAGTCTGTGGAATGGGGAATCTATAGACCTCAGATTAAGAAGCCCTGACACATAGAGAATGATAGATTTAAATAAGTTGTAACAAATTACTAAAGGTAATTTGCATACAAGAAAGCTCAAGAAAGATATCACAAATGAACTGTATGATTGGAAAAGGATGCACAGTACTGGTGTAGTGAAAGCTAGGGCAAACACAATCCAATTATTGAAACTTTAAAATGTAAAAAAAAAAATTACATAAATAATTCCGGGCAACAAATACAGTCTTGGTCTTTGAGAAGCTTATATTCTAATGGAGCAGACAACACCTAAATAGACATATATACAGGATACATACAGAGTATGGTAATCTAAGAAGGGAAGCCTCTGGTATACACAGAAAATGTAAAAGGCCTCTTGAAGAAGATGGTGTTGGAGCTTAGTAATGAAGAAAGTCAGGGATTCTAAGAGGAGGCGATAACAGAGTATTAAGCATATTAGACAGTCAGTACAAGGCAGGAAATGTGGAATAAATGTTTGCATGCAGCAAGCAAGTCAGCATAACTGGGTCAAAAAATGCAGAGGGACTAAAGTGTGAAAATAGAGGAAGGTTAGGAAGGAATTCTCAATCAGACTATTTCTATATAAGACAAAACAGTACAAAGGTTTGAGTTTGATGGGCCTAGAAATGAAATGGAGATGAGCTAGACCGTGTTCAGGAAGTATGACTGCCAGCCAGTCTTTGAAGAAATGAAAATGTATCTTAGAAATAAGTCGTGGTGAGCAGACAACCAAAGAAAACTATGCAACCATCGGGGAATATATAAAATAAAGAGAAGGTGGACTGCTTATGTGTCAAGGGGTAAGGACATGGAAAACCTAAGAACACCACTGGTACGCATCTGATATCAGTTGCAAAGCTATGTGAGTCTTCTACTTTGCTGCCATGATCCCCTAAAGTGAATTTTTAGGAAGATAAGGACAGGTAACAGATAGTCCTGTATCACAAGAGAGAAAATTCAAGTTGATAAGATCACAGATCCATTTGAGTATTTATATAATAGGTTACCTTGACTGTTCTAAAGGGATCTAATATAATGTCAAAATATCAAACATAATAAAGGCAAGTTTCTTATCTATCACCTATAAAGGATATAATGAATTCCAAGAGACTCAGTGGTCCAAATAATTTTGCTGAAACATGTAGACTATTGGCTGGGGTGTGACATTTATACTGTAAAATATTTTAAATATATTTCACTAAATGGGATCTAAATATATCTCATTATTCTGTAGTATCCTTTAATGTGAAAAGGTTTGATAACAGATATGCCTATACATGGTTTTTGGTGGGCGTCTTCATTTTCATGACTCCCAATCAAACTTGGAATTAAGAATTTTCTTTAAGGTGATGTATGGTCAGATATAGATATCTGGAAGATAATTTTAAATGACCGATATAAAGAGTAAAAGGTAAGTGTGAGTCTAAGAATCATATCTGTGTCAGAAAGTGTCCAGAATGCAGAAAGCTCAAAATCCATTTCTCCATATCTTCTGAGTAGTTTAAATAGTTCTAATAGAGGTTACAACTTTTCTTATTAGGAATAATCCCTTGATTTAGAAAACAGAAGACTCATTATGGATTGAGACTAGTAATTTCACCTAGTGATGACACCCAGTTTCATGAACTTCAATTCTTAGTTTCAATACAGAATCTGTTAGACATCAGGTGACTCTTTGATCTAGACTCTAGACCTTCCCTAAAGAGTCAGAAATCCATTCTTCTATCAAAGCATTTTTTTCTTTCAGGGCTCTGGGAAGGAGCAAGAGGAAAAAGCCATTGGCTAGGCTAATTTAGGACCTTAGTTTTTCTGGTACTCAATGTGATCTGCAATTTGTGACAGCTTCCTAGAACACAGAATTTAGTTCCCTGTGTGTGAGGCACAGGGCACTACCCAGTTTTTCCACTTTCTGTGACCTGGGTTAATATTGAAAAGAACATGTTTAATAGCATTAGAACAATGCCTTGGTGCCTAGAGATTTTCCTCCTAGCATTATGCTAAGGCTTTATGAAGTAGGAAAAAAAATTATGGAGATCCTGAGAAAGGGACAGTCAACAGGTATCCCTGTTCCTGGCTGAAGTATCCCAAGCTGATCTGTATTTTAAGAGGTACCACTCTTAACATCCCTTATTGTTTTGTGGGATCTGCTTGTTATTTCCTTCTTATCTGAAAAGTCAGGAAACATCTTTTGTTCATTTTAAAGGAGCCAAGAAAGCTGAATGAACTTTGATGCATATTTTTACTTTAGCAAAAAGCAAACAATGCCTCAGGAGAACTCAAGGTTATGTTACATAACTTCATCTGGGTCTTCACATGGCTGCAAGGTAAAGCTTTTACCCCTATCACCTGATATTTTACTGACCACTGCTGTTCTTCCAAAACTTTAAAACCTTCCTCAGGCTTCCTGTGGCTCCCATTCCCCTCACTCTCTCAGCTGAGAACCACACCTTATATTTTATTAAACAAAGTTGAGGCCATTTGCCAAGAGATCTTTTTTTCCTCATCTCACATCATCCTTCTGCCACTATTTCCTCCTTCATATGGTCTTTCTTATCAAGGCCAACTCCTCTAACTGCAGGACTGAAACTATCCCATCTTGCTTTCTCCAGCATATTGTCCCCTCTGTGCAAAAGGATCCATAATACCTTAGGGCAAGTTCCCCACCCCTACCTTGGGGTTTTCTTATAATCAGAAAAATGTAAACTGTAAACTGAATTGTGTGGAGGACAAGAGAAGCCACAGGTAGCCTATCCTTGATCTTGATCTCCAGGGAGGCTATATTACTGATGTTACACCTTTCAAGAAATTCTGAATGATCCTGGTGTACAGAAGGGACATAACTTATTGTAAAAGAATTTGGAAGATGGTATTTTGTTATACTGAATCAAATTCTTTTTCATAATCAGCAAATAATTAAAACCATTAGTTATGAAATGGTAAAGAAGTAATCCACAGTTGAATCTGGCTTACAAAAGCTTATTCCTTACTAATACCCTCACCATGGATGTCTTTGATGTGAATATTAAGACAAAGCTCATATAAACTTTGCATAGATGTGAAAGAAGGTAGAGATATCAGTAGTTATTAACATCTTCTTGGTCATTTTCTTTTGAAAAAAATTTTTTGGTACTGTAAGTATGACCTGTTCTCCATATTTTTGCTAACTTCCCCTCCCTTAGCATGGTCAATCAGTTCCAAAATGTATTTGTTCTTGTTAGTGAAAATCTCGGTAAGCACCTAAGGAACTGTGAGCTTATGGTACAAGTGTAATAGGTTCACAAGTCTTGGTGGAAAAAAGTTAGTTATAATAGCTTTAGCGAATCACTTCCATTTTTCCTTTTGTAGTTCCCTTTCGGTTTTCATCCTTGATTTCCTTAGATGACTTGACTTAGTTGGCTGTCATTCAAGGCTTTCTTTAGACTGTTTTTATCCTAAACAGTTTCTTTCTGCTTTATGAGATGATACTATTCATTATCCTTCTTAAAGACTATTTTCTGATGGTAAAACATTTAGAGCCAAGGACTTTGATGGAAAGAATTTTTTTGGGGGGGGAATGCAGCAACTGTAGTTGCTGAGGAGGCAATGGTGAAAAACACCTGCAGAAGCAGTTGCTAGATTGTATTTTGACAGGTGCTACTTCCCTGGACGCTGGTTGTGAGGGTGGGGCTGAAGTAGATTCAGCAGTGAGGGTAACACTGCTATTCCTAGAGCTCGTGGGCTCAGGGTCTTGAACTAACTCCATGATTCTCTTAGTATGGTGCCCAGAACATTATAAGCATTTGATAAATGCTTCTTGACTTATCTATAAGGAAAGATAGTAGACAGCTTGCCTGTTTTTCCTTCAAGGCACCTTGTTGCTATAGGTAGTTTAGCTTACTTGCCCTCTGTGTAGCAGCTGGTGTTCACTTTGTTTTAGCACTTAATTTACATTGGTTTAACTTCTGGATGAAATTATTATACCACGATAAACATTCCCAAATAGGTTTATACACAAAACAGCTTTTAACCTAAGTATCAAAATATTTTTAGGGTAATCCAAAAAGCATTTGTAAGATTGCTCTAGAATCATAATTTATCACTCAATTACCAGACCTAATATTTTAAAATAGAACTGTAGTACAATAATTTGATACTGAAAGAATATTTTAAAATACATTGAATTAACTTCCATTTAAAATGTATATACGTTGGAATAATCCCCAGAATTTATGTGGAGTACAGTTCAGAGAAAAGAAGCTCAATAAGCATTGTTGAATGAATGGGCCAGTTCCAAATTCACTCATATCAAACCGAACAAATAATATGAAAATCTTAGGTAAAGAGTGTGTCACTATAGGTAGCATTTCTCATTTGCTTATAGGAAACTGCCCTACTCTAAGAATACAACAGAACTATGAAATACGAACCAAGGTTTTGATCACATATACTCTAAAAATTAGTAGTCTAATTTTGCAAAAAGTAATAATAATAAAACCAAAGAATTATACATTTAAAGCAAATTTTAAAGTTGGATTCTGCTGGTAGTACACAATATATTCAATTCTGAAACAATAAATGTACTGATCTAATTTTAATACCAAGTGAGCAATTAAACTCAAAAGGTCACATATAATAATATGTGACTATAATAGATGGAAAAAAGTTTCTTACATCTGCCTGCCTATTTAGGAATTAAGAACCACAAAGAAAATGCAAAAACTTTTTTTAGTCCATTTGTCTCACTAATAAATGAAAACTTTAAAACTTTTATGGAGGCCTTCATATGCTCATACATACAACAGGTCTTCCTGTCATAAGTCTCTCCCCCTTCCAGTCCGTCCTTCATTCAACCACCAAAGTGATTTTCCTAAAGTGCAGGGGTGAAACAAAGTCAACCCCATATTCAATAATGTCCACCTCCAAGACACTCCATTTCTTGGCCCCAGGCATTTCCACTGGCTGTCCTCATGCCTCTTCATCAATGACTCCAGCTTCCTTGGCTTCCCACCAGCCCAACTACAATTCTACCTTGTACAGGATGTCTTTCCCAATTACTATTAATTTCAATGTCCCCTCTGTTGATAATTTCTTATTTATTCTTTACACAGCTTGTTTGTACATAGCTGTTTACATGTTGAGGGCAAGGACTATTTTTTGCCCCTCTTTGCATTCCCATTACTTAATACAGTGACTGGTACAAAGTAGGTGTTTAATAATTGCTTACTGATGACTACCTATGCCTTATGCAATTTCTCATCAATATATCCAAAGTATTTGCATTTTTTCTAATAAGACTTAAGCTATTTAGATCTAACAATTGAAACAGAAGTGCTATTAATTCCTTCTTAAATGTGCATATGTATGACATACACACATACACACACACATACACACACACGCTTAATTTAATGAGACTTGGGGATGAAGTATGCTTTTTAAAATAAATGAAAATTGAATATTACCACCCACTGATAACCTCAAATAGTTCACTGGCTTCTTAAATAAAATGAACAGAAAAGATAATTTAAAAAGAACGTTTCTCAATATTAAGAAAAAAATCTAGATGTCAAGCTACATAATACACTCATCACTTGGTTTCTCTTAAAAAATATGAAAGTGTACTGCAAAGGTTTGTGCATTTCCACCTATCTTATATGAAAATAATAGAATATGGAAGGGAGAAACCAGTAAAAAAAAGTAAAATCAATGCATTATTTCAGAGAAATCTAGGTGGGAGGAAGAAATAAGTCCAAATACTTTAATAGCACCAATGTAGTATTTTTTTTTAAAGTGTTTGAGGTAGAAAGTTATCAAAAGGAAGATCAGTTGTAAGATTTGAAATTTTGGGGGGGAGGAAATAGGAAGAATGTAACACATGATTACAACCAACTCTGTAGTAACAGGGGAAACTGATAGCATGAATAAAATATACAGACAACTGCCAACCTTCAGTTCAGTTTAAAAAAAAAAATCAACTTTTCCTTTCGGATTTTTCTGGTTACTAAATAAGCTGGTTTACTTCCATTACTTTTTATCAATATTTCATTATTATTCTCTAATCTTATGGCCATCCTAATTAAAATAACATGAAATAAAATGCAGAAAACCAGGGGAGAAAAAGTTTAAAAGATTAAATGATCAGGTTACATATTTCTGTTTATGGCAATATGCTTTCAAAAGTACTTTTTCTGGCATGTTTATGTTCCTAGGGGATAACCATGTCATGTCAAGTAAGCATAAAAGGTACTTTGCACAATGAAATAATATTTTTTAACAAAATCAACTAATGAATTAATATTAGCTAAATAATTTTAAACATTTTTTCTGACATTTAATGAAAAACAGAATGCAAGATTACTGTTAGAACTCCAGCTTCCCTATATTATTACTTACAGAAAGAACTTCTAAAGAAATTCACTTTGTATGGATTTTGACAAAGAACAAATGCTAAGAACTAACAAAAACGAAGAATCAAATGTAGCTCCTGCCATTGACATAATTTTAAAGAATGTTATCCAACAAAATAGCCTAAAATCAAAGCATTTCCAACAAGTAAAAAGTAAATCTATCAAACCGGCAGGAAAAGTCACTGTATGTGGCCTAAAATTTTATTATAGCTAAACTTTTTAATTTAAACTAACCTTTTAAAAACAAGTTAAATTGTTTTCCCACAAAGGCATGGTTCAGCAGATTAATTACAATATGATCTAGAAGAGTTACCGGAATCATTTCGGAGATAGGAGGACATTGCCGGGATGAGGCAGGACTGACTAAGAAGCTCTAGGAGAACAGATGGAAGGGCATTACTGTTCTGTCCTCTACCCTCAGGAGTAGACTGTGGGTCCCCATTTGTTGAGCTGCCTGCAGGATTTATATAACTTGCAAGAACCTGAAAATGAAAAATCACTGACATAAATAACTGTTTTTTGATTCCAAAAAGAAGTTACTGGCTTTATCCAAAAGATTAATTTACTGGTTACTAGTAGCTATTTTATTCATTGGAAGGAAAGTGCTACAGGTAGCTAAAAAGAGGAGCTATTCTGTCCCTTGTTATATAAAAGTTACAACTATGTATGGTACAACAATCAAAATATTACAGCTTTGTTTTAAGTTTTCCATTTATGAATCACAAAAACCATGCTCTCATTTCACTAGAAAAAGTCTTACAGAGAAGAACAATACATAATATTATAAAGGTAATAATTTCTTGGATGTTGTTATGATTATCAGCATCAGATGAAATTAAAAACAATTACAAAGATTGAGGACAAGAAAAATCTTAGAAGTCAAAGCTGGATGGAATCAGATATTTCCACCCTGATCAAAAGTTTAGGACCTTCCCCAATTGATAAATGGTCAAAGAATATGAATAGGCAGTTTACAGAGGAAGAAATTAAACCTATCTATAGTCATGAAAAAATGCTCCAAATCGCTATTGATTAGAGAGATGTAAATCAAGACAACTCTGAGATACCACATCATACCTATCAGATTGGCTAACATGACAAAACAGGAAGATGATAAATGTTGGAGAAGATGTGGGAGAGCTGGAACATCAATTCATTGTTGCTGAATCTGTGAGCTGATCCAACCATTCTGAAGAGCAATTTGAAACTATGCCTAAAGGGCTATAAAAATATGCATACCCTTTGATCCAGAAATATCGCTTCCAGGACTATATCCCCAAGAGGATCATCAAATGGGAAAGGGTCCCACATGAACAAAAATATTTATAGCAGCACTCTTTGTGGTGGGCAAAAACTGGAAATCAAGGGGATGCCCATCAATTGGAGAAAGCCTGAATAAACTGTGGTATATGAATGTGATGGAGTACTATTGTGCTATAAGAAATGATGAACAGAAGACTTCAGAGAGGCCTGGAAAGACTTATATGATCTGATGCTGAGTGAAAGGAGCAGAACCAGGAGAACTTTGCACAGAGCAACAACTACAATGTGCAAGGATTTTTTTTCTGGTAGGCTTAGAACTTCATTGCAATGCAAGGACTTAAAAAATTCCCAATGGTCTTTTAAGGCAAAATGCCTTCCACATCCAGAGAAAGAACTATGGAATTCAATCGCAGAATGTAGCAGATCATTTTCTTTTGTATTACATTTTGGTTTGTTATATGATTTTTCCCATTCATTTTAATTCTTCTATGCAATATGACTATGGTGAAAATGTATTTAATAGGAATGTATGTGTAGAATCTATATAAAATTGTATGCCGTCTTGAGGTGGGAGGGAGAAGGTAGAGGGGAAGGAGGGGGAAAATATTAAAAATGCGAGGAAAAAAAAAGTTTAAGACCATAGAACATAAAATCCCAGAATAAGTTAATGGGAAAAGTAATAATTTACTCTATTTTCTTTCTCCACTTTATCATCTTCAACTCATTTTATGGTGAGCTGACTTTCAAACCTAGAAAGGTTACTCAAAACTGCCTGTTTCAAACCAGTTTTAGAGTTTGTGGCATATAAAAATCAAGTGAAATGCAAATAGGAAAAAAATTTCAAATTCATCAGTAAGAATGTTGTATATGGTGGAGATGACAAGTACTATGTGCTATATTCTGTGTCCTCTCCTCCTGCCAACTACCAAGCAGTAAAGTCACAGGAAGGAAAGGAAATTAACACTTAGAAGCAGCAGAAGTATTTCAAGTAATTTAAAATTTATGATACCATGGTGAATGTAGATAGGGTGCCCTAAAGCTTTAAAAAAATGTTAGATAATGATTTCAAATGTGAAGCAGTCACTTAAAACCTCACACTAATTATGAATAACTGCTCATTTCGCCCTCATGAGAAACAAAAATACCTGCAGGAGACAGGTGACATGTTCCTCCTCCAGTCTTTGTTTAGTTAAAGCCTGTTCCACATCCCATCCAGAAGCTGTAGAACCTGTTCCAAAGCCAGTCCCCTTGGCCCAGTAAAGCTGCTGCTCTTCTGTTGATGCATTGTTATGTGTACTTGACACTGGAGGCTTAAAAAAATGATTATTTATAAAGTAGCTTTTCAAACAATTCTCTAAATTGTGACCAAAATAAGGAGGAAAAAAATAAGAGTCCATGCAGGAAATACTGGCAAATGGTAGAACTTCTCTTTATACTACAAGGTACTTCTTGCTTTTTAAGAAATTTTGTATTTTTGTTATAGCATCATTGTTCAGGGAAACAAATGTTATAGATTAAAACACTTACAACACAAATTCATAAATATGTATTTCTAAGAGATAGGTCTGATCATATTCATACTCAAAAATCTTTAGGAGTTCCCTATAGTGTCTAGGGTAAATTATAAACTCCTGAGCCTTGCACTGAATGTCCTCTACCTTACTGTTATCAAATACTTTTCCAATTGTATTTCATATTACTAACCTTCATGCCAAAATTACTTGTAGTCAAAGTAAACTTGTAACTTGAATTCAAGAACTACCTCTTCTCTGTGCCTCTGCACAGGGTGTCCTCTGTTCCTGTAAAAGATAGCTTTTTTGCCTTTGCCTCTTAGCACTCAGATTCATTCAAGGTGTACCAACTCCATAAAGTTTTTCCTGATGTGTGTCACTCTCCTACTCCTCAAAGTGTTAGTTCTTTCTTCCTAAAGTAACTTTAGTTTCATTCCACTAGAATTTCTTGAGAGAAGAAATCATTTCATTTTTATTTTTGTAGTTACAGAACCAAACAGTATCTGAAGTGAATGTTTGATGAATGTTAATGAATGTTTGAACTGATACATTCTTCTATATCTGTGTTATAGTAAAACAATCTAATTATATTTGAAATGGAACCTTAAACTGCTCATTATATTACAATCTCTTGTATTTTGATTCCATAATTAAAAAAAAAATCTGAGATTCAACATACCTCTGATTGATTGAGATTAGAGTTAGGAACTCTTGGGGCATGATGGCTGAGGGCAGAGAGGCAAGCAAGGATCAGGTGTACAGCTCCAATTTCCAGTGCCATTCGCCTTAGGAGTACACCATCATCAGTAGTCAATGGTGTGGAGCTAAATAAACTGCGCAGTACATGGAATGGAAGAGTTGGAAGCACATTGGCTGAAGGAGACTGCAGGATATGGCCTGGGTTAAGAAGAGAGAAATAAGGATTACTAGAGTATTAAAAAAAGGTTTTTTTATGTATAATGAGGTCAAATTTACAATGCTAATAAAATACCAAATCAAATTACTAATAATTTCACTTTCATCTGCAAACTCAAAATGTTTGTTACATTCCTCAGGTAATATTAAGATTACTAAATATTATCCCTATCAACTACATATTCAATATGAAAATTCGAAATGCTGATAGGATTTGGTATATTTTGTTTGAATAAAATAAATTTGCTGTGTTCTGGTCAAATGCATTATACTTTACAAGGCACTCACATATCTGAATCTGATGCTCATTATGTAGCAGATAGAAGACACACTATCTTCATGGTTTTTTTTTCTTTTTAAGAAAAATTTGAAATTTAAAAAATACAAAGAACACAAAAGAGGATTTTAAATTAAATTATAAAACTGCATTTCATATCACTTGCTTTTAAAATGTGTGTAGCCTTCTTTAAAAGAAAATATGTTCTGTTTGTGCTTTCCTTTTGAACTTCCTTCTCTTCTATACCTTTTAAAAAATGTTTCAATGTCTATGCTTTGTGTGTGGCATGACTATGCTACTCCCCCCATCCCAGACCATCCCTAATTCATGCATTAAAAGAGAGAAGTAAGAAATCCTTTTGAGAAATATAGGGTGTCCCAAAAATCTTGTCAATGTTCTTTAAAGTATCTGGCCTATAAAAAGTCTAATCAGCCAGGTTGGCAATTAGTCAGATTTAAGGAATCCTGAAGTATTCTTAGATTATCTTTAAACAGCAAGAGCAAAAAACCAAAAAAACCCTAAAAAACATTTGTGAGATAACAACCACCAAATAGAAGTCTTTTTTATATTCTTCAATTTTAGCATCCAAAAGGATCCCCTACTAAGGAGAAGTAGGCCACCAAGAACAAAGGCAGACCAAAACACAATTTGTTTTGCTCTATCAAGTTTCTCTTTTTATAACCAGCTATTAATTTGTTTTCAGACATGTCCAAATCCGGTATATTAGATGAATTAAGCCAATAAAATACCAAGAGAGAAAACTCACAAAGGACCAAATTATGAGTATTTGCAAAAATACTGAATTTTACTTAACCATTTTTAGGACTCCATGATGTCTCTTCATACAAACTGATTGTTAATTTTAAACACTTACTTCCTTCTCCATCATCTGTTACTCCTAATACCAATCGAAGTAGACACTGGGCATGTTTTCTCTCTTTTAACAGCACCTCAGCATAACCAGGCAGGCGGAGAAACAGTCCAAAGGCAGCTAAAGAATGAGCAGGTATGGGAGACATTGTCTGTACTGTTGACTTAATTGGTGGAGGTTCAGCAGCAATGGTTTCTGGAGCTTCATACACCAATTCTCCTGACTGTTCAATTGTTACCCATTCAAATTGATCGCTGTCCTTTGGCTTTTCTTGAGTGGTAGATGTAACTACTGGGGCACTAACCTAAGAAAGAATAAAGTTTTACTATTTTAGCTATATTCACGTTAATATCAAATTATCTCTGGTTTTACAGAAAAATATTTCCATTATCTTAATTAAAGACAAAAATAGTGTATAGAAAACAACTAAAAATTATGTTTGAAACTATATAATTAAAACTTATATCACTGTAAAAATTTAATTGCATTTACTGGAAAACATATGACAACTTTTGCCTAATTACCTACTATGCCTGGTACACTTTGCTGTTTTACCCATCTTAGTTATTACTTACCTTCAAAAGGCAAAATCAAATATCACACTCTATAGAAACTTTACTTGATCTTCCCAATTGGTAATAGTCTTGGGGATGTAACAAACAATCTACTTACATATATCTTATACGCTTATATCAAAATAATGATAATAATTAACACTTATAAAGCACTTCAACGTTTTTAAAGTATTCTACATGTATTATGTCATTTGATCTTCCCCAAAATCCACTGAGGTAAGTGCTACTGTTATGTATCTTTTACAACTGAGGAAACTGAAATTCAGACAAGTCAAGTGATAAGTGCCTATGATCAGAAAGACAGTGAGGTCTTTCAGGATTCAACAATAGGGTCCAATTTCAAATCCACAGTTCTTTCAACTACACCATATTGTGAAAATTTTGTATTACGTTGGCAGAGGGGATAGAAACTTGGCCATGGAGTCAGAATCACTGGGTTTTAAGTCTGTCTTCTGACACGATGGTTGTGTGATCCTGGGCAGGTGAGTGAACTCCCCAGTGGCCACAGGCAATTTTCTCAGACAGTGTATACTTGAGCAGGTGTGAAACTGCAGTTCTAGACCAAAACAAAAACATCTGACCATATTCGCCGCATAGTCCTCTAATGTTTAAGAATATAAACACCAAGGATAAGGTCAATATCTTAACAAAATTTGTGTCTCAGGCAACAACTAGAGTAGATGTTTGATGTATTTGTTGGATTTAACAGATAACACTCAATTTATTCTCACAACAACCTGGGAGGTAGGAGTACATCTATTTTATAGATGAGGAAACTGTGGAACACAGAAGGTGAGTGACCTACACAGAATAAAAATGCTAGTAACTTTATGAAGACGGATTAAATGTATTTTGAATAAGAATGTTTCATATATTCCTCTCCATGAAGAACAACACAAACTATGAAGTTTTAAAACAACAGAAATCAAGCAATGAAAATGAGGAGGTCTCATTGTAAAGAACATGCTTGAGTGAAAAGAACCATCATCATATCCCTAAAATGTGACTACCAATTTTAATATAACTCTATCATCTCTGGGTTTGACTTTGTCTATAGGACCTTTCACATGACAAAGTGAAAACAGAGGTCTTCCAGTTATTTCCCCTTGAGGGTATTCTTGGGTTAGGTCAAATCCTGTATGTATACCAAATCTCTGAATTGGTTCCAGAATTTTTGCTCTATAGATCTTCAGAAGTATGTATTTAAAATAGATTAATTTTCCAAGAATAAAAAATAAAGGAAAGAATCCATCCATCAGCTTTATTGAACGTTATATGGGATGTACTATTAAGGGAATAATAAATCATTCTCACATTCTACACCATCATATTCAAAAACAATGAGTCTAATAACAGTATGTTACTGTTACAGTAGCAACTAAATTACTACAAATTTTATACACCAATGAAAGAGAGAATATTTGAAATAGCATAACTTTGAGAGAATATTCATTCAGGCATTTTATAAGATAAGCATTCAAGAATTGAAAGAGGGAGGGGAGGAATACAGATGATGTCTTACTTCTTAAAAAGGAAAAGAACTTCTGATCAATGTGAAGACTTTGAAGTAGATAAAAACAATAAAATCACTTAGTTAATAACTACAGGTGTGTAAGGCTAAGTTGTAGTACATAATATAGTCAGTCAAAAGAAAATTTCATAGAATCAGAATATTTGAGAATCAGAAAAAATCTCACAGAGGTCATCTACTCACATTCTTTCCCTAAGACATGACTAACCAGTGATCACAGTCTCTGCTTAAAGATACCTAGTATAAGAAAACTCATTATCTACACAGTTCTGTCCATTTGTTATTTTATATTTTATGGATTTTTAAAATGTGACTGGAATTTATTCACATTGATGAATTATTATAATCAATTAAACAATTCTATATAATCATGAAATACAGAAAAACTTAAAATCTCATAAAAATGCTACAGTATCAACTTTTCCTTAGCTTAAGAATTTGAAAATTTAAAATAAAATAGTGTGTGTGTGTGTGTGTGTGTGTGTGTGTGTGTGTGTGTGTGCTTTCAATTTGTATCAGGTTTGGATTCTGTTGTCTTAGCTTCCTACAGAGTTCAAAAGATTAGTCCTCCTGGGTTTCCAACAGCAAAGCTCAATGATGAAGTGAAACAATCTCCCTTTTGTCTACTCAAGTTCTAATACACCACTTATATGTTTATTTGAAAACTTTCTTAAATGAGAGCAATATTTAAGAAACAGAAAAGTCACCTTGTAACAGACACATAAATTGACATTTCTCTACTGCTTTCTTGATTTCCATTTGGCTAAATCTATACTGCAGCATCATATATATAACATTTTTAATTTTCTAAGTGCTTTTGCATTTGGCATGCTTATTTTTTTCATTTAAATTTTCTAGAATCACAAATACCTTTTTGGACAGTTTTCAAATAGTATGCTTCTTAAACTGTATTTCTCATAGTGTATCTAAATCTTAAAATGTTCCATAATTAGAAAACCATAATAAAGTCATGAGTCAACATTTGCTTTTGGTCTGGGGTTGTGATTTCATAGATGTGAGGACATCCTAGAATATAAAACTCCCATGCCTCTAATGTATATCTGCAACTTACAGTTTCAGAGGATTGCTTAGGATATGGAGAGGGAAAGTGACTTTTTCCTGGTTTCACTGCCAGTATGAATCAAAGGCAGGACATAAATTTAGTGTGCCAGGGTGCCTCTCAAGTCAAGATACTAGTAATTAAAAGGATGGCATAGTTATGATTACAATATTGGATGTGATAAGAAAACAATGTTCTAATTCAAGGAAGGAACTCAAGGAAGATATTTTGAATGGATGTATTGGTATAGAAATATCTGTGTATAATATTTTATCTATAATGTTGATTAATTCACCATCATCAATTTTAGAGCTTGAAAGGACTTCAAAGGCCATGTATTTCAAACTCCTCATCTGAAGAGATGGGGAAATGGAATTCTATTTCTGAATTTTAAAATAATGCTACATATTCAATATTTATTAAGGGGAGAAGTAACAGGAATGTTTTAACTTGAAGACTCTGGTTAATTATAACATAAAATGACACTATTACAAATTGCATAACAAGGAAATTGTGCATGAAATTAAGATTTTTAAAAATATCTTCTGGATCTCTTTTATGAATAGATAAACACAGAAATCTAAAGTCTACCTCAGGACTCCATACAACTACTTGAATGTATCCATGTAAATTATGTGAAGAATGTTGGAACAGAAGTAAAATGGTAGAGGTGTCAATTTTATCAATATATTTAAGCACATAGAATGTTGTAAGTTCTCTTTCCTGACCCTTTTGTTTCATCTTGAGTTGCTTACCTACAGATACAGATATAAAGAGTAAGATATTTAAGTAAAACATCATTTTCATTTAAAATTGGGAAGAAAGAAAGCAGAAGAGATAAATGATTAAAACAGAAAGGGTCTGAATAATAGCATTAATTAGGTGGAAAATATTTGTATATTAAGAGAAATTTTAGTTGTGTTACTTGAAGGAATGAGAAACTATAGTCAGTATTATAACTGATACACCTGAATGATCAAATAGGTTTAGCTAACATTAAGAGTTTTTAATGTGCTTATTTTTGTTGCTTAGTTGTTTTTTAGTTATGTCCAACTCTTCGTGATTTCTTTTGGGGTTTTCTTAGCAAAGATACTAGAGTAATTTACTTTACCATTTTCTTCTCTAGCAAGTATTACAGATGAGGAAACTGAGACAGACAAGGTTAAGTGACTTGCCCAGAGTCACACAGCTAATGAGTGTCTAAGGCCAGATTTGAACTCAGGCCTTCCAGATTCCAGGCCTGCCACTCTATCCCATTATATCACCTAGCTGTTTATACTTACAAATTCCAAAATCCCTGAAGCCCTATTCTAATACTTCATTGTGGCATGGAGGGAATTTTGGGTTTCCTACCAAAATATGGAAAGTCCTTACCAACCTGGAAAGGATATATGTGGCCAATGGCAGAATATATACCTGTTTTCAAAGAACTAGTCTGACTATAAACAGGGAGGCCATAAAGTGACAGAATTTTTTGGACACAGCAACTCTCAAAGTTGTATATGGAATATGAACTATGTCAGGTAAGGGAGTAATTATAAGGGTAAAATTACAGAGTCCTAAATGATGACAGTATGAACTTCAAGTACTAGGTCCTGATTTTTCTTTTTTGCAGAAGGACTGTACCTGAGGTTTAATAGTTGCAGAGGAACTACCCCTCAGTTTCCCTTAAGCAAACTATCTCAAAATGCATGTCAAACAGTTGCTCTGCAAAAGATAATCTTAAAGGGGACCAAAGAGAGATGAAGCAACTTGCTCCGAAACACACATCAAGTAAATGTCAAGAGACCAGACCCCAGCTCACAGGGCAACTTCATCTTTCCTACAATGCATTGACTCTCAGGTCCTGAACGAATGATGACAATGAGAGGTAGAGTCAATGTAGCAGAATAAGAGGAAGCCGTGCAGCCTAGTTTTCTACCATACTTTCTTAACAACGATGCAGGAAAAGTAACAGGATGAATTATAATCAGGGAAGCTAAGAAAATATTTCCATTGAGTCATTTTTACAGCCAAGAGTTGTTTAGGGAGACAAAAGTCTATGGAGTATTTCAGTATCCAGGGACTGAAATGAAAAAGGACCAAGACAGGGAACCAGGGAAAAAAAAAAACAAGGGTTTAAAGTGACAGCTATGTTGCCCACTACTAGTTCCAGATCAGATTCAGAGTGGAGGTGTAGTTGGCCCTAGATGTATACTGAACAAAGAACAAGTACAGGTAAAGAATCATGTGGCACTCATTCTTGAAGCAGAAAAGTAATTCAGTGTTAACCTTCAGACCAGCATATAAACTTGCAGTGGAACAACCAGGGCAGGAATCTCAGACCAAAGGGGAGTCAGCAATCCAATTGCTCTGAAGGTACAGAACCTCCCAGCGTATTGCAAGTTTCAAACAATTTTTGGAACATTAACTCTTTATAATTTGAGGATCTGTTATTCAACTTATTAGTGCATATGTATTGTAGGTTTGTTGCTAATAGAAATTAAATTCTAAATAAAATACATTTGAAAATGTACTAGAGAGGCTTATGACTTAAGACAATATGAATAGAAAACTAATAATCCTGGATTTATCTTTTTATAAATGAGAATCCTCAATTTTTAGGCTTCCTTAATGTAGAGTGTGCCTTTTATTTAGCCCAGAGGGCTCCAAGTCCAGGGGCAGTGAGCTGAAATTCCCAATTAAAAGAAGATGACAAATCCAATCCTCAGCCAGGATACTGCAAAGCTCAGATCAAGAGGGCAGGGACCTGATCTCACGCTGTTTCATATGACATTAGGAGCACTTACAAATTTGCAGGCCTCCAACCTGAGCTGTGAAAGCAGATGTATGAAAGAGTGCAGAAGCTCAAACGAGCATCTTCTCCATCAGTGTGCATAGACCAGAGCTAATAAAGTTCAAAGCTAAGGGGCAGGCTGGAAAAATGAGCAAACAAACAAAAATCCTAGCACAAAGAACTATCCTGATGACAGGAAAATAATCTGTAAGTACAGCTTCAAAGAAAAATGCAACTTGGAGAAGAGTCCACCAAGATTTCCAACACAAAGTTTGTTTGTTTGAAAGAGCTTAAAAATTATTTTTAAAATCAAACGAGAACAGTGAAGGAAAAAATTAGAAAAGAAGCAACAGCTTAGGAATAAAAATATGAAGAGAACTAAAAGCTGGAAAAAAGAAGTACAAAACTTAACTAAAGAAAGTAATTCCTTGAAAATAAGAATTAGCCAAATGGAAATTAAGGACTTTATGAAACATAAGGAAATAACAAATGCTAAAAATCTTACTAATTTCTAGTATATAAAGGTGGTAGAAGAATAAAAGCAGCCATCCTGTCAGTATGTGACCTGGAAACTACATAAAAAGTAGAGGTGTACCACATAGTAAGGAAGCCTAAAAAATGAGAATTAAGATTTATGAAAAGACAAATACAGGACTAATAAATTTATATTCAAATGAATTTTCTCAAATCATAAGTTCTCTGGGGTGTTTTCAAACAACTTTATTTAAAATACAATTTCTTTTAGCAACAAACCTATTGCATGAAATACACATGCACTGATGAACTGAATAACAATTCCTCAATTTGCAAAGGGCAAAAACTCTAAAAACTGTTTGAAAATTGAAATACACCTTTCTTTGACTTCAAAGATATCTTATATTCATACATTTAGGGTAGGCAAGGAATTTCAAAGGCCATCTAGTTTAACTCACTCATCATCATAACTAGCCTTTATGTTACATAAGTTTTGGAAAGCCCTTGATGTATGTGAGCTTGCAAATTATTCAAAACAGAAAACTTAGGCCCATAAAAAGAAAGTGTTTTGCTTATGGTCAGAGAAATCATAAATAGCAAAGCTAGGATTTGAACCCACTCCAAATCCAGCGGTCAGAGGTGGGTTCCTAGGCTGACTGGTGAGAGAGAGAGAGACAGAGAGAGACAGAGAGTAGTAGATAGAACGATATGTCTGTCTCTCTGACTCTCTTTCAGTACCTGGCACACAGCAAGTATTTAATACTTGCTGATGAATTGTAAACAAATAGATTACAAAATTGTATACATTATCTCATTTGATAATCATAATAACAATGTGAGATACAAACTACAGGCATTATAAAGAACCCTTTGCAAATGCGTAACCTGAGACTTAGAAAAATTAAATTATTAGGTCATGGTCATAAAAATAATTAAGAAATGCTTTGATGTTAAATACAATGGAATTAGAAAATGAGAAAGATAAAGATTTCGAGTAACTGAGAAGTGAACTGAAAGGTAATTTAAAGGTTTTTAAACATTTTGGTGGTAGTTTCTTATGTATACTTTGAAGCAAAATTTTAGTGTTTTTCCGTGAATTAAGTATATATCATCATAACTTTTATGCAGCTAAACATTAACAGTAATTTTTAGCTTAAAAAGGTAATGAAAAGCCTGAAATAGGAAGATAAAGGTGGCAAAGGAGAAGGAAAATCTTTTGAAATGTAATTGGACAACCATTTAAGAGACAAAAGACATTCAATACAGTTTAAGTGTGGCTATGGAAAAATTTGTTGAGGTAAAAATTAAGGCCCTTGAGAAAGTAAAAGAGTGCTACATGAACATTAGTAACCTTTAGTGTAGAAGAAAGGGCCTGAGAAATACTGGATAAAATAGTTCCATATAACTGGTATGTCGTGAGAAAAAACCAGCTGTAAGGGACAAGTAAGTCATAGGTAAAAATATATGTCTCCATTTAGAGTAGGTTGTTCTAAGGGTTAATCAGAATCTTCTTGCTACCTTAAAGGGATTATAAATAATGTAATGCCAACATAAAGATCTAAATCAGTTACTAGGATGGCCCCAAATCAAGCTTTATGATCCCCCCCAACACACACACACACATACACACACACACACACACACACACACGCGCGCGCGCACACGCACACACACACACACACGGCTGTATTTTTGTGCTAGTTTTTTGGGGAAAACTATGAGAATAGTTAAATTTCAAAGTAAACCTCCTGACATAAAACATTTACATAGTTTTCTCTGAATTTGTTGTTCAGACATTTCAGTCTTGTCTGACTGTTCACAACCCCATTTTGGGGTTTTCTTCAAAAGATACTAGAGTGGTTTTGCCAACTCACTTTATAGATGAGGAAACTGAGGCAAATAGGGTTAAGTGACTTGCTCTGGGACACAGAATTAGTAAGGGTCTAAGGCCAGATTTGAACTCGTGAAAATGAGTCTTCCTGATTCCAAGCCCAGTGCTCTATTCATGGCACCATCTTGCTGAAAACCACACAGATAAAAGGGGACAATGCACACACAGCTCCACCTACCCCCAGGTAACCTTAAAGGATCCAGCTACATGAGGCCTTTAAAAATCAGTAAAACTTTACATTAAGAATGCTAACATAAAAGAACTACAGTATTTTCTGATATATTTGTATAGGCTCTTCTTTCAAAGTTTACAATGAATATTTATGGCTTTTTTCTGAAGCACTGAAAAAGTATAACAATAACAAGAAGACCAAATATTAATTTAGGCATTAAATAAAAATTCTAGGTCTTGTGTGCTTTGATGAATTTGGGCTCTCAACCACGTGAGTACCTCCCTCAATCATTCATTCATGCTCTCTTAACCTATGGTCCTTGTCCATATCTTCCTGAAAATCCCCTACAAAGGATGGGTACAGGACCCATCAATCAATCTCTTGACGTTGTATGGATATAATTACTATTATAATTGTTTGGCAAAGTGAGATAGACTTCCAAATACCATGATTACTAGGCCAGCATGAAAAGAGGATATTCATCAGGCTGATAAATGTTTTGGCTTCTTCTGAATGCTTGAGGCTTGAGGATTTTCTTTCATTCCTCCAAACAAACAAATTCACAACCAATAACCTATGCTCTCTCTGACAAACAGATGTTGGTTTATTTTAGAAAAACAGCACAGTATTATTATCTTGACAGCACTAAGAGATACTCTGATTAACCAACAGATTCTAAGACCATAAATCTCACTGACATTCATATAACTACATTTTCTATGCAAAAATATATAATTCGTGGATAAGAAGGTTTACAATTAGTAATTACTTTCTTTACTTCCACCTAAGGCAGAAAAATAACAGTATTCTAACTCAACTACCTTTTCTCTTTTTTTTCAATATGGTTCTATTTTTCTTCAAACTTTTCCTCATATTTTGGCGTTCCCTACATCCCTTCTTTAGCAGCTGCCATTTTTAACTTTTTAGAAATGTATTTTAGAGGAATTACTTATTTTGGCTAATTTATCATATTCTCCTGTAATTATTATAGTATATCATTCTACTATATTATTCATCCTATTCTATACAATTCTACATGTATGAAAGTATACACATCATAATGGTAAAATCTATATAGCAACTAATATAAGGAATTTATGTAATTAAGTAAAATGTGTGTGTTCGTCCTCCATTGCTGAAGAAGACCATGCCAGCAGAGAAATGATGACATGACACGCACTTGACTTTGTTTTGAGTGAGGGAGGGCTGTGCAGGTCACCAGCGTCACTTCTCCTCCAGAGCCATCTGGATCCAATGACCAGATAGTCTTCAGGATGACTGGACATGGCCCAGGTTGAGGCAACTGGGGTTAAGTGACTTGCTCAAGGTCACACAGCTAGTGAGTGTCAAGTGTCTGAGGTGAGATCTAAACTCAAGTCCTCCTGACTCCTGCACTGGTGCTCTATCCACTGCACCACCTAGCTGCCCCAATTAAGTAAAATACTATTCAGTGATCTACTGATTTCAGAAAACAAAGCATCTAATTTTCAATATCTATAGATAAGTCAATTTTTGATATTCAGCTCTTCCAATCCTATATCCCTACTAAGCATTGCTTAAGGTTATCATTTTAACTAAATTATGATAACATTAAATAGGACTTTTTTGCAAGAAAATTCTTTCATACTCCCCTCAGAGACTTATTTAATCAAGTCTCAACCTTTGCCCTTTCCTTTTCACTTGAAACCCTTACCTCCAACTTTATTAAAATGAAGCCTTGAGAGAAGCATAAAAAGAGAAAAAGGGAAAAGAAAATTTAAGGAATTCAATGGAGCTGGACTGTTTACATCCCTACATGGGAACATGATACTTGTAAATCCTTAAAAATTGTACCACTAATAGAGCTAGAAAGAATGTACAAAGAGTGTATGGCTATAAAGTAAGTTTGAGGGAATGACATAAAAAAAAAAAATTTGAAGTAAATTATTTCACATGAAGAGCCATGAAAGACCCAATCATGAAAGACAGTGGAGGGGAAAGGGAGGGTGGGCGATGGGCATCATTTGAACCTTACTCTCATCAATATTGGTGCAGCAAGGGAATGATATACACAGTCAGCTGAATACAGAAATCTATCTTACCAAAGAGCAAAGTAGGAGGGGAGAAAAGTAAGTAACAGGGGAAGGAGGGAGTACTGATAGAAGGGAGGGCAGACCAGGGGAAATGGTACGCAGAAGAAAAACACTAGTGATGAGGGAAAGGGTCAAAGGAGAGAGAGGACAGACAAATAGGAAGAAAAAGGGGATGGAGGGAAATACAGTTAGTAATCAAAACTGTGAACATGAATGAGATGAGATGAATTCTCCCATGAAATGTAAGAGGATAGCACAATGGATCAAAAAACCAGAATCCTAAAATATTTGTTTACAAGAAATACACTTGAAGCAGAGAGACACGTAGAATAAAGAAGGGACTGGGGGAGAATCTATTATGTTTCAGCTACAGTGAAAAAAAAAGGGGGGGGGGGTAGCAATCTAGATTTCAGACAAAGCAAAAATAGACCTAATTAAAGAAACTACATCTTGCAAAAAGGTAAAATACACAACCAAGCAATGCCAATACTGAACATACATGCGCCAAGTGGTACAGCACCCAAATTTTTAAAGGAAAAGTTAAATGAGTCAGAGGAACCCCTCTCAGAATTTGATAAACTCAATCAAAAACTAAATAAGAAAGAAACTAAGAAGGGGAATAGAATATTAGAAAAGTTAGATATAACTGACCTTTGGAGAAAACTGAATGGGAACAAAAATGAAACATTTTTCTCAGAAGCACATGGCACTTACACAAAGACTGACCATGTAATGAGGCGTAAAAACCTCAAAATCAAATGTAGAAAGGCAGAAATGTTAAATTTAAATGTATCCTTTTTGGATCACAATCCAAAAAAAAAAATTACATTCAACAAAGGACAGTGGAAAGAGATTAAAAATTAACTGGAAACTGACTGATCTATTCATAAAGAATAAGTGTGTCAAATAACAAATCATAGGAACAATCAATAATTTCAAAGAGAATGACAACAATTAGACAATATTACAAAATTTATGGCATGCAGTCAAAGCAATTCTTAGAGGAATATTTATTCCTCTAAATTCTTACATCAATAAAGTAGAGAAAGAGCAGATCAACAGATTGGGCCTACAACTGAAAAAAAAAAAGTTAGAAACAGAACAAACTGAAAAGCCCAATTAAGCACCAAATGAGAAATTTTGAAAATCAAAGGTAAGATCAATAAAAATGAAAGTTAAAAAAAAATACTGAACTAATAAAAAAACAAGGAACTGGTTTTATAAATAAGAAAAAACCTAGCAAGTTAGATATGCCATTGGTTAATTTGATTTTAAAAAAAGAAGAAAACCAAATATCTAGTATCAAAAATACTGAAATCACCACCAAAGAAGAAATTAAAGCAATCATTAGGAAATATTTTGGCCAACTATATGCTAACAAATTTGACAATCTAAGTGAAGTAAGTGAATATTTACAAAAATATCAAGTATCTAGATTAACAGATGAGGAAAGAGAATGACTAAATAACCCCACAGTAGGAAAAGAAATTGAAAAAGCCATTAATAATCTCCATAAGAAAAAATCATCAGGGTTCACAAGTGACTTCTACCAAACATTTGAAGAATTAATTCCAATACTATATAAACTATTTGGAAAAATAAGTGAAGGAGTTATACCAAATTCCTTTTATGATACAAATATGATAACAAAATCAGGAAGAGCTAAAACTGAGAATAAAAATTATAGAACATTTTCTCTAATGAATATCAATGCAAAAATTTTGAACATACTACTAGCAAGGCAATTACAACAATATATCACAAGGATTATACAACATTATATACCAGGTGGGATTCAAACTAGGGATGCAGAGTTGGCTCAATATTAGGAGAACTACCAACACAATCGAACATAATAACAAAACCAGTAGAAATCATATGATAATCTCAACCAAACTGACAAAATATAGCACCCATTCCTGTTAAAAACTCTAGAGAGCATAAGAATAAAGAGAACATTTCTTTAAATGATAAGTAATATCTATTAAAAAACCATCAGCAAACATTATCTATTTTGGGGATAAGCTCGAAGCCTTCCAAGTACAATCAGGGATGAAAGAAGAATGGCCATTATGACCACAATTACTCAATATAGTACTAGAAATATTAGGTATGACAATAAGAGAAGAAAAAGAAAGTAAAGGAATTAGAATAGGCAGTGAGGAAACAAAGCCATCATTCTTTGCTGATGATATGATGGTATACTTAAGAGAACCCTAGAAAAATCAACTAAAAAACTACTTGAAATAATTACCAAGTTTAGCAAAGTGGGAGAACATAAGATCAACCTACATAAATCATTAGCATTTTGTTATATAACCAACAAAGTCCAGCAGTAAGAGACAGAAAGAGAAATTTGATTTAAAATAACTGTAAATAATATAAAATACTAGGGAAGCTATCTGTTAAGACAAACCCAAGAACTATATGAACACAATTGCTTAACATTTTTCAAACAAATAAAGTCAGATCTAAACAACTGGAAAAATATCAACTGCTTGTGGGGTAGGCTGAGTAAATACAATTAAATGAAAATTCTACCTAAGCTAATTTACTAATTCAGGGCCATACCAAACTACCAAAAAATTATTTTACAGAGCTAGAAAAATTAATAACAAAATTTATTTGGAAGAACAAAATGCTAAAAATATCAAAGGAACTAATAAAAAAAAATGTGAAGGAAGACTGTCTAGCTATACCAGATCTCAAATTATATTATAAAGCAGTAATCATCAAAACTGTCTGGTACTAGCTAAGAAACAGAGTAGAGAGTGGAAGTAGCTAAGAAACAGTGTAACAGATTGGGTACACAAGGCACAGTAGTAAATGACATAGTAACCTAGTGTTTGATAAACCCAAGGACCCAAGCTCTTGAGATAATAACTCATTATTTGACAGAAACTGCTGGGAAAACAATAAGGCATAAACTTGTTATAGACTAGTATTTCACAACATATAAATCAAGATATGGTATCATCTATCAAAATGGACATATGATTTAGACATAAAGGGTGACAGCATAAGCAAATTAGAAGAGCCAGGAATAGTCAATGTTTCAGATCTATGAAGAAGAGAAAAATTCATGACCAAACAAGAGACAGAGAGTATTACAAAAAGTAAAACAGATAATTTTGACTATACTAAATTAAAAACCTTTGCACAAACAAAACCAAAGTAACCAAGATTAGAAGGAAGGCAGAAAGATGGGAAACAATCTTTACAGCAAGTGTCTCTGATAAGGACCTCATTTCTCAAATGTATAGAGAACTGAGTAAAATTTATAACACAAGCCATTACCCAATTGATAAATGGTCAAAGGATATGAAAATGTAGTTTTCAGATAAAGAAATCAAAGCTATCTACAGGCAAAAAAAAAAGTGCTCTAAATCACTGTTGATTAGAGAAATGCAAATGAAAACAATTCTGAGGTACCACCTCAAACCTATCAGATTGACTAATATGACAACAAAAAGGAAAATGATAAATGTTGGAGAGGATGTGGAAAAGTTGAGATACTAATGCACTGTTGGCAGAGTTGTGAATTGATCCAGCCACTCAGGAGAGTAATTTAGAATTATGCCCAAGGGGCAACCAAACTGTGCATACCCTTTGACCCAGCAATACCACTTCTAAGTCTTTACCCCAAAGAGATCACAAAAAAGGAGAAAAGACCTATATGTGCAAAAAGCACAGCAGCCCTTTTCATGGTGGCAAAATATTGGAAATTGAGGGGAAATACATCAATTGGGGAATGACAAACAAGCTGTGGCATATGAATGTAATGGAATACTACTGTGCAATAAGAAAAGATGCACAGGCAGGCGTCAGAAAAACTTGAAAAAGACCTGTATGAACTGATGTGAAGTGAAATGAAAAGAACCAAGAAAACATTGTACACAGCATCAGCAACACTGTGTGATTATCAGCTATGAATGACACAGCTCTTCTCACCAAGAGTGATCTAAGACAAGGACAAAGGGCTCATGAACGAAAATGCTATCTGTGTCAAGATAAGCAAATGATGTTTGGTTTTGCTTTGTTTTTTTTCATGGTTTCTCCCATTCATTTTAATTCCTCTGTGCAACATGACTAATGTGAAAATGTGTTTAATATGTAGAACCCATATAAGATTACATGCCATTTTGGGGAGGGAGTGGAAGAAAATTTAAGACTCATGGAAGTGACTGTTGAAAACTGAAAAGAAATAAATTAATTAAAAAAAAATCCAACTCAAATACTGCTTTTTTTCAGGAAAAATTCTATAATACCACTCAAATGGTATTGATTGTTCTCCTCTCATCCAAACGACCTGACACAGCACTTCGTCTCATTGTACCATTGTGTATTACAGTTATCTAAACTGTTTTACTCTGTTTAAAGCATATTAAATAGGTTCCTTATCTATAATCCCTATCTTCCAACACTTGAAAAAAGAATGGTTTTTAAAGAAATGTCTGCACAAAGATCTGCTCTATCATTATCATCCCAAAGGGCAAGGTGATTCTTAATTAGTTCTAGAGTACAGGCCCTAAGAAAAGATGGGTCACATCCAATTCTACAACATACTCAGTGTGAGCAACAACTCAGAGACTGACTGAGGGTATAGAGGAGTATTTTAAAAATATTTATTATGCAGTAAAGTAATATAAGGAGTATTACATATAAAGAAGTAAAATGGAGTCATAAAGGGTTAATCTTGGCGTTAGGAAGAACTGAGGTCAAGTCCTGCTGTTGTTAAATACTAGCTGTATGGCTATGGCTAATTGTCCAAGAGTATGTTATAAACAGGTGCTAATCTGCACTAATAAAGAAAGCTTCCATTCCAGGAAGTTTTCCATACAGAAGAAAGCATATCTCTGATTAGAGAAACAGATGTGTGCACATGTACACGTATACACACACAACACGTCATTATGAAGGAAGATAGGTTTTTAAACAATTTTAAAGGCAATTTTCACACAAACCAGAAATGGAAATGCTAAACAAAAAAAAAATTATGCTATTATTATATTCATATTACATGTAAATAACGAATTCAACTTACTTGTTGAATTACGTCTGGATATAGCATGGGCAATCTCTCTGCAATAAGAGCTAATCCACCCATTCCTGCAAAAACTTGCAATGGTGATTGAATAGGGCAGGTTTCAAGAAAAGATTCATCCAACACTGCCTCCATACATTCATCATTTGGAGTGATAATTTCATCTTCTGGACAGCTCCCAATCAAGTCAACGTGATCTACAGTGATGATATGAAAAGTAAGAAAGATACAAAAGAAAGATATAACATTACTATATTTATAGCATTTACTTCATTTAAAAAATCAGATGAGGTTATCTTGCTTATTTAAAAAATAATGATTTAATGAGAATAACCTAATTTTTTCCTAAGTATAAGAATATGTACAATAGAAAAATTACAAAATCTTCTCAGGCTTATCCGAGGAATTTGAGGACTATGAGTGAAAATAAATATATTATTGGCATGTCCTATCAGATTCCAAAAACTGATCTGAAAATAACTTCCCCAGCTAAAATATGTGTCCTTTAAATAAGTGAAACCATAAAACTTAGAGATTATCTAAAATGGAAAATTACAAATAAAGACACAAGGTATTTCACCCCAATCTCCAATTCTATGAACCTCCTTGGCTTCTTCACTTTTTGTTCTCTACAAATAATTCTGAAGTGGGAAACACAAATTTTAATTAACAAAAGTATAACCAGTTATCAAGGAAAACAATAATAACCAAAAAATAAATTACCAACTCTAACAGTCATCAGCCAAGAAAAACTACAGACACTTAAACAAAAACTTTCCCTTATGATTTGATTTGTCTTATACCTAGTATATCCTAATGAGAAGATTAGATTCCAAATTTGGAAGTTCAATGTATTGCATTTTTTCACTAACAGTGAGAATTTGGCAAACCTGTACATTTTCTATTTCAGATTCTCATTTGCTTAATGAAGAGGTTATTATCGCATAAATTAATAGAATGTCTATAAAATACCTCAAACTTCTTGTATTAGAGGAATTCTTTATTTATACATTTTCTATCAGTTTTTCTTTCTAAATGTAATATAACCATTTGTCTTAATTACTCAACACTTCAGCCCAGGCATATACATTAATGGTAATTCCCACAACTGCTGGTGAAAGAGGTACAAAGAAATAAAATTGTTGTTTTAGTACCATAACATAGTTTGAATTACATGTCAGTGCTCCTGAAGCCAATGAATTGAAATTGTCCTCCCAAACAGGAGATTCTAAATATAACAATAACAATCACATATGTACCTTTCTCAGTATGGAGTCGTTTAAAAGAATCTGTTTTTGAAAGACTTGGGTCTGAGATAACTTTAGATCCCAATTTGACAGTCAAATCAATCGAACGGTATCCTTGAGGGAGCTTCCGGTCATATAGTAAAGTTAAAAGCTGGGCAAGGGTCATCTCAGCAGGCAGTGGTTGGCCTAAGAACAATGTAACCGAGACACTTTTATGCAAAAGTTAGTAAGATATTTTGATTAGTTGTTTGATTAAACACACTAAATAAGAAGGTGGAAAAAAAAACTCCTGAAATCTCCTCAATCAAAACTTTAGAATACAGTTAATTCATCAATTAGGATATCTTAGGTTGGGTGGGAGATGAATGTCTACCAATAATTAACAGTCATTTAAGAGAAATGATCACAAAAATGTCTTCTTTTAAAGTCCTACCAAAACCAACCGAATTTTAGGTTTGGAGATGAGAGGAGGACAGTAGAGTAGTATATATTATCTTCCAAATCTGGATAGTCACCTGCTTCAAAGGTTAACACTGCAAAGGCTTGTAAATTATCAGTGCTGCTTATAGTTTACTGTAGGTTCTTTGTCAGGTTCAGATTATGCTCTTTTACTCCTAGTAGAGGGGCTAAGAATTTCTTAACCAAGATAATACTTACAAATTCTTCCATTTCCATTCTTACAAACATCACTTTGCTGTCACAGACCTCAATATTCTTCTTAATCTCAATTTTAATAAGGCTAAATTTACATAAACAAAATAAGCTATCATTTAAAATGTGTCACACTTTGGAACCTTATTCTTCTGAGTTGAAAGAATGGCAGTTAACAGTCTAGAGTAGAAAAAAGGGACTGGAAAGGTATAAGAATTCAGATATTTTTCGAATTAGGGATTCAAAGAATACACTGAAATTATTTCTAAAAGACTAAGGAGAAACCAAAATACTCATTCAAAATAACAAAAAGCATTTATATAGCACTTTAAGATTTGTAAAGTGCATTGCACACAAAGTATCTCTTTGTACCGTTTTAACTTGGATGTAATGCCATTATAATTTTAAGCAATTGAAACTTAAAACCATAAGCACTTTTGCAACACTACTATATTATGTCATTTGATCCTTACAACATTGGAAGGTAGGTGGTATTATTACCTCCTCTTTACAGATCAGATGAAACTGAGGTGGGTCAAGTGACTTGCCCAAAGTCACAAGCCAGTACATGTTTAAGCCAAACAAGAACTCAGTTCTTCCTGACTCCACATCTAACACTAACACTGTGCCTTCTAGCCATGAAATAAATTTCCGAGGTTATGAAAGGTACCCAGACTAAGACTAGCAGTCGTGCTTATTTTTCTGCTTCTTCCATGACTATGAGTAAATTATACGCATTGGTTTGAGAATTTAACACTGAAATATCTCCTAGAAGATGACATTTCTGGGAGTTAATAAACTAAAGACTGCATATAAACCAATTATTCTAACAACAACTTAAATAATTTGAGTTTTTAAGTTGAAATCAAGATTGCCCATTCATAAAAATTTTACATAATCAATCTTTCATCTAGACTAAGTATTCATAATGAGTTAGTGGATGCATAATGAGCTGAAAAAGAAATGATGAAAAAATTTTAAAATATAATTTAGAACTGAAACATAAGAAGGGTAAGGAATAATCTATTTAGATAAAAAAATGGAGCACCCAGTATATTAACAACATATCTTGCTAATGAATCAATCAACATATATTAAGAATGTACTATATGCTATGTACTGTGCTAAGCACTGGGAAATAAATACAAAGAATGAAACAATACCTACTTGCCATGAACGTTCATTATAACTGTTGAGACAAGTACATATACTAGTATATACAGCATGTCTATACACATGGTTATGTGTACATGTGTGTGCTTATGTACATATGTGTTCGTGTATACATACACATGCAAAATCATATAAAGGTGAATTGGTAGCCAATTCTGGATAGCAAGTCATTGGGGAAATATCATTCAAGGTACTACTGAATGAACTGAGCATTATTTAACCTGAAGAAGACCAAGGGGAAGACAACAGCTATCTTATTATATAATTGGGGGAATCGGTCAACACACATTAAGTGCAACTATGTGCCCATACTACATTAGTCAACAGGGAAACAAATACATTCTAATGGGGGCACAACAAGCACATATGTAAGGATCGACAGCACAAAAAGAACATAAATACAAAGAGTACTGAGGTGGACAGATTGATGTTCTCAATAAGAGTGAAGAATATTTTAGGAAAAGTGAGTCATTGGGAGAACTTAAACCAATTTCACTTTTAAATAATGACATGAAGCATTTACAAATTCCAATATATATTGTCAAAATATATTGTGAATGTTGCTGCTGCTACTAATCTGTAGAGGTAAAATAAACTGAAATAATTATTTAGTTATTCTATCATTCTGAAAATTACCTGGCAAATGTTTGTGGTATAGGTGAAAAACAGGAACAGTAATAGTCTTGCTGGAAGACTCTGCTCCTGAAGAAGAGCTACCTACTTTATCTGGCACTGTTCTACCTCTCCTTGATGGGGGACGAGGTGGTGTGGATGATACAGCTCGTTTAGACTGGGATTTCAAGCCTAAGAAAAAAATGAGACAAACAAATCACAGGTTTTAAGTAGTTATTGAAGTTGTTTGATAAAAAGAAATATCTGATGACAGAAAAGAAAAAGAAACGTCATACTAATCCAGCATTATATCCCCTGAAGGGAGCAGTTATGGGTACCTGAGAGGAAGATATATGTATGTGTTACATGTAGATACATGTTTACACATGTGTAGTTATATTAATTAGCGCACTACCATTTACTGAATAATAAATGTGCTCAGTCCTGCGTTGGTCAATAATGAGTAGTTGATGACGCTGAGTCCTGCAGCAAATCTTGCTTTCAGAAATCAACCCAATTTTGGCAAAAACAAGAATAACAACAAAACAAAAAAAAGCAATTAATGGAGATTATACATATTGCCATTCATCAAACAAAGAGAAACAGTAAAGAAGCCACAACAATGGCTAACAAGTGATTTCCATTACCCTTCATAACCAAAGAACACATCGTTAAACTAGTCTAGGAAGGAGAAAGAAAAAGGAAAGAAATAAAAGAGGAGATCAAGAGAAGAGACACAAAGACTAGATAGAGCAAGAAAAAAAGAGAAATCCTCATAATTTGCCTAATGTCACAAAATATTGAGAGTTTGTACTTTATAGTACTTTCAAATTTACAAAGCTCTCCATACAAGATTTCATGTGTACATTTTACCTTGTGAAACAAGATTATGTCTTAACTTGTAGCTAACATGTTTTCGAGTTAAATTCTCCCCCACTAATAATTCAACATTTATCATTCACCATGTGCTATTCAATTTTCTCCAGTTATATACTTCCACCTGATAACATTAGAAGGAAAAATTCCATTCATCTTTACTCAAGTTAACTTTTCAGTTAGATTTTTGCCTTGTTTAGAGACTATAGTAATTTTGGTCACAAATCCTTAAGATTATGTGTTTAACACGCACACACACAGGCGCACACAACCCCCCCACCCCTACACACACACACATACACACCCCAGTGATATAGCATCCAGCCATCCATGAATCTATCCAAGGTCTCCTTGAAAATAAGTAAGATTCTGGAAATATTGGAAAATACAAGTCACTGATACAAAATAAAACCTAAAAAAATAATTTTCATGTTTTATTAGATATTCAAATACACATATCAAAGACATAATGCTCTAAGCATACAAATCCTCACTCATTTTAGAGAAGTAACTTCACAAAATAGGCCAGTTGAGATGTAAATTGAGAAATATCTCAAATTGAAAATATGTTTATTAATGGGGGGGGGGGGGAAGAATAGACATAACTAAATTATCTCTTTTACCCTTAATCATTTTCAAGGTTATCTGAATTACTGAAAAGGAACAGATTGCATAAAAATTCTTAAGGGTTCATGGTTGGGACTAACAAGTAATTCCCTCCCAGTATAGTTTAAATATTCATGCATAATACAGCTGATTTTCCTATGTGCTGTATTCAATAGCTTGCAGATAAAAATAACTGACTTCATTAAATGATTTAACTGTTCACATATTTTACATAATCAACAACAAAAAAAATGAAATTAAAATGGAAAAAGAAAAATAAAAACATACCAGAGGCAACAACAACACTATAATTGTCCTGAAATCCATTCTCTGCCTTAACTTTTTCTTTCTCTTCATGGTTTTTCTTTTCTTTGTCATCTTTCTGTTCATTAATTAGTTTAGCAGTGATACTTGGGGTGTCTGCAGAAGAGTACATAATTTATTTAAAAACACATTTCTTATTAAAAATACAGGCCAGGAAGCAATAAACAATACTGCAAAGACAAACAATTCTGAAAGACTTAGGAACTATGATCAACACAATGGAATAAAACAGTTCCAGAGAACTCATGATGACATAAATTATCCATCTCCAGATAGAGAGATGATGAACTCAGATTATATACTGAAGTACATATTTTAGACGTTGCTAATGCGGGAATTTGCTTTGATTATACACAGTTGTTACTGGGTTGTGTTTTTTGTTTGTTTTTGTTTTTGCTTTTTCAGTGGGTTAGAGAAAGAAAGGTGAATGAAAGAATTCAGAACAGAAAATAAAATTTAATTTAAAAAAAGTCACACCTGTTTGAAAGTTAATGTGCTGCATTGCACAATAGGAGAATTGCGTGTTTTTGTAGAAAGTATTTCTGCAAGTAGACATACGTGGATCAAATCTCTAAAAAAATCAATTATCTTTGATAATTATATATAGTGACGATCTAATGAGATTTGAAAATATTAATGCATTAAAAGAAACGGAAAATAAATCAATGTACCCAGCTCTGAGCTGGATGTTGAAGCAATAAGATTCAGACTAAATGAAGTTATTCTGTGGGGCAAACAAGTCAAAAGAGAACTCACAAGTCACAACCTGCAGCTACGCTGCTAATAGATCTTAGATTTTTGCTGAAATTTTTACAATAGATTTCATCGAACATTTCTCTATATAACAAAAGAGAAAAAAAAGATTTGAAGACCCATAGTGTTCATTTTCACTGCATGGTATATAATGTAGATGACTTTATAACAGGTGGTATACTGGAAAAAGCATTTGTTTTAGAGTTTGATGACACATTCTTGAATGTCAGCTCCTATGGGATACTACACAAATCACATAATTTTTCTGGGTATCAGACTCTCATGTAAATTGACACTGGTTGAACTCCAAAGTTTTCTTTCAACTCTGACTCCAACAATCTTTCAATTAAAAATGACCAAAACAGATGAAGGGGGAAATCTGTCTATACTTTAAAATTGTTAGTTTTAGAGATGTTCAGAATATAATTAGATTTACACTACTGAGCTGATATTCTAAGGAAATTAAAGACAGGAGCAAAGGTTCAACATATACATCAAAATATTTATGGCAACACTGTATGTAATAGCCACAACTTAGAAATAAAATGGGCATACCACTGAGTAGGAGAATGTATGGAAATATTATATATAAATGTGAATGGAATATTATTGTGCAGCAAGAAAGAATGAATATGAAAAATTCAGAGAAGAGGTAATAAGATTTGCATAAAATGAAACAAAGCCAAAATTAAGCAGAACCAAGAGAACAACATTCTTTTGTTGCAAGGACTACAACAATGAAATGAAAGTTAAACTCTCATTAACAGAAAAACAAACTAACAAACACAAGAAAAACCCTGGCGACAAGGAAGCATAATTCATTCCTCATTCGGGAAACTCAGGGGACTACTCAGCCAAATTTATACACCATCCCACAAGGTTTAGGAATCGAATATTTAGAACTTATGTTGTGGCAGCATAAGAGAACCTTGTTCTGTTAAGTCCTAGAGTTCACCTATTTTTTTCCTTGGCCAAGTCATAACTTTTGTTGATCCAAGTTTCCATTTCTATAAAAGTGAAGAGTCTGGAATTTATTATCTATAAAGCTGATCTGGCTCTAAATCCTACAGTCTTTTGAAAAAGGGCCAATAATCAGATCCTGATTAGAAGACCACTAAGAATGGAAAGGTAAGGGAGGAAGGGAATCTAAGAGTTCACTTTATTTCAGTTTACATACAAAATGAAGTACAATAACAAAAGGAAAAGAAAGAAATTAGGAAAAGCATAAGAACATAAGATCACACAGGTTTGAAGAGTGTCAAAGCAAAAACCCAGAAGTAACACTAAACATGACATATCTCTTCTGCATGCAGTGGATAAGCCAAAAATTGTACATGCTAGACTAATACTTTTTCAGTTTGAAACAGAAAAATAACAAGAAACTGTAATCTCAGATTAACTCAAATTTGTGATATCCGGAGAATAGACCTCAAGACAGATCTCCAAATACCTTCTTTAAAGATTCAAAAATAAAATTGATTATAACTAGTCATCCTATTTCCCAAGACATAAATAGGTCAAGAAAAAACCCTGGTTAATAAATGCACTTTTTGATAATCATGTGCATTCCCCTTTACCCCAAACTTCACGGCCTTAACCTGGGAAGTCTAATCCAACTGTGCAAATGAATGGCAGCAAGAGTTTGGACACACAACAAATTGATCCACATTACGTGCATGCAGTCATGGAATACAATGTCCTGTTTTTACAAATAAAAAACCTAGGGCTCTGAGAGTGGAAATCAATTGCAGGACAAGGAAAAGCCGGGATTAGAACTCAGTTTCTCTTTTTTTCAAAAGCAATTCTTTTTCTACCCTACCATTTTCTCAATATTTAATTAGAAGAAGGGTTTCAAAACAGGGACTTCTCACTTCCAATGAATTACATTTCACTGACTGTTCATGGTTCCAAAACCATAATTTTTAAAACAATCCTCTTCCTTTACATTAACAAGGCAAAGTGTTCTGTTAAGCTCTAAGTAAGGGATAACAAAGAATAATACTATATTAATTCATAACTAGATTTAAATATACAATAAATTTCAATTTTTCTAACATAAGTGACTTGCAACTGTAGCCATTATTAAAGATGTTTTTTTCATTTTTCTTTTTGTCCAGACCACTGATTATACCTTAATGGATAAGAACTCCCAACTTCCCTAGAGTGGCTTGGGACACTGAGACACTGAGAGTATTAAGAACCATTGAAATCTGGGTAATTTATGCCTTATTTTTTCTATGCAATATTTGATATACTACATAATGGGCAAAGTCTGTATTGAAGAACTTTATAAACAAGGCCAAGACACAACATATTAAAGCGATTTCTAAAAAATTAAGCTATAATGAGGAAGATTTTCTGAATCAAATCACCTTTTTTTTTGCTTTTATGATAACAGTATTCTGGTATTTTTTGGAGTAACTAAAGGTAGGTATTAATTACCCATTTATGCAAGCACATAACATGCTACTGTCAATTTGCTGCATAATCCATCCTTGTCAATTTACAAGCAATATTTTCCATATTTACTTCAGTGCTTAAAAATTTCTGGAATATATGTAAATGACAGAAGAAAGTAACACCCCATCTGTGTAATGTTCTTTCAAAAAAAATATTTATTTTATCTAGTTGTCACTACTTTCTTGGGCAAATAACCTTCATAGTGTTTCACTATAATTGCTCTTTAGAATGGGGAGATTATAAAGGAGATTTGCAATTAATACTCACATATGCATTAGAGGCAGATAATAGTGAAGCAAAAAAGACTACAGGGTCTGAAATCAAGACCTGAGATCAAATATGGCTTCAGACACTTACTAGCTAAGAAAGATGCTTAATCTTTGTTTGCCTCGGTTTCCTCAACTCTAAAATGGGAAATTAATAATAACAATAATAATAATTACACCTACCTTGTAGGGTTATAAACATTAGATGAATATTTGTTAAAAAAAACAAAGTGTTTAATACAATGCTTAGCACAGAAGAGGTACTATATAAATACCTATTACTTTCCATTCTACCCTACAGCCACTCATTATTCCTCTTTGCAGTGGGAAATTAGAAATAACTCTTAAGACTTGGGGTTATTCTTGAATGGAGCTGTACAGCTATGGATGAAGCTCCCAATGAGGAACTTCCTTGATGACACTTGCTTTACAACTTTGAGAGCACTGAGAGAATAGCTTAGGAGCACTGAGAGGTCAACTGACTCAAGAAAGTTTTACTTCTACACAGTATTTTTGAAAGTCTTCAACCCAGGTGTTCCAGATTCTAAAGCCAATTCTCTATCCATTGTCTCTCATAAAGTAATACTTAGAAGAACAAGAAATAATTTTAATGGAACATTCAATGTGCTCAGAAGTAGATGGATATCACTGAATCAAAACTTTAAATACATGTATCTTAGATGATTACTTTTTTACTACAGATTCAAAGAAAGTTTGGTCCAATTAGTCCCTGAATAACAATGTCCTCAGTATCTTTGCTCAGTTATGGGTAATATAAGTTTTAAGACACATGGATGTTATAGATAAGCCAATCAGCAAGCATTTATCTACTACCTAAAAGGTATCTAGCAGTACCTTCTGTACTGTGCATTATTTTAGACACTAGAGGTATAAACAAAAATGAAATAGTCCCTGACTATTGCCTCAAGCCTGAAACTGATATAAAGGCAATCTTCAGGAAATTTAAAGAAAAATCACTTGAAGACAGACCGACCTGATACTCTATCCAGAACTTCTGCTAAAGTTGTTGAAATAGGCAGATGAAGAGTACGAAACTTGTGTCCTGCTCCATACATTGGATGCTGGATCACATGGCTGGTAGCATTTATTCTTCCTTTGTACAACTGAAAATTAAATCAAAGGAGTGAGTTTACATTCTGCTTTGCGGACAGAATTTTAAAGTCCATGAGTTTAAAAGCACAAAAATATTTAAAATACTTATATCTAATAAGCAACATTCACATTATAAGATGTATTACAAGTATTAACAAAATGATAAATGATTCTGTTTCCTTATTTTATTATAATTACTTGGGATATTTTTTGCCCTGTACACTGAGATGACTGCAAAAATTAAAATTTCAAAAACTGGACTACCAATAAAAGGATTGGAATTTAAGAGTACCTTAAAGAACAAATGTACACCAACTGAAGCAGTGTTGTTTTTTTCAAAATCCACATAGCAATGAAAATAGAGATAGAAGGGTGAGAAAGTTTATTTCAAAGTAAAACTTTTGTGGTAATCACTCTGACTGATCTTTTTAGTGTTAAAACTAAACAAAATGGTAAAGCACATATACTTCAATAAGTTGTGAACAAAAAGGGTTTTAAAAATACAGACTGACAAATAAGAGTATATATAGCACAGATAAAAAATATGAAAAAAGTTTAAAAAATTGTAACAAGAAATTATCCAGAAATTTCTTACTAAGTAATATGTGTGTGTGTACATATATGTGTGCCTATATGTCAAGAGTTACTGGAAAAACAGTCCTTCCCTATGTAGGGAGACAGACTGACAAAATCCTGTACTCAGCATATCTCAGGAGACAGCCCCATGAGGGATAAGATGACAGGATACAACAGATTCAGGGTAAAAAAGTTAATACCTTTTGAAAAGGTCTGTAGGAAGGACTGTAAAATAAATAGCATGTGGGTTCTAAGTATAAGGTTCATTCTAGCTATTTTTTCTGTAGCAGATCCAGATGATATGGAATACTGGCAGACTCCATTCATAGATTTTAATAAATAATTACTTTTAACTCAACAAAACTCTAATGGTGGAAATGATCTGGGCAAACAAAATATACTCACTGGGCATGGTGACTGAAGAAACATTGTCACTTTCTCATCCTCTAGCATCAACTGCAAAAAGAGGCGTCGTATAAACCCTGAAATGTTTCCTGATGTTGGAAGATTCCCTCGTTGAGGGGATGATTGGAAAAGTTCACAAAGAACCTGGAGGGGTAAGACATTTAAAACTGTTAAATGTGATTTCTTAAACCCCAAGGTATGTTTTCTATAGAATTATAAGAGAAAACCTTAAAAAAAAAAAAACCAAACCCCAATGTAGTCCAAAAGCTACGTTAAAAACTCAATACACTGCAAAAAATTAAATGTAGATGAACTAAGGAAGGATATATGGAGGAATGGAGAGAGTGCTGGATTTGGAGTCAAAGGACCTAGTTTCAGTCTCAATTATTCCATTACCACCAGTAATGGACCCTGAACAAAGCACTTAACTTGGGTTTCAATGGCTTCATTTCCAAAATGAGAAACTAAACCAGCTTCTCCTTTCACCTCTAAATCTATGATTCTATGATTCACATAATAACAATCACACAATAGTTACTACCAAGACACTAAATCTTCTAATATCAAGCAAATAATCTAATTACAACAATATGGCAATGAAGCCTTGTTTTAAAACAAAAATTTTCAAGTCCTAGGCCCCTGATCGCTTCATTGAAAGCACAGAGCTATACCACCAAGTTCCAATATGACAAATGAATTTCAGCAATTTTTTTTTAAATCCTAGGACAATGAGTGGTAATACATTTTTTTAAGATTAATCCCATGCTATGCCAATTATAATGAGCAACTGCTTCATAATCATGAACTACTGGATTAAAATTACGTAATGTGGGCTCATTTTAAACCTTACAAATTCTAAGATTATTCTCCTAAAAAGTGTTCAAGCTGCACTAAAGTAATAGTTTCAGAATAAAACAACACACTCATCAGCAATGGATGTAGACAAAAAATTGACAGAATAATTACCTTTTTTAAAAAAAAAACCTCAATCCCATGGTTCAAATCCCAGTTAATCTACCTTATCATTTCTCATTTGTATTGCAAAAGCCTCCTAGCTCAAGCCTCTCTCCTTTCCATTTCACCCTCTTCCTAAAGCATAGATCAGTTGATGTCACTTCTGTGATCAAGAATTTCTAGACCTCCTATTGTCTCTAGGATCAAATAGTAGCCCTTCTATCCAGTTTTACTGTTTGGTTTCCACATCTTTTTCCAGGCTGATTATACATTGTTCCCCTTCACTTTTAGTAATGTTTCAAGCATACTACCATTCTAACAGTTTCACAATAAACATTATTTTTCCACCTTTTATTTTTACACCTTTATAAACTTATCTCACAGGTCTGAATTGTACTTCTTTCTCCGCTCAGCTTCTCAGAATCCTTATTTCTTTCAAGAAGTTCACTTCCAGTACCATCAAAAAGAAATTCTGGATCTACTCTAAGTGCTATCACATCCTCCCTCCACCCCACCAAGTCCAATGGAAATTACTTAACAATTACTTTGTACATTTATCTTATTCTTACCTGAGCCATCAGCCTCTGGTTATTAGGGTGACAAGAAATGCACTGTAAAAAGAATGCCACTGTGGCATTTTCAATTGCAGTCCTCTGCTGAGTAGTTAATCCTGTTCCAGAAGCTGAGGAAAGCAAAGTAGACCTTGTACTAGTTTGTGGCACCCCTGAACTGTGTGCTGCTGAAGTGGCACCAGAATGACATAGTAAGAACAGAAGAGCTGTCCATAAAGGGTTGACTTCAGAACCACCAAGCCAATCTTTCATTACGTGGCTACTGCCAACTTCTGTCAAGAACCTGAGAACAGGTGCAACCAGGTCTCCTGTGATGGGCATCTTATTAAAGTGCTGTGGAACATGGTGTCTCCTGAGTTTGTCCTGGGTAATATCCACTGATGGAGAAGTGCAATCAGAGCTAGAAATGTGGCTAAAACAGAAACTAGCCAGGCTCCTTACAAGAAGTGAAGGTAATCCTGAGTCTAATAACTGTTTGATAGCCTCTGGAGATTGAGAGGATGCAGCAAGAGTTGCCAGGTGAGACTCAGTTAGTGCAAGAGGCGCTTGTGCATTTTTTGAATCATCTGTTAAAGATGAACCAAGGTCCTGTTTTTTACTATCATCAGTCATGGAAAGTCTATGGTGACACTGTAATGGAGGAGGAGTAATTCCCATCCAGGCCATAAGCAAGGAAAAATAATTTGGGTGTATATGACACATTGAGCAAAGAAGACTGTCAACAGCTTTCTTCAAAACCACGTTGCAAGGAAGAGACATAGACCAATTAAAAAGTGACCTGAAAAAGCCAAACAAAATTGTATATAAATGTTAGTCTTTACTTAAAAAAAACACTTCTATTCTGAAACAATCTAGTTCATGCTTTTTTTAAATGCAATTTACCCAGAAGAAAATGAGATAATAAGGTTCACTTAAACTATACAAATCTTTTGGGAGAAAAATGTAAAGATTTATACTTTTATCTCCTCATCCAAATTTATATGTTAATTTGCTGAGCAATTATTCAACATCTACAACACGCCTACTAAATCTATTACAAAATGGCAAAATTTAAAAATTTTTATAAAGAGTTAAAACATAAAATGAAAATAATTTATTACCTACATGTAATTCAGAAAACAGTAGTGAATTCTACTGTCATCCTGCAATCCAGTATGTCCATACCTGCTTAAAACTGGTTCATACAAAGATTGAAGCAATTAAAAAAGGTGGAAGAACGAAAGGAGATGCTTAGCTTTACTAAGCCCAAGAAATACATCAAAAAGCTCAACTGTCACCACCAAAGAAAGGTACAGAAAGAATAACAGACGTAAAGTGAAGATCCAAGTTGAAATTATGGGAAACATTTGCAGCACTAGCTACATATTGATCAAAAGTGTCTTGTACCTATCAAAATAACCACCTATTATTAAAAAGGTTAGAAAAATTAATTTGTCTATATTTTCTAACTCAAAAGAATTGTGCTTTAAATATAAATTTTGCAGTGACTACAGTAAGTTACTTTGATTTTTAATGAGCTGAAACAACACATAAGACTATCAACTATTTATCCTCTTTAAAACAAAAAAACCAAATTAAAGTAGTTAAAGATATACTAATATTCCTCAGAATTATAATTCATTATATCCAATATTTGATAACATATTACTATTTAAATACAGAATGTGAATTGTTAATTTCATCATATATAGAAATTTGTAACAGAATTATGTAAACAAGATTTCATATACTGTACTTACTCAAAGAGCTCTCTGTTTAGCAGTGCTGGTAAATCATATTCCACAAGCAGCTCATAGCTATGCCATAAAATTGCTGCTACACAGTGCAAATGAGAGGGAGATGGCATCAAAAGACCATACTCTCTTGTTGATGTGCTGGGACAGACGTAGCTCATCCTTCCACTTCTTTTCATAGCAGCTACTCTTGCAGAATCACTGACCCACTTCAACAAAGCCTGAATTCTTCAAGGAAGAAGCACAAAGAGCTATTAAGACTGTAAGCTCCACGAGGAAAAGAACTTTGCCTCACTTCTATTTTATATTCCTTTCATATCATGTGATAGAAAAAAATGTATTTACAATGTGTATGCATGCTCACTAGTGTGTATGTGGAATTGCATAAGTAATTATGTGGGGCAGATTTTTTCCTTTTCTTTCCAAAATGTTGGATGAGACATCTGAAGGGTGAAAAAAAAAAAAAGAGATGAGCATTCCTTAATTAAAAGCACCTTTTCGTGCATTACATGTAATAATTACATTTTAAATGAAATTGTCTTCCATAACTGGTCTTGAAATTATAAACATTCTACTCAATAACTAATTAAAATCCAAAGTACTGCTTACCTTGACAAATTTCATGGCATTAAAAACTATTCTGAAGTCTCATTGTGACACAGAGGCAAATTTAGGTTCTGAGTAAGAAACAACTTTGAAAAGTTTAGAGCTAACCAAAACGTTTCCTTTGGAAAACATCAGTTCTTTTTCAGTGCAAGCCTTCAAACCAAGACAGGATAAGCTCTTCCTGGGTGTGCTACAGAAGGGATTTTTATTCAGATATGGATGGAACGAGATGTCTTCCATTCCTGATACTTCAGGTTTTTTCCAATATAAGTTGTGTGTTCATGAAAGTAATTAATAAACATATTTGCATTATATGTCCAAAAGAATTTCAGTAACGACAGTACTATGTACATCTTAAAGTGACTACCAAAAATAGTCATCAAACAAGTGACTGGACAGATTATGTTTTCTAAAACAAGCTAGTTATGATGGGAAATAATTTGCGACATCATTCTAAGAAAGTTGGTTGCAAAGGGAATTGATAATGATAAGAGAAAAAAGACTACCTGACTGAGGGAGTAGAAAATCTAGACTGTGAGAGAAAACAAAATCTGTAGATAGCATAGATTCAATGAATGCCTAATACTAATTCTGTTATATATTTTTTTCTTTTACCACATTCCTTATGTTCCCTCCAGATCTGATATCTTACAATCATCAATGAGTCACTAATTATCTCATGCCCCAATAGTCTAATCAGTGGCATACTCTCATATCCACACACATTTCTCTATTTACATGGATACAACCCAAGCCTCTTGTCCCCTCTTGTAGGGATCATTGCAAACAGTTCCTAATTGGTCTCTCTAGTTCCTGGCTTTCTTTTCAATCTGTCCTCCACACAAAAGCCAAATTCATAAAACTGACCATGTCACCTCTCAACTTGAAAAGTAACTCATGTCATTCCTTAGATTCAATGGTTCCCTATTACCTCTAGGGTAAAATACAAACTCCTCTGTTTGGTATGTCAAAATAACTTGCAATTCCACTCATATCTTTCCATGAAGATCTCACGTTACTGCTCAGTTACTTTTTCTCTATCTTGTGGAACCTCTAGAACTCTTTTATCCTCAAGCCAAATGCCACTTCCAATGTGTAGAAAATGATCCCTTCAGGATCTTCTGGTGAATGATGCTTCCTCTAAGAAAAACTACTTTTCATTTATTTTGAAAATATTTCATATTTGAGAAGGTTTATGGTGTGGGAGATAAGAAGCTGGCCTTGGAGTCAGGAAGACCTGGATACAAAGAAACTCAACTTCTGAAATATACACTTAATTTCACTGCCCAATGGAACTCTAAGACTTCAAAGTTGTAGAAAAATTAACGATCTTGAGTGGCAGAGGCAATTTCCTGTCAGGGAAATCTGTACACCAATGAAATCAAAAGTCCAAACCAAACAAAGACAGCAAAAGAACTCTGAATACTGACTGTATTCCTCCCTGTTCCCTCTTGCAATATCCCGGAAGAATATAAATATTGGCAGAGACCATTTCATTTTTATCTTTGCATACCCACTACTTAGTACACTGAAGATACTTAATGAAATGCATCTTTCTGGGAGAATAGGATCAAATACAATACCAAAAAAATTTAAGCACCTATGTGCAGAACACTGTCACAGACACTGAGCCAAATGTAAAATGTAGATGATATAGTCCTCTACATTAAAAACACTCTATTTATAGGATAGGTACAAATCCAGTGGGCAAAGAGGAAGGAGAGACAGGCTGCCAAAGAAATAAAAGATAACAAAAGTTATGAAAATCCATGGCATATTATGAGACAGGCAGTTTTCCAAGTTGGCAGAAGCATAGAGCTCATGGAGAAGAAATATCGGATAAGGTAAGTGATAAGGTCTTCAATAATAGACAGAAGAGTAGGGAACTGGTAGTGATTAATTAGATGGTAACAGTAATACTAATCTCCCAAACTGGTCTAAGTAGTTAGCAGCAATTAATAATGAAAATAACCAGCAGAATATAGTCAAGGTGAGGATAAAACACATATTCAGTCAAAATGTACAATGATTACCTGGATATACATGGTCAGTTTTTGCATACTGCCATGTACCACTGAGAAAAATGTTTATTCCTTTCTACCCCCATTCAGTTTTCTATAGAGGTCTTATCATATCTACTTTTCTAAGGTTTAATTAACCTCCTTAACTTTTTTCTTCTTTATTTTGTGGCTAGATTTATCCAGTTCTGAGACAGAGTGGTTGAGGTTTCCCATTGGCACAGTTTTGCTTTCTATTTCTTTCAAAAACTCCCCTAACTTCTTCTCTAAGAATCTGGATGCTATTCCCACTTGGTCTCATCCCTCCCGGTGTGTTTTGTCTATTTTTTTTCTTTTCCATTAAAGGAGCCATCCCCATGACTACTTTTAAAGAGGCCTATTCACTGAATGGGCATTACCTCACTTTAAATGAGTACCTGAAAAGGCCTTATCCTAAAAGGTCAAGATCTCCCACTGCATCCTGGGCCATCTCCAGTTATCCTGATGAATATCCGGTCACTGGATCCAGATGGCTCAGGAGGAGTAAGTGAGGTCACTCAAAATAATGTGAAGTGTAAGTCATGCCATCATTTCTCTGATGTCCTGGTCCTCTTTGAGACAACAACAATCATATTACACAATTATACAATTCTGGAAGTGGTATAAATTTTGCCTGAGATTTCATTCCTCCCTCCTGAGTCTATAAATAAAGATAAATGAAAATAAGAAAATATCAGTATCTATATTTCACGTTTTTGTCAGGGTCTACATGCAGCAAGGAAAAAAGCAAAATATATTTAGAAAAGGGAAAAAGATATGATCAAGGTCACTGGAATTGTATATATGAAGTGGGACTTGAACCTAGTTCTTCTTGACTCTGTCACCAATCCTCTTTCCATAAGGATATACTGTCTTTCTCTTATATGGAAAATAAGAAATTTAAATTGTTTTACCTGTCTTTTGTTCCAGGATCTTGAGTGGTTCCAAGCTGGTAGAGAATGTCTATTGTAGAGTCAGAAGATAAACCATTAAGTCTTCCAAAAAGTAAAGGGCTATTCAAATCTTACCACATGAAAAAAAGGAATAGAAAAAAATGCAATTCAGAATTGATTTAAAAAAAAAAAAAAAAAGCAAATCCAGGAGGGAAATATATATATATATATATATATATATATATATATATATATATATATATATATAATGTATTTATAAAATGTGTATGTATGTATGTATGTATGTATGTGTATATATACATACAAGACATTTTGCTGTTTGAAATCAGTTGAAATTTATTTATTATATTTTATATTATTATATTTTCATTTATTATTTATTATTTTATGCTTTTTTTCTTAATTAAAGATACTTTTTGCTATCTAGAGAAGCTAATTTAAAAAGTTATTCTATAACTGTATTCTGCATATTCTGTATTCTATACAGAAAGATATCAGTTGAGAATTAGGAAAGAGGTCAGTGATATATCATTTTCAATTTATCATAAGAAAAAAATGGATCAAGCAAAATACTCACCTGTAGGGTCACTGCCTGATGCTGCACAATTTCTTAGGAGGATATCTATCAGCTTTAATCCAATTTTAGTGGACTGCAGGCCTATTTTAACAAGCACAGCTTCGATGTTAGGTGAATGCATACCACAATATGGTGACATTAGTAAGGCCGCACATGTCTGGAGAAGATTAGCAGTGGGTGCAGCTGCACTTGCCATCATTCCTTCCAGATCACTTATGTGAGTAAGGCAGTGATGTAATAACCGTAACCAACCAATACTGAAACAAAAAACACAAAACTGCTAGAATGACAAATACTAAAAATTTATCTCACGTAGTTTCAGTGATAATACACAAGGTTTATAAACACAGAATTAAGAAAAAATTCCACTAAAATTCATGTAAACTCATTTCTGTGTATCATTTAATAAGTAGGTGCAAAATCAGATTAAAGTCTTACTTCAAATTGTGCTGAAAAATACCTTGTTTTGGACACCTGATCTTCAGATGGAAGAAAAGGATTGTTAACTGTTGCTGATGAAGTATTTCCAAATGCTGTGAGGCCTAGTAATTTAATCTGAGAAAGACCCAAGGTGCTGGCATCTCGTGGACGATGTAGTCTAAGACAAACAGCAGAAGCTACTTCTGGCTTAACAAGCTGGATTTTTATGTACGTGAGACCACTGGTAACCACCGGGGAGGACAAAGGTAGCATATTAACCCCATCTGCACTCACTTCAACAGACACTGAAGAAGGGCAAGCTATAATTAAAGAAAATAACATGCCAACAATTATTGAAAAGTTACTATTTTATACTATAACAGAACCACCCATTTTTAATTATCTTGATTTCTATGTATAAAGCAAATTTGCTATTTCAATTCACATTTTGCCACTGATATCCAATATGGCTTCACAGATGTCTCTATTGTGATCTAAGACATGATACAACTCATAATTAAGAATTCTACATATTCACTTTAAAGAATATTCTGATTTTAACTGTTGCCAATCTATGTTTATTTTATCCTCCAACATGCTACAAGAGACTTCAGGGGAATTGACAAAGAATATATTTATTAATGCACTTAGCAATGCAAACTATATTTCATAAGGAATTTAATTACTCTATGTATTGAATTTGACAAAGCTAAAACCTAGTTTCAAAGATAGTAGTCACACGTGATTACTGTTCAATTCTTACTTTCATTCTCTTCTAAAAGCAAAGCATCCAATATATAGACTAATAATCTCCAGGGAAAAGTAAAGCTCATTTCTGAGTGAAGTTAAAAGTTTTTTTTCCACTGACATTACCTTAAAAACTGTAAAAAGCAGCCAAGTTAGAAACAGTGTTAAAATATTGCTATATACAAATACATAGACATATAAATATATAAAACATACAAAATAATGCCTACTATTTTAACTATAATTTATATAATAATAATTATTATTTAGCTAGATGGCTATTATTTTCTATAGCCTTTTAAGGTTAGTAAAGCATATTAAATATGTTATCTCAGTAAATACTAAATAGTAATTGTTTCTCTTTTACCTAGGAACCCAGAGGGTCTTCTCTTCCCAGTCTGATTTTTTCTTTTATTAAAGGGCAACTTGAGCAACTACTTAAAGAAGCCTATTCATTGAATGGGTGTATCTCACTCCAAGTGAGAATGCTATAAGACCTTAGCCTAAAAGGACCAAGGTCTCCCACTGCATCCTGGGCCATCTCCAGCCATCCTGATGAATATCAGGCCACTGGACCCAGATGGCTCAGGAGAAGAAAGTGAGGCTGGTGACCTTGCACAGCCCTCCATCACTCATATCAAAGTCAACTGCAAGTCATGTCATCATCTTGATATCATGGTCCTCTTCGAGAATGAAGGACAAATGCAACAGATCCTCACAATAACCCTGTGAAGCAAGTGCTATCAGTATCCTCATTTTACAGAAGAAGAAACAGAGAATGAGAGAAATAAATGACTTTCATAGGGTCACACATTATTAAGTATCTAAAGTAGATTACTTATATCACATTAAAGTGATCTATATCTACTAGATACTTAACATTTAATGAATTGAACACTAATTTTTTCTGTCTGTAAAAGGGATTTAACACTACTTAGGAACATGGACACAGTTTTGGAAATGAATCAAACAAAGGTATGATTTTCATTTTATCTTTTTAATTCCAGTACTAAGAACCAAACCTTTCTCCTAATACATTAAGTCATTTGGCAGTCATAACTGCCAGCCAAAATTTGTACTTGACTATTTTAGTGATATGGGCTATTATAAAATATTTTTCTTAAGCAAGATATGTATCCCCCTCCACTTCCCCAATCTGCTCACTTGCAAGAGATGCAAGGTGGGGTTGGATGTGTATCTCTTTTATAAGGACAGCAGCTGGAAGATGGATGGTCAGGTCACACCAGGCCTCCTCTGGCAAAAATATGTAAGACCATGCAGCAGAGCGAGCTCTTCTATGAGGTGGAGTAGCCTGAAGCAATACTTCTGCAGGCTGAGCAGTAGGGCTACTAGATGTAATAGTCCCTTGAAAAGAAATTTTTTGTAAAAAGTGAAATCATAAATTCTATTATGAATCATTAAAATATATGAATTATAAATAGCATTTCATCACATTATTATACTTGAGACTGTCCAATACTGACTACTATATAAAGACTATCATTTAATAAGAGCATCTGTACAGCACTTCTAAGGTTTACAAAGCATTTTTCTCTATTACTTAATTTGATTCCCCTCACCAATATTTCCAGTCTCATATCTGGCACTCCCTCTTCCTATCTATCTACCCACCATATATTGTATCATCTAGTGACACGGACCTTGTTTGTGATCCTCAATCAAGACAATTCATCTAAATGACTGTGTCCTCAAGCCTGGGACACTCTCCCTCATCTCCACTTCATGGCTTTCCTTCCTTTCTTCAAGTCCCAGACAAAATCCTACCTTCTACCTTAAGCATTCCCCGTCCCCTTAATTCCAGTACAATCCTTTGGTCAATTATTTCCAAATCTTCCTTGTTTGTACAACTGCTTGCATACTATCTTTCCCACTAGACTGTGAACAGCTTTCTTTGTATCTCAACTATTTAGCACAATACAAAGCACATGCTAAATATATAATTCATGTTTATCAATTGATGCTCACAACAATCCCAGGAACTGAGTTCCTTATTTTATATATAAAGATGCTCAGGTGTACAGTGACTAAGTGACCCATCCAGGTTCACACATATAAGTATATGTAAGGTCTAATTTTGAACTCAGGTCTTCCTGAATCAAATTTGAACATTTAATCCAAAGATTATCAAATTCACAGTCAGATCAGTCTATGACATAAAATTATTAGTGTTAAAAACAGAATTTTGGATACACAATGAAGTCTAATGCTTTGTGCCAAAAAGTTAAAAATTAAATTATTTACTGCAAGAGTTAACTGTGTTCAACCACTTTAAACTACCTTTTTATAATTAAATAAGCTACTAAAATGTGGAAAAATGCTAACAATAAATCATTTAAGTGTCAGAAAGCTAGTTCTATGGAAAATTAAGAGATAAAGAGAAAGATAATATAGAATGAAAAAGAAGTTTAAAGGTCATCTAATCAAACACTCACTTCATTTTATAGATCCAGAAATAATAAAAGAATTAAGTAATTTATGCAAGGTCATTAGTGCTAGCATTAGAGGTAGCACTACAGTTCAAGTCTCCTTACTCTTAGGCCAGTGCACTTTCCAACACACTAGAGTTAACAAATTAGAATATCGCTAATATTTATCAACTGTGGTTCCACTTGTTGAACCTTATACTATTTCATTTCAAGTTTTACTGTTAATCACTTGTAATAAAAGTGGATCTTTGACCCAAGAGAAACAGGGGACATTAACGTCACATAGGCATTTAGAGCAATGATTACTAAAGTATACAATATAAACTCAGCACTTGTACACAAATATAGAAAGCTATGGAAAGTACAGACTCTCCTACCCAAAGGTGCAAAGTTGTGGATTCCTTCTGCATTGTCAGGTTCAGAAGCTAGTACTCTTGCTTTCAAACTACTGTCGGAAGCCTTACTAGGCCCAGAGTCCAGAAATTTCATAATCGTTGACACCATGCTTCTTGCAGTATTTACAATAGCTCTGGTACTGGTGACCATGTTGTTGCAAATAAGCTGAACACCTCCTAGATTCAAAAAAGATATCTGATGATTCAAACATAACTTACCAGATGTTAAAAATTAACATTCATGATTACATCTGACAAAAATAAAAATCTCATGAGTAAATCTCCTAAAAATCACTTAAATAGTTCTTAACAACAGGAGAGATTTTTCTCTTACCCATATCATGAAATGCTTTTAATGCTTCACTGGTATCCAAGACTCTCAAAATGAACCACAACAGAGGTTCAGATAACTGGCAAGTAGCAAGAGAGCCCTGAAAGAAATATAAAGAACTTTATAATTACAAAGTATAAAACAGAAAATTATGTCAACAAGCTATATTAGGACAATTATACAATATACAAATTTAGTATATCTCATTATTTTTCAAAAACAACATTGTTTCACTGTTTTCCAAGTTAATGTGTTTCAATAATACCAGTGCACATAAAAAAGGAATGCAAAAACTGTGTGTACATTAATTAATTTCCAGAGTAAATCTCTCCCCTCCCCTCCCATCTTGAGTCAAGACTTTTATAACGGTAAAATCATTTTGCAAAGATCCAGATAAAGCTTGTTTAAATGTCTTTTGGAATTTCCATTTTAAAAGTGTTATTTCTACTATGTATACTATTTGGTAAAATAATCACTCTAAGTTCAAATGAAACTCAAAAATATAAGAATTACTTGTTTCTGAAGGTAAATTTAGCTTAAACACACAAAGCCAAAAGAACATACAATAGCGCAATAAAAAAGATACATAAAACAGTAATAAATGATACTTTAAAGTTGTTTGAGAAAGTTTTAAATTTACTTTAGAATTTAAAAGGTATCAGAATGGTTACACCTTTTTAAAAATTTTAAAAATCCTCATCATGGATTGTGAACAAAGATTTAATATTTATCATTTTGATTTGCAACACATTCTGAAATCAATTAAAGAGGACTTAGTCATATAAAATTTTAAAACTCATTCATACTTAACTCCAAATCAGAACCTACCTATAATATTACAAAATATTTCCCTATCATTATAGCAATGTGATACTTAACAACAGCCAAGCACATTACTGCAATGACTTGAGAATGACTTACTTGTCTCCCCATATAGCCACAGGCCATATATGTCAGAATTGGTTGCAACATGACCTGTACTGTAGTAGCTTTTTTGCTCAGAGTAGTGAGTATGGTGAATAATCCATCCCCAACTGATATTGCATCTAATCCACCATGAAAGTTTTCATGTTTGGTGAGGTGTAAGCCACTTGCACCTAGTACCAAAAAACAAACAAAACAAAAAACCACAGCTTAGATCAAAAAGATAACCATCTTGAGAGACAAAGAACAAATATTATATTAAAACATAATGTGAATTTTCTAAGTAGCCCTGACAAATAGTGTTTTCCTATATCAAATAAAAACCTAGATAATAAGTTTATCACAAAAATTCCAAGAAGAAACACTGTAAAACTATTTGTCAAAGTAAAACTACTGTGTTGCAGTAACTTTTGCATGAGACAATTATATATCCTACAAATACGTCTAGATCCCTGGTTAGAAAAGGTAAATGGTCTAAGGAATGCAATTCAACATTCCAGTTAATTAAGGAGGACGGAGTTCTTCTACTGGTTGGAAAAAACTACTGAGGGTATAAGGTAGATTTTAATAGTAAACATTTCCATGAAATCTTCTGGACAAAGATGTAGTATAGATTACAAAATAGGAAAATATGGAACTGGTGAGATAACCAGACCGAATAGCAATGTCATAATGGATGTTGATTCCCTACAGAGGGTCATACACAGGGCCATTTATGCACACGATAAGGCTTACCAACATTTATCTAACCCATAAACACTTACATTTTGCTCACAATAAAGAGAACACCCAACCTGCATTAGCAAAGCCTGAGTAGAAATCCAACTAGCTATGTAACCTTGAACTTAATCTGCCTGTCTAAGTTAACTCATCTGCAAAATAAGAATATCACCTACCTCCCAGGGCTGTTGTAAAAATAAACTGAGAAAATACTGTAAAGTACTTTGTAAATTTAAACATGCTATATAAATGCTATTATACTATCATCACATTATTATTTTACCAATTATTACTTCAACCTAGAATTAAGTTTTATTAGTGAAGTGCTCCTGAGATTTGTCCACACAATGCTTATCAATTTTATCAATGCTTGAATAAAGAAATAATAGACTACATTTGAAATGTAACAGAACAATGGCCAAAAAAACTGGATCCTGATAAATGATGGGACAAAACTAATAATTAAGCACAAGTATGTGATGAGTAAGATGTAGTTTGACAAAAATTAAGGTGAAAAAGATCTGTGGTTTTGTCTGAAAGTTCAATACAAATCTAACACATAACAGCAACCAAAGAAGTTAAGATTCAATGTTGTGTAATACAGAGGCATGCTAGCCAGAATAAGAAAAATAACAATTACACATCACTCTTGATTATTATCTTCATTTCTATGTGCCACATTTTAGGAAGAACAGTGACCAGCAGGAACATATCCTGAGAATTCAGTGTAGTGGAAAGATCACAGAACTTAAAAGTCAGAAACCTAGTTCTATCACTGCTTCTTTTTTTAGCCTATGCAAGTCACTGGTCTCAGTTTTCTCACTCATAAAATGAAGCAATAGGACTAGATGAGCTCCAAGGTTTCTACCAGCTCTACACTGTAGTATTATATAACCATAAATAAAAATTTTTTAAAAACAGGGTTGTTAAACCAGATATATAAACATAAGCATTGGGAATTGTTTAGCCTACATAAAGCTTCTGAGGAATGGTGGCTTATAAGTATGTGAAAGCTGTTGGAGGAAAGGGATGCTACCTGATCTTGTCCCTAAAGGCAAGATGGAAGCACTGGATAACAGTTATAGGGAAGCAAATTATAAGGTAAAAATAAGAAAAATTCTTGATAATAATAGTTGTCCAAAAGTGAAACTAGGTTTCTTGGGGTTAGTCATTTTCTAGTTATTGAAGATCGTTAAATGGAAGCTAGATGAATAATGCATGATGTTGTACAGAGGATTTCTAGTCAAATAGAGGTTGAATTGCATAAACCTTTCTGGTCACTTCTAAATCTCTGATTCTATGATATGCCCCAAGAAGGAAACCAAAATAAAATGTCTTGATGTGAAGAACATAGGGAGGGAAATAACATGACAGCAATAAAGAAAAGGTTCGTAAGAGATTTGATACTCTTTGAGGGAGGAACACTCCAGATTTAAGAAAATGTTTAAGAGAAAAATAGGTAATATAAGCTACTAGGGATTCTATTACCACCATTTGAAAATAACAGTGTTAGTAGTAAATGGTGGTTCCCTAGAGAGCCATGGACATAGCAATATATACATACATCCACCAAACTCACTAAAACGTTTAAATTTCTTAATACATATGGGAATCAACAGAGCAAAATAGTAATCTATCGTTAAAGATTTTAAAGTCTCAGTTCTTCTCTTACCTGATAATTCCTTTCAATACACTTTGCTGGATCATATTCCATCTCCTGTCTCCTAAAAATAGGTTTACCTCAAGGTACTGTTTTGAGCAACTGCCTATTTCTCTATACTCACTCCATAGGTGACTTCCTCTCATTTACCTTTATGTAGATGATTCTAAATACTTCTCTCTTTATAGTCCTATCCTCTCTCTAAAAATCAGTTCCACAAAACCAACAAGCCAAAGGATAATTCTACCTATCAACACCTTGTATATTCAATATGTCCAAAACAGAACTTATCATCTTTTCTCCCTAAATCTAGCACTCTTCCAAACATCATATTTCAGTTTGGGAAGGAAAGGTAGAAAGGATGTTATTCCTTTCCAGGGATCTTTGATTCTACCATTTTCCTCACTCTCACAATGGCAAGGCTTATCTTAGTGATTCTTATAAATTTTATTGATATATTCTCTCAACATCTGTACCCTTTTTTCTCCATTCTCATTGCCATTATTCTACTTTAGACTCTATTCCAGGTGTAACTGTGCTACCTTCTAAGGTGGTTTTCCTGCATTTATTCTCCTCTCAATCCATTTCACATATAGCTGCCAAACAATCTTCACAAGACAAAGGGGTATGATTTGGGGAGGAGGGGGGAATCATCTCATTTTGGGATACTTAATGAGATATTTTTGTCTTCTCTATAAGTTTGTGTGTGTGTGTGCGCGCGCGCGTTTATCTGTCTCTTCAGATGGCGAAAAAATTGTTTTTGACTAAAAGAACAGAAAGGACTATAAATGAAAACACTATTCAAAACTGATGAAATTTTGTCTCTATAATTCCAACACAATAATAAAATGGTCTGCACCTTATTACAGAAAAGTAACTTATTAACAATGAAGAAACCAATTCGGAATGATCTCTGTGTACTTAAACCGTTAAGAAAAAAGTCAAGTGGATAATGAAAAGAAACACTGCACATAACTGCAAGAGCTCTAACTGAATATGTTAAAGCAAACTTGATTGTGAAAAACTGTAACTGAATAAAGTAAAGAAATTGGATCTCATTGAATTTTCTTCTCCACTCCTCTGAACAGAAATCACTATAAACAGAATATAGCAGAAAATGTTGGGACTGGGTTTAAATTCTCCTTCTGGCACTTCTTAGTCTGTGGAACTCTGAGAAAGTCATGTAATCTCTATTAGCTTCAGTCAACTTAATAGAGTTTCTCTGGTGAAGAGATGCGTTACAGCTTTTCATTTGTGGAGGGACTTTCTACAACAGAAAAAACCTCAGAAATTGCTTCAGCTGGCAATCACTTGAGCTTTTCTTTGCCGGCATGAGCAACATGGGTTTATAATATGAGCTCATTTGCAAAACATTAGAGTAACTAAAGATGAAAAAGATTATGAGTAACATTATTTCATAAAAAACTAAAAACAATACTGGAGGGGGGAAATTATTTTATTTAGACTTAGGAGGAACATGTAATTGAGTGATATCACTCCTGAAGGCAGCAAGTATTTATTGGTTATTAAGTGTAGGGTACTGCATACATAGAACTAAGAACATAACACTAAGAGTAGTTTGTTATCAATGTGCATTCATTAGTTCTTTGAATATGGATATTGATTTTTTTTGTCATGAGAATTATATAAGCAAAAAAAGATTAAACTACAGAGTCACTTATAGCATAAAAAAGGAGTATAACAAAAGAAGCCCTACCTATATGAAAGAAATAAAAGTGGTATACCAAAGAACATGTGTGTGTATACATGTATAATCATAGAAAAGCCATGAAATCATTCTTTTTCCTCTCAAATGCTCAGCAATGTGTGATAGCACATGAGAACAGGATCAGAACATGACTTTCATTTTAATGGACAACATTTCAGCTTAAATATTATTTAGAAAACTATGATAATCCTAGTAATAGGGCATATCTGGATTCATAAAGAAACTTTTGTTAGTAAACCTGGTTTAATTCTTTTTTTAAATCTTAGATATCAAATAATAACAAAGCTGGAATTTTGACTTTTTATACTAATAAAATACACAGATAACCAGAAGAAAATTTTATGTGAAATAGCAGACATTAACTTTGTAAATAGCATATATATGGATACTAGGTTGCCAGTAAAGGAATAGTTGTGTCCCATAAATTAACTATCTTTAACTCAGAAAAGGCAAATATGAAGAGCTTCTAGACAATAATAGTTTGATACAAGACTTATGTTTTTCAGTAACCTACTGTCAATGCTTATTTAAATTTACTGTGGAAAGCAATGAGATAAAAATTTTGTCCACCAAGACACAACACCTAAGCCCATTTTTAAAGGAACTTTTTTAAATGTAAAAGAATAATAATTCTCAAAATTTTTACTAATAATCCTTAATAATGAATAATTTACAATCAGTTTTACTCTTTAAAAAACACCATTTCTGACAACAATCATATACTTAAAAAAGTGAAACATTTTCTATAGTCTAAAGAACTTGCTTCTAATTTTACTACTAAAAAGAATGGCCAAAAAATAAAGACCAACAACAAAAATACATACCAATTATCATTGCCATTGCACTGCTATTACACTGGCCCAAAGCAGACAAAATCTGGCTCATAATTTGTTGATTGGCCAAAACTAAGTCAGCCACATAGGCAGTAGAACTTTGGGTACTGGAACTGCTTCCGTTGCCATCCTTGCCTCCTGAGACTTTTTCTTCATCTGAAACACTGTCTGTAGTACTGGTAGCCACTGGAGCTCGAGCACTGTATTCTCTGTTAGTTGAAAGGGGTAACTGCACCAGAATATTGACCAGTTTTAATAAATCAAACATAAGCTGATCCCTTGTCATTTCTCCACATACTGCTTTGGCATCACCTGGACGAATTATGTTGGCAAAAAGTCCCCCAAAACATGCACGAGCACCTACTGAACTGTCTGATCCACTGCGAGACACCACTTTGTCAGAGCAAGTGATATAATGATGCACAAGAAATGTAATGGATTCAATAACAGCAGAAATAATGCTGACGGAAACTACTTCAAAATTTTGCTCCAGTGTGAACTCTAAGAGCTTCACTTGAGCATCCAGAGGTCCTTGGCCTGTCTGAAAAGCACCCCTGCAAAAACAGAGAAGTGATTTGAACATGGACACTGGTCAATCATTTCTAAAGAGACAAGTTAAAAATAGCTTATGAAATGAGCATAAGAAAGCAAAATATTATTTCAAGCAAATTTTTTTTTTACTTGGCATTTGAATTAAATTGTAGGCTAGAACTTTTAAATTCATTACAGAGTTCTCTTTTCCATTTCCTCCTTTCATTTTAAAATTATATTTTAGCCAACCTAGAAGAAAGATTTTACTTTATAATTAGCACAAGACAAGGAGATGGAAAAGAAAGCCTTGGGAAAGGCAATTGTATAAGGAGGGAAAAGCACCAAGATTAGCCTAAAATGAAAACTATACTCCAGCTTCTTACATGTCTTTAAAATTTAACTTTCAGTATCAGAATCAAAGAATTGTTAAAATGGAAAGAGAACTCAGTGGCTAACTAGTCCAATATGTAGGTACACCTCCTCTACATAAAAAATAACATGCATTCATAAAGCCTTTGCATGGAAAGCACAGGGTGAAAGATGGATGGACTATTCCAAATCAGTCCATTTTCCCTTTAGATAGCTCTTATTTACAGTAATTTTTTTACCCTTGACATCAAGCCACTATTTGCTTCTTGGCAATTTTAAATATTGTTCCTTGGTCTGCCTGCTAGGCTCAATCAAGAAGAGTCTTCTCCAGTCCATCTTTGAAACAATAGCCTTCCAGGGAAGCTAAAAAAAAGCTAAAGCATTTTGCTCTCCATGTATAGTTCTTTCAGTTGATGTTCACAAGATGGACTGGAAAGCCTTCACCAGAAATAGTGAGAAAAGAATACATTTTTTGTCAAATGAAACATAAGATCCTTTTGGACAGGGACGGCAGATTAACATTTTATTGGAAACCTCTTTGCAACATAAGAGCCGACATACTGCGCTTAATACATGATATAGTCAAAATAAATTAAACCGAACAGTAGTTATCAAACACATATTACATATATGGAACATGAAAAACTTCAATAACTATGAGATTTACAATGACTGTGAGTGAACTGAAATCTCAGGGGTACCTTTTATTATACTGAAAAATTAGTTACCTCCTTTTAGTCTAAACCCTGGACCAAAATTTTGTCAAGAAAAATGAAGGAAGCTGGAATAAATTATCTCTAAGATTCATTTAAATTCCAAAACTCTTTGTCTCCCAGTACAGATTTAAAATGTGATAAGTTTAAATTTTGTATAATTCTTAGCTATAATTGTGTATGATATGAAGAATCACATATGACCAATTTCAAGGAAAAATGTCATTAACTAGCAAAATTATTTTTAAAAAGTTCATGCTTTACCTCTCTGTTGACAGTATATGAACTAGCTTTAGCAAAAATTCACTGAATATCTGAGGACATGTTGAAGAAAGGTGCACTTGTAACCTTGTAAGAAATTCTTGCATAGCTTGGGTAGCTGTTGGTCCAACCTGAAAGAAAATTATTCAAAATAATATTTATATTGAGGGCTGAGATAGATTTACTTGTTACATAGACACTTTTACCATATGGGAACAATAGCATCATTAAATTACTTTACAGCATAATGTTTATATATTCTTAACAAGCTTAAATATAAGTGATTTAAATGGTTCAACTTCTTGCACCACTCAAAGTCTAGCATATTGTCAAGTACATAACAAGTACTCAATATATCATACTGTTGATTGGGTCAATTAATCCTTAACTTCACAATAGATATTCTATTACTTACTTAAACTGTCTCTTCATGGTTTTATTAGTTAATACAACTCAGTTTTAGTTCACCTAACGAAAAGTAAAAGGGGTTTAATGTGAATTCTTTTTGTGAAAGTAGAAGTAACCTAAAAGAAAAACCATTTTCTTTTCTTTCTTTCTTCCTTCCTTCATTCCTTTCTTTATTTATTCTTTCACAAAACCTTAAACCTAGGTCACTCTGAAGATCATAGATTTGACCACAACAGGTCCCTGCCCAAACTCCACTTAATGGCGTAGAGTGAACGTCAACGACAACCATTCCTCTTTGGAACAGCAATCTTGAGAGTCTTCCCTCCCAACTTGATTTTTTTTTCTGTTTTTCTAACTAAACAGGCCATCCCTAGATTCACTTCTTAAAGAGGCCTGTTCATTGAATAAGTGTTAACCGCATTATTATGGATTTTTAGGGAAAACAAGGCCAAGGAGTTGGGAGAAGTACTATGCTAATATATTATTGTTACAGTTAAAAAAGTGGTACAGTCTGGAAATCAAGAACAAATCCTGATTAAAAATAAAAACAACATTGAAATGCTCATGACTTTTTGACCTGACAATTTATTGTTTGGTGTAATATATAGCATTATAAGGTCAGTGATATTAAGGACAATCTCATATACATCCAAATATTCATTAAAAATTGTTGCCATGTGGGTGTACAACCGTAGCGGAATGGTTAAAAGAACTGCAGTCCACAAATATAACAGAATAAAACTATGCTGTAAGAGACAAGGAAATGAACAATGTGGTCTAATATTGGAATATGCTTTAAGTGATACAGAGTGAACTAAACAAAATAAGGATAACAATACTCATAAAGAATGAAAATAATGTGAATGGAAAAGCATTGTAATATAATACTGAATGCTGTGTAAGATTTAAAAAAAAAAAACACAACCAGCACACTAAAGTTTATATGAAGAATATGACTGTGCAAGTGATGATGAAACAGAAGAGATGAATAATTTTCTGAGGTAATTAATCCAAATTGTTTTCCTTAGTCCTCATTAGGTCAAAAACTAAATGAACTGGGCTAAGGCCCACGAGAAATCTTTAAAAACTAAGATTAAAAAAAGTTTTAAAAGTTTTTTTTAGTTCAAAACAACCATGAAAACATGAAGATCCCAAAGATGCTTTCATAGATGTGATGATCATCTTCATCAAAAAGGCTTTAAAGTTTAGAAAGCACTTTACAATAATTATATCATTTAATCCTCATGCAAGGTAGGTGCTATTATTATCCCCATTTTATAGATGAGGAAACTGACATAGAGAGTGGTAAAGTAATTCACCTAGGGTTATACAACTATTAAATTATCTGAGGTAACATTTGAACTCAGGTCTTTCTGAATCTAGATCTAATTCTCTATGCCTCAATTGGGACCCGCACTGCTGCAAGGCAATTCTTTCACAAATCCCTAATTTAATTACCTAGTCTACTCAGCACAGTACTAAAACTTTTCTTTCCCCTCTCAGACCTCTTGTGGTTCATTAAAAAAAAAAAAATACCCTAAGATGTTTTGAGCAACATATTTCATATACTTGTCATTTCAAATTAATTAATTATTATAGTTGAAACAAATGGCAAAACTAAAATACGTATTTTTATAACGAAATAAAAGGAGTATAAACATAAAATACAGTTGACATGGTTTTGTGTTTCCTTATATTAATTCCCTTTTCTGTTTTAATGATAATTAAGTCTGGCAAAGTATTTATTTATTTACTTACATACATGTACACATACAAAGATAAATGTGAATTTACCACGGTAATTTCCTATAAGTTAAATCATTTAATGCAGGTGAAAAATGCAAATATTAAAGGTTTATCATACCAAACAAATAAACTAATGCAATAAAGAAAACTTGAATTTGCAAGAGAATATAAACTTAAAAGACAGTATTCATTCTAATACTTTTAGTAAGACTGAAAACAATGTTTACAGGAGTATTCAGAGCCAAAACAACCAATGTTTTCTTGCCCTAATCACTTAACAAGAAATATTAATGGGTCTAAATGGGAGAAAATGCAAATTTATTTTTATATACTACAGATAATACAGCAAACTGTGAAAAATCTCAAAATGCCTTATTCCAAACTACTTCCTTCACTTTCCATTAAATCTTCTATTTTTCTTGATGTTATTTCATAATACCAAGAAGGCAACCTATAAAAAGCACATTGACGAAAAGAATAACAGTACAATTTTTAGAAAGGAGAAAGTGATTTTATATTAATGAAGTATGGAATAGGTAAGGATAATCTAATTATGTAGTGAAATATTTTAGACTAGTTTTATGGCAGTTATTAATTATTTTACAAACATAAGGATACTTCAATTAATATTTATGTCTTATTACTACATTTTTCATTCTAGTAATTAGAATGTCACTTTCTTGGAATTTTGCAATACACTTCATACTTTTGTTAGGGTCTTAGTACATCTTATTGGACATATGATTAAAAGAAAATGATGTGATATAACTATTGTTTAATTACTATAAATAGATTTAATAAAATCTGCATAAAATTAAGGGCAAGTGGCATGTCATGGCATTATCACTAATGACTAATCCAATGCTTTGCAAACAAAAGTCATCTTTAAATAATGGTTTAGTTGAAGAATGTCCGAGAAACCTGTTTGGAACTCAGATGAATTATTGACAGTGAAAAAGCTCTATTACCTGTGGACTGTGTTGATTTGTTCCATGAGGACTAGTTCCTGAAAGAAATTTTACTAAGACATGAATAAGATTAGGATCTGAGACCAGTAGATGAGCAGTGCTTTCCTGAGTTCCAATGGCATTGCTCGGAGCAGCTACAAAACAAAAACATACAGAAGACAAAAATCAGTTACACTATTAACAAAATGTTGAAAATACTTTAGAAGCAATTAAATTATAAAGATGTCACTTTTCATTTGTATTTTCTGTACAAAATGTATAGATGCACATTAACTACACTTCTATAGGATGTTTTATTTGCCCTTCTCTTCTGTTTACTTTGCCAACCTTAATCATAGATCATACCCAAAGTCTCAATGTCTCTCTTTCACAAAGCACTTTTAAAGTGATTTTCATGTGTTGGTAAGAAACAAAATCCAATATAAAATCTATGAACATTTATTACCCAAGAAAATAGAAATGGTCACATACAAAACAGATAGTCACTATGTAATCAATGTTCACTGTCTTTGTGAGCTACAAAATTCCATTTTTAATTATTAATTTTTATAATTTTACTAATTTATACCCATACAAGTAATTAACCAGTTTTACAAACTTAATGCAATACAAGCTGGTGATGTTATAGAGATTTCCTTCAATCTACTAATTTTTATAAATTCATCCTCTCTACACTAGTTTAGTGATATGTATACTTGAGAGCCTTAAGATTAGCCTTAAGATGGAAAAAAAATGCAAGTGGTTAAACAAAAAAAATCTACCCTAATGACTTGACTAATCTTAACTAACTTTGTAATTAAGAGAAAAAGTGTCGAGACTAAAAAAAAACTTTATTTTTATTTCAGGTCACGTATTTTTCATATTCATTACAGATCTCTAACATTCAATTATCAAATAATCACTACTAATGCAAGACCTGAGAATTTAAAAATTTGAAATTTTGACACACGCTAGTAAGTCTCAAATCCATAATGGAATTTTATACCAAATTTATCTTAACAACTCAATATCACATTCCATGAAAACTTCAATATTTTTTTACTCAAAATACCAAAAGTATATTTCAGAGTTACAAAGAAATAAAACTTCAGGTTAACTTACAGTTAAGCTGCATGTTTGTCATGAGAGTTAGGCTATGAAGCACTAGACACCATGTCCTGAGTGAAGTATTGGGATACCATGCCAATACTGTTAAGAAACTAGTTATTGATGCTGTAGAGAAAAAAGTTGGAGAACAGATAAGACTATTTTTTAGAAAAACAATCTCACATAATTTTCAAGTCTTTCAAAAGTGGCATCTATAAGAATATAGAACACATGAGTCTTCAAGTTACTATATCAATAAGAAGAGAATAAGCTTACTATATAAATGCAACTCTATGAGTAAAAGTCAGAGAATAAAAGAACTTCATTGACAGAAGGTCCTCAGTGACCCTCAATTCAAACCAGGACTTTTGCATAGCTCAAAGTATGAGGAAATTCTCATCTAAAACATAAACTTGGCTCTTTACAACATATAAACCATTTTTCTTTATTCAGCCCTCAGGTGCCAACAGAACATAATCATTTTTCTAGTTGACTAAGATGATCCTTACTGAAATGCTCCATGTTCCTTTCTGAGAGTACTCACTGTTGTTTCCTGAATTTACACATAATTACTCTCTCAAAATCTCTGTATATATGCCATACCAATTAAACTATCAGATAATTATTTTCTAGAGCTGGATAAAATAATATCAAAATTCATCTGGAAGAACAAAAGATCCAGAATATCAAAGGGACTAATGAAAAGAAATTTTAGGGAAGGTAGCTTAGCACTACCAGATCTCAAATTGTATTATAAAGCAGCAATTATCAAAACGACTTGGTACTGGCTAAGAAATAGAAGGGTAGACAAGTGGAAAAAGGCTATGCACTCAAGATACAGCAGTCATTGAATATAGCATTCTACTGTTTGATAAACCCAAGGACCCCAGCTTCTGGGATAAGAACTCACTGTTTGACAAAAATTTCTGGGAAAACTGGATAACAGAGTGGCAGAAACTAGGCATAGACCAATGCTTGACATTGTACATAAGAATCAAGTCCAAATAGGTACACGATCTAGGGATAAAGATTGATACTATGGACAAATTGGAGGAGCAAAGAATAGTGTATTTATCAGATATATGGAGAAAGGAAGAATTTTTGACTAAAGAAAAGATAGAAAGCATTATGAAGTGCAAGATGGATAATTTTGATCACATTAAACTGAAAAGTTTTTGCACAATCAAACCCAATGCAACCAAGATTAGGAGGGATGCAGAAAACTGGGAAAGAATTTTTGCAGCTAGTGTCTGTGATAAAGTCCTCATTTCTAGAATATATAGAGAACTGAGTCAAATGTATAAAAATACAAGTCGTTCCCCAATTGATAAATGGTTGAAGGATATGAACAGGCAGTTTTCAGAGGATATCTATAAAGATATCTATAGTCATATGAAAAAATGCTCTAAATCTCTACTGATTAGAGATGCAAATCGAAACAACTCTGAGGTATCACATCACACCTATCAGATTGGCTAACATGACAAAATAGGAAGAGGATAAATGTTAGAGAGGATGTGGGAGAGCTGGGATGCTAATTCACTGTTGATGGAGGTTTGAGCTGATCCAACCATTCTGGAGAGCAATTTGGAACTATGCCCAAAGGGCTATAAAAATATACATACCCTTTGACCCAGCAATATTGCTTCTAGGACTGTATCCCCAAGAGATCATAAAAATGGTAAAGAGTCCCACATGTACAAAAGTATTTATAGCAGTACTCTTTGTGGTGGCCAAAAACTGGAAATCAAGAGAATGCCCAGGGGAAAGACTGAATAAACTGTGGCATATGAATGTGATGGAATACTACTGTACTATAAGAAATGATGAACAGGAAGACTTCAGAGAGGCCTGGAAAGACTTATATGATCTGATGCTGAGTGAAAGGAACAGAACCAGAAGAACTTTGCGCACCGCAGCAACCACAGTGTGTGAGAGTTTCTTCTGGTAAACTTGGAACATCATTAAAATGCAAGGACTTAAAAAAAGTCCCAATGATCTTTTAAGGCAAAATGCCTTCCACATCCAGAGAAAAAGCTACAGAATTTAATCACAGAATGTAGCAGATCCATGTGCATGTGTGCATGTGTGTGTGCGTGCATGTGTATTATATTTTGGTTTGTTATATGATTTTCCCATTCATTTTAATTCCTCTGCACAGCATGACTACAGTGAAAATGTATTTAACAGAAATGTATGTACAGAACATATATAAAATTGTATGCCATCTCAGGGAGGGAGGGGAGAGGTGGGGAAAAAAAATCTAAGTTATATGGTAGTGACTGTAGAACACTGAAAATAAATAAAATTTAATTTAAAAAAATTTTTTTTTAAATCCCTATATCTATGTATACGAAATTTTCCCTGCAATACCTTCCCATAAGATTTAATCTATCTCATGTTTCCTTGTACTACTTCATACCCTTGTAAAGCCATGGTGTCTCAGACTATCAAATTTCCTTTTTTATTTTAAAATCCTAATTCATCTTGCTTAGTACTCATCATAATATACTATGAGATGACATGAAATCTCAAATCATCAACGTAAAAATAAAGCAACAAAAACACAAACATATTTTTAAGCACCAACTTTATGCAAAACACTGTGCTATATAATGGGGATGCAAAGATGAAAAAGAACATTCCCTTATTTCAAGTTGGTTGCAACACAGCAGTTACACAAGATGCCCCAAAAGTTAGTGTAGTTTTAAGTTTTAAAAACTCTGGTAGTATAAATACAACAAACTTGATATTTACATTTCTTTAATACTTACTCAGTTTGTAAATAATAATATTTTTATTTAACAAGGGGCATTCTGTTGCTATGTATTGCACATGTGATCATTTCTGGATTAAAACTTTCTCTCAACAGTGGATTAGCTAAAGAGGTCCCCTTGTGTACTAACGCAGTTATCTGATCTATTTACATTAGGCTATTTCTTGTGGGGTCACATTAAAACGGCTATTTATACACTGAAAATTCATTCTTTGTAAGATCTTAAGGCTAGGAAGAACAGCTAATAAAAGTTGTTACAAAGTTCAAAAATCAACTAGAGATGATGGCTATGTTGAATTTTAAAAATAAACATTAATATGTTAGAAATTTGGACAGTCTTTAAATTTTTTCTTTGGCAAGTTGTAGTATTTGTACATGTACTTGTGACATTTGTACTTTTGAAGTTAAAGCCTAAAATTTCAATAAGACTTTTGGGAAACCCTTTATTTGCGTAAGGTGCTACTTTAGTCTTGATAGTTCTTTTACCTTGATTCAAAGATATGACAGGTGTCCGGTTAGCATTATATAAGAAAATGTCAGCTCCATGTTCCTTGTTCCCAGAGGAATTAGAGTTTAGACTTAATGTAAGCCATAATTGTAAAAGGGACTCCAACTAAAAAGTAAATATTAAAAATGAAGCTTAAAAAGGTTGGTACAGACAACAGTACAATTTTTTGAAACTGAAACATACTTAGAGATCATGTAAATAATTATATTCCAGCTTAACATTTGCTCCTGTCATCTTGTTTCCTGTATTAATTACTTATAATTTATTAAAATTTCCATGAAATAAGTACAGAAATGTTTTAAAAATCTGGTCCTAATGCTATACAGTAGCATAAACAAAAAAGAATAATCTTAGTGCTAAAACTATACTAGAAAAAACCCTATAAATATCCCCACTTATATAACTACATGCGTTAAGTTGTTGGTAAGTAGTTTTCAGGTGAGTTCAAATGTTCATGGCCCCATTTGAGGTTTTCTTGGCAGAGACACTGGAGTGGTTTGCTATTTCCTTCTCCCAACTCATTTAAAGATAAGGAACTGAGGCAACAGGGTTATGTGACCTTTCCAAGGTAACACAGGTAGTAAATGTCTGAGGCCAGATTTGAACTTATGATGATGACTGTTCCTGACTCCACGTCCAGCATTTTATCCACCTATCCCCATAGCCGTGTATGCATAGTTATTACATAAAAATAATGCCTGGTGTCTTGACTTTTGATACAGTTAATAAAATGACAAATACTTCTCCTACAGACTTTTCTCTCCAACACTCTAACATCAAATCTCTACTTTCACACAAAATTACTTTTTCTATATGAATGTATAAAGCAAAAAATTACAATTTCATGTGTTCTCAGTGCTATACCTGAACATGATGAACTTGAAGCATGGAAAAAAGTTTGTTGAAGCAAGCACTCAGCATGGGGATGGAGGACAATTGTATTATCAGATGGTTGGTTGGGTTGGCTGCTGGGAACCCCCTTAATAATGAATCATCTGTTCCAGTGGGAGACTGGGAAACTAAAAATTAAACCAATACTTCCATTATTTCAAAAGGAAATAAATTTGAGTTCAAGATGATTCTCTTAGATTTATACACACACATTAAAAGACAGTGGCATAAAAACTACGTAGAAAGGTTGCAGTGAGACACAGATTAATGTATTTATCTGACTGAAGGAAAGTAGCTGAACTAACCACTCTTCAAATCCCTTCCCATATACAATTCCAGTGCACAAGATAAAGCATAAACAATTTTAAAAAAAAAGGTTATAAACATCTTATTCATACCATCAACATTCAATGAGCATTTCCTGAAGGTATGGCAAAATAAAGTATTAAATTTGTGCTTTGGAAAGTAATACACAGAGAGAATATATATTTAACTAAATAAAATGAAAGACAATTGGTTTGCAAAGATTTAAAGGCAGCAAACCTAGTCAAGATTTTAAAATCATAGTATAAAATAGTTTTGGTTACATGTTGGAGATGTGTTTGTTAATGCCTGCAAAATGGAATCCGCTTCCAAAGTAGACATCATTTTCAACATGAGCTCTGCTTGCTGTTCAAGTCCAACCTCTAGACGGGCATCTAGAGCTACAAAAATCAAAGGAGAAAAGAATCAAAATTTAAGAAAAGAGAAATAAACAGCAAAAATGAATTAAATACTACAACATATATGATGATAAAAGATACACTACACATAATTTTTAGATTAAAAGTTTCACTGCCCATGGGATGAAACTGGAAACATTCCACTGTATTCATAATTTACCTCCACATAAAATTGAGTTCTTCCTCAGATGATAAATTTATCTCCATGTTCTGCCCTGAAATGTATTTAATGTTCTGTAATTCTAACAGAGAAGTATTTTTTTTCTAATCCATTTTCCATTCATCTACTTTACTCAATTTCATCAGACATGTCACTTACACTTCCTCATTGGTTTTCTTCACTTCAATAAATATTACCAAGTGCCTAGTAAAAGTCCCCGACTGAGGAAACAAGAAAGACAAACCCTACCCTCAAGGAGGAAGGAAAGTACAGCGGAGGGCATAGGACTGGGGGTACAATAACCCAGGGTCTATCAAAGGGCATTTTGTTCCATGGAGTTGAAATCAGGAAAAGCAGTAGAAGCTCTAAAGGAAAGCACTGGGAGGAATTTGGTCAGCTATACTCTAGCCTTTCATTCAAAGGGGAGAAGGGACTAAGGGAGCTGGTGTCAAGCATAGTAATGAGATTAGAGCTTATGCTGGCATGGGCATCTGTAAATGGATACAAAGTGGAGGATGTGTTGATGAAAATTGCTTACTGTAGAATCTTCCAAAGCCCTGTTCCATTTCATATCTACTTTGTATCCTTAATCTTCTCTGCACAGATCTTATTACAGAAATTGCCTATGCTGCTCCACTGCACTTGGCATGCAATTAGGAAGATCTATTTCAATTCTGGCCTCAAACACTTATTAGTGCAACTCTAGGCAAGTCATTGACTCTCTGTCCCAGTTTCCTCATCTGTGAAAAGGAAACAATAATAACAACTACCTTGCAAGGTCAAAGTAAGGATCAAATGAGATAGCACTTGCAAAGTATTTTGCACAGTGCATGACACACTGGAGGTACTATATAAATGTGAGCTATTATCTAAACGATTTCTCCCCCTTAAGAAAGCAATCTGCTGCACAGGGATGGTTTTGTCTAGTGTTTAACACAGTACTTGGCACACAGTAACTACTTGATAAATGAAGGAATAAATTAGAGAAAATGAAGAAATGTATATATTATTATAGCAGACAAAGTGTTCGGGGATGCTTTTCTCTTTATTGAGAACAAAAGACTTGGTAGATGCAGAGAATATACACGGGAGAGTCCTCTGAGGATCAACATTTAAATGACATGCATATTTTGTATGTACTTTAAATACACAGTGTCTCCCCAAATAGACTTACGGGCATCTTGTGAAAAGCAAGTGACTGATTTTTCTGATAGTATGCCAGTACCTCACTCAATGTCTTACAAATATTACATTGATTGAGCCACATTCATTTAAGTATTTTTTCCCCATGTCACAAGTGCTAATGTCCTTCAAGACAAATAGAAGAATTCGCTCTCTATATTATGAAGTTGTCCTAATAATCTATTTTTGGATCAACTTGTCCTGACTGTTTTAAGCCTCCTTAATGAAAAACAATTTAAGTGAAACTGAAATTGGCTTACCAACTCCTGTAGGAAAAACAAAACAAAACAAAAAAATGCAAAACAATAAATTCAAAATGAATTAAGCATGCCGTGTGTCGTAGGCATTGGGAATAAAGAGGAAATAAATCATTATTTCAAGAGGCTCACACTATATAATGGGAAATGTGCACATGTCTAAGTTCAACAAAGGGAGAAGGGAAATAAGCACCTGAATGAATAAGAAAATGGATTTTGTAGGAGGAAGTACTTGAGCTGAGCTTATAAAAAAAAATTCAAGAATCCTTAGGAACAAAGTTAAGAGGGAATGCATTCCAGCTCTGGTCAACACAAATGGTGTTAGATGGTTATGAAATATTACGTACAGAAAACCAAATTAGGTCAATATGGTGAACCTTAGAGTATCTAAAGGAAAGTGATATTTAACAAGCCTTGAAAGGCAGGTGGGAGACAACTTACTAAGGAATTTAAATACAAAAGCTATTTGTATTATACTCAAGAAGAAAGAGGGAGCCGTTAGACAGCTCTTTTAAATATGAGATTAACAAGGTCAGGCATGGTTCATGAAGTTTACTTTGGAAGCCCTGTGGCAAAAACGCAAAAGGTAATAAGCATGTGACAGGTGGTCAACTGAGCTAGCACAACACAGAAGGATAATCAACAGAGATATAACCTAAATAGGTGGAAAATACTAAAGTGGATGACATTTGGGAAATCTCACTGTAAATCTAAACTATTAAGTGAGGAAAAGCTCAGTTTCTTAATACCTCTATTATATCAAGGATTCATACGGGCTGTTAATGCAGTACACCACAATCTCAAAAGAATCAAAACTTTAAATAATCAAAGAGTAAAATTATAGCAGGCAAGTTTAAGTATGGAAAATGTTAACAAATCATAATCTTCATATGGTCAAAGGAAAGGAAAAACAATTTCTCAAAAAAAACATCTTTAGAATTATTCAAAGAAGCAAAATATGCATATCACATACAGTGACAAATTTTTTCCTATAAAGGAAAAAAATATTTTAAATAGTCTGTACAAATGACTAAAATATAACATGTCTAACAAAGTGTAAGTAAATGTAAATAACAATTAAGAAGTGATTTGTAAAATTAAAAGAAATGAGAAAATTCGAATCTTTTAAAAAAATCTTATTATTTATTGTTAGCATTCTTTTTTTAAATTTTGAGTTTCAAATATTCTTCTCCCTCCCCTCACTCACACCCACTGTTAAGGAAAAAAGAAAATAATTTTCAAGAGATAAGATATACTAAACATAATCAAAATAATAACTAAGTACAAAAAGACAACATTAGAAGGCAAAAAAAAAATCTACCTTAGGAATGATGGATAATAGTGGTACTAATTTATAACACATAAACCTGTTGCCTTAAAATATGTAAAATTATTAACATTAATAAACTATTAAAATCATAATTATATTATTAATTATTCCTATACTATTACTGGTCAAGTCAAGAAACATTTTTAAGTGTCCACTATGTGCCAGTGGCTTTATTAATTGCTGGATGAAGAAATAAAGGCCAAAAAAGCCCCCAAACATTGCCTGCTCTCAAGAAGTTCTGCTAAATGAGGAGACAATCTGGGAAGTATATACATACACACAAGATATAATAAAGGGTAAACTGAAAATAATAGGCAGATGGAAGGCAAAGCATTAAGAGGAACTGGGGAAAACTTTTTACAGAAGGTGAGATTTTGATTGGGCATATGAGAAATAAGGCTTTCTATAGTACTTTCCTTGTGCCAGGCACTGTGCTTTGCAAACACTGCCTCATTTGGTCCTGACAACAACCCTGGAAGGTAAGTGCTAGAAATATCTTTATTTTATAACTGAAGACACTGAGGCAAATAAAGTTTTAGGTACACTGCCTACGGTCACCAGCTACTAAGTATAAGACAAGCTAGGAAGAATATGGATAGGACCTGAAAGAAACCAAGGAAGATAAAAGGCAGAAATGAAGAGGTAGAAAATTTTAGCCATGGGAAACAGTCAAAAGAAGATGCTCAGAATTGAAAAATAAAATATCTACAAGGTCTAACAGAAAAGGAAGAGGAGTAAAGTGTAAGACAATCTGAAAGGTTAAGAAGGAAACAGGTTATGAAAGAATTTTAAAAGCCAAACACTGAAAAAAAACCCTTGTTCTCTATGAGTGAACATGGTGGTAGAATGGTCAGAGAATATTCTTTGGACTTTATGTATATTCAAATAAAATTGTTCTTATTAAAAAAATATAAATCAAAATACATAATATCTTTAAAATTACTGATAGTAATGGTAATGTAAATGGGAAAATCTTTCCCATTCATTAATAGGTGCATGTAACCCATTTAGATCACAAGGAAGCCTAAGTCACATGTGATGGGAGGGGCTTGCTGGAAGTTGGTCAGGCTAGTTAGGGCTGGGAAGGACACAGGCAGGCATAGCTTAGGCTCCCGAGTGTTTGTCTGTGGGAATGTCCCAGAAGGGGGTGGAGAGGTTTGGGAATGGCTTTGCCCCTGCAGTGATAACCTGTATTGACTTCTTGGTCATTATGACTGATTCTGCTTCCTAGTTCTGGGATTTGGCTTTCTAGCGTCTAAATATATGTTTCTCTTCTACCTTCTATATGGAGAATCTGTCATACTTTGTGATTAAGAACTATGCCCCACATATTCAGTCACCACCAGTGCTGTGAATATTGCCTTGGTGATACAGTGATCACTGTTTAAGTATAAAGAATTACGTTCTATGATGTTAGTTGAAAAGAAAACAAATCATAATAATGAAATGTACACTTAACAAGTTTCAAAAGTCAATACTTAACCATGTGAAAAATAAATGTCAATGGAAAAATCTGAATAGTTGAAAAACAAAGAGCAAAGAAATCAAAAGGCTATGCCTGATTGTCAAATGAACTGCAGAAAATAGGTGTTAAACAGTTTCAAAAAATAGAAGCTAAATCAAATCTGTAGAGAGTATAGGCAGACTTTGCCATATTTCTATTAAAAGTGCTCCTAAAACCTCAGCCAGTTTCTTTACTAGGAAGTTACCTGGATAAAGACCATTTGGGGTGCAGTTTTTAGATCCTGACAAGTGAAAAATAAACTGATAAACTGCCAAATGTTCAATAAAAGAACAACAAAATCACACAGTATTCCCCAGTATATTCCCAGATGACCTCCAGTTTCAGTTTCATTTACTTGATTTCTGCAATAAAGACCGAAGTAATACTATATACAATGAATACTGACATCAGCAATGAATACTGACATCAGTGAAATTAACTTGCATGCTCACTCACAAGATATGTACATGTTTATTCATTTTTTTTCTTTTCCTGTTTTATTTTATTTTGTTACAAGGATGTCAGTAGCTAAGTACTAACAAAGAGGAACTCTATGTTAAAAAGAGTATTGCTTTTTTTCTTTCATCAGTTCTCATTTAAATTAAATTACATTTACAATATTTTCATCTAGTTTTATAAACTTTGGAGTTTTATTAAAGTTGTCAAAAGGTACCAGTGTAAAACCTCTATTCTACTTATTTCTAATTTAATGATAAGACCCCAAATGTCATACAAAACTTTATTCAATACACATACTCTTTAAAATAGGGAAAAAAATAACAGATCAACAAAATAAATCAAAATCGGTCCATTAAAATGTTCCTAAGCAGTTAAGAGGAGAGGTGTGTCCAAGATAAGTATCCAAAATTGTATACAGAACTTACGTTGTGTATTATTACTGCTTTCTATTTACAACTGCAAAAAAGATCAGTTTAAAATATCAGTTACTCATGGGTGGGCAGAGCCAATATAATAAAAATGACAATTCTACCTAAATTAATTTACTTATTCAGTGCCATATCAATCAATCAGATAATTATTTTGGAGAGCTAGAAAAAAATAATATCAAAATTCATCTGGAAGAACAAAAGATCCAGAATATCAAGGGAACTAAAGAAATGAAATGCTAGGGAAGGTGCACTAGCTCTACCAGATCTCAAATTGTATTATAAATCAGCAATTATCAAAACCACTTGGTAGTGGCTAAGAAACACAAGGGTAGACCAGTGGAACAGGTTAGGTACCCCACAGTAGTCACTGAATATAGCATTCTACTGTTTGATAAACCCAAGGACCCCAGCTTCTGGGATAAGAACTGTTTGACAAAAATTTCTGGGAAAACTGGATAACAGAGTGGCAGATACTAGGCACAGACCAATGCTTGACATCATACACAAGAATAAAGTCCAAATGGGTACACGATCTAGGTATTAAGATTAATACTATAAACAAGTTAGTGGAGGAAGGACTAGTGCATTTATCAGATTTATGGAGAAGGGAAGCATTTTTAACTAAAGAAGAGATAGAAAGCATTATGAAGTGCAAAATGGATAATTTTGATTACATTAAACTGAAAAGTTTTTGCACAACCAAACCCAATGCAACCAAGATTAGGAGGGAAGCAGAAAATTGGGAAAGAATTTTTGCAACTAGTGTCTATGATAAAGGCCTCGTTTCTAAAATATATAGAGAACTGAGTCAAATGTACAAGAATGCAAGTCATTACCCAACTGATAAATGGTCAAAGGAGATGAACTGGCAGTTTTCAGAGGAAGAAATCAAAGCTATCTATAGCCATATGAAAAAATGCTCTAAATCACTATTAGAGAGACACAAATCAAAACAACTCTGAGATACCGTATCACACCTATCAGATTGGCTAACATGACAAAACAGGAAGAGGATAATTATTAGAGAAGATGTGGGAGAGCTGGAATACTAATTCATTGTTGGTGAAACTGTGAGCTGATCCAGTCATTCTGCAGAGTAATTTGGAACTATGCCCAAAGGGCTACAAAAATGTGCATACCCTTTGACCCAGCAATATTGCTTCTAGGACTATATCCCCAAGAGATCATAAAAATGGGAAAGGGTCCTACATGTACAAAAGTACTTATAGCAGCACTCTTTGTGGTGGCCAAAAACTGGAAATCAAGGGGATGTCCATCAATTCGGGAATGGCTGAATAAATTGTGGTATATGAATGCAATGGAATGCTATTGAGCTATAAGAAATGATGAACAGGAAGACTTCAGAGAGGCCTGGAAAGCCTTATAGGAACTGATGCTGAATGAAAGGAGCAGAACCAGGAGAACCACAGCAACAACCACACTGTTTGAGGATTTTTTCTGGTAGACTTAGAACTGCATTGCAATGCAAGGAATTAAAAAATTCCCAATGGTCTTTTAAGGCAAAATGCCTTCCACATCCAGAGAAAGAGCTACAGAATTCAACTGCAAAATGTAGCAGATCATTTTCTTCCATATTACATTTTGGTTTGTTTTATGATTTCTCGCATTCATTTTAATTGCTCTATGCAACATGACTAAGGTGAAAATGTACTTAATAGGAATGTATGTGTAGAACCTATATAAAATTGTATGTCCCAGGAAGGGAAGGGGAAAAAAATCTAAGTTATGTGGAAATGATTGTAGAACACTGAAAAAAAAATAAACAAACCCCCAAAAAAAGATCAGTTAAAGGAAACAAAGTCTTATTAGTCTTTGGGCTGCTGAATAAGTAATACTCCTACTCTTTACCAAAAAAAGAGAGAGTCTGGGATTACGGTCAGAAATACTAACAACCAAATTTGACTACAGATACTTAACAGTCTGATTTTGGATATATCTCCTAAATCAGAGGTGCCTTTTGTCATAAATGAGTGGAGGCAATTCCCTATACTGATGACATCACAGACTTTTCCATCACATAAGACAAAAAGTCTTAGGAGACCTGCCAATTTTCCCAACAGTTCTATTCATTCACCTTATATTTCACTAGAAAAAAAAACCCAACTATACTTACCCTGAGAAACTGATACACTAACAGTCTGTGATCCATTTTTTTCTGTGGTTGCTGGTGGTTTTGCTACAGGAATTCCAAGACCTCCAATGTAAGGGTTATAATTGTAGGTGCCATAATCAGCACCCCAATAATCATACCATGTGCTGCTTATAGGCTTGATAAAAGAAAAAAAAGAGGAGAATGTGGGTTATTTTTCCCCCTTCACTTTGGTGAAATCTTCTATCTACTGTGCCCTAATTTATAATTAATTCCATGCAGTTAGCACCATCACAAATTCACAAATTTCATGATGACATAAAAGTTCCCAAGATTTACATTTCTCAAACCCATGGTATACCTCACACTGGTTATAACACTGGTTATAAATAGTATCTAGTGTATGTTTAAATTCAGTAATTCTACCTAACTCTGATACCAAATATTAAGCAACTGCTTCCTTTATCTACAGACAAAATTAAAACTATTATCAAAACATTCAAGAATAACCCATTTTTTATGACAAATTCATTTTGTTTTGTTACTTCATATAAAAGTCCTTAATTCTAAAAGTTCAAATGTGGAATAATCTAATCTGTACTTAACCAAAACAACACTATTATAATGATTACCTATTTCTTGATTTACATACACTTAATTCAGAATATAGCAACAATCATGAACACCTTTCTCTATGAAAAGCATTATCAATTTTTTCCTCCAGAGAAAGTTTTATTATTGACAATAATTTACAAGAAACACTGTTACTGAGTTACTATATCAACTTTACGATTTATGTATCATTTCAAGTCAATATCTCATGTAATTCTGTAATATTTAATGCTGAAAATTATATACACAAGGGCTCATGTTACCGATTCAAAAATTCAGTTTTTTGGTATATGAGAGACATTAAACAAACACTAAGTGGTTACAAAAAAATGACAAATTAATTTAAATACTTAAAGTACTCCATACCTTGAATACTTTCGCAGCCAGAGGATCTTTTTCCAAATCAATATCTAAAGGATCAATGTCAACTTCCATCAGATCTTGTAATAGCTCAAGGTCAATTTCTTTATCTTTTTCCAAAGATGAAAGAGGGGGAGCACCTACAATTGAATTTGTTTTTAAACTTATAATGAATTAACTAAAATTTAGCTTAGAAATATAAACCAATTAAAACTTGCCAACTAAAATAACTACATATGAAGTACTTCTAACTGAAACTTTATTACAGTTAATGTAATTTCAAAAAGAACACAAGTCTTTTAAATATCCTTATTTTTGGTTATAATCCCTACTAAAAGTATTTTTTAAAATGGGTTTTTTTCTGTTGTACAAATAAAAGCCTAATAGCACAAAATATTAAAATCCTTAATATATACTAGTTAAAAAGAAAACTATTAAAAATGCAGATTTATTCACCTGTGATATCATGTGTCAGAGGTTCATCAATAGTTTCTAGCAACTGAACTGAAGATTGTTGAAGAGAATCATCAGAGTCCCCAGTCGTTGTTCCTACATCTTCTCCTACTGCCCCTTCTTCCATAGCTTCAGCAGCAATTGGTGCTAACAACTCTCCTGTGGATAAAGTCACAATAAGCAATATTATTCTAACAGTAAATTTTAAAACAAATTAAGCCATTCCTTCCCTTTAGGCTTCAATAATGAAAAAATACCAATACCATCCATTATATATTATCTGGCTCATTATTTTCTATGAATAACTTTTAAATGAGTTTGATAATGCTTAAGGAGATCCTAATGAAATATTTAAATACACAGGTAATAATCACTGTCAACACAACCTTTTTTTTTTGTGGTATACATGTATCAAAAGGACTCCCTAGAAGTAATAACAAATGTAATTTCTGAATTATAAAAGCCAATGAACAATACTTTATAGCTGTTTTAGGGTTAAAGTAATTTTTTTCAAGTACAAATTAAATGTGTCATCTGAGAAAAAGAAATTCTAACTTACCTGCTAAGATGTCCTGTAGCATACAACTCAAGGAATACTGAGCCCAAGCACCACCCCAGGATATGTCTCCTCTATTAAAGTCAGTTCCAACCATAAGTAATAAGAGTCTTTCCAGTTGAGGCTCATTTACAATTTCACACAAATGAATTGTTGGACGAGTTGCATTTGCAATTCTTGCAAGAACCTTTAAACACATTTTAGGAAACATAAATAAGCATATAGAAAGTAAAAAGTGTATCAACAATCCAATTTCAGTTTGCAAAATAACCCTTTTTGAGAAATTTAAAATATATTTTGTTCTGAAATTAACCTCTAAGAAACATACTTTAAGTATTAAGATTTGGGGCCAACATATGTCTGGAATGATTGTTTCTAGATCTGTAAGTCATACATATCTAAGAAAGTTTCCATTATTTCCATTTTTATTTTCTATTTTACTTGCTTCAAATGAATTTCTAAACAAAATGCATTCAAAGGAGCATTGAGAATAAAACTTTGAAAAAAACTGAATGAAAGGGAAAAACACCTTTGCAGAATAACAGACATAGTTTTATTTCAGTATTTTATGGCATCACAGTCAACTATGGCCTTCTAAAGATATCACTTAAGTGATCCTTAAGCCTTGAGTTTCCATTTCTTCATCTGTAACAAGGTGATACTTGTAATACCTAAGGCTGTTGGTAGTAAATTATTACAGCAATGTACTGTTTGATAAACCCAAAGACCCCACTTCTGGAATAAAAACCTCTGGAATAAGAACTCATTATTGGACAAAAACTGCTAGGAAAACTGGAAAACAGTATGACAGAAACTGGGCATAGATCAATGTCTGATATAATATACCAAAATAAAGTCTAAATGAGTACACAATTTAGGAATAAGGGCTGATACTACAAACAAATTAGAAGAGCAATGAATAGTTTACCTGTTAGGTTTATGGAGAATGAAGGAATTTATGATCAAACAAGAAATAGAGAACATTATGAAATGAAAAATGGATAATTTTGATTACATTAAATTGAAAAGTTTTGTACAAACAAAGCCAATGCAACCAAGACTAGAAGGGAAGCAGAAAACTGGAAAAGAATCTTTACAACTAGTGTCTGTGATAAAGGCCTCATTTCCAAAATATATGGAGAACTGAGTCAAATTTACAAGAATAGAAGTCATTCCTCAAGTGATAAATGGTCAAAGAATATGAACAGGCAGGTTTCAGAGGAAGAAATTAAAGCTCTCTATAGTCACATGAAAAAATGCTCTAAATCCCTGTCGATTGGAGAGATGCAAATCAAAACAACTCTGAGGTACCACATCACACCTATCAGATTGGCTATCATGACAAAACAGGAAAATGATAAATGTTGGAAAGGATGTGGGCAAGTTGGAACACATTCACATTTCAGTTGTGAGCTGATCCAACCATTCTGGAGAGCAATTTTGAACTATGCCCAAAAGGCTACAAAATGTGCATAGCCTTTGATCTAGCAATATTGCTTCTAGGGCTGTATCCTAAAGAGATCATAAAAATGGGAAAAGGACCCACATGTACAAAAACATTTATAGCAGCTCTTTTTGAGGTGAGCAAGAACTGGAAGGGATGCCCATCAATAGGAAAATAGCTGGACAAGCTGTGGTATACGAATGCAATGAAATACTACTGCGCTATAAGAAATAACGAACAGGAGGACATCAAAAAAATGTATAAAGGTTTATATTAACTGATGCTGAGAGAAGTGAGGAGAACCAGAACACCGACACAATAACTGACATCGTCTGCAATTACTGATTTTGATAGATTTAACCCTTCTCAGCAATTCAAGGACCTAAAACAACTCCAAAGGACTTGTGATGGAAAACGCCATTGACATTCAGAGAAAGAAATATGGAGTCAGAATGCAGAGCCAAGTTGATCATTTTCTTTTTTGTTTTGTTTTTTTCTTTCCCATGGTTTCTCCCATTCATTATAATTCTTCTTTATAACATGACTAATGTTTAACAGGAATGTAAAACCTATATCAGACTACAGGTCATCTTGGAGAGAAAGGGGAGAAAAAGAGGGAAAAAATTTAAAAGTTATTGAAGTAAATGATGAAAACTAAAAATAAAAAAAACCTCACAAAAAAAGATAAACAGATGCACTTCAGAAAATCTTGGAAAGACTTATATGAACTGATTCTCAGTGAAGTGAACAGAACCAGGAGAACACTGTTCACAGAAACAGTCCCAGTATGTGATAACTGATTTTAATAGATTTAGCCCTTCTCAGAAATGGAAGGATCTAAAAAATTCCAACTGACTCATGGTGGTAAATGTCATCCACATCCAGAGAAAGAACTATGGAGTTGGAAGGCAGAGTGAAGCAGACTTTTTTTTTGTTTTGCTTTTTCTTTCTCCTGTTCTCTCCATTTATTATAATTTTTCTATGCAACATGACTAACATGAAAATGTATTTAATAGGAATGTATGTGTAAAGTCTTATCATGTTGCATGCCATCTTGGGGAGGAAGAAGGGGAGGAAAGGAGAGAAAATTTAAAACTTATGAAAGTGAATGCAGAAAACTGAAAAATAAATAAATTTTTTTAAAATTTATTTTTTAAATAAATTTTTAAATTTAAATTAAACAAATTTAAATAAATTTTTTTAAATTTTAAAAAATTCCTAAAACTCCTAAGGCTGTCACAAAATAAAGAAAAAGGAAAGGAGTTTGGGGTTAGGAAATGTGCAAAAGGGAGAAACATAGATAATGAGGTGAGAGAAAGAAAATGATGGGAAAAAAGAGATGAGATTTAACAAGATATGTAAGCAAGATAAAATGAAAGTAAACAAGAAGAGAGTATACAATATGTCCAGAAAGATACTCAGCACAGAGTGGCAAAAATAGTTAGCTTTACAGTCAGGAAGACCTATGTTGACATCTATCCTCTCACTCATACTGACTGTGTTATCAGGGATCCCTCTCAGCATCTCCAGGCAACTCTCTAAGTTGAAGAGAAGGTGCAAAGTCAAACTGGTAGAAGAGAGAGTTCCTAACTGAAAGTGGCTCATACAAATGAAATTACAGGGTAGGGAACAAATTTAAAATGATGGATATTTTTTTTTCTTTTTGATTAGCAGTGTGGCACAGTGTGTAAAACAAAGACTTGGAACTGACTCCAAGTAAAATCTTAGTTGTGGCATTTTCTGTCTGGGTAATTTTGAGAAAGTCAAATAAGTATGACTGAGAGGCTTAATTTCAGTTTCCAAATTTATAAAATGGGAGTAATAATACTTCGTATCCTACCTATTGTACTGAGTTGAGAGTAAAGCATTTAAGAAACTATAAAGCAATGTCTAAAACTTAAATATTAGTATGACTTCTATTATTATTATTATTAAACTTACTGTTTTCTAATTTCTAGAGAAATCTCATTTTTCTAAGGATTCTACTATGCCCATTCCCCTTACAAGTTTTGTTTTTTAAATGTAAATTACCTTACAAATAAACAAAAGGAGATCTGCATGACAAGTAAAATCCATGGACAGAAGAAAGAGTAGAAGTTTCTGCACTACAGAGATGCACCGTTCATGGGCCAGAGTAAATGGTAGGGGCTCTATCTCTGGGCTTTCTTTTGTGGTTGAGACTTCAGTGTCTAACGTAGAGCGAGGCCATTCCGCAGTGCGCCGTAAACGAATTAAATCCTTAAAGTGCTGTATGTAGAGAATTTTAAAAAAAAATTTACATCATGCTAGCATTTTCTGAATTAAACCATTACAGTATTATTTTGTGTATAAAATTAAAATCAGCTACAACATATAGAACAAATCTTGAAAATTTCTGGGAAAAAAATTTCAAAGACACAGGACTATCAAATTCTATGGGGAAAACTGAAATGCAATTAATGTGCTCATGAGACAATAACTCAAATACTAAAGCAAAAATGACAGACCAAGAGTAACTAAGTTGGGTGAAATGAAATATATAAAAGTATAGAATGTCAATACAAGTTACATGGAAACAACCACTAGGAACAAGAATAAACTTCTTTTTTCTCCACAAAGCAAAGCTGCATTAGAATTATGCTGATGGGCATACAAATACATTATCAAACCTCCCACAAAGCCTTTCTTCTCCCCTTCCCCACACACATACCCAGCCTAAACGACATTAGACAAAACAATATGAAGTGGGGGTTAATGCTACAGGAACAATATTAGAAATGATAGTAATCTAAAAATTAGTGAAGAGAGTCAATGTCACTAGAGCTTAAAGAAACCCAAACTGCTGCTGAGGGTTCTACAATGTCAGAGTGAAACTGGGTTATGATGGTTTAAAAACTAATTATTATGAAATAATGTTACATGGGATTGCTTTTGTCACAAAACAGATTGTCTAAATTCTTAAGGAAATGGGATAAGTGGTTGTGTTTTAGTCTATTGGCTGATCACAGGAACTCTCAGACCCACAGAATGGGAGATACTTGTGGCTTTGTCATTTTAACCATCACATTTAACCTCTTTGTAGGAGCCTCAAAAATTACTTGTATTATTTCTGTGGAATAACTAATTTATGAAAAATCAAAAGTCTTCCAAAACATAAATGAAGTCAGATCAACACTTTTTAAGATTTCTTATAGTGACATGTTTGTTTCCAAATTTTATTGCAAAGAAAATATACAGGGGAATAAATAACATCCAGGTGGAGTACCTGTAATTCTGAACTCCTTTCTTTTTTTGTAAAATTTCTAGGATAATGAATAAAGTTCTTTAATCACTTTCAAATAATTTCACTTGAATACATTTGCATTATATACATATACATTCATATTTTGGTTAGGTAAAGTACATTTAAAAATTTAGATTTCAAAAGCATGTATTATTTTTAATTAATAATTGAGGAGTTTTAAGGGAAACAAGCTTTATAAAGTAAATCCAAAGCAACTTTAATGAAAGCTATTGCTAGTTATCTTTTTGAAAAATTTAGGAAACTTCTGAGAAGCCTGATTGATCATTTTCTTCTTTAATTCAGAATATAACAACTTTCCCCCTTAAAAATAACTTGTAAAACAAAAATTAATTTCTAGTAATTTAATAATCCTTACACCAATGCTTCTAAAGAGTAAGGTAGCAGCTAGGTGGCGCAGTGGATACAGCACTAGGCCTGGAGTCAGGAAGACCTGAGTTCAAATCCAGCCTCAGACACTCACCAGTTGTGTCACCCTGGACAAGTCACCTAACCTCTGTCTGCCTCAGTTTCCTCAACTGTAAAATAGGGATATTAAAAGCACCTACCTCCCAAGGTTGTTGCAGGGATCAAATGAGGTAATACTTGTAAAAGCGCTTAGCACATGTCTGGGACATTGTAGTTATTAAATAAATGCTTATTCACTTTACTTGCTTAACATTCTACAAAGGTATTGTGCACAACAAGCTTAGGTGTGGACTACTGATTTCGGGCCCTAAGCTAATGCTCTAATGCTAAAATAGTTTCATAATAATTAAGGAAGCAAAGACCAAAGCAGAAATATATCAATTATGTAATTTAAGATTAGACTAAAACTATGCAATTATCAAAATGCTTTTACATAGGATCTGATTTAAGGTCCCATAAGTGGGTTCAGTGAAAAGCCGAGTAACAAACTAGGGTTTCAAGTGACTGGTGAATTAAATGAATAGTGATGACTGGTATGTTTCAAAACCTCAGGAATCAATTATTTAAAATAAAATGGAAAACTACTTTTCGTGATGTAGGTAGCCTTTTAAATTAAAAGCTGTAAGATCACAATACCTTTGATGTAGCCTGCTTTAGTTTTGCCTGCTCTACCAAAAGTTTGTACGATGATCCTTTGTTGCTTTGTATTTTCTCTTTTTCCATCTGTTCCACCAAAGCCTTCTGTTTTGATTTTAATAAATTAAGTTGCTAAAAAATAAAAATTAACAAATAAAAATATAAGCCACAGAAATACAGCATTCTTCTAGAGTGGGGCCAAAACTTCCAATAAAAACTGTATAGAATACTCTATTCACATGCAAATTGTTCACTTAAGATTGCAATAGTTGCAAAGAAGTATAAAATATATAGGTACAGCTAAAACTAACATTCATATAGCACTTAATCTGTACTAAGCGCTTTTACAAATATTACCTCAACTGATCCCTACTACAATCTTAGGAGGTAGATGCTATTTTTGTCCCCATTTCACAGTTGAGGAAACTGAGGCAGGCAGAGGTTAAGTGACTTGTCCAGGGTGACACAGTTAGTGAGTGTCTGAGGCCGGATTTGAACTCAGGTCTTCCTGACTCCAGGCCCTGTGCTCTATCCACTGCGCCACACCTAGTTGTTATATATAATAAGTTACATCCTGAAATTGATTTTAAAAGGGTACAAGAATCAACAAAACAACAGTGCAAACAGTCATCTGAAGAGATATCCCCAGATATACCTAAAAATATGCTTGATGAAGCCATTATTAATGAGGTTAAGGCAACTCTCAAATTTCCTTAGAGATTTTATGATAGAATCCAAGTATCAGCAAGTGCTCTAAAAACCCAGTGATTTTAAAAACCCATAATTTTTGGAAGTCTAATATAATAACATGAGAGCAATTAACGTAATTATGAAAGTTATAATGATGTGCTGGAGAAATGAAGATGGGGAGATTATACTGGTGTGTGCTCCACTCACTGGAAAGGTAAACTATTTAATTAAGAAGAAAAAACTACTTCAATTTACCTGGATGAAACTATCCTGAGATTAGTTAATTCCCTTTGCTAAGATTTTGAACTCACCAAGCAACCTTCTTATCAGTAATTCAATTTCCCAAGCACTAATTCACCTCCTCAAATATCTAGATGTTAAGAAGGTGCTGTCCTGGATAAAGCATATGGAGTCTCCCCATGAATAGAAAGGTATAAAGTTTCATCTGAATTTTAAAATGTAATGTGCTGGAATCAATTAATCAGAATATAATAATCCATGAAAATCTGGAAAATAATTCCTGAACCTGTAAATCTGAAAATTTCCCTCTAATCCTACAATCATACATTTACTACGAGTCTATACATACGTCATAAATGTATGCCATCATACATTTACTAGGAATCTATTTTTTTATTTATTTAGCTCTATCATTCCCTCTAGTTTACCATAAGCTTCTCAAGCATGAGTTTTGTTTTTTTATCATTATTTCCCTTGCACCTAGCACAAATAAAATGCTTAATAAATGCTTGTTGAAATAAAGTGATTTTGTTACCCATCACTTTCCTAGTTGTAACTAACCTATGAGGTTAAACTGTCTGCTACAATTTACCCATTATACTTCAACAGGAATTATTACTTCCATGGTAAACTATTCATAGTTATTTGGCTTCAAGTAACAGAAATCACAGGTAGACAAGTGAACAGAAGAATGAAAAAACTCATTTGTTAAGCACTTACTATGTGTAAAGCACTGTGCTAAGTGCTAGAAATATAAATAGGAAAAAAAACAGTCCCTGCTATAAAGCAGTTCACCTTCTAATGGGGCAGACAACATATATGGAAGGTATCAGCGGCAAATTGGTTGGAAAGATATCATGGGTACTTAGGGTATAAAGACACTTCAGTGATTTGCAGATGGTTCTAAAATGCTACTGGTATTTAGATGTATTTCCATTGGGAGCATCAGTTAACTACAGGTTACAATTATGTGGTGCAGTAGATAAGAGCACTGGGCTTTGAGCATATTTACTAGCTGTATGACCCTGAGTGAGTCAGTAACCTCTATGTTTCCCTCAGTTTCCTCAACTGTAAACAGGGGATAATAACAATAATCTACCTCCCAGGCAGTTGTCAACATCAAAGGAGATAATATTGATAAAGTGTTTAGCACAGTGTCTCACACATAATATGCTTTATATAAAAAGCTATTTCCTTCTCTTCCTTCTTCTTTTTCTTCCCACAATAAGATATATGCATAGTTATCCCTCCTGTTCCCTGACTGGAACATTGTAATTACAGTCTACAAATCCATCCTTTTTAAGACACTGGAATAAGTTTAATCCAAGGTTACTGTGAGGAAAATCCTTTCACAAAATCTGTTTTAAGTTATTATGCCAACACATCTAATATGCATGTAAACAGAATATTAGATAACTACTCAGAATTTATCATTCCTAAAATTAACAAAAATCAGTGGTACCCAAAGTAACTACAGTTTTTACAAACTCAAAATGAAGTACACAATAAGGCCCATGAGATGGGCAAGTAAAAGAACCTGTGCTGCATAATTGAGGGCTAAGTGGAATATCAAAGTTGAAAATCCTAAGTAACAGCCAGTGGGAGAATGATGTCTAACTAAGGGGTAGGAAAACTGCAGCCTCTAGGTCACATGAGATCTTCTAGGTCCTTAGGTGTGGCCTTTTGACTGAGCCCAAGTTTTACAGAACAAATCCTTTCATTTAAGGGGATTTGTTCAGTAAAGTTTGGATTCAGTCAAAGGCCGCATTTGAGGACATGTGGCCTTGAGGCCTCAGGTTCCCCACTCCTGGGGCTAGCTAAAGCTGAGTCACATATTTAAAAATAAGTTTTTGTGAAACAACCAAAAGTTTTAAAAAGGCTTAAAGTTTAAAAACCTTGAAAATTACCTGTTTATGATGAACAAGCTGCTTTCTGATCTTTCTGGAATATAATCTATCAAGACTACTGTTGCCTTTGGAAGATCGATTTAGGCTTTGAGTATGCAGGCTGTTGTTAATGAAACTCCACTGGTGACCTAACTCAGTGGGGGAAAAAAGCTCATTAATGGTTACTGATGAATAACCTTAGGAAACATGTAAATAATGCATGCATTATAAAGTTAAAATTTTAAGTATGCATGGAAGTAGCAAGGGCAGAGAGAAAGGGAAGGAATTTTCCAAAACTCCTAAAGGAAATAGTTATTTGGCAGAATTTTGCTAAAAAGACAATGTGACTTTTGCGTTGCTTGTGAAAACATTTTACATTTGTATCATCCTTCAACGTGTAAATAATTCTGAGTACTGATTTACTAATTGGTTGCCTTAGTTTCATTATATTATCATACTAGATGTATCATTAATCTCTAAAATTTCTATAGGTTTTAAACAGAATTAGTTGGCTGGCTTGATAAAAAAACAAAAATAAATAAATAAATAACTAAAGGCTCAGTTTCTCAAACTTTCTTCAACACAGAATCAATGGATTAAGAGCAAAACGTCCAGCTCAAAGAACAGTTTGTAGCTTCCTAAATAATCTTTCACAAAGATGAAGAAAGTGCTTGAAATAATTTGCCAAATGCACTACTTGCATATTTGGAAGACAATCACATGTTCAGAAAGCCTTACAGAAGATGATCAAGGTTTCAGTTTGCAAAACAGCAAAATGAACTTTGGGCTACTGAATTCTCTTTTGGTGCTCTTTCCACTATACCAGAAATATCAAACTCAAGGGGGCTCACATTTAGCACCCAAACTCACAAATGCTGCCCAACTACATAAAAAATGTTTTAACAAATAAACGTACAAGCAACACAATGATAATTTACGGTGTTTGAAGTCAATATGCAGTCCACATGAATTCACTCCTATTTGAGTTTGACACCACTATGCTACACTATAGTAAGGAAGATATGTAGTCAACAGTTGTAGTAACACTTCATCTAAAGGCCCAGAGTAAGGATCAAGTTAAACAACATGTTAATAAAAGTTAATTTCATGGTGTAACATTCCATTACAAAGGAGGAAATTGAATATTTTCTTATGTGAGGAAGAGAAGGTATTTTAAATCTATGAATGGAATTGCAAATTATTAAATTCTGCATTATAATTTATGATACTGTTTACTACTATAACTGCTTCCCTATTTTTGCCTTTAAATGTGGAAGTGTATAAAGTTTATTGTTTATCATAAACAAACAACAGGGGGAAAAAGTTGATGCATTATCTGTCTTCTTCACCATTCTTCCTAGTCTCAGGAACACAATCTAGACACCACTGAGGAATGTCTCTTATACTGTATATTTCTACTGACATTCCCAATTTCCCTTCCAATACCACTGGGATGGAGACTTATAGTCTCCATTCCTATTGTATAGACACTGAAACGATGTGGCAGCTGAGGTAACTTAGAAGTTACTTATTCAAAACCTCTCATTTTACTGATGAAGAAACTGTCTGGAAAGATTAAATGACTTGTGTATGGTTACAAAGTTAAGATAATTTACAATACAAAATGCTAATCAGGATTCAACACAAGGACTTCTGGTTCCAAATTCAACATTATTCCCAGTGTACAACACTGTCTCCCATCTTCACCTCAAAAACTATTATTGGCAACAAAAAGAATAAATAACAATGAGAACAACGAAGGAAAGAGAAGGACACCCTTTTTAACAGAGGGGGAACTAAAGGTACAGACTGTGGCACATACTATAAGCCTCACTTTGTGCTTAGTTTTATTAAACTTCAGTGTCTATGTAGTGCTTAGTTTTGCTTCCATGTTCACTTTAAAAAAAAAAAAAAAACAATTGTTTTAACAAATGGGCTCCCTTACAGAAGGACCTATTTGCCACCAAACTCGCTATTAAAATGTTTTTTGTACTATACGACCTAATTTTATTAAACCAAATTTTGAACAATGAAGTTTGTATTTTAGTTCTCCAGACCAGCTTGAAGTGCTGGGTAACTCTAAAATTACCACTCTATTCCCCTTAACATATTAATGTAAACATTTGATACCTGTCAGAAACCTCTCCCTTTCTTTACCATTCAAAGGTTTCTTGGCAGTTGCTGCCTCATCTTCAATGGTTGCAACATAATCTAGCAATCTGGACACTAGCATTACAACCCAACTGATCATGGGAATATCCAATACTCCTAGAAGACACAGACAAAAAACAAAGAAAGAAAACAAAGGAAAAAAAATGAGATTTCAGACTCATCAAATAAAACTATTAATAACATTTTTGAAGAGATAAGATAAAAAAGGAGAAAACAAACCTAATACATATCAATATTTTTACTGATAAAAGAATTAGAAGATGGAAAGCAAAATAAACAAATTATCACCACACTACAAAGTAAAAAATGTTCCCAGAAATATATCCTCAAAGACTTACAATTTCCCTTTCCAAGAATAAAAATTTGATAGATAAGAAAGGAAACAATATTATTAACTGTTGTTTCCTTCAGTCTGAGTCAAGAATATGGCTTTTGGCAATATCCTGAACATACACAGTAATATATTCTGTTTATTATAAGGCACGGAAGTATCTAATAATTAAAATAATACCTTCTGTGTGTCTGTGCATGGGCAAATGTGGTTGAAGAGGTGACAGTAAATTATCCAGGAGATTAAGCAAGCTTTCCAAAACTCCACTGTTACTAAGTGATCTTTGGCCAATGCAGGAAAGCAACATAAAAACCCTAAGGAAAAAAAATTGTACTGTACATATAAGACTAATAATTATCACTTTTTCTGCTAAGTTTTCTTGGTGTATCTATTTTGTACATGACAACTGAATACAATCAGGCCCAAGAATGATGAACGCTAAATGGTACAACAGGTAGAAAATGAACATAAATACTCCAAGATCAGGATCCAAATCCTGACCCTGATCCTGGTAAGCCATGTGACTTCCTAAGTCACTCTCTGGCTCAGATTTTCAGATTCCCCATCTGTCACAGGAGGGAATGGGTTACATGACCTCTAAAATTTCTTTCAGCAAAAAATCTACATATACTTTCTGACTAAAAGCAGAATACATCTATAATTGATGAAAGAAAATTAATTGTATTAATGAAATGCAGTTAAAAATAAGCACGTCTAATTTGATCTACAAAAGGTTAGTAATTAAGAACAACAAAAATAAAGATGGGGATGGGGGAAGAGAAGAAAGCAAAATTTTATACTACTTGGCTGATAAAGTAATAAAGGAAAAAAATAGTGAAAAAAAATCAGAATACTGGAGATTTTAGTATTTCTGATAACATTTAACAGTGAATATCTAAGGTAGACTTAAAAGTACTTATCTGTAAGTCAGTTAAATATAATTGACATAGTAGGAACTAAAGATAGCAAGAATAGACAGCTAACAAGCCATAGGTAAGGGATTACAAAGGTTAGGATGATTAAATCTCCTAAGGTAAAAGCCCTTAATATCAGGAAAACAACTTTCCAGGAAACATAATATGCGCTATATAGAATACAAAACTAAAGAATATCAAGTCCTAAACTCATAGTTCACACATAATGAAAGTGACTTGCTTAAGGTCACAAATGGTCAAAAGCAGAGCTAACACCAAAAATTATGTCTCCTAATTGCTAATCCAATAGTTAATGTGAGTCTAAGCTCTCAAAACTGAACAATTAAAAAAAGAGTAATGCCAATGACAGAAGAAAATCAGCTTATTCTGTTATTGTATTTTATAACTTGCCTGTTGGCACTGGAATTGGGAGGACAGGACAGGGAGTAATATCTAAGGAGGCTGTTAATATAGGGTGGGACCAGGTTGTGCAGGGCAGTGAAAGTTAATCAGAGGATTTTATTTTTTCATATTCCAGTCTACTTTCTGGAGAAAGAGAATGCGAGTAAAGGGCAGAAAAAAACAAACTGGCTCTGACAATAAGCCTCCCTGTGTCAATCACAAAGAGGATAAGAATAACCATATTATAAGTTTTACTTCCAAAGTTAAATTGTTTTCAATTTTACCATGTTTTGCACTATTATATTACTGTACATACACCCATAAGGTGAAGGATGTGATAGATGTTTAATATTTCAGTGTATATTTATTTTGTTTTTTTAAAAACCTCCAACACTTTTATATTTCTTTCTTTCAGCAATTCAAAAAGAACAATCACTTTAAATAGAGTCAAAGATGGGTTCTTTTATGGGAAAACATAGTTTTTATCTCTGCACCCCTTCACAGCAGCAGGAATGAATAATGAACAAAGTCAAACTTTAAAGCCAGGAAATGTATCTCCTTCCTCTAGATGCCTCAGATGACTCATTTTTTAGGAATCTCACCAGCCTTGACTGAAGGTTTAAACAACATTTTAAAGACCATGCTTACCAGCAGTTGTGATGCTTATTAAGCAGTTGTGATGTTTATTAATCTTCATTTCTAATGTGCTAAGTGATTCTTTCACCCTCTCCTCAGTTTCAATATAGTCTCCCTACATCAGACCATTGAAAACAGACCAACTGATTCCACTCATACTAGGAATGCCCAAAACTCCTGTCCTACCTGTCTTGAGGAAAGATCAGAAGCTGCTCTGAATTGTACAATTCCTGAAGGACATTAGAAAGAAACTGGCCCCACCATCTTTCGCCACCACAGAGCTGAACAAGTAGAAGACCAGTGTGCAAACGTATCTTTGGGGTTCCACTTATGCACAAATGTTTAAATAGCTCTTCACATGCCTGCGCATGAAACGTGTTTTGCAAAACTGAAGGAACTGAGTGTCCTGTTAAGAGAAGGAAACAAGATTGGTTACTCAATAAAAGGAAACTGGGAACAGACTATGAAGGGCTTAAGATGGCAAACATGGTGAATTTATATTTAATCTGAGAGGCAATAAGGAATCACAGGAATATACTGACTAGAAGAATCACATGTTCAAAAAATCATTTTGGTAACTATGTAAAGGAGTGTGAAATCTTGGAATAAGGTATAAATAAAGTAAATCAACCCAAAACCTATCATAATAGTTTGGGCAAGGATAATAAGTTGATAATTAAAGACATGAAAATTTCAGAAGAGAGCAATGAATATATCTTCAATTTTTTTTCTAAGGATGTTTTCAATAATCTACATCAAAGTAATTTGATTACAAAGATAATATATTGGAACATTGGAGTTAATATGTAAACTTTCAGATATCTATTAATATGCATAACACAATTCACAGACACAAGGACAAAGACTACAGAAACCTGTAACTACCAAAATAGGACAATGAAAACTTCTGTGTAAACATTTATCAACAAAATGAAATAACAATAGTAAGAAATATTACCATACAAAATTATATTCTCATTTATCCAGAACAGGGCCCCAAATTAGTCATATATAAGTTATAGCTCCAACACTAAAGGAGCAACCATTTTCCCAAATGTACTGATAAACTAAATCAAAGAAACAGAACACAAACCATTGGAAGAATGAAGAAGACTAAGTAAAGTATCCAGGAGATATCTGATGATTGTGCGCAACTGCTCAGTGGAGGACATTTGAATTAAATCTTTAGCTTCAGGAAGTTCCCTTAAGGTCTTCCTGCTTGCACCCAATGCTACTTTGAGCCTTTGTACTGCATGATGAGCTAAATTGAGTTGAAGTTGTAACTGAATACAGTCTTGATAGGCCGAAAATACTCTAGTGTCTTCTTCAACTGCCTTATCTGGCTTTCGCAGAAAATACTGTGCATTATTGGCACTGTTGAGAGGAGGAAGATCAATACTCTGCAAAAGGGTTTCCAGTCTATGACAAGCTAAATTGTACCTATGAAGCAAAAATGAAAAGTAAAATATTTTGTGTACATTTTTCCTTAAATATGCATTTAAAAACACATGCAAAGAATTATACCACAAAGAACACGTTAAAGTTATTGATGCCAAAGAAAATAAACAAAAATGAACACTAGTACTAATGAAAGAAACCTTAAACAAAATGTCCACCTAAACATTTCTGTAACTATGGGATATACATCATTTTTCTATATTTAAGCAATACATTTTTTTTTATACAAACATGTACCAGACAAAGGTATCACTATGCAAGTGCTCTTCTCTCCTTATCTTCATATGGTTCTCCCACCATTTAGGCCTGCCACTAAACTTTTCCTTCCCATTAATACCACCCTAGGTCCTGGCTGCCCAATGGCCAACTAGATGGACTGGTTTCTCACATAACTACTCATTTTGCTGAACATAACCTTATTTTAATATGGTTCAACATTGAGGAGTTTTGATGAGTGGCCCTCAGAAGGCAAAAGTTCAACACCTCTACTCTAGGTCTTACTTATATTTCTTGCTTCCATTCTCCACAGACACCAAACAATAGGTCTACTGATGTAAAGTTCTGAGCCTTACAATTTGCCATCCAATTAACTTTATGTGTTGTCTTTGTTCAAATACACTATAAGCTCCTGAAAACAGGGATTATCTTATTTTCCTTCTTGCACATTTACCACTTATCATAATGGTTGGCATACAGTAAATACTTAATAAATGCTCATTCATTGATTCCAGTATTTTACGTTCATATTAAGTAACACTTTAAATATCTCCCACTAACCTGCATTGTATATCTTCTTGCAAGGCAATCATCATTGCTAAATGTTGATCAATTTCTGGTTGATTGGAAGATTCACTTTCTCCTCTTAAAGGATCATGCATTAACTTTAGTTCACTCTCCCATGGCAAGATGTAGGTATGTCCATAATAAAATCCTAATGGGATTTTTGCTCTAGCATTAGTACTGCCATACCGACCAATGACAGTGATCTGAAAGGAAAAACAAATACCTGCCACAATAAACATTTTAGAAAAATAGCATTCACTAAATATACAATAAGTCTTTAATTGATCATCACTATAATAGGTAATATAGGTTGCCAGAAACATTTAGGGAACAAACAATTCATTTAATTCTATGGGGAAAATGTAATAAAATGAAAAAAAATTATTTCCCTTTCTTTTTAATTTCTTTCAAGTATTTTTTTTTACCTTCATAAACCTGCATACAGGAGGTGGTATTAAGTCATGAAGAATTAATGAATGAGTGCTAATATCTGTAGCAACTACCAATCGCCTTCCATCCACCTCTTCTCCTAATGTCCAGATATCAATTGATAAAGAGGCCAAGTCTCCACAAGTGGGAATCAATACATCTGTCAAGAGTACAGGTCTGCCAAAATCTAAGGTCACAAATCTCCTTGCTCCTATAAAAAATAAAGAACAGTTGCCTGAAAAACACCACCCACCAATCAATTAACCAAAAGATTCACTAAAGGAAGGCTTAGTGAATTATTTTAAGAAAAAATTGTATAAAACTATTTAATAAGCTATAAACTCATTAAATAATGGAAAAGAATTTGTGAATTTGCCAGTTATCAATAAATAATTCTCTAAAGCCCATGACAAATTTTATTTTCCAACTGAAAAACCTAAATAATTTAAATTTCTTACGAGTAAGATTACTGATGAAGAGGCAATTCACATACTTTCTTAACAGCATAACAGAAGTCTGGAAGAATATCATCCATGTTTTGCAATGAAGCAATTTATGCAAACTAATTATCTTAAGAAATAAAAGTAAAATCCTTCCGGCTTAAGACCAAGTTTAAAATAGATTAATATCACAGTTTTAGCAAATAAAGTTCTGAATCTAATTAAATTCAACCAACATTTTAGTGCCTACTATATGCAGGAAGAAGGTAAGTATACAAACACAGGAAAGACAAATCCTTATCCTGAAGGAACTGAAAAACCTAGTGTAGGTATTTAACAAGTAAAAAGGTAGCAAATCATATCCAGCACTTTTAATAGATAAACATTTTCTTAATTCTGCAGATCACTTTTCCACTTCTTTACCATTTTAAAAGAATATACACAGTACATAATAATATTTTAGGTTACTATTAAGTGGCAATATAAATACCATCTACTAACCCACACGGTACATTTTCCTACAAGTCAACCATCATTATATGGATCATCATTTTCAAAGAATTTGAATGAAATAAAACTTGCTTGCTATATTTTTCATGTTGTACTACTTGTGTGGCAATACTGTATACACTTGTAGATACATTAACTTTTTTTAAGATGTACATGAGCAGTAAGTGCACACTTTGGCATGGGCAAAGAACAAAAATAACATAGCAATGAATTCTACCTCCAAAAAACAGGAGTTTGGAAAATGTGAGGTTATCTTATATCATCATGTTAGGATCTCGGCTGATTCTTTCCTCATATGTAAAAAGGAAGGGGAGGAACCAGAAGGTCCATTTGAGCTTCAAATTTATGTTCTTTACTCTGACACAAGGAATTGGCCCACAGCAAGCCAATGTGTTAACAATGAGTTTAGTACTTCTTATACAGCGTACAGTAGGCGATGATGAATGCTTATTGGTTGAGGGATGGAGTAGGCTGCCTTCCATTCAAAAAGAAAGATCCTCCTACTGTCAATCTAGCTGCACAGATTGCAGAATGTCAGCCATCAATTGAAACCAAATTTTCATTTTCTTAATTCTATTTGCTAAATTTTGATCATGAACAAAGTTTGTGTAGAAATGAAGTCAGCTCTCTCCAAAGACTATTTGCCCCTGATCCATGGCACTCTTGCTTTATTTGGTGAGCAACCGGCCTGCACCCAACCAACCTCTTTTATCTTTGTAGATCCTTACTACACAAAAGCAAATGAGATTTATTTACAAAAAACCAAAGGGAAACTAAATTATTATAAAAATTCCCTAATATATTAAGTCTTAAAACAATTGACAAAACAGAAATGTTCAATACTTTAAAGAGTTATGTTACCTGAATGCATTCGCTCTATAATAATCGACTGGTGGGGTGGAGGTTGTAGGAAATGTGAAGCATGAGAAATTGCTAGAGCAAGGCCCGTTCCAAGCGGTGTCTAACAGTGAAAAAGACAGAAATCATGTTCAAGACTTGCCTAATCTGTTAAAATAACATTAAAAAAGATAGGCTATAGAATATAATTTCTTGATTTACATTTTAATGTGTTTCACACAACTTACTATATTACACTTCAAAAATGCTTCCATCTAGTTACAGAATTGGAAACAAATTGTCTTCTATTAAAAATTATGAATACTTAAGACCATGAAAATATTTAATCTTTCAAAACTACGATCAATTACCGTTCTAGATTTGTTTGCACTTTTATTATGTGCAGCAAGATTGACAGTGGGAGGATCAATAACTGAGCCTGGAAAGAGCTGTGCAAGTTCTGCATTGATCACAACAGATACAACTTCATTTGGTGGAGTTAGTGGTGGAGTCATGAAGAGTGGAGTTGTTTTTGGAGTCGGTGGAATAACATCAGATGGATGAATGAAGAATCCTGGTGCTGCCACTGGATTAGAAGGCACAGAGTTGTGAACAGGCCCCACTGCTGATGCAGCAGCAGCTGCTGCTGCTGTAGTCTGATGTAATTTGGCTTCCAATTTAGCTTTCTATAAAGAACAAGCAGAAAGAGCAAACGTGGATTAAACTTGCTTGAGTATGTACTAAATACAGACAGTGCACTCTCACACATTAGCCACTACACCACCAACCTTAGTTCAAATAAATTGTTCATGAAAATGAGGTTGACAATAAAGCAAATATTGTTAGACAAATATAAAATATTTAATGAAAGTTTTATTTTACATAAGATCCTCACTTTAAATAAGTCAATATTTAACTGAAGTTGACTTCAAAGAAAGTAAAAGTAATATAAACATTTTTAACAAAATTATTTTACAACATTCCCCAAAAATTACGCAAGGGAGTTGTAAAGGATGGGGAATTTAGGGGTGGAAGAGAAAAGCTTAGAAGTGAAAGCAGAAGTGAGAGGGAAGCTCTGTTCAGAACAAATGAGCAGAAACAGAAATATCATTTTCATGTAACAAATTTTTGAAAACAATGCAACTTTAAATTTTGGCATCTTATACTTTTAAATAAAATTAAATAGCTAAAGCATACTTTGCAATTTATACTGATGTTTAAGTAAACATAATGCAAATTGCCATTAAACACAGACAAATCATGAGTGCCTTGAGAACAGAAATTTGCCTATCATCTAGGATCTTAACACAACAGTTTAAATTACACAAGTAGCAAGGTGATTCCCTTCCAAGGTGCATGAAGAGAGTACTACTACCATTCCCTCATACACACACTCAATAGAATCAAATAAATTAATTAATGATTTCAGAGATTATAAACTCATATTTTACACTGACCATCCAAGTTATTCATAACGCATATGTTATTTAAGCAAGTATTACAATTAGCTCATCTCAGTTCCCTCACTTCCTTTGATGAGGAAGAATGGCCAATTTTATTTCAGGACTTTTTCTCAGCTTTTGAAGTTTAGAGACATCATAAATAAATAGCCAAAGAGTCTCCAACCTGTTGCTGAAGCTTCAAAAGCTGCTGCTGTTTCTCTTGCAGCACCTGGAGCTGTTGCTCAGCTGAAGCCATTGCATGAGAGAGAGACTGCAAAGCTACCTGGGCTGCTGAACTCAGGGCGGTCGAAGCTTCCCCAACAGTCCCCGAGGAGAGGCCGCCTACTGCGGGGGTAACCCCGAAGGAACTCACTGGCATAAGACAAAAAACAACACACACAAACAAGGATGAAGACAAGGTTCAAAGAGTAATTATTTTTAACAAATCTGAATATAAATAAGTGAAAGAAAATTGCTATTTATCCAGAATTATAACAGCAAACATGAATGTCCATAACAGTTTGATGACATACAAGGTAATGTATATGTACCAATGGAGAACTTTTAAAATATAAAGGTTCCTTCTAAATTCAAAAATAAAAAACCTAAAAGTATATGAAGGTAAGTACAATATCAAGTAATTTCATTCTCTTCTTCTTTAAATATGGTAAACTGAGTTAACCAGAAATTTGTTTTTAAAAAAGAATCACTCCATTTCCTAATCATCCAGTACAAATGGGACCGTATCAAAGTTGGTTTTTATTTTTTTTAAGTTATACCAAAACATTAACCCTGTGCAACAATAAACAAAGCAATAAAGCCTACTATTTATGTAGTTTCTGCTGATAAAGAAAAAACTCCCTGAACCTATCAGATAGAGACTACTCAGAAAAAATACCTTAACTAAATGTGGGAAAGTAAATTTAGCGTTATTATTGGAAATGGACACAGTGAGTAGAATTCTCTGGAGTTTTAGTTAAGAGAGTTAGGTTCAGATCCTAATTCAAGACACTTCATAGCTGACTGACCAGAATAAAGTAATTTAGCCTCTAAAAGACCAATTTCCACATCCATAAGAAAAGGGAAAATATTACTTGTACTAGTCCCCTCACAGGTTATGTAAATAACCCTTAAAGTCACAAATGTAAGTTAAAACCTAATTAAAATCTCTAAAGTGCTGGTGTCAATGACTACATTTATCAATATCTTGAGTGGCAATTCGACTTGAGATAAGAGTCATATTACAGATAATAAAATAGCTGTTATACTGAAGTTCAAACTTTACAACAAATAATTCCAGACAATAAAATGTCAGCAAAATAATCAAAATAGACAGCTCCTCAGCAGTTACTGTGAATAAAATCTGAAGCATGCCTTTTACTACTGAAAAAAAATATAAACTATTTTTCAGTACTAAAAACAATCCTAGACATTGTACCTTCAATGTCTGTGGGACGAAGCACTTTTTTAACTGCTTATGTGACAATCAATTCAACTGTATGGATAATTCAACAAAAAGAACAGCCCATTGCCTCACTGAAATTAGTTCTCTCTTAAAACAAATATACTTTGCTTGATCTTAATTACATTGCCCTTGTCTTCTGATAAATAAGGTACTCAAAAAGCCATAGAAAGAGTTAATGGTTGGTTCTTCAGGAAATAAAAGGTGTTTTTAAAGATGACCTGATGGAAGGTTGGAAAGATCTACAAGTTTATAGAGGGTCCAAGTCCTCTTAAAGAAAGGTTACAAATATTCTCAATGCCAATTATTAAAGTTCCAGTGAAAATTGAGGAAATAAATAATTCTAATCCCTCCAGTCATCCACACAGTCAATTGCTGAAAAGTCTAAGCACTAACACTGTAATATAACGCTGACATTTCACCAAAATAAACTGCAGAAGTACTTTTGCTTCCTCTATCTGATCATGGTAGTAAGAGGGGAAAAAGATCATTTGAATGTTTAACTTGCTTTACTCAAGACTCACAGTTAAAAACTGAAACAGTTTGGCATTATGAGGTGCACTCTTGCTAGCCTGCTGTGCCTGCAGCATTATTTTATAGGTATAGATCTCAAAATTAACTTGGCATATCCTTATTTGCACTCACATGAAACTTGTCATCTGAAAGTAGATAATACTTCCAGAAAGAAATACAAGTCAAGAAAGAAATGCAAAGGGGAATATGGCTAATATTTTGTTACAAAATTTCAATGTATAATAATTCCTTTAAAAAGAAACAAAGTACAGCAAAAACATACACTGCTTCACACCAATTTAAAAGAATTCTTTTTCACCCGAAGAACTCTTTTAAAAGTCATATACTAAACACAGTAAGATAAATGTGACTTCAGCAATTTAAAATAAATGAAATATATTTAGTCATAAGTACAGACATCTGATGACAGTTTGAATAGAGGTAAAAAGTAACACGATGTGATGATGAGAGGAATTTTCTTCAGCCATGAAAATGACACAAACAAGATCTATTCTCTTCAAAACAGCCCTCTGGATAAACACATAATTTTCTGTTCCATAAAAAGGCATAAAACTTTATTTCTCTATATAAGCTTATATAAAAAATAATAAAGAGTGTATATACCAGTAAACGTACTTGCATCATCCCTTTCTATCCTTGTTCCATCACTGGTTGAAACACAAGAAAAGTGCAGAGGTTCAACTTCGAGGAGTCCAGTCAGAGAAGTGAAACTACCCTCAGCAGCTGTGCAGCTACTAACCTTGCCATTCCCTACAACAGAACAAGGCTTAAGTTCCATCATATACAATGACAAATTTAAATGTTAAAAAATAAAAGCAGTAAACTATTCAACTTGTTGCCCCAGACAATGAAATTAAGGGCTTTTTTTTTTTTTTTGCTAGTTAAAAATTCCTGCTGTAATATTGTGATATACAACAGAATTTTAAAATAAGTCATCCTTTGTCTTCTCCAATGGATATGTCCGCTACGGAATGGAAATTGCATGGATAATACAGGCTAATAGTCATGATAAGATTTTGTCAGGTGAGGGTTAGAATTGCTACAGTAATAAAACAAAAGACAAATTTAAGTGCCACATAATGTATTATATGAATGTTACAAATAATAAAGGCTATAAATCAGAGGACAAAGAGATTATTTGTATCTTAGGTAGCAGAGATGTAATTTCTATACAAGAGACTATATCTGAATGGGGTACAATGGATAGGACTTCACTAGTTTTAAGTTTTGTGCATAATTGGGTGGGGGGAGGGGATTTGGGGATGGGAAATGTTGTTTGAGGTGGAGAGAAGGAATTAGTAGTAATATATTATAAATAAGGATAGGGGCCCAAAATGAATGAACTGGACCTTTTAAAGTCACCCTAAGGGAATTTGCATTTTACGTGAAAGAAGTCAGATAAATTTTTTAGCATGAGAGATGTAAAATCAAAATAACGTTTCAGTGAAATTGATCAGGATATATACATGATGAATTCATTATAAGGCTAGAGAAATTAGGGTGTGACAGTTTAAAAGTAACTGAATGTGCCCTTGCAAACTTTTATTAAAACACCTACTGTGCATAGATATCACTGAACCAGGCACTGCTGAAGAGCTTAGATATGAGACAAGAGGAACATTGTAAAGAAACAATCAACATGATTCAGGAAATGACTGGACATAGGGTGAGAAAGGAAAAAAAATTTAAAATTCTTTTAAGTTTTAAGGCTTGGTTACACTGAGCAAATACCTGGTACTATTAGCAAAACCATTAAGGAGAGGAAAGCACTGTGGGAAGGAAAATGATTAATTTCAAACAATACTGAATTTGGAGTGACAGCAGAACAAGTGGAGAAATAAATTGCTTCTACTTCTTCCTGCTGACCCCTTACTCAATCCCACCTTCCACTTTTACTTATTTAAAAAAAAATCACCTCGACCATCAGAATATGACTTCAATATTATATGGATCCATATAATATAAATCACAAAGATCCTTGAGTTTAACTGTAGGAGGATATCTCTAGCAAGCTAATAGACACTTCATCTTAGATGTCTATTAAGGTGGGTCAAAGCTGACTATTTTTTCTCCCTTACCTTCTGCAGCCCATGAGTTAAAAGTCTTGTTAGTCATACCACATAATTACCTCACTCAACATTCTTTAGCAATTCCCTATTTTTCTCTAGGCTACAATGCAAAACCCTGACTCTTAAAGACTTTTACAATACATCCCCAACAAACTGCTGTTCGAATTTCATCTCTTCTTCACACACATTTACTATAAAAATCACAAGGTACCTTTTCTGGGGTAAGTGCCACTCCACCTTTTGCTTCTGGTTGAGAAATATAAAAAAGACTGCATGTAGGATCTTAGGCTTCCTAAACAGCCCAATTTAAAGTGAAATGAAACCAGTCCAAACAGGTTTTCATCAGTAATTTACATGTATCAGATTATGTAATAAAAACTCCTCTCCTTTCATACCCCTCATGGAGTTACTTTAGGGTTTTCTGCTTTTATTCTGTCATAGTAATTTAATAATAGAGGATTCAGAGTCAGAGAATCTGGATTCAAACAACTCTGCCAATCATGTTCACACCAGCTGACAATACTTTGGAGATAAGTTTTCCCTTAAGGAAAAGTGGAAGAGGAAAATGAAATGGATGATGAATGGCAGAAAAAGTAGAATTAAACAATGACATTTTCATCAATCTATAATCAGCTTAAAAATCTAATTAGCTCCATGGTTAGGAAAATTCAAACTCAGTTTCATCAATATTAAAGATTTTTGGGTTATGTTTTTAAATGATGATACCTGAGAGGACATCTGAGAGATCAATTTCATCTGACTGTACACTAATACTGCTGTTGTACACATTTTTACAAGAGGAACCACTCATCTCCAAATCAAAGAGAACTGGATCAAATGGTGAGCTATATAATCCGTATCTGAAAAAGAAAAAATGAATAAAAAGATTTCCACAAATGAAACTTCATTTATACCTCACTTAGGGCAATTTTAATCTCTTGTTACTTGTCTACATATGATTGCTCCAACTAAAATGCAAGATACAAATTACAGATATGATGGCTAAGTCTCTATTCTATTTCCCACAAGATCTAAAGCAATGACTTGTACATAATGGATGTTGGAACAAATTTTTTAAATGAATGAAAAATGAAAAAACGCAAATTAAGATCTCCTTTCAAATTTGAGAGTTCTAGTATATGCCTCTGTAAAATAGAACTCATAATTGATATAATTTTACTTCTTAAAAATTTATTTTTCAGAATATCTAGTTTTCATTCTATAAATATTTATTTCTTTTCAAATGAGAAATTTAAGAAAATATTTTCTAGTTGAAATACAATACAACTCTTAAGATTTGATTCATAAAGCCTTAACTTACAAAAAAGTTGCTATTTACTCATATTCCATGTAGCCCAGTTTAATGTAAATATTCTATTTTTTAAAAACCATAAAAGTTCAAAAGAGTACTTCTTTGTTCTCTTCTTAGCGTGGGCAGTACTAATATCTAAGTTTACATGCCAAACACATCTAAAGTCAGTTGTTTAGAACACAGGAAATAATGTCATCATAGAAATCACGTATATTTGTGTGTGTGTGCGCACGCGCGTGCGTGTGTATCTCACTACATTTTATGTATATACATATGGGAGAAGGAGGGAAAAAGGGGTGCTGTACCTGGCAGGCACATGCATGCTTCTCAAGCCAGGCTACAAATGAGGAATATAGTGAGATGCTGTCCTCCTAGCCATAATTTGTAATGATTATTGTACAGGACTACCAAATTTTAAATTAGTATATTAGGAACATATTTCTCTCACTCCCTTCAGAAGGGAGACTGCCCCCACTCTGGGGCCTGTGTTTCACCAGTATGAGCAAGATAGGGACTGGCCAAAAGGAGGAAGAGAAGGGCCTCTGAGGTAAAGAACAACACTGAGAGAAAATTGGGAACATGGAAAGACTCACACAAAATAATGAACAGCAAAACAAACAGAACCAAGAGAACGTTATATACAGTAACAACAACATTGTTTTAAGAATGACTTTGAGGGACTAAATCATTTTGACTATTAAAAATTACCAAATTAACTATAAAGAAAATATGAAGACACTATCTGCATCCAGAGAAAAAACCAATATATAGAAATATGTATAGAACAACTTTACACACACACATCCTATTTATGGCTAATGGTGGCCCTCCTGCGGGGGAGGGGAGAGAATGCACATAATTTTGTACATACTGAAAGGAACAGCAAGCTGTACATAGTAGATTTGCAGTGCAATCTTTTTTTTGGTGATATGTTATAGAAATGCTTGCTTTATTCCATAAATTCAAAACTATTTTTCTTTTAAATGAAGGGGAGGGAGATTGTCTTCTGCAAATCAAACCCTGATAGGACACTCTTAGACTTTGAGTCCGATCTCTTGTTAATGCTATTCCTTTTCTTATGCCAGTCTGGGAAGTTGAGACTTCTCATATCTCATTCCATTGCAACCCTATCACATATTCTAGGGTTTCTTTCTTTTCTGGCCTCCTACTACAGAATCAAGTCATCTAATGATTTCTATTCTACATTCCTGTCCCTAAAGTAAGTATAAAGATAAATCATAACGAGAAGCTTGGTATAGTGCATAAAGAACTGGCCTCTGTGTCAACAAGATCTGCATTTAAGGTCTGCCACTGATACTTATTGGCTTTGTGTCATAGATGAGTCATTAATTTTTCAGGACCTTAGGGAATGCTCTAGAACTTGTTGCTATTAAGTTTCCTTCCCTAACTCATTTTGCAGATGAGGAAGTGACTTAGCTAGTAAGTGTCTGAGGCATTCAAAAATTAATTAAATTAAGGAGATTTTCAAATCAAACCTAAAAGGAAGCAAATTACTGATTTTAAGTACCTGGTTTGAAGTAAAGCCTCCATCGGTGTTAACCTTTCCTGTAATTGCTTGGATACTGCAGTGAGCAAAGATGCACAAGCAGTACTGCAGCCAGCCAGATCCTCATCTTTAACGTAATTCAACAAGACAAAATACCAGTACACAGATCCTAAAAACATAGGAAAACAGAGGGTTACACAGTTTTGTGGTAAAGTCAGACTCTGTACTGAGTGCATCAACAAAGAACCTTAGCGGACTTATAATCTGCTGTTCAGAGTAAAAGGAAAAATATATGAAAAGAAACAAACCACATATAAAGCCCTTAAAAGGATGAGAATGAGCTACATTAGATAGTCTTTGTAAATAGATAAAATCATTAAAGCCAAAATACTACTGGAAAATAATGACAATGCTAAGAAAAAACAATGCCAAATATCCAGTGACAAAATAAAAAGTAATGTAACAAATGCTATTGCTTTTTTTTAAAGAATATTGAGGGGAGGGAGGGCCAGAGCCAAGATGGTGGAGTAGAAAGATGCATATACTCTAGTGCTTCCCTCACAGCCCACAAAATACCTGTAAAAAATGACTCTCAACAAATTCTAGAGCAGCAGAAGCCACAGAACAAGAAACTGAAAGAGGTTTCCAGCCAAAGGTAACCTTGATGGTCCACAGGAAAGGTCTACCTCATGGGACACTGAGCAGAGAGAAGCCCTGCCCTGGCAGCATGGCACTGGGAAGAATAGGACTTGAACAGACCTCTGGGGCAGAAATCCCAGCAGGGAGGGTCCCAGATCCCTCAACCCACAAGCTACAAAGAAAGCTACAAAGGTCAGTGTGGGAGGGTTTTCCCAGATGGGACACAGGGGAACAGAGTTCCCCCAGCACTGGCCTCAGGTGGTAGTGGTGGCAGCAGCAGCAGCAGCAGCAGCAGGCTGCAAATGGCTACAGAGAAGCAGCCTGGGTTCATTGTCCAGGCAGCTCAGTTTGAAGCCTCTGGGGGAAATCAGCAGCTGATCTGAACCTCAGCCCTCAGTGGCAGCCCTGCCCCCACCCAAAACCCCTGGGGCAATACAGTTGCTGATCTGAACCTCAGACCTCAGTGGTGGCTCTGCCCCTACCCAAAGCCCCTGGGAGAGTTGAGTAGCTGATCTGAATCTCAGCCTTGAGTACAGTACTGGGGAGAGGAGAAGCACTGGGACCCTCCTATTGACAAAGGATTCAGAAATCAAGTAACTGCCGGGAAAATGCCCAAAAAAGGGAAAAAAAATAAGACCCTAGAAGGTTACTTTCTTGGTGAACAGGTGTCTCCTTCCATTCTTTTGAATGAAGAAGAACAATGCATGCTGTCAGAGGAAGTCAACGCCGCTGCCTCCAGTACCTCCAAAATGAATATGAAATGGGCTCAGGCCATAGAAGCTTGAAAAGCATGTCAGCAGCTGCTGAGAACCAAAAAATGCTGACGAAAATAACACCTTTAAAAAGAGGCTAACTCAATTGGAAAAGGAGGTCCAAAAAGCCAGTAAGGAGAAGGAGGCTTTAAAAAGCAGAATTAGCCAAATGGAAGAGAAGGTTCAAAAGCTCACTGAAGAAAATAGTTCTTTAAAAGAGAGTGAAGTTCAGGGAAGCTAATGACTATGAGACAAACCAAGAAGTTAGAAAGCAAAACCAAAAGAGTGAAAAAACAGAAGATAATGTGAAACACCTCATTGGAAAAACAACTGACCTGGAAAACAGATCCAGGAGAAACAATTTAAAAATGATGGGGCTACCTGAAAGCCATAAACAAAAAAAGAGCCTAGACATTATCTTCCATGAAATTATCAAGGCAACTGCCCTGATATTCTAGAACCAGAGGGCAAAATAAATATTGAAAGGATCCACCAATCACCTCCTGAAAGAGACCTGAAAAGAGAAACTCCTAGGAATGTTGTGGCCAAATTTCAGAGTTCCCAGGTCAAGGAGAAAATAGTTGCAAGCACCTAGAAAAAAACAATTTGAGTATTGTGGAAATACAATCAGGATAACACAGGATCTGGCAGCTTCTACATTAAGGGATCAAAGGGCTTGGAACAGGACATTCCAGATGTCAAAGGAACTGAGATTAAAACCAAGAATCACCTACCCAGCAAAACTGAGTATAATACTTCAAGGGAATAAATGGTCATTCAATGACATAGAGGACTTTCAAGCATCCATGATGAAAAGATCAGAACTGAAGAGAAAATGTGACTTTCAAACACAAGAATCAAGAGAAGCATGAAAAGGTAAACAGGAAAGAGAAATCATAAAGGACTTTCTAAAGCTGAACTGTTTACATTCCTACATGAAAAGATAATCTTTGTAACTCTTGAAGACTTTTCGCAGTATTTGGGTAGGTGGAGGGATTATACATACATACAACACACACATATATATAGAGAGAGAGTACAGGTTGAGATGAATCAGAAGAGATGATATCCATAAAAAAAAGATAAAATTAAGGGGTGAGAGAGGAAAATATTGGGAGGAAAAAGGGAGAAATGGAATGGGGCAAGCTGTCACTCATAAAAGAGATAAGAAAAATCTTGTTCAAAGGAAGAGAAAAGGGAGGAGATGAGAGAGGAAAAGTGAAGCTTACTCTCTTCACATTTGGCTTAAGGAGGGAATAACATCCTCACTCAATTTGGTATGAAAATCTATCTTACACTATAGGAAAGTAGGGGAGAAGGTGACAAGTGGGATGAGGGGGATGATAGGAGGGAGGGCAAATGGGAGAAGGGAGCAACTAGAAGTAAATACTTTTGGGAAGGGACAAGGTCAAATGAGAGAGTAAAAAAAAAGGAGGAAACAGGGTAAGATGGAGGTCAATACAGTTAGTCTTATACAACATGACTATTATGGAAGTCTTTTATAAAAAGACACATATATAGCCTGTATTGAATTGTTTGCCTTCTCAGTGGGGATGGCTAGGGAGGGAGGGAGAGAGAGAAGTTAGAATTCAAAGTATTAGAAATGAATGTTGAGAATTATTATTGCATATAACTGGGAAATAAGAAATACAGGTAATGGGGTATAAAATTTTATCTTGCTCTACAAGAAAAGAGAGAAGATGGGGATAAGGAAAGGGTGCAGTGTGATAGAAGGGAGGATACAGTGAGGGAAGGGAGAAATCAGAATGCAAGATATTATGGGGTGGGAGGAGGGGAGAGATGGGGAGAAAAATTGGAACTCAAAATTTTGTGGAAATGAACATTGAAATCTAAAAAAAATAAATTTTTAAAAAATGGAATATCTGAAACCATTATCAAAATTTATTATCTGAGGTGATAATGAATGACAAAAGGCATTTATATCCAATACCTCAGAATGACACTGACAACTCTTGAAGACTATGTAGGAGGAACACAAGCTCTTCTAGGTCTTACCCAAGCTAGGAAGAGATCTGAGCATCAACTGAGTTAACTACAGAGAGGCTTCTCGTTACTATATAAGTAAACGCTTCACCCAGATTGACCCAAGGATCAGGCAGTTTCATAAAATAGCCCATATTCCCATGTAGAGCCCTTCTTTTTCTGAAGTAACAATGACAAAGTAACAGCGAACAGGACAGAAGATGATAATATTTAGAAAGCTTTTGGTCTATTTATAAACATTAACACTACGTACTAACTCTAAATGTGAAATCTATCTCTAATAATTTGCTGGAGGAACTAAACTACACTGATTTGAACAATCTCACTAAAAAAGGAAACCAGAAAAGATGGAAGTTGCAGAAAAACATTAAAGACAGTTCACAGGTTTTCCAGAACAGGGGAAAAAAAGGCATTGGCAAAATTTGTTTCATGGAGTACCCAACAGCAACAGGGAGCATCATGTCACCTTGGTTATCTCCTATTGCATGATGAACAGAGGAAACTAGACCATTAGGAATATCAACTAAAGTACTAACATGTTCAAACATAGAGGCTGAAGAAAGAAACAACTACTGAAAATTTAATTAAGTATAATTATTACCACCATAATAAGCCCCTTGATGATCAATTATCAATAGAAGCTTGAAAAAGTCTCAAAAGTCTTTAAGGCCATGGAAGATGTGCTATGAAATGTCTAAATTGAAGATGCACTCTGTATAAATAGTGAGGGTCTCCAGATAGTCATATTTACAGATGATATCATATGGGAACACTAAAGAATCAACGAAATCCTTGGCCATTCAAAAGCTTGGCCCGGTAACTGATTCAGGTAATAGCAAGAGGATGACAAATACACACTGCTCAGACCACTACATACAACTGGATGGATAGTAAGTACATCCATACACATATCTTAAGCACCGCAGGTAGACAATGAATAGAAATGAGTTTCAAAATTAAAAAGGGGAATAGGTTAGATCATGTATGTTAAAAGTATAATGTGCTGAAAATGATTCACAGCTACTCCCTGATTGCAAAGCAACTTTTTTTCAACAGTACTATTTAGACAATAACACAAGTATATCTTACAAATCATCTAATCGTAGACCATAAGTACTTTGACAAAAAGGATTTTTTTTTCTTTTGTCATTGAATCAACAATGCCAGCACAGGTCTTATACGTAGCAGGCACTGAAAAAGTGATTATAGAATGGCAAATAATTCAAAGAGCAAGAAAGGATGTTACAACAATTTAGAAACATCATCTGTACAAAAATGGAGTGAAAGACATAAAGATATAGCTAACAAGAAAAGAAGACAAACCAGTCATATCTCAAGAGCACAAATGAACAACTGGGAAGATCATGTGTTTATCACTTTGCACAAAGTAAAAAAAGGTCTAGTCAACTATTTTGGGAATTCTATTTCCTACCAAAGAATCACAAAAAGAAATAAGCAAGGGAAGGATGGGTGATGATATGTACCCATGCCAATTAAGTTTTCAATCCCAAATATGGAGATAATCAGCAGAAAAAACGAATGACAAGATTTTATTTTTCCTTTCAACTCTGAGAGGAGTTAATAACCACTGAGAGAGTAATAAACAAACCAAAAAAAGGAGAAGAAAATAAAAGAGAGCCAATGAAGAGAAATGGAAAGCAAAAAAAAAAAAAGAACAATGGAAAAATAAACAACACTTGGAATTTTTTTTTAATTTTAGAAGGTTTATTTTCACATACCACCAGTAGCAGCTGCAGGTAAAAGTGGCATATTGTCAAGTAAAGCCTTCAACAGAACAGATCCAAATCCTGGTTGACTTGGGTCACATTTGCCATTGCTATCAAAACAAAAATAAAAACATACATTTGAGTAACACTGTGATTGTAGAACACAGGATTCAGAACTCAGGAAGGGGATTTTAAAGAGATTCTCTAATCCAATCTCAAGAAAACTGAAGCCAAGGATGTTAACTGACTTGTCCAAAGCATTCCCAAATAGTCTAAAGATATTTTCAGCCAGTTCTAAATCTATAATTCTATGATACCAATACTAACTCCAAAATGTGTTTAGGTATAGATCTCAAAGATTTAGTTTATGACAAGAGAAAAATTTTATCAGGTTCTAAGGTCATGTTCAACGGTAGTAGTACCTGTCAGGATATCTAGCATTCCAAATACTGTTTCTAACCTTTTAATTTCTTATTCAACCACTCTGATCAAAAGAGATATTCAAAGAGATCAAAGAGATATTCAAAAGGAAGGTATTTTAGTATCCTTTAAGCCCCTTATCTCAGCAAACCAAATAAGTAAATAGGGGTTGAAAGGAAAATGCCTATGGTATTTTCTGCAAATCAAGGGCAATAAAAAAAATTCTATACAACATAGGACACGGCTTCCACACCTAAAGAGACCTATCCTAGAAACCTTAGTCTTTTTTCCAGCTTTACAGAATCACCTCATAATGGACAGAACCACAGGTAAGGTCTGAAAATAAAAGATGAAATAATATCAAGTTTCAATATATACTACTTTTCTCTAGGAGCTTAAAATCCTCATTGGCCTACTAACCTTAGAGGTTAACACACATTCATATAAAATTAACAGTTTTACTGTACCCATAATGTACTTTCAAACTGGCCTTTAAAGAAAATTACATAGATCAAGCAAAAAAAACCCCAAGGAATCAAATTCCAAACACCAGAAGTAACCCCCCCAAAATACCACAAACTTAACATAATTTTCATGTATGACAGAATTAATATGTAGGAAGATTAGAGAAAAAAGAAAAAATGCCTTTCATCTCAACTTTGGAAAGATTTCTGATTATGCTCCTCAAGGTTTACAAATTAATATGACAGGGGCTAGCTCTATGTTTCACTAGAGGACCATAATCAAAACAAGTGGTGTGATTCAGACCCCATGAAATATAACAAAGGGTTATCTGCAAAAAAGAGTCATGGGTCAAGTACTACTTAATATTACTAATAATGACCTCATCTGATGATTTGACAGAAAACATGCTGACTTGTTGAAACATGGGACAAGATTATATATAACAGCAGAAGAGTACTTTGGAAACAAATAAAAAAGTAAAGGTAAACATGATAAAGGAAAACACACTCTGTACCCCAACCTAAGCAAATCTATGGTTCAAATTCCCCCACCTACCCCTCCAATAATGATCATACGCACTACACAACTGAAGGCACTGTACATGGCAAAATTTATACAGTTCTGGGTTCCACAACTTAAGACAGACGTGGAAAAACTTGGAGAGGGTTCAGAGGAAAGCCACGAAGATGGTTAAAGGATTGGAAAACAGGACCTATGAGGAAAGGTTAAAGGAATTGTGGTTATTTAGCCTGTAGAATATAAGGGTGAGGGATGGTCCTAGAAATGTGATTATGTATGTGCAACAGCATGGTGATCAATTGTTTTCTACAGCCACAGAGAAGAGATTAAAAGAAAAAAAATGGTCTAATGCTGATGATGCACAAAAGGAATAAATAAAAAGAACTTCTGAAAGTGAGTTTTTATAAAAAATGAGAATCACCCAGAGTGAGTAGAACCTCCTTCCGTGCAGGCCTTAAAAAATAAAGTGAAACATTTGACTAGGATGCTTAGGTGGTTCTTATCTGAAGGTAGAGGACACATTAGATGCACTTTCAAGGTACATTCCATCAATGTCTATTATTCAGGTATGTAAAATATTTTAAATTGTCATACTTCTTTTTAATAACACTAAACTGTAAATAAAACAACATGTCAAAACTGTGTGTGCATGAACATAGAATACAAACTTATAAGTTAAAAGAATCACTAACCTTATGCACAATGCTAAGAATCGGGCACACTTATGGGCTATGCTTCGTCCAGCCTCAAAGAAGCAAACACGTACAATGTCAGAAAGACATTTACGTGTCTTGGAAAGTAAGCTTTCATTTCCTTCCTTTGAGCTGTAAAATGAAAACAGAAAGTTAGACTCCTGTAAGTCCAACAAACATTTCAATTTTAGTTAAAAAAAAAAAAAAAAGGCAGGCAATTAATGACCTTCCAGGTCCATTTGAATGGACTCCAGCCAACCAGCACAAGGTGTCCAAGACAAGGCTCTGTGCATGTTCTGAAGTTAGACCATCATCTGATTTTCTGCAGAGTGTGTTAAGGAGCTTCTCATGAAACTCTGAAAACTGTAACATGGCACATCGTTGTACCCTACAGAAATGATTAGTGCATTAGTGACCACAATAAAATTCTAAAATGAAATTACCTCTAATATTGCAAATATTAGGATCATAACAGCCAGTACTTAATAATATCCTCATTTCATAGCCTAAAAAACTCAGTTTCAGCAAAGAATTGCCCAAGGTCACACCAGTACCAAGTGTCAGATCTAAAATTCAAACACAGGTACTTTATTTTCACAGTGAGTAATAGTTCATATTAAAAAAGGTACACATTACTAAATACAAATAGGTAAACTACTTTTATAGACACTAATATAATCAATGATTAATTTTTAGAAAGAGACAAACTTATTTTTGCATTAAATTAAAGGAAACTTTAAAAAGAATTTTAAACTAAACTCCTCAAACAAATAGTATTAGAATAAAAGAAGGTTGGCACAAGAAGAAAATAAAGATCATTTCATCCAACTTCCTTTTATAGATGAGGCCCAAAGAAATGAGGGGAGAGCTTAAGGTCACACAATTAGTTACTAGCAGGGCTGAAATTAGAACACAGATGACCTCCCTATTTCAAGTTTTCTGTTTTTCCTATTATAGAATACACTTGCCTCTCTTTAGAAATTGAGGTTTTCTTAAATCTACGAATAGTGACTGAAACTTCTTGCAACAAATCACAACCCCGGAGGTTTTCTGATTTCCTTGAGGAACCACCCGTTTCACTCTTTGTAGTAGATGACTTTTCCTAATCACACAGAAAAACAGTTTCAGAAAAATATGAAAAATAATTGTCACCGATTACACATGGGGGGAGAAATTTTAATGGGTTTACATTTTTAAAATCTATCTAAAATTAAAGCTCTAATCATTCAAATTCCTTATTCTGACTTGAATGACATAAGTATTTAAGGGATAATTGTCACAATAAATGTCTAGGATAAAATAAAAAATAAAAGCAAGGGAGTCAATTATCACAAGCATTTATTAGGCACATTCTATATTATAAATATTCTAAGTAGGGCACATAGAAGAAAGTTAAAATGAGACCCTTATCTCAAAGAACTTATGTTATAATGGAGGAAACAACAACATGTAAATATACATACAATGTATACGAGAAGAATGCGAGATAGGTTGGGAACAAAATACACTAGCAGCTAGGGGGAAATCAAGAAAGGCATTGTGTAAGGGGGAGCATTTAACTGTAGTTTTGAAGGACCCAGGAATCCAAAAGGTGGCTAGGAAAATAAGAGCACATCCCAAATATAGGAGAAAGGTAATAAAAATGCATGATGACCAAAGATGGAATACTGTTTGTGCAAATCAGCAAAAAGGCCAGTATGAAAAAACAGAATGGAAACAGGGTAGGGTTGGGAAAGGGGAAAAGGGGGAAAAGAGAAGGAAATGGATTGAGTCAAGATTCAAATGCCAAACAAGGACATTTATATCTGCTACCAGGGGTAACAAGGGAGCCTCTGTAGTTTACTCAACCAAGGAGTAACCTGACTGGACATAGGCCTTGGGAAAACTACTTTTACATAGTCATTTGAAACCTATATTTATCATTTATATTGTAATCCTATAGAAAGAAGAAAGCATAATTCCCATTTACACAAACTTAAAAATGGACCATAACATATAACAGTAAAAATGAACCAATCATATGAATAGGGACGATATGCTTAATGACAATTCAAATACCTTAAGTTATAGGATTTTATTTTTCAACAGGAACTAACAAAGTTATCCTCCTGAACATGACTACCAAGAGCAAAAATGGAATGGTGCTACCATTATACCTCTAGAAATAACCATTAGTGAGCAGATATGGACAAAAGGGAGGGTGGTATCCACAAGATTTCTCACAGTTATAAAGACATTGCCACTCACATTCAGGGTGAGAAGAGGATCATTTTATTCAGTATGAAGCAACTAAAATTTTGAATGATGCCCTAAACCGGATTATAAGTACAATATAATAAATTCTAATGCAGCATAGAAACTTAGTTTTTTCCTCCTAAAGTGCTAACATGGCTTCATACATTGCAAACTATTGTTATACGGTTGATACCAATGGTATTCTCTATTTGGGGAAAGATATAAAGAGGATTTATAACATTCTCAAAGTCAAAAAAAAAAATTTCAAAATCAGATATCCTAACTCTCAAACAAATATTCTTCTTCTATTTTTTCATTCAAGTTTAATACAACTGAGCTAGCATTAAAATACTCTTTCTTACCTTGCCTGCAGCAACTTTTGCCAGGAGTGAAGCAAGAGAATGTCCCTTATTACTCTGAGGTTTCAGAGATGGGATTCTTACCACAGGGCGAATGCTACCATTACAAATCTCTTCTGTTCCTCTGTCATTCACTGCTTTAACATGAATTAAAAAGGAACGGTATTTTCCTCCTGCCATGCCTAGAAGAAATAAGAAATAAATAAAGACAATAACCTTGAAAGCTGGGATTATGCCATTTTAATTTTGGTATACCTACTACCTCTAGTAATATGTATTTCCCATTCTGGTTATATGCTCCAAGGAAGTAAAATGCCAAAATAAACATCCCCAATATAAACATATATTCAAAGCAAGACTTTTTTATGGTCAAGAATAAGTGGAAACTAGTGGCTGTCCAATTATCATGAAGTGATCTAACCAATATATGTCAATATAATGGAACATTTATTGCACTATACCAAGTGGCAAAGGTAAGAAATTCAAAGCAATACAATAAGATTTATAGAAACTGACACAGAATAAAACAGGGGAACAATGAAAAGAATGGCTTCAAAAACAGACAAATGCTGATCCAGAGGAAATGAAATGTACTTCCCTTTTCTTAACAGTGAGGTAGGGGCATACAGGTGCTGGACATATCAGACACATTTTGACTTTTAATTTTAGTTAACTTATTTTGTTTGTCACAATAGATGACATTATTTGGGAGATGTGGGAAGATATATAAGGAAATAAATGTGACGAAACACAACACACACACACATACACACAGACCCTTTCATAGTTATTCCCAGATTTTAGTCAATTCCAACTGATTTTTGTATTTAATGCTCCATGGTATAATTTCAGGTACCTAATTGCTACTTCTTCATTCCCAATATTTGGAGATCGTAAGTCTTTTCTTTCATTTTGTTTCTTCAAATGAATTTTGCTATTGTGTCTATACTCATATGCCATCAATACTTTGGCATACCAGTAAATCTAAAAACTACTTTGGGCAGTATAATACTTTTTATTATACTGGCACAAGTTTACATCATGAAGATATTTTAAATGGAACTTCCCTTTAGGTTATTCCCTCCTAGATTTTGTTACAGCTACATAAGCCTGCAGTTATTCTTCTGAATTTATTATAAATTTTGCAATTTTACGGGAACAATCTGAAAAAATGCCCAAGCAATCAGTAAACAAATTAACATAATTTTGCCAGAAAATCAGGAGTTTCGAATCTTCTTTTCCTATGCACTTGATTTCTCTCTCAATTATTTTAACTGTAAGTAGTTTTCAGACTATATCCAATGGTGGCAGGAAAAGCTGAAAAGCAGTCCTGCAGAAATTAAATTTAGGGGAATGTGACATACCATAAATAACTGAGGCAGCTAGGTGGCACAATGGAGAAAGCACTTTCAAGGTGTACAACTGTGGGCAGGTCACTTAACCCATCTGCCTTATTTCTTCAATTGTAAAATAGGGATACTAATAGTCCCAAGCTCACAGTGTTATGAACATCAAAGGAAATATTTATGAAGTGTTTAGCATAGCACCTGTCACCTGTCACCTGTTTACTAAATGCTATAGGTATGTGACCTAGAAATGAAAGGCTGCACCATACACAAATTAGAGGAACACAAAAGGAGACATCTTTCACAACTACTGATTGCAGAGTCAAAGATTTCTTGGCCAAACTAAACAAAATGGATCTGAGGAGATAAAATGGGCATCATTTAAAATTTAAAAGTTTATATGCCAACAAAATCAATACAAAATTAGAAAAGAAACAGCTACTCAGGGGGAAAAAAAATCTTTGCAGCAAATCTTCCTGATAAAGGTCTGATAATTAAGAGGTTAGACAAGACAATTGAAGGAATTATTTAAGAACAAGAATCATTCTCCAAACTGATAAAGATTACAAACAGATAATTTTCTATTTTCTTTAAATTTTAAGTTTTCCTGGCATATAAAGGTAGATAGGGTGCTGATATAAATCTTATTTGTTCATTTTGTTATGATTTCAACTTATTCATTTATATTATTAATATAATTTTCATCCTTTATAAAAAAATAATCAAGTTTAACTAACTAGGGCATATCAATTTTGTTAGCCTTTTCAAAGAACTGGTTTTTTTCTATACAGCCTTTTTTTGATTGATCTATTTTTCCTCTAATTGTCAAGATTGCTTCCTTATTTAATTTTAATTTTGTTGTGTCTATTGAACCCCCACCAAAGAAATGAGCTACTTCAGAAACAGTGAAGAACAAATTAATGCAATAATCTAGTGCTTGAAAAACCCAAGAACACAAATTAGTTAGGAAAGAACTTGTTATTTATTATGATTTGCTGATAAACAGTAAAAGTTTGGCAGAAATTAGGATGTGACTAATTCTTTATACCATATACCACAGTAAGGTCAAAATCGTTATGTGACAACATAAAAAAATTAGAAGAGAACAGATCAGCTACCTGATCAGAAGATGACAAAATATAGGAATAGTAAATGTTGGAGGGGTTGTAGAAAGACAGGCGCACCAAATTTGTGGAGCTGTGAATTGGTCCTACTATTGGGGGTGGAAAGGAGAAGAGGAGAGAATAGTAGGAGAAACAAGATTAATTTTTAAATGCTTATTTAACTGAAAAAAGTAGAAATAAACTAAAAAAATAATAACTGGTCCAACTGTTTTGGAAAAAATTTTGGAATTAGGCTAAGAAAATGAGTAAAATGTTCATATGTTTTGACTGACAAATCTTACTGTGAGATATATATACCCCAACACGTTCAAAGATCAAAAGAAGGTTCAGTTTAAGGCAAAATACGTATATAGTAACAGTTTCTATAGGAGAAAATGATCCAGACTACCAAACATATATTTGATAGTCATACTAGTACCCAACATTCAAAATATTCAGAACTCTACCTATAAAACTGTTCCTCTACCCAGCTTTAACATCTCTATTCATGGCATCATTATTCTACTTAGACAGAACTGAAATTAAGGTCACTTTCTAAGGTCATTTTAAATTTGAATTTAAGGATATTTAGTCGATTCTACCTTTTCAAAGACTTTGTTTGGCATGTATATCTAAAGCTCTTCAAAACTCTGATTTGTGGGGGCAGCTAGGTGGTGCAGTGAGAGCACCTGCCCTGGAGTCAGGAGGACCTAAGTTCAAATCCAGCCTCAGATGTGACACAAACTAGCTGTATGACCTTGGGCAAGTCACTTAACTCCAAATGCCTTGTCATCTGCCCCCTCCAAAAAAATAAAACCCAAAACTCTGATTTGCTGATATCAAGACTGGCATACATCCCCCATTTCAGATTCCCATTCATACTGAAACTATCCTAGTACACTCTCTATTACCTTTAAGCTACACTTTTTGAATTTCAACTTTCATTCCACCCCATAAACAACAGGCATGTAAATCTTCTTAATTAAAAAAGTTCTGCACACGCAAGTTTAACATTCAACTAAATTTTAAAAAGCTATCTACTTCCTATTAGACAAATTTCCAAATTCTTCATTGTCATTTAAATCCAATCCATAAGGTTTCAGACTCTATTTCCAATTATATCTCATAACCTCTTCCTTCACATGATCTGCTCATTCAGTCCCACCAATGACCACATCACAAACTCATTCTTTTGTTGTTTCACTATATACTTTTACTCAACCCTTTTCCAATGCCTACAATCAACTTCATTCTCATCTCTACTTGTTGATATCCCACCCAACCACGAATTCAGGTACTATTCACTCATGAGCCCATATCCACCCAATACAACAAGAACAACACTTCCTTCTAAATTCCCAAAACTTTCCTCTATACTTTTCACAATGCATTTTGTATTACGTTTTTTTTCAGTATGATTTTTCTTCTGGTAAAGTTCAAGTACCTTAAAAACAAGAATAATTTCTGTTTATACTTACCTTAGTAGAAGGAACATAGTCTTACGTAGTAAATCAAATTACAATACACGCTAAGAAAGATATTATACTGTAATTGTTTCCAAAAGAAACAGTATTAAAAATGAACCTGAACTAGATGACATGCTTTTAGTTCCATAAATGTCTATACCCTTGCAAGTACAAGGAATACAATTAAAAGCTGTTTCATAAAATTAAAAACAAGAACTCTTGCAAAGCAGTAGGTATATCTTTAGATGTGGAAAATAAATTAATTTACCTTTAACAAGCTTAGGACTTGTTAATGTCAGCATCCCAGCATGTCCTGACAAATCAAGGCCACTAGCCAGCCACACAGGCCCACATAAAATATCTTCTTTATGATCTTCTAAAAAAGGACATAATCTAAAACCTTAAATGAAAAGATTATTTTTCTTTTAAACATTGATGGAAATAACAAGTTATTGAATAAAATGTAGCAATAGTAATGTTTTACTTATAACATTTCTACTTTAAAAAGTACAACATAAAACATTATCAAAAATGACTGGGCATTGCAATGGGTGAAAAATCACTGATCAGGTGATAAAAACAGACTGTGCAACTACTTTCCACTGAAAAGTCAATTTCTATTTCAACTTAAATTTGGAAAGAATCCTACAATACAACAATGTTAAATCTAGCAACTCTCTACTAAGATAAGACAGAAATTAAAGCTTGTCACTGAATAAATATACTTAGCTCTTAAATTTATTTTAAAAATTGAAAGATGAACAGATGAGAAGTATCATTCTTTGAAAATGCTTGAAACATGCTATAATTTTGATCTTAACTTTACTTTTGTGCACAAGAACTGTCTAATTTAACTTACACTGTGATTCTTCTACATCCATGTGGTGCATTTCTTCATTGAGTTCCACCAGAGAAGGCTTCCCATTTTGCTCCACTTCAATATTAAGAGCTGGAGATAAAGGAAAGGTGATCTGCCTATCTACTGCTGTTTCTAGAGGACAGAAATATGAGCAGACTTAATTTTTAACCAAAATGCCTTTAATTCTAATACTTTCTGTTCAATGTGAATTGTCGATACTTCTGCATTTGTATAATTTGGGAAACATTTGGTTTCACATAGCATAAAAAACAAACTGGTAATTTTATAGGGAATAACTTAGACCTAAATATGTTATCCAACTCAGATCACACTAACTAAAAAATATCTTTAAACAAACTTGATTTGTAAGCTCTGTTTATCATCATATAACAAACATTATGTGTCCATCAAACCTTCTGCACATGGGAAACCTCCCACAGGATGATTTTTCTATCCCCTAACACTCAGCAAAAACCTTTGGTTCATTCTTTACTAAGAAAATGGAAGTCACTGGTAATGAGCTCCTATTTCCCTACAATTCAAAACCAATTGATATTATCCCCTATACTTTCCATCTCTAATTCAAATCTGATGAAGAACCTTTCTTCTCACTAACGTTATGCCCTCTGCATGAATCCATCACGCTTCCAGTCTCCTCCAGCAGATTTTCCCAAAAATCTTTACTGCCAAATGACACCCCAAATATCAGTCTCTCTCTACCTATTGTCTCTATCCCTGATGCCTATAAATATATCCAGGCCTTCATCATCTTTAAACAGTCTTCACTTCACCAAACAAGTCACATCCTCAAGCTATCAGATTCTCCTTGCTTTTGATGTCAAACTCAAAAAACAAACAAACAAAAAACAAGTCTACCTTGCAATTTCCTTGTCATCTAAACTTAATCACTTCTACAGCTCTGACATCAGGTTTCTGTCTTCGTGACTTTAGTGCAGATATTCTCTTCCAAGTTACCAATAAAAACTCACTGAAATTTACTGGGCAGTTGAGTGAAATGATCAGACCTATGCTTTAGGGATATCAGTTGATGAACTGGAGAGAGACTGGAGGCAGGGGGACAAAATGAGAAAGCTATTGTAGTATTAAGTGCCTAATATATGCCAGGCAGCATGTTAGGACCTGGAGATACAAAAAAAGGCCAAAAAAACCATGCTCCCTACTCTCAGAAAGCTCATACTATAATGGGGGAGACAACATGCAAATCTAATATATACAAACGAATAAATATGTACAGATAAAAATGCACAATAAATATGTTCAAACAATAAACTGGAGAAAATCTTGGAGAGTAGGCATTAAGATAAAAAAGTGCTGGGAAATGCTTCTTCTAACAGAAAGCAAATTTGATGGCCTTCCCTCAGTCTACTTCGTTCTTGACCTCTCTGCAACAAATGACGTTGTTGTGATTATCTCCTCCTTCCTTCCTTCATCTCCCTCCTCACTTCTCCATCTACCTAACACTTACTTCTCTAACGTAACATTATCTATATCATGTCCTCTTAATTCAGGTACTGTACCTAAAAGCTTTGTCCTGGACACTTTTCTGTTTTCTCTATATCATGATTAGCTTATGGTTTCTTCATTCTTGTAATGATGACTCTCAGAGATATCTATCCATCCCTAGCCTCACTTTTGAGCTCCAGTAGTGTATCATTACCTGCCTATCAGGCAGTTTGAAAAAGATGTCCCATAGACCCTCAAACTCAACAGATACAAAAGAGAACTTACCTCTGTCCCAAAAAGCTTATCATTCTTCTACACTTTCCAATTTTTTTAATGGTACCCACTTCCCTTGAGTTATATATATTCACAATATGAGTCATCCTAACTCTTCATTTTTCCTTACCCCATATATATGAGCCATTAGCAAGACCTGTGAATCTTCCTCTGTGTCCCTCACATCTCCCCATTCCCACTGCTCATATCAAACAGGCACCATCATATTTCAGGACCTCATTATTTCTTCCCTGGACTAACACAATAGCTTCCAAATTGGTCTCATTGAGTCCAAACCCCTATTTAGTCAAAGTTCAGTGGTCCCCTCTTGGCCCTAGGATAAAATATAGATTCCTCCAAGTGCCATTTGAAGGGCTTCACAAACTGCTTCCAACTTACAGGTTACTCCACTTTATATAATCTAAAATAGAGTCACAAGTGCCTTTTTGTTCTTCATAAGTGACATTATATTTCCTTTTCCATACCTTTGCAGAAGCTGCCTGCATGTCTGGAACACAATCCCTCTCACTTCTGCCACTTAAAATACTTAAGAATCTTTCAAAGTTCAGACTAAATATCACCTTCTAAAGGAAATCTTGCTCTATCAACTCAAATAGTAATATCTTCCCCCAACCCCAAATCAACTTATATTTATAGTGCATCTATGTTAATTTCAAGTACAGAATATAATCTCTTGAGGGCAAGGACTGTTTCATTATTCACTTTGTATCCGCTTATGCACAGCACAGTACTTGGCACACAGTAAGACTTGATAATATCTTGATTAATTGATGAATTGTTTGGTTTAATCTAGTATTTTCAAGGAAGTAACTAATGATACTAGGCAGGTCATCCATGCACAGGAAAATTTCTATTTACAAAAATGCAAAGTAAGATGGATTAAGCAATATCTCCAGGTTTTACACAAATTTATTCCTGAATCTCATACCACACCCCTTTGAGGAGTTAGTACTCTCAAAAATTACTTTCCTTTTAAATACTATTCATACATTTGAATTTATTCACTTTCATATTAATAAAGGATTTTTATAAGTCCTTACTGTCTTCCAACAGAATGTGAGCTCAATGCTAGCAGAGACCATTTTGTTCTTTATTTTTATGAAGAGTTATTATTCTTACAACATTCTTAATATTGTACTTTTGCTTGGAATACATACACTCAATAAGTATGAGCTTCTTAATTCGTTGGAATAGTATCTTAATAATTCCATTAAGAAAAAACACATTGATATAAAAAAATGAAGTCACTGATCAAGTGATTCAATTTATATAGTAACAATAAAATCTGTTTGGAAAGAGATCCAGTGCTACTTTCAAAATTACATTTTCAAAACTATCAACATAAGGTGTTTTTTTCAATAATATTAATAACTAAAATTGAAAACAATTTTAAGTTTTTCAAAGTACTTTCCTCATAACAATTTTAGGAAGTATATAACACAACTGATAAACCCATTTGATATATGAGGAAATTATAAGGACCAGACAGACTGACTCACTCGTGATCACAATCACAGTGCTAGTGTCAGAAGCCAGTCAAACCCATCTCTTGCTGACTCCAAGTTCAGTATTCTATCCACTATGCTAAAAAGAAGTAGAATTTATATAATGTCTTAAGTTTTAAAAAGCACTTTCCTTACAACCATTGAGAAAGGAAGTATAGCTGTTATCCCCATTTTATAGAAAAGCAAAGTAAGACTCAGAGAGGTTAACTACTCTAAAATTTGGAATTTAAAAGGCTAAATTTCTAGTAATGACATTTATGTATGTATGAAATGTATTGTCAATAAAACTAAAATGCTAAACAATAAGTTTTAGAAAAAGACCTAGGGAGAGAAGATGGCAGAGGGAATCAAACACTAATCAAGAATAAAAAAAATTCCTTTTCAGTATTCACCCCATGCCCTCCCAAAAAATTACGATATTAAATTTCATTTAAACTATAAATTTTATTCCTTTCTTACCACTGACTTTTCCTAATCCTGGTGCTTTGTTTTTCAGTAAAGTCACTTGTATCTGTGGTATGTTGGTGATATTTGAATTCAAAACAAATTTAAAATCCACATGTCCAACCATACAAGCTTTAGGCAAGACCAGTTCAAACACATGTTCATCCCAGCTGTTGCTGTAAAATAATCAAAAAAGTATAAATACACACTACAACATCTAAAATTTAATCCAGCCATCTCAATATCATGTCGATACTTTTCTTAAAATTTCCTATAAGTGTATCATAAAATTTACTTAGGTAGTGGTGAACTAGTAGAAGTAGTAGATGATACCGATGGACTTAAACTTTAAAAAGTGATCTATCCCAAAAGAAGAAAAAAATACATATGTACATAAATATTCAAAACAATTCTTTTAGTAGTAGTAGTAGTACTAGTAATAGTAGCCATACAAGTATAAGTAGTTAAAGAAAGGAAAACTAAGAAGCTGCTCAACTCAGAATATGAATGAAATGGAACACCCACTGTTGTATAAGAAATGATGAAAGAGACAATTTCAGAGATTCCTGGGAAGTCTGAACTGATACTCAATGAAATGAGCAAAACCATGGGAACAACTCACATACACAATGCCAGCATTAAAAAAGAAAAACAAATCTGAAAGACTTAAGAAGTCTTATAATAATAAGCACCTGCAGTCCCACAGTACCAATGACAAAACATGCTATCTATCAACTTCCGAACAGAGAAATAAAGATACAAGATGCAGAATGGAATATGCATTTTTCAAAATGAAAAATGGGGAATTTTGTTTTGCTTTATATGTATGTTCTTCCTTTGTTTTCTTTCTAACATAGATACTTAGGGCTGGGGGGTTGGAGGTGATGCAAAGTATGAGTAAGAATAGGGTTAAAAAAATTAAGAGAACAGAATAAACATCAAAACGAATTACAGACAAGGCAGCTTTGAAAATTTCATGTTGGATTTATAAACTTAGAAAGAAAAACAATTTCTATATAATAGATTCAATTCCATATACAATCTCCCTGTTTTACAAAAGCCACAAAAAAGCTTATTTTGTTTTTTTTTTTTAGTTTCAGAATTTTTTTTTAAATTGTGGGAAAAAGTAATCTAACCTCAAAAGATTCATACATGTTAGAATTAGACCAATCTTCACAATCTAAGGTTGAGCGAACACTAACTGCCATGTCATGCTATAAGGCGAATCCTAAGAATATACTAGTGTTCAAAATTTGATGACACTACTGAATATTCAAAATAAAGAACTAAAGAGGAAAATGAAGAGTAATATACAAAATAATAGCTTATCTACACAGTGCTTTAAGTTTTACAAAATCCTTTGATTGAAACAACCCTACAGGACCAGCAGTCCAAAAAAGCATTATTCACACCTTCCAAATAATAAAAAAATAAGGGGCTTAAAATCACACAGCTATTAAGTGTTCAAATAAGAATCTGAAAACAGGTCATCTAACTCCAAAGCCACACAAAAGTGGCACTGGCAAAAACCCGAATATTTTATATAACAAATATAACAATAGTCTAAAAATACTTCACCTATCAGTTTGCAGTTTCCAAGTCCGAGTGTGCTGAGCTGCATCTCCATGGTGCTGCTGATGCAAATGCTGAGGATGCCGTCGTTGCTGCTGTTCCTGCTGAACTTCCACCCAGCAGGGAGGAACAGTGGCTGAAAACCTTGGGGTTAAGGTCTCAAAGCGGGTTAGTTCCACTAACGATGTCATAGTTTCAAGAGTAAATGGCTGGTCCACCAAAAGATCAACTCCTTAATATAGGTTGATAAGGAATAGAAAAAGGAGAAGACAACAAAAAAAGCTTTATTTAATACATATTCTTGTCTATACAATCACAACACTTGTCAATTTATCAAGACAAGTGGATGAAAATGTGTTTAGACAATTAGTCAATATGCCTTTGCTAAGTATGTTTCATAAGCTTAATAATACTGGTTTAGAGACAAAGAAGGATAAAACCAGAAAAGGCCATCCTCTACTCTCAAGGAGCTTGTATTCTATTGACAAGAATGGAATAGGCACTGATAAGACAATGGTTTTACAAAGACAACAATCACATTTAGAGACTTCAATACACTACTGGTGGAGTTGTGAAATGATTCAATTGCTATGTAGAGCAATTTGGAACTATGCCCAAAGGGCTATAAAACCACACATACCCTTTGACTTAGCAATACCACTACTAGGTCTATATCCCAAAACAGATAAAAGAAAAAAAAACAAAAAGGAAAAGGACCTATGTGTACAAAAATATTTATAGCAGCTCTTTTCTGGGGGTAAAGAATGAGAAGTTAAAGAGATGTTCATCAATTAGGAAGTGGCTGAACAAGTTGTGGTATGTGATTATGACAGAAAGTTATTGTACCCTCAGAAATGGTGAGCAGGATGCTCTCAGAAAAATCTAGAAAAACCTGCACAGACTTATGCAAAGTAAAATGAACTGGGTACAAAGTAACAGAAACATTATAAGATACTTAGCTATTCTCAGCAATACAAAGATCTAAGAAAACTCTGTAGGACTTATAATGAAAAATGCTCTCCATCCCCAGGGAAAGAATAAATAGTGTCTGAATACTGACTGAAGCATACTTTTTTTAACTTCATTTTTATTGAGGGGTTTTGTTCACAACATGACTATTATGGATATGTTTTACATGACTACACATGTATAACCTACACTGAATTGCTTGTCTTTTCAATGAGGGGGAGTGGAGAAATGAGGAAGGAAGAGAACATGTAACTCAAAGTTTTAAAAACATTGTTAAAAATCGTTTTTACATGTAACTGGGAAAGAATAAAACACTGAATAAAAGCTTTTTAAAAAATTCAAATTTACTATCTATGCTGATTTAGCATCTAATACCTAGGATTTTAGTTTATTTTATACACCCTATTTATCTTCCCCAAATTGACTATAAGTATTTGAAAGCAAGAATTAAGTGCCCAGAACAATTCAATAAACATTTTTTTCACTGACTTGTTCTTGATTCCCTACTTCTGCCCTTAGTTTCATACCCTCTCCTTTCCTTGAGAAGCCTGCATCTTTTTTCTTTCCTACTAGCTCCCTTCCCTGCTAACCACAAACACGTCCTGGTTTTGCCCAACTTAAAAAAAAAAAAATTTAACTTTCATGTGATCACAGCTGCTATCCTCTCACGCTATTATCATTATCTCTTCTCCATTTCATGGCTAAATTCTTAGAAGATACCTGTACTTCTTTTATCTAATTCTTCACCTTTTATTCATTTCGCTACTCCTTGCAACCTACTCCCATCACAGTATACATATATTGCTTTCTTCAGAATTACCAATGTCCTACTGATTGCTAAATCAAATAGACAATGGCCTTATCTTATTCCTTATCTTTTTTGCCCCCTCCACAGCTTTTGACCATAGAAAAATGTAATTTCTTTGAATTCAGTTGTAGTTTTTCTTCTTTTTCTTTTACCTCTAGCACTGAGAGGCACAAAATCACAGAACTTTGGGCATAGTTCCAAATTGCTCTACATAGCAATTGAATCATTTCACAACTCCACCAGTAGTAAGGACATCTAATACAAGTCATACACAAAACGAATTTCTACTATAACACACCTAAACAAGTCGGCATCTAGTTTGAACATCTCAAAAGCAGACAAACCCCACACCTCACACAGGTTTATTATCAGTTTATTATCAGGAATTTTTTCCTGATTCCAAGCCTAAATTGTCTTGTTATTTTTATCTATTGCTCCTACTTCTGTCCTTCAGGGTCAAAGAATAAATCTTACCCCTCCTTGATGAAATGAATTGACACCAAGTACAGGCATATGGTAAGTTCTAGAAATTTGTACCTATAGAAATAATGAAGTTATCCTATGAAGACATACCTTTGCATAAGTAGAGAAGCTCTGCAGTTTCCTCATTTTAACCCTAGTTGTGCCAGCTCAATTATGAACATTATTTCATATTCACTGTCAAGCTAAATAGTACTACTCTCTTTTAAACCTTCCCCATGACAATGAAATAGCATGGATTTTAAAAGACTTGCTTATTATCTTCAAAGGATAAATACAGAATATAACTGCTATCAAGTGCAAATGAAGAGGGAGAAAACTCTCACAAATAGCAGCTAAATCAGATGTCACAGAATGTAGCAACACAGGAAAAGTTCAGTGTAAAGGATCAAAACTTCACAAAATATCAAAGAGCTCAGCATAAAAATCTATGGTTCTAGATATCCAAATATAAATATATAAAATAGTTCTAATAATGTAAAATAGAGATTGTGACAAGGCAACAGATGTGGGCATGGTAGGACAGGACTCATGAGAGAACCATGGCTATAGAAAGTAAGATATACCTTATTCAAAAATAGGATAGATAAAACAGCAGAAGAAGTCAAATTTTACAACAGGAAGATATATTCTCATGAGGAAATCCATAAGGTAGAATGCAGGGCAAGCATGGTAGAGAACACATGAAAATAGAACAAAGCAATGAGAAATGGAAAAAAAAAAACCATTTGACTATAAAGTCAAAGCAATGAGATGAAAATATGATACGGTAGATAATTGTAGAATTATAAATAATAAAATTATAGATAGCATGCTAGCTATCTGTTGGAGCACTATATGAATTTTGTGAATGCTTTCTCTTTCTGCCAAAAGAAGCTGCTCGTTCCCCCTCAGGTTCCCTTCCTTTCTCCTTCAGTACCTTAATAATTTCTTGGTTATATACAGGTCCAGAAGAGCATTTCCTCTCTGCTCTCTTCCCATTTTAAAGAATCCAAGAAATCTTTAGATTTCTTGACATTGAGGGTTAGGGTTCACACAATGTCAAGAAGAAAGGACAGGACCCTGAGGGAATAAGCAACTTCTCCATCTTATAGTCATGTGAGAGTAAAAAAGGCTAGGTTTCATCTGCCCTACACTCTAGATTTTGAGATGCTGGATTTTCAGGGTTCAGAAAAGGGGTAAGATACCATTAAAATTATTTAATGAATATGAAGCTAAGAAGAATACAAAGATATAAAGATGAAATTTTTTCATTCTAATAAGAAAAAAAAAAGTCATCCATCTAAAGAGACAAGTAATGAACTTTCTAAATTATATTTTCAAAACTTGTATAAAAGATGAAATTCAAAATTATCTGAGGTTGGAGAAGAATTCTAAGAACCAAAAAATGGGCTTATTTTGGCTATATTGGGGCAAAAGAAACATCAAAAAATAAAGACAAATATTCAGGGTAGATAAAATGCTTTTAAATCTACAGTCAAAAAGTCATGCTGCCTAAATGAAAATGATTATGCTCCAGTAATTAGAACACATCAGGAATATTGTGTTCAGTTCTAGAGATCAGACTTTAGGAAAGAAACTAACAAACTGAAGCACATCCAGAGAAGGATCATTAAGACTGAGAAAACAGAAGTAATAATGCCATTATAAAGACCCAATGAACTAGGAATATATTGCCTGAGAGAAGCAAAGTTTCAGGAGAGGAAAGCAAATGATAACTATTTGTTAATGCTCTCCTAAAACTATTCTCCTAGAGGAAATAGTGAGTGGAAGATGTGAAGAAGATTTAAGAACATACAGAAAAATTCCTGGTCAACTGGACCTCTCCGAAAATGAAATAGACTTTCTTAGAAGATAGTGGGTTCCCACTTTGTTGACTTTTTAAAGCTAATGATCAAATATTAAATGTCACAATTCTCTGAGTTACTTCATTTTCTGTGATTCTGTATAAAACCTAATAAAACTCAGTCCATATAAACAAGGATATTTCAAGGAAATATCCAGCCCAATATTATTAAGCAATCAAGTATAAAAAACACCCTAAGTGTAAGCATCATCGCCATAGCCATTAAGAGGTAAGCTGGACAATCAATGGTTAATGGCAAAAAGAAAAAAAAATTTTTAATTTTTAATTTAATTATCCAACTATGGGGGAGGGGAGGGGTTTGGGTTTGGAGGGGGGAATGGTTTGTTTAAATTAAACTCAAAAAATATCACAAGGCCAAATAAGTCAATAAAACTGTTAACCTCTTACCTGAAATACCAGGACTTGAAGGATTAGATAAAGGCTTGGTACCTTCTAATGACTGTTCAACTCCTTTAGAAAGAGATCCATCCACAAGTATATCAGTTTCATCAATGTCATCACAAGTTCCTCCAATTTGGAGGAAATGAAGCTCTCCCCCTATAATATGATGAAAACTCATTTACAGAGGCAGTTGATCATATCAAAATGTTCACAGAACAACAACGCTGAATAAAATAAAATTCTGATAATGAAAAAGTAGCAGGAAACACAATACACATCAAAGTTTTTCAAGTAAATACTAAGAAATTTATATTGTTTTACCTAAAATTTTGGTGTTCTGGTTATTTCTCCAGATGGGTCTTAGCTAATCAAAGAGAGATTTTCTTTTAAAATATGAGTTTTGAGGACACATGGGAAAGCACTAATCTGACTGTTTTCCATTAGGGGAGAGAGGGAGAAAGGGACATGAGCCCTACCCAATCATATTGTAACCATAAGATCAGATTTAAAAGCCTCTCAAGTCTCTAAGCAAAACAGGGAGAAGTCAGTGGGTAATGGCATCATACATTTAAATCCAGAAAAAAATCTAATAGGTCATCAAGTCCAACTGCCTCATTTCACAGTCAAGTACCAAGGTCACACAGGAAAATTGTAAAGTCAGATCCTCACTCAAAATCCATGCCTAAGTGCAGTACAAAATCAACTTTAAACTCTAAAAAAAAAATCAACCAATCAATAAGCATTTATTAAAAGTACCTAATGTGCCAGACAGTACAGATACAAGTACAAAGAAAGAAATGTGAGCTCACAGTGAGCTTACATTCATTTTAACAAATCATTATAATCACTGATGACACAGATACAATTTCACCTAAATTTTACCAGTCTCCAAAAGCAATACAATCATAAAATTTCATGTATATCTATGATAACACTTTTTAAGACACTAAAAATAAGAGACAATGAATAAAAAAAATAAAGTTGCACTTAAAGGATCAAATATTTGTAAAGAGTCTGGCACATAGTAGGTACTATATCTCCATTCTCCCAGATGCCTACCCATTGACTAATCTTTTTCTTTTCCTAAGACCTGAAATTATACTTAGGGAATGTTTAATAAGTGTTTGCTGAATCTTTTTGCTCAACATCAAGACAACAGGTCAGTGAATAACTGAATTCTCTAGGTATATGCATATTCTATACTGTAATTAAATATTCTAGTTCAGAATTGTCATAATACATTAAATAAAAAAACACATTCTGTTTTCTTCTAGTCAAAAGATTCTGCCACAAATCCCAAGCACCTAGCCCCACCACAGTAATTTACACCTAAAATTTAAAATGGATATTTAAAATAGTAAAGTATATACAAATCATCAATTATAGGTACTAGGTATGACTTGTTAGTAGCAAATGGACTTTATGGATCACAATCCCTTCAACTAATCATTTCACACATAGTGCATGAAGGTTTGCAAACAGCTTCCTTCACAACGCTCTTAAGTATATCATGAAGTAAAATGATATGACCAGAAGTGCCTTTTTTTAAAGAAAAGACACATGATCAACCCTTGAGCAACTCTCAGATCCCTAAATCCCATTCCACACTCTTTAAGGACTGATTCAAAATACATTCCTTATCCACAATTAAACTTACTATAGGAAGATAAATGAATATAAGAATTCAAGTGCCCCTAAAAAAAAGTAATGATCTGGGCAGTTCCTCTAAGGACTCAGATAAAAGTTTTTTAAAAAGCTATCTGGTCCCCTTTTCCACAGAATTCAAGGAGACTCTTAACTCTTTTCCATAGAATAACAATCCATGTTGACCAAAGGATAAGAAACTTGAGAAAGCTTCCCCCCCCCTTCCAAACTGATTCAGAAACTGAAAACTGTAAAGGAGTCTTGGATGATGATTTTTAGTTTTATCCTGACATATACCACATACCACTTTGACCATTTCAAAATGCAGCAATGATATACAAAAAAATTTATATCTTTCCTTAAAAATTACAAAGATTTACAAAAATTACAAGATTTCCAACTTTCTAAAATTTAAGTTCTTAAAATCCCTTTGAATACATTAGACGCAACTAATGGGAAAAAATCACCATTATGAGCAAACTTTACAAGAGAATTCATGCCACTTCAAGTTTATAGAAATATACCATACATCTGAATTTAACTCATTCTTCTTTAATGCAGCCTTAAAACCATACCATCCTATCAATTTCTTTGACTGTAAGCAAAATACATTTCAAACTACTGAGAGCACAGTTTTAACATGTAGTGGATACTCAACAAATGCTTAAAACTGAACATTATGATTATCTTACTATATTTAGAAAGAGGATAAAATTGTAAATAATATAAACTGCCCATAATATATTTGCTTTAATAGATTAAACAATACTATAAAAAAGACATACAATGTAAAATTTCCCATAATCACATAAAAGTAATTCAAAAAGTACATAAATATCATGAATTAACTAAAAATTCTAAATTCTTTAAGTTCATTTAAAACAAATCTCTTAATGATTTTACTAAAAAGAATTACTCTCAAAGTCATCAATTCTCAATTACATGAGATGACAAAAATAATTCTGATATAAACAATCTTTTAATTCAAAACTTCATTCTGTCAATTAATTTGAAACACTTAGCCCATATAAGCTCATCAGAAATGCTATATCTCAAATGATTTAAGTTGTGTCCTCTTCTTGTCTTACCCAACCTTGGGCAGAAGTGGTAGAGATTTTAAAAGTTGCAAGATGAAGAGCAAAAAAAGAGAACAAAGGGAAAAGAGGAAAAAAAGAAAGAACCTAGACAATCCGTAAGTTGTATATTCAGTTCTTGAATATTTCAAAAACTAATGATATTTTGTTGAAAAAAAAAATGCAGGAAGATGGAAGTAAATGAACATATTACCACCAATCACTGACTTACACAGAAGATGGGTCATAACAGATATTGATAAGGACAGGTCATGGTTGAAAATGATGTAAGCCAATAATGAATTGAGAATTATTATAATGAAGAAAAACTATATGGAAAAGCATAAGAATTATATAAGGATGAATGGATGGGATAAATCTATATGAAATGAAGAAAGATCACCACCAGTTCACTGAAGCAGAAATACTTTAATAAAAGACAAAAAAACTTGCATGTCACACTCCCCCCCATCCCCAAAAAGGGCATCTATAAGTGCTACATGGGGCATAAGGAAAATTAGCTTATCTAACTGAAAACCATTGTAGGAAAACATCAATAAAATTAAAAATCTGATATTACTCATAAAAACTTAATTACAGTTCATATCTATCAATGTACTTTAAATTTTGGCCTTGAAGCTCTATTAAAAAAAAAGTTGTCAGGAAAAAGTTCCACCAATACAGCTTACCTTTAGTGCATGCACACAGCCTGTCTGTGCCTGAGCAGTATATGACAGAGACGAACATGTCTTGTTCCTCAGTGCCCTCCTTTTTAGGAGGCTCCACTTTGGCCAAAATTTCAAAGTTTGAAAGATCTATTATTTTTACATATCCTCCCTGAGTAGTTATTACCAAGTGTCCCAGAGTAGAAATATCAGACTTTTTTTCTCTCTCGTTGCCATTCTTTGAGGTTAGCTGCATTTCTTCTACGGGCTCCTCACAATCATCCTCTCGATTATCCAGTATATCTGGTGGAAGCAATATAAGCGAGGTAATTGTGTCCTGGGGATCTTTGATATGCTGGATTTTTATTGGCTCCTCCTCTAAAGTCACTATCCGAGTGGCATAGTTCATTTTATAAAGCACTAAATATCCACCACTAACACTTCTCTGCTCAGGCTGAATTATTAAAGGAGTTTGTACATCTGCTGGTGATTCATGTTGGATTACATTGATATTTGTGCCATTCACCACTGTAAGATTAGATTCCAGCTCACCTTTTCTTCTGTTACATAGTGCTGAGTTTAATTTATTTAAATTATTCAAGGCCTCTACTTGATTTATTGCACTCAAGGATTCAACAGGGCATGTCCTCAGGCCCACTAACAAATGAACTCCATCTGCGCAAGGAGTGATAGAGTCCACACAAAGGTTCTCCTCCTCTGCAAACTTTGGCAGTCGCAAGCACTGAACCAAAGTCCCGGGCTTGGGAAACATAGAGTTCCACTTGTCAGAGTCTGGAGAGGTAAGGTTGGCTGCCGCATCTGCAAATTGCTGAATGTAAGTCACAGGAGGATCCTGCAATAGCAACTGCTCCTGACTATCTAACTCCATTTCAATAATCTGAGGAACTGTAAAACCATCATCATGTAAACTTTTACTCATAATATTGTTCATTTGTGAAAATATTTTTCCTGCTTTTTCATCAGACTCTTTAATGCTATAGAGTAGCAAAATGGGTAAAGTCCTCCTTACCAGAGGGGAATTTAGTTCAGAATTGTTGCAGGATTCATTATCTGTTGACCCTTGTTCTGAAATATTTTCACCCTGAGTCCTGTTTACACCGTCCAGTGACCTGTGAGAGTTACTGCTAATGGGAGAGGTAGCAGGGGATTTATAAGTCAATAATCCCCCAGCTAATAAACAAGGGAAGGGAATGTTGTGTTGTTCCAGGTGCTTTTCTTTTGTCTTTTCACTCTTACAGTTAGGTACACAGGGATTTGCCCCAAGTTCTTCAAGATCCTTAACAGTATCTTCGAGGACATTTGCCACAATTTCCCACTGAAGTTTCTCTGGCTGTTGGAGAATGCTGAGAGCTGTTATATCAAGGCTTACTTCCATGGCTTCTTTCTGTGATGTATGCCCTTCAAAAATGAAAAGAATGTGTTATATATACTATTGTGAAATCAAGGCAAACATTACTGTTGTTTTTTAAATTTCCCTTTTATACAACTGTTTGGTAAGCAATAATATTGCATATTAGAAATAATTTAAAATATCTAAATGGAGTAAGATATCCTGAACTAGGCTTATTTTGAAAGAAAAAAATGATCTCTCCATCATATTGCTTTGAACTTCTTTTCCATTTATAGCCTACCGTACTAGGTCATCATGTAAGAGATGCAGTCATTTTAATAAAAAGATAGAAACAAAATGTAAAAGACAACACTAATTAATTTAGTAAAACATAAGAATACTATTTCAGTATTCATTCTCTAAATATAATTCTAAATACAGTCAATTCTATGCTACAGGGAGGTTATCAAGGACAAATTTCTTACCACAGACTAGCTTACAACTAATGAAACAAAGGATTCTAAATTATTAATTATATTAGTTATACATTCAAGGAATTTAACTAATTCTAATCTTATTCTAAGGGAAGAAGCACTATTAGAAAAACACAGAAGCCAGAAGCATTACCTATTAGTTTTAGTTTATTGTATTACTTACTGTTGCCCTTGATTAGTATGGATAACTGATTTAATTGCATAACTGTCTCCTCATTGGTTTTAGGACCATCAGATTTAGAAATGACAAGAACTATATCCAACTCATTTGACAGATAAAAAAACATAGGCTTCTTTGCAAAGTAATGGAGTCTTCATTCAGTACATTTTGAATGTTATCAATAGCCATCATTTAGGTTCCTCACTAAAAGCAGAGGTCTCCACCACACAAAATCCTGCAGTACACCTCTATTCACCTTGCAAATTCTGATGCTGACTTATTAAAACCATCAAATCTACTCCCGCATATATAAATGATCACTAATTCTCTATTAGGTGTCACTTGAAGGACAAACTTCTGCTCTAATCACAATCCTTGGGAATGCTTATAAAATAGCCCCTTCGTAAAAGCCACCACTCCTCAGTACTTCTTGCACTACACTAATAGTACATAATGTCCTTCAATAAAGGAAAAAATGATTGACTAGAGTAGATATTTAATAAATGCTTAATATCTCCTAAAGGCATTCCTTCTTCAAATACCTTTCTTAGGACCATGAAAGTAATATTTAAGTGTATACAAAAACTTGATAGTCCTCTGTTTACTTTCAGGTCTCTTTTGTGTTTGGATATGACAGTTCTGATTTAGTTTAAGAATTTAAAATGACTTAAAGATTGGACCAGAAATATGATTTTATAACATGTGATATATATTGTCATTAACCATTTACAATTCAAGTGACATGAAGATATGAAGGAAATAAAGAGGGAAAAGCATCATAGGTCGCAGACTACAAAGAGAAAGTTATTATATAAAACATTTCAATAGGAAAAGAAATTTTCTACATAACTGGCGTGTGGATATGCATTTCAAGGCATGAAATAATTGGATTAGATCAGAAATAAATTTTACAACAGGTGTTTTAGCTAAGAGGGAAAATACAATATGTATCAGCAATATTATATATTTTCAAACAAGTAACACTAAAAATCAACACTAGGATTATTACTTTCATATTGTCAAATGTGAATACTTTGTAAATGTTTTGCAAGCTGCTAAAAAAAGGAACTTCTTAAAACTAAGAACAAAGGCTAAAATGGTATAGAATACAAAAATCCAACAATCTAACAAGATGAAAAGGACTTCAGAGGTCCGCCTTCCACACAATGTAGAAATTCATTCTAAAACATGTAACAAATGCTTCCACTAAATTCAATTAGTATGTAATAATCAAAATGCCTATTTACTGACCTCAAAAAGCTGAGAAATAATTCCAATATCCCCAAAACAATAAAGATATGAAATTCATAAATTTATTCTAGCCCTTCTACAATTAATTCATAATTTCAGGACCAATCATCTCTTCAGATCACATGTTCAAAACGTCTATAACCTAACTAAGCCATGGCAGTAAAAGAACTTGGCCACCACTCATCACCAAACCCTGGTAACACAGAATCTTGAGCCTAAAAGTACCTTGAATATGAGGGGTCCCCCTATTAATGGCCTTTACTCAACCCTGTTCAACCCTAGAAACTGCCTAAGTTGGCACTGAAACCGCTTACCCTCTCCTCAGCAGTAATCACTAATATAGATGCAGAAAGCAAAGTTCTTACCAACAAAGTCTTTGGTGCTGTCAAACAGTTCAATGTCAGAAAAAGATATATTCTATCAACCAAAATAACACTCAAGTGTGTTAGTACAACAGCCATTTTGAATGTTATCAATAGTCATCATTTAGGTACCAGAGGTCAAATGTCAAATGTGGCCTTATCTCCCTAACATTCCAGCAAAGGGTTATTCACTAATCAGAACACTAGACCCTATTATCTGTTTTACCAATGTATGGCTTTGTAACCTAAGAGTTACTGGGACCTTCCATCTGAGCAGCTGCTTAAATTGTCTCTCCCCATCACAAAGTAAGCTACCTGGAAGCAAGAGTTATTTCAATCTTATATTTGTATTCTCAGTGCTTGATCCAATGGTTTACAGAATAAAAACAACGAAAGCTAGTGTTTATTTAGCACCTAGGCTCCAGGTACTGTGCTAAATGTTTTACAAATAATATCATATTTGATCTCATTTAGTAAGTACTGAATAAATGCTTCTTCATTATCCAATCTTTGCATAGAGTAACATTTAGTGTTTTTCATTTTACTATGATTATAAATCTGGCACTGGAAGGTCTCACCACTTCACTTCTCAAATGGGAAAACTGAAAAGCAGAGATAATAAAAGACTTGTCCAAGGTTACTCAACCAACAGGTATCAACCCTTCCACACTGGTGAAATGAAATGAAAAAAATTTTTTTTTTACTTTTTTTTTTTTTTTTGTATCTGCAACATCAAATAATGCGCCTTGGTCAAAATAAGCACAATCTTTGCTGAACTTGTCCGAAGATGTAATGGTGAGCACATAAAATTTAGGATGGCAATTAGTGGGATTAAAACTATTAAGACACTTCCAAAAGGGAAGGAATCACTATGTATATTGGTTTTTTTAATATCCATTTACATTGGCTTCCACCCTATCTCTTTTCCAGAAGCAATAATTCTTCCAATGGCAATCAGTGCTTATCTTACCCCTATCCTTTGTGATTTTATGTGCTATGAGAAATCTACTTGTATAAACTTTCTCCACTAACAGAAATTGTAACCTAAGATGTAGTAGAGATTTGCCTGAGAAACAGGTGAAGTGACATGCTTGAGGTCATGTAGGTAATAAGTGTCAGGGGTGAGACCGAGCACAGATTTTCATGGTTCTAAGTTCAGTACATTATCTCACTATGCAAGGCTTCCTCTACAGAAAGATGTTATGGTTTAAAAATATATTCCTCCAATCTTTATCTTTTTAAAATAAAATATATGGAATTACTATTTGAAGTTAGCTTTATAAAAAAGGATTGTTAATTTTGGTACCTCATGTAAATAAAAAATTAAGCTATGTTTATTGGCTTTTTATTTTCTGATTCTTTTATCACAACCATAGCATTCATTTGTCATTAAGCATTTGGTTAAACAGTTATCTCCTCTTTCCCTTGCAAAATATTTTATTTAACTTAAATATAAGTAAGTAGTCTCAGTAGTCTCAAAGGTAAATACAGACCCACTCATTCCAAATCTACTCAACTCTCAGTCAAAATACTTTTAAGCAGTCAGTGTATGTACAAAGTATACTGTAAGCCGTTATAATCCAAAGACATTTAAAAAACAAGCAGGCTCTTTGACCGGGTTGAATTTACAGCTCCAAATGTGAAGGAGAAAAAAATAAGACCATGCATTATTTATCACATACCTGTCACTGATTCTGATCTGGAATGCTCTTCACTGTCTGAATCCTCCAGTAAGTCATCACTTAAAGAAGAAACAAGCAAATAATTTTATTTTCAAACCAAAACATTATTATACATGATACCAGACATCTAAATCTGAGTACACACTACATTATATAAAGCATACAACACTCAACAAGATTCCTAAAAAAATTTTAATCATGTAAATTACATTATATAAAATTACTTAAGACATAATATTGAGCAGTACTACCATCAACTATCAGTTCAACCTATCCGAAGTATTTCCTTTTGGTACATTTTATTAACCCTTAGGGATTTAGAAAAAAATATTGTTAACATGAAATTACGTTTAGAAGTGTAAAATCAGAATACAAAAACTTCAGAAACAAGTCTACAATTCCATGATGACAAGGAAGTAATGAAAATAAAAAGAAAACTTAGGGGTTTTTTAAGATAAATTATAAATCGGAAATTGTTTTTTTTTTTTAAAGTATATAAAGCTACACCATTAAATTCAATTCAAGGCCAGAGGAATTCTAAATAGAAAATATCAGAAAGAAATGTTCTGAATATTACTGACCCATTAATTTTGGGAAGTTAACCTAAATCACAGATTGTTGCACCTTGTCCATGATACATATCCTCACTGAATGCTGCCATCAGTCTAACCACCCCAGCACCACAAAACTTCATTCAGTTTTAATTTTCATCTTATAACTATCCTCTGACAACACTTCTAGAAGTTAGAAGTCATCTAGGCTAAGAGAAATTCTGGCAAACAAAGTTCGGTACTCCGTGAATGCCATTAACTAACAATGCTGTAGCAATTTTAACTCTATTCAGATAGAGCCCTCTATTAGTTTCAAACAGGAGTTGAGGGGGGAGGGGGCAGTGTCTTGGAATTGGGGTTAAATTAATTGGACTGCCTGGGGTCACACAGCTAGTAAGTAAGTCAGATTTGAACTATGGATCTCCTGACCCCAGGGCCAGTTGCTCTAGCCACCTATCCATCAAAAGAACCCCAGTTTTATACTTTATCTTATTTACCAAAACATTTATCAGAAGCATAATGTGTAAATACAGGCGAGGCTGTAATAACTTTGATCTGAGTCATTAAGGAGGGTCTTGAGAAAGAGGCAGGATTGTGCACCTTGCAGTTAGGGACAAAAGTCAGAAACTTAAGTCTGTAGTTCACTGTCCACAGCAACAAAAAACTAGAAGAGAGTGTGGTGGGTGGGGGTGTGTGGTGTCAAATTCCTTGAAGCTAAAATCTGTGCCTGACTGAACTTCCTATTCCCCTCAGTATACAGACCAGTTCCTTGAACACAGTAAGTACTTTAAAATATCTATTGAGCTGAGTAAATAATAACTGGTCTGTGCGTTCATCCTTCACTGCCAAAGAAGACCATGCCATCAGTGAAATGATGACATGAATGGCACTTGACTTTGTTTTGAGTGAGGGAGGGCTGTGCAGGTCACCAGTCTTACTTCTCCTCCAGAACTATCTGAATCCAGTGACCAGATATTCCTCAGGATGACTAGAGATGACCCAAGATGAGGCAATTGGGATTAAGTGACTTGCCCAAGGTCACACAGCTAGTGAGTGTCAAGTGTCTGAGGGTGAGATTTGAACTCAGGTCCTCCTGACTCCTGCACTGGTGCTCTATCCACTGCACCACCTAGCTACCCCTCATAACTGGTATGTGTTATTAGAATACAGAGGATCTCATTTAAATGTCCCTTTAAGTCTAATAAATGAAACTGTATGGCAATTACTTTATTTTTTTAAGTATGTGGAATCTTTATTTTCCTTTTTATTAATTTATTTTTAGTTTTCACCTTTTACTTCCACAAGATTTTGAGTTCCAAATTTTCTCCCCATCTCTCCCGTCCCCCACTCCAAGATGGCCAGATGGTCTGTTTACTCCTTCCCCCAATCTGCCCTCCCTTTTACCAACCCCACCCCTTTTCTTTTCTCCTACCCTTCTATTTTCCTATAAGGCAGGATAGATTTCTATACCCCATTATATGACAATTATTTTAAAATATTAATATCGTTAACAAGTCTAACATTTTTACCAACAGATTAAAGGGCTGTGTGCCTGATATAATTTTATCAGAACTCAGTGAAAGTCAAAGCGGAATCTCATGACTGATATCCCCACAAACTCCTTTTTTCCTCAAAGTTCGCTACTTTCCTTCCAGAGCCTTAACTCCTAAATTCCTTAGACTGGGATTTCTTTCACTCTGGAATTTACATGGAATGAATGCTTTTCCTTATTTTTGAACAGGTTAAACTTGCCGAGTAGAGTTTCTAGGTCTTGCGAAATCTTTCTAATGCCAGACACAACTCAAAAAACATAAATGCAACTGAACAAAATTTTAGCATAGTCCCAAATTCTACACATATCATTGTTCAGGAAAATCACATGTCATGTGCAAGACTTTTAAAAACTACTCCCAGAAGTTATAGTCATGAAAAATAGCAAATTCTAATTTTGGTTATGTTGACATTTGGCAGTACTAATTTAAGTAAAAATAAATACAACAAATCTTAACAAAACACTTAACTGTGCACAGAGCTAAAATGTTTAAAATGTATCATTTGCAGAGAGACAACTAATTTTACACTGTCTTATGTTTCAAATTACTAGATAATCTTTCATTTATCAAAACTAACACAGAAAGAAATGAAAATGTTTGCCTGTGCATGCTATACTTATTATCAATGTAGTTATATTTTTGTACTTGGAAGTCAAGGTAATAAATCATATTGAAGGGCTCATTTCAGGCCTAGAATACTGCTCTGATTCATCTAGGGCCAGTATTGACTATTACTGTTTTCAACTATGATCAAGTGCTTTAATGTAAAGTACAATGTAAAAGCACCATTTCACAAATATTCCATGAGCACTGAGGTTTAAATGTTAGAAGAAGCAGGAAGAAGACATCTAAGCTTGTACAAGTGTGAAGATGTTCTGAGGGCAGAGCATGATCAAAGGCCAAAAGGCAAAGCTGAATTGATAGCTGTTTTTTATCTACTAGTTTCCAATAACAATTCTTCCCTCTCAGGGTCTCTTAAACCAGAGCATGTCTAGACTGGAAACCTAGCTTATGTTGGAGACCCATCTGCTCCATGAAGTATTCCCAAAATGGGTTTAGTTTTTATCCTGAACTGCCAAACATACTACAAAGCTAAAGAATTTATTACTATCTTCAATAATTAGGTATTTTCCTAATGTTCCTATGTTTATGTATTGTTTTCCCAAAGACTAGAAGTTTCTTGAAGGCAAGAGCTATTTTATGCCATATGCAGCCCCAGGAAAATACACAGTGAGGTAGAATGTTAAAGAGAATTTATCAACAACCACTTATTAAGTACTTCTTAGGTGCTTAATCAATTAACAACTACAGCCCTCCAAAACATCATATTTAGGGATTTTAATTCATGTTTACAACTATTTAAAAATCAAAAAAGGGATTTTCTTTTAAAGAACTCCCATGCCAAAGAATGCCATTTGGAATTTTAGTGTGGGAGAGGAGACAATCAGTTTTATTTTACCTACATGGTTCTGATGAAAGAGACCATGTATAGGTGAAGGCAATTAAGTATCCAGAGGGATAATGCTCAATTAGAACAAAGTATTACCAAATAACCATAAGTACTTCTTTAACATAGCTTTTCCCATTAAGCTATTTCCTCAATTATTCTCATCTAATATAAATCTCAAAGCCAAACTTCAACAAAGTTTCTTATACACTTATTTCTATAGTCAACTGCAAAGTAACCTGGACAACAGAAATAAGCAAAGAAAAATAATTTCTCTTCCTTTTTTGGTATTATTTAGAAAGGGACAAAATATGAACCAAAAGTTTAAGACTTATGTCACAGATAAAGCAAATTATTATATGATGACAAAGAATCTAAGACCCTATGGGTAAACAGCTATCCATATAAACCACCTGATTCTGTTTCATGAAATTACCCTCCAGGTCCTTAACAGCTGTTCCTTCATTCACTGGCCCAATAACAGATCCCCAAAAGCATCACCATGGCAATTCCTTCCAGACACCTACTTGACTACTCACAAGAGTTATATATGTTTCTCTGAGAGGTGAACTAGTTACAAAGAGACAACTGCAAGCCTCCATGAAACAAAAGTGGCTGGTTGAGAGAAGTTACATAAAATGAAGGCTATTCTCCTACTTTAAAGACAGCAGTAGTAACCGTGAAAGAAAGATCTTGAGAGAGAATCTAGAAAGTTAAGTTGAATAGGTCAAATGGCATTTAACAAAGTTCTTCCAACATTGCCGTATTCACTATAATTTTGTAATAAGATTGCAATAAAGTTAGCCAATGACTGGTGATCTAAAGTTAGAGATATCCCACATTCTCTGCATATCTCTTAACTATTTTACTGCTCATTAACACCAACACAAGTGAATGAAACATTTTCCCATTAAGCTGTTACCTCAATTACTCTCATCACTCAAAGCCAAACTTTAACCAAGTTACTTATACATTTATTTCTATACTCAATTGCAAAATAACCTGGACTCTTAAACTTACTTAAACTTAAACCAGGTCAATTAGCTTCTTAAGAGATTCATCAAAATATTTTGTGAGAAAACTGGATAGCATTTATGCTAAACTGAAGAATTTTTATCATCAATTTTTTTCTGTTATCCTAATTAAGTCTTAAAATTGACTGTACTATCAATGCTACATACTGTTGAAGAAAATTTTTTTTTGGAGAAAAAAGAAAGTTACGTCTATTGATACCATAATAATGTCTGATTTCTTAAACCCATTAAAACAGAGAAAGACTTTTCAGTCTTTTTGAAAGAAATTACAAAAAATAAAATTCAAGAAAATGTTCCATAACCATTAAAAAAATAGTGGTTATTATTAAAGCTTCTTAACTTTGCAACTGGTATACCTGTCTCCTTCCAATTTTGGTATATCTGAGCAGCTAGACGAATCTTCCAGCCATGCTAAAGTTGGTCTCCTTGAATCAACTCCTGAGCTTGGTTCTCCCAATAAAACAAGCTGCTGTACAATTGCTGGATCATATGCATTGATTTCAAACTTTAAGTGCACCTAAATAAATAAAAAATATAGGTTTATACTAATTTTTTTTCATTAACACTTTTCATGTTTCAAATAAAAACATACCTTCATAAGTTTGGAAACATCCCAAATGCAGATCTTTCCTCTTTTTGTTGCAGCGGCTAGAAAATGAGGACAGCTTCCAGACCCAAAGCAGGATATTCTGTCAGTGCCATCAGTACAGGGAAATTGTGCTGGACTCGTTGCAAGTGTAACTGACAAGGGTACGTTCTGCGTGTGTTCACCTTTCACAAACGGGCAGTTTGGGGAATGTCTCTCATGTTCAGACCTTTACAAAAGATTTTTTAAAATTACCAAAATATCTAGCAGATAGTCTGCTCCAACAAGTGAAAGCAAATCAAAGATAATGCAAAGTATTTCTTATTAAAATGATGGCATCAATTCATCAACTTCTATAAAAGTTTTTCCTAAAATAAACCTTACTGGCTTCATTAGATTAGACTGTGACCTCCTTGAAGGAACTATTGAGGACAAGCTTCTCTTATTTAGCTCCAAATATGGGTCACAAATACAATTCACAAAATACCAGTTTAGCTTATATTTATCGCCCTACAACTGATGTCTGCTGTATCAACAGCCTCATTAAATAAGAGGTAAGGATCAAACATGCAACTTACAGTTGCCTATCATTCTTCTTTCCTATTTTGCCAAAATTAAAATTGCTATTACTATACCTTTCCCAGAAATCAAAAGCTCTGGTCTACACACACAGCTTCCTTCTTCAATGAATTTATCATCTTTCATTTAGATATACATACACATATATGTGTACATGTACATACACACACAAGCACATATACAAATAAATGGATCAATGATCCCATCAATATTAGTATGCCACTAAGAATGCAAAATGCAACCTATCCTTTGCTTCTTGTGAAATGTTGGATCATATCTTTCCAAAAATAGATAAAAAATGAACTCAACAAGGAGGAAGATTTTTAATATTTAAAAAATCATAGTACAACAACAGTCAGGTTGTCCATCTGCTATTGATAACTCATTACAGGAGCAGCACAAGAATAGTCTGAGATGACCATCGATGGTATTTTGATTACCATGCATTACTGGTGGTATGCTAAATCATACGTATACCTCCCTGGAAAGGTAGAAAAGGATTCAGGTTGAGATTCTTTAAATGCAAAAATGGAGATTTTATGTTACTGAGTACAGATATGACAAGGTTCAGACCTATGCTTAAGGATATCACTTGGAGAACTAGAGGATGGATTGACCTGAGGAGAGACCTCAGGCATGGAAATAAACCAGAAGGCTAGCATAATAGTCCAGGCTGGAGATGAGGTAGGCCTCCACCAGGATGTGGTAGTATCAGAAGAGAGAAAACAGCATATAAAAGAAATGTCACATTTTTAGAATCAACATGACTTGGCAATAGATTAGAGGGGTGGAGAGGAGGAATGGAGTGAGAGAAGGGGTGAAACCAAAAAATAACACCTAGACTGCAAACCTGTTGCCTAGGAAAATGGTGTCCTCAACAGCAAAAAAAAAAAATTTCAGACCAAGAGATGGATTAGGAGAAAGATAATGAGTTCTCTTTTGTACAGAAGATTTACTACTACATTCTAACCACTACCAATATGCTTTTGGACTCCCCCATCAGTATATTAATGCTTAGAGAAAGCAAATAAGTCAGTCCAAGTCAAACATAGTTACAAAAGTAAATTTACTATGAAACAAATGGTGCAAAACAATGTATCCCTCAGACAAATAGCTTTTTTTTTAACTGTGTGCTATTTAGCATATAATTCATGCAAATGCTTCTCTTGATTAAGAAAGATAATAAAAAACAACTATATTATAAAACCAGAAAAAATTACCTAAGCACTTTGAGGGGAAGGATTGTCTCATTCTAAATGACTCGTTTGTACTCCCAAAAACTAACACAGTGGCTGATTGCATTCAGAGCCCTCGCTAGGTAATCAAGGCAACTAGAGTTTTGATCTAGGCTACAAGGATATCTATCAGTCCAGGAGAGGGAAGAAGATACTTATTCCTTTGCATAGCAATCAATTTACCAACTCCATACTTCACAATCTTTAAACACTACTAAAATCCTTTACCTCTTTAGGTACCATCACAACTGAAGGTCCTATTCCTTTGTCATTTCTCTTGGGAGAGGTGCGATTCTCCATTACCAAATTACTCTTCATTTTCAGAGGGGTCGAATGCCGTCAGATGTGTACAAGGACCTGGCCAGACTCTTGGCAGGCAAAACATCCACTTGCTTAGGGAGACTACATTCAATTGGCACAAGCCTTCCCATACTTTTCTGCCTTGCTACTCAAAAGAACTTCCTTCCTACCATAATTCATAATTATGAATCTCTCTGGATTTTAGATTTGGCCCTGTCACTAAGTAACTGTGATACATTAAGAAGGCTAAAATCTCCATAGGCCTTAGGTTTCTCACCAACATAAATAACCAAGGGATCGAATTAAAGACCACTAAAGTTTCTTCTATCTCTACAATTTTATAAAATAATCATATATCACTATATGCCCCTGAATTTATCATCCAAGAATTTATGGCAGATATTTTAAGAAAAGAGAAGACTAATCTTAGAGACTCCAAATCATTAATTATAACCAAGCAGAACAAATCCAAAAAGCTCACTGTGACACTATTAAACAGAAAGTAGTCTTCGCATGCATGTGTTCAATAAAATTAACACTTTCCAATGCTCCACCAGGCCAATATGCTTGTCAGTGTTATTACAAGGCAAGAAACAAGGCAAGAAATCACTTTTGTGACTGATATAATCTCTACTATGCCAAGACACTGAGTGAGACTCACCAAGGTTCATCAGTAGGCTCCCAACAAACGAGACATACACTACAAGTAAAACACATGGCTCTGTCATCTCCAGATGAGGCAGGCTATATAAAATGATATGGAAAGGGCAACAGTTAGGCACAGTAAAAATGTCAAAATAATCAACTAATGTGGCTAAGAAATATGGTAGTAATAATAAGTATATCTTTAAATTTTATATTTCCTTCACAAGAAACTATTTAAAATGTTATTCAAGTATTTATATTTTTAAAGAAAACCTCCCTCCCTCCCTCTCAAAAATATTCTTATTGTTCAGTCATTTCAGTCGTGTCCAACTTTCTTTGTAAGCCCATTTGGGATTTTTTCTTGGCAAAGATACTGGCAGGGCTTGCCCTTTCCTTCTCCAAATCATTTTTTCCAGATGAGGGAACTGAAGCACACAGGGTTATATGACTAGTTCAACGTCACAAAGTTAGTGTCTGAGGCTGGTGAACTCAGGTCTTTCTGACTTTAGGTTAACACTTTGTGACATCTACCTGCCTTCCTTCCCCCTCAAAAAAAAATCAAACTAAATCTTAGTCTTCAAACTATGTTACCTAATAAATGCAGAACTAAACTTCATGATAGGATGATCGATTTAAAGTTAGAAGGGATCTAGGAGGTCACCTAGTTTAACCCTCACTTGACAGAAAAGAAACCTGAAACACAATGAGGTTTGGTGACTTGCCCAAAATCATGTGTAGTAGGAATGGGCAGAGCTCAAATTCTAATCCAGGCTCTCTGAACCAAATCTTGAACTCTTTCCACTACAACATGCAAATCTCAAACAGTTCTTAAATTAATAAGTAAAATATAACAGGAAACAGAATATTAAATGTATTCTTATCCAACAGAAAATGAAAAAACATTGGTAGGTTTAATAAAAAAAATTAGTTTTTTACAGTAGAATACCTATGGAAGAAGCAATAAAAATTAATAATATAGAAAAGCATATCAATCTAAGTAGACCGAATGACTTCTGAGAATGTCTTGCCCTATAAAATGAAATGCAGTTCACTATTACTCCACACGTAATGAGGCTCTAAACATTATGATTATCAATACTTTTTAAATGCTCATTGTATACATATTTTACTAGACAAGATGAAAGGTTAAACAATATGGATTGACCAACAGCCCATACAAAAAGTACATACATGACTGGATAACAGAAGACCTAAGTGTCAGAATCAAAAGCCACAAATATGATCCTTAGCTCTAACTAGTTTTATGACCTGGAATAATTAAATAAGTTAAAAGCTAAAGATCCAATTTAACTTATCTTTTTACCTGGTGATAAAAGCCAGCCTGAGCCATTGGATCTGGCTGTGCCCACCTATATCCAACATGAGGCCATGAGGTGAATGTCTCCCGTCTGTTAGCTTCACTGTACATCAATGACCTAAAGATAAACACATTTTGCATTACTCAATTTGTGCATCAAACTATGATGATGTTCATGAGCCCCATCATTTTTATATAAGAAAATCCCATGATGTATCTTCTCATAAATTCATCTTCCCTATAATTCTCATGTACAACACACATACTACATTAAAAAGAAAAACAACTAGTTTTAGACACTTATTTCAAAAATTAAGCTAAAAGGAAAAACAAAGTTTAATAAAGAAGAAATTTGAATAAGCTAATGAGAAAGACTAATGAACAACTTCAAATGTGTTAATTAAAATAGTCCATCCCTGTACAACTTTACTAGAATGGGGTAGCCAAAAATGTGGAAGCCAAGGATCCTACAGTTTTACTAAATGTAAAATTCTCCTTGATCTGAAAAATTCCACAAAACAACAAGAGTAATGACAGGTTAGCCCTCATTTGACAGAGGCATTCCAAAGGACAGTTGAAAGAAACCACAGAGACACTAGTAAGTATTATTAGTAGTACTGGTAGTAAAAAATTATTACTTCTGTAAAGGAAAATAACCCTAATAAGAGTGACTGAACTTTAAGGTTCTTCTATACTTACAGAAGAAAAAAATTATCATCCTACCTCCCTGAAACACCTATCCCATCACAGTCCCTCCCAGAATCCTCTTTAGCTTCCTGGAACAACCTCCACACATCTCACCTGTGCCTGCCCACTCACAAGTACCTCCATCCTTTTCTAGATACGCAACACTGATGCCACAGGATAACTGCAACCCGAATTAACCTCCTAGGGATGATGACAAGCTACTTTAACTCCTTCCTCAATGATTAACATTCACTCACCCTCCCCTATCTCAGTGATTCTGAAACCCCAGTTGTCATTGCTCAAACTCCATTCACCAACCCCCACCTCCACTGCTGGTTCTTATGCCCATCTCCCTCAACCCAACACAGATCCAAACATTCCACTCAAAAGATCTGACCCTTTCCACCATGCTCTGTGGAATGCCTCCTCTCTAGATAACAAACTTGCTTTCATCTTAACCCTTTTAGTCTCTTACTTATTTCTTGTTGTCCTTACTAAGACCTGGCACCTACCCTAATGACACAGCTGCCCTTACTGACTTTTATAGCACTCTGGTTTGCATTTTCACTTATATCATCAGCAGTCATGTTAGGGGACTTAGAATGGGCTCCAGCAAGGACACTGAAGAGCTGAACTGGTTCACTAAGCAATCAAAATGGGAAAGGGAAGAGAAGGTGGCTAGTACAGAAAAATGGTCTGGGAAAGAACCTGAGGGGTAGTGGAATTGGGACATCAAGTATGAAGAACTGATTAGGAGTCATAAAGTAGAGGGAGAACTGGAATGAATCTCAAAGCAGGAGAGATTACTGAGTGATAGTAGTAAATGACAGCTTCATTTAAACGCATACTTAATCATTCAACCAAAAATTCTGGTAGCTATTATCTACCAGGCTCTAAGGCACTGTTCTCCTCTCCTAAACAAGTTCAGCATATGGCTCACATTCTTTTTCTACTCTCCAACACGGCTGACTTCATACTATTGCTATTACCTCAAACATCCTAACTTACCAGTTTCTCAACATACTCATTTCCAACAACCAGTTCACCTATACAGCCTTACATAGAAGGATAATGGTCATGCCCTTGATCTATCTCCCAAAAATATTCCCAATTCCAGGATTATTAACTCTCAAATAACGTTACCTAATTATACTCAGCAGTCATCCCACTTCTCCCTCTATCTTCCAAACCCAGTTCTTCACCCTCAACATGATGTTTCAGTCCCATCAGCTCTCAAGTTCTTTCCCAGACTATCACCACTACACAGGCTACACTCACTTCTCTTCCCCATCTTGACCTCACAGTGAGCCAATTTAAATCTACATTATCTTCTTCTCTTGACTTCTTTACACCTTTAGCCTACTGCTGTTCTTGCTCAAACTTCAGGCTTAGATTAACAGCACAATCTGTTGCCTTGTCTCCTGCAAACAATCTGCTAAACAAAACTGGAGGAAAAAAGCAAAACTTCTGTCCTGGGTCCTCTTCTCTTCTCCCTCTATATTATTTTACTTTATCCCATAAGCTCCTGTGAGTTCAATTATCACCTCTATACAGATGATTCATATATCTATTTATCCAATCCTATTTTCTCTTCTAACTTCCAGTCTCACATCTCCAACTGCCTTCTGAACTTCTAGAATTTAATGTCCCATAAACATCTTAAATGCAACATGCCAGAAAACTAACTTATCATCTTACCATGCTAACATCTCCTGCCCATATCCTTGTCTCTCCTCTAATACTGTGACCAGCCTGGTGAGGGGGCTCATCATTATTGCAACAATGGGGGAAAAAGGGAGTTGGTCTTCCTGCCACAAGTCTCTCCCCATTCCAGTTCATTCTTCTTTCAGCTATCTAAGTTATTTTCTTGACTAACAATATCCCCACCAACATTCTTCCCACATTCCTATTCAATAAACTCCAGTGGCTCCCCATTACACCTCCAGGATTAATACCCTAGTATTCAAAGCCCTCATAATCTACACCACCCCTCCCCTCCTTCCATTTTTCTTACACCTTACCACTAGCTGAACATACTCTACGATTCAGTGATGCTAGTCTTCTTGCGGTTCTTTGCATACCATCTCCCATCTCTGTGCTTTTTCACTGATTGCCCTCTATGCCTGTTATGCTCTTCCACCTCACCTCCATCTCCTGGATTCCTTCAAGTCTCAACTAAAATATGACCTCTGACAAGAATCTTTCCCTACCCCCCCTTAATGCTAATGCCTTCCTCCTACTGATTATCTATAATGTATCCTATCCAAATCTTGACGGTACATATTTAGTTGCAAACTATTTGCCAATTCAGACTGAGTTTCCTGAGAGCAAGAACTATTTTCCCCCTTTTCTTTGTATTCCTGGCACTTAACACAATTCAGAGCAAATAGCAGTAGCTTATTAAATGTTGACTTTCTTAATAAGCAATCATTGAGATGAACAGATCCAACAGTAGGTGCATGTAAATTAAATAGAATCCTTGCTAAAAGTTGCAACAAGAAAGTAAGGTTAAGCACAAGAATATATTGAAATGGTAACTGTTGAGGGGAAAAGAAAGTTGCCCCCAAAATGTCGCCATGTCTACAAAGCTATATTTCTTTAAATTCATTGGATTGGCTAATTTCCTAGAGGCTTTCTAAAACGCATACATGTGTTGATGTGTATCATTTAGCTGTTGGAGGACTAGCCTTGGTGTCAGAAAAACTGGTGTTTAAAATCTGCCTGTGATACATATAGCTGAGTGACCATGGGCCAAACACTTAAATCTCTCAGTGCCCAAACCCTAATATCTACACCAGGTATTCCTGAGCATAGTTAAAATCATAGGTCTTATCTTCACATTCCTCAAAAAATATTTGTTTAGAAAAACAAAATTATAAACTATCTCTAAGATATCACTTAAAAGACTATCTTGTCCTGACACACTACAACCAACAAAATGATATAGAAGCTACCAGTAACAAAAAATCTGAGATATCATAGATAAAATCATAAAGTGGCATTTTCCTATAAATCACTATGGTTTACATTTTGCTTCGATTTTGTTCCTGTTGTTCAGAACTATCTTATTTAACACAACCACCCTAAATTTTATCATATTTTTGGTGATTTCACTGTTGGTGAAGTTCTGAATTGGTCTAGCTGTTCTGGAAAGAAATTTGGAATTGTATATATCTTATATGTAGCAGGTTATTTACATCCACCATTGGAACGTAAGCTCCTTAAGGGCATTGTTTTTGCCTTCTATTGTATTGCTAGTGTTTAGCACAGTGACTACATACACACACACACACACACACACACACACACACACACACATATACATTTGATGATTGTAGGACGACTGGTGAATAAAAAAGAGCAGTGAAGAAATATATAAGAATTCATGAAAAGTTAAGTAAACAGAATCAGAAAAACAATATACACAATGAATATAAGGTTGAATATAACCTTAAAAACAACATAGAACTAAAAGCTGCAAAATCAAAACCATCAAACTTGACTCAAAAGAAGAGATATGAAAAAGTCTTCACATCAACAGTGTCACTATACACAGCTACAGAACACTTTGTATAATGCTAGACTTCTTTAAAGTGTCAGTTAGCTTTATAGAATTGGTATTTTTTTTCCATCCTTTTAAATATGTTATGTTAAAAAGGATGGCTCTCTGGGAGAGGGAGATAATGAAGATGATTTAAAAACTACTGTTTCTCAGTCTTGTCCAACACTTCATGATCCAATTTAGGGTTTTCTTTGCAAAGATACTGGAATGCTTTGCTATTTCCTTCTCCAGTTTACTCCACAGATGAGAAAACTTAGGCAAACAGATTTAAGTGACTTCCCAGAGTCATAGAACTAGTGTCAAATTTGAACTCGGGAAGATGATTCTTCCTGACTCTAAGCCCAGCTCTATCCACTACACCACCTAGCTGAGTGTACAAAAACTTCAAACAATTTTTAAAGGAAAAAAAAAATGAAGCACTGATGAAAATTATGATATTCCCACACTGATTACAGAGCAGAGCCATAAAAGGAGTTGGTGCCCAAAGGGCTATAAAAATGTGCATACCCTTTGACCTAGCAATACCACTTCTAGGGCTATATCCCAAAGAGATCACACAAATGAGAAATAGACACACATGTACAAAAATATTTATATTTATAGCAGCTCTTTTTGTGGTGGCAAAGAATTGGAAATTGAGGGAATGCTCATCACTTGGGGAATGGCTCAACAAGTTACAGTATATGAATGTAATGAAATACTATTGTGCTATAAGAAATGATGAGCAAGTGGACTTCAGAAAAACTAGAAAGACTTACATGAACTGATGCTAAAGTGAGCAGAACCAGGAGAACACTGTAACAGCGACACTGTGCTGTGTCTAACTTTGAGAGCACTGAAAAGATCTAAGACAACTCCAAAAGACTCATAATGGAAAATGCCATCCACATCCAGAAAAAGAACTACAGAATCTGAATACAGATCGAAGCATATTATATGCTCTCTCTCTCTCTCTCTCCCCCTCTCTCCTGCTGATTTTAGTTTCTTCTTCACAACATGACTAATGTGAAAATAGGTTTAATATAAATGTAGAGCCTGTATCAAATTATACACCATCTGGGGGGGGGGGGGGAGATGGGGAGAAAATTTGAAACTCAAAATCTTATGGAAGTGAATCCTGAAAACTAAAAATAAATAAATTTTTTTAAAAAAGAAAACTAAAGAAAAGAAAGCAATGCAGGACAGCCATCTCTTCATTTCTTACCCAACTGAGCTCTTTTTGAACCCTCCTTCATGTCAACCCTTTTCAGCTTCCTTTTTTTGTGTAGTCTTTTTCCATTCAAATATAAGCTCCTAAGGACAAAGGTCCTTGTTTCTTTTTCATTTTGTATCCCCAGCACTCAGTACAGTACCTGGCACATAACAGGTGTCTAATAAATGTTTATTAAATGATAGATCTTGTCCAGGAAATTAGTCCTTAAAGTCACAAATGGTACATTAATCACTTATAGAAGAGGGAGAAAAGGTTTTGGAAAAGAAAGTCTGATTTGGGACTTGAACAGATGTCTGAAATTGGCAGGCTTCTGGGCAGGGATATAATAAAATGACCATGAGCTGTTAAGAATGTTTTTGCCTATGTCTTAGAAATCTAATCTAAAAGACTGGAAAATGAAAAGAGAGAGAAAAATTATCCGACAGCTACTGGGATTCTCTCTCTACCAAAAGTAGAGTAATTTTTATTTGCCATAATAATTTCATTCTTTTCCCTGTGTAAAACTTTCAGAGAGACACATTCAAGGCACAAACAATGAAATAGGCCATGCCAGAAACCATCCTAGATAGCAAGGAGGTAGGAAGAGACCCCAGCCACTGTCATCTAACCTACTGACGTAGCACTGTGACCCTTGGACCTTGCCATGCATCCTGCTGTCCTGCCTTTGGATTTCCAGGCCTTTACATTGACACTGATGTTGAATATTCCTCTCCTGGCTTTGATTCCACTTCTCTAGACTTCCCCACAATGCCTCAGTTGCCTTCTCACCTCAGTGGTTCCCTCATCCCCTATGGCCTTCTCACACTGACAACATCTCGCTACTATTGCAGCTCCCTTCTCCTATTAGTGATTTCTTCCCACCATCCTAAATTCCTCTCTCATCCCTGCTTCTCACTCTCTGGAGTTCACCATCATGCCCCCATAAAGTACTCTCTCTTCCCATCCACCCCCAACTTTTTAGTCTACTTTTATATAGGGTCTTCTCCCATTTGTGAGGGCAGGGGCTTTCTTTCCATTTGCTTATATTTCTATCCCATGGTTTAGCACCATGGCTGGTCAGCATAAATAAATAAAAATTATAAATATATTAATATTCAAATTTTTACATATTTAACAAATAAAATATAAATAAATGCTTGCTGACTATAGGAACTAACAAGGAGAAAATATGTTGAGGATATGATTCTTGCCAACAAGGAAGAACTGTCTGCAAGAGTATAAAGAATGGGAACACTTGGGGAATAGTTAGTAATCCATCTTAGAATTTGTAACAGAAAAAAATAATTTACCAAAAAAACCCAAAAAACAAAAAACAAAAACCACTGACAGAAATATATCCCTTTATTACTCTAAGTCCCCAACACAAATTCCCATGTCTTACCATCTCAGACTCCATGTCCCCACTACCACTCTAGATGTTGGCTGCAATTAGAACTCAGACATTCCTTCTCCTATGGAGGGATGCTACCCATGGATGTACAACACTTTCTTGAAGAAGGAGAGTTCCCAAGGTACAACCTCCCTCCAGAGTAATACATCATAAGGTCTCTATACCTCCTCCCCAATAGTGATGAATAACTAACTTCCAACAACATCAAAGAATACAAAATAAGTTTATAAAAAACTATCAGCAATTCTTTAGAGTAGTAACGACAACCAAAAAAAATTAACAGAAGAAAACAAGAGAAAAAAATTCCATTATTTACAAAAATAAAGGTTTAGATAATTATAGGGGTAGTGCATGTTTATGCTTGATCCGCACCAATACAACAAAAATGATACTGATTTATTTACAATTACAAACTGACACTTTGCCAAACCAGCTCTGAAAAAGCAAAAAGGCAAAAATAGTTGTAGAGAAATAATGAAAAAAAAAAGAAGATGAAAGGGTCCTAGGATTCCCAGATATCAAAATATATTATAAAACAGCAATTTCCAGAACTATTTGCTACTGATAAAAAAGTCTTAATAATACATTAAGTGGAACAGACTAGATAAAAATCAGAAATAAGTGAGCTACTAGTGGCATAGTATTAATAAAACAAAAAAACATAAACTGATAGAAAAAGGAATCTCTATTAAAGAAAAATTGCTAGGAAAAAAGGAATGTTGGCAAAAAACAAACTCTCATTAGCATATCTTGTGCAACGTACAATGAGTTCCAAGTGGATTTACAAACTAATTACAAAAGGTCACATCACTGTTAAAGAAGGAGAACGGAAAGGGGAACTTTTCAAAGTTATCACTAGGGAAAAACTCTTAACGAAACAGGAAAGGAAATTATCAAAGAAATTAGACAATTGTTGGTTCATAAAAGTAAAGTGGTCTTGTACCAATAAAAGTGAAAGCAAATTATGTTAAAGTCCATTGAGGGAAAAAATTCTACAACAATATTTCTGATAATACTAGATAAGATATAAAAGAAACTAACACAAATAAGACTAAGAATCATTACCCAATAAATAAGTGATCTAAGGAGAATGATTAGTTTTCAAAAGAATTATAAACTCTCAATATCCAAATAAAAGGTTGCTCCAAAACACAATTAATAGGAAATATGCAAATTTAAATTCCACCAAGATTTTTATCTCACACATAGAAAAGTTGTAAATCTGTCAAAAGATGGAAATAATCCATGCAGGAGGTAGCATTCTATTAGAAGATAGAAACACTAAGATGTTGGGAGACTTGTGAATTGGCCCAAACATCCTAGAACACAAATGGGAATTCTGCAACAATTCAACAAACTATTTTTAAGCTATGAACAGGAAAAGACAAAGAAAGGTCCTATGTATACCAAATTATTTATAGCAGCAAATATTTATGGGATTATTTATAGCTTTCATTCACAGAATGGAAAACTGGAAACAAAGTAGGCTCCCATCAATTAGGAAATGGCTGAACAAAATATGGCTCAGGAATGGAATAGAATATTATTGTGTGCCAAGAAAAAAAACTGGGAAAAACATAGGAAGATGTACATGAATTGATTCTATGAAGAAAGAAGAAATAGAAGACCAAAATAACCAATGACTACGATTCAGTCTCCTCATGTGTAAAAGGACTTTAGCTCTATGTTCCACAATCCAAAACTGCTTGAAAAACAACACAAAAAGATAAAGAAATTAAAATTAAATGCAATGACCAATACTGACTATAGAACACTAGTGATGAAACAGTTCCTTGCTCTGAATAGAGAGAAGTCGATTGCAGACTCAGAATGAATCATACATATCAGATACAAGAGTTGTACTTATAGGGTCAAAAGAAAGAAGGTGGGTAGAACAAGGATAAGTGATTATGGAAAAGAATTCAGAGTAATTCATCTCTTAATTTACTTCTGTTTTCTCTACCAAGAAAAAGCAACTTTGGACTGGAAATGATAGAAGTATAATTAATAGGGAAGTGATACTCAAAATAGTGAGGGAAATAGTAAGTAAAAAGACAGCTGGTTTTATTGAGTTAAAACCTCTGACCTCAAACAATATCTTAGTGTAGTGAAAAAAGTTATATGTGAAAGATGAGCCACTGAAAGTAACCTCTGAAAAATCATGGAAAATAGAAGAAGTACTGTAGGAGAAAAGACGATGGAATGTCCTTTCAAAAAGGAGTAGAGAATGGTCTGTCCACTATAAGTCAATAAGCATGGTTTCAATTCCAAGCAAATATCTATAATATTTTTAAAGGAATGGTTAGTGAATATCTAAAAAAAAAAAAAAAAAGCAGAGATCACAAAGAGCTCACACTTCTTCAAAAATAGGTCATGTCAGACTAACCTTACTTTAGTGAAATGGTTTCTCAACTTGCAGAACACAGGGTGTTAACCTCTCACTGAATTTCTTAACTATCATTCAGTATGGGTTTTACTAGAGAAAGTATATGAGATTTGGGTGTTCTCCTTTCTGTTCAGCCTTGGCAGAAAGATCTAATTCTACTCTCAAAAAACTTAACCACTGATAAACTGTCCAGGCTCAGTTCCTAAATGTTATTGAGATTATGCTTCTCTGCGATATGCAGTTCTTAAGCAATTAGCTCACACAACTTACCTTTTGCATAAACTATACCATAACATTAAAAACTCTTGGTGCCATAGGCCCACCAGTGCCATTTCAACCATTTCCTCCAAATTTCACAATAAAATAACAATACAGCTAATGTCTGGCACCGATTAAAAACGTTTAAGTTATCCTAAAGGTGACTGAAGTTCTAGCAATGAGAAGGTAATTTTTAAGTCTACAAGATTTTAAATTTATTTGATTCAACAACTACATTTTGAGACCACTACTTGGAAATGCTAAAAACACTACTTTAAACATAACTTAATAGCTTCTTTAAAATGAATAATACAAGTAAAAATGTCTGAGTGAAAAATTAAATATTTTACACCTACTAATTTAATAGAAGCAAGTGAAAATCTATTTTAATGTGAATTTTCCCAAAACTCCCCTTATTGAAAGCAACACAGAGAAAATAACCTGCTTTTTGAATTATTCTCTAGATTACAGCAATGAACCCTCAATTCACCAAAAAAATAAAAAATAGTCACATTAGACATTTCCATACCTGTCTACAGATCGACCTGGACCCACTCCAAGTTCAGGCCGCGCACTAGGTAAGAGGTAAGACAGCCTGTCCATCACTGAAGAGGCTACAGGTAAGGCAGCAACATTTTGATTTATTTTCTTGAGTTCATTTACAATGGCACTGGCAACAGACTTCAACACATGATGAGGAAGATGAAACGTAACTGTGGCCCACTACAATTTAAAAAAATATACAGGAAGAAAAGTTGAGAGTAAAAACTAAAAGTCTGTTTAATTTTACACACCAATACAATAGGTTAAGTAAAACAAAATATATTAGTATATATAATCTTTAATCTTTAGCATATTTTAAAAGTATATAATTCAAACCACAAACTGCCAGTAAAATAAGAGTTAAATACCATTCTGAAGAGATATAGTGGTTGTCACTGGGTTACTACTTGGCACACCCTATAAAGATGGCAGCTAGGTGGCACAGTGGACAACACACTACACCTGGAGGTAGAAGACATGAGCTTAAAATTCTGCCTAAAAAGTTTAATAGTTATGTGACTACAGGAAAGTCACTTAACCCCTTTTTGCCTCAGTTTCCTCATCTATAAAATGGAGATAATAATAACACCAACCTCCCAGAATTGTTGTAAGAATAAAATATTCATAAAGAACTTTGGTAATTCTAAAGTATTACCAATGTTATTACTAATAGTATTATTGTTATTATCATTATTATTACTATTATAATTATATCCACCTGTGGAAAATGAAAATGATTTGTAAAAATAATGAGCAACATGCCCAAAGGGCAATAAAACCATGCATATCCTTTGACCAAGCAATATCATTACTAGTTCTGTAACCCAAAGAGATAAAAAAACAAAAAGAAAAGGACCTATGTGTACAAAAATTATTCATAGCAGCTCTTTTAGTGATGGCAAAGATTTGGAAATTGAGGGGATGTCCATCAATTGGGGAATGGTTGAACAAGTTGTTGTATATGATTGTGATGGAATACAATTGTGCTTTAAGAAATGATGGACAGGATGGTTTTAGAAAAACATGGAAAGACTTACATGAATTGATGCAAAGCGAAATGAACAGAACGAGTAGAACATTGTACACAATAACAGCAATATTGTATGATGATCTACTATGAATAACTTAGCTATTCTCAACAATAAAATAATCCAAGACATTTCTGTAGGACTTATGAAAAGTTGTCCTTCTCCAAAGAGAGAACTGGTAGAGCCTCAATGCAAAGCAAAGATGCTTTTTTATTTTTCATGGGAGTTTTTTTGTGTGTTTTCTTTCACAGACTGACTAAAATGAAAATGAGTTTTGCATGACTACATATGTATTACTTATGTCAAATTGCTTGCCTTCTCTAGGGGAGGAGGGATGAAGGGAGAGAATCTGGAATTCAAAATTTAGAAGAAAAAAAAATAATGTTAAAATTGTTTTTACATGTAATTGTGGAAAAATAAAACATTAAATAAGATTTGAAAAAATATATATACATTGACCAACTGTGAATGACTCAACTATTCTCAGCAACACAATGATTCAAGACAATTCCAAAGGCCTCATGATGAAAAATGCTATCCACCTCCAGAGAAAGAACCGATGGAGTTTGAATGCAGATGGAAGCATACTATTTCCACTTTCTGTATATTTTTATGGTTTTTTTTTCCCTTTGTGTCTGTATTCTTTCACAATATGACTAATATGGTAATTATGTTTTGGAGCACTGAACCCATAAAGCCTATAATAAATTGCTTACTATCTCTGGGAAGGGGAGGTGAGAGAGGGAGAGAGAAAATTTTTGCAACTCTAATTTTTTTTAAATGAAATATTTAAAGTTGTCTTTACATGTAACTGGGAAGAAAAATAAAATATTATTTTAAAATGAATTAAAAATTTTAAAATGAAATCCTAAAAACAACAACAACAACAATAATAATAATAATAAACTACCAAAAAAACTTGTACAATTGTAAGTAAACAAGGTATGATTAAAAACACTGCATTAGGCATCAGAATACCTGGATTCTAGCTCTCACTCTTCCATTAGCTAACTGTATGATGTTGGGCAAATCCCAACCTCTCTGGGTCCTAGTTGAGGAGTTAATCTTTAGGTGATCTCTAAAAGTCCCTCCCAGGTCTAAAATTCGGTGATCTTTGAATAGTCCTAAATCAACAAAAAAAAGGGAATGTAAAGAAAACACATTTGTGCAAGAGATAAATATTAGTAACATAATCTGCACATGCACGCCAGGGTTTACTGGTACCTCTCTACAACTACATCTTAATGTGCCAGAGGTAAAGAACCAAACATCGATGCACTGCATGCCAAATGGTGCTGCACACATAAAGACACGATATGAATACTTGACTGATAAGAGTATGTCTTTTTAGTATACTATAACAAGTTATGGTTTAATTTTTGCATATATTAAGTCATAAAGTAACTTTTAAATCAAAATGTAAACTGCTGTAACATAGTTACTCAGCTAACTTTCCGCACAAAATAAGAAACAGTCTAGAGTGGCATGGGAAAGCAGGTGGACATCTTTTACCTCCTACTTTATAATCAGGATTTCAGAACAAAGAATCAGGTAAACAAAAAAATGGGGAAAAAGATAACTAAAAGGTGGGTAATTTAGTTGCTCCAAAACAAAAATAGAGTAGACCAAAAAAATATGAAACTCAATTAAAGCATTGCTACATTATGGAATCTAAAGACATTTACAAATAAATGATAACAGAAAGATCATTTTGTCCATCTGAGAAAACTGAGACCTAGAGAGGACATGTGACTTGGGCAAGGTCCTACAACAAATTAATGGCAAAGATTAAGGAGTACAGAAGTGAGAAAGTTGTATTTAGGACCTCAACTTATAACTACTAAAAAGCTCTACCTAAACTAGGATCTAGTCTCCACAAAGATATGAAACAGGTCTGAACAGAAATTGTCTGAGAAAATTTTTAAAATTTTATCAATGCCTTTTCTATCCCATTGATTTTCAAATATCATATATACCACACCATCCCCACACTCAGGTAAACCATCCTAGTTTTGAAAGGTGAAGGCAAAAAATGCTGATACTATCTGATAGTATATGCAATATTCCGTACCCAAAGAAAGGAAGATAAATTTTCCTAACTCTTGTCTGAGGCCAAACTTGGACATTTTAATTATGCAGCATTCAGTGTCATTTTTTTGTTCTTTTTGTTTACCATGTTAGACTCAGTGTATTTGCTGTTTTCTGATTCTGCTTATTTCACTCTGCATCAATTCAATATCTTCCCATGGTTCTTCGGCTTTAGCCATCAATATTCCTACATCCTATAAGATTCTATTACATTCAAGTACCACAATTCATTTAGCCATTCCCCAATCAATGAATACCTGCTTGATTTTCAATGCTTTCTTATCACAGAAGGTGCTATGAATATTTTGGTACCTATGGAAACTTTCTCTAGCAGTGGGATCTCTCAGTCAAAAGATTTTCATCACTTTTTCAGCGTAATAACAATTGTTTTTATAGAATAAAGGATCAATTCATGGAATTAGTGTGCCTATGTTCCTGCATGTAGTACTCTACTCCCACAACATCTCATATCTATGTTCTTTTCTAAACTACAACTATACTGATCAGAGTTCTCACTTCTTCTTTCACTTGGACTACTGAAACAATCTTCTAATTAATCGTCCTACCACAAGATTCTCCCCATTCCACTCTGTCCTCCGTAGAGCTTCAAATGTGACTTTCCTGAAGTCCAGACCTGAGGGACCTACCCTACTCAATAAACTTCAATTATTTCCAATTACTTCAAAGATCAAATATAACTCCTCTAACATTTAAATACATTTACAATTTGACCTTTTCAGGCTTAGAAAAACAGAGTGTCCTTCCCAAAACTCACATTTTAAGCTATTTAATAAAGTTTTAAAGTACACTAAGACTTTTAGATCACTCTGTACCTTGACTTCTCTCCCATCTTAAGTGGCCTTACTCCCTTCCCTTAATACACAAGACACCTCGATCCCTGCTATTGTAATGGTTGTCCCTAGTGCTTGGAAAGCACTTCTTCCTCACTCCACTCTCTTCAAGGTTCAGCAGAACTACAATCTTCTACAAGAAAAACTTTCCAAACCTCTCCCTGTTCCTAATAATCTCTCTCCAAAATTGCTCCGTATCTATTTTGCATGCCTTGCATTCTCATTCTCTCTCTCTCCCTCCCTCCCTCCCTCTCTATCTCTCTCTCTCTCTCTCACACACACACACACACACACACACACACACACACACACATATACACACACATAGAGTTGTCTTTATACCCCTGATTCACATAGTAAGTGCTTAACAAATCCTTGTTGATTTTATTTTCCATCTTGTGCTACCTTTGCTAATTTACTATTTGTGAAGCATAACCTGAGAACTATCTTGATCTGCACTTCTCTTATTATTAATGATCTGGAGCAATCATATATATAGTTGCCAATTCTTTTAAAAACTGATTTCAATGTCTTGATGATCTTAAAAAAAAAAGAAAGAAAGGAAACAGATAAAAAAGAATACACTGGAGAGAAGGAAAAGGAAGATTAGGGAAAATTACTCAGAATCAAGGTACACAAGTTGATATCCACATGAATGAGGGGAAGGGAGTAGATGACTCTTAAACCTCATTCTCATCTGAAGTAGTCAAAAGAAAGAAGAGTACAGAGTACTGAAATTTATTTTACTGAAAAAAGAAAGGAGCTAAAGAAGGAGAAAAGGGAATTAGAGACTGGGTAAAATAAGAGAGGGATTAGTACTAAGCACAACAAATACTAAAGATGTAAATACACACACAGCTCTTTTTGAGGTGGCAAAGAACAGGATGTAAGGGAGTATCCATAAACTGGGGAATGGATGAATAAGCCTTGGTATATAAATGTAACAGAATACAATTATGTTGAATTTTATCAGCACAATGATCAACTAGGATTCCAGAGGACTAATACTGAAACATGCTACCCATCTCCTGGGTAAAGGACGTAGAATGCAGAATGAGACAAATACATTTTTTTAACATGGTCAAAGTGGAAATTTGTTCTGATAGAATGGACATGTTTTCATTGTGTTTTGCTTTTCTTGTGTTTTCAATTGGAAGTTTTGAGGTAGGGCAGTGAGAAGGCAGTTCTTAGATGACAAAAACAAATAAAATTTAAGAAAAAGGAAAAGGAAAAACTGATTTGAACAATTTACTAAAATGCACGTATAAATCGTTAATGATCACTTGAAAAAAAAAAGCCAGTTTTAAGAAAAAGGTCAGTCAGTAAACTTTTAGAAAAATAAGTCACCACCATCACATCTATTAAGCTGGAAGAAATAACAAAAAGCAGGTAAATTCAATGTTGGCAGGAAAGGGAAGAAATCAGTGCATGAATTCATTGCAAGTATGCATGAAAAATTATAGAATCATTTGAATTTGGTAATACATGGTCTAAATTTTTAAAATAAGCATACTTTTTATTCCAACAATTCTCTTTTTGAAAATGTATTCTGAATTAAGTATTTACTAGAACTACTTGTTTAAAGATTTTTCATAGTAGCAGTATGTGTAATGGGGGAGAAGGGGGAGAATGGAAACAACAGAACAAATGGTTAGAATGTGATAGAGCAACATAATGGGACACAATCAAAACTGATAATATTGAGGAATGCAGCAAAAGCTAGAAAAACCTTTATGAAATCATATACAGTGAAAAAAAGTGGAACCAGAATACAATACACACATTAATTTAACTACAAACATTAAAGAGGGAATTTAAAAATGTTTCATACTTTAATGCACTGAAATTAATAATTTTATATATAAGTAGTTCTAAGCAAGTGGGTGGTATGGATGTTCAATGTTAAGCTAATGCAACATTTAATTTTTAAATGACCAAAAATAAATGCTTAGAATCAAGGCTTTATCAGATTTTCTCTTTTCTTGCTCAACTTATCACAGATACATATTTGAACTAGAAAAACAAAAATTAATTTAACTCTTTTTGAAAACTCCAGCCACAATGTACAAGTGTTCATCCCTGATCATATCCCATTTTCCCCATCCTCAAAAATCTACACCACAGTAACCTATAATATAACCCAAATTCCACACCACTAAGCACCTAGAGCCACTGTATACAAAAATGAGGTATAAGGGGAAATTAAGTTGGCTCTTTACAATTTAAATGACAATCTCAGAACTTAAAATAAAATGTAATCACTATGAGGATGCTACATGGCTTAGTGGATAGAGCACTGGATCTGGAGTCAGGAAAACCTGACTGACCTCAGACACTTACTATCAGTGTGACCCTGGGCAAGTCATTTGATTTCTGCCCCTACAGAAGGAAATAGCAAACCACTCCAGTATCTTTGTCAAAAAACAAAACAAAACAAAACAAAAAAGCCCCCACCAAAACAAAACCCACAGACAGTACTGATATGGTCCACAGGTTTGTGTAAAGTCAGACATGACTAAACAAGAACAATGACTGTAGCAATCACTCTTGTTTTAATCAAGCTTTTTCTTCCACCTAGCCCTGTAACTTTTTGAGCCTATTTCCATATAATGTCCTAATGATTTCCTCAAATACATATGAACTATGAGCTTCTATCAAATATTTTAAAAACAGCCTAAGCCTACTGAGCACATATCACAGTACAGCTCAGTGAAAAGACTACTAAATTCCAACTTTTCTACCTGCTATGTATAGGACCTTAGGCAACTAACTAGCTTTTCTGGGTCTCAGTTGCTTTATGGGGCTGGATTAGATGGTTTCTAGAAACTTTTCTAGCTCTAAATTTATGGTCCTACTATCATAATCTATTTTCTCAAAAAGAAAAATAATATTAGCAAACTTTTTTGGTATAAGATCGAAGAGATTTAAAAGCTATAGTTTCACCCAAGACTTGTATGCAGTGTTAAAAATAATTTATCTAAATTTAACTTCTATCAGACAGATTTCTAGTTTTCCTAGCAATTCCTATCAAAGGAACTCTTTCCTAGGTAATTTTATTTTCAAGTTCACTCAACACAAGCTAATAACTAAGTTCAGTTGTTTCTACATCTTATTTTATGACCAGGATGAAATGGTTTTAAAAAACTTCTCTAGTCTTCATTTCTGACTCTCCCAAACTTTTTTTTGGACAATGCCCCTGTAATGCCCCTCACCCTGGAAGCTCACTATACCCTGACACTTGATACACTGTTAGTGCCCTCCACCCCTTGAAGCATCTCCCTCTATTTGGTTGGTTGTTCCTAAAACTTCCATTTGAAGGAGGAAATCTAGAAGGGCCTCTTCAGGGTGCACTGCAATGCCCCCAGCTAGGCACCTTCACATTCCCCCAGTAGAAAGCAAGCTCCTTGAGAGCAGAAATTGTTTTTCTTTTTGCTCATACTGGTATTCCCAGTGCTTGGGACACTTGGCCTATAACAACTGCTTAATAAATGCTCTATGACTTAATTCTTTACTTGTTTTATAATAGTTTTTTCCCCATCATTTCCCCAAATGAGCAGTTTTTCTGTCTAGCTCTATAAAATGTACCTTTGGCAGTCAGCCTGGCATAGCCCTAAATCTGTAATTAACTTTGGTGGCACTATTATTTTTATTGTATTATCTTATCACAGTACAGCAATGACCAGTGAGAATGTTCCTCCAATTATTCCAAAAGAAATTCAAAATGGAAACATGAGCAGAATATTAAAGTTCATACCATAAGAAAGTTTAAGAGAAGCAGATCACATATCTTTCACAATTGAGGGAGTTTGAATTCTTAAAGAAATAAGAGATAAAGTAAAATAAAAGAGGTAAAACAGGTAACTGTGATTACATAAAACTGAAAAGTTTCGAATGAAAACGATTAATGAAATGAGGATAAAAAGGGAGAAGTGGTTGAAAGAGGGAAAAACCTTCCAATTACATCATTGATAAAGTTTTGATATACAAAATTTATAGACAACTAAAAAAAAGGTTAAAACCAAAAGAAATTCCCCAAAAGATGAGTGGGCAAAGGATATGAAAAAACATTTCTCAAAAGAATTACAAACTATTAACAACTGAAAGAATGAAAGAATTCTCCAAATCACTAGTGAGAGAAATGCAAATGTAAACTCAAAAATTGCCACACACTTAGCAAGCTGCTCAAGACAACAAAAGATGGGGAAAGTAAACATTAAACAAACAGGGAAAGGTGGTACACTAAAAAACTGTTGTTAGAGCTGTGAATTAATATAACGATTCTGGAAAACAATTACAAATTATGGAAAGAATGATTAAAATGCTCGTAACTTTTTTTGGCCCAGTGCTAGGATAAATACTCCATGGAGGTCAGTGACAAAAAATTAAGTCTCAAATATAAATAAAAATATTTAAAGCAGTACTTTTTGCAATAGTAAAGAACTGGGAGGGGGGGAATAGGGGAAAAACTGGGGAAAAAAAATACTGATAAAGGAATGGATGAATAAACTATTAGATTACATTCCATTACAGTAGTGGGATATTACTGAAAGAAAACCATTTACTAAATACCTAGCATGAAAACGATAAAAACAGAAAAGCAAGGGGAAGAATTAAATGAATTGATGTAAAATGAAATCAACAAAATCAGGAAACTATTGGCAAAGACTACAACAGAAAAAGTAACAACAAAAATGAGCTCTGCCTGGTAATTATTCAAGTTCTGCTCCTCAACCTCCAAGTATTCCCATTCCTCTTAACCCAATTCAAATTTCCATTCTAAAGCTATCCACTCCTTCCCCTGTGTTCTCTGCCTAGTCCACAGGCAACAAACCACCTTTCATCTTAACTGTTTTCCTTTCCCATTCATCCCAACTTCTGTGTCTCAGTAAGATCTGACTCCCTCCTTTTCCAGCACTGGCTAAACTTTCATTCACTCCCCTCTGGCTGAGTTGAGGGAACTGGAATAACTTTGCTTCCCACAGCTATTCTGAGGTTCTCTATCTTGGCTGCTAAGCAATTGTGGCACAGTGAATATAGGGTCTGGAGTCAGAAAGAGACAAGTTCAAATCCAGTCTTCAGACACTACCTATGTGGCTCTGGGCAAGTTACTTAACCTCTGCTGGCCTCAGTTTCCCAGTAAGTAAAATGGGAATAATAAAACTCACATGGTAGTGGTGAGGATCAAATGAGATAACCCAAAAGCTCACAGCTTTTTTTATATAGTGCCTGGCACTATTTAAATGCTATTATTATCTACCAATGTTATTCAGAAACCTCTTTATCCCTCCTCCCCACTCAATACACATATACTATCCAATGAAAATCTTCAGCAGTTTTTTGATAAGTAATTTGTTTCCCAAAACATTGAGCTACTGAATTCCATAGTTTTTGATTCTCCTTTGTCTAGTTGGTTCCGTTGAGCCTACTTCTCCATGCAATATCAAATTGTTTTGATGACCATTGTTTTATAATGTAGATTGAGAACAAGAGCTGTTATTCTCCCTTCTTTTCTGCCTTTTTGCATTATTTCCCTTAGTATTGTAGACTTTAGATTTCTCTGAATTATTATTTTAGTGAGTGCTACAAAAGTATCATTTTAATAGTTCAACTGGAATACCATTAAAACTATATTAACCTTGGTAGTATTGTCATTTTTATTATATTAACACTGTGCAGCCACAGCACTGAATATTCTACAGTTTTATAAGTTATTCTTTATTCAATCTGTTTATAATTCATTAAATCTATACAAGTATTTTGTCTGCTTTGGTAGACTGATCTATTTTATGATGTTGGGTTGTTTTTTTTTAAGTTATACACTGTGAGATTTCCCTTTCTATTATCTTGCCACTTGTCTAGCTACAGACAGCTAGACAGCAAAGTAGACAAAGCATTGTACCTGGAGTCATGAAGATAAGACACATCTGGCCTTAGACATTTTATTAGCTATGTAACCCTCGGCACATCACTTACTTTCTTTCTGCCTCAGTTTCATTCATTTCTAAAATGGGAATAATAACAGCACCCACTTCTCCACGTGAACAAATGCGAAATGAAGTGAAAAGAACCAGAAAAATGATTTATACTGTATAACATCAACATTATAAGAATGAAAAATAAAACCAGGAGAACAATTTAATATAGTTACAATTTCACTGAAAATATATAAAGTTGTTAAAGTGACAGAGAAGTGATGGATAGATTTAGGGTGCAGAAATGAATATATATATTTTGCACAGATATCAGAGGAATTTGTTTTGTTTCACTAAGTGTATTTATTACATGGAATCTGACTTTTTTTCCTCTTATTTATAATTAGGTAGAGTTGGAAAAGAAACTAAATCCTTGTTAATTCAAATATATAGTGAATTGATGGGATGTTACAAATATAAAATGTTGCATAAACTTTTCAGATGAGATCACTATGTAATTAGTTTTACTTAAATGTTTTATTTTGTGACAAGAAACCTCTCATGAAGAGGAAGCAATCTGTAAATATGCATAATATAAAAATAAAAACTATCAATAAAACTAAAACTTAATTTAAAGATGTGAAGACCTGTATAAATGCTCACTATACAGAAATGCAGCTGTTTCTATGCATTTATTTTTCCTGCAACTTTTCTAAACTTTCTGTCTCAGTTGGTATCTTCATTTAAGTCCTAGGATTTTCTCAATAAACCATCATATCATAAGACAAAAAGGATAGTTTTTTCACCTCTTTGCCTACTTTTAAGGTTTTAATTTCTTTTTTTTAACTTATTCCTATTGCTAGCATTTTCAGAATTAAACCAAAAAATAGTGGGGAAAGTAGATCTCCTTTGCTTTTGCTTCTATATCTTCTACTAAATAATGTAAGATAAAAGTTTATCAATTTTACTACTTTTCAAGCTATTGTAGAAATTATTTTAACTTGGTAGGTTTCCCTTTTTTATTTTTGCTTTCCATAGTCTTTTTTGGTTTTCAGTTATTTTATTTCATTTCTCCTCCATTTTTAAAATATTTTTTTGGTTGATTTATAATTCTTTGAAAGCACACTTAAAACATATATTCATTAAACGTGTTCATAGTTTATTAATCTGCTTGGATTCTATTTTTATTAAAGTATGTTTTAGGGATACAGTTTTTCTACAACACTGCTTCAGTTGCATCTCAAAAACGTTGATACATTGTTTCATCATCATTTTTCTTCTCACATAATGAATTTCTATGATTTGTTCTTTGATCTACTCATTGTTTAGTAAAGATATGACCTGCTATGGAATATTGATTGTAACAGCTAACATGTACTTTTCTAATGCTCATAACAAGGATGGTCTGGATAAACATGAAGTTACTTGTATTTTATCCTTATAAAAAATTTTTCAATGGCGACGAAGTAGGCAAATGGCTTACTGATATTTACTCTGTGGCCCCTTTTTGGTTATCATTGGGGTGTGAGGATTTCTTTTCAGGCCTTGTCCTTCATCCACCACCTTAAGAACTAATCCTTCATCATCCTCAAAATTGTGCCACCTCCAGTATAATCTCTTTTTTTGGGTCTTCTTGGGCTAGACCCAGCTGGGTTTTGTTTGTTTCTGCTTTATAACCACAGTTAATTGCAACATGAAAAGTAACATCATAATTTGTCTGTCACTTTCTCTAAAGTGCTCGCTAGGATTCTTTGCCCATTTTCATTCACTTTTTGTCTTATATAGTTATATCTCAGGTACACTCCATTCTTCTGTAATTTTTCAGGGACAAGGGAAGAGGGGGAATGAATTTTTCCATACAGGATTTTTCCATATTTATTTGGGAGACTTTTTTAAATTTTATTTTACTTTTCAATTAACAATTATTTTCTCTTCCTCCCACCATAAGTCAAAACCTGCCCCCCCCACACACACACACACATCCTCATCTAAAAGAAAAACAAAACCCTAAACAGGAAAATTTAAGCAAACCAGAGCTATCTATTGGCCATGTCAAATCAGTCAATAAACATTTATTAAGCACCTTCAAAATATCACTGTACACAGTACATTTGTTTTCCACCAGAAATACAAATAAGAAAGACCTGTTCCCTCCCTCAATGAGCGTACAATATAATGAGGGAAGACAATATGCAAAAGGAAACCTAAGGGAATACAGGGAACATACATCTGCCAGAGGGTACGCAACATAGGAGCATGATCAGTAGAACAACTGATGGAAAATGAAGAGCTTCTAAAAACTTGTCTCATTCTGAATGTTAGGAGGTGGATACCATTCTTCATCCAAGAAAAAGAATGAAGGTGAAAAACAGAATGCTTAAATCTATTCAAACAAGATCAGTTCTTTCTCTTAAGGCAGAGAGCATACTTCATCATTAGTCCATTGGGATTGTCTTGGATCATTGTATTGCTGAGAATAGTTAAGTCATTCACAGTTCTTCACTGAACAGTACTGCTGTTACTGTGTAAAACATTCTGCTGGTTCTGTTCACTTCACTGAGCATCAGTTCATCTAAGTCTTTCTGGATTTTTCTGAAATCAACTTGCTTGTCATTTCTTATAGCACAATAATACTCCATTACAATCATATACCACAGCTTGTTTAGCCCATCCCCAATTGATGGGCATCCCTTTGATTTCTAATTCTTAGCTACCATAAAAAGAGTTGCCATAAATATTTTCGTGCAAATAGGTCTTTTTCTCTCACTTTTTTATGTGTTTAGGCTATTGACCTAGCAGTGGGATTTCTGGATCAAAGGGTATGCACAGTGTTACCGCCCTTCAGGCAAAGTTCCAGAATGGTTGGATCAGTTCACAACTCCACCAACAATGCATTAATGTCTCAGTTTTCCCACATCCCTTCCAACATCCAACATTTTCCTTTTTTGTCATATTTGCTAATCTGATAGGTATGAGGTGGTATGAAGTGATTCTTAGAATCTTGCACCATCTTTCTCCATCTCTCCACTTTCCAAGATCAAATATTTACCAGTTGAAGAGATTTCTATCTACTTTTGTAGTAAACTTATGTAACAAATTACAGACACTTTGATAGTGCGTTTTTTCAATGATTTTTCCATTTGTCAGCATGTGAGGTTAAAGTTACTTTAGCATCAGTTAAACTGCGTACCATATCTTTCCTCATTTTTGAAATCTGCTCTAATGAGTGAATGAGCTAATTCAGGAATGATTCCACTGAGATTTCTTGTTGCCTCTGAATACAGAGCAAAACCAACTCTGCCAACTCCATTATTTACATCTAACAAGCAAAGTCTATGAAGGACCCTTCAATTTAGCTGCACATTTCCTTACAGAGGTAGCATGGTATACAGGGGTGGGGAACCTACGACTTTAAGGCCACATTTGGCCTTCTAGGTCCTTGGGTGCAGCCTTTTGACTGAGTTCAAGTTTCACAGAACAAATCCTTTTATTAAGGGGATTGTTCTGTGAAGCTTAGATTCAGTCAAAGGGCTGTATTTGAGGAGCTAGAGGGTCATGGGTTCCCCACCCCTGGACTATAGCAGAGACTATGCAGAATTAAGGCGTCATCAAGTCTTAAATTCAAATTCCACCTCAGGCACTTACTAGCTGAATGCCCCAGGCAAATCACTTAACTCCTCTGGGTCTGAGAATCTTCAACTATAAAATGAACAATTTGGACTCAATAATCCCTAAAGTCCCTTTCGGCTTTACGTTTCTTATCCTATGGATCTTTCTGTTTACTAATTTTATTTGTAACGAAAACAAAAAGATAAAAATAGTTCCTCTAGTAATGTGTCTATTCACTGATCAAGACAGTAATTTACATTTACAGCAGCATCAACTAAGCTGACATTTATATAGACATTCTAAAAATTATGTGTCTCCTATTAAATGTCAGTTCATTGATTCATTAGCACTCTTTATCTCTATATGGCTTTCATTATTACAGAAGTAGAAGAATGGCACAGGACTAAAGGTCTTTTTTGTATTTTTTTCCATGAGTTGCCATGGCCAAAGAATTCATCGTTAAGTAGACAAACTTACGATGGCCATATCTGCATTTTGGTAGGTGGATTCTCTGAAGACAGTCTGATTTTAGGACCATACTGAAATCTTTTCGAGTCTATTAAAACATGCCAGAACTCAGATTCCCTTAGTATACAAAGTTTTAAGAAACCAGGCATAGCTTTAAGAATCACCAACATATCACAATGAGGCACTACAACAGAACTTTGTAGAAAATTCTCACTAAGGAAAAATAAACAATGCCTTATAAATTCCTGGGTTTGCTAGTCCTATATATCAGCTCATGATGCCTCTAAGTCAGCTCACATTCTTCCAACAAGTGAACTGAATCTGCAAGGCAAGTTCAAACATTCCAGTCTCCTAAAGAAATAACTAAAGTCTGATCTAGAATACTTAAACTACTCCCCAAAAAAGAAGGGAAACAAAAGCCTATACCTAATCTAGTTTAGAATCAACCTGAACACAATGAGACATGCATGCATAAAGAAGTGGGCAGCCCAGAAAATTCAGTAAGCTAAATATTTAAATAAAAGCCATTTAAATGTGAAGATTTTTAGATACTTTTTAAAATCTCAAGTATATTAAAAAATACTGTCTCTAAGAGTGGAGAGATAGACAGACAAAAGGACAATATTTTTCCTTATAATTCTAATGTAATATATTAGTCTCATTTATACATTCTTACCTTAGCAACTTTATGATTAGCTGCTGTCTCGTGAGATGTATTTTTCAGTCCGTCTTTTAGCTGTGTGATGAATAAGTCATATCCTTCAGAAGAAGAAACATCTACCTTCTCTATACAAGCAGATAAAAGTTGCTGGGCCTAGAAGATGAAATAAAAACATAAAAACTTAAAAAACAAAACTTAATAAGCTGGGCCTTACAACTGAATTATAATTTGAAGGATTAATAAATTCATAATATAATGATGCTATGAATAATTTCCAAGAGAAGAAAATACATGTTCTCTTTATCCCATGCCCCATTAATTAAAATCAGTAATACTAAACTAGAATTTCAAAGGTTCTGGTATTTTTAACTGTTCATGTCACTGATCTCAGAGTATGAAATTATTTTTATCATTATTGAATAAAAAATATAGAAGAAATTTTATATTTTACATGATATATTTGAAATTGTAAAATCTTCAATATTTAAGACTTCTACAAGTGAACAGATTCTCTGCCAAAAGGCACAGGAAATCCTAACAGGTATCTATACTGTTACAAAAAGTGAACAATATAGAACTTAATCACACTACTTCTTAAAAAGTACTTTTATTTTTGAGACCTACTGAACAGCTATGCTCATAAAATAGATGAAAATGGTCATCCCTCCCCCAAAAAAGATGAATAACAAAAATTATGCAAGGCAAGAAAATACTAAAAAAAGATCTAGAAAAGGAATTTAAAAGCTCAGCTACTCTCAGCTTTGTTATCTGCCCATCTTAGGCAAATATTCTTGAGTTCTGACATTGCTTTTCTTCCCTTTGATATCAATACAGTATTCACTGTAACTCAAGAAAATAAAGATTTGAAAACACTTGGAATTTCAAGCTATATCATTCTATTTTTACAACATGCTATCATAAATCATAAGGAAAATTGTTCGACCAAAAAATCACATATGAAAAACTGGGTGCCATGGATAATTCAGAGATAAAAATTTAAATTCTTTATTCGTATTTCTCTTTTATACCTCAAATGCATTGAATTGATCATGTAGTATTTATTCAATGAAATTCATTTGACTACCAGTAAAATTTTAAATGCATATAGGGGTGCTTTTGCCCATTCTGAATTTTCTATCACACATAAAACTAATACTATCCTGAAGATTTTCGCTGAATAAGATGTCAAACAGTTAATAACAGCACCATCTCCAAACCCAATCCAATACCTAGTGGAGTGACCTTGACATTCTCCCTTTAGTTATGTCTATTACATAAGTAAAAGGTGAGGGAATTTACATCCAAGCAGCCACCTGTAGCTGAATCTACTTTTTAATATTAGAAATAGGTTTGTTTGCTTTTTTCTTTTAAAAAGAATAACCTGGATCAGTTACTAGGCAAAGGAATGACAGGGATATTTTTATTTTAGAAAAGCATGTCAAAGACATCTAGATGGCTGGAGAAGCTCCACAGAAATTCAACAAGGATGGTGAAAGTACTTAAAATACATATTATATGTTGTGTTGTGATGTTGATCTTTCATTGCCAAAGAAGATCAAGCCATCAGAGAAATAATGACATGACTTGCACTTGACTTTGTTTTGAGTGAGGGAGGGCTGTGCAGGTCACCAGCCTCTCTTCTCCTCCAGAGCTATCTGGACCAAGAGATCAGATATTCATCAGGATGACTGGAGATGACCCAGGATGAGGCAATTGGGGTTAAGTGACTTGCCCAAGGTCACACAGCTAGTGAGTGTCAAGTGTCTAAGGTGAGATTTGAATTCAGGCCCTCCTGACTCCTGCACTGATGCTCTATCCACTGCACCACTTAGCTGCCCCCCCATATCATATGAGGATCTATTGAAGGAAATGGAGACAATTAACATGGAGAAGACAAGGCTACAGGGAGATATGACAGGATTCAAGTGCTTATAAGGCCATATGTAGAAGGGTAATAAGACTAGTTTTGTTTGCTCCCAGAGGCAGAACTAAGGAAAATGAGTGGAAGTTTCAAAGCAACAGATGGGTTGCAGTACAAGTTTTTCAGGTGTTGATTCAAATTAGACAGTTCCTAAAATTTCTTAGTCATGAAGTTCTGTGACCGTAATATCCTTTTGGACAAGATAATGGAATAGGGGCTGGAACAGTTACAGCTGGTTTCACAACTATGTTGATTTACTTAAAAAGAAATCTTTCTACTGGGTTTTGAACTTAACTGTTTTGTCCTTAAAAATTTGTCAAAAATGTAAACTAAGACAAATAAAGTATATTCATCCAATATTCATACAACAAAAAGCTTCACACAACAACTAACACTCTGACAAAATCTAAATTCAAAATAATCTATAAATTGCAATGATAAGTCTAAATAAGATGAAATTTAATGAGGATAAATGTAAAGTCGTTTTCTGATAGTTCAAAAGTTCAGTTTTTATAAGTAGGGAACAGGGTAATTCTTTCCTGAGAATGCTTGTGAAAAAATTCCTGAAAAATTTAGTTGACCAAAAGTCCAATAACCAACCTTATGAAGGAGATACTGTAATTCAGTGAGACCAAAAGTATTATAGGCAGAAATATTTTGATCAAATAAAGGATGATAATACTCCTACTATATATATATAATCTGTACTGGTCAGACTCTATGTGGAATACAAAGCTCAATTCTGGGTAAGACGTTTTAAGATAACAGGATTTTGATTTAGCCCCTCTTGTTCATGCAGTAACAAACCCTCATTTTACAGGTGGGAGAACAAGTCCAGTAAAGTTAAATGACTTTTCCAACAACAAACAGGTAAGCAGGTAACAGAGTTGGCCTTCAAATTCAGTACTCTTTCCCTATACTTCAATCCCTTCTAAAATTTTTAGCTAGAATCTACATTCATATTGATAAGCATGTTTCAAGGGCAGAATTCTGAGGATGGTTGAGAACTCCAGCAACAAACTGATGGTAGTAAAAAAGATGATTCCTAGGACAAGTGGGTAGACAGATGTTACAAAGAGGCAGAGGTATTATAGAAAATAGCTTTGAAAAGGATGTACAGTTCAACTAGGTATCACTCCCAACTCTAAGTTTCTACAAGTCTATTTAAATAACAAAGCAAAAAATTATACAATCAGTGATATGGGGAGGTGGGCTCAGAACAGGACTGAAAATACAGAGCACCAATCCTAGAGTTTAAAAAAACAGGCAAGCTATGTTAAAAATTGCAAGACTAAAAAGTGCCCAGTTTTCCGTCATATCAGGCCATAACTCAACTAGCTATCTATAAATTTCAGAAAAATGTGTGGGGTTTAAAGGTAAGGGAAAGGAAAGGTTTTGAGAAGTAAGGAACATAAGCTCTATGAGGCAGTGACTGGTTTTCCTTTGTTTTGGTCTTTGTATTCCCAGTGTCTAGCACAATGTCTGGCACATAGTAGACACTAAAACATTTAGTCAATGAAGAAAGTAGGCAGGGGCCAGAGCTGTGAAAACAATACCCTGACAAAATCATTTTCTTCTGCAATTCTTTCAGGAAGAAGTATTTATAAAAATGTGGTCAGCAATCTAATCAATCAATAAATATTTTAAGCATTTTACTATGAACCAGGCACAATGTACTGGAGACAGAAAGTCCAGAACCAAACAGTCTATATCTTCAGGTGGCTTATAGCCATAGTGGAGAAGAAAAAATATAAAATAAAAGATATAAATATAGAAGAATATATAAAAATAGACACCAAAAAGATAATGCTGGAGTGAAAGTACTAGCACGTATGGAACTACTCCCTTATTCAATGAACTCTGGTGGCTCTTCCAAGATCAAATATAAAAAAACCTGTTTCGTGTTTAAAACTTGGCCTTCTTTTAAAGTTTTCTTTCCGTTCTAGTTGTATACTTTATTCTCTTGCTTTCTGCTGTGCAATACAGGGAAATAGTTAATGTGGGTTTAAATTTTTTTCTATTATATATAGACTATTGTGTAAATAGCTTACTTATTACAAAGTAGCTACTATGTGCTGAGAATACCAAGAGAAAAGTGAAAACTTTAATCCCTATTACATTCTACTAGTTTAAAAAGTCACAATAATAAAATGAAGCATCTAATGGCTAAATCAAATAAATGGTCTTAGGCTTAAAATAAGTCTAAGTACTAACTATTTTCGAATGTCCTCACTTCTCCTAACTGCCTAGCATGAGCAATTTGGCATATCTGGCTCATTTTTACAAGGTCAAAAATAGAGTAGCATGTTCAGAAAGAAGCTGAAAGACTATTACCTATTTCTTTTCACACATAAAAATTAACAGAAAATACACACTCACCTACCTGTTGATTCTAGATTTTGTTCTACAATGGTTTCTAATAAAAGTTTAAAAGAAAGCAATGTCATCTTTCCAGGTCTGTTTATACTCTATCCAGTTTAAAACATATAAGATTGTGCACTGCTGCAATAATTAGAATGTCATTACTGGTTAGTTAAAATTATGATGTAACCAATAAGATATAATTATTTAAATCCTAAATTTAACCAAGTTCCACTATTGGGCTAATGTTAAATGTGTCATGGCCAGGGAATATTTATTTATTTAGTCTAATTCTGCTTTTACTATTAATTCCCTACAAAGTCTTTTTAATAACATGTATTAAAGGTTAATGTTGACATGAAGTTATCCTAAAATAATCTAAAATCTCCATTTATTAATGGCATGATGACATATGCGTACCAATAACAGTAACAAGGAATCTACATCTTAAGGAGTATAACTAAATGCTGTAAGGCTGTCAACAGGCATTACTATGATAGCCATATCTTATTAAGTTGCCCATTATCAATGAAACTAACTTCATTCACAAATAAAGATCAAGTGGCAATGGAATGAGAGACAATGTATACAAGGGCACACAATTTAAAGTCAAATCCCAAGTCTGCCATTTATTTTAACATGTACAACTTTTGGGAAGCACTTCAGCTCTGTGAACCTGAATTTCCTCATCTGGTTTGACCAGATGACCTCTAAGGTCTCTACCAACTCTAAACATATGATCTTATGCTGGAATAGCACACTTATAATCAATACTGGCATTCAGTTGAACATTTGGCAACCTAGCATAAAAAAGGTGCCAATAAGAATCAAAAGACTACAGCTCTAATGCCAACTTTGTCATAAACTATGTGCCCTAACTGCATATTTCAATTTCCTCATTTAGAAAATTAAGAATATTAAAAAGATAAGATCCATTTCTGTTCTCATATTCTATAATTCTCCTACTCTCATTTGATCCAGAGAGATACTACAAACCCAAAATGTAATGCAGCAACATGTCATAGTAAAAAAAAAAAAAAAAAATAGCAGATTTGTAAATCCAGAGCTCTATTTTCAAACAGACTCCAATGTTTACTGTTACATGCATTGGAAAGTTGCAACCTCCTGAGATTGTTTCCTCATCTGTAAAATATAGATAATACTGCTTATATTATCTACATCACAAAATTATTGAGGAAAGCACCTCAAAACTTACAAGTACTTTAAAAGGGGGAATTATTATTATTACTCATTTATACTTATATTTCAAAGACTCAGTTCTTTTCAGATTCATTTAAGTATTAAAAACTGATTTAAAATTTTCTGAACCAAAGAAAAAAAGCAATGTTAATTCTAGTTAACACTTAAACACAACTTACATATTTACTGTTTAAAAGCCTCACATCTATGTTATATTATCAACTGGCCCAGGAGATTCTGAGTATCTGCTCTGAATTCAGATATTATGTTGCTGTTGTCTATTTCCTGGACACATGATGCAAGTTATACCTGTAGGATCATCTTTAGTGCCAAATCAATTCATAAAACATTTATTAACCTTCCACTATGGACAAGGGACATGGAAGATCACAAAAATCTACCTTGAAAAGAAATTTAATACAGAAAAACACCTTCCATTAAACCATGAAAAAGATCAAAATATGACTCAATGTACAATAATTCAAACAAAAAGCAACATGAAAGTGTTCACTAATGAAAACAAGAGTCTGCCATGATTAACTACCTGGTAATCACTTATGAAGTTCAAAATGATGGACACCTGATGTCCTAAATGAGAAATTAGATAATAGACACTGCTCTCAGAAGCTGAAGATTCCAGTTTTTAGCTCAGTGCCTAGCACACAATAGATATTTAATAAATGCTAATTAACAATTTAATAATTTTAAATGACAAACAATTGGTTTTCTACAGTTTGACAAGTAGAAACAAAAGTATTTAAGTAACTTTCTACATGGAATTCTCATATGGGAGGGCAAAATTTCAAATCCTATTGTACTAGCTCATAAATGGCTAAGAATTCAATAACCTAAAGAAACATACTTTCAGATTTGGAATAAATCCAAAACTGTAAACTGGCATTATATGTACTCTCACAATTGAACATCATAATAAATTACATGATGTTCAAATTTAAACCTAGAATTTTGAACAGCCCAAAGTAATATCCAATGGGCACTGTCTTATCTACAGTAGGACATTACATTCTTCAGCAAACATTCACTGCAAAACTGTCCAATAGAATATCCAATATGTAAGCAACATTGCACTCAGTGTTCATGAATACATTCGATAGACCATTTCCTCATAAATATAATCTGAGCTCATTTAAGAATCTACACATACAAAAATAATAGAAGCAGAAAGTAAAAACATTCGTATTTAATTCCACTTACCTCTGTAACTGGTAATTCAAGCTGAACTACATCATCTTGCTTTGAAACAGGAGTTTGCAGAGCAGTGTCTAGCAACAAGATCCCATTAAGGTCTTTCCTACACCCTACTGCATAATCATCCACAAAGATAACTTTATCCACAGCAGATATATACTGACATTTCACCCGTCCACCTGGTTTGGCTGTAGAGGACAAAAATCAAACATTTGGCAAAAGGAAAAGTATCCCAAATACAATTTAAGAAAATTAAATCCTTCATTTAACAAACTGGCACACTGACCAAAGCCCCCAAATGCATTTTAATAATATTGTTCAACTCTGTATTGAAGAAATTTATCTGGAAAAAATATTGAATTTTTTTTTTAAAGAATCTACGTATCTTCCACAATTTTGTGCCAGAGACTCAAATTTTTTTAGGAAGAGGAAGGAAAAGAATTATAACCCTTAATTATCATGTATAGGACACCCACTACACAATGCAAATAAAGACTGATGAACCTTAACTTCTACTTCATTTTGACTTGGAGGTGACCCTGGGTTCAAATTACGTATCTCAGAGAAGCACAAATTCTGGCAGGGTCTACTAAGTTGTAAAAATTCTTGGAGTATGTTCCAGACAACATACTGTAACTGAGGAGAGGCTTATTTTAAATGGTTGGCAAGTACTTTTCAAATACTTTTTTGCCCATACCCACCCAAGAAACAAATAAAAATATACAATATAGTTTAATCTTAGATCATTTTGATTTACCAATCTGTCAGAAAATAGAGAAGATGCTAAAAGTCAAAAGTTTGAGACTATCTTTATTCATTTAGCTTAGATATTAGATTAATTTGGGGCATCTAGGTGGCGCAGTGGATAGTGCTGGGCCTCGAGTTATGAAGATTTATCTTCCTGATTCAAATTTGACCTCAGACACGTGCTAGCTGTGTGACTATGGCAAGTCATTTAACGCTGTTTGCCTCAGTTACCTCATCTGTAAAATGAGCCAGAAAAGGAAAGGCAAACTACTCCAACATCTTTGGCAAGAAAACCCCAAATGGGGTTACAAAGAGTCAGACACAATTGAGAACAATTAGATTAATTTAAACATTAATGTAATTCTACACGTGAAAAATTAACACGATGATCAAAAAGTTGACATGCTACTTGAAGAATACTGACACCTACAATACTTTTTTAAAAAGCATTAAATATAAAGAGGTTAAATAGGATGCCTCACAACTTCCCCTTACAGAAATGAATAAAGAGGTTGATGAAACTGAATATACAGAATGTCCAAAGGAAACAAGAATCATTTCATCACCATGCCTTGCATTATTGATCATGAACTAAAAAAAATTAACTGCACCTTAAAGGTCAACATCTGGTGCAGAAGATGAAAAGTTAGTGAAAGTCCACCAAAAACTTGACAAGAGCCTTCAGACCAAAGGCTCTCAAACTTTTTAATCTCAGGATCTCTCTATACTCTTAAAAAGTGAAGACTTTATTTTATTCTTATTTGCACTTCCAACATTTAGAAAAATGCTTTACACATAGTAGGTACTTCATAAATATTTACTAACACTACCAAACTGGCAAAATATGGTAAAAGAAATATTCAAAAAAGTATGTTAATAGCTGGTGTAGCTATGAATTAAACAATTTTGAATAAAGGAAGGGACAGTTAGGTGGCTCAACCGATAGAGCACTGAACCTGGAGTGAGAAAGACTTTGAGTTCAAATTCGACCTCAAACACTAGCCATGTGACTTTGTACAACTCACTTAACTTCTGTTTGCCTTAGTCCACCAGAAAGAAAATTACAAACAACTCCAGCATTTTTGCCAAGAAAACCCCATGGACAGTACAGGCATAATATGATCCAGAAGGTCATGAAGAGTCAGACACAACTGAGCAACAACTGGCTTGAATAGTCTTATAACTTTCCATTCTTAAAGTATGACATTTCTTAACAAAAAAATGTGAAATCAACAAGTGGTGCTTGTGCCTAACCTCCCTTATACCGTCTTTTAATAATGTCTTTCTTTACATTACTGTATTTGTGGTATATATATTGTTCCCTTGGCTCTGCTTTCTTCATCGTGCAAGTTTGTTTAAATCTTCCCTATAAATCTTCCCTTATAAGTACAAAAACATTCATGGTGGCACTACTTGTAATAAAAAGCTGAACACAAAGAGATCACCAATTTGAAAGGCAATGAAACATCCTTGTACATAAAAACAAATTATGAGGAATCCAGAGAAACATGGGAAGATGTATGCAAACTAATGTATAGTGAAGAAAGTCAAAATTAGGTCAATATGATAAACTTAAGTTCCTATTCTGTCCCAGGAACTATGCCAAACAATGGAGTTTCAAAGAAAGAGAAGGGGAAAAACAGTCTCTGCTATCAAGGAGTTGGAAAAAATATGCAAACAACTACATACAAACAAAATATACAGGATAAACTGATTATAATCAACAAAAGGAAGGCATTAAGGGGGATCAGGAAAGGTTTCTTATAGAAGATGATACTTGAAGGCAGGGAAATCAAAAGACAAAGGAGAGGGAAAATTCCAGACATAAGGGAAGAGTAATTTAAAATGCTCTGGAGTTGGGAGAGAGGCATTTCTTATAAGAGGAATAGGAAGGAAGCCAGCGTCTTCAGAGTGCAGAGTATGTAGGGAGACTGGGTCAAGCATTAGAGTGTAAAGTACTTGTGCTGTCATTTGAAATTGATATTTTTGACTGTTTTACATAACTTTCCTTATGGGAAATAAGATCAAAGTTGTTTATTAGGGAGTAACTGATGGAAAATAAAGGGTCTCGCATACATCCCAGACCTAAGTCTCCAGAAATCCAAAGAAGTAAAGAGCTTGCCTCAAAGCACAGAGTCAGTCAAGAGGGTTTCTGTTAATTGTTATTTCCCTCCAATATATACTCTTATTTTTTTGCCCTCTGCTCCTACGTCCCCTGTTAAATGGAAGATAGTGAAACAGAAGTGTGTGCAACACTAGTGAATAGAACACTGGCCCTGACATTAGGAAGATCTGAGTTCAAATCTACCCTTCGACACTTACTAGCACCCTGGGCATATCACATAAACTGTTTTCCTCAGTTTCCTGATCTGTAAAATGAGGATAATAATTATATGTACTTCCCAGAGTAGATCCTTCCCAGATCCTTCCCATGAAGATCAAATGAAATATTTGTAAACCAATTTTCAAACCTTAAAGTATCATATGCATAAGTATTGCTATTGTTATTATCATCATGATCAATAACTTAAGTGCTCTGCTTCCACTTCACCCCCTCTTTCTTCTCTCCTCTTCTCCCAAACTCCAATCACAGATTCTTAAGCTTTTTATTCTTTTCTTTTAGCCTACTTCATGATCTACCTTTCAAATTCAGATTGTTTATTAAATCCCTCCCTGATTCTACTTCTCATAAGTACCTCTTCTCTAATCCCTCCTTATTTCTATTTCCATGCTGAATTTAATATATTTGTACATTAAATTCTTTGTTAATGTAAATGTACATCTGTTTACAATGCTCCTTCCAGGTGCAATAAAAGAGAAGGTCGCGATGCTTCACTTTCATCTATGTCTTCTGACAAACTTTATGTTCTACTGACTTCCACCTCCATTCTCCCCTAGTTTACTCTTATTTCTTGTCTTAAGACTTTCTAGAGAGAACAAGACCAACTCCAGATCCTGTGTCATCTTTACTAACTTTATGACCCTTCAAGATTCTGAAATAACATTTCTGATTTCTCCTTCTATTGGAATGTAAGTGGAACACCTTCATTCTCTCTCTTGTTTTTGCATTTCAAACTTTCTACTCGACATAAGCGTTTTCCTATCAGGTATGCTTGGAAATCCTCTACTTCAATTAAAAGTCTCCCTGCAGGATTTATAGTCAGTCTTGCAAGTAAGGTGCTCTTAACATGAAAATCATTATATTTTGCTTTGAGGGATAATATATTCCAAAATCTCCACTCCTTTATACTAATAGCTGCCAGGCCTTATAGGATACAGCATGGTTCTTTAGTACTTTAATCTAGCACCTGAAATCTTTCTGGCTATTCACAATATTTTTAATGTGACCTAAAAGCCCCAAATTTAGGCTATAACATCACTGGAAGTTTTCATTTTACCAGTCTTTTCACACTGCCTTCTAGTTCTAAAACATCTAGACAATTTTTATATATGATTTCTTGAAATATGGTAGGTACTCAGATGCCTTTTCTGGTCATGATTTTTAAGTAGTCCAATAATCTTTAAATGACCACTTCTTGACCAGATTTCCAAGTCAGGTTGTTTCTTTTGCTTTTTAAAGAGGAAAAACCTTATTTTTCCTTCTATTTTTTTTCCCAGACTTTTTATTTTTTTCCTAGTATTTCTTGTTTCCTTAAGTTATTGTTTTCAATTTGGTCCATTCTAATTTTCTGGCTGTTTATTACTTGGATAAAGTTTAACAAGTCCTGTAAAAAATCATTTATTCTCTTCCTTATTTTTTCCTCTACAACTCTCATGTCATTTATGATCTCCTTTTTTAATTCTTGTGCTGTTTCTTCCAGGAATTCATATTCCTTCTGGGCAAGCTTTTCTTTTAAAAGAGGTTCCCTTCTAAGGAACTTATTCTCTCTCTCTTTCTCTCTCTCTCTCTCTCTCTCTACGCTTGTGTCTTGGACATCCTGGGACTGGGAAAATTTCATTATTGTTGTTATCTTCTTCTATTACTCATATTTATAGCCTTAGTTCCTGAAATGGAATATTTTGTCAGGGATACTGGGACCCTATTTGGACAGTATCACCTGGGGTCCTGACACTGATTTCACTTTCATAGATGTCATCAGTGCTCAGTGCTATCAGATTCTGGGCTCATCTATAGCCTTAGGGCACAGAGTCTGGCATTCTTCTTGGCTCTTACAGTAGTTCCTGTCAGTATGATGCAAACATTCTGAGCCCCTAGGAGGTATGGGGAACCTGCAGCCTAGAAGCCACATGTAGCCATCTAGGATCTCAAGTGCAGCCCTTTCACAGAAGCCAAACTTCACAGAACAAATCCCCTTAATAAAAGGCCATACTTGAGGACCTAGATGACAGGTTCCCCACCTCTGCAACATTATTACAGGCTGATCCCTCTCATTTGAGTCTTAGCAATTCTCATTCCCATATACAAATTCAGAGTTCTGACTATAGGTATCTGACTGCACTGGGGTTTCCTTGTCTGCACACTCCAATCTTCATGTTCCCTGGTACACAGCACTACATTTTTTCAGGTACCCTTGGAGCATTCTTGGTCCACACTAGAAGGGTTGAAAGCATTGTACTCATCCTCAACTTTTTTGACTTGATCTCCACCTTATTTATCCCTTTAATTTCTTAAACATTTACTAGAGGTGTACATGGCATTGTACTTAATTAAGAACTGAGGATACAAATATAAGCAAGAAGAGTGTCTTCCGTTGGTTCATCCAGCATTATGCCCCCTAACTATGGACATTCCTCAAGGCTCTGTCCTAGAGATATGGGTGCTCCCCAAATCTTAGCCTCTCCCCTTTTTCTCTCTACATTCTCTTTCTTATTGACTTCACCAGTTCCCCAAGGTTTATCATACCTAAAGTGATAACTTCCAGATCTAGCCAGTCCTAGCTTTTTCCCTCAGAATTTCATTTCTATATTACCAGTTGCCTATTAGAATTTCAAAACGGGTCATTCTAGATACCTCTCAAACTCAATATGTCCACAAAAGAACTCTTTACCCCAAGGTTTTCCAGCTATAAAAATTTAAGAATCCATTAACTTGCATTTATAGAATGGCACAACTAATTTTCAAGGCTAGAGGGCAAGACTAACACATGCAAAATATATGTGTATATGTATACACACACATACATATATACATAGTCATTTTACTATATGTGGCCACGTTGAAGAAAATATGATTTAGCTAAAAGACAGGTTTAAGTCTTGGCTCTACTACTTCCTGCTCCTCTGTGATATTAGACAAATCACATCAGCTCTCCGAATCTCAATTTGCTTCTTTAAATTTATAATCCTATTTGATTCACCTCTCTTGCATAGTGGTTGTAAGGAAGACTCTCAGTAAATTGTAATAGTGCTATATAAGTAACCATAAAGGTTGTGAAGCACTTTGCAAGTTTCAAAATCACTATATTGAGGCTGAAAAAGTTGTGGTATTTTTGTTATTATGATGGAATATTATTGTACTCTAAGAAATGATGAGCTGGATGCTCTCAGAAAAACCTGGAAAGACTTACATGGACTGATGCAAAGTGAAATGTACTGTGTACAAAATGATAGCAATATTGTAAGATGATCAGTTGTGAATGGCTTAGTTATTTTCAGCAATACAATGATTCAGAACAACACTGAAGGCCTTATGATGAAAAATGCTATTCCCATCCTCACAGAAAAAAATGATGCTGTCTGAATACAGACTGAAGCATACTTTTTTTTTTAACATTATTTTTCTTGAGAATTTTTATCTATGTTTTATTTCACAATATGAGAATTATGGATAGGTTTTGCAAGACTACACATGTATAACCTATATCGGATTGCTTGCCTTTTCAATGAGGGGTAAGGTGGTAGGGAGAGAATTTAGAACTCACAGTTTTAAAAACAAATGTCATAAATTGTTTTTACATTTAACTGGGGAAAAATAAAATACTAAACAAAATCATTATGTTTACATAAGCTAAAGTTAGTGTGCAAAACCTCAAGTAATAGAGAAATACATGATTATACAGTTCTGTACAGAACCCCCTTCCCCACCCCTTCCTCTTTGCCCATCAAGGTCTGAAGAGACCACCCATTTTGACCATCACTGAATGAATATCAACAGCTCACATCACTCTTGTACCTAATTGTTTGCAAAGTAAGTGTGTTTTATTCCCATGTTATAGATAAAGAACCTGAGTTCAGGGGTGAGGTGACTTCCCTACAATTATATATAAATCTACATGTATCTCTCCAATCCACTATCTGCAATTATCTAATGGATGTACATTCCCCACCAGATGTCCCATCTTAAATTCAACATTATCTGTCACCCCCAGCTCACTGGTCTTCCTATTTCCTATTTCTACACCCTCATCCTTTCCAATCACCCATATTCACAACCTCAGGGTCATCCTAGACTCTTCACTCTGTCTTATATCTCATCAGTAACTAAGCTTTATATAGTCTACTACCTTAATATACATATCTCACATGCATTCCCTTCTATCCACTCACAAAGCCATATCTTATTTCAGGTCCTCATCAATTCTTACTTAGACTATTTCAATTAGCCTCCTAATGGATCTCTCTATCCAATCCATCTTCCACACAGATGTCAAATTTATATTCCTGAAGTATAAATCTATCCCTATCATTCTCCTGCTCAAAGGCTCCAACAATTCCCTCTTGCCTCTAAAATAAAAAACAAACTCTACTGTTTGGTATATACAGCCAGGGGTACTGAAGTCAGCTCAAGCCAGCTCTCTCTGATCGCCATACTTTCAGTGTGAGTATTTACACTTTGAAAATTCTCAATAATATAAATCACAGCTTGATTTATTTTTTTTATTATTTACACTTAATAAGGTGGTGGAGAAAATGTTAATAATGCAGATTAAACTTTAAAATATGTCCTGCCTACTACTTTTTTTTTCCTGAAGAACCAACTAATTGTTAAATATTTACCAGAACACCACTGCTTATAGCCCTTCACAATCTGGGCTCTGGCTTACCTTACCAGGCTTTACACATTAAGCCATTTCATGCATGCTGAATTTTAGCCAAAATGTCCTACACATTATTCCATCTCCAATTTCCAAATCTTTGCACAGATTATCTAATGAACTCTCTCTTCCTAACTTCCACCTCTTAGAAGCTTGTCTAGATTCTGAAAAAACTCACATGCCACCTACTGCAGGAGGTCCTTTTATAATCCTCCCAGCTACTGGTACCCCACTACTCAACTTCTTTATATTTACATTACACTTCATATTTACTCATACATCCTTTTCCCCATTAGAAAGAGTGATCCTTGAAAGTCAGGATTTTTTTGGTTTTTGTCTTTTGCCTCTAGTGCCTGGAATACAGTTCCTTAAATGCTTATTAAACGATCACTACAATGTGGTATGGAAAGAGATCAGAGAGGACTAAGAAGTAGGGGCAATGGACCAGGAAAGGCATCTCACAAGAGAACATCTAAACTTGGCTCTGAAGGGAAACAGGGATCCCAAGGAGCAGAAGTGAGGAAAGAGAGGATTCCAAAAATGAGGAACAGCTTGCGCAGAAGAATGAAGATAAAAGACAAAAGATCATGTACAGAGAACAAAAAGGCCAAGCTGGTAAGAATGAAAGGGGAAAGTATAATGTTGGCATATACACGTGTATATGTATGTACATGAAAATAAGCTGGAGCTAGGTTGTAAAGGATTTTAAATAGCTAGGGTTTGCAATTTCATCATAGAGGCAACAAAAGTGTTTTGAGCAGGGAAATGATATGGTTATAAATATCAATGTGATATCTATATGTAAAATGGATTAGGGAAGTGTGAAACTTGAAACAGGAAGGCCAATTAGCAAGTTATTACAATAATCTCGATAAGCTCTGATGAAGGACTGAACTGGATGGTGGTAGTGAGTGAAGAGAAAGAGAAGTAAGGCAGAGAATCTGTAAAGATAGAATCAACAGGACTAAGCAATTAATTGGCTATGTGGCTGACAGAAAAGAGTTCAGGATGACCCCCAGGTTGCTAACTCTAAAGGAGATGGAAAAGACTTTGCTTCCAATTTAATTCAGCAGACACTTATTTATCTATCCCTCAAATGAAAGAGATACATTAGGAGAAATGAGATTAAGAGAGGAGTAAAAACAGATAATGATAAGATCATAGATTTCAAGCTAGAAAAGGTTTTAGAGATCATCTAGTTCAGTAGTTCAAAGAATGGTCCAGGAACCCCTGGGGTCACCAAGATACTTTTGGAGGTCCATAGAGTCAAAACTATTTTCATGATAATACAAATATATTTTTATTTCTAACACAGTAAATATCAATAACTTGAACCCACATAAGCAACCTCTTTAGGGTCCCAAATTTTTAGGAGTATAAAAAGAAGTCTTGAGGTCAAAAAATTTGAGAACCATGGATCTAGTTCAAACCCCTTATTTTACAGATAAAAAAACTCAAGCTCAGAGAGGTTAAGCATTTTGCCCAAAGTCACATTAAGTAGCAGCCACTCTTTCCACCATCCCAGAAGTTCCATTTTGTGTGTTGGCTCATTGCAGATGTGCTTGCTAATGTGTGCTAAACATGCTTGTTAAACTGAGGCATGTTTAGCTTGAGATACCAATGGTATAGAGGATTCAGTAAGTGCTTCCTATATACCAAACACTGTGCTAAGTGCTGGTGATACAAAAACAAGTAACCAAAACACAATCTCTTCCATCAAGGGAAGGCAACATATGAAGAGGAACTGGAAAGCAGGTAGCAAGTGGAGAGTGAAAATGATATCTAGGAAGTGTCATGGAGGCCTACTTCTGAGCAAGATGAGGCAAATGTTATTAAGTTTGGGGGGGTGTTGGTGGGAAAGACGAAGCTAATGACTTAAATGCGGGTACCATGATTTGGAAATGAGGGTCAGGAAGTGAAGATGGTTAACATGAGACAGATGAGAGCTAGATATGTAAATATAGAAGTTATCTCCATAGATGATGGAGAACCCTTAAAACCTACATCTCTCCTCTCTTTTAATAGCCAGGTTGATAGGAAGAACTTTCTATTCTAGATGCTTTCACATTCCACCTCCAAACTTCTCAGAGCCTTACAACTATGCTTCAGGTCCAACCAGTCCACTGAAACTCTCTCTCCAAAGTAATCAACAATCTTAACTTCTAAACCCAATTATCTTTTTCTTAGTTCCCTTCCATCCTGATATGTGCTGCTTCTGACAGCGCAGACCACTGATTCTTCTTTAAAATGTTCTCTTTGGTCTTGTGTCCTTCTCTTCCCTTCTCTACCCTCTCTCTTCTGTTCCTTCTTCTCCCTCCATCATCCCTCTCCCTCTTCTAAATATTGAACTACTCTTCACTCTCTTCAGCTGAATCATCCATCTCCTGGGCCCTTTTCTTCATTTTCTCTCAATGATCTTTTTTTTCTCCAGTGCATAGTTTCTGAGTAATTGAAAATCTTTTAATGACCCCCCACATTCCCCTGAAACAAAGGCCTATCTCTTTAAATACTCATGTAGTCTTCTACAAAGTCCTAATTCAATGTTTCATCATAGTTGGAGGTGAACCTAGATTCTCAAAGGTTACATAAGCTGAGAACAAGCTCTGACAAATTCTTCAGTAATGGACAGTCTTTGAGTATAGTTAACAGCAACAGACTGAATCTGCTTTCTAAGAGGAGACAGCCTACTTAAGTAGGGAGAGGCTTATCATCAGAAAACTGTCATCTAGTGATGAATTCTTTGATGATAGCAACCCAGGAAAGAAAAAAATATAAAATGGCCCTCTGTTCTGTATAGGCCCCTCCTTCAGTGAGCAAAAAAGAGACATGGAAAAGGAGACAGAGCAGGTTAAGGATCACAATTTTAAGTTAGTCACTGATCTTCTAAATGAGTTCCTTTTCCAATCACCAATGAATGGATGGTGAAAGAAGTGAATCATCTCAAACTTAGTATTTCACAATGAACTCAACCAGAAGACAAAAGGCGGGTACAACTAAATGGAAAAAACAACTCAGAGATTCTCCTTAGAATTGGCGCTGTGTGTGTGTGTGTGTGTGTGTGTGTGTGTGTGTGTAGTAAGACAACCAAATTGTTAAAGGAATCCTCAAAATTAGAACAAAGAATAAAAATGAGAAAGTTATGACAAGTGAAACAACTCAATCTTGGCCTATTTAAATGAACTATTGATGACTGAGAAAATGAGATAAGGAAGAAATAAATGAGAGTACAATGATTTCCTTTGTAAATTTAATCAAAAATAAACTGCCCCAAGACCTAAAGAGCCTAAAACTACCTGAGTCACAAAACAGAGACACAGCAGCCAAAATACTGGTTTACAATATAACTTAATTTCTAAAATCTTACAGAGATGAGGGTGAGAAATTGTGAACAATGGAGAGAAAAAACCAATTTAAAGAAAGCTTCACAAAATACTCAAGGAAGCAAAGTTAACCCAAAAGAATAAAACTATACAGACAATAAACTGAGGAGAAAAAAGGAGGAAAGATTTGTAAAGATATTTATAACAAACTCTTTTCATCACATCTGAACTTTAACATTACCATCCCTGATAAGTTTATAAAGCATGAATTTTTAACCTTTGGGTGATATATTAGTAAATTTGGTGAAGCCTTATACTTATAGGCACATTTTCAAAATGATATTTTTAACTGTAGAAAATAGGATTTCAACTTTGAGGAGTCAAGACAGCACAGTAAAGCAAGAACTTGACTAAGCTCTCCCAAATTCCACTCCAAACAATTTTAAAATAATGCCTCAAAAAAACAGGAAAGCCTCTGAAAAAAAAAACAACAGAATTCTACAGTAGGCTGTTTACAAGAAACACATTTGAAGCACAGTAAAGGTATGGGGCTAGAGCAGAAACTAATACACCTCAGCTGAAGTGAAAAAAAAATGGGTAACAATTATGATGTCCAACAAAGTAAAAGCAAAAATAGATTTAATTAAATAAAATAAGGAAGGAAACTGCATCTTGCTTAAAGGTATCACAGACAATGCATATGAACCAAATGGTATAGCATTCAAATTTTTAAAGGAAAAATTAAATGTTATAGGAGGAAACTAACAGTACAACTATACTAGTGGGGGAACCTCAACTTTCCCCTCTCAGAATTAGATAAATCTACTGAAAAAATAAATAAGAAAGAAGTTAAGGATGTGGACAGAATTTCAGAAAAGTCAGCTATGATAGATGTCTGGAGAAAACTAAATGGGAACAGAAAAGGATACACCTTTTGTTTAGCAGTACATGACACCTACACAAAAACTGACCACATATTAGGGTATAAAAAAACTCACAAGCGACAACTAGGTGAAACACTGGTTAGAGCACTAGTCCTAGAGTCAATATGATCGGAGTTCAAATTTGGCTTCAGAAATTTGACGCTTAATAGGTGTGTGATCGTGGGCAAGCCATTTAACTTGGTTGCCTCAAAAAAATAATAATATTAACAAAACACAAAAAAAGCAGAACTATTAAATACATCCTTTTCAGATCATAATGCAATAAAAATTACATTCACCATAGAAAGACATTAATTAGAAACAAAATAACCTAATCCTAAAAAATGAATGGGTCAAAGAACAAACCACAGAAACAATAATTTCTTTAAAGAGAATGATAACAATGAAACAACAAACTAAAATATATAGAATGCAACCAAAGTAGTGTTTGGGGGAAAATTTGTATCTCTAAATGCTTACACCAATAAAACAGAAAAAGCAGATCAATAAACTAGATATGCAACTAAAAAAACTAGAAAAAGGACAAATCTTAAATCTCTAATTAAACACCAAACTAGAAATCCTGAAAATCAAAAGAGATTAGTAAAATTGAAAGTAAGTAGACATCGAACTAATTAAAACTAGAAGCTGGTTTTAAGGGCGAAAAAAACACAAAATAGATAAACCATTGGTTAATATAATTTAAAGAAAAAAACAAATTACGAATATCAAAAATGAAAAGGGTGAATTTACCACAAATGAAGAGAAAATTAAAGCAATTATCAGTAGCTATTTTTTCCAATTATATGCCAATAAATCTGACAATCTGAGAAAAATGGATAAATAGTTACAAAAATACAAATTGTCCAGGTTAACATTAGAAGAAATAGAATACTTAAATAACCCACCTAAGAAAAAGAAAATGAATAAGCTACCAATGAGCTCCCTAAGAAAAAAATCCACAGGACTAGATGGATTCACAAGTGAACTCCATCAAATATTTAAAGAGCAGTTAATTCTAACACAATATAAACTATTTGGAAAAATTGGAAAAGGAGTCCTACCAAATTCTCTTTACAACACAAATATGGTGCTGCTAGCTAAACCAGACAGAGTGAAAACAGAAAAAGAAAACCAATTTCTTTAATCAATACTGATACAAAAATTTTATATAAAATACTAGGAAGGAGACTGCAACAGTATGTCACAAAGTTCATACACTCTGACCAGGTGGGATTTATACCAGGAATGCAGGGCTGGCTCAATATTAGGAAAAATTATCAGCATAACTGACCATATCAATAACAAAACCAACCGAAATCAAATGATTATTTCAATAGATGCAGGACAAAATACAATATCCATTTCTATTAAAAACACTAGAAAGCAACTGATTTAGTACCATACCAATCAAACTACTAAAATTTATTTTATTGAGCTAGAAGAAAATCGTAACAAAATTCATCAGGAAGAACAAAGGTCAAAAATACCAAAGGAATTAATGAAAAGTAAATGTGAAAGAAAGTGGCCCAGTTATAGAAACAGAGTGGTGGATCAGTGGAACAGACCGGTATACAATATACGGTAATAAATGACCATAGAAATCTAGAGTTTAATAAATCCAAAGATACAAGCTTTTGGGACAAGAACTCACTATTTAACAAAAACTGCTAGGAAAACAGTATTATGGAAACTAGGTACAGTTCAACATTTCCCACCATAAACCAAGATAAGATCAAAATGGGTACATGATTTAGACATAAAGGGTGAAATCATGGGCAAATTTGGGGAGCATGAAATAGTTTATTTGTCAGTTCTATGGATAATGACCAAACAACAGACAGAAAGTATTACATGATATAAAATGGATAATTTTGATTATATTAAATTTAAAATCTTCTGCATAAACAAAATCAATGCAGTCAAGATTAAAAGGAAAGCAGAGAGCTGGGAAACAACTTTTACAGTCAAGTGTCTCTGATAAAGGCCTCATTTCTCAAATACAAAGAGAACTGAATCAAATTTATAAGAATACAAGTCATTCCCCAACTGATAAATGGTCAAAGGTGTCCTTTGAATGGCAGTTTTCAGATGAAGTTAAAGCAAAAGTCATAAAGTGGATGTCTGTTCCAACAAGGAAGAAGGAGAAGGGGGGAGAGAACCCCCCTCACTCTCACCAACCAGCACTCAAAGGAGGGTACAAAAATACATTTCATTCAACAGAGAAATATGAGGGCAATGAGGAGAAGGAAGAAGGAGCACTTAAAGGAAATGAAGTTTAAGGGAGAGATTAATACTAAGCAAAACAAACTCTAAGGACATTTATATCTCTTTTGAAGTGCTAATAAAAGGAAAGCAGAGGGAGTATCTGAAAGATATGACTGAACAAGTTATGGTATATCAATAATACGGAATACGTTTTTGCTCTAAGAAATGATGAAAGGGTTAATTTCAGTAAAACCTGAGACAATTTGCGAGAAATGATAAAAAGTAGAATAAGCAGCACCAACAGAAGAATTTATACATTGAAGACAATAATGTAAAGACAAAAAACACTTAGAAATTCTGGTCATCCAAGATTCCAGAGGACTCATGATGAAACATGCTACCCACCTGCTAAAGAGGTAGAAGACTCACACTGCAAAATGAGACAGATATATGTGTACACTTTCCACCTGGCTACTCATCTGGATTTCACCATGCCTCTCTTTTTGTATCTCCAGCACTTAGCATAGTGCCTGAAATATAGCAAGCACTTAATAAATGTTTATTGATTAATCGTGGGTTTCCAGAAACTTCACAAGATGAAATCAACTCTGATTAACCACTGCCCTAGAGATCCACTCACAGATTCTCTATTTTTGAAAGAGAACCCAGCACAGACACTTCATCATTTCCTACCTGGATTTGAGGATTTCATCATTCCCCACCCCACCCCCATCTCCTCTTCCTTTATTTCAGCTTTTTTTTATGTATTGTCTTTCTCCATTAAACTGGGTCTCTGAGAACAAGGGCTGTCTTTTGCCTTTCTTTGCATTCCCAGCTATAAGCACAGTGTCTGGCACACAGCAGGCACTTCATAAATGTTTGGTGACTGACTGACATGATCATCAGGGTAATTTGTTTTGTGTGATTATGCATGTTTGCAACAGGTTTTATTCTTCTTTTGTTCTCAATAGCAAGAGAGGAAGAGATGCTGATTGAAAAAAAAATTTAATTTAATTTTTTTAAAAAGAGGTTCCTGTCCTCAAGAAGGTCAAGTAGGAGAGACAACTATGTACAAAAATTATATATTCAGTGTAGATAAAAGTAATCTTAAAGAGAAGGAAAGGCCTCTTTCTAACTCTTTATACTTCTATCTCCTTAACCTTAAATTACTTCACAATCCAAATACTCCAGCGTCAAATTCTGCAAAATACTTAAAATGGAGCCTCCAGAACAGACTACAAAAAAATCTAAAGGCTGTATTTTTTTTTCCATCTTAAAATACAAGTAGAAAAGAATGGTCACTTTAGATCAGAAAAAAGAAAGACAGGAAACAAAGTTCCAGAATCTACAAGTGTATGAAGTGTTCCTCCCTTCCCTTACTCATCCATCCGTATAGGAGAAATTAAGACTAGTCTGGAAGAGCAGGTGCTAATAACACAGACAGGGTCCACTTGGGAATTTATAATTCTTTATGATAGAAATAGACAACAGAATGTCCTTTAAAACTTTCTGGTACAATGTATCCAGAAAGTACAATGTGTCAAACACTTTGTAGCAGAGCAGGGGGAGAAGATAACTGTGATTTCATCAGTGAGGGGACCTCATGTGATAGAAATGCCCTTCCCCTCCTTACAAATTTGTAGCTCATATGGAACATCCAAGTGTCTTAGGAGAACTCCGGCACAGAGATGTTAAGAATTCAGCCTTTGTGTCAAAAGTAACATTTGAACTCAAGTTTTCCTGCCCCTCTATCCAGAATGTCTGACTGCTTGCCTTACACACAACAGAGAACAAATCTGTCACAGATTTATGTTTCGTAAAGAGTTATCACCCCTAAACTTTTTCTTCAAGGTATTTCAACTTATTTGAATTACTCTACATACAAGCTATGCATATATTTTCCATTCCAGTAAATTTTTTTATTATATTATTAACAAATATTTCAGCACTATGTGAAAAACACTGTGCTGGCAAAGAGACGTATCCTGCTATAAAAATAACAGCAATTTGCATTTATATAGCACTTCAAGGTTTGCAAAGCACTCCACAAATATTATCTCATTTTATCCAACAACCCTGAAACGTAGGTGCTGTTATCATCACCATTTTACAGATGAGAAAACTGAAGCATAGAGATATTAGGTGACTTGCCCAGGGCCACAGAACTAGTAAGTGTCTGAGGCTTAATTTGAACTCAGGACCTCATAACTAAAGTTCAATACTCTTATCTGCTGCTGCTTCCAGGAAATTACATCTAGTTGGGTAATATAAGAGTAATACAAATATATGTATAGATATAAATTTATCTAAATGGCTGCTGTCCACATCAAAAGACACCTTCAAAAGTTGCATGCTTGGTTCCAATAATATTGTTATCCATAAGGAATTTTTCTGCAGCTTCTCTTTTGCCTTCAGAGATTGAAAAAATCTTATGAATAACCTCAACAGTAACAAACCCTTCCAGAGCAAACTTAATTTTTATAGTCAAAATTAATAACTAAATTTATGTAGTACTTTAAAGGTTTACAAAGTACTTTGCATATGCTTTCTCATTTAATACTCACAATAATTCCATGAGGTAAGGACTACTTAATTATCCCCATTTTACATATGAGGAAACTGAGAGTCAATGTGACTTTCCCAGGGTCACACAGCTAGCAAATATTTGACACAGGATTCAAACTCAGGTCTTCTGATGGACTCCAGTGATGTTCAGCCATTAATGTCCTATTCTAATATCTTCCTTTAGCATCAAGGTGACATTGAGTTTTCTAGATGGTCATACCAGAGGAATGCAAAAAGGTCCTAACAAATTGTGGAAAGACTTCAAACACAAGCAGAAATGAGAGGACTACCTAGTTCAGATGATGACTGTTTTCAACCACAATTCATTAAAATCTTCTATCAAAGCATACAGGAATTCTAAATTGTTATGGTAGGGAGTGTACTTACACTAATAAAATCATGAAAAATATATCACCTATTATAATCTAATTATTGTTAACATTATTAGATATCATGATCAAGTTAGGTCACAGGGTCTCAAGATGACAGACCATGAGCTGGAAAGGTTCTTAAAAGTCACAAAATCCAATCCCCTCACTGACATACTAAGGTACAGAAAGGTTAAGTGTTCTGCCCAGGGTCTCACAGCTAGAGTATGATGTAGAATTTGAATCAAGGCCTTCCTGACTCAAAGTCCAGTACCATATGCACTACACTATACTGCCTATTAATAATGTAACATAGTTTTCCCAAAATCAAAGTTTGACTATTAAACATGTTTTCTTGTATACTCAAGTTGAAAGTATTTCCAAAAGAAAAATCCCATAATACTTGAGCATTAGTAATATCACAGAACTAAGTTGAGAGCATCTCATGGTGAGACTATTCTTAGAATGTTCGTTATACATTTTTTTAAAAAACCTACTAGGAAGTACACAATAAATGCTTTGTGAAATACACACACATACACACACACACACATACACATATTAGTGTTATCAATGTTTTGTAGACAGAGAAATCACTATTGCCAAAGATAGGGATGTGCACAGCAAATTCAGAGATAAAGAGAGAGAAATCTTAGTAGGTGCAAATGGCGTTCAATGGGGGAAGAGAAAGACAGGAAAATAAGCTGGGGTCAGTTGATGAAGACTCAGCTCTACTATTTTTCGTGTCATTACATAAAAGTTGAAAAAATAAAAAGTAGTCAGCAAAACTTACTATGAGTATTGTATTTTTTAAAACCAAAAGTCACAGCATAGTCTTCAAGAAGTTCAAAACAGATTCATAATTAATGTGATCCCATCAAAGAGCATGAGAATTTCAACCTAAAAAAACTGAGCAAATTATCTTCCAAAACATCTCCAAAGATAATTAGTTATAAACTACTGTTCTAGTCCACAATGATTATCAAACCATTGTTCAAGTGTATTTACTTTACATGACTCTGGTGTCAGAACTTTCAATGCTTTGAGGTAAATGTTAACAATATAACTGTCCATGTGCCCCGGGGATAATACTTTTGCCCTTTCAGGCAGCTTTCAGATCTCAATACATAGCCTATATTGCCTGATAAAACACAAATTTGTTTTGATAAATTTCAGACTTATAATAATTATCAAATAGTACAAAGCATCAAAAGACTAAAAGAATTTTCCCTATATGAATTTTTTTAGATACAGGATCACAGGATTAGAAGGGACTTTAAAATCTTCTATTCCAATTCCCTTTTACAAATGCAAGAAACTAAGGCCTAGAAAAGTGATTTCCCCAAGGTCATACAAGCTTCAAGTATCCAACAACAGAATTCAAACTAAAGTTCTCTGACATAACAATATCTCACACATCATATTCCTAACTCATTATGATTTAGCAAGTCTCAATTAAAATCACATCTTTTACAGGAAGACTTTCCCAATCCCTCTTAATTCTAGTGCCTTCCATCTATTAATTTTTCTTATTTATCCTGCATAATAGATTGCTTTGTATATGTCTGTTATTTTCCCCATTAGATTGTAAGTTCCTGGAGGGTAGGGAGTATCTTTTGCCTTTTTGTATTCCCAGAGCTTAGCAAGTGTCTAGTACAGAGTAAGCACTTAATAAATGTTTACTAAATGGCTGATTTCATTGCATTTCTGTGCCTCCTTTTCCATTCTCCAAATAAAAATAATTAGTTAAATATTGTTACCAGTTGTAAGAACTGGAGTTGAGGCAAGCTTGATTTTTTTCTAGCAGATACTCTAAGGCATAGGGCCTAAAACTAAGCACATTCTTCCTGCCTCACTTCTAATTTGTTTTCTATTTAGCAGCCCTGTTATTTATGTACTTCACATTCAGTCCTGTTTGAAATAATTTTTTTGTTAGGCAGCTAGATGGTGAAACGGATATAGCACTGGGCTATATCCTGAGTTTAAATCCAGCACAAGGATACTTATTACCTGTGTTATCCTGGGCAAGTCATAATCTCTCAGCCTCCATGTTATTTATTTGTGAAATGAAATTAAGAGTTTAGAATCAACAGCCTCCAAGTTCACTCCCAGATCTAAATCTATGACCCTATAAGCACTGCCAAAAAAAAAAAACAAAAAACAAAAAACCACTGATGGTAGCCAATGTGAATAAGAGCATATACACATTTCCGGGAGTGTAATGTCTAACAACAGAATCCACAATCAATTTTCTTACCATAAAATGTATAACAGAAAGCAGGAAGGGATGGACAGAGGGAGGGAGGGAAGCAGGGAGAATTCATTAAATACCTACTACTACTATGTGCCAGATACTGTGCTAAGCACTTTATAAATATTATCTCATTTTATCCTCATAGAAACCCAAGGAAACAGGTGCTATTATCTTCATTTTACAATTGAGTAAACAGACAGAGTTGAAATTTGTCCCAGATTAAACAGCTAATAAGTGAATAGCCTGGATGTAAACTCAAGTCTTCCTGATTCCAAGTCCAGCATCTATCCATTGTGCCACCTTGTTACCTCACTTTGCAAATATTATCTCATTTGAACTCACAACCCTAGAAAGTAGATGCTATTGTGATCTCTACATTACAGTTAAGAAATCTGAGGTAGATAGAGGTTAAATGATTTGCCCAGGGTCACATAGCTAGTAAGTGAGGTTGTATTTGATTCAGGTCTTCTTGGTTTCAGGACCAGTATTCTATCCACTAAGCACCTACCTGCTTATATTCAATATAAAAGAATAATTTCTAAATGAGACTGTGATAAGTTTTATCAAAATTGCTTTTTTTAAAGTGTAGAGTCAAAGTGTTTACTAAACCATTCACACAACCCGATCAACATTACTGTACAAAGGGGTGGAAAATGAAGAAACACCTGAAATATAATAATTTTACAGATTACTTCCTTGTAGGAATTTCCTTCTTACACTATGCTAAGTAGTTTTGGGAGAATGAAGATAACTAAGTGAATGAATGAAAAGGCATTAAAAGCTCATTGGCATCAAAATTTGGTTGAATCTGAACAGTTTTTAATTTTAACAACTATAGGACTTACAAGAAGACTTTGTTTCCTCTAAGTATTTGAGTTGAAGTTGGAAGAATATTTTCCATCACTTACACAGAGGTGATGTAGTTACCAGAATTTGACCTAGTTCATTGGAACTAGAGGGGCATATCTAAGCTGTTTTCCCTGCCTTTTTTTTTAGAAGACACCATTTGTGAGTTTGATCAAATAACTTAAAATGCCTCAAGAACTCAATGAGTTTGGACTTCACACTTACCCTTTATGTCACATAAGAGCTGAGCAGAAAGATTCTTTGCCCAGAGAATAAAGAGAATTCTCAGTGTAGAAATATATTCTGATGATGCAGATCTGGAAGTCATCCACAATTTTGATACATACCATATTTTGCTATATTTAGTGCTTCAGGCACTAAAAGGTTGAATGACTTAACCAAGGATAATTAGCCAGAAGAAAAATCTTGACTCCAAATCCAGTGTCTTTCACACCATACATACGCATGACTATATTATATGAAATACACATGTCATTTCTATACATGATTTCCAGATGTACATCCAGTCCTAGTCTCCATCCTAAGCCCCAAATCCACATTCCCAATGGCTAATTGGACATTTTGAAATGGATGTCTCACAGGCACCTCAAATTCAACCTGCTCAAATAGAACTTATTATCTTTTAGAGAAACCCATCATGTCACTGAACTTTCCCTTCTTACTGCTGAGGACATCACCATCTTTCCAGGCAAATAAGCTTCCAACTTCAGTTCCTCAATTTCTTCAACTCCTCACCTGTACCTACGTCACAAATCCAAGTTATTGTCAAGTCTTATCCTTTCTACCTCCCCAAAACTTCTAATATACATCCTTTTCTCTCCAGTCACATAGCTACAAAACCCTCTCACCTGGACTACTTACTGCAAACAGCCTTCAAACTGGTCTCCCTATGTCATGTCTCCCTCCTCCAAACCTTTTTCTGGTTTCCTGTCAAAGTGAATTTTCTTAAAACAAAAATCTGACCCCTAACAACCTCAAACTCAATTGATTCCAATGAATCCCAATGACCTCTTGTATAAAATATAAATTCCTATGTTTGGCATTTAAACTCTTCACAACCTGGTTCCTTCCTATTTCTCTAATCTTCTTATATATTCATCCCCTTCCAGCACTTTATGGTTCTATTATATTGGTCTACCTGGAATTCCTCACACACACTGCTTTATTTCCCATTTTGATGCCTTTGCCCTGGCTGGCTATCTTTTATGCCTGGAATGCTTGTATACTCAAGTTCTTAGAATCCCTTGGCCTCTGTCAAGACTCAGCTCAAGTACCACCTTGTCTTTTTATCTACAATCCTTTGTATGTTCAGTACATGTCTTCCCCATTAGAATCAAAGCTCCTGAGAGGAGGGTCTATGTTTTTTGGGTTTGTTTTTTTACTTCTGTATCCCTTTAAGAAAGAAAACACTTTAAGAAAGATGGTCTGGTGATCACTTAATAAATATACCTGTCAATACTACATTTTGCTTCATTTCTAGTCACTATATTCAACTTTTCAATAAAAAAAAATCAGTGCTTATATGGGAAAGGCAGGATAAGAAGAGCAGTATATGTCTGGAGGAAAAAAATGAGAACCTGTTTCCTTACAGTCATGTCCAACTCTTTGTGATCCCCATTTGGAGTTTTCTTGGCAAAGACACTGGAGTGGTTTGCCATTTGTTTCTCCAGCTCATTTTATAGATGAGAAAACTGAAGTAAATGAGGTTAAATGACTTGCTCAGGATTACGCTACTATTGAATTCAACAAAGATGAGTCTTCCTGACTCCAGGTCTAGCACTCTATCCATTGTACTATCCTGTACTACCCACCTGCCCAAGAGTACTTATCTAATTAAGTTAAGGATCACTACAGAGTAAGAGCAGCTTCTGAGTTATTTCATTATTTTCTAATGACGTACACTTATAACCCATTTTTTCCCCTTTACCCTAACATGAACTCATTCTTACAGACATACACATAACCCATCTATCAAAATATAGCCATACTTACCACAACATATCAGATGATTTATTCAAATTGTTTCCTTCAAAACTCTGTTCAAATTTCACATTCTGCATGAAGCCTTTCTTGATCTTCCCGCTAATACCCCTTTCCCTTGCAAAATTACCCTGTACTTATTTTATGTATGTTTATATGATCATACCAACTGGTTCCATCACTTCCTAGCAAACAGAGGGAGAAGAAATGGAAGTAATGTCAGACTTTATATTTTTGGGCTTAAAGATCACTGCAGATCACAACTGCAGCCATGAAGAAAAGCTATGGGAAATTTGGACAGCATACTAAAAAGCAGAAATATCACAATGCCAACAAAGGTCCATTTAGAGCATATAGGAAAGCTGAGAACTGATGCTTTCAAATTGTGAAGCTGGAGAAGACTTCTGAGAGTCCCTTGGACAGGAAGTAGATCAAATCAGTCAATACACAGAGAAATTAATTCAGACCACTCACTCATTGGAAGTCTTTGACTGAATCCTTTTATTAAGGGGATTTGTTCTGTGAAGTGTGGATTTGGTCAAAGGGTCACACTTGAAGACCTAGAAGGCCACATGTGGCCTCAAGGCTGCAGGTTCCCATGTTTGGGACCCACCACATGGCTTGGTCCAAAGTTCTGTCACCATTATGCTCACAAGGAATGTAGTCCAAGGAAAGTTGTCCATTTTGATTCCAACATAAAGTGTGCAGTGGGAAACAAAGACATACCTTTGTAAAAGTAGGTGATAATAAGGTAGAGAGGATCCTGAACCCAGAGAGCGAGTCAACAAGCATTTATGAAGCTCTTACTATATGTTAAGCACTAAGGATACTAAAAAAGGCAAAAACTGTCCCTGATCTCAAAGAAACACATTCTAAACAGGGAAACAACAAAATAAACAACTAGGTATGTTCAAGACATAAAAATATTACCTCAACTGATCCTCACAACAACCCTGGGAAATAAGTGCTATATTTTCCATTTTACAGTTGGAGAAACTGAGACCAACATGACTTGCCCAGGATCACACAGCTAGTAAGTAAGGCTAGATTTGAATTCTTCTGGACTCCAGATTCAGCTTTCTATCCACTGTGCCACCAGCTGCTTCTGGAGTAGTAGTAGCAAATCAGTTAGGGAGAGGTAAGGAAGAAGTTAAGCAGTACCTTGCTGCAGTGAAAAAACATGTGAGATAAGATAATATAAATTTGTAATGGAGTCAGATAATAAAGTTTTGTGATTTCTTCCAGCTCCATATGGCAGCAAAGGAGGCAAATGATTAGAGTAATCCAGGATTGGGATTTGACAAGGTATGAACAGGAACAGGAAAAGAGGACAAAAGAATTGACAGTAAAAGATTACGTAGAGTTGAATTGGTTCTCCAATGCGTTAAGATAGAGAAGGGAGGAGGAGACAGTGGTCAGAGCAGGGGTGAAGACCAGGGAAAGGACTGACAGGAGAAGGAGAATGAAGATCTCACTGAGAAGGAAGTACAGGTTTAGGAAACAGGCATAGGAAAAATGGAATGATGAAAGTTTATGATCAGATAAAAGAACTTCTGAGTTCATGAACATGAAAGTGAAATACTTATGGGTGAGGGCAAGATCAAAACTGCTCAACCCCTACAATGCCTCACTCCAGATCTATGGACCTTTCCCATTAACTTTCTTAGAATGCTTGCTCTATAGGTAACAAACTTGCTTTCATCTTAAATCTTCCTTTCTCATTCCTTCCCTCTTCTTGTACTTCCCTGAGAGTGCTCCCTTCTGATGATACAGCTCACCCCACCACCCTTTCCAGCACTGGGTGTAATTTCACTCACACAATTGACTCACAAGTTGTGGTGGGAGAATCAGAATACTCCTTTCTCCCACTGTTCACTTTAAGAATTTCCCTCTACCACTATCATTCAACAACCTCTCCTGCCTTGAAGTTCATTCAATCTGTATTAATCATCCAATCAAGATTCTAGTAGCTATTAATCAACTGACCTCCAGGACACTATTATTTTGTCTACAAGTTCAGTGCCTGGTTCACAGTCTTCCCTCTCTGATTCCTGGCCTCACACTTGAGCTTTTTTTGGGAAAGAGGGGGAACTCAGGGAATGAAGGCCCAGCAAAGGAGAGACTAGCAGTGGTCCCACAGGGAGGATGAGGACCAAGAAAGAGCAGTGTCATGAAAACCTGATGTTCTTTCCACATACATAGTGATTTATCTCTCTTCCTTTCCCCACAGCTTGAACTTCTCCTTCCTGCCTGTCCTTCACCCTGCCCCAGGTATTTTCCTGCCCTCTTTTCAGCTTCCTTTAGTGTGTTATCTTCCCCCATTAGATTTTAAGTTCCTTGAGGGCAGGGACTGTCTTTCTTTTTACCCAAATCCACAATGCCTGGCACAGAGTAGACCTTACTACATGTTTACTCACTGATACTCCCTCAAACACCCTAACTTCTCAATTCCTCAATTTATTCATTTACCCTAATCAACTCTCCTACTCAACCCTGATTACATACAAAGATGATTATACTCTTGATGTTGCCATTACTCACAAATGTTCAACTTCCACATTCATAAACCCTCAAATTCCTTTATTTCATCATTCCATCAATCTTTTTCTTTATATTCAATGTGACCTTCAATCCCTCCACCTCTCAAGTGTTTTTTCAGGTCATCACCCCTACAACTAGCTACAATCTCCACCCTTCCCCATCTTAATTCCTCGGTGAATCAGTTCAACTCCATGCTATCTTGTACTCTCAAGTTCCTTTTGCCCCATTATCTGATCACTGATCTTGCCCTGCCAAATTTTAGCTTGGATATCTTCTGTCTTCTGCCTTTACTCCCATTCTCCTGCTACCAAATGAAGCTACACAAAATTAACAGTGCTGAGTAGGTTCTCCAGAAATTTATGTTACATACTTCCAAATGAGTGCTTATTGAGCAAAGGAATCCTTTTACACCACTCCAACTGATTCACTCCCACTCACCACTGCAATTTTTCTAAACTTTTTCATCATTCCTCAAACCTCCCCTGGCTTCCCTCCCTCTCCCAGTCCACAGGTATGTAGCAGTTGAGAACCTTGCCTCATACTTCAGTGAAAAAACTTAGGCCACTGGCCAAGGGCTCCTTCTTCTCTCTTCCTCCTCACATCATTTAGATACCTTGCCTCACTATTTCTTCCTTTACCTCTAGCCCACATGAAGAAGTTGGGGGCAGCCAGGTGGTGCAGTAGATAGAGCACCAGTGCAGGAGTCAGGAGGACTTGAGTTCAAATCTCACCTTAGATACTTGACACTCACTAACTGTGTGACCCTGGGCAAGTCAACCCCAATTGCCTCATCCTGGGTCACCTCCAATCATCCTGATGAATATCTGGTCACTGGATTCAGATGGCTCTGGAGGAGAAGTGAGGCTGGTGACCTGCACAGCCCTCCCTCACTCAAAACAAAGTCAAGTTCAAGTCATGTCATCATTTCTTTGATGGCATGGTCTTCTTCAGCAACGAAGGACGAACACTCACACATATGAAGAAGTGGACAAAAGATATATGCCAAATCAAACACCTCTAACACACATGACCCCATTCTATTGAGCCCCCTCCATCAAACTCACTCTTATTTATCTTCAATCTCTTCCTGTCCATTGGATGCTTTCCTGTTGCCTACAAACAAATCTGTGAATTCCTCACCCCTACTAGCTATCATCTTTTATCTCTTCTCCCTCTTTTTTGGCTAAAGTCTTTGAGAAGGCCATCTACAACTGATGGCTCCGCTTCCTATCTTCTCCTCTTAACTTTTAGCAGTCTGGCTTATAATCTCATGATTTAACGCAAATTTTTCTTTCCAAATTGACCAACGATCTTTCTTAATTAGCAAATCTAATGGTCGTTTCTCTATCCACAAGCTTTTTGATCTCTCTGAAGCCTTTGACACTCTTGACCATGCTCTTCTCCTGGATACTCTCTCCTATCTATTGACACTCTTCTTTTGTTTCTTTTCTTCCTACTACTTGTAGGACTCTTCCTTGTCAGTCCCTTTTGTTACATCTTGATCCACTAAACCGGAGGTTCTGTCCTAAGCCCTCTTTTCTTCTCTCTCTATACTATTTCACTTGGTAATCACATCAACCCTATGAATTCATCTCTGTGCATACAGAGCCTCAGATCTATTTATCCAGCCCTAAGTTAAATCCAGATCCCAAATTTGCTTGTCATCTTTCCTCAAAAAAAGTCTTTCCTTCTCCCTTAAAACTTCAAAGGGACTAACATCCTCCCAGCTATTCAAGCTTGCAACCTAAATTTCATCCTCAACTCCTCACTGACTCTCTCCCTCACCCCTCATATCCAATCTGCTGCTAAGTGCTATCATTTCTACCTTCACAATATCGCTGGTATACATTCCCCTACTTTCCTCTGACATTGCCACCATCCTGCTATAGGCCCTTATCACCGGACAAATCTGGACCGTTGCAATAACCTGCCTCTTGATCTCCTTCCTTCAAATCTCTCCTCACTCCAATTCATGCTCCATTCAGCTAAGTCATCCTTCTATAGAGTAGGTATGTCCATGTCACTCACATCCAAACCCCAACTGTCTGGCATTCAAAGGTGATTGTAACTTGGCTCCTTCCTACTTTCCAGTCTTATATCTAACTCCACCCCCCAATCTAAGCAATCTATGATACAAGGACATTAGCCTCCTTTCTGCTTCTCACACAAGACACTACAATTCCAGCATCTGCATTTTCACCTGCTATCCCCCATGCTCTCAGCTCTTTGGTTTCCATGGCTTCCTTCAAGTCTCAGCTAAAATTTCACCTTCTTCAAGAAGCCTTTCTAGATCTCCCTTAATGTTAGTGTCTTTCCTCTATTGATCATCTCCAATTCTTCCTGTATATATCATGTTTGCATATAATTGTTTGCATGTTGTCTCCTCCCAATGGAGGAGTTGTGAGTTCTTTAAGGGGTAAGGGCTATTTTTGCATTTCTTTGTTTCCCTAGTACTTAGCATATAACTTAGCACATAGTAGGCACTTAATAAATACTGCTGTCTTGATTCTCTCTTCATCTCTGCCTAATGAATGCTTGGCTTTCCTCAAAAGAAAGTTCAAGTGCCACTTCCTACAGAAGGGCCTTTCCTGATTCCACCTACTAATAACTAATACTAATAACTTCCCCAGTACTTTGCATTTTATCTGTAAAAGGTATCCCCAAAATCTTAGTGTAATTTAAAGCTTTAGTGGCTTAAAACCACTAAGGCTTTTGGGACACCCTATATCCATTTTCCTTCTACCTATGTGTGTGCATGTTGTTTCCACCCAGTAGAAAGTAAGCACCTTAAAGGTAGGGAGTGTTTCATTTTTATATCTGCAGAGCCTTGTATAATACCTGACACATAAATCATTCCCAGGTGACAAGTAAATTTGCCTAGGTATAATAAAAAGCTTAGATATGGATACAGGTGTAGCTAATGATATGTGCAATTAATAGGTAGATGGTAGGAGGGGGAAGTGTTTCAAAAATCAAAAGTAAATCTTTTACAAAGTAACAGGAAGCTGTTCACACACCAAATCAATTCAATAAGCATTTATTAAGCACCTACTATCTGTCAACTAATATGCAATACTATCCACTACACCATACACTACATACATGGCACTATGAAAAGAAGCATATGGCAAAGTTCACAGCCTGAAAGGTCTTACAATCTAGACGGAAAGAGAACACATGAACAAGTTAAATAAAAATCCAATGAAATTCTGCAAACTTGAATTAAATTTGGCACAAAGCATAATTACTTGTTGAACGGAATACATAATTCCATAATAGGAAATAAGTAAATTTGCCTAAAGAGACCAGAAGGTACTGATAAATAAGAGTTTGAAATAATAATAAAAGTTATCACAAGGTAATAAAAAAAAGATTAATTAGCAAACAAAAATACCAAAAGTAGGTACTACTAAAATTCAAATGATAACAGTCTGGGATGAACAGGGGAAGTTTTACTCAGTATTTGAATGTGTGGATAGTAGAGCAACAGGTATTCAAGAAAGCTAAGAATGACCTTGAACAAATTTTCTCAAAGTTTATTATGGGGCAATCAGTGAACCAGTTTTCCTGAGAGGTCGGGTTCAACAGAGCGATCAAATATGAAATAAAAGATTGGAAGAGCTGGTTGAGACCAGCTTTTAGAAGACTTAGATTTAGAATACCATTCAGACCCTCAGAAATTCTGACCAAAAAACCAAGGGCAAATCACCCACCCCTATTCCTTACCTATTCAGACATCAACAGTTCTGACTCCAATCAACAGAGAATAGCATCCCTTCTTGTATAAAAGTCACACCAAAGGCACATACTAATAAATATTATTTTGGTTCATAAATATGAGTTCATATCATCTCAGAAAGCTTCCTAGTAAGAAAATAGACAGAATTTTTTTATACAGATTTGGCAGTTCTGCAACCTAAAGTCTTAGTGGTCCTTGAGAGGTAAGGTAATTTGCAATGGGTTACACAGTTATTCTGTGTGTCAGAGAGAAGACTTGAAACCAGACCTTCCTGACTTAGGGCCTATCTTTCTAACCACTAGCCTACATAGATAGATATAGATATATAAATATACATAGATAGACATAGATATATGTATACACACATACACACACACACACACACACACACACACACACTAGACTAAGGGAATGTTATATATATATATTTTCATATATATATGTATAAATGTTTAAGGGAATGTTTTATATATATGTGTGTGTGTGTGTGTGTGTGTGTGTGTGTGTGTGTGTGTGTGTATATATATATATATATATATATATATATATATGTATATATATATATATATAGTGTTAAACCTGTCATCCTCCCTGTCTTAGCCTATAGAGGTCAGTAATATAACACCCACTTATCTATAAAAAATATTTCTCAATAAGTCAAGTCAACAAATATTTGCTAAGCTCTTATTATGTATTTATTAAGCTCTTATTATGGCAGCTAGGTAGTAAAATAGATAGAGCTCCAGACCTGGAGTCAGGAAGACCTGAGTTCAAATCTGGCTTCACACAACTGCAATGTGACCCTGGGCAAGCCATTTAACCCCATTTGCCTCAGTTTCTTCATCTGTAAAACGAGATGAAGGAAATGGCAAACCACTCTAGTATCTTTGCTGAGAAAACCTAATATGGGGTTACGCAAAGAGTTGAACAGGACTGAAATGACTGAACAACAACAATATTTACGAGTACTACACTAAGCAATAGAACAGGAGTTCCCAAACTAGGGTATATGAACTTAAAAAAAAATCACTATTTCAGTAAAACTGGCTTCCTTTGTAATTCTGTGTACTTTATTTTATGCATTTAAAAATATTCTGAAGAGTCTATGGAATTCACGATAGTGGCAAAGGGATCCATGACACAGAAAAGATTAAGAATTTCTGCATTAGGGATAAAAGAAAAGCACATCCCTCCAAGACCACACATTCTAATGGGAGAGATGACAAACAAATATTGAAGTATGCACAATATATACAGAGCAGATGAAAGGTTATCTCAGAGGGGAAGGCATTAGGCAACTGGGGGCACTGGAAAGGACTCCAGCAGATGGTGGAATCTGAGCTGTACTGAAGGAAAGTAGGGAAGCCAAGGGATGAGAGTGACAGAGTGATGGGAAGGAACCTGGGAGGAAGGAGAGCATTCCAGGCATAAGGAGAGCCAGTATAAGGGCACAGAGATGGAAGATGTAGTATCCTGTTCTAACAAAACCAACTTAGGCCAGTAAGAATGAACTATGTAGTATATGGAAGGGAATAAAGTATAAGAAAATTGGAAATAAAGAAAAGGGATAAATTATTAAAAGAGTTTTAAATGTCAAACTGAGACCTTTATAGTCAATCCTAGAAATAAGTAAAAAGCCACTGGAGTTTATTGAATATGGGATGATATGATCAGATTTATACTTCAGAAAAAATCACTTTAGCAGCTGAGTGGTAGGATGGAGTGGGAAGAGAATTGAGGCAGGGAAACCCATGAAAGGCTATTACAATATCACAGAAGTGATAAGAACTTGAACTATAATAACCCAATTTCATTCAGTATTTACTGGGTGAGGGTTGGAATTCTCTCAACAGTTTTTAGGATAAGGAAGCAATTGATTTCTACTTTCTATGAATTGGCAAAAGGAAATATGGTCTGTCAGCTTAATGCTACTGAGAACCCATCATCAACTGAACCCACATACTCCTACCCTCAAGTTGTTCCTGACCTACTCATCCTCAATCCCAGGAAACATACATATCCTATTGCTTAGAGAAAGCTCTAATGAAGTCACTAAATCATGCTAATTTCCATCACTTAAAATTTATGGTGCCTTATCTCAACTATCAGTAGCACAGAGGATTACAGTGCTGGTTTCAGAATAAGGAAAGCGTGGCTTTAATTCCTATCTCTGACACATACAGGTTTCGGAATCAATCTAGGAGTCATCCTTAATTCTTTACTCTCCTGTCCTTTACCAACACCACTATCTCTCCAAACAACTGCAAAGTCTTGATGTTTCAATAACTCTACCTGCACAACATCTCACATTAATCCCCATCTCTGGCAAGTACTTTGGTTTAAGATTCCATCTCTACTGCAAGAGCCTCTAACTGGCCTCCATACAACCCCAACTGGTCTTCCTGTAACAGTCTCTACCCTTTCCAATTCATCTTATACCAAACTGACATTCCTGAGGCAAAGACAAAGGTCTAAACCAGAGGTGGGGAACCTGTGGCCTGCCACATGTGGACTTCTAGGTCCTTGGGTGCAGCCTTTTGAATGAGTCCAAGTTTTACAGAACAAATCCTTTTATTAAGGGATTTGTTCTGTGAAATTTGGATTCAAAGGGCCACACCTGAGGACCTAGAGGGCCTAAACCACGTAAGACCTCCGTTCAATTACCTTCACCGGCTCCATTTCCTCTAGGCTAAATTATAAAAATTCCTTGGTTTAAAAGCCTTTCATAATCTGTCTTCAGCCTATCTTTCCAAGCTGTTTACATAACACTTCCCTCACTCCAAGCGCCCTTGCTTGCCACTTCCCATAGAGATAATTCGCTTCCCACCTCCATGCCTTTGCATAGGCTGTCCCCCGTGCCAGGAATGCACTGTCTTTGCAACTGTCTCTTGGAACTCCTAGCTTCCTTCAAGGCTCAGCTCAACTGCCTTTCTTTATCCTCAGCTGTAGTGCTGTTCCATCTCCAAGTCACTGTATTTATTTGTATATTTAGCTGGGAACATATTGTTGCTGCTCAGTAGAATATAAATTCCTTAAGGGCAAGAACTTTCTCATATTTGTTCTTATATTTCCAGCACCTAAGAGTACCTAGCACATAACAAGTACTGAATAAAACCATACTGATAGATAAAACAAAAACTGATTATTTCAGTCGCATAAAATCAAAGTTTTTGCAAAAATAAAATCAACAGATAAAAGATAAATTACATAGTAAAAAAAAATTTGCATCAAATATTACTAGCAGAAGCCTAATATCCAAGATATATCAGCAAATGACACATATTTAAAGCCTAAATTCATTCCCCAATTGATGAATGGTGAAAGGACATGCACAATTCAAAAGTAACCCAAACTATCAATAACTATATGAAAACATGTTCTAAATCACTAAAAAAAATAAGAGAAATTAAAACAAGTTGAGTTTTACCTCACATCCAGAAAACTGGCAAAAATGGTAAACTGAAAGAAAGGTTTCATCTATATCAAAGCATTTACAGCAGCACTTTTTGTGGTAGCAACTAAATGGATCCCATTGATTGGGAAATGGCTAAATAAATCGTGGTATATAAGAGTAATAGAATATTATTGTGCAATAAGGAATTAGGAATAAAAGAAACACGAGAAAATTCATTTTCATAGGATCATAGCTCTAGAACTGGAAAGAACATCAAGAATACCAAATAATATAAGCAGAACCAGAATACACATTGACTACAATCATCTAAGTAGGAAAAAAAAATTAAGAAGCCAAACTCTAAATAATTTTAGTAACTCATCTGGGTCTCAAGGAATAGATAATGAAACATATCTCCTCTCTCCACGAAGACAGGAGACTACAGGGAGCACAATGTTACATACACTGTCAGACAAGCTCATTCACTATTAGGAGCTGGCCTCCAAGTCAGAAAGACCTGGGTTTAATTCAAGTCCTACCTCTAACTGGTAAGAACTATGTGACTCTGGATAAGTCACTTAATCTCTCAGTATCCTTGGCAATTCTATAAGACTATAAACTACAGAAAAACTATCGATCTACATTGATAAAGGGACTTTTGCTAACTGGAAGTTCAATATAATCAATGAAATCATAGATCCAGGCCCTATTCATATCCATCAAGTTTATACCTATAGATGTACTATCTCCCTCACTAAATTGTAGGCTTCGTAAGGTCAAAGCTGTTTTGATTTCATCTTTGTATCCCTCCACAGAGTAATCACTAGTAAATGATTACTGATTGAACACTTGTTCCTCATTTTTACTTTATCATTTCCCTCCATGACATTACCAGTCAGTCTCCCATATTTGAAATATTCGTGTTACTTCCCTCTCTCATCTCATATAAATTACCAAGTCTTGGAACTCTCCTCCAGTTCCACTGAACAATCCATCTAGACTAATGCAATAGCATCCCAACAGTTCTACTTTCTCTCTCCCCAATCCATCCTTCCCCACAGTTGGGAGTAAGAATAACCTGTACATTGCTAATACACAAATCTTGTCATGTCATTCTTCTGCTCAAATGTTTCCAATGGCCCCCAAATAGAGGTCGGCCCTGATTAATCTGGCACCACTCTACAGTTCCAATTTTATTGCCTATTACTCCCTACCAAACACTACAATGCAAATCAAACTGTCCTGGATATACTCCCCCTCCCCTACATACCACACTTCACAAAGCATTTCCCTCAGAGCTCTATTAAGCCATTTTTTTGTATCTCCCCCAGATCTTCAAACAGTAGGCACAAAGTTTATTAACTAAAATGCTATTGAACTGATTTGTTATCACTTGCATCTTCTCAAATCTCCTTAAATTAACTAAAGCTATGGTAAAGTAAGTAGTCAAAATAATAGTGAGGTCCAGTAATGAACATATCCATTCTTCTCTCAAGGTAAGCAACCTTAATAATCTCAATTGGGCTGAAGGCCTGATGAAATTCAATAAATATGCTCATGCATACATACATACATATATGCATTCGTGTGTATAAAAGAAAACATAGAAAAGAAATAGCTCCTATCTTGGAAAAGCATAGGCACTAACATCCATAGGTAGACAACTACAATAACCTCACTTAAAAATGTAGTCCTATGCCCACCTACAATTTTCACCTCTTTTAAACCCAATTTACTCAATACCAAATAAAAGTAATTAGTTTTATCCACCTCTAAACCTAAGCAGAACAAATATACCACACCTCTCTACACACTGATATCTGTCTAAAGCATTCACTCCTCAAGCACCTCAGCATTAATCTCTATTATTTCCAAAAAAGTATAATAACAAATATTTTTAACTTTAGCTATTGTTACCTACAAAATAAAAAAAATACAGGCCTTCAATTCTTTTCCCAATAAATGGTAAACTAGAGTATATCTATGAATGATATAGTAACATGTAAAAATGGCAATTTAGGAAATGTCACTGTAAATATTATAAGGATTAGGATAACCTTTGTGGCTGACTTAGTGGTTTAAGAGAGTTCAAAGAATTGGAGTATTTTCGAATAAAGAAATAATACACTTTTGGGCATACATACTCAAAACTTTTGTACCATTTAGGGTTCATTGCTGTTTCCATCATCTTTTCAAAGAAAGCACATATATTCATACATCCTCTTGTTAAATTATACACCCAGAATCCTCCTCAAACTTACCTATCACAGACAACATATTCTTCCCTCACTTATGTACATGCACATGCATTCCACAGGTGTGCCCAACTATCTTGACACAGCCCAAAAATGTTACTTACCCTAAATGTGGCTTCTAGTCACACACAACCTACCCCTGCCTCCCTGATCTCCTTTCTATTCACTACAAGTAAATTTTAATACTTATAAATAAACTGAGATTTACATAGCAAGGGGCTATATATGCTCATTTGCATCTCATTTGATATTCACAACTCTGTAATGTAGGTACTACAAATAGTATTTCCATTTTACAAATGAGAAAACTGAGGTTCCAGGGTTAAACTTCTCATAGTTACATTGAAACTAAGTGTCTCAACAGTTGAAACCTGGATCTTCCTGACTCAAAAATACAATTTTTGTCCACCCATACACAATAATTAATAAAGTGTATTCCCTATCTCTCATGCACTCCTTCCTACTCCTAAATATTAACACCAAAGACTATTCATTCATTAAACTTTCTGGAATTCCTATTACATATCTCATACACTTGGAACCCTTAACTCCTAATTTCCATTGAAGTACAGAATTAAAAATTGTCAACTCTCTCTCCAAGTGATACTTTAGACCCTGGAGGCCAAATCCAATTCACTTGTAAGTCATAGCTTCATCTTCCTGATAGTCCTCTTTGAGAAGGAATGGCAAACAACCACTGTCTACACACACGGGACAACTCTCCTGTCACTTCAACAAACAAGACACCAACATTTCCCTTGACTCTCTAGATTTTGCTCAGGTTCATGCTCTACAAATACTTTTTTTTTTAAATTATATCTCTAAAGTTGGAAGGAACTTAAAGAAAGCATCTGACAATAGGCCTAATTTTAATTGAGAAACAATGAAGAAACTCAGTCACTAACTACATAGGTCACCCTAATCACTGTACCTTCTCCATTTCTTCCATATATAAACAAATTACTATCATTTTGTTATAATTATGAGGCACCTTGATGGCATATTGGATAGAGCTCTAGACTTGGGAGTTTGGAAAGTCTGAGCTCAAATGTGTAAATCCGAGAAAGTCACTTGACCTCTTTGAGCTCAGCTTCCATCATCTGCAAAATGAGTAGAACAACAGCCCCTACCTCACCAGGATTTAGAGAAGATCAAATGAGATAAAACAGTAGTAAAATCTGTGACTATTTCCAATCTATCCTGTAGATATAATTTGTACAGACCTGTTTGCTCATAGTCTCTCCCTTTAGATTGTGAACTCCCTGATGACAGAGATAGGATGGGGGGTTGGGGAGAAAGGAGGGGGTTGGTTTTTGTCTTTTTTCTCTTTCTTGAATCCCCAGTACTTAGCACTATATCTAACACATAACAGACACTTAATAAACACTTGTTGATCAGAATCGACTAAAGTGCTCTGCAAACTTCAAAGCTACACACATATATATGAAATGTATACCACTGAAATAAATGACTCTCCATCCACTTTCAAGCTAACTCTTCATCGTTTTTAGTATTGTAGGATCATAAATTTAGCACTGGAAGGAACCTCCGAGGTTATCTAATCCAACCATCATTCTTCAATTGAACAAACTGAGGCCCAAGGGGGTTAATCGACCTACCCAAGGTCATATCGGTAGCTATCAGTGCTGGAATTTGAGCCTGGCTTCTCTGGGTCCAAATGCTTGATTAAGCTTCCCACTTTACCAGGACTGCCTCCCAATTTATAGTTCTAAAACCACTCTCACATAAAAGGCTTATAGTCTAAGGTTACTTCATATCAACTCTAATTTAGCTAGACCCAGTATATATTGATCTGATCCAATAAACATTTATTAAGAACCTACTACGAACAAAGGACTGTGTCAGAAGCTAGAGATACAAAGAAATAAAAGAAAAATCGGTATTTCCTCTCAAAGACTTTATATTCTATTGTTTAGAGGCTGAGAGAAGAGATATAGCATTAAAACAGCTAGAGAGACATGATTTGAAGGAAGAAAACATATTAAAACGTAGCTTGGGCCACAACCACTTGGTAAAAGATGCCTGTCAATTACCCCCACCACCATCAACTCCTCCCCAGAAGTCTTAATGATGTCAAAGTACCATCTTTCAGGACACACAATTATAAAAATAGCAAAAAAAAAAAAAAAGCCCTGGGATTTCACCTAATCGACAATCCAGGCAAAGATTCCCACTTCTGTTTATTCTAAGTTTTTAGCCTCTGGGCAAAAGGGATGGAGACAGGGAACAAGGGGGGGGCAAGGTCTCCGCTTCAGTGGCATCCAGCCCAGCCCGATGCCTCCCTCTGGGGGGGCTGAGGAAAGAGGGCACGGCCCACACCTCGCCCCACCCGAGGAGCCCCAAGGGCAGGCTCTTTGCACCTGAGGGCGCCTATTTCTCCCTCCCTCCGAGAAGCGGAAAGACGATGAGAAGGGAGGGAGGGCAAGACCAGGAAACGAAAGCGGGGGCGGCCGAGCCCTTCCGAGCCCCTCATCCGGAGCCTCGACCCGGAGGAGCAGGCTTCCAGCCGGCCTCCCCGCACCCGGCTCAGTCTTCTACCCCTTTCGCTTTCATATCAACCGAGGACAGCGGCGGCGGCGGCGGCTGCTTCCGCCCTTCCACGGAACCCAACACCTTCATCCCAGGCCCAGCCTCGTCTCGAGACGAGCTCCGCCAGGGCCTCCTCCGAGCCTCCCCAGACCGGCAGGGCCAGCTGGGTTCACCGCCGAAGCGCGAGGCCTATAAAGGCAACCCCTACGACCACCGATCCCCGCCGGCTCCACGCCAGACTCCAGGCCGGCCTTTCCTTTCCAGCAGGAGCCGCCGCCAAAACAGGCTTTTGCCCCTACCCCCACCCCCACCCCGCCCTCGGCCGAGGCCGGCCGAGCCTCTCCTCCCGGAGCTGCCCGCCTGCTACCTCCCCCAATCATGCGTCTCCCCTTCCCCGGAGGGACGGGACCTGTCTCTCGGTGCTCGCCCCGGCACTCGGAAACCCGGCCCGGCCCCTCCCCGCGCCGAGGCCGGGGCCCCGCCGGGGGCGCCCGGGACTCACCGCTGAGCGCCGAGGCCTGTAAGGTGGCCCCCGAGGTGCCGTCGATGACTTTGATGGTCCCGCGGCTGGTGACGGCCAGGATGGCGTTGAGCGCCGGGTGGTAGGAGAGACTGTGCAGCCCATCGGCGTCGCAGCGCATGCAGCCGTCCCGCAGCACTAGCCACTCCGAGACCCCGGCCCCGGCCGCCGCCGCCGAGGAGGAGCTGCCGGGGCCCGAGGCCGCGGCAGCCGCCATCTTCCTGCCTGCGCTCAGCACAATCACACTGGGAAGCGGCTCAGTGACAGTCCCGGGAGGAGCAGCGCCGCCGCCAGTCACCATCCGGGGCCAGGGGGCAGGCCGAGCAGCGTTAGCCGGAAATGAAGTCAGGGCGCCGGGCACGCACGAGAAACGTCAGGTGGCTGGAGGGAGTAGCGGGGAGCCGGCGCGGCCCGCGGGGGTAAAGGAGGCGGTGCCGGAGGTGGGGTGGGAAGGGGCAGGGAGGCGGACGAAGCATGCGCACCACAGGCCCTGCCTGCCACGCGCACCGCGCGCCCTTCCTCTCGCCAGTCCTCGCGACCCAGTTGCTCCCATCGCGTGGCCCCACCCCCACCCAGCCTTCACGAGCCAAACTCCTCTTTCCACGTTGGGGGGAAGGGGGCGGGGTCCCAGGCTCCCCTCACGCCTTCGCCGCCTCCTGCCGCTCCTCCTCCGGCCAGCCTGAAGTGGGACTCCCGCCAACCGCTGGAGGCTGGTATCGTGGCGCCGGGCAGCCCCGGCCCCTGCGCCCGCGTCCGACTCCCCAAAGCTTCACACAGGTCGTGGATGCGGAGCTGCCGGTGCAGGCGGAGGTCCCCCGGTCCGACGCTGTCGTTTTACAAACACCCCCACACAGGTTAGGAGACTCGACCAAGGTCACCCAGACAACACGCGGCCGAGCAGTCCTGGCGCCTGAGAACGCAGAACGGATGACTGTTGAAGAAGCTTTTTCGATGAGCGTGATGGAAGGGTTGGGGGTTTTTGCCGTACCTGTAATTTCAGCCGTGTACGGAAAGCGTGTAGAGAACTGCCCGGGGTGCTGACAAGATAGTGACTCCCTCCTGGGCCCGCGGCAGGATCCGAGCCAGGGCTTTCTGACCGTACCCCAATACCGTGCTGCCTTCCAGTTGGAAATGACCTAGTCCTGACGCTGAGGCCCTTCTCAGCTCCAAGCTGTGATCCTGTGAACTCCCTGCCCAGTTCAGGAATCCCCTTTATAGCATCTGTCCTTCCTGCTTGAACACCTAACGATTGAGTGCACTTCCCCCCGTAAGGCAAGCCATTTATTCCTCTCCGTCCAGAGCTAATTATTAGAAAGATCTTGCTTAAATTAAACCAAATCTGCCTTCCTGTACGAGGAGAGAACTCTGGATTTGAAACTGGGAAAAACTGGGTTCAAATCCTACTATAACTAGATGTAGTCCTGGAAAGGTCACTTTAATTTGGGAGCCTCAGTTTCCAAAATGGTAAAATGGAGATAGTAATAGCACTATCCATCACAGAGTTGTTGTGAGAATCCAGACAAGTAAGCTGAGCCTCATCTGAAAGTTGCCATCATATGTATGTGTAAAGTGAGCCACTGGGGCAGTGACTTTGCTTGACTTGTGGGAGAGGCCAGTCCGCTAAGATCTGATCTCCCAATGATACTAAAATAAGGGTAGAACTGAGGTGACACTAATCCCACCTCCTCCTTGAATAGTAAGACATTTAGGATTGTCTTGCCCTTATATGGAAATTGTTTTACTCCTGTTTATATAAGCCTTTTGAAGTTTGAATTCCTGGGGAGCTTGAATTCTGCCCCAGTTTTATTTTCTGAGTTTGCCTTATTGACCAGGGTGAGGCCAGACCAGGATTTCTTTTAACATGTACGTATTCAATTCAATAAACATTTATTACGTACTTTTACTGTTGTAAATACTTGGGTATAGTAGTGAATTTAGTTGCTGTAAGGGTAAATATAAGTAGGTTTTAAAACTGCAAAGTGTTCTACATGTGTTACCTCATTTGATCCTCACAACAACCCTGTGATGTGGGTATTACTCTTATTCCATTTTTACAGATGAGAAAAGTGAGGTCCTGAGGGATTAAAAGACTTGCCAAGTGTCTAAGGCAGGACTCTAACATGTAACCCTCTAGGTCCTCAAGGGCTGCCCTTTGACCGAATCCAAACTTGAATCTGCCTCCAAGACAAAGGTTTCCCCACCCCTGAGTCCTAGGTCCATCTAATGTATTCACACCTGACCTACACCTCTTAGAATTTCTAGCTCCCTTCAAAACATAATTCAGCTATCTCATCCTGCATAAGGCCCTTCCTAACTCACACTTCTGATTGCTTGTACTTTCTTTCCTTAAAATTTTTATATACTTTGAAGGTTGCACAGTGTGTTGAGCATTGAGCAAGGAGTCAGGAAATTGTCATTTCAGTCCTGCCTAACTCTTCTTAATGCCATTTGGGGTTTTCTTGGCAAAGATAGTGGAGTAGTGTGCCATGTCCTGGCTAGCTCATTTTACAGATGAGGAAACTGAGGGTCATGAACTCTACTGTGCCACCTGGCAGCTTTCATATATGTGTGTAAAGTAAGCCACTCACGTCAGGAAAACCTGAGTTCCAATCCTGCTTTAGACACTTTCTAGCTATGTGACCCCAACAACTCATATAGCCTCTCTCAACCTAGCAATCATCGTTCTAACTTTTACTTAGAGAAATATATGTTGTATCCCCAAAGGGTAGGGACTTTTCATTGGAGCAATTTCTGCCATATACTAGGCTAGTTTTTTCTTTAAAAGGTATAAAAACCATCCCTGAGACTTAATTGACTCAGGGAGATTAAATTGCTAATCATCATGGCTTCCTGGTGATGATCTCTCCTTCTGGCTTAATTAGGATGGTCAACACTGAGACAGGGAAGCATTGCTCAACAGAATCAACTGCTGTCTCCTTTCAGTACAATGGACAAGTAAACCTCCTTTTTGTTAACTGTTAGTTGGTCTACAGATGTCTAATTTTTTTCAAAATCTGAACCTGGAGCACCGGACTGAACCTAATCCAGTCTACAGAAACTAACAGGTGATACTTGGTAGAATTATATCATAATGAGACCTTGATAGGGCAGGGCAATGTAGGGGTAACGGGACTTGGAGTAAAACAACAGCTCAATTCAGTGACTACAGGCTGGTCCTTTTCATGCTGAAGATAATAGCCTGATAGATACTAAAAGAGGTTGACATTGAGGATAAAGATAATGTCAGAGGGGATATTCCCTGGTTATTGTTAATGGTCTTAGAAAAACTCAATTGTCAGCATAAGGAAAAGAAAAATTTACTGTCCCTTTAAATTCAGTAAGTAGGAACAAAGCTCTTGGTTTTTAAGGACTAGGTTCCAAGGCAGAAAGGTCAGTTGGTGGATTTTGTATCTTCTATCCCTGGCAGAAAGACTTGTATACACATTCATTTGTTGTTGTCCGCTCTCAAAGAGAACCAAAATGACATTACTATGCTAGAATCAAGTTACAGTGTGTCCTACTAGAGCTGATCAGACCAATATGAGCTCAGAATGTTCTACCCTAGGTCAGGCACAAATAGTCCATGTGAACATTTGGGGTGGAGTCTCTAAATCTACACATCTTGTGTTTCTTTTGAGCTACTTCAATTCTGCTTTATTCATAGAGCATAGTATCTTCTCTGATGTGGGCATACCACATCACCTGGCAGAGAGACTTATACACATATTAAGTGCCTATAAACATTAAATTGAATTGGATAGCTCCTCAATGCCTGGTCAAAGTCCTTAACCCCAAGTATTCAGACTGGTATAATTATAAATAACTACTGTTGGATTCCTTATATTTCATTCTTGTCTTTATTTCCAGTACCTTCTTCCCTGTCTAGATAGACACCAGAGGTTTCAAACTCATTTGGCCAAACTAGATTAAAATGTAACTGGGAAATGTTTAACAAAATAATTAGAAATATAGGAAAACATAGATAATGTTAATTTGTGATTTTCTAAGTCAAGGGACCCATTTCTCTTTGAGTTTGACTACTGATCTATACCTCTAATCTGTTATTGACTTCTTTTTAGTGGTAAGAATGAAAATGCCAGTACGCTCTGGGTTCTAACATTGCCCTGACTTTGTAAGGGTTCTGGTGATCAATCAACAAAATTTTGTTAAATACCAACTCTATGCAGAGTACAATGCTAGGCCCTGTGGACACTAACACATAAGGGAAGGGGTGTTGGCTCTTTAGGACCTGGCGTTGTATCCAAGGGAGATAACATACACATATTGGCATATGCAAAATAGATAGTCATTTTGCTGGGAAGGTATTAGCAGCTGAGGGGATGAGAAAAGGTTTTATATAGAAGGTGATCCTTGAGCTGAGCCTTGAAGGAAACTGAGGCAGAGGTGAGGAAGGAATGCATATTTGGACATAGGGGACAAGTAGAAATGTGCAGAAATGCTACCATGGAAGGACATGTGTGAGGAACAGCAAGAAGTTCAATTTAGCTGAACCATACTTTCCATGGAAGGAGGCAATAAATGTTAAGGTCAAAAAAATAGATTGAAATTGGGTTGTAAAATCCTTCAAATGTCAAAAAGAAGAGTTAACATTTGATCCTTGAAGTAACAGGGAAGCATTGACATGGTCAGACCTTCCCTTTAAGAAAATCACTTTGGGGGGGAAGAGCCAAGATGGTGGAGTAGAAAGACACACATATGCTAGCTCCGAAACCCACAGCCCATAAAATATCTGTAAAGAAGAACTCCCAACAAATTCTGGAGCAGCAGAAGCCACAGAACAATGGAGTGGAGGAGATTTCTGTTCCAGAGAGACCTGAAACCTAACATGAAAGGTCCGTTGCGCACTGGGCCCACAGCAGAGCCCAGCCCTGCCTTGACCCCCTGGCACCAAGGGGAGCAGATCCAAGCAGGCTTCAGGGACAGAATCTCCAGCAGCCACACAGGTCCCTCCACCCACAGGCGCCAAAGGTCAGTGAGAGGGTCTTTTTGGCTGGCCAAGAGGGGAGTGGGGTGTCCCCATAACTCAGGCCCCCTCGGGAGGCAGCAGCGGAGGCAGCAGAGGACAAGGGTTCCCAAAGCAGGCAGGAGCCCAGATCCATTGTTGAAGGTCTCCTCATAAAACCCCTGAGGGAACTGAGTCCCTTGTGGTAGCACTGCCTCCACCTGAGCAGCTGAACCTTATCTCACACTGAATAGCAGCCCGGCCCCACAGAAATCCCTGAGGCTGGGAAGCAGCATTTGAATCTCAGCCCCCAAGCACTAGCTGGGCAGATCTGGAGGCGAGGTGGGTGTGGAGAGGACACTCAGAAGTCAAATAACTGGCTGGGAAAATGCCCAGAAAAGGGAAAAAAAACAAGACCATAGTAACCTTATAAGGTTACTTTCTTGGTGAACAGATATCTCCTCCCATCCTTTCAGATGAAGAAAAACAATGCTTACCATCAGGGAAAGACATAGAAGTCAAGGCTTCTGTATCCCACACATCCAAAATAAATGTTCAGTGGGCTCAGGCCATGGAAGAGCTCAAAAAGGAATTTGAAAATCAAGTTAGAGAGGTGTAGGAAAAACTGGGAAGAGAAATGAGAGAGATGCAAGAAAAGCATGAAAAGCAGATCAACACTTTGCTAAAGGAGACCCAAAAAAATGCTGAAGAAAATAACACCTTGAAAAATAGGCTAACTCAATTGGCAAAAGAGGTTCAAGAAGCCAATGAGGAGAAGAATGCTTTCAAAAGCAGAATTAGCCAAATGGAAAGGGAGGTCCAAAAGCTCACTGAAGAAAATAGTTCTTTCAAAATTAGAATGGAACAGATGGAGGCTAAAAACTTTATGAGAAACCAAGAAATCACAAAACAAAACCAAAAGAATGAAAAAATGGAAGATAATGTGAAATATCTCATTGAAAAAACAATTGACCTGAAAAATAGATCCAGGAGAGACAATTTAAAAATTATGGGACTACCTGAAAGCCATGATCAAAAAAAGAGCCTAGACATCATCTTTCATGAAATTATCAAGGAAAACTGACCTGATATTCTAGAACCAGAGGGCAAAATAAATATTGAAATAATCCACTGATCACCTCCTGAAAGAGATCCAAAAAGAGAAACTCTTAAGAACATTGTGGCCAAATTCCAGAGTTCCCTGGTCAAGGAGAAAATATTGCAAGCAGCTAGAAAGAAACAATTCAAGTATTGTGGAAATACAATCAGGATAACACAAGATCTAGCAGCTGCTACATTAAGGGATCAAAGGGCATGGAATATAACATTCCAGAAGTCAAAGGAACTAGGACTAAAACCAAGAATCACCTACCCAGCAAAACTGAGTATAATACTTCAGGGGAAAAAATGGTCTTTCAATGAAATAGAGGACTTTCAAGCATTCTTTTTTTTTTTTTTTTTAATTTTTATTTTTATTTTTTTTTCCCATTTTATTAAATTTATTTATTTAACTTTTAACATTCATTTTCACAAAATTTTGGGTTACAAATTTTCTCCCCTTTTATCCCCTCCCCCCCCAAACACCAAGCATTCTAATTGCCCCTATGACCAATCTGCTCTCTCTTCTATCATCCCTTTCTGCCCTTGTCTCCATCTTCTCTTTTGTCCTGTAGGGGCAGATAGCTTTCTATACCCCTTTACCTGTTTTTCTTATTTCCTAGTGGCAAGAACATTACTCGACAGTTGATCCTAACACTTTGAGTTCCAACTTCTCTTCCTCCCTCCCTCCCCACCCCTTCCCTTTGGAAGGCAAGCAATTCAATATAGGCCATATCTGTGTAGTTTTGCAAATGACTTCCATAATAGTTGTGTTGTATAGGACTAACTATATTTCCCTCCATCCTATCCTGTCCCCCATTACTTCTATTCTCTTTTGATCCTATCCCTCCCCATGAGTGTCGACCTCGAATTGCACTCTCCTCCTCATGCCCTCCCTTCTATCATGGACTTTCAAGCATTCTTGATGAAAAGACCAGAGCTGGAAAGAAAATTTGACCTTCAAACACAAGAATCAAGAGAAGCATGAAAAGGTAAACAGCAAAGAGAAGTCATAAGGGACTTATTAAAGTTGAACTGTTTACATTCCTACATGGAAAGACAATATTTGTAACTCTTGAAACTTTTTTCAGTATCTGGGTAGTTGGTAGGATTATACACACACATACACACACACACACACACACACATATAGAGAGAGGGAGAGAGAGAGAGAGAGAGAGAGAGCACAGGGAGAGCTGAATAGGAAAGGATCATATCTAAAAAAATGAAATAAAGGAGTGAGAGAGGATTATATTAGGTGGAGAAAGGGAGAAATGGAATGGGGCAAATTATGTCTCATAAAAGAGGCAAGAAATAGCCTTTTCAGTGGAGGGGAAAAAAGGGGAGGTGAGAGAAAAAACATGAAGCTTACTCTCATCACATTCAACTAAAGGAAGGAATAAAATGCACACTCATTTTGGTATGAAAACCTATCTTACAATACAGGAAAGTGGGGGAGAAGGGGATAAGCAGGGTGGGGGGGATGATGGAAGGGAGGGCAATGGAAGAAGGGAGCAATTAGAAGTCAACACTCTTGGGGAGGGACAAGGTCAAAAGAGAGAATAGAAGAAATGGAAGGCAGAATAGGATGGAGGGAAATATAGTTAGTCTTACACAACACGACTATTATGGAAGTCATTTGCAAAACTACACATATATAGCCTATAATGAATTGCTTGCCTTCCCAATGGGAATGGGTGGGGAGGGAGGGATGAAGAGAAGTTGGAACTCAAAGTTTTAGGAACAACTGTTGAGTACTGTTCTTGCTACTAGAAAATAAGAAATAAAGGTAATGGGGTATAGAAAGTTATCTTGCCCTACAGGACAAAAGAGAAGATGGGGACAAGGAAAGGGAGGGATGATAGAAGAGAGGGCAAATTGGTGATAGGGGCAATTAGAATGCCTGGTGTTTTGGGGTGGGGGGAGGGGACAAATGGGGAGAAAATTTGGAACCCAAAATTTTGTGAAAATGAATGTTAAAAGTTGAATAAATAAATTTAAAATAAAAATAATAATAATAATAAACCTTACTCTTAAGAAATACCCCTAGAACTCTGAAGGGAGTAGTAGCCTAGCTCTGGGGATCCAACCTGCTCAAAGTGTGAGTTAGGAAAGGGAGTCTAAGAGTCTGTCTGTATTACATGTTCACTGAACAAAATATTTATTAACTAATCTCTGTGTGGGGAATGCTGTACCAAGTACTGAAAGAATATAAAAAAGATTGGATAAGACATAACACATGACATCATGGGCCTTTGACTCAATTAGGAGCATAGCTCTGATACACAATAGGACTTGATAACTGCAGTAGATGCAAAGAAAAGTGTTATTTGAAGCCCAAGGATGAAGATAGCATACTACAAGGGCAATCATGGAAAGTTCTCTGGAAGAGAAACATAAGAATTCTTTTTTTCTCTGCCCCTCTCATTTGATAAGCTCATCGTTGCCCATGAGTTCAGTTATCATCTCTCTGTTGCTGATATCCAGATCTTTCTGTCCAGCCCTATCTCTCTCCAGAGCTCCAATCTTTCATCACTTATTGGGTATTTTGTACTAAATATCCCATGGGCACAGGGCATCTCAGACTCAGCAAGTTCAAAAAAGAACTCATTATCTTTCCCCACAAACCTACCCCTCTTTAAAACTTTTCAATCACTTTTAAAGGTACCACTATCATCCCAGTCATTCATTTACACCTTCCTCACTCTTACCCAATATTTGCTATTTGCCAGATTTTGTCTTTTCTTTCTCCACAATCAATCAACCAGAAAAAAATTTATTAAATGCTTACTATGTACATGAACTGTGCTAAACAACAGTATACAAAGACAGGCAAAAATCATCCCTCTCTTCAAACTATACTATTGGGGGGAGATAATATGTAAATAAATTGGTACACACATGATCGATACAGAGTGAAGGGAAGGTAACTATAGAGAATAAGACTCATGTGACTGGAGGAATTGGAGATGCTAAAGGTGGCATTTGAGCTGACTCTTGAAAGAAGCTGTGGTGTCAAAAGGTGAAGGTGAAGAGGGAGATCTTTTCAGGTATGAGGATATCCAGGGCAAAAGCACAGGTGTGGGAGAGAATCACTCACTTACTGTTGGACTGTGAAGTGAAGAGGGTAGTGAGGGGTGAGAACATTGGAAAAGTAGTAAGGCAGTCAGCTGTCAAAAGACTTAAATATCAAAGAGAAGATCTGATATATTTTCAGGTATTAAGGAACCACTGGAGTGTATTGACTGTGTAGAAAAGGGAGAGTGTGTCACATGGTCAGATTGATGCTACTGAAGCATCACTTTGGCAGCTATGCGGAGGAAGACTTGAGGCAGGAAGACCAACTGAAGAGTGATTGCAGTAGTCCAGGAAAGAGCTGATTCACTAGGGTGGTGGCTGTGTATGAGTAAAGAGAAGGGGATCTACAAGAGAGACATATAGGTAGAAAATATCTTTTCTAGTTATGGATTAAATATGTGAGTTGAATGAAAGTGAGGGGTTGAGGAGGACACTGAGTTTGCAAACCCCACAAACTGGGAGAATGTGTGCTCTCAAAGTTAAGAGGAAAGTTTGTTTTTTTTTTTAATTTATTTATTTTAAGTTTTCAACATTCATTTCCACAAAATTTTGAGTTCCAAATTTTCTCCCCATCTCTCTCCTCCCCCCACCCCAAAACACCAAGCATTCTAATTGCCCCTACCACTAATCTGCCCTCCCTTCTAACATTTCCTCCCTTCCCTTATCACCATCTTCTCTTTTGTCCTGTAGGGCAAGATAAATTTCTATATCCCATTACCTTTATTTCTTATTTCCCAGTTGTATGCAAGAACAATATTCAACAGTTGTTCTTAAAACTTTGAGTTCCAACTTCTCCTCCTTCCTCCCTCCCCACCCATTCCCATTGGGAAGGCAAGCAATTCAATATAGGCTATATATGTGTAGTTTTGCAAAATGACTTCCATAATACTCATGTTGTGTAAGACTAAATTTCCCTCCATCCTATCCTGCCTCCCATTTCTTCTATTCTCTCTTTTGACCTTGTTCCTCCCCAAGAGAGCTGACTTCTAATTGCTCCCTTCTTCCATTGCCCTCCCTTCCATCATCCCCCCCACCCTGCTTATCCCCTTCTCCCCCACTTTCCTGTATTGTAAGATAGGTTTTCATACCAAAATGAGTGTGCATTTTGTTCCTTCCTTTAGTCGAATGTGATGAGAGTAAGCTTCATGTTTTTTCTCTCACCTCCCCTCTTTTTCCCTCCACTGAAAAGCCTATTTCTTGCCTCTTTTATGAGACATAATTTGCCCCATTGCATTTCTCCCTTTCTCCTCCTAATATAATCCTCTCTCACTCCTTTATTTCATTTTTTTAGATATGATCCCTTCCTATTCAACTCTCCCTGTGCTCTCTCCCTCTCTCTCTCTCTCTCTCTCTCTCTCTCTCTCTCTCTCTCTCTCTCTCTCTCTCTCTCTCTCTTCTCTCCCTCTCTCTATATGTGTGTGTGTGTGTGTGTATGTGTGTGTATAATACCACCAACTACCCAGATACTGAAAAAAGTTTCAAGAGTTACAAATATTGTCTTTCCATGTAGGAATGTAAACAATTCAACTTTAGTAAGTCCCTTATGATTTAAGAGGAAAGTTTAGAAGAGGGGAAGGTTTGTGGGGAAAGATAATTAGTTCTGCTTTCGATATGTTTAGTTTAAGATGCCTATGGGTCTTCCGATTCTAAATGTCCAGTGGGCAATTCTAAATGCTGAATTGAAATTCAGAAGAGACGACCATAAATTCGGTCATCATTTGCATAGAGATAAGAGCTAAACATGAGAGCTAATGAGATCACCAGAAGAGACAGTCTCTCTCCTATTCACCCCTTTCATTCCACATACACAAAGCCACTAGCCTGGGTACTCCTTTTGGGTATGGGATTGAATTATTGCTGAGATCCCTACCAATTCTCAAATTCTGTGATTCTGATTGTGTAGAGTAGGGGGAGGGCACTGATCAGGACCCCTGATCAAATGATTTTTCCCTAGTCGAATCAAAATTTCAGAAGAGGCAGGTTAACACTAGGTATTAGAAGTACAAAGTGAATATGCTACACTCATACTTTTTTACAAGATGAAGTTTTGTCAATCAAGTGTGATGAAATTAGAGAGAGGGTGACTAGCCACTGCCTGGCTGAAGGAATGAGTGGAGGCCATTTAGGAGCACCAAAGACAGCCAGCTATGGTAGAAGAGAAGGAATCTTTAGGAGAATCATCCTTTACCTCCCTACAATAAATATACACAATTCTGTTTAGAATTAAAGCTCCTCACAGTACTGTGTGCATCTTATCTTTCTATGCCAGTTTTCCATCACTCCCTTTCACACATACTAGGCTTCCATCAAACTGGCCTACTCAACATTCCTTCTCCTATGTCTGAGGCTCTACCCAGGCTATCCCTATTGCTTGGTATGTACTTCCTCACCTGCCCCTTTCAGCTCATTTCAAGGCTCAGCTCAGGTGCCATCTCCTAAAAGAGGCCTCTCCTGATTCCCCCTCAAACTGTTAGGAATCTGCCCAAAACTCATTTTATTGAGTTATTTTGCATGTGTTTTGTATTTACATATCTGTGTGCATTCATGCTAGCTATTCCCCATGCCTGAAATGCACTTCCTCTTCACTTCTACCTCATAGAATCCCATGTTTCCTTTAAAATTTTTTCAGGCACCATCTCCAGCATGAAACCTTTCCTGATTCCTCCAGCTGTTAGTCCTCATTCTCCAATATTATCTTGTATTTACAGATTTTGTATGTATTCTGCATATTTTTATATATGTACATGTTGTCTCTCTCAAAATATAATCTCTTTGAGGGCAGGAGCTGTTTTGTAAAAACAAAATTGTCTTGTCTTTCTCTACTCAGCACTTAACATAATGTCAGGCATATAGTAAGCACTTTAATCAATTCTAGATTAACTGAATTGAATTAAATTGACTCTTGTTCAGGGAAAATGGTACCAAAAATCTAGGATTTTATCCTCATCTTGCCTGAGAAAGTGGCAGATGAATTAGCCATTTCACAGAGCTAGGAGGACCATGCAGAATGGCAAGAAGTCAGAGAGGCTACTAGGCCCTCCCCTTCCAATCACAGGAAAATACAAACCAAAACAGGACTTGGGATGTTGAGGGAGTGTTAAGTTCCAGAAAGATACTTTCTTTTATTTGGGATTATACGTAACCCTGGATATCTGCATCCTTCCCTGGGATCAACCATTGATCTGTTGGTTTCCTTTCCTCCTTCATTTAAATCAGCTTTTTTTCCTGTAATATTGTGAACTATAACCAACCTGTCTTACATGTGTGCTAGATTGCATCCCCTCCAGTCTTCTCCAGCAGATTGCAAACCTCAAGCATCTCCTCTTCCTTGAATTTTCAACCTTTTCTTATCTATTGGTTCTTTCTCTTCTACCTTCAAATATGCTGAAGTCTCCTCCATCCTTGACTAGGCTCTATTATCCCTTCAAAATATTTATTTTGTTTATATCATGTATGTATACACATATGTGTATATATGTATACATATGTATGTATACTTACATATACTTGTTGTTTCCTCCCACAGAATATAAGTTCTTTTAGGAATGAATCTCTCTCTCTTCTTCCATTTTCCATCCAACTCCTTGAAAAAGTTATCTAGACTCACTGCCTCTACTTCCTCTCTTTGAATTCACTACTCAACCCTTTGTAGTCTGGCTTCTGAACATATCACTCAACTGAAACTGCTGTTTCTAAACTTCTGAACAATATCTAAATTATGGTCTTTTCTCAGTCCTCACATCCTTCTCTGCCACTTTGCTGAATTTGACACTGTTGATCTCCCTTTCCTCTCTGGGTCTTCATAGTATTCCATTCTCCTGATTTTCCTCATACCTGTCTGCTTTTTTCCAATCCCATTTGCTGGATCATTATCCATATTGTGCCCCCAAACTGTGAATGTACCTGAAAGTTTTGTTTCTGACTCTTTTTTCTCTCTACTTTCTCTTTCTTGGTGACCTCATCAGCCCTTGTGTGATTAATTATCATCTCTATGCAGATGACTCACAAATCTCTATATCCAACTCCAGTCTTTCCCCGGACCTTCAGTCTCACATCACAAATTGCCTGTTGGAAATTTCAAACTGCATATGCCAGAGACATCTCAAATCTAACATATTCAAAACTGAAATGATTATCTTCTCTGCCAAACCCTTCCCTCTTCCATATTTCTCTGTTTGTCCAAAGCACCACTATCCTTTGACTCTTCCAGATTTGTAACCTTAGCATTACCCTCAACTCCTCACTCTTATTTACCCCACATATTTAATCAGATGCCAAATCTTGCCACTTCTATCTCTACAACTCTTTCATCTGATTCCTTCTTTCTACTCCCACAGCTGCCAACTTAATTTAGATGCTCACCACCTCTCCCCTTCCTCACATCTCTGCCACTCCAGTTCATCCTACATACTGTGCCAAAGTGATTTACCTACCTTGTCACTCCCCTACTCAACCAATTCCAATGTCTCCATAATACCTCTAAATTCAAATCTAAATGACTTTGTTTAGCTCTTGAAGTCCTTTACAACCTGATCTCAACCTATCTTTCCAGACTCTTTGAACATTACTCATTTTGTTGTATTCTATGATCTGTCCAAACTAGCCTTTTCTCTGTTCATCACACAGGATATCTCCCGTCTCCATTTTCCCCATACCTGCTATTCACTCCTTCCTCACTACTTCCTCACAGAAAAGCTCTCTTCCCTTGTTGTTGTTGATGTTGTTGTTCTGTTTGTCCTTCATTTTTCAAAGAGGACCATGACATCAGGGAGATGATGACATGACTTGCAGTTGACTTTGATTTGAGTGAGGGAGGGCTGTTCAAGTTCTCCAGCCTCACTTTCTCCTCCTGATCCATCTGGATCCAGTGGCCAGACATTCATCAGGACGATTGGAGATGGCCCAGGATGCAAGGGGAGAGCCTGGCCCTTTTAGGCTAAAGTCTTTTCAGGTTCTCACTTTGAGTGAGATAATGCCATTTCAGTGAATAGGCCTCTTTAAGTAGTTACTCAAGGGATTGCCCCTTTAATTAAAAAAAAAAAAAATCAAACTGGGAGGGGAAGATCCTCGGCCAAAAGAGAAACAGTTACTATTTAGTAGTACCACCTTCAACAAGAGGAAACTTTTCCTGATTTTACCAACCACTAGTGCCCTCCCTCCCAAACTACCATGTATTTAACTCATTTGAATTTATTCTCTTCATATTTATTCTATACATATGTACATTCTTGCTATCTTTCCTGTTAGGAGAGAATTGAATTAGAAGGAAATCCTTGTGAATAGAAATTGTTCCATTCATTGCATTTGTATCTTTGGTACTTGGTGCTTAGCTTGTTGATTAATTGATTCTGTACTTAGAAGTGTAGATTGGTTAGGTATACTGGAAAGTCCCATGTTTACATTTCCCCCAGTTTCCTGAGCTGGGGCTGTAAGCTAAAAAGGTCAGGCCTTTGATGATACAAAAGTCTCTGAAACAAAAATTACAACAGCCTTCTACAAGAAATGATGATGTTTGTGATCCTACTTTAATGTCATGTTCATCTTCAGTTGTTTCAGTCATGTCTGACTCAGTGACCCTACTTAGAGTTTTCTTGACAGAGATACTCAAGCAGTTTACCATTTCCTTCTCCATTTCATTTTACAGATGAGGAACTGGAGCAAACAGGGTTAAATGACTTATCCAGGGTCACATAGCTAGTAAGTGTTTGAGGCCAGATTTGAACTCGAGAAATGAATCTTCCTGACTCCAGGCCCACCACCCAATTCTTTGAATAATTTTCACTTGTTTCTCCCTTCAAGAGAGAGGGATCTCTGCTAGGCATCCCAAGCACTCCATCCCCATGCACTATATAGAAAAAAAAAGAGCTAAAGGAAGGCCTCCAGCAAGCCTGTTAAAGCTGCTGCCAGAGAGCCACTTGACTTGCCAAAAGATTTTGGGTGGCCTGTGAAAAACGTAGAGGACCCCTCTTTTTTCACAGGCCGCCCAAGATCCTTTGGTGTGCCCGCAAAGTGGCCCGCAGCCAGCAGGCCACAGGTGGTCCTGACCTACTCTACAGCAAATATGGGGGACAACATGCATGTGTGGGCCTGCACAGCTTGCAATCTGAATCAATGAAGGGAATGCTCTCATTGATGGAAAAAACAAATCCATTTAAATAGTCTCATTTCAGAAATTCAGAGTAAGATGAAACAGTCATTGACTCATATTGAACATTCTTTTTATATCAGGTTGAAGAGGCATAGGTGAATTGAGCTACTGACTCATGTTGACATAATAGCTTCCTACAAATCCTTTCCTATGGAAAATATTTAACTTACCCTAATGGTATATGTTTGTTTTCAGAATTTTTCCTTTTTTTTTTTTAAAGTGAAATTCATCTGCATGTAGAATATGGACATACAAACAAACACACGCCCATTACTCCCCTTTGTCGTACATACATTTTGGAAACAGAGCATATAATCCATAATTTCCCTCTGTGTCATTTTTCTCAAGTAATAAATCTGAAAGAAGAGTACAAAGGAAGTACTCTCTAGCAAGAGAAAATCATTATGAGCCAAGGTAGGCCTTGAGATAACCAGATATACTTCACTGAGAAAAAGGCACTGGGTAAGTAATCAAATGACCTAGTTTCAAATATCAATTTTGCTTTTTTAAAAAAATTTGTGGACCCTATGCAAGCTAATCTCTCTGGGCCTCAATTTCTCCATCTGTAAAATGAGGAAGTTGGACCAGATGTCCTCCAAGGTCCCTTTCAGTTCTAAATCTATGATCCTGTAAGTTCTGGGCCACTCTGACTGAGACAAGGTATATTTGTTTTATATGTGCATCTGGCACCTTACCTTGATATATTATTTCTGAATTGGTTTATTCTTTTTTTCATCATAAAAAAGCCCTATAAAATATACTTTTGTGGTCTGCAGTGTGTTGAGAATGGAGTTAGATGAAATAAAGAAAAGTAGATGCAAGAAAAAGGACGCAAAGGATGCTGAATGTTATACAATGCCATGAGGTTTCAAGGGGGATAGATTTTTGAATCAAAGGAGCCAGGTCAGCTTCAAGGTCAGGAAGATCCAGGAAGAGTTCAGGAGAATGTTTTCAAACTAGAGATCAGTGATAAGGAAGTTTTAGAAATGCACAGAAAAAAGAACCAAAATAATTCAGAAGGAGAAGTAAACAAGTAGGACAATTTTGTTACTATCTTGTTAAATTTTACATATAGATTGATATAAATTTATATGTTTATGTATACATATATCACAGATGTATAAAAGATATAGATACAGATCATAAATATATATTACATATATTCATATATTTTAAAATATCCAAACTGTATATAACAGTTTACTATTTATTATGTAATATTTTTTCTTTTGTATATTGAAATGTTTGTAGTTTCTAATGACTGTTAAACATACCTTGAAAATAAAATTTAAAAGAAAGTAAACATTAGGTATAGACAGTAACATAATGGGGCAGGCCCCTAAAGGTCAAGACTAAGGATATGGCAAATTTTGATGTTCTAAACAGGCAAAGAAGAGTAAGCCACAGTAAAGAAGAATGCCTAAAGTCTCTGAGTCCAAAGTTCATGAGCTGAATATGGGCAGGTGGTGGATTCTAAATAGGCACTCCCAGTTAATTATCCAGGAGATCAACACAAACTACAAGGAACAGATAAGTTAACAGTTTTCAAGTAGGCGGTCTAAATATTCTTGTCCAAAAGTACAGCATAGATGGGAGGTAACAGACAAAGAACAACTTTCAAGGTGGACAAGCCAAGATCAATGACCTTCTGAACTGGGAGGGCCGTACAAATGGAAAAACAGGGTTATAACTCCTTCCAGCGGGGCAGAAGCTGTCTGTTCTTTGCCCTCATTTTAGGTATGCTGCTTCTCATGACTAGACCTGGCAGCCAGAATAAGCCAGGATTCTGTTGATGCCTGTGATTTCTGCTGATGGCAACCAGGAAGACAAATTATATCATAGAATCCTAGCTTTAGAACTGGGCAAATCAGTGTTTTTTTCCGCTTTACTAAAGTTCTTCATTTGCCATCTTCTCTCCTTGGAAAATCCTAGAATAATGAGAGGGTCTTTTGGGGAGAGTAGAATATTTTGGTATTGATAAAAGACGTGGATCAGATGAGTCTATGAGACCTATCAGTAGATTCCAATCTAGTGGTTGGAAGCCCCTAGACTGAGTAGTTTCAATTTTAATTGTATTCCTACAGGCAGTGTGAATCACCATGTGGTTTGGGATTCAACTGAGCTTTCTTGGCATCCTCCCACAAACTTGTATCCATTTATATTTGCTTCTGGAGGAACAACTTGGCTAACAGCAGGTTTCAAAGGTCTATAGAATGATATCACACAAGCATTCAGATACTATCATTAGTTTTTTAATTGATATATTTCATTTTATTCAACAAAGACTTCCCAAATGACACTACCACAAGCCTCCACAATAGCCCTTCAGATGCTTGAAGACAGCTGTCATGTTCCCTCAAGTCCTCTCTTCTCCAGACTAAACATACCCAGTTCCTTCATCTGATCCTCCTATGTCATGGTTTCAAGGTCCTTCCCCATCCTGGTTGCCCTATCTGAATACTCTCCAGCTTATCAATGTCCTTCTTAAGTCTTAGCGTTCAGAACTGAACTGATAATGCTCCAAATGAGGTTTGATGAGGACAGGATGTCATGAGACTATCATGTCCCTATTCCTGGAAGCTGTGCCCCTCTTAATGTAGTGCAAGATGACATCACACTTTCTGGTTTCTACATCACACCATCGAGCTTCTCCCTAGTCATCAAGCACATATTTTGATGCCATCCCTTTGTTATCACACATAAAACTGCTATGCGCAACTTTGGATAACCTAGCCTTTTCTTGATGTCAGTTGCCTCCTTCGAGAATGATCAGAACAGTGCTGAGGTTCTTAGCCTTTTCCATGAAAATTCACAGAGTCCTGCTAGTGCCATTATGGTAATAGGATCTCTGAAACTCTCCAAAGAACCTTAGTATCAATTGTGAGACATGGGAGTTGTTAGCCCAGAACTGTCCAGCATGGCATCAAAGAAGGATCTATGAGCAAAGCAGAATTGTAGTAGTTCAAAAGAAATGTGAGATGCACAAATGTAGAGACATCTCCATCCCCAAAGTTCATACAACCTAAGTGTCCAAACTGTGGTAGAGCCTTCTGAGCTCAAATTAGTCTGATCACTCACAGTCAAACACACAGTATCTTGACCCCCACATAGATGTGATGTCATTTCAGTCCTCTTGAAATACAAAGAAAAAGGAGCAGCAGCACCAACAACCTATGCGTACTCTTCACATCTCAGGTGCTACCTTCTTCAGGAAGCCTTTTCCATTTCCCTAGGTAGGTGTGATTTTTCTCTCCCTGAATCTTTTATTTCTCTCTGTTTGACCTCACTTGTAAATTATTAATGAATGAAAAAAGCATTTATTAAATGTCTATAATGTGCAAAGTACTATGCTAAAGGGGATAATAATATATTTACCACATTCTAACATTATGTATTTATGTACACACATACACACACATATATGTATGTATGTATGTATATGTGACCTAACATACTGTTTTTCATTTTTGTAACTTGACACATGGAATAGTGTCTCAAGCATAGAAGTTATTTAATATTTGTTTCAATAATTCACAAAATCACTGAATTTTAGAGATGAAAGGGACCTTAACTGCCATCTAGTACAATCCATACCCCAAAATGAATCCTTACCACAGCAGAACCAAAAAGTAGTCATCTGAGCTCTGCGTGATGACTTCCAAATAAATAGCCTCTTTTCTTTTGATTTATCACTCTATCACTCGAGTTATCACTCAAATTGTTAAGTTTTTCGAGTCAATATATTAAGTCAAAATTTCATTCTACTCGTTTGTCCTGGTTCTTTTCTCTGAGAACAAGCTGAATATCCCAAATATCTCCACAAACCTTTCAAACATTTGAAGGCAGGTATCAAGTCCCCCTACCACCAGTTTTTGTTTTCTAAGCTTATCATCCCTGGTTCCTGCAACTCTCCTCATATGGCTTGGGCTTAAGGCCATAATTAAATTAAGACATAAGACAATTTTTCCGCTGCTAGCTCTACAATGGTGCAATGAGTCACTGAAACCACGCAATGGAAAACAAACTTCTGAACCCATAGAGAGTTTACATATAGCTTCATAATGCCCAGTTCCAAATCCCTGATTCAGAAATTTGGGTGAAATTCCTATAGCATTAGAGCTAGAAATGAAAACAGATATGAATTAGCCAATGATACAATCAGATGGATTCAGAACTGGATGGTGATTCAAAGAGGAGCTGTTGATAATTCAATGTCAACTGAATAGTAGGTCTCCACTGGAGAATCCCAGGGATCTATGCTTGGCCCTATCCTGTTTAACATTTTTATCAGTATCCAGGTATGTAATTCCAACTCCGAGGGAGGCTGAGGTTGGTGAGTATCTTGAGCTTAGGAGTTCTAAACTGCAGGGTACTATACCAGTTTGGTGTTTGTACTAAGTTTGGCATTAATATTGTGAGCTCCCAGAAGAGGGAGACCACCAAGTTGCCTAAGGAGAGGCAAATCAATCCATGTTGGAAACAGAGCAAGTCAAAGTTTTCATGATAGTCAGTAGTATGATCAGGACTTTAAGTAGCTCCTGAACTTCTAGCTTGGACAATATAGGAAACCTAGCCTTAAAACAAAATTTTTTCAGTGATTTGGATAAAGTTATAGATAGTAAGCTCATCAAATTTGAAATGACACAAAATTAGGAGGGATAGATAATACACTGAAAGATAGAGATGGGATCCAAATAAAAATATTGACAGGCTAAAGTACAGGGATTAATTTAAGAAGATGAAATCCAGTAGTGATAAGTGTAGATTCTTATACTTGTAAAAGCTTCATCAGAACAAGATGAGAACAGTTTGATTAGATGACAATTATTGTGAAAAGTTTTGGAGGTTCAGTATGAGTTAGGAATATGATATGGAAGCCAAAATAGCTAATGTCATCATGGGTTACATTGAAAGACACGGCTCCCAGGAATACGAAAGTGAATTCCTCACTCTTCTCTGACCTCATCAGATCTCATCTAGAGTTTTATGTACAATTCTTGGGGACCCCTCATTTTAAGAAAGACATTGATAAGCAGGAGAAATGTCCAGAGGAAAGCAGTCAGACTGCGAAAGGATCTTGAGTCAATGACACCTGGAAATCAGTTGTTTAGCATGAAGAAGAAAAGACTTAGGAAGAGACATGACAGCTTTCTTCAAGAATCTGAAGTGTTGTCACATAGGAAAGGAATAGACTGATTACATTCAGAGGACAAAACCAGGAGCAATGGTTAGAAATAGCAAAGAGGCACATAAAACCCCAATGTCTAGATTAACCTGCTACACATTAGAGTTGTCCAAAAAGTGAAAGGGGCTGCCATGAGTGATGGCAGCTTCCTCTCCTTGGAAGTCTTCAGGCAGAGGCTAGATGACCACTTGTCAGGTATGATTTCATGGGGATTTTTTTCAGGTATACATTGCACTAGATGGTTGCCAAGGTCCCTTCTAACTCTCAGATTCTGTGATTCTCTAATTCTGGGATCTCAGAGATCATCTAGTCCCAACTACTCACTTTGCAAATTAGAAAAGCAAGCCCAGCAATGTTAAGTGACTTGTCCAAAATCATGGAGTTGGTTTTCAGAATTGTAACTGAAAGCTCTTCCTCATTTGCTGTCCAGAATCTTTCCAACTGTTATAAGCAAACTTTAAAAAAAAATCAAGTTAGCTTTCCCTATTTATACATTTACGAACATCAATTTCCTGTTCAATGTCAATGGAAAAAGTTGGACTTTGAGTTCCACTAAGCACTTTCTTTTATTTATCAAGTGAGGCACAATCAGGTTTAAAGTTTCAAAATGAAATTGTCTGTAGTTTACCCTTATCATATTTTTATGCCTTTTTTTGCTTTATATTAACAAGTTATAGGTGATTTACTTTTAATGAGGTTGAATTTTAATAAAATTTTTGGCGGTATGGTATGATATCCTTCAGCTGCTAGATAATCCTGATAACACCAAAGTATTTAGGTGCTACTTGATAAGGATGTATGTAGTCTGAACTCTTATGCCAAAATGAAAGTGAAAATAATTTTGCTACATGAGGTTGCAAATGCCCCTAAAAGGAAGTGAATTAATCCATTATATAATTCTATGACAGTGTTTATATAATGATAAATCACTGAAAACAGGAAGCTGGCTTGTGAGAAGTACGCAACAAAGTTGAAATGGGGCTGAAGGGGGCAAAAACAATGATTAATAAAGCTAAAAATTAACAGGAAACTAGACCAAATTGATGGAAAGCCAGTCTAAAGGGCTGAAGCAAAATAAATCTAGGAAACAAATGAAAAGATACCATAATGAGGGCTACAAGAAAATCAAAATGAGCTTTATTTTGCAAACTGGAGGCAACCTTTATGTGTACACAACTCAATTCCACAGCTATTAAATCTCTGTGGTATAAAAGGTAATGTACTAAATTGTTGTTGTTTAGTCCTTTCCATTGTGTCCAACTCTTCATGACCCCATTTGGGATTTTATTGGCAAAAATATTGGAGTGATTTTGCCATTTCCTTCTCCAGCTCATTTTACAGATGAGGTAACATGGTTAAATGATTTGCTTAGGGTCACACAGCTAGTAAGTATCTGAGGCCAGATTTGAATTCAGATCTTTCTGACTCCAGGTCCAGTATTCCAGCCATTGTGCCACCCAAGTTCTAGGGATATAAAAAAAAAACTGAATACTTGCCCTTAAGGAACTTAACAGTTTACCAAACTGATATAACACATACAAAATACGGTGGTTCAAAGTAATTTCAAGAGGGAGGAAGCATTATTACTGGAAGGGGTTCAAGAAAGATTTCTTATAAGAAGGATATGCCACCTGAGTTTATCTTCAAATGAAGCTAGGGATTTTACAAGGTAGAAGTAAATTGGGAATTTATTCCGGATATGGGAAACACAGTTTGATTGGAGTAGAGTATATGTAAAAGGAAAGTAAAACTGGACAGATAAGTGGGAACCAGATTGTGGAGAGTTTTACTATATTTGTCAAGTATGATGACTGATTTTTCAAATTTCAGTTGCTCTGGGATATATTTGAATCCTTGGTTTTGCCATTTATGTAATAGAGCCATGAGTGTTACTTGCCCAAAGATATCCTCAATTTATTAGGCATCTTTCAAAAGGGAGATAGAATTTTACTACCTGTGAGATCTTGTGAAAATCACTTAATCCCACTAGACCTCAATTTCCTTATCTATAAAATGAAGGGGTTGGACTACATAGTCTAGGAGATATCAGTATATCTGTGATCCTTCACTGTAAAGCTTTATCTTGCCTTAAGTAAAACCAGTCCTATCTATGAAAACTCAGGTATACAGAACAGCTAAGTAAGGAGTTATTTATTCATTTAACTTATCCAGAATAGAAGTCCTCATATTCCCTTCGAGAAGGGAATGACAAACCACTCCAATGTCTTTGCCAAGAAGACCTGAAATGGGGTCATGGAGAGTCAGACAGGACTGACATAATTGAACAACATCATCTTCCAGCATTCTTCTCCCAAACCTTCCCTCTTCTGAACTTGTCTGTTCCTATTGAAGGTACCACTATTTTCCCAGTCACCCAGTCTCAAAACTTTGATGTCATACTTGCTCTTTTCTCATATTCACCCCACATATCTAATCTGTTACCAGCCTTATTGCTACTACTTTCCCAATTCTACATTTTTCTTTTTGTTTACTTTCCATTAGATCTGTTCAGCTCTGAGAAAGGAACTTTAGAAGTCTTCTACTAGTACTAGCATGAAGTCTTCTATTACTATTTATGTGTAAGGGTGGGATGAATTGAGTAAATCAATCAAATTACCCCACTCCACCTAAAATGATAAAATGCTACACCCTTCACCTTAACCTGGTGGAAATGCATCTCAGTTGCATCAAATCAGTCATAGGGATTCCAACTAAGTATTAAAAGCCTTGATCAATTTAGATGTCTGTGATGAGCCATTAGGTAACTGGAATGATGTTGCACAAGAATGGTGTTTGAATTTGCTTGGGAAACTTGGTCATGATCCATAAGTCTTCCACAAAATAGCAGACCAGTGCAAAACTGAGAAAGTTCTTTATTCTGGTTAGCTCAGCAAATAAGGTACACAATTCTCCCTACACCACCTTAGTCTCTGGGGATAGGAGAGAAGTTAGGTTCCCAGTTTAGCCCAGTTCCTATATAGCATTAGTCTCAACAAATTCCAAGGCAAGTGCCCTGCTGGGCTTGTGTACAGCCACTGTGGCTTCTCAGGGCTTCCCTGCTATGCTAGGTGCAACCGCTGGATTGAAATCCTGGGATTCAAAGTTCTCATAACTCCAGCTCTTGAGTCCACAACTCCTCTCCCTTACATATAGAACTTAAAGAGACCAACAAAACAAGATAAAAAACTGTAAGACCATTTCTTGAAAGAATAGGGCCTAAGGAGAAAGGGAAAGTGACCCTTCCCTAAACCATCTTACTGCATGGTGTCTTGGTGTAGTGAACGAAACCTTCCTACCAAATGTTGTTTGTTTTCCTAATATTGAACCACACTTGCATCCTTGATATAAATCCAACTTGGTCATAATGAATGATTGCATAATGACCATAATCATCATGAATAATAAATTGCTAGAGTCTGCTTGACAAGATTTTGTTTAAAATTTTCTGAATCAATATTCATTCATGATATTACCTGCTGTTCTTTTTCTGTGCTTTGTCCTTCCCTGGTTTTGTTATTAGGACTATATTTCTCTCATAAAAGGAATCTAATAGAATGTTTTCTTTCTTCTTTCTCTTTTGGTTTTTAATAAATGTTATTGGTGTCTTTTGTTTTTATGGCACAGTCATTTCTATGGCATACACCAATCCCTACCCAAAGTTGAATCCTCTCTTGTAACAAAGAAAAGCAGTTAAGCAAAACAGTTCTGTGGTGTCTATCTGACAACGTATGTAACATAATTCCCTGACTCTCTGCTAAAAGAAGATTTTTTTAACCAATGTAATTTATTATTTCACATTTCAAGTAACAAGTTTTGTATTAATCTGTCCCTTCTATTCTGCCCCATTCTATTGAGCAAATTAAAAACAAAAATAAACAAAAAATAGATCCCTCAATACATAGCTAAATTTCACTTTGGTTATGATTAAAAATGTATGTCTCTGCATTTTAAGTTCGTCACCTCTCTAACAGGAGGTGACTGGCATGTTTTATCTTCAGTCTTCTGGAATCCTGGCTTGTGATTGCAGTGATTAAAATTTTGAAATCTTTCACGGTTGATTTTCTTAATAATGATATCATTGCATAAATTAATCTATTAATTAATAGTTCTAACTTCATTTTGTATCAGTTTGTAAGCCTTCCAAGTTTCCTCTTAAATTGTCCATTTCTTTGTTTCCAATGGCACAATAATATTCTATTTCATGCATGTAACAACTTGTTTAGTTATTATCCAATAGGAAGCTAGCCTGTTATTTTCTAATTTTGGGTTATCATGAAAAGAGCTTCTATTAACATTTTTGCATATAGTGATTCATTTAACTTCTTTGGCGTATAGTCCTAGTAGGGTCAAAAAGAATGCATAGTTTGGTAACTTTCTGGGGTAGGTTCCAAATTGTTTTCCAGAACAGCTGGACCAATTCAACCAATAGTGCAGTAATGTACGTATTTTCCCACAATCCCTCCAAAATTTGTCATTTTTTCTCTTTCCTCATCTTTGACAGTCTGAGAAGTGTCAGATTGAACGTCAAAATTGCTTTAATTTGCATTTCTCTATTAGTAATTTGAAACATTTTCTTCTTTTTAAAATTTATTTTTTATATTATATATTATGCTATATTATGTTGTTGATGTTATATAATATTATATTATAATTAATCTTATTTATTTATTTTTAGTTTTCAGCATTCACTTCCATAAGATTTTAAGTTTTAAGTTTTCCCCCCTCTTTTCCTTTCTCCCTCCCCAAGATGGCATGCAGTCTGATGTAGGCTCTACATATACATTCATATTAAACATATTTTCACATTAGTCATGTTGTAAAGAAGAATTAGAACCAACAATGGGAGGAACCACAATGAAGAACAAAAAAAGAGAATGCTTCAATCTGCTTTCAGACTCCATAGTTCTTTCTCTGGGTGTGGATGGCATTTTCTGCCATGAGTCTTTTGGAGTTGTCTTGGATCCTTGTGTTGCTGAGAAGAGCTAAGTCTGTCAAAGCTGGTCATCCAACAAAGTTGCCGTTACTGTGTACAGTGTTTGCCTGGTTCTGCTCACTTCACTCAGCATCTGTCCATGTAAGTCTTTCTAGGTGAAGTCCACCTGCTCATCACTTCTTATAGAACAACGTATCCCATTACATTCATATACCACAACTTGTTCAGCCATTCCCCAATGGATGGACATCCCCTCAATTTCCAAATCTTGGACACCAACAAAGAGCTGCTGTAAATATTCTTGTACATCCTATTTGTATGATCTCTTTGGGATACAGGCCTAGAAGTGATATTGCTGGGTCAAAGGGTACGCATGGTTCCAAATTGCTCCCCAGAATGGTTGGATCATGGAGCACTTTTTTATATACGATTATTGACATCTTGGATTTCTTCCTTTGAAAACCATTCATAGCTTTTGACCATTTGTCTATTGGGGAGTGATTCTTAGTCTTAAAAATCTGAATTTGTTCCTAATATATCTCAGATACAAAACCTTTATCAGAGAAACTATTTGCATCTCTTTTTCTCAGTTACCTGTTTTTAATTACATTAAATATGTACAAAAAACTTTTAAATTTTGTCATCCATAATATCCATTTTAATCTTTCATGATCCTCTCTATCACTTGTTTAGTCATGAACTCTTCCCCAATCCATCTATCTAACAGTTTCATTTCTTCTTTGTTCCTTTAATTTGTTTATGTCTTTTGTTGTTGTTCTTCACTTGTTACAATTGTGTCTACTTTTCTTGACCCCATCTGGAGTTTTCTTGGCAAAGGTGGAGTGGTTTGCCATTTCCTTCTCCAGTTCATTTTACAGATGAGGAAACTGAGGTAAACAAGGATAAGGGTCACACAATTAGTAAGTATTCAAGGCCAGATTTGAACTCAGGAAGATCATCATTTTGTTTTGTTGTTGTTAATCCTTCATTTTTTAAGAGAACCAATGCATCACATAGTGATGTTTTGACTTGTGCATGAAATGGATCTATACGAGGCAGAGCTGCACAAAATTGTCAGCCTCACTCTCTCTTCCAGAATCGTTGAAGTCCAGTGGCAAGACAAAAGTCAAGATGACTGGTGATGGACAAGGATGCATGAATGACCTTGGTGTCTTTGGTGTCTGATCAAGCTCTAAGCACGTCCTCCAGTATTTGTAATATTTGGGTTTATTAAGTACTGTGTTCATTTGTTTCTGTATGTTGGGTATCTAATTTGTTCTACTGATCAACTTCTTTCTCTCTCTCTCTCTTAGCCAGTAGCAAATCATTTTTAGTGATTATTGTGTTGTAGTACAGTTGGAGAATTGGTGCTAAAAGACCCTGTCCCATCACATTTTTTTCATTACCATGAAGTTTCTCACTCTTTTGTTCCTCCATATTAATTTCATTACTATTTTTTCTAACTGTATAATACATTCCTTTTGAAGTTTGATTAACACAACACCGAATAATAAACTGATTTAGGTAGCATTGTCATTTTTCTATGTTGGCTCAACCTACCCATAAGCACTTAATATTTCTCTGGTTATATAGGTTTATCTTTATTTCTTCTTATCCATATTTTGACATTTTTAATATTTTGACATTCTGAACCATTTGCCTATAGGACTTCATGGAGGATATTGTTCTGAACATCTCTGGGTTGTTTTCCATTTTGCTTACAATGTCTAGCAACTCTTCTAAGCAAGATGAGTTCCACTTAAAGTCCTGGTTACTCAACTGTATTCTCATGAGTTCATTATATGTTAGACCCTCCTATATTCATCCCAGTTTGACTTACCTTTCACTTCTACTTTCCCCATTACTGTAGAAGGCAACATCACCTCAGTCCTTCAGGATCACAACCTGGATATTATTCTTGACTCCTCACTACCTCTCACCCCCCGTATCTAATCTGTTGCCAAGGCCTGTCTATTTCATCTTAAATATGTCTCCTTCTCTCCTTTGACACTGCCATCATTTTACTGCAGGCCCTCACCACCTTGTGGCTGGATTTTGGCAATGGTCTGCAATGGTCTGTGGGTAGGTCTGCCTGCTTCAAGTCTCTCCACACACTGCACTCCAATCCATCTTCCATTCAACTACCAAAGTGATTTTCCTAAAGCTCTGGTCCAACCATGTCATACACACAAGTCCCCCGACTCAATAAACTCCAGTGGCTTCCCATTGTCTCTTTGATCAAATATAAAATTCTTTGTTGTTCAAAGCCATTCATAACCTAGCCTTCTCCCAGCTCTCCACTCTTCTGATGCTTTACTCCCTGAGACAGACTCTTCAATTCAGTGACACTGGCCTTCTTGCTGTTCCCCAAATAAATCACTCCATCACTCAGCTCTGAGTACTTTTGTTAGCTATCCCCCATGCCTGGAACACTCCCTCCTTATCTCCACCAACAACTTCCTTTGCTTCCTTTAAGTCCCAACTAAAATCCTATCTTCTACAGGAAAGCTTTCTCAACCTCTCTTAATTCTAGTGCATTCCCTTTCTTAATTATTCTCTATTTATCTTACACATAAATATGTTTGGACATATTAGCTTGTTGTCTCCCCCTTTAGATTGTGAGCTCCTTGAGGGCAGAGACTATCTTTTGCCACTTTTTTGTATCCCTAGCACTTATCTCTATGCCTGGAACATAATAGGCACTTAATAAATGTTTATTAACTCACTGACTTTTATTAATCTCCATAATTTAGCATCAAAAAGTAGCTGACACACAGATGCAACAAACATAAAATATTCTTGAAAATTAGTGTGTTATCATCACCAAAGCATTATTCAAATTTTTGTAAGCACACTTGTTACGTAATCTCTGTATTCCTTCCCATCAGGAATCCCATAGGAACACAAATTTAACCATTAAATCTCCCCATGAGCTATTCTTTTCTCATTGATGGAAATGAATACCCTGCCCCATTTGAGGGACTGGGTGAAGATGGGAAGAACAGGAGAGCTATGTTCTTTGTCTTTGAGTCCCCAAGTTTCTTCGGACTTTCGTCACTTCTAGATCCCAGCTTTGAGAGAAAAGTTGGATGAATCCAACCCCCATATCAGGTTGTCAAAGGAAAATACTCTGGGTAGAAGCTGACTTGAAAGGAACCAGTTGGTTATACTAGAGATTTCAGGGAACTTGTTCTGGGTGAGCTCTAGGATTCTTTTTCTCTTGGTTGAGCTGAGTTACCTCCATCCCAATAGGAGACCCTTTCATTCTGCATGGTTTGGTACGGATCTTCCTGTGTGTGCCTTCTCTGATTTCTGTTTTGCTATAATTTGGCTAAGCAGGTTTCTTTGCTATTCATTGTGCGTATTTATTGTGGAACTGGTATTTAGAGGGAAAGAGTTTGAATATAAAAAGCTTTGAATATAAAGCTTGGGGTCCTTCTTCCCCCAATAATGAAATAACAATCAGAAGTTAACTTGAAGCTGAAAACCTCATTCCCTAGGCTAACAATATTTAAGGGAGCAGAAAGATACAATTCTAGCCCCATGCCCTCTCACACTGAGGAAAGCAGAGTGGACATATCTGGACCCAACCTCCTGCTTCCCCTCCTGGGAGGAATGAAATTGTCCTTTGGAGAAGAGTGGGGGGAAAAGAGGTAAGAGATGCCTATTCTGTCTCACTTTGAGCCAGACAAGGACAACCCCATGCTAAGTGTGGGGGGATAGCCCTCACATTTATGAGAAATAAGTTAAATCAGTCAAACACAGTCTAACAGAACAAAAGAACCTGCTGAGAAATGGGTGCCAGGTGTACCTGTCTGAAGTAAGGTGGGGAGAGGGAGTAAAGACCACCAGTTCCTTTGTGTCTCCCTTTTTACTCAATACTCTAACCACCTGAGGAAGCTTGCCATAAAAAAGAAATAACAATAAACTACAGTCTCCTACCTTGCCACTTGAAAATTTAATTTTCACTTCTCCTGTGTTACAGGAGGAGAACTGGACTTAAAGAAGACTGGGTTGCACAAAGTCATTAGTCTCACTTTCTCTTCCTGAGTCATTGAAATCCAAATGTGGGACAAAGGTCAAAATGACTGGTGATGACCCAGGATACAGTGGATGACCTTGGTGTCTTCAATGTCTGACCAAGCTCTAAGCACTCCACTTAGCAGGAACCTGCTTCATCACCTTCATGGCCGTTGAAACAAATTGTTCTCATTCAATCATTTGGCTGGGGAAAGTCTCCACAAGCTTGGAATAGACATCCCCTCATTCATCAACTGGTCTGAGGCCTGTTGGTTACCCTCAACCTGGTTTAGCCCATCAGCCAAGATGGTTTTACCAGAGCGTAGCTGCTGCACATGCTGGAGTTTCTTGGAGCCACGGGTGAGAGTTGAGTGAATCTGGTGAACATCAAAGCAGCCCCGAAAAGGGCTCAGCATGCTCTCTCAACAGAGGTGCTAATCCTTCCTGAACATCTGTACACTATATATGTGTGTATGTATATATGTGTGTATGTATATACACATATTTCCATTTGCCATATATGATATATACACATTTATATATACATATATGTATCTTGCATGCACATAGTTATTTGTATCTTGTCTCCTCATTACAATGTGAACTCCTCAAGGGCATAATGTTTTTAACCTTTCTTTTCATCACTATAGTTTACAGCATCTGACAAATAGTCAACACTTAATAAATGTTTGACTGACTGACTGATATCCTTTGTTAACCCTCTTCTTTGTACTGTACTGTCTTTTTTTCCCTGAAACCTAGGGGGTAGAGGTGGACTACCTATTCCTGAATGAATGATACTGTACATAAACTCTTAAGGTGTGTAGTGAGATCTGTTCACTTGAGGGAGCCTTTAAATTTCCAAGAACACTCAAGGAGTTACTAAGCCAAGAAAATAAGAAAATCTCCCTGCCCAGATGTTACCTGGGACCTTTGTAACATGAGGGAGTCTTTGATCTGTGTTTAATGGTTCTATACATAGAGGAAAATCAATTTGTATCATTTCCTAAAAGAAGCAGTTGCTGAGTGATAGACTAAGTCAGGGTCTGAAGTGGAAACGGAGAACAAGGAGTATGACAATTTTCCCTCCCAGACAGAGATCTCAGGGTATATTAGTAGCTTAGAGTGAGTCTTGGAGAGGATAGAAAGAGAGGCAGGGAATTAAAGAGTAAGCTAAGTATCAGAGTATCAGAACATAAAAGGAATATAGGAGGAAAAGAGCTATGATGAAAGGGAATTTGTTAATGTCAAAGTGGCACTCCCAGTGCAAAGGAAGGGCAGAGGCAGACCAAGGAGGACCAGGAACAGGACCATACTATGGATGGGGGAGGGCATCAGGTGTTCACTGATCTCCCTACTCCCCTCATGCTGACACAGCCCCCGTCCCACAAACATACTCCAGATCCTATGTGGATCTCTAATGTCAATCAATCAATCAACAAGCATTTATTGTGTCTACTATAACCCTGGCCCTCCTCAAGGTCTAGCAATACAAGTAGAGCTGCAACTTAGGAGGATGTGAGGCAGTGGTATGGAGTGCACTCCAGATATGTGGGACGACCAGTGCAAAACAAGAAGACAGGAGAGGGAATGTGTGTGAGAAACAGAAAACTAGTTTGTCTGGATTGCGTTGGGCATAAGGGGGAATAATGTCTAATGATTTTGAAAATATAGGTTTGGGTTAGGTTATAAAGGGCTTTAAAAGCTAAACAGAAGAGTTTAAACTTTTTTCCAAGAGATAATAGGAAGCCAGAGACAGTCAGACTTCCCTGGTCAAAGGGTAAGCCCTCAAGTAAGGAATCAGAGTTACAGGTAGAACATTTCAAGGGGAAACAGACTGGTCAGTCAGGGGCTGGCACTTTTCTGAGGAGGAACCTTTTGGTTGTTGGTGCATGAGGTCAAAGCTCCAGCACCCTAATTCTAGTTCTGGATTTGTTAAAGGCACTATACAATTTCCTTAATGCCATCCTGACCACTATCTTCCTCCTGTTCAGTTCTGGGCTCAGCTCATAGTTTATTTGTTTTTTAGTCTATCCATAATGCCTTCTCTAGATTTGTGCACTGACAAACTAAGTCAATAATTGGTCATCCAATTGCTCATCATAGCCTTAACAACAGGTACATTACGTCCATTTCATTTTCCTGCATGGATTGTTAAACTGATCCTTTTGAATAATCATTGAGCTCTTTGAGGAGGCCCTGAAATATCGTAGAACTTGATGAAATCAATACAACATTATCCATAAACTAGAGCACCCCGAGGGTCTCCTCTTCTACATTGAATATCTTCTTGGACCTTGCATACAACATCCTCCATTAATCTATTGATGCCTTTGACAAGCAAACACCTATCCCTTGTATGTGCCTCACTTGGCAGTAGGAATTAGAGGATTATTGAACAGAACTATCTCTGTGACTGCATTTATTAAGGAATCATGTATGATTTTAGCATATACATAAAAGACTCCTTGCTGGAGAAGTACCTTTAAGGATTCATTTTGTGCTACTGAGTCTAGTACTTTTTAAAAACAAAATTAATAATATGCAAAATATCAACACAGCAGAATCTTGTGTTTTCTGTCAGTAAACTTTGATTGCAAAGATATAGTTTCTATGTGGAATCATTTGAAAATCTATCTGTTCCCTTCTCAAAGGTTCAAAGATTCCTTTGATTAGTGAGTAGGACATTCTCATTATGATCTTATAAAGATAAGAAGACACAAATATTATGAAATTATTATGAGATGATAAAGTTCAAAGGACTTTTAAAGCTTAAACTGCTTATTTTACTGATGAGGAAACTGAGGCCTAGTGATGTTAGATGACCTGTCTAAGATCACAAAAGTGTCACATAAAGCAGGGATATGAATTCAGGTCCTCTAAGTCTTTGTCAAGTGTTCTTTCTTTTGTATTGCACAGAATGCAGTCTTCTTAGTACTGATCTCTCATTTCTCCTTTTGGGGTAATAATATAATTTGTGATTCTTTTCCCCATTCATACGATCAGATCTTTACAACAACCCTGGAGTGTATCCCACCTTCTTATTTTGTAGCTGAGGAAAATGAGACACAGGGAAACTAAGAGCTAGTAAACTGTTGAGGTGAGATTTGGACTCAAGTCTTTCTGACTCCAGGTTCCATGCTCTATCTTTTTTCTCCCTGAGACATTTTGTAAAATGCAATGGCTTCAAGAGTATCTTGCCTCCAGTATGGATTTCCTCAGAGTGCACTTAATATAATTTTGCTGTTCTTTCTGACTTAATCATCTTAAATGCCATTTCAATTTCCTCATATTTACATCAATGACTGAGAAGTTAGGGTCCAAATGTGGTTGTTCTGTCACTGATGATGGAAAATAGATATTTATAGAAATGTTGATAAATTATTCTATTTTCTACTTGTACTCCTGCCAGTTTAATTTATGAATGTTCATGGCATTATGTGATTTAGTTGAGTCTCATGCCAAGATTTCTGCAGGTTTATGTATGTCTCCATTGCTTTCTTCCTTTCTAAATAAACATTTATTTTTATATGTATTTATGAGCTCTCTCTCCCCCACTCCCCACATCACTGAATAAAAATAAACCAAATTCCAAAATAAAACTCAAACCCTGAAAATTAAAGTCTTTTCATAATCAGTCTTGGTCAAGCAAAACAAAATCTCACATTCACTGTACTGGAAAATGTATGCTTCTTTTTTGTAGTTTAAGTTCGGTACTTTTCAACAGGAGGCAAGTGGTGTGCTTCATCTTCAGTGTTATGAACTCATTGTTTGTTATTGCATTCATGAGAATTCTAAAGCCTGTCAAAGGATCACTTTGGATGTAGATTAAGCCAAAATGGTGGATTAGAGGCAGCAATCTAGCTGAACTCTCTCAACAATCCCCTCCAAACAACTTTAAAATAATGCCTCAAATACAATTTTGGAGTGGCAGAGCCAGAAAAGGATCAGGGTACATTTTTCTGGCCTTGGAGGAGAGGTCTGTAATACCTGGGTGAAGGCCTGTCTGGACCACACACATAAGGTAGCAACAACAGTGGCTGAAGTAGTGGTAGATTTGGGAGCTCTCAGTCTAGAGAGAATAAGTGGGAAGGATAAGTGGTCAGAAAGAAATAGCAAGGAACACTTTGCTGGCCCTGGGTGTGGCTGGTGCTGAATGGCAACTCCATTGCCCATATACAGATTTAGGTCACAGTTCCAGGGCAGAGAGGGAGCAGGGGTCCTAGCCACAGTTCTAGGGCCAAAAGAAACATTAGTACTTGCAGCATCAGAGGAACAGAGGACCTGGTCACAGTTTCAGAGCAGAAAGGAGGGATAGTTCCTATGGCAGTTACAAGGGAGCTAGGGCTCTTCCCAGGAAAGACCAGAGTGCAGGAGAGGAGTGATCACACTTCTCCTTGGATCACACCACCTTAAAAGCACTGAAAACTTGTAGTCCCCCAGATGCTGGGGGGATCTGAAAACAGCAGCACAAAAAAGCCTGAAGCTTGGGACAAGATCTCTCCATCCCAGGTGAGCAGAGACCAACTTTAACATATAGTTCATAGTCAAGAAGTAGGCTGGAAAAATGAGCAAATAACAAAAAAAAAAGAACTTGATCATAAAAAGATAAGATGCAAACTCAGAAGACAAGAATGCAAAAACAGCTACAATCAAAGCCTCAGAGAAAAATGTTAATTGGGCACAAGCACAACAAGAATTCCTAGAAGAGTTAAAGAAAGAGATAAGAATGGTAGAGGAAAAATTTAAAAGAGAAATGTGAGTGATTCAAGAAAATTATGAAAAGAGAATTAACAGCTTGGTAAAAGAGACATAAAAATATTGAAGAAAATGATTCCTAAAATAAACAGAATTGGCCTAAGGGTAAAAGAAGCTCAAAAATTCACTGAAGAAAAGAACTCCTTTAAAAGCAAAGTAGGCCAAATGGAAAATGGGGTACAAAAATTTACCACAGAAGAGAGCTCCTTAAAAAAACAGAAGTGGCCAAATGGAAAAAGAGGTACAAAAATCCCACTGAAAAAATAATTCCATAAAAATTAGAATTGGAGAAATGGAAGCTAATGACTCCATGAAACATTGAGAAATAATAAAATGAAGTCAAAAGAATGAAAAAATAGAAGACTGTGAAATATCTCATAAGAAAAACCTGGAAAATCAATCAAGAAGAGATCATTTAAGAATTATAGGACTACCTAAAAAGTCATGATCAAAGAAAGAGACTAGTCATCCTATTTCAAGAAATTATCAAGGGAAACTGTCCCAGTATCTTAAATTCAGATGGTAAAATAGAAATCAAAAGAGTTGACCAATCACCTCCTGAAAGAGATCTCAAAATTAAAACTCCCAGGAATATTATAGCCAAATTCCAGAACTCCCAAGTCAAAGGGAAAATACTTCAAGCAGCCAGAAAGAAACTATTCAAATGCTAGGAAACCACAATCAGGACCACACAAGATTTAGCACATTCCATGGTGAAGGATCAGAAGGCTTAGAATGTGATATTTTGGAAGGTAAGGGAGCCAGGATTACAATCAAGAATAACCCACTCAGAAAAACTGAGTACAGGCATACATTCTTTCACTGAGCTTTGTTTTATTGCACTTTTCAGATTTTTTTTTTTTAAATTGAAGGTTTGTGGCAATTCTGGGTCAAGGAAGTCTTTCAATACCATTTTTCTAATAGCATGTGCTCACATCATGTCTCTGTGTCATATTTTGGTAATTCTCCCAATATTTCAAACATTTTCATTATTATTATATCTGTTATTGTGATCTGTGATTTGATCTTTGATGTTACTACTACAATTGTTTTGGGGTGCCATGAACTGTGCCCATATACAACGATGAACTTAAATTGGTACACATCGCATGTGTTTTTACTTTTCCAACAATCAGTCATTCTAGTCTCTCTCTCTCTCCTTGGGCCTCCCTGTTCCCTGAGATACAAAAATATTGAAACTGGGGCATTTAATAACTCTACAATGGCCTCTAAGTGTTCAAGTGAAAGAAGAGTAAATAGATCCAGCAAATTTCATTATTGTCTTATTTTAACAAATTGCCACAGCCACTCCAACCTTTAGCAACCATCACCTTGATGAGTCACCAGTCATCAACAACAAGGCAAGACTCTTCACCAGCAAAAAGATTATGATTTGCTGAAGGCTCAGATGATGGCTAGCATTTTTTATCAATAAAGTACTTTTTAATTGAAGAATGTACTTTTTTTGAAATGATCTTTTTTCAAAAGATTTATTTATTTTTAGTTTACAACATTCAGTTCCACAAGGTTTTGAGTGTTAAAATTTCTCCCCCTCCCTCTCATACCCCCTCCCCAAGACAGCATGAAATCTGATATAAGCATTACATATACATTCATGTTAAACATATTTTCATGTTAGTTAAGTTGTAAAGAAGAATTATAACCAATGGAATGAGTCATGAGAAATAAAAAACAAAACAAAAAAGAGAGAAAGCAAATAGCATGCTTGATCTACATTCACATTCCCTAATTCTTTCTCTGGATGTGGATAGCATTTTCCATCATGAGCTTTTGGGAGTTGTCTTAAAACCTTGCATTGCTACTATAGTGAAAATGTATTCAATAGGAATGTATACGTAGATCCTATACAACAGAATTGTATGTCATCTTGGGGAGGGAGGGGTTTGGTGGTAGGTAGGTAGGGGAGGAAAAACCTAAGTTTTATGGTAGTGACCGTAGAACACTAAAAATAAGTAAAATTAACATAAAAAATTAAAAAACAAAAAACAAAAAACCTTGCATTGCTGAGAAGAGCCAAGTCTGTCAAAGTTTATCATCTCACAATATGTCTGTAACTATATACAATATTCTCCTGGTTCTGCTCTCCCGACTACCATCAGTTCATATAAGTCTTTCCAGGTTTTTCTGAAGTCCACCTGCTCATCATTTCTTATCACACAATAGTATTCCATTAAATTCATCTTCCACAACTTGTTTAGCCATTCCCCAATTGAAGGGAATCCCCTCAATTTCCAATTCTTGGCCACCACAAAAAAAGCTGCTATATTTTTGAACATATGTGTCCTTTTACCATTTGTATGATCTCTTTAGAATACAGCCCTAGAAGTTGTATTGCTGGTCAAAGGGTTTGCATATTTTTATAGCTCTTTGGGCATAGTTCCAAACTGCTCTCCAAAATGGTTGGATTAGTTCACAACTCCAGCATACCATTAGTGTCCCAATTTTCCCACATCTTCGACACCATTTATAATTTTCTTGTTTTGTTATGTTAACCAACCTGACAGGTGTGATGTGGTACCCAAGAGATATTTTGATTTGCATTTCTCTATCAATAGTGATTAAGAGCATTTTTTTCATATGACTATAGATATTCTTAATTTCTTCCCCTGAAAACTGCCTGTTCATATCCTTTGACCATTTATCATTTGGGGAATGACTTATAAAAATGTACTTTTTAAAGACATAATACTATTGAAAACTTAATAGACTACAGTATAGTGTAAACACAATTTGTATATGCATTGGAAAACCAAAAAATTGGTGTGACTTGCTGTATTGCAACATTAGCTTTATTGCAGTGGTCTGGAACTGAACCTACAATATCTCCAATGTATGCTATATAATACTTCAGGGAGGAAAAAAAAATGGGCATTTAATGAAATAAAGAACTTTCAAGCCTTCCTGATAAAGACCAGAACTGAATAGAAAATTTGACTTGTAAATACAAGACTGAAGAGAAGCATGAAAAGGTAAACAGGAAAGAGAAATCATAAGCGACTCAATAAGGTTAAACTATTTACAATTCTGTATGGTAAGATGATTCGTGTAACTCCTAAGAACTTTATCATTATTAAAACAGTTTTTAAAATTTACTTAGAGTTAATTATGTTGGAATCAAAAAATGAAGGTATGAAAAGGAGGGATGCACTGGGAGAAGGGGAAAGAGAGGTAGAATAAGAAAAATTTTCTCACACAAAAGAGGCATACAAGGAAGAGCTTTTATAGTGAAGGGGATAATGGGGGGTGGAGGGCAATACTTGAACCTCACTCTCACTGGAATTGTTTCAAAGAGGGAAGAATATTTATATATATATAATGTATATTATATATATAATATACATATATACACTCAGTTGTATATAAAGATCTATCTTACTCAATAAGGAAATAAGAGTGATAAAGGATATGAGAAAGTGAAAGGGTATTGGATGATAAAAGGGCAGGTAGATTAAAGGGGGCAGTGGTTAGAAGCAAAATAGACATTTAGAAGGAACAGGATAAAGAGAGAGAGAGAGAGAGAGAGAGAGAGAAAGAGAGAAGAATAAACAAAAGAAAATGGGATGGAGGGAAATACAAAGTTCGTAATCATAACTGTGGTTATGAATGGGATGATTTCACCCATTAAATGGAAGCAGATAGCAAAATAGATTAGAAACCAATCCAACAGTACATTGTTTACAGGAAAAACAAAGGAAACATAAGGCATACACAGGGTTAAAATAAAGGGCTGGAGCAGAATCTGATATGCTTCAGCTGAAGTTAAAAAGAAAGGAAGGGGCAGTAATCATGATCTCAGACAAAGCAAAAGGAAAAACAGACCTAAGTGAAAGTGAGAATCAGGGAAACTACATTGTTAAAAGGTACCACAGACAATAAAGTAGAACAAAATATTTTATAGCAAGTTTCTCTAGAGGCTTTACTTCTCAAATATATATAGACAATTGAGTCAATTTCATTAAAATAAGAGCCAGCCCCTGATCGATAAATGGTCAAAAGATATGACAAGGCAGTTTATGGAAGAAGAAATCAAGTCTATCAATAATTATATGAAAAAACATTCCAAATTACTATTGCTAAGAGAAATAAAAATTAAAACAACTCTAAGGCACTACTTCATACATATCAGAAATGACAAATCCTGGAGGGGATGAGGGAAAATAGGTACACTAATGAATTGCTGGTGAAGTAGTGAACTGGTTCAGCCATTCTAGAGAACAATTTGGAACTATCCCCAAATGATTATAAAACTACATAAACTCTTTGAACCAGCGGTACCACTACTAGGTCTGTATCCCAAAGAGATCAAAGAAAAAGAAAAAGGAGCTACATGTAAAAAAAAATTTATATCAGCTTTATTCATGGTGGCATAGAATTGGAAGTTGAAGGGATGCTTATCAATTGGGGAATGACAGAACAAGTTGTGGCATATGATTGTGATGGAGTACTATTATGCTATAAGAAATGACAAAGGGGTGGTTTCAGAAAAACATGGCAAGGCCTACATGAACTGATGCAAAGTGAGAAGGATCAAGAAATCGTTGTCCACAGTAACAGCAATGATAATTGCTGTTAATGTTAATTTTTTGTAATGTAATTCTGTAATGTTATTACAAAATGTAAATTTTTCTTATTCTACCTCTCTCTTTCCCCTTCTCCCAGTGCATCCCTCTTTTTCATACCTTTATTTTTTTATTGTAACATAATCAACTCTAAGTAAAATTTATAAACTTTTAATAATGATAAAGTTCTTAGGAGTTATATGAATCATCTTATCATATAGGAATGTAAACAGTTAATAAATGTTAAACAGTTAATGATGATCAACTGTGAAAGACTTGACTACTCTGATCAATATAGTGATCCAAGACAATTCCAGAAGACTCATGATGAAAAAATGCTATCTACTTCCAGAGAAGACGACTGATGAACTCTGAGGACAAATTCAAGTATAATTTTATCTTTTTTTTTTTTTTTACTAATATGGAAATATGTTCTGCATGATTTTACACATATAACTCATATCCTATTGTTTGACTTCTCAGTGGGTGGGGAAGAGTTTGCGAGGAAGGGAGGGAATTTGGAACTCAAAATTTGAGAAGAAAAGAATTTTAAAATAATATTTTTAAAAAGAAAAAAAGTCTTTCAAAGTTGTTTTTCTCTAGAATGTTGTTGTCAGTGTACATTGTTCTCCTAGATCTCTCACTTTGACATGTGTCAGCTCATAGAAGACTTCTCAGTTTCCTCTGAACCTGTCCATTTCATCATTTCTTGTAGCACAATAATATTCTATTACATTCATGTAGTAAATTTGTTTAGTCATTTTCCAATAGGAAGAGAGCTTAGTTTCCAATTTTTGGCTGCTATGACTGTTGCAAATATTTTTGTGCACATAGGTTCTGTTCTGTTTTGTCTGATCTCTTTGAGGTCAGGCCTAATAGTTAAATGGGTTAAAGGGTATGCAGTTTAGTGACTTTTTTAAAGCCTGATTCCAAATTGCTTTGCAGAATGGCTGGACTGCTAGTGTGACTGTTTCTCCACAAATCCTTCAACATTTGCCATTTTCCTGTTGTCATCTTTCCCATTCTGATAGAAGGAAACTCAAATTTGCTTTAATTTGCACTTCTATAGTTATTAGTGATTCAGAGTAAATAGTGATTTAGAGTAGTGATGAGAGCATTTTTTTCATATGATTGTTAATAGCTTGGATTTATTAAATGAAAACTCTGTATCTTTGACCATTTATTTATTGGGGAATAGATATTTAGTTTCTTTAAATTTTAAACAGTTCCTTACATAACTTAGATATGAGCTCTTTATCAGAGAAACTTATTGCCAAGATTTTTTTTCCATTTACCTATTTGCCTTCATTGTTTGTGCAAAAATTTTAATTCAATATAAACAAAATTGTTCATTTTATCTCATGTGATCCTCTCTATTACTTGTTTAATCATGAACTTTTCTCTTATTAAAAGATTCAAAAAGTAATATCTTCCTTGATCCTCTAATTAGTTTATTACATAACCTTTTATGTCTAGGTCATATATCCCTTTGGAACTTATCTTGGTATACGACCTGAGCTGTTGTCTAATTTCTGTCAGACTGTTATCTGTCCCTTTCCCAGGAGTTTTTGTCCAATAGAGTCTTTTCACCCATAACTGGGTTCTTTCATTTATCAAACACCATGTTGTCGTGCTTCTTTGCTTCTGTATGTTGTATAACTAATCTTTTCCAGTGATTGACCTTGCTATTTTTTAACTGGTAACAAACCATTTCAAATTAGTTTAGTAGTACAGTTTGAGATATGGTACCACTAGAACCCCTTCCTTTCTACTTTTTTTCATTATTACCCTTCATATTCTTGACCTTTTATTCTTCCATATGAACTCCATTATTATATTTTCTAGTTCCATAAAACATTATCTGGTTTCCACTACCTTTTATTTTTTTATGAGACAATACTGTTTATAACCTTCTAGTATCCTCTTCGGTAGTTTTTGTTTTTACCAAATGGCTCTTATTTTAAACCAGTAATGTCTTTGTGTTTCATTTCTTCTTTGGCAAGATAATGAAGTATTTGTTGAGTGAGGTAGCTCTGTGCTATTTTTTTGGCCTGCTCAACATGGTGACTTACTTATATTTGTGAAAATCAAGGTCAGCATCTTTGTCTTTTCCATTCCCTGTTTTTCAGCTTCAACAATTACTTTGAATAGGTCATATAAAATCTTTTGTACTTATTTGCAGTGCCTTATTAGACTTAAAATTTGATGTTCATTGTGACCTTTGCTGTAACTAATAAAAGGTCAATGCCTGAACATAGATCACTAATTCTGAAATGTCTCCAGTATGCTTCTCCAGTTGCTTCTTGTTATGAAGTAGTCAGTTTAATGTTTTTGTGCCTGCCATGTTCAGTGCCTTCGGAAAGAAAATATTCATGATATGTAGGCACAAGGATTCAGAGTAATAATTTAATAGTAACAGCTCACATTTATAGAGTATTTTAAGATTTGCAAAGAACTTTACATATGTCCGTCTCACTTAATGTTCACACCAACCCTGTGAAACAGGTGATATTATTAATCTAGTTTTATAGATAGGAAACTGAAACTAGGAGAGGTTATGTCACTTGTCCAAAATCCAACAGCTAACGTCTGAGACAGAAGTCAATTCAAGATCTTCCAACTCCAAATCTCTCATTGTGCTGCTTGCAATTCTCCTGGATCTAATTCTGACTTCCTGGACATTGCCATGATGCCAAACTTTCAGTCTCATACCTAGAACTTCCCTTAATACCTGGTGCCTCCTCACTCCTCTACCATGCCAGTCTTCTTCCATTGATGAGTTTCTCTCAGGGCTTCATTTTGGGGAAGGTCATAGACCTGTCAACCTTCATTCTCCCCTCTGCTCTGCTTCTGACTTTCCAGAATTAGATGCCTCTATTTCCCACCTCCTGCTTTTTCACTCCCTTTTGTGTACTCTTTCCCCAATGGAATTCCCAAATCTCCTTGAGGGGGGTATTTTACTTGTATTTGTATCCCTAGGGCTTAGCACAGTGCCTGGCACATGGTGAGCACTTAATAAGTGCTCATTTCCTGCCTGTCTTCAGCCTCTTTTATTACTCCAAAATGAGCCACGTTTTCTAGCACACTTTTTGCCATCCCCCAATCCCTTTTGCATTGCAGTCACCAAGTATTAAAGCATATATTTCTCTGATTTGGAGAATTTCAGCAAATTCTTCATAGAATTCCTCAACCTTCTCATCCTTTGCTACAGATATTGACACATAATTATCTATAATTATCTTCATGATTGTTATTTTTGTTATCTTTTTCATGAACTTTGTAAAAACAAGACCACCAATGTCCCATGAAACAAATATTTCCTGGTAACTGTATGTACAGTGAAGACAACTCCACCAAATCCTTTATCTTTCAAAGGAGAACTTGTGAGCCACCCTTACAGTTAGTGGCAACTTTTCTGTCTTCTGGTTTCATTCATTATGGGAAGATCAATATTAATGTTCAATTCCTCTAATAGTATATTGAATCATAGGACAAAGATGTCAGTTTAAGAGTACCTATAAGTAAGTAAATCTTTATAGTCTAAAAACAGTATGATGCTCCTTTTTAGCCATTCCACCACTATCACTGTGGAAATGGAAGGGGATTATGATTCCTGGACAGGAGACTCATTCTGTCGCTGGACAAGGGTCAGAGCCTATGCAAGTTGGTAGGACTTCACCGCTTAAGTTTCTCTGGCATAGTTTTTAAGAGCACAAAGTTATCTCCATGATGAGAATGAAGCTGTATGGTATTCCCCTCTGCTTCCTTACATTTTTTTCTATTTACCATGAACTTGACATTAACAAACACAAACATTCCAAAATACAAAGGACGAAAAAGAGGATTATATAAGAAACCATGAACTTCTAGATTTTTAAAATGTATACATTGTATTTAACAAGGTAGTTAAAATCACTTTTTGTCATTTTTAAAAGCTTTTTTATTTTCTTCTGTGTATATTTTGTGCTTTATTGCTGGTCTACATATTTATATATACAATTTTTCATCTCTCCCTCTGCTTTCTCTTTTCACTGTGGTCTCTGGAACATTTCTTCATCATTAACAAATTTTCCCTCATCCTATATTTCTTATGTTGCTTTCATGATGCTCATAGAAACCTAGGTTTCTCCTGAAGATTCCTATCTCTTGACACCCTCTCCAAAATTCTGTCTTTCATTAAGGTCAGGAAGAGCTAGAATACTTTTACTTTCCCACTCTCATTGTCAGACCATCTATCTGACTCAACAACTTCTTTTAAAGATCATTGTATCCTGGCCACGAATTTGTTACTGTTATTTCTAGACTTCCTGGTCATTCTCCCTCCTCTCCAGTAGATTAGTAACTGGTTCACATTCTTCATTCCTTTCATCCCAATCCCTGAACTCTTTAAAATACCCTCCTCTCAACCCCAGCTTCTCAAACTCATGACCTCTTTCTCTAGTCTACTTAAAGTCACATAGGAGAGGTCATACTTTAGACACTTTCATCTTCTCAAAACTATTCAGCTTAATCTATCCTAGGTACCAGAACTGTCTCTGAATTTTAATGATCCCAAGTTGTTCACTGAAGTAGAGACCCATCTTTTTTGATATGAATGTTCTATTGCTGTGTGATTGCAAAAGCTTGGGACAAAACAGTCTCTGAAGAATCAGAATTACAGGTTATCTAAACAGCAATGGAGAGAAACATTATGAGTGCGAGCATGTTGCACCATGTTTCCAATAATTTCCAAGGGTGCAGTGGAAAGATCCCTGATGTGGAGTCAGAGAACATGTGTAAAACCTGAATCTGCCACTAATACTCATGTAAACTTTGGCAAGTCATTTAGCTTCTCTTGGCCTCAGTTTCCTCACCTATAAAAGTAGGGAATTAGAGTAGATGACTTCTAATCTGCCTTTCAACTCTAAAATAATTCCATGTGGTCTTCTTTTAAGATAACCTTTTGTGTCATGAAGCCCTTTAGCATTGTAGTGAAGACTATGGATGCCTTTTCAGAATAATAATTTTAAATATACAAAATAAGACTACGAAGGAAATGTCTTACTGAAAGCTGTTTAAAAAATGTTTCACATACACAAATTCGAGGTGAAGAAATCCTCCCCTACATTGTTTTACATTTTGTTAGTACCAGTGGACTCAAGCCAATCACCTCTCTTCCCTCATTCTTGCCATAATACTGGCTCCTTTTTTCTCTTTGAATACTTTATTAATGTATCTTTTCATAGTATCATTATTACTTTACAGTCACTCCCTTTTCCTGTCTCCCTCCCCCATGAGAGGCCTCGTGAAATTTTGACTGAGCCCTGCATTAATTCGAATTCTCGTCTTTCCATGTTGATTCTTTACACGACTGGGATCATCCTGTAAGTCATTCTCTTGATTCTTCTCACTTTTCCTCTGTGCTCCAAAGTTTCTTTGAATTCTTCGTATTTGTCAATTTTTATGGCATATTATTACATTCACATACTACAATTTGTTCAGTCATTCCCCCAGTCAAAGCTCATGCATTTTCCCTATAGTTTTTTTGCTACTATAAAAAGTGCTGCAATATTCTTGTATATACACCCCTTTCTCTTTTTTAAATCCTTGGAGGTATAATGCCTAGTGGTGGCACCACTGGGCCAAAGCATACATACAGTTTTGTGACTTTTAGTATAATTCCAAATTGATTTACAGAACAGTCATACCAATTCACAGCTCCACCAAGAGTGCATTAATATTTGTCTTTCCATAGTTCCTCCAACATTTACCATTTTTCATCTGGGCCAATTTAATAGGTGTGAAGAAAAAATTCAAGAATTGTTTTAATTTGCATTTCTTTTATTCTTAATATAATGATCTGGAGCATTCTTTTATATGACCCAGGTCCTTTTTGAAATTTACTTTTTAAAATTATGACTGCTTATGTGTAAGGTGTCACTCCATATACAACAGGACCCTTCCAGTTCCAGTACTAGGGTACCTTACTGTGACACATTCAGAATAAAATAGAATCTTCCGCCCTAAACAAATCTTCCTTCCCAACCATCTTACTTCTATTGGTAGATTATCAACATTCTGTTTCCACAGTGAAAAACTGTGGAATTAACTTCGATTCCAAGATTTCATCTCCTTTAACCCCTACATTAAAACTGTAAATTACTGTCATTTCTTCAAAATATCGCTCAGACTTATCTTCCCTATTTCTAATGTAGCTATACTAATTCAGGCTCTTTGGCCTGCTGATATTGCTGCAATAACCTCTTAACTAATTCCTTACCTCCAATCTCCATCCCAATCCATCATCTAAAATTACTGGGCACTCAAATACTATTTTCTTCGCCATTCATCTGGATATAATGCTTATGGAAAAATATGCTACCTATGATAATAGCTATCTCAGCTGTCTACTTCATCAAAGCCAAATTTCTCTGCCAATCTGAAGAAACTACTACAAAATTTAAAGACTTGTTTTCAGTTTGATGAAAGTAAAAAAATCAGGATATGACTCCATTAAGAGGTGGGCCATGTTGTAAAATGGCAATGAAATATAAACATTATGGATATGGGGGAAATCTTTGTTGATACAGACAACATGCTATATCCCTTTCTACTCAACTCCCTGACCCCTTTTATGAAAGAGGTAATTTCCTGACATTGCTCTGTTCTCTTCCTACCTATTGTTTTCTCTGTAGGTTCATTATCCATGTCATGACCCTTTATTGTGGATACATCCCAAAGCTTTGTCCTGCACTCCTCTTTTCTCACTATACTTCATTTGAGACCTCATTGGCTCCTTTGGGATATGATTAGATGATTCCCAGATCTATTTATTTGGTCCTGGTTTGCCTCCTGAGTTACATTCTCATGTCACCAAATGCTTAATGAACATTTCCAACTGGGTGTCCCATAGGCATCTAAATTCAACATGTTCAATCAAAGCAGAAATTATCTTTCCACTCAAAACTCCTATTTTGAACTTCCCTATTTTTGTTGAGTTCCACTATACAGTCACACAAATTTGCAACATCAGTCATCACTTTCTCATCTCCTTCAACCCACATATTAATCATCAAATCTTATCAATTTTACCTTCACATTTTTCTCACTTGCACATGTTGCTTTTTCTTTTTCTGGCCACAACTTAGTAAAGGTGCTCCGCATCTTTTGCTTGGACTATGACAATAGTTGCCAAATTGGTCTACCTGCTTGAAGTTTTTCCCCTCTTTAATCAAGCCTCCATATAGCTGCAAAAGTGATTTTCCTGAAGTATAATCCTAACTCTGCCACTCCCTGATTCAATAAACTTTAGTTGCTCCCTATTATTTTTAAGATCAAATACATATTCCTTTTTGGCATATTTAAAGCCCTTCACAACCTGTCTCCAACTTACCTTTCCAAGTTTACTATACGTTACTTTCCATCATAAGTATTATATTCCAGCCACTGTCCTTGTTCCTCTTTGATATACATGGGATGTTACATAGGCTATTCCTAATGTCTCCCAGAATCCATAGTATCTTTAAAGTTCAGTGCACTTTGTATATGAAGTCTTTTTCAAATTGCCAGTATATTCCCTCCTCACTCCCCACTCAAAACACCTCCAATTTTTATTTGTATATATGTATATGAATATTGTTCTCTCCATTACTCCTTGCAGGCAAGGAACTTTGTTCATTTTTTTTTTTTAATATGATCTCAGCACGGACACTTTGCCTTGTACATAGTAGGTGCTTCATTGCTCGTTGGTTAATTGCTGAAGACAGGTCGAGCAAAGGTAGAAACTGGGATCTTGGATCAATAATCTAAGCTATCTGTCTACTTCAACAAACCTCTTTCTAGCCAGACACTGCCTGTACTCACTTCTCAAGCATTAACATGCTCTGACTCCCTCAAACTCTTATCACAGTAATATTGACTTTATTTGTCATAGTAAAAACCCCATCCCCTAAATTCCCAATGTCCCACTCCAGATCTGATTTAACCCCACCCCACCCACACTATGCTCTTGGAATTCCAGCTTTATAATTAAGTTCCCATCTGAAAACTTTCTGACTCTCATACTCTAGTTCTCAATGAGATCTAGGTCCCTCCTATTAACAGACGGACCTCGGAAATAATGTGGATTTGGTTCCAAAACACCACAATTAAAGCAAGTATTACAATAAAAGAAGTTACAAATTTTCTAGCTCCCCATGAATATAAAGTTACATTTACACCAAAGTGTAGTCCACTATGCAATATATATATCTTAACTACAAAATACTGTATTACCAAAAATTCCTAACCATAATTTGAGCCTTCAGTGAGTCATAATTTTTTTATGGTAGATCTCATCTCTTATGTTGATAACTGCTGAATGACCAGGACGGTGTTGGAATTGCGAGGCTCCTGTGGCAATTTCTTAAAATAAGATGACTGCCACACTGATTGACTCTTCTTTTCATGAAAAATTTCTCTGTTGCATGCAATGATGTTTGATAGCATTCTACCCACAGTAGAACTTCATTCAAAATAGGAGTTAATTCTCTTAAACCTTGACTCTGCTTGATCAACTCAACTTATGTAATATTCTTCAGTAATGTTGTTTCTCAGGGAACAGGGAGACCCCAAGACAGGGAAAGAGATGGGGAAATGGCCAGTCAGTGAAGCAGTCAGACACATGCAACATTTATTGATCAAGTTCACTGTCTTATAGGGATGCAGTTCATGACACCCCAAAACAATTACAATAGTAATATTAAAGATCATTCACTGATCACAGATCTTCATGAGAGAAATAATAATAATTATGAAGTTTAAAATACTGGGAGAATTACCAAAAAAGTGCAGACATGATATAAGCACATGCTATTGAAAAATGGTGCCAATAGACAAGCTTGATGCAGGGTTTTCACAACCTTTCAATTTATTTTTTCAAAATTCTGTGAAGTGCAATAAAATGAGGTAGTCCTGATGGGTTATGTTTACTTATATTTTTCCTCTCCCCCTTCCCCACAAGGGTCTTGGTTGGAATGAATACAAACTGGGCATGAATCATCTATTCATCACTCTTGATGTAGGTAACATGAACACACATAAAGGAAGTATGTAAGATATCCACTTAAAAGACTTCTTAATATAACAAATGAGCCCCTTTCTCTAACTGAGTGGGACCTAATAAGACCAGTCCTCTCACATTTGCAGTACTATTATTTAGTACTTTCTCTCTCTCAAGAATACTTCTTGAATAACAATAGCCCCTTTAATTGTTTGCAAATTCATCCTAGGAAAATCTCTTTATTACCTATCTCTTCACACATTAAGTCTTTCAGCTCAGTACAGTCTGAATATCTCTTACTATTTAAAATTAAAGATGAGATGCAATGTATCTTTTCTTCACAAAGTTCCACTGTTATGCCACTACCACACCATTCTTTTTATTTACTTTTTGTATCTGGAAGATCTAGCATATTTGTCAAATTATTTTCTTGAAATAGGCCTGAGAAAAGTACGAAAGAACAATAAAATGATCCATCTTCATAAATAATCACTTCTGTTTTCATGATTGGAAAATTATCCATTCTGAAATTTCTTCTGTATATGGAACAAGACAGACAAGAACATTCTACTTGTGATATGTATGGTCTTTATGGGAGAATAAATTTTATAAGGAACCATTATAATTCAATTACTTATAATACACAATACTACACTTACAATCACTATAAAACAGTGCAAAATACCAAATTTTTGATCAATCAACAGTGTCCACCTACTACGTGTAAAAGAATTTGTATTTTTTAAAACAATTTTCTCAGTTTTCTTTATTTCTAGATGACAAATCTCTTCCTAGAATAAGTCATCTGAGTCAATTTCCTCTGATTTTGTATAATTAAATTGATTTACAAGTTATCTTCTAGAATTAAAAGGTGATCAATGGCCATGGTTACAGATAAACCAAGGTTTGTACACTTGATAAACCTAAGACTGCTTTATTCCAAAGTTAATGATTACAAGTAGGAATGTATACATAGTTTCAAAAGTATTAACAAACTTTTTACATTCTATAAACAAGTTAATTCAAAATAATTTTATAAAATAGATTTCATGGCTTTTATATTCATTTCTAATTATATCAAACTATTTAGACAGGATGCTTAATGGCTTTTCTTTTTTTTGCATAGCATTTGCAAAACTCAAGATTAAATACCTCAAAAGAAAAAAAAAACCCTATATACTCTCCTAACAAATTATAGCTTTGTTATGGATAAGCCAATGATCGATAAAAAACTTGGAGGTAATTATTTTAACAACTACATCCCGGAAACCACTACTACTATAAATTCTAAAAATACCTAACTTCCAAAAAAAATTTAATAAGTCAAAAATAAATATGATTTATATAGAAAATAACTTTTAATCCTTCTTTTCAATATATTCTAGCTCAACTACCATTTCTTTGCATGTAATACGAAACTTCTCTGTTCCCCATCTGCAAAAAGACAAGGTGAAATCACAAACAAATTTCATGATGGTTTGTTACAAAGAATATAAAGAGTGTGTTTTTAAAAATGTAGTAGCCACATCTAAAACTCCCTATTCAGGAAATATGGTTACAGAGATGTATTTCTAAAGCTTTAACAAGCTGACATACTGAAAAGTCAAATTCTAACCATTTAGTCAAAAAATAGCAACTAGCACCCATTAAGTATTTACCACATAACGAAAAATGTTTTTTAAAAATTCAAGTTCCAAAGTGAAATTTTAAAAAGTGATATTATCTATGAGCTCAGTAAACAGAGAACGAAGAATTAAGTATGATAGCTATGAATCTCTGCTTGAAATAACTCTTCCACAGCACACTACTGAAAATTATTTCTGCCTGTGCCAAAACAAGGACTGAGCTTGCCCTGCAGTCAGTCTCACCAGATTGTGCGGCAATCCTAAGAAACAGGATCAAAAATTGAGTGGGAATGAAACCTTAGAGATCACTTAGTCCAAACCCCTCATTTCATAGAGAGGAAACTAAGGCTAAAGGTTGAGGGATTTGTCCGAGATTATAAAAGGAGGCGATAGCACAGGTGGGGTCTGTCAACCAAAAGATGATGAATCAATTGACTTAAGGCATAGCTTAAGTTGGCCAAAATGTACACTAACCTGGTAAATCTTTATTTAACTGATGGTATCCAATATTACTGTTTTCTGTTAAGATGAATAAAAATAATCCTATTGATTTCACATGTCACATGTGAACATTACATGTTACATATAGCATAAATATTGGGGAAGCTAATATGAACAGAGTAGACTTAATGTCTGGAAAATCTAAGTTCGAATTCTTCCTCTGATACCTAGTAGCTATGACTCTAGATAAGTGACAATCTCTCAGCTTCAGTTTCTTTATCCATAAACTGGGGACATGAGAAAACTCGTGTGAAGCACTTAAAACCTTAAACAATTGCATAAATGTAGGCTATTGTTTTTATTTTCACATACACTTTAAGTAAAAATAAATTAATAATTTATAAATTTATTAACTAAAACAGCTGTCAAATGTATTAGACAAAGTGTAACATTCAATCCTGTCTTTAAAAATGTACAAACTTGTGAAAGTCTAAAGACAACTGAATTCAAAATAAATGGTAGTGATTTTTTCTTCTTCAAATAAGAACAAAGGCATTGTATTATCTTCTTTAAAAAAAAAAACTATTTTTATAGCCACAAAACAAGCTAAAACCTACATGTTATGACTTTTTTTGGCTCACTATTTGAAAAGCAGATTTGATAATAACAAGGCAAAATGTGCAAATATATTGGCTAGTCTTTTTTTTCCCAAATCAAATAAGACCTGATCTAAAGTTCTTACACTGATCCATCAATAATCTTAAATCAATATGACTGCACAAAATCTGAAAACAGAATGACTTCATTGCCTGTCAGTGTACCACTACTAAAATATTAATACAAATCTGTACTTACTAGCTTCAATCTAATCCTTTATTTAAGCAAATTTCCTCATTTGTGGCTCTCATGTCAAAATGCTATCTGTTGAGCCTGATAAAATGAGAAGATAAGCTTTTGTTTATTCTTGTTCTTAATGCTAACTCTTTTTTTTAAGGTATGCTTTTTAAACACCCTAGATACAATACCAAATTATTTACTTGGCAACTTTGAATAATGATATATTTCATATAAATTAATTTTCCAGATAACAGAAGTTTTTTGCCTAAAGTATCTTAGCCATTTTCCAATGGCTATGTATCTATCCTATCTCCTTCCTGCACATAATTTTCTTGATGCAAGGTTAATTATCATCAACCTCAGCTACTTTCACTGTATTTTAGTAGAGTGGTGACCTCAAAGACTACTGAAGTCTACATTGCTGCTAATTCTTCTGCCTCCTTCCTCACTCTGCTGTTATAGTACTTCTCAAAATTTTTGTTTTCTAATTTTGAAAGAGAACAGAAATAGAAAACAAAAATTTTGCTTTCTCTCCCCTCTCTTGTTACTTTTAATCTGCTATTCAATCTAAGTTTATAAAATCAGTAAGCTCATTTTTCACAGAATTCTAAACCCACACAGGCTTCATGCCTTTCCCAAAGGATACAAAACATCAGATCTGTGAGAGCTATTTTCCCTGTAGGCCTTTTTCACTTATTTTCCAAGTTCATGGAAGTAGGAATGTTAATTTGGTAATGAGTGTTCCAGTTAAGAAGACTGCAGTCCAGGGAATATATCTTCTGGTTGTGAAGGGAACAGTTAATATAGATATAAAATACTGAATAGACAATAGTTGAGACATTTGCCAGTTTATGGTCATTAACCCTAAGACATAAAATAAAACATTTCATTTGCTTTTTATAAAAGAATGTAATTAGATAATTTGATCTCTAGAGCTAAATTATCTACAACATCAACTGTTACTTATGAGTTCCAAACATTGCTCTTTGAAAATTTGCATAATTGTTAAAGCACATCTCACTTGCTAAAACACTAGACCATGAAATGTAACATAAAACAAGGTGTTATAAAACACACACACAGTTGGGAAACATTTTATTTTTTTTTTTCTATTTCAAATAACAATTTAATATGTGAATTTTAAGCTTCTCTCTGCCATCTTCAATTTTTAATGACTAAAAAAACCTAACCATTTTACTGTCAAACTTAAGATTCACACTTTAAAATTATTTACTAATCTTGTAAATATACTGTTTTCCTAATATTAACAATTTTAATAAATGCCATACACAATACATTTCTTTGCTCCTTTGGTCAGAAATATAAATAGGAACTTTAAATCAGATTTCTGGATATTCAAAAATGGTTTTTAAAAGCACAAACTCAATCTATTGTAGTAACTACTAAAATTATTTTAGAAGTTACCATCAAGAATTCTTAACAAGGAAGTGTCAAAGCTGTGCAATAGATACAAAAATGTTATGTACAATTTAAAAAACAAATTTAAACCTATAAAACTCAATGGCCAAATTAAAGAAATTTTAAGCATCAAATTTAAAATACTTCATTTTTTTAGGTCATACAGAAATATATTCTGTGAATAATCAGGATTATTTCATAAATATATATGTGTATATATAAATATATATACCTACAGAATTTGCTGTGCGAAAAAAATCCAGCTTATTAAATGAGAAAAAAATTGCATTTTTAGATTATCAAGATCTTGCCATATTTACCCTTCAAGTGTAATACAATAAGCCAGTTCTGGTGCTTTTGGCACAGATATTCAGGTATATATTGACACAATCTTATAAACACAATGTTTTTATATTTTATTCACTGAAATATGAAGAATTTTAAACAAAATCTAGAATTCTGACACATCTATATAGCTACACTGCTTAAACAGAATGGACAAACAGGCTTTTAAATCTTAAATCTGCGTTTAAAACTGGAACATATAAGACTCCACCATCTACATGTTTTCTCCAATCTATTCCATGTGAATTTTCAGCCTGCTTATGTATGTATTAACTTTCTACCCATATATAACTTTTTTTCAGATCACACCCCAGTATATAAGGACAAGAAATAAATGTATAATAAAAAAATTGGGTAAATCAGGAGAGGCTTCTTTGTCTTGAATTCTTCACCAACTAATAGGGAAGCAGCACTGTACGCAGCCCAAAAGACTCCAAACAGCTTATGGGGAGAAAAAGATATTATATTAGCAAATAAAAGTACTCTTTGAATACTACAGATAAGGACAAAACCTAACTCATCTACTGCGAACAAACCCTACTCAACTGATTATTGTAGAAAATTTAAGTAGCACTCCAAGGACATTTATACTCTAGTAGAAAGAATGAGAGTGGGAGTCAGGATACCTAGATTCCAGTGCTTTGCACATAGTATGCACATAATATATGCTTGCTCCATTTATTTACTCATTCATTCATTCATTCACTCATTCACATTATTTTGGGGAAACATTTGCTATTAAGTAAAAATCAATTTTGTTGGCACCTCAGTCTGTTTAAAGCTAGGGAACTAGCACAATGATTTTCCAGTAGAAGATACAATATAGCTTTAAAAATAAAATATACACTGTATAACTTACTTTTATTAGTGTTGATACAACGTCAAATGATCCAACCACCAAAAGTAAAGGAGCTATTACAATGAGGGGAAGTAATGAATATCCTATGACACCAAGAACTTGACCATATGCAACCTGTGAATTTTAAAAATTAATATTATAGGAATCCAAAACACCATAATAACTTTTGAACACTCACACTATTTGCTTAGAATTAACATATAAGAATTAGGAAATAATTATGAGGCAACATATAAATTATACTTCACATATTATTACCCAAATCAGTACAGTCCTGATACAGGATTATAGTGATTTATATTTGTAAGATGGGGGAAAAGCAACTGTTTTACTAGAAGTATATTTCAAGACAGACAGCAAGAGAATGAAATCAAGATAAATCTTCTCGCTTATAATTTAAAGCTTGATTGAACATGGTCAATGTTTTGTTTTGCTTAACTACGTACATATGTTAAGAGTTGTTTTTTTTATAGTGTGGGGAGAGGTAAGAGGGAAAGAAATCAAATATTTCTTAATTGAAAAAAAATTTAATTAAAAAACCTAAAGCCTGAGTACGTGAAACATGACTGCAGAGACATCCCCCATCTCACCCCCAAAAAAGATTTGTAATTGTCTCAGTTCCCTCTATCTTCAATTACAGAGTAAAGTATCACAATAAATAACATGTAGATTTAGGAAAAATTGAATTCAAATTCCATTTTTTGATACCAGCTAGCTTTGTGACCATAGGCAAGTCACCTGAACTCTTTGAGTTTCACCCAGTCTCTTAGACTTTAATTTATACAGAGGTAGCTTACAGAATTATAGTTCCTTGGCATATTCAATTATTCCTGGTTTGATGAAAGGGAAACTAGAAAGAATTAAGGAAAATTTTAAGAAGTGAAAATTTAGTAAAAATTAATAATATGAAATACTTATCGTTTTAATTGGGGTAAGAGGAGGTACATAATATAATATTGAATCTTCTCTGAATGTGGAAAACCAGTTAAAATTTTCTCCCCACCTTAAGGAACATCCTTTAAAGAGCCCTTCTGATGTACCTTTTTTTCCTCATCTACAAGAACATAATGTTCTTGTAGATGATTTTTAAGGTCTCTTCCAGTTCTCAAATTTTTGGCTATTCCTTCCCCACAAGTTCTCAGAGAACTGTTAAAAGTCAAGTATATATAGTGAGAAACTGTTCTCACAGTTTATATTACTTTCTATTATTAGCAAATGAATTATTCTTAAAAACCATACAAATTATAATGGGTCTACAGAATGCCAAATTTTATTATGTAAATAAAGGATAATTTTCATAAAGAGTTACTTACTTCTCCACCAAGTACTCTGGCTAATAAGAAAATTGTCAGAGAGCCAAATATCCAAATAGTTATAATCCATGAAACCACCTTAATAGAAAATAAAAAAATTAAATAATTTTTTTCCTCATGTAAGATACAAAGTAATTGTCAATCATCAAGGTTCAAACTTAGTGGCTAAATATAAGTCTAAATATAATATATATAAATATAAATAATATAACATGTAACAATAAATAAATAATATATACAAATATAATATATAAATATATAAGCTAAATATAACTCCGTCCTGAGAGGGAGTTGCTATAATCAATGTTAGAGACCCCTGTCATAGTTTTCTATTTTTTCCAACTATTTGGAAAAAGTCAAATTGGTGATTTAATAAGACCAATTCTCCTTAATGAATCAGCCCTCTCCTTCACTAATTTTGCAAGCAAATCAAATGAGGAAGGGTAACTTAGTTTGGCAAATAATTTCAAATAACTGGCATAAAAACTAACAAAAGGGAAAAGTAACATCAATATGAAGATTTTATTTCAAATGCTGAATGTCTATAAAAACACTGTACTAATCCACAAAAGCAGTAAGTCTGGACCTAAAGTGTTCAAGTTTCTCTTACTAGCTATCTTACTAGCTATCTTACAGATATATCTATCATGAGTAATTTTGCCATGTGTGTGAGTAAAATAACTAATTAGTAAACTACTGTGATTTTCTAAAAACACGGAGCAGATTGAACACCAAAGAAAGAACTGGTAACAGGAGATAAAGGAAAGGGAGGAGGTCAGTGAGTTTGGCAAGACTTCTCTAGGAGACATCTGCTTGCAATAGGGACAATTAGCACACTGGCAAAGATTTGTAAAATGCTCACTGTCCAAATTTGGGAGACTGAGAATTTAGGAGGAGTACTGAAGAGGAGGAAATCTGTTGCCTATAAAAATAGGGGCTGCTGAACATTGAAGGGAACTACATATAACAGGTATGGAAGCTAAAGGAACTGTCTTAGTGACCTACAAAAATAGTATAAAAATTGTGGAATTTCACTTATTCTAATCTTGGATGTTAAATAAAGTATGAGTGAAACTAGGACTGTATTACATGTATTTGTATTACATGACTCACTGACGATACCATCAAATTCAGCAGTTAATTTTTCTTTTCTGTCACAGACACCTCTTTGGCAGTCTGGTGAATCCCATAGACATCTTCTCAGAAGAGTGTTTTTATGTGCATTAAATAAAATGTTAGACTACAAAAGACACCAACTATATTGAAATAAATACAGTTTTTCCAATCCAAACTCAAGGATCCCCTAAAATCTAGCCAGTGTCCTTGGGGGTCTCGAGACCCTAAGTTAAAAACCCCTAAACATATTTATTATCCTTTATTAGTAGGGAAAAAAGTCAAATTGGTGATTTAATAAGACCAATACTCTTTAATGATTCAGCCCTCTGAATTTCTCCTTCACTAATTCTGCAAGCAAATCAAATGAGGAAGGGTAATTTAGTTTGGCAAAAATTTTTGACTGACCAAAAATGTTTATTATTCTAAAGGTAATATGTGTGTGTGCTTGTATATATATATATATATATATATATATATATATATATATATATATATATATATATAGTATATGTATATGTATATATACAAGCACACACACATACATATATATACATGTAATATATATAATATTATATCCTCAGCTAACCAGGAAAAATACTTGACTATATTTAATATTCCAACACTTTTAAAAGTTTAAAACATGCATGAAATAAAGCAGTGTACTTACCCTGAACTGTCCATATAATGAAATCATTGAGAAGAAAAGAACAACTGCCAGAGGGCCCCAAAAATCAGGATTGTCTCTCACCACTTGTCTATTAAAACCAAGTGATGGCATTGGCATCAATACACACCGAATTTTGTAGTAAATATCCTTCAGATCAATGTCCAGTTCCTCCCTATAATTTAAAAGATATGGAATGTTGTCACTTCAAAATTACCAGGGTTAGGGACAGGGACAGTAATCTTGAACCTGGGTATAAATCTATACAAGGTTGTTTCTGGAAGTGTCAGTTTTTAGTAGTATGTCTTTCCACCTGTGGTTATAGATCCCATTTGTTATTTTTACTTTCACTGAATGTCAAGCTGACCTTATCTGTTAATTACAGGATCCATTAGAGAAAGTAAAGGGGGAAATTTTCTGACTTCCTAAGAATTCTTACTAAATGGAGAGCTTGAATACTTATGATGACATAGGAAGAAATAATATGACATAAAAATCACCTTAATAGAAAAAATGTCTTGAACAAGGGAGGTGATAGATTTCTTGTATTCAGTCCTGCTTAGATCACATTTGGAGTGCTATTTCCAATTCTCTATCTTTATTAAATTAGAGGCTAGCCAAAAGGTGACTAAGATGGTGAAGGAACTGAAAAACTACAACATGTAAATTTTGATGAAAATATCTGCTAACATTTAACTAAAGGAAGAGGAGACCTTAGAGAAGAAAGGAGAGATTGTTTCCTTCAAAGCAGTTGTCATATCTTATTCTGTTTGGAACTAAAAGGAGAAAAAGAACCAAAGGGATGGAAGCTATAGAAAACCAGATTTATGCTCAGTATAAAAGAGAGGCAGCACAGTCAGGAAAACAGGAATTCAAGTTCCATCTCTGAAATATAATGGCTGGGTGATCCTGAATAAGTCACTTAACTTTTCTTTATTTGAGACAACTATAAGACTATATATTGCAGAAATGATACCGATCTGCATTGATAGAGGGATTTCCCTCACTTGGGGGGTTCCCTATACCAAGGAAATCACAGGTCAAGCTCATATCTCTACAGGGAAAAACTTTCTAAAAATTATAGACATCCAAAAAGGGAATGGATAGAATGAATAAGTCCTATCACTAAAGGTGTTCAGAAAAAAGCAAGCTAATCATTTGTTGAGGATGCTAGAGATTTTTTGCTTCAGTTAAGAGGCTGGACTAGATTAGACTTCTGAGATTTGTCCTAACTCTAAAATTCTTTGGTTTTAATAAAATCTACTAATTTAAAACAACCTGTAAGCTCTCTCTCATCTGTTTCTAAATAAAATGAAAGATGAATACCAGCATTCACAGAGGAAAATCTACCTTTTAACAACCAAAAGAAAGAGCAGCATTATTTGAACATACAAGAGAGGTTTGTTATCCTCAGGGTCATCATCTTCCACTTCCAAGAGCCAGCCATAGCCTCTCTGTCTCAGAAATGTAGTTGCTGTAGATTCTTTGATGAAGTCTCCACCAAGGTTTAGTTTGACATCTGGGGATGCTATTGAACCACTGAGATCTTAAAAAGAAGGGGAAAAAAGGGGATGAGGAGGTTAAATAAAATGTTCATGATTTTACCGAAAAAAGTTTACATACAACTTAGTTCATTTACTCAACAAACAAATATTAAAAACTTATCATGTGCAATACTGGACTAGAGGTCAACAACTGGGAAAAATAAAAAGATAAATAAAACAGATCAATAGTTTCTGTCTTCAAATAACTCTTTAAAATAAAAAAACTTCTAATTGAATTTAAAGAATTTTGGAACTGGCTAAGTACCTAAATGTCATCCAGTTCAACTCCCTCAATTTGTAAATGAGAGAAAGAGGCTCAGAGAGATGAAATTTTATATTTTAGGTCATATAGAAAGTTAGTGATGTGCCAGAATTAAAACCCAGGTGTTCCCGCTTCTTAGCCAATGAGCTACCACATCCTGCTTCTCTGAAATGTAGATAGAAATATACAGAATTCAAAACACTTTAAATATAATAACATGAAAGAGCAAAATGATAAGCTAAGACCCAGACCCCTCATTATCAAAGGCATTTATTAAGCCTTTTAGAACATGATATTAAAGGGTGCTACAAATTATTTGATTCACTTAACTATTATTTATTAAATATCTACTATGTACACAAAGCACTATTCTAGGTTCTGGGAAAGACACAAATGTGTGTGTGTGTGTGTGTGTGTGTGTGTGTGTGTGTGTACACACACACATATGCAACTATATAATTACTATAGTGCTGAAGAGAAAACTTCAAATACACAAAAGTTGTACAAAATAGGATGCAAGTTACAAGTAAAGAAAAAACTTTCAACTGAAAGAAGGAAAGAAAGGAAACAAGGAAGGCTTAGTGGAAGTGCCATGTGGGCTAGGCCTTGAAAATCACATATATTTGAATCAATTTCTTATATACCTTGGAAATTATGCAGTGAACTGGGAGACCTGCTGCAAAGATTTGAGAGGTAAGGGAAACAACAGGGAGAATTAGAGGAAGGGGAAGGAAGGAAATTCCAGGTATAGAAAACTGCTATAAAAAGAGTACAAGAAAGAAAGTACTGGACATATATTCAGAATGATGAGTGATCTGTTTTGGTGGAAGTGCAGCACATGTAGAAAAGAATAAATGTCTGGAAAGGCAGAGATCTCAAACGACAGGCTAAGGAATCTGGATTGTCACAGTTACAGAAATGGACCTTTACCTGGAATCAAACTTCATTGAAGCCTTTTCTGTTTAGCCTCCTATCTTCTCCCCGAAATCACAAGAACAGCCACAGTACAAAGGCTATCTTTCATGACATCCCATTTTAAACTATGAAGTAAATATAATTTGCCAGCCCTTTACTCTTTAAATTATTTTGTCAGAGCAAGCCAAACCAATCTCATTCCTATTGCACTAGTTTTCCAATCCTGGTCATTCAGTCTTATCTGCATTAGATGCATATGCCATGCCTACACTTCCTCATCCTGAACCCATTTCTAAAAAGCCCCTATTCCTCCCTACATGATTCTCCAAATAGATTAGGCCTGTTTTCCGTTTTTTGCCCATTCTAATATGCTCTTTAAATTCTACTTCCTTGATCACCAACAAAGTCTCCTATGTCCTTGATCTGTTCAGCCAAAGACCTACCTTCAATTTCCTTAATTTAGTAGAAAACTGACTCTCCAGTAAAGATATAACATCTCTAGTAACCCTCTGCAATAAATGTCATTCTTTTTACTTCTCTCAAGTCACAAGGCTAGGATTAGGGATTAGTATACTCCTCAATCCTCACTTATAGCTTTCAAACCATTCCACTAATACCATTCACTAATGACCTCTCCTCTTTTGAGGTACATGTGATCTGTGTCTATCACCTACTCCATCTTTGTTACTTTCACTACTAAATTCCAGATCATTTATCACCTTTCTGAATGACTACATAACCTGGTTCACAATTCTCCTCTCTATTTTATCACCTGCCATCATATGGAGGGACTGCCTATACATACATACTATTTGTGCCCGATCTGTGGTAGAACATTCCTAGCTCATATTGGTCTGATCAGCCACACTGAAACTTGACTCTAGCATAGTGATGTCATTTTGGTCCTCTTCAAGGATGAAGAACAATCAACCAACCAACCATATACATACATACATACATACATACATGATGATGACCCCTTAATTCCTCAAATCCAATAAATACTCTCACCCTACTTCAGTGCTTCACTTGTCTCATAATTCATAGTGAATTGTGGAGTCAAAACAAATTTAGAGGAAAGGACCTTAAACATCTTTCATACAGCTCCTTAATTTTACAGATGAAGAAACTGAGGCCCAGAAAGGTGAACTGACTTGCCCAAGGTCATATGGCTAATAAGCCAAAAAGCTAGAATGTTAAACTTGTTTTTCACACTCCATGTCCAGCTGTCTTTTCATTACAACCTCCTTTAGTATTTTTCATGTTTCTGTAGTTATGTTACCCTAGAATCCTGATCTTCCACCATCCTTCAACTGCAAATCAACATTCCAGTGGTTTTCTTTACTATTCAATTTCTCTGTTCCTGTTACTAAGCATCACTGTAGAAATTCATGAAAGTGAACTCACTTAACTTATCATAAGTTGGCACACAGATTTGGGCTTTTAGTCCTTCTTGACAATTCTTCCATGCCATCCCTATCATTTCTTTATTTTATTCCCCAAAGAATTTGTCCCAAGCCTTTTCTTCAGTGTGGTCCAGTGGAAATATGGCATCAGAAAACTGGGTCCAAATCCCATCTCTACTATTTACTGTTTTGCTAACTTCTCTGGGACTAAGTTTTCCCATCAATAAAACTGAAAGGAGTTGGGCTAGACAATATTTAAAAGTCCCTTCAAACAACAAGTCTTATGATCCTATGATATGAACTTCATATGCTCCTACCTTCACCTAATACTGCTCTATATACAGTAAGATAGAATCAATGTGAAATTGTATTGAAACAAATATTTATCTAGTTGTGGAACACTGTGCTAGACATAAGATAACAAAGCATAGGTGAAGTCTCTGTCCTCATTAGGCACATAGTCTATTGGGGTGAGGGGCAAACATATTAGTACAATACAAAGTAAAACATAAGTGCATTACCTAAGTCCCAGGGATGAAAGATCATTACTACCCGGGGAAATTCAGGGAAGATTTTATGAAAGGGTGACATTTGAATGGCATTTTAAAGATTAGGAAGAACTGTATCACTTGAAGGCAAAGAGAGGGCATTCCAGGTTCAAGGAGCTAGATGACCTTAGAGATCATATAATGCAATCCCCCTCACTTGATAGGGAATAGGGAGCAATGTAGGGCTTTAAGATGAAAGCAACATGACCAGGATTTATGTATAAGAAAGTTTAATTTGGCAGCAAGATGATGGATGGGAGGATGGGAAGAAACTGAAGACAAGGTGGCCAGTGGTTTCCTCTTACATACATGTCACTAATGGGGAGTAGGGTATGTTCATGCAAGACTAATACTTCTGGTTTGAGGGCTGCAGAGGCTTTTTCAGGCCTGCTTTCCACCTTTGGAGTCCACCTGATCCAACTAACTTTCACCTATGGCTCCAAGAAGCTGTAATATGCACAGCAGCCACACCCTGGTAAACTGTTTTGGCAAATAGGTTAAACCAGCTTACGGGTAATAGAGGGTCTCAAACCCAGTAGTGAGTTAGGGGAAGAGTCTATCCCAAGCATGTGAACACTTCCCCTGGTGGAATGGGTGGATGAGAACACTTTGTTCCAATAGTCATGAAGTTGGTAGAAGTAGGCATCATGGAACGTTTAGAACTTGATTAGACATCGAAGACATCAAGGTCATCTACTATCTCTCATGCCATCACCAATCATCTTGACTCTGTCCTGCCACTGGACTGTGATGACTCTGGAAGAAAGAGTGAGGCCAACAACTTCATGCAACTCTGTCTCACTTAAATCCAATTTACACATGAATTAAAAGACATCACCTACTCCAATTTTCCTTTTTTACTTATCTCAAAGTCCTGTGGTGACAGGCAAGTGACAAACAGCAGGTATGGATACACAGGGAGCTGTAGTCACAACCCTACACATAGGTAGCTCGGGCCATAGGGTCATCTTGCCACTGGAAGCAGCCCCCTGGGTGTCTGAGTCGCCTTTTAAGGATTGCACTGTTCACCTCCTTGTGTGAGGAAGAGGCTTGAAAAGGTACCCTAAAAATTGTTTACTTAAACAGCACTGGCCTGATTATTGAGGTAGGTGGGGATCCCACCTGGTAGGCAAAACACACAAAAAAATGTACAAAAACTTCTGCAAAGATGATTCCACTCAGCATCAGTACATGGAATGTGCACACACTTATAGACAACATAAAATCCTGTGGACCTGAAAGACAAATAGCTCTTGTTGCAAGAGAACTCAGCAGGTTATTACCTCCAAATAGCAGCCTCGAGTGAAACAAAGCTGGTAAATGAAGGCCAGACTATGTAAGTCAGAGTTAGGTAAACCTTTTTTTGTAGTGGCTGCAGTGAAGGCAATGCCATGAAGCTGGTGTAGATTTTGCAATCAAAACCAATGCAGTCAACAAGCTTGTATGCCTACCAAAAAGACTGAACAACTGACTCATGACAATGCAATTGCCACTTACAGGAAAACACAGTGCCACCACCATCAATGCCTATGCTCCTACCATGAAGAACCCTGATCAGTTCAAGGAAAACTTTTATAAAGACCTGGAGACCCTTATTATCAATGTGCCAAAAGAGGACAAGCTTATAATTCTGGGAGACTTTAATGCTAGAGTAGGCTCAGACCACCAGGAAGTCATGACAGGGAGTCCTCAGGAGGAATGGAGTTGGAAATAACAACAGCAATAGTCATTTACTACTGAAGACATAGGTATCTGATCATCTTCTCATCACCAACACTGTCTTCTGTTTACCTAAACACAATAAAACTTTGTGGATGCACCCTCATAGTAAACATGGCATTTAACAGACTATGTGATTGTAAGGAGGTATAATAGTAAAAATGTCTTTTGATTTGTATGTAGACTGGATTTAAGTGAGGCAGAGTTGCATGAAGTCATCAGTATCACTCTCTCCTCCAGAGTCATCATCTGGCAGGACAGAATCAAGACGACCGGCCATGGTTCAAAATATAGTGGATGACCTCGGCGTCTTCAGTGTCTAACCAAGCTCTAAGAGCTCCACATCCCCTGCTTCAGCTGCCTTCATGGCTGTTGGAACAAATTGTTCTCATCCACCCATTCCACCAGGGGAAGTCTTCACATGCTTGGGGTACTCACCAGTGGGTTTGAGACCCCTTGGTTATCCTCAACCTGGTTTAGCCCATCTGCCAAAAAGGTTTACCAGAGCGTGGCCACTGCGCATGCTGCAGCTTCTTGGAGCCAGAGGTGAGGGTTGAGTGGAACAGGAGGACACCAAAGGTGGAGAGCAGATCTGAAAAAGGCTCAGCAGCCATCACACCAAAGGTTCTGGTCCTTCCTGAACACACCCTACACCCATTAAAAGTAAAGTACAAGTAAAGTTTAGAAAGATACAGGATTCCTGGCTCAGTAAGAAGGCAGACAAGATTTAGTTTTATGCTGATAGTAACAATCCAAAGCACTTTTATGAATTCCTGAAAGCTATTTATGGACCAAAAACCTATGATGCATCACAACTACTTAGTGCTGATGGAGCCACATTGATTAGTGATAAGAACATGATCCTAGAAAAATGGGCTGAATGCTTCCATAGTATTCACAACAGACCATCATCAATCAATGCTGAAGCCATTGACCAAGTTGAAGTCAATCCCTCTTTAGCAGAACTTCCAACTGAAGAAGAAGTTTTGAGTGCCATTAGGCTTCTTTCATGTGGCAAAGCACCTGGTGCTGATTCTATTCCAGCTGAGATTTACAAGGTAGGGGGGACCATTGCTCATACACTGAAATTTTCCAGGTTATATGGCAAGAGGAGGTTGTCCCCAAGGAATTCATGGATGCCTCCATTGTCCATCTCTATAAAGGTAAAGGAAGCTGGCAAGGTTCTTGCTAGAGTCCTTCTTAATAGGCTGATCCTTCACCTGGAAGATGGTCATCTACCTGAGAGCCAGTGTGGCTTCAGAAAGGGCTGAGGAACAGCTAATATGGTGTTTGCTGCTTGCCAACTCCAGTAGGAATGCCAGGAGTAGAACGGAGGTCTATACATAACATTTGTAGATCTGACCAAGGCCTGTGACACTGTTAGTTGTGAGGGCTTATAGAAAATTATGTCAGAATCTGGTTGCCCAGAGAAGTTCATCAGCAATATACGTCAATTTCATGACGGCATGTTTGCCCAGGTTCTGGATAGTGGACAATGCTCTTGTGACTTCCCAGTCACCAATGGAGTAAAACAGGATTGTGTGCCTGCTCCCATGCTTTTTAACATGATGTTTTCAGCCATGTTGTCAAATGCTTTTAATGAGGATGAACACAGCATCAAGGTCAGCTACCATACTGATGGTAAATTCTTTAATTTGAAAAGGCTAAAAAAGACAAGACCAAAGTAGAGGTAGTGTTGGTGCATGATTTTCTGTTTGCAGATGATTGTGCATTCAATGCAGCCTCTGAAGCTGAGATGCAACAAAGTATGGATCAATTCTCTGCTGCCTATGTTAATTTTGGCCTGATTATTAACACCAAGAAAACACAGATGTTCCATCACCCACCACCACACCATCCATACGTGGAACCATCAGTTACAGAAAATGGAGAAGTTTTGAATGCTGTGGATAAGTTCACTTACCTTGGTAGTCTACTTTCCAGGGATGTACACATTGACAATTAGGTTGATGCACTCATTGACAGAGCTAGCTCAGTGTTTGGGAGGCTCCAAAGAAAAGTATGGGAGAGAAGAGGTATTAGACTGACTACCAAACTGAAGGTTTACAGAGCCAATGTGCTGGCTTCATTGTTGTATGCTTATGAAACCTGGACAGTCTACCAGGACCATGACAGAAAACTGAATCACTTCCATTTGAACTGTCTTAGGAAGATTCTGAAGATCACCTGGCAGGATAAGGTATCAGATACTGAGATCCTTACTCTAACTAAACTGCCAAGCATTCAAACTATGCTTCAGAGAGCACAACTCCAATGGGCTGGCCAAGTGGTTCAAATGCAAAATGTACGCTTGCCAAAAGGACTATTTTATGGAGAACTCGCACGGGAAGGCAATCATGCGTTGGTCAGAAGAAGCGATACAAGGACACTCTCAAGGTCTCTCTCAAGAACTTTGGATTTGATTGTGTGACATGCGAGATACTGACACAGGACCACTCAGCATGGCATGCCCACATCAGAAAGGATGCTGTGCTCTATGAGCAAAGCAGAATTGAAACAGCACAAAGAAAATGCAGGATGCTCAAATTTGGAGTATTCACCCCAAATGTTCATGCAGACTATCTGTTCCCAATCTGTGGTAGAGCATTCCGAGATTGTATAGGTCTGATCAGCCAGTTGGACACACTGAAACTTGACTTTATCATGGTGATGTCATTTTGGTCCTCTTCGAGAATGAAGGACATCAACCAACGATTGTAAGGAAAAGAGAGACAGGATGTGAGAGTAATGAAGGTAATGTGTGGCACAGTGCTAGACTGATCAGCGACTTATCCAAGCTAAATATTCACATTCAACAAAAGCAGAGGTGGTAAGGCAAAATGATTACCAGAAGAATTAATGTCAATAGATTAGAGCACTTCTCTAAGGGAGAAGTTTGTTGCTAATTTAGAAGGAAAGTTGAGCCAACACAAGGCTGGCAACAATGGAACAGAAAAGAAGAGATCAGCTTTTAGAGATTTGGTGTACAGCAACTGCATTTGCTCATTTGGGTCAGAACACCAGAAACAACTACATTGGTCTGAGGAAAATGATGGGGAAATTTAGAAGCTGCTAAATGAAAAAGAGAACTCCACAGGGTTTACTAGCAATATATAGTTCATCCATTTCTAAGAAGGCTGACATTTAATTCCATCAAAAGTAAAGTACAAATGAAGCTTAGAGAGATGCAAGACTCTCAGCTAAATGAGAAGGCAAATAAAATTCAGTTTTATGCTGATAGTAACAATCCAAAGCACTTTTATGATGCCCTTAAGGCGATTAATGGTCCAAAGACCTATGGTGTAGCTCAGCTACTCAATGCTGATAGAGTCATATTGATTAGTGACAAGGACATGATCCTGGAGAGACGGGCTGAACACTTCCACAGTGTTCTCAAAAGATTGTCATCAATCAGTGTTGAAGCCATTAATCATTTATACCTCAAGATGAAGTCAAGACCTCTCTAACTGAACTTCCAACTGAAGAGGAGGTTCTGAAAGCCATTAGGTACTTCTCATGTGGCAAAGCAGTTGGTGCTAATTCAATACCAGCTAAGATTTAGAAGGGGAGGGGGGTCCACTGCTCATACAGAAGCTGACTGAAATTTTCTGAATTACAAAGCAAAAGGCATTTATTCCCCAGGACATTTCCACTGTCCACTCTATAAAGGTAAAGGAAATAGATTGTCCTGTGACAATCACCAGGGTCTCTTAGGGGCCTGAAAGACTCTTGCCAGAGTTCTCCTTAATAGACTGATCCTTCAGTTGGAAGATGGTCATCTACCTGAGGCTTCAGAAAGGGCCTATATGGTGTTTGCTGCCCAGCAACTCCAGGAGAAATGCCAAGAATAGAACAGAAGTCTTTACACACTGTAGATTTGACCAAGGCCTTTGATAGTCAGTTGTGAGAGTTTATGGAAAATTATGTCAAGATTTAGTTGCTCAGAGTTCATCAGTATCGTACACCAATTTCATGCTTCCCCAGGTTCTGGATAATGGACGATGCTCTTGTACTTTCCTAGTCAACAAGGGAGTAAAACAAGGCTGAGTGCTTGCTTTCATGATGTTTTCAGCCATGTTGTCAAATGACTTCAATGAGGACAAAAAAAATGGCATCAAGGTCAGTTAGAACACGGATGGTAAATTCAACTTAAAAAAGACTACACTCCAAGACCAAAGTGAAGGGAGTATTGGTGTATAATTTTTCGTTTGTAGATGATTGTTTATTCAGTGCAGTCTCTGAAATGGAGATGCAACAAAGTATGGATCAGTACTCTGCTGCCTGTGCTAATTTTGGCCTAACAAGCAACACCAAGAAAACATTAAGCACTATATCAGCCAGCGCTACACCACCCACACGTGGAATAAATGGTTACAGCAAATGGAGAAGCTTTGAACGCTGTAGATAAATTCACTTACCCTGACAGTATACTCTCTAGGGACGTACACATTAATAATGAGGTTGACACACTTACTGCCAGAGCTAGCTCAGTGTTTGGGAGGCTCCAAATGAAAGTATGGAAAAGAAGAGGTATTAGACTAATTTCCAAACTGCAGGTCTACAGAGCTGTTGTGCTGACCTCGTTGCTGTATGCCTGGACAATATACCAGCATCATGCCAGGAAACTGAATCACTTCCATTTGAATTGCCTTATGAAAATTCTGAAGATCACCTGGCACAATCCAGACACAGGTCTTTTCTCAAACTAAACTGCCACACATTCAAACTCTACAGCACAGAGTGCAACTACAGTGGGCTGGCAATGGTGCTCAAATGCCAAATGCATGCTTGCCTAAAAGACTATTTTATGGAGAACTCACACAAGGCAAGCGCTCACGTGATGGTCCGAAGAAGAAATACAAAGACACTCAAAGTCTCTTAAGAACTTTTGAATTGTATGACATGGGAGACACTGGCACAGGACGGCCCAGCATGGCATGCTCTTATTAGAGAAGGTGCTATGTCTATAAGCAGAGCAGAATTGAAGTAGCTCAAAAGAAACTCAAGACGGGCAAATTTAGAGAATCCACCCCAAATGTTCACATGGACTATCTGAACCCAACCTGTGGTAGGGCATTCTGAACTCATTTTGGTCTGATCTGCCACAGTTGGATGCACTGTAACTTGATTCTAACACAGAGATGTCATTTTGGTTCTCTTCGAGAACAAAGGATGACAACAAAAAAATGCCGCTAATAGTTTCAGCTATTATGATACTTAGAAAAATGTAGACTTAACAACCATCTCAAGGGGAGTTCATATCCTACCTCAAATGTGATAACTTGTTAATTACTATTGAAGTTTTAATTCTGGAGCAAAGAGTTTTTAATAGATTTTACTCAGCTAGAGCTTTAACAAAATATGTAATACAACTTGTACAACTAGGGCTAGGTATACTAAATGGAAAAGTGACTTGAAATAATTCTTAGCCTACAGAAAGAACGGTAGTTAAATTTAAATGACCTAAAAGAAATTTCTTCTGACTAGACTCCCATACTTTTTCCTCCTCCTCCATACTGTGAAGCAGGCCCTAGGGGCTTCACAGGACATTACTATCTACCACAAGACTGGAACATGAGGCAGAACCTTCAACAGTTTAATCACATTTCCCTCAACTGACCTCTATCTAATAATCACAGATATTCTGCCTGGACTCATTCTTCCAGGGGTAGTATAAACACTCTGTTAGACTCTTCCTATTCGCAATAATTCTGAACTCCCAATGCCAATGCACAAACCCCATTCCCTAACCCCAATTTATTCCCATCCTCTTTAAACTTACCCCCCAGAATGCCCCACTCTAGACCTGCTCTTTCCACTAAAACTTATAGAATGCCTGGACCATAATTAAACAACTCCCTTTCATTTTAGCCTCCATCATTCTTCCTCCTATCTTCTGTTCTTCCTGAACCTGGGTCCTTCCTGATAACACTGCTTTCCTCACTACCGTTTCCAATACTTGTTGCACTTCTGCTAATCCTCATTATGAACTATGGGTGGAGGGGGTGGAATTCTCATTGCTTGCCATTACTACTTTCAGTGTCTTCCTGTACCATAATCTCTAAGCAGTCTGTACTCATTTAAGGTTAATAATTTCCAAATTTTATCATCCAAATGAGAGGAAAGGAAAAATACTTATCAGAACTTTGCTTTTCTCCCTTTAATTTCAACTTCAAGCCCATAACAGGCAGGTATCGCAAAGTAAGAGGGATGGAGTCGCATTTTTAAAAATGTTTTCTTACCTCATCTCCTGTCCTGGGAAAGGACTCAGCATAACTCTCATGGCAGTCCCAAGTTCAGATCTTCGTTTGCTGTTTGCTGCCCCTTTTCACTGTTGTGTTTTAATTCCTCTCTGTCTCCTTAGTCCTCCCCTTTCCAGCCTCCACTCCCATTGTTTATTCTGGTCTTATGGTCTAAAACTCTGAAGAAAATCTTGATCTTTTGCCCTTCTCTATATGGGGTAGGAAGAGGGTAGACACAGTACCCCAGGTATATGGAAAAGGAGGAAAGAGGCTGGTTTTAGCCCAGATATAACCTATTATGGTCTGGAAAGTTGGGATGAGGGTACTGACTTCTTTCCCAACCTCTTCACCCAGTTAATGTCACTTCCAGTATCTAAAACATCAGGGATAAGGGTCGAGTTACAATTTTAGAAGGCAGCTAGGTGGCAGAGTCCATTGAGTGCTGGGCCTGAAGTCAGGAAGCTTCAGACACTTACTAGCTGTGTGACCTTGGGCAAGTCACTTAACCCTGTTTGCCTTCATTTCCTCACCTGTAAAATAAGCTGGAGAAGGAAGTGGCAAACCACTCCAGTACCTTTGCCAAGAAAACCCCAAAAAGGGATCACTGAGTTGGATATGACTGAAAAAATATGCCAAATAGAATTGGACATGATTGAAACAACTAAACAACATCATGTAAGTTTTTAAAGTTGGTGGGAACACTAAACAAGAAGGAGAGAGTATCTAAGAAACCTCAACAGAGGTAGGCACGTACCTTTCCACTCCTACCAGGATGATCCATTGCCAATCTGGTCAACTACTATTTGGGATTAGTTTAACAAATTTGAGTGAATCCTGGAGGGCTAACAGTAGTAGAAGACTGAGCCTGAACCCTTTGTGTATCACCATCTACTACCTGCCTAAGTTGTTTTGGACAGGTTCTGATGTTAGTTACTGATTGTTTTTTTAGTCCAAAAATTGTAATTTTTTTAAAGGAAAAAAAGCCAAATCTGAGTATAAGGAAGAGTAGAGCCTGGGTCCAAGGTAATCCCTGTTCCCCCTTTTTCATATACCTCCTCCTTCACAGGAGGAACCAGTAGCACCCTTGAGCCCTTCCAAATGACATCACAGAAGCAGGAAGCAGGTTGGGGTTGGAAACAGGGTCAGATTAAGTGCCTTCTGTGGCCATGGAACCCTCAACCTTTTGAGAGAAAGCTATAGCTCCCAAGACCCCATGGATGCTCTGAGTTATAACAGGTCAAGGTGGTTCCTACCTTTTCCCTACCTATCTAAAGTAGGAGATCTAGAAAGTAGTTTAGGTAAATTCCCCACAATGACTTGCTTATCTTTCTTCCCACCAAGACTCAGTCCACTCTCTGATGGACTATGAGAGAGCCTGGACCAGCAGGGACGTTTAAGGAACTAATTCTTTCCCTTTTGAGAAAAACAGCTCAATTCCCTTTAAATGTTGGGTTAGGAGTTTCTCCTAGATCTCTCTCCCTTCTTTTTTCACTTAGTACAGGTCCTATGTATATGAATTTTGTTTCCTTTCATTCCCACAGTCCCTAACTAGGTGTACTGACTACCCTGTAGCAACTCGTATCTGAGTATGTGTAATTTTGTCCTTCCATGTATCATTCCCTTTTGCATGCCTGGCATTAACACATGTTGGGACCCCTTTGAGAAGGGAACAGATTTCACTGTCTAGTGGTTTTGAAATTTTTAATTTTGAATATGTAATCCAATTTGTACTGTTACTTTTATAAATGCTGTATACTCTCCCTTTCTCCCACAGCTGTTGGTATAAATAAACTGCAAGCTCCTGTTTAAAAAAAAAAAATAACCTAGTACAGATCCTAGTGATCATTATCTACAAATCTTCAGGACATTCACTTTTCTTCAATTAGTTCAGTACCTAACTTACAGTCTCACTCTTTAATCCAACTCCTGCACACATACTAGGGGGATTCAACATACATACTGATGCTCCTTCAAGTACCCTAACTTAATCTAAGTTTCTTATTAAGAATCTTATTCTTATTAAGTTTCTTAATCTCCTCAGTTCCCATGAGCTATTCCTCCATGCAGCAACACACTAAGATGGTCATACTATTAGTCCAGAAGTGTTCCATTTTCATCCTAAACTCCAAAATTTATCTCATCATATTAGTTGATCATTCCACTTTTCCTATATCTTACAAGCCCTAATCCTATTCTTCATCTTCATCATGACTTTCATTCATTCTACATCTCAGTTTTTCCCCAGGCATTCACCTCTATGCTGTCCACAATCCTTCTTTATTTCAGCCTCTTGATGAATCAACTCAGTTTTACATTACCTTTTACTCTTGAATTCCTTGCATTATTGTCCATCATGCCTTGCCAAACCCTAACCCCTGTATTTCTCATCTGTCTCCTTCACTTTTATTCAACTACAGCTGAATGGGGCTAGAACAAATCATGAACTGTGCTGACTGGATCCACTACAAAATTACATCACCTTTTTTAAACTGGGACTTCACTGAAGCAAGGAAATCCTTTTACACTTTTCTGATCAATTTGCTAGCCCACTCTTCATAGTGGCTATGCTGAAACTTCTTGTCTCTCCTCTTGCCTCCCATAGTATCCTCTCTCCTCACTTTCTCTGGTAAGGGCCTCCCCTCATATTTCACCAAAATAATTGAGGCCATTCGTGGAAAGCTCTTTCTCTGCTCCTCATGTCACATCACTCAGGCATCTCCCCCAGTATCATCTCCTTCACTCTGTTCTTAGATGAAAAGATGGCGCTTCTTTTTGTCAAGACTAACCCATCTACATGCACCCTTGCACATGTCCCCTCCCATCTTCTTTAACAGCTTGCGCCTCCACTCCCCCCATTTTTAATCTCTCCCCTATTTACTGGCTTTTTCTTTGCTGCCTACAAATAAACACATCTGTCTCATCCTTTAAAAATCCTCACTTGATCAGACTATTCCCAATACTTAGTGTACCATATCTCTCCTATCTTTTTAACTAAACTCCATGAAAAAGCCATATACAATAAATGCCTCCATTTCCTCTCTCTACTCTCTTTTAAATCCTCTACAATCTGTCATCCAGCCTCAAAATGCAACTGAAATTGCTCTCTCCAAAGCTACCAATGATCTCAACTGCCAAGTTTTTCTCAATTCTTAACCTTCCTGATCTCTCCACAACATTTCACCCTATTGATTACTTTCTCCTCTCAGATACTCTTTAGGTTTTCATGATACTGTTCTTTCCAGGTTATTTTTCTACCTGACAGTTGCTTCCCAATCTCCTTTGATGGATCTTAATCCAGGTCATGTCCACTAATCATGGTTACTCTTCAAGATTTTGGCCTAGGCCCTCTTCTCCTGCTATACTATCTTACTTGGTGTTCTCATCAACTTCCATCAGTTCAATCATCATCTCCATGAAGATAATTCTTAGTTTTATATATCTAGCCCTAGTCTCTCTGCTGAGTTACAGCTCCACATCACCAACTGCCATTTGGACATCTCAAATTAGTTATCTCATATATAGCTCCTACTGAACATGCCCAAAACTGAACTCATTACCAACTCTCCTCTATTTTTTCTCAAGGCTATTATAATCTTCCCAGGTTTGCAATCTCAGAGTCATTCTGGATTACTCATTCATCCCACATGCAATAATGATAATAGCAACTGTAACAGTTAGCATTTCTATAAAATTTTAAGGTTTACAAAATGATACATACATGCTCTCATTTTGTCCTCACAACATCTGATCTCACAACCATGAGACAACCATATTATCATCCTTATTTCACAAGTAAGGAAACTAACGCTCAGAGAGGTTAAGTGACTTGCCTATAATGACACGGCTAGCTAGATAGGATCACAGGAAGGATTCAAATCCTGAATTCAAGTCTAGCACTGTATCCACTACACTGTGACCATCTTTTGATAACATAAAAAGTCAAAGAAAAGGTATCAGCTTAGCCAATTACCTTTTCCTACTGAAGCTTAAATGATATAAAGCAACTGTCACAAAAAAAGATCAAAAGAGTTCAGAAACTTCCATAGCTAGGAAACTTCTCATCTCCTTAACAAACTTTACAAAGTGATAGCTAAAGGTAATAAAAGTAACAGAAGAATATAAACTCATTTGCAAAATACACAAAAAAATGATGGATTATGAGCAATCTCACCTCATAAAACAACAAAGAGTACTCTGAATAAGATAATATATTTGTAGAAAGCTTGGCCTGAGACCCAATTCAGTATAAATGCTCCAAGACCATACACAGAACAAAGTGGAAGGAGAACTAAGAAATGAAAAAAATGAAACTGGCTTGCCTAGTTACTGTTCTATAGTTTTCTGATCTCATGATTGATGAGAGTAAAACTACGACATTTATATACTTAATCTGATGTGTTCTACAGGAAGCAGAAATGGGTTTTAGGAAGATGAGTAAGGAAAGGCAGCTATATTAAACTAAATATGTATAAAAGACATTGATGTTAGAGGTAACAATTTTGAAAACCTGAAAGTATTGCTTCTCAAGATTTCAAAGCAGGGAAGATACCCCCCAAAATGGTAATAAATCACCAGTCTTATCCTTCAGCACCTCAATGTATCCATTATCTCATCAATGAAGGTAATTCTTCCAGGAGTATAGATTATAACCCTTCTAATGTCTTCTATCCTAAATAATTTTTGTCCATGTTCCCCCAATAATCCTCATCCAAGAATCTACTCAATGTCTTGGAAATCTTCTCTAGGTCTTTTAAACATTCTGTGGGTACCAGTGCAACACTAAAGTTGTCATTCTGTTACAACTTGCTCTTACTACATGACCAACCTATCTTTTTTTTCCTGCTTGGTATACTTCATACCAATTCCTGCACACAAGCCCTTGCTAATAATACATTGATTACTTATTCTCTTTGGTTTTTCAAAAACACGGTTGTTCTAGAATTTGCATCAATCATCAGTAGGATACTGGTTTTTCAAAGGTGGATCTTTAAGTCAAGGAGCAGGGATCATTTAAAGTGCTACATGCACAATTTCTTGAAGCAAACCCAGTTGACTCTCTTGCTCTTATTCAATTTCAGGCTCATTTCATTGTTTATCTGCAGTATATGTCCAATATATATACACTACTATACTAACTTAATACACTGGTGATTCAACTGCATGTCTTTGGATAATAGTCATCTTTAATTTATTTTATTGTTCCTGGGTTCACTGTTAGGCAGACCTCATGAATTTTAAAGAACTATTTTCTTCAGTGAGCTTTTGAACCTCCTTTTCCATTTGGCTAATTCTGCTTTTTAAAGCATTCTTCTCCTCACTGGCTTCTTGGACCTCTTTTGCTATTTGGGTTAGTCTATTTTTAAAGGTTTTATTTTCTTCAGCATTTTTTTAGGTCTCCTTTAGCAAGCTGTTGACTTGTTTTTCATGATTTTCTCGCATTACTCTCATTTCTCTTCCCAATTTTTCCTCCACCTCTCTTACTTGATTTTCAAAATCATTTTTGAGCTCTTCCATGGTCTGAGACCATTGTAATTTTTTTTTTGGAGGTTTTGGATGTAGAAGCCCTGACTTTTATGTCTTCCTCTGATGGTATGCTTTATTCTTCCTCATCTGAAAGGATGAAAGAACATACCCTTTCGCCAAGAAAGTAACCTTCTACAATCTTATTTTTTTTCCCTTTTTTGGGCATTTTCCCAGACAGTTACTTGACTTCTGAGTCCTTTGTCAAGAGGAAGGTATACTCTAGGGACTTCTAAGTTCTCAGTTCCTCCAAGGTGGCACAATCAAAGGAGAGTTTACTCCTCTCCTGGCCTGCGCTCTGGTCTGGGAGCAACCAGAAGCTTTTCTGCCCAGGATCCTCTCCAAAGCCTCCATCCACCAAGTCAGCACTCCTCCTCACCCCAGGACTACTACTCAGAACTGAGACCCAGACTGGCAGCTCAATTCCCCTAGGGTCTTTAGGCTGAGGGCTCCAAAAATGGACGCTGCTGCTACCACCCTGGGGCCAGGGCTTGGACTGGACCTCGCTCCCCTTCTCACCCAGGTGAAAGAGCTTTCTTACTGACCTTTGAAGTTGTCTTTGGTGTTTGTAGGTTGAGAAATCTGGGAACCACAGCTGCTACCCGTAATTCCACACCCCAAAGGCTCCTTCAGTCCTGTCCATGCTGTGCAGCACAGCCAAGGCACGGCTGCGCTCCACTCTCAGCCCAGTGTGATAGACCTTTCCTGTAAGTCTTTCAGGCTGTCTTGGGCTGGAAATCTCTTTCACTCTGTTGTTTTGTGGCTTCTGCTGCTCTAGAATTTGTTTAGAGTCATATTATGTAGGTATTTTATGGGCTATGGGGGTAGAGCTAGAACAGATCCGTCCTTCTACTCTACCATGTTCCCTCATGAATTATTTTGACTATTTTTGATATGGGTCTATAGTAGCCAGAGGCTTGATGAAATCAACTCCTCATTACACTCATATAGAGCAGCTGGAAAACTGCATCTGAAAGTAAATCCCCTTTCTACTTGCACTCCACACAGGACATCCTCCATGATAGCTGTAAATATAACATCTATCTCCTACTTGCTTTATTCGGGGTTTAATGTTGAGAATTAGAGCACTGTTAAACAAAATTATCTCCACAGCTACATCTACTAAAGAAACTTGGAAATTCCAGGAAGACAGAAAAAATGTTTAATAATTTCCCCCACAGAAACTTGCCCATAATTGAAATTTAATATATGTTTTTTTAAACAAATGACTGGATTAAAAACAAAGTAACAAAAGAAAACAATCAAAAAGTCCTCTACACAGAAAATCAGTTTGAATAGAAACTCCATCAACAGAACTCATAAAAATGATAATCTCCATCTTAGTTTTCCAGAAAAAGTTTCTTATATATTTTTCCTTTTTTAAAAGTTTCTGCAAATATCCTGTGCCTTTAATTTTTTTTTTTTTATCAACTACAAGAAGAAAAAAGCCATAGTTCATCTTTGTAGGCACTGTCATAGTTCCAAGCTCCTCTGATAACAAAGCAGATCTCAATGAGAAGTGCACCAGGAGGGTTTTGGAGTTACAGGAAATAAGGAAACATCATTCAAATTCCTGGCAACATTACATCAAAGTCTCTACCTTGTAGGTTGTACTTATTTTGTGAAATAGTCACCTAATAATAGCAAATAGTCATTATACAACCACAGCTTTGGAGCTAGAATATAAGTGATTTAGTACACCCATTCTCACCCAGACCAAGGCTTAGAGAAATCATATGACTTTTTCTAGGTCACTCATATATGTGTGTGTGTGTGTGTATGTATATACACATATATACACACACATAGATACAGACATACATATACATATATGTGTGTGTGTATATATGTATATTATATATATGAGCTGAGATCTGACCCAGGTCATCAGACTCCCAAACCAGCACCCTTTTGACTGTTTCATTCTTGTAAGATTACATAATAATGTTGATCAGGTATAGTAAACATCTTGTTAAGTTATGAGATATATACTAAGTTTAAACCTTCAATTATTATATTCGCAGTCTGTATGTTGAAAATAAAAACAGAGCCAAAATGGCAGAATACAGTGAAGCTCTTCCAAACAGACAAAGAAAATGTACCAGATGAAATCCTGATCAGGAAATCCAAGAAAAAAGATCATGGTGAGTCATTTTTCCTGCCAATGCTGGCAAAGGGAGGGAGACAGAGAGATCTGCAGAAAATGGGGACAGACAGGGTCTAGCAGAGAATCACCACACAGAGTATTTCAGCAAAAGGAGAGGTTGTGCGTAAGGAGAGGAAGATCTAACTGAAAGGGGCCAAAATTCACGTAGGGTCCAAGAACAGGTGGCAGCTTCGTTGCTCCTTACTCAGTACCAGACCACAGATCCGGGGCACACTAAGGAGGGGACCTGCACCTGGGGGTAGAACTCAAGGCTGAGGTATCACAGGCTCTAGGCTATTATACCAGGCATGGACCAAGTTCAGAAACAATTAGTAGCTGTGCCTCCCTCCTCTCCTTCCCCTCCAGAAAGAACAGGGTCTCATTTCCAACTTTTAGCTTAGTCTGAAGGCCACAAGAGGAATTACCAGGACATGATTGCCAGACCAAAGGGCAGCCTACACTCAATCAACAGAGCTGGCTGATTGCAAATGAGTTAAGCAGCAGTCTATGGAAACTTCAAAATGTGCACGTCTTATTGCTCAGATACAAAACTAGGTCAGCAACCTAAAGAACTCAGAGGCACAGGCAGGATTCAGACTTTGTCTTGGGACCTCAGACCACTCTGGCAGCACTGAAAGCTTGCCGGTCCTCAGGTTGAGCTGTCCTGAAGAGCTTGGAAAAACAAAACACTCCACAACCAGTGGCAAGACTAGCCTCAACATTCCCTTCAAAAGTGTTCAGAGCCTGGTCCTAACAAACCTGAAATCAAGAAGTAGGCTGGAAGAATGAGCAAACAAAAAAAAATCTACCATGAAAAGCTATTTTAATGACAAGCATGCTCAAGACAATAAAACCAGGAGAGAATGGCTCCAAAACATCTATAAGCAAAGGCTCAGTTGGGCACAAATTCAAGTAGAATTCCTGCAAGAGATGATCAAAGGCCTTTTTTTAAAGGTTTAAAATTATTTTTAAAGAGTAAGAATGCTGCTGTTGTTGTAATGTTGTTCAGTCATTCAGTCATTTCCTACTTTTCATGACCCCATGGACCATAGCAGTCCAGGCCCTTCTATCTTCACTATCTCTCCAAGACCGTCCAAGTCCACATTCTTTGTTTCCATGATACTATTTATATCCATCTCATTCCCTGCCATTGCCTTTTCATTATGCCTTCAATCTTTCCCAACATCAGAATCTTTTCCAATGAGTCACATCTTCTCATTTTGTGGTCAAAGTATTTAAGCTTCAGTTTCAGTATTTGACGACCTCAATTAATTTCTTTAAGTATGGACTGATTTGAACTCCTTACTATCCAAGGAACTCTCAAAAATTTGCTCCAGCACAACAATTCGAAAACATCCAATTCAGCAGCATTTAGCTTTCCTTATAATCCAAGTCTCACAACCAAGTCTCCCATTGCTACTGGAAAAGTCATAACTTAAGACTATATAGACTTTTGTTGGCAAGGTGATGTCTATTAGCATGCTGTCCATATTTACCACAGTGTTCTTTCCAAGGAGTGCCTTTTAATTTCATGGCAGTAGTTGCCTTGTGCAGTGATCTTTGAGCCCAAGAATATAGAATCTGACAGAGCTATCATTTCTTCTCCCTCTATTTGCTAGGAAGTGATGGGACCAGTTGCCTAGATCTTTTTACTTTTTTTGATGTTAAGCTTCAAGCCAGCTTTTATACTCTCCTCTTTCACTCTCATCAAGAGGCTTCTTAAGTCTTCTTCAGTTTCTGCCATCAGAGTGCTATTATCTGCATATCTGAGACTGTTGATATTTCTTTTGGAAACCTTAATTCCGGTTTTCATCCAGCCTGGCATTTCGCATGATGTACTCTGCATATAAGTTAAACAAATAAGGTGACAATATATAGCTTTGTTGTACTTCTTTTCCGATTTTAAACCAATCAGTTGTTACAGGTTCCATTCTAACTGTTTCTTCTTGGCTTGAATTCAGGTTCCTCAGGAGACAAGTAAGATCATCTGGTGCTCTCATCATTTTGAGGACTTGCCACATTTTGCTGTGATTCACAAAGTTTAAGGTTTTAGTGTAGTCAAAGAAACAGAAGTAGATGCTTTTCTGGAACTCCCTTGCTTTCTCCAGAATCCAGTGAATGTTGGCAATTTGGGCTCTAGTTCCTCTGTGTCTTCAAAAACCAGCCTGCACTTCTGATAATTTTTGGTTCACATGTTGCTGAAGCCTAAGCTTGAAAAATCTTAAGCATAACCTTGCTTAAGAAATGAGTGCAATTGTTCAGTAATTTAAACATTTTTTGGCACTACCCTTCTTTAGAATTAGGACGTAAACTGATATTTTTCAAATCAGTGATCACTGTTAAGTTTTCCAAATTTGCTGGCATATTAAACATAGAAGTTTAACAGCATCATCTTTTAATATTTTAAATAAATCAGCTGTAATTCCATCACCTCCACTAGCTTTACTGTTAGCAATGCCTCCTAAGGGTCACTTGACTTCATTCTCTAAGATATCTGGTTCTAGATCAGTAACCATACCATCCTACTTATCTGTGACATTAAGATCGTTCTTGTACAGTTTATTTCTTTGTGTTGCTCATTTAAGAAAACCTTAATCTCTCCTTGCTATTCTCTGGAATTCTGCATTCAAGTTGACCATATCTTTCCCTTTTGCATTTGTAAAGACTCATCAGAAAATTATTTTGCTTTCTTGCTCTTCTTTTTCTTTGGAATGTTTTTTGTTGCGGCCTCTTGTATAACATTGTGAATTTGGTCCACTGTTCTTCAGGCACTCTATCTACCAGATCTAATCCCTTAAATCTATTCATTACTTCCACTTCATATTCATAAAAGATGACAAGTGATTCAGTGGAGAAGGAAACAGCAAACCACTCCAGTATCTTTGCCAAGAAAACCCCATGGACAGTACTAAAATGATAAAAGAGATGAAACCAGAAGATGAGCCCCTCAGATTGGAAGGTGTCTAATACACTACTGGGGAAGAGAAGAAGACTGCTACAAGTAGCTCCAAAAAGAATGAAACAGCTGGGCTAAAGCTCAGTTGCTGATAAATCTAGTTACAAAAGGAAAGTCCGATGCCATAGGAACCTGAAAAATAAAATCTATGAACCAAGGTAAGTTGGATGTGGTCAAACAGGAAACAGATTAAACATCAACACCTTGGGTATTGGGGAAGTTAAATGAACAGGAATGAGTAAGTTTAATTCAGATGATCACTGCACATATGATTGTGGGCAAGAATCCCTTAGAAGAAATGAAGTAGCTCTCAAAGTCAATAAAAGGATGAGAAAAGCAGTACAGAGATATAATCTCAAAAACAACAGAATGATATCTGTTTGAATCCAAGGCAAATTGTTCAACATCACAGCAAAAAAAGTCTATGCTCTGACCACTGATGTCAGAGGCCAAAGTTGACCACTTCTATGAAAACCTGTAACATCTTCTAAAAATAACAACAAAAAAGACGTCATATTAATCATAGGAGATCGGAATACCTAAGTAGGAAATCAAAAGACAATTGGAATAATAGGCCTTAAATAGCCTTAAAGTAAAAAATTTTTTTTTGTTCTGTTTTTTGGAGGCAATCGGAGATAAGTGCCTTGCTCAAGTTCACACAGCTACTAAGTGTCTGAGGCTAGATTTGAACTCAAGTTCTCACCACACCACCCAGCTGCTCCCAAATGAAACAGGGTAGAGACTAAGAGTTTTGTCAAGAAAACTTACTGTTCACAACAAACACTCTTTTTCAACAACCCAAAAGGCAACTCTACACAGACATCACTAGATGCTCAATACTGAAATAAAACTGATTATATACTTTGCAGCCAAAGTGGAAAAGCTCCATACACTTAGCTAAAACAAAATCTGGAGTGGACTATAGCACAGATCATGAATTTCTTACTGCAAAATTCAGACTTAAATTGAAGAAAGCAGAAAAAAACATCAGATGATATGAGTATGAGTACAAATGTTAGGGGAAAAACACTGCCAAAGAAGTGAGAGTGATGGAAGAAAGAACTGGAAGGGGAGTTAGCTTGGCACAAAGGTACAAAATCTTCCTCAAGAAAAATGAAATTCCCTGAAAATCAGAATGGATCGCAGAGAACCCAATGACTCCATGAAAAAAAGACAGAAGAAAATTTAAGGTAGGGCAAATACAACTGACCATGAAAACAGACTGAAAAGATATAATTTAAGAATCATTGAAATACCTGAATATAAGTGAGTCAATAAATATTTACTAAGTGCCTACCATATGCCTGGTACTGCACTACGTGCTAGATATACAAATAAAAACAAATCTAGCCCCTGTCCTCAAGGTACGTACAACCTAATGGGAAAGACAACAGACAAAAAGAAGTTGAAAAGTTCGGTAGAAGTGCTTAATCAAGTGGAGATGTAGGTACGGATGAGATGTGTAGAGACAGACTCAATCTTGTAGGATAAATTTCCCAGTGATGAGCTTTCTGGGGAAAGAAGGCATGATGGAAAAGTTCAAAGAAGTACAAAAGCAGTGTAGCTGGGAATTCATTACCCTGAACAAAAAACAGGCCCAGACATCAAATTTCAAGAAATCATAAAAGAAAACTGCCTCAGAACCAGAAGGCAAAGTGGAAACAGAAAGAATCTGCTGATTACCTTCTGAAAGAAACCCCAAAATAAAAATTCCCAGGAGCTTTGTAGCCAAAATCCTGAGCTTCCAGATAGAAGAAAAAATATTGAAAGCAGATAGAAATAATTTAAGCACCAAGGATCCTCAGTTCAGACAACACAGGATTTAGCAGTTTCCACCATATAGGAGCAGAGAGCTTTGAAAAAGATACTTAAGAAGGCAAAAGATAAAGGCCAATGACAGCAAACCAAGAATAGTTTACCAACTAAAACTGAGAAAAATCCTACAGGGGAAAAAAATTGACCTTTAAAATGAAATAGATAAAAAGAACCAGAGTAGTAGAAACTCAGAAGAACAAATTCAGAAAATATTAAAAGAAACATAAAAAGATAAACATAAGCAAACAATCACATGGAATAAAATAAGAATAAACTGCTTATGTTCTAATATGGAGAGATGATATGAGTCGTCTCTGAACCTTAATCATCATCAGGGTTCACAATGAGTGTAATGATAAGATGGAAGGCTTAGAGAGGTAAGTGCTATCATCTCATTTTACAAATGATGAAACTGAGGCAGAAAAAAGTTTAAATGATTGGCTTAGTTGGTTAGAAAGTAGCTGAGATCCCATTTAAACTCAAGTTTTCCTGACTCTAAGTCTACTGGCCTATGAAAAAGGAGAAGGGGGAATAAGAATGAGGTTAGATTGAGGGATAAGTACTAAACAAAACAAATTTTTTTTTCTTTCTTTCTCGGGTGAATGGAAGAAAGAGGGAGAGAAGGTAGATTTTCGCTAATTGAAAAAAAATTTTAATTAAAAATACTTAACCTGTACAGTCAATGTTAGGGCCAGCTATGATAATAAGCTAGACTTCATGAATGATTAAATTGTATTCTCGCTATACTGGAAGGTGCAGCTTGAATAAAATAGAGATATCTTTTGGACTACCATATTCTGACAAATATTTGCATACTGCATTGAAAAAGAAAACATGCTAGATTTGGGATTAGAAGACCTGAGTTCAAATCCTGATTGTGCCACTTACTACCTGTGTGATGTGTGACAAATCATTTAACATCTCTCTATCTCAGTTCCTTCATATGCAAAATGAAGATAATTATGTAATTATTAAGAGGTAATTTTAAAAAATTTAAAACAAGCATTGGTGTTTTTAGCACCCAAAGTCATAAAAAAAAATTCTAAGAGGAAGAAAAAGTCAAATCAATAGTTGCATGACCTATGAAAATTCAATTTGAAAAAAAATTTGAAGTTCTCCTTAGATCAAAAAACCCAAACAATTAATTATAAATCAACTCTCATTCATTTCTTGCAGTGTTTGTGTCCTATTTGATTACAAACCTGTCTTGTCCACAAAGTTCAATAGTGTAAAAACTAAATAATGATAAAAGAAATATAAATCAAAACAATTCAATTTTAACCTCATACCCCAAAAACTGGCAAGGAGGACTGGAAATCATCAATAGCATGTGAAGAGGAAGGTTGTGGAAAGACAAGCACAGCAATGGATTAGTTCAATTACTGTAGATAGTAATTTGGAATTTTGAAAAGAAAATGACTAAAAGGTCCAAATCATCTGATACAGAAATTCCACTCCTAGGAATATATATATATTTTATTTTACCTAGCATTTATACAGCACTTTTAAGTTTTGCAAACTTTACAAATACAATATTACCTCATTTGATCCTTACTACTTGGGAGGTAGGTGCTATCACTTCCATTTTACAGAGGAGCAAACTAAAGCAGACAGAGGCAGTGATTTGTCCAAGGTCACACACCCCTTATGTGCCTGAGGCTAGATTAATTTAGGCCTCTTCCGATGCTAGGTCTAGGTCTCTTTTCTATCTGGCCAACTAGCTACATATTCTTCAAGGAAACCAAAGATTAAAAAACAGTCCTACACCCATCAAAATATTTATAGCAGAACTTTTCATAGTAGCAAAAACTTGGAAACAAAGTAGACATTCACTAATTGGAAGTAGCTAAAGAAAATGTGGTGCAGAAAAACAATATACACAATAACATAATTAGGACAACAAAACATGGAAACTGAATGCTAAGTAATTATAAACCATAATACAAAAATAAAATTTGCATTGATGAAGAAATGTGAGAATGCATCTTCCTGCCATTTTTGCGGGGGGTGTGTGTGTGAGGGGTTACGAATGTCAAAAATTTCAAGTTAGACTTTTTTTTGCAATATTGGCTAGTTTTGCTGAATTTTTCGGGGTTTTTTCTTTTTCTTTGTTATTATTTGTATAAAAGGTGGCTGAGGGGGGAGGGAGGATATTGTAAAAGGCAGGTCCTGTAAAAATAAATAATTTTTAAAAAAAAATCATTATTGTGCAGAGTAAAAACAAGACAAAAAATGTAGATGTAAAGGAGGCTAGAAAAAAGGAAGCATCGGTACAGAAGCTATGGATACCCAACTGTTACAGTCTTTCTCCACCAGTCTTTGCTTCCACCACTATGTATCATGGGACTGCATCAAAATCTCCACTAGTTACTTCCAGCTGGATCACTAGATGCACAAGGCTCAAGACCTGCCCATATCCTAGCATTTATTTACTAGCTATGTCACCATAACCTCAGCTTCTTCATATGTAAAATGAAAGTTATATTATAGAGCCTTTAAAGCTTTTCACTGTTATAGTAATATCAAGAGGCAGGCAATGAGGTGACAGACTGAACCAAAAACTGTATCTTAAAATGGGCTTCACTGACGCAGGACCTCAAAACTGGTGCTCCTTTGGTAACGTTACTTCTTTTTTTTCCTTTTGGTAAATAGTATTTTATTTTTTCCCAATCACAAGTAAAGATAATTTTCAACATGCATTTTTATAAGATTTTGAGTTCAAATCTTTTCTCCTTTCCTTTCTCTCCTCCTCAAGACGGCAGGCAATCTGATACATGTTATATATGTACAATCATGAAAACGTATTTCCACATTAGTCATGTTGTGAAAGATGAAACAAAAGGGAAAAGCCACCAAAATAAAAGTAAAAATAATATGCTTTGATCTGCATTCAGACTTCACAGTTCTTTATCGGGATGTAGATAGCATTTTCTGTCATGAGTCTTTTGGAATTGTCTTGGACCACTAATATTTCTGAGAGGAACTAAATCAATCATACTTGATCATCGCACAGTGTTACTGTTACTGTGTACAATGGGCAACATTTAATTCTATGAAGCTTTTCAGGATGTGTGAATAAACACACTAAAGAGTACAGAAAATGGGCGCAAGAAATACCCAACTCTAAGACTCTACGAATCAACATCTCTGAGCCTGTCTCCTTCTTTGTAAAATGCTGCTAATGATATCTTCCTTATAGGGTCGCTATCAAATCAGATAACCAACGTTTATTGGGAGAATGAAATGAGAACTACGGCAGTTGCTTGAAGGATGTGTTTCGTTTTTTTCTTGTATCCTTAGCTCAGTGCCTGGCACCCGATTGACAACGTACACAAAGTGCTTGGTAAACTTTAAAACGCTATGTAAATGTCAATTATTACTAAGGACACCTATACATTCCCTCTCACTCCATCCCTCCCTCTGCGCATCTTTCCTAACCACAACCCCGGGACAATGGTCAGGTCCAATCTCTGGGCTGAAGCCTAGGCTGGCGGGCTCCCCAAGTCCTCCCCCTGAGCTGTCGCGGGGGCCAGTCGCCAGACTGGGTTTGGGTGGGTCTGGATCTCGTCCCCCGTCCCTGCCCAGCCCCCCTTGCAGCCACGGCGCCGGGCCAGGCTCGATCGAGGGCTCGGAGTAGGCCGAAACCCATGCACCTCGGGCGCCTGCCACCTCAGGGCCCTCTGGAGGGTCGCCAATGCCTCACCTTCAGCGTCTGCGGAGGAAACGAAGGTAAAGTCCCCGTTTGTAGGTGAATACAGCTGGGGCGGACCCGGCGGCGGCTGCATCTCCCCGCCCCGCGGAGGTAGCGACCGCGGCGGCGGCGGTGGCTGGGCCCAGGCTTCGAGGCGCAGGCGGCGGCGCCGACCTCAGACGCTTAAGCTCGTCCGGGCCCTCCGCGCAAACGGCGGCGGCTTCTGGACCCTCGAGCTGCGGCCGAGGAGGGCGGGGAAAGCTGGCAGGACGATGACAACGGGCTCGAGAAGAGCGGGGCCCAAAACCCGACCTGGGTCCAGCCACTGGCGAGCACCCAAGCCCCGCGACGCCGGCGTCCAGACAGGCCCATAACACTGACAGGCGTCCTGCCATTGGCTGTTTGTAATGCGGCCGCCGATTGGCTGCCTCGAGGGTGATGCCGATTGGCTGTTCTGATTGTTGCTTCAGGAAGTTCTCCCCAGGGCTAGGCGAGGAAGTTTACTTGTGATTGGTGGAGACTCCGGGCAGCCCACTTTGCCCCTCCCCGCTTTTCTGTCCCTTTTTCCTTCCTTTGTTACTCTGGTGCGTTCTTTCCATGGAACAGTTACTTTTCCTTCGTTCTCTTCTCTTCCCCAAGCTCAATCCAACTTCATTCTGTCCTCTTCAGCCTGGGATCACCACTGGGATCCTGTGGGAGCCTGGATCTTCTTAGAAGTGACAGTGTGTTACAGAAGGAATCAACTTAGAAAGCCTTGTTTTACCCTTCAACCAATCAGCATGCGTTTCTTAATCGCCTACGGCGTTATTATTAGTTACTTTGTAGTTTTTCGTTATTAAGTTACCTCGAGTTATTAGTTACTTTGTAGTCACTAGTCCAGGCTCTGGAGATAAAAAGACAAAAACAAAAAAACTGCTCTCACCGAGTTCTCTACACGTGAAACTCATGTCCCCAAAAAGTTAATTTACATTACATTACATAGAATACTAGAATCTAGTCAACAAACATTATTAAATGCCTATTATGTGCTGTATCGAACAGGGGGATTTTAAAAAAAGGCAAAAAGTCTCTTCGCTGAATTTACAATCTGATAGAAGAGGCAAAATCCAAACGACAATGTATAAGAAAGATACATACAGGACATATTGGTGGAAATCTCAGAAGAAAGGCGCTAGCATTAAGAGAGCACATGAAAGGCTTCTTTCAGGAGGAAGGATTTTAGCTGAAATGTGAAGGCAGCTTGGAGGTGGAATGAATAAGGAATTTCAGGTATGAGGACATCCAGTGAAAAACTTCAGAGCAGGGAGATGGAGTGCCTTCAGTGAGGCATGGCAAGGAAGCTGTGTCTTAGAGCATATATTACATTAATTTACATAGGATCTTAGAGCTGGAAAGAAGTCCAGGGGCCATATAGTCCTACCCTCTCATTTTACAGAGATGGAAGCACTGGTTCGAAGAGGGTAATTCACTGGCCCAAGATCAAACAAGGAGATCACAAAATGGAATTTGAATGGCAGAGCTATTATCCTTCCCAGTGAACCCTATTGCTTTCTCAAGAAACTTGACTTTTCCTAATTATTGGAACTATAAGGAATAGGTTTAAAATGAACTTAAAATTTTTAACATAAAATTAAGCGTTTTGGGGGGTGCCTTCTACAAAGTGTAGTTAGTGGATAGGGTGGATAGGGTACTCCAGGAGGGCTAGTATTTTTGGTTTAGGGCTGCAAATTCTTTTCAGGGCTGCTCATCACCTTTGATGACCACCTACCAACCAGCTCTCACCTGTGGCTCCAAATGAAGTTGAAGCATGCACACTGGCCACACTCCCATGAAACCATCTTAGCAGAGGGCCCTAAACCAAGTTGAGATGGGTGAGTTGGAAGGGTGTCTACCCCAAGCATGTGAAGACTTCCTTGACAGAATAGGTAGGTGGGAGCATTTTTGTTTCAGTGGGCTATAAAGGTGGTAGTAGCAGACATTGTGGAGCACTTAGAGCTTCTACAGACACCTAAGAGGCCAAGGTCATCCACTGCATCCAGAGCCATTGCCAGTCATCTTGACTTTTCACTTGCCACTGAACTCTGATGACTCTGGAAGAGAAAATGAAGCCGACAAGTTCCCTTAACTGTGCCTCACTTAAATTTTTTCAGGAGTCAAAAGGCATTACAAATACTAATTTACTATTTCATTATTTTACTATTCAATTATTTTATTATTTATTACTTTATGACATTACGCTATTTTACATACCTCAAAGTCCTATGGTAATGGTTAATTATGAAGCAAAAGGTGCAGATACTCTTAGAGTTATAGTCACAACCCTGCACACACTCAGGGCAGGCCATAGAGTCATCTTACTGGGCTGAAGCAGCAATGTAATTTGACAGCCCCCTAGGTGTCTGAGCAACCTCTTTATGGACCATACTACTCACCTTCTGGTGTGAGGAAGGGCTAGAAATTGTCTGGTTCACCTAACCTTGGCCTGCTTACTGAGGCAGGTGGGGTACTCACTCTGTGGCCAAAGCACAAAAACATATACAAAAACTTTTTGCACAAATGATTCCACTCATCATTGATACATGGAATGTGGCACACTTAGAGATAACAAGAAAACCAGTAGACCTGAAAGACACACAGTCCTTCTTGCTAGAGAATTCAACACATAGCAGCCCTGAGTGAAACAAGGCTGGTAAATGAAGGCCAGCTTACTGAGACTGAGCTACATTTTTTCTGGAGAGGGCACAGTGATGGGGAGCATTGTGAAGCTGGTATAGATTTTATAATCAAATCTAGTTTAGTCAAAGTGCCTCCCCAAAGGAGTGAATGACAGGTTTATGACAGTATGATTGCCACTTACAAGAAGGTGCTATGCCACCATTATCGATGCATATGCTTCCACTATGATGAACCCTGATAAGGTTAGAAAAATTTTATGAAAACCTGTAGATTTTCATCATCAATGTGCTAAAAGAGGATAAGACTGTAATTCCAGATGACTTTATCAGACATAGCAGGGAGTCCTTGGGAGAACAGAGTCAGAAATAACAACAGCAATGGTCATTTAGTATTGAAGACTTGTGCACCTCATGACCTTCTCCTTGCCAACACTGTTTTCCTTTTGCCTAAAAGTAATAAAACTTCATGGATGCACCCTTGCAGTAAACATTGGTATTTAATAGACTATATCATTGTAATGAGAAGAGACAGACAGGATGTGAGAGTGACAAAGGCAATGTGTGGTGCAGAGTGCAGGACCAATCATAGACTTATCCTCTCCAAGCTAAACATTCATATTCAGCAAAAACAGTGGCCCCAAGGCATGGTAACTATCAGAAGACTCAGCATCAACAGATTAGAACACTTCTTCATGTTACTGACTTTGGAAAAAAGCTGAGCTAAACACACTTGGTAACAGTGGAACAGAAAAGAAGAGGGCAGCTTTCAGAGATTTGGTATACAGCATTGCATTTACTCATTTGAGTTAGAACACTTGTGAACATCAGGATTGGTGTGATTAAAATGATAGGGAAATTCAGAAGCTGATAAATGAAAAATAAGAACTGCACAGGGTCTGCTAGCAGAATAATTCATCCAGATCTAAAAAGGCAACATTTAACTCTATCGATGTAAAGTGAAGATAAAACTTAGAGAGATACAGGATTCTTGGATCAGTAACAAAGCAGATGAAATTCAGTTTTATGCTGATAGCAACAACCCAAAGTGTTTTATACAATGTTCTGAAGGTTATTTATGGGTCAAAGACTTTTGGCGTACCTCAGTTGGTTGATGGAGCCACACTGATTAGTGATAAGGATATGATCCTGGAAAGATGGGCTGAACACTTCCATAGTATTCTCAACAGACCATCATTAATCAATACTGAAGCTACTGACCATTTACCTCAAGTTGAAGTCAGTCCCTCTAGATGAACTTACAACTGAAGAAGAGATTTTAAATGCCATTAGGTTCTTCTGGTGTGGCAAAGTAGCCGGTACTGATCCCATTCCTGCAAAGATCTACGAGGGAGGGATCCACTATTCATAGAAAAGCTTAAAGAAATTGTCTGGGTTATATAGTAAGAGGAGGTCATCCCTCAGGAGATCAAGAATGCCTCCATTTTCCATCTATCTATATCCATGTCTTTATAAAAGGAAATAGAATAGGTTGACCTGTGGGGAGGATGTCTCTCTCTTACTCATTGCCAGCAAGATTCTTGTCAGAATTTTCCTTATTAGGCTGATCCTTCACCTGGAAACTTTTCAGCTACCAGAGAGCCAATGTTGCTTCAGAAAGGCTCGAGGAATGGTTACCATGGTATTTGCTGCCTGACAACTTCAGGAAAAATGCCAAGAGTAGAACAAAGGTCTGTACATGATGTTGTAGATCTGACCAAGGCCTTTGATACTTTCAGTCATAAGGACATATGGAAGATTGTAGCAAAATTTGATTCACCAGAGAAGTTCATCAGTACTGCATACCAATTTCATGATGGCATGCTTGCATGGGTTCTGGTTAATGGACAATACTCTCATGTTTTCCCAGTCATCAGTGGAATGGAGCAAAGTTATGTGCTTGCTCCCAAGCCTTTTAGCATAATGTTTTCAGCAATGTTATCAGATGCCTTTAACAAAGACAAAAAACAGCCTTAAGATCATCTGCCACACGGATGGTAAGTTATTTAACTTGAAATAGCTATAAGCCAAGACTAAAGTGAAGGGAGAGTTTGTGTGTGACATTTTGTTCACAGAAGATTGTGCACTCAATGCAACCTCTGAGTCCAAGAACCAACAAAGTATGGATCAATTCTGTGCTACTTGTGCTAATTTTGACCTGATAACACCAAGAATATAGATTTTCTACCAGTTAGCACAACACCATCCATCCATGGAAATATCAAGTACAGCAAATGGAGGAATTTTGAATATAAATTCACTTATACATAAGTTCACTTACCTTGGCAGTATATTTCCCAGAGATAGACAAGTAGATGATAAGGCTAACACACATTGTCAGAGTTAATTCAGCATTTGGGCTATACTGAAAGTATGTGTGGGAGAGAAGAGGTATTAGGCTACCTACAAAACTGAAGATCTACAGAGCCATTCATTGCGCTGACCTCACTGTATGCCTGTAAAACCTGGATTGTCTTCCAGTGCCATGCCAGGAAACTGAATTGCTTCTCTTTGAATTATCTAGGGAAAATTCTGAAGACTACCTGGCAAAATAAGGTATCAGACACTGAGGTTTTCTCCTGAACTGAACTGCCAAGAATTTAAACTCTGCTATAGACAGTGCAACACCCATGGACTGGCCATGTTGTTCAATCGCCAAACATATGCTGGCCTAAAAGACTATTTTACAGAGAACTCACATGGAGATCAGAAGAAGCACTACAAGGATATTTTCCAGGTCTCTCTGAAGAACTTAGGTATCTATTGTGAGACATGGGAGACACTAGCACAGGACTGTCCAGCATCACATGCCTATATCAAAGAAGGAACTATGATTTATGAGCAAAGCAGAATATTAGTAGCTCAAAGACATATGAAATAAACAAATTTAGAGACATCTCTAACCCAGATGTTCAGACAAACTATTTGTGCCCAAGCTGTGGCAGAGCCTTCTGAGCTCTGGGTGTCTTTTAACTTAGTGGTGAAATGGATAGCGTTCTTGACCTGAAGTCAGTAAGACTCATCTTCCTGAGTTCAAATCTGACCTCAGACCTTTACTAGCGAAAGGACTTCCAGGAGCTATGTCACCCTCCTCCAACCCCCTTTATGACAGGTGTTCTCTAAACTTAAGCTCCTTTATGAGAGAGTATTCACCACTACCACCCTCAGTTTGGGGGAGAATATTTACTAGTTGTACTTACTATACCACCTTAGGAAATATCTGTTTCTAAAACCTTATTAGGCATGATTAACTAATTGATACCAATTGATAATAAGGATAATGACTAACACTTATATAGCACTTACTATGTGCCAAGCACTGTGCTAAACACTTTACAGTTATTCTCATGACAACCCTGAGAGCTGGGTGCTATTATTATAATATCCATTTTACAAGTGAAGAAACTGAGGTAATCAGAAGTTAAGTGACCTGCCCAAGGTCACTTAGCTGGTAGGTGTCTGAGGCTGGATTTGAATCCAGGTCTGATACTCTATTAACTGTGCCACTCAGGGAAACCCACTTGTGGGATACTCATGAATTATAATACTAGAAAAATTCAATTCAATCCTGAGAGGAGAAATCTGCTAGTCTGCTATGAGTTGGGAGAGTGAGCTCCAGAGCGTGTGATAGTAATGCCTTTTGTCTTTAAATTGTAGGGATTTTCCAATCCTTTTCACATATCATGAATTATCCCTTGTTGTAAAGAAATACAAGACAAAACATCCTATGGTAGAGACCATATCAGATGTCAATGATGATGTGACAGTCTTATTTGTTTCCCTCCTCTCTGCTACAAGGGAGGAGGTATGTTTTATTTTCTCCACCCAGTCTTCAATGGTTATTTTGTTACAGTTCAATTTCCTTTTAGTTGTCTGTTCATTTATATTACTGTAGTCACTATGTACATTGTTTTAATAAAATAATCAATTTAAAAATTAACTTTTGAATCTAAAGTCTAGTTATTCTTTAAGACACCTAAAATTGTTTCTACCTCCTCCAATAAAGATTTCACACTTTATTCTTCCTTTTATGAATTCCTATAGGATTTATGATTTATATGTCATTTAGCAAATAGCTATATTATTTAAATATTTAGATTAGTATAAAAAACATTGAAATGTTTAAATAGTCTTTCTTCCAAAATAGATCAAAACATGTTGACAAGGATCTGTATTTTAGATTTAAATTCTAACATAGTTTCTTATGTTGATAGCCTAAAAATCCAGGTCAATTTAGAAGTTATATTCTAAGCAGCTACTAAGTACAAAGCCCACTTTTAGGTGATGAATATACAAAGATGAAAAACAAAAATAATGCAATCCTTAACTTCATGGTAGTTATACTCTAATAGATAAGGATGGGGGGGAAAGAACATGTAAAGAAATAAGTGGAATACAAGGTAGAATCTGATAAGGGCAAAGGACAAATCCAGTAAAGTACTGTAAAAATTGTGAAAGAAGAGGGCTAGAAGTTATCACTCCACATTGTAAGAAGTGCCTAACAAACATGCTTAGAGATTTATGAAAGACTATGAAAAATTAAGAAGAAATGAGAGGGAGACCCAGAATTTTCTTTAAGAAAATAAAGGAAAAGACACAAGAAATTTTTGGTGAAGAGGATAGAGAGACAGAAAAGAGTCTTTCCTAAAGTTTTAAGCAGAGAATAAAAGCAAAACTCTTTGTCTAATGAAGTACAGCCAATACTGAGAGGAGTAAGGTTTAGAAATTATTTTTGACTTCTTACTTGAATTACAGAAAAAGAGGAAATAGGGAAAGGGGAAAGTAACTATACACCAAAATAAAGCTAAATGCTTCCATCTATGATTCAAGTCAATTACTGATAAAATTATGGAAATCAATGAAGGCGTATATCATGCCAATTATTTGTTCTAATTTTTAAAGAACTAGTTTCTTCAGTGAGCTTTTGAACCTCCTTTTCCATTTGGCTAATTCTGCTTTTTAAAGCATTCTTCTCCTCATTGGCTTTTTGAATCTCTTTTGCCAATTGAGTTAGCCTTTTTTTTTCTTCTTTTAAATTTATTTATTTAACTTTTAACATTCATTTTCACAAAATTTTGAGTTCCAAATTTTCTCCCCATTTGTCCCCTCCCCCCACCCCAAAACACCGAGTCTTCTAATTGCCCCTATCACTAATCTGCCCTCTCTTCTATCATCCCTCCCTTCCCTTGTCCCCATCTTCTCTTTTGTCCTGTAGGGCCAGATAACTTTCTATACCCCATTACCTGTATTTCTTATTTCCTAGTAGCAAGAACAGTACTCAACAGTTGTTCCTAAAACTTTGAGTTCCAACTTCTCTTCATCCCTCCCTCCCCACCCTTTCCCTTTGGCCAGCAAGCAATTCAATATAGGCCATATCTGTGTAGTTTTGCAAATGATTTCCATAATAGTCATGTTTTGTAAGACTAACTATATTTCCCTCCATCCTATCCTGCCCCCCATTGCTTCTGTTCTCTCTTTTGATCCTGTCCCTCCCCAAGAGTGTTGACTTCAAATTGCTCCCTCCTCCCATTGCCCTCCCTTCCATCATCCCCCCCACCCTGCTTATCCCCTTCTCCCCCACTTTCCTACATTGTAAAATAGGTTTTCATACCAAAATGAGAGTGAAGAATTATTCCTTCCTTTAGTCGAATGTGATGAGAGTAAACTTCATGTTTTTCTCTCACCTCCCCCCTTTTTCCCTCCACTAAAAGGTCTTTTGCTTGCCTCTTTTATGAGAGATAATTTGCCCCATTCCATTTTTCCCTTACTCCTCCCAATATATTTCTCTCTCACCCCTTGATTTCATTTTTTTAAAGATATGATCCCATCCTATTCAATTCACCCTGTGCTCTCGGTCTGTGTGTGTGTGTGTGTGTGTGTGTAGGTGTATGTAATCCCACCAACTACCCAGATACTGAAAACTTTCAAGAGTTACAAATATTTTCTTTCTATGTAGGAATGTAAACAGTTCAACTTTAGTAAGTCCCTTATGATTACTCTTTGCTGTTTACCTTTTCATGCTTCTCTTCATTCTTGTGTTTGAAAGTCAAATTTTCTTTTCAGTTCTGGTCTTTTCATTAAGGATGCTTGAAAGTCCTCTATATCATTGAATGACCATTTTTTTCCTTGAAGTATTATACTCAGTTTTGCTGGGTAAGTGATTCTTGGTTTTAGTCCTAGTTCCTTTGACCTCTGGAATATAATATTCCACACCCTTTGATCCCTTAATGTAGAAGCTGCTAGATCTTGTGTTATCCTGATTGTATTTCCACAATACTTGAATTGTTTCTTTCTAGCTGCTTGCAATATTTTCTCCTTGACCTGGGAACTCTGGAATTTGGCCACAATGTTCCTAGGAGTTTCTCTTTTTGGATCTCTTTCAGGAGGTGATTGGTGGATTCCTTGAATACTTATTTTGCCCTCTGGTTCTAGAATCTCAGGGCAGTTTTCCTTGATAATTTCATGAAAGATGATGTCTAGGCTCTTTTTTTGATCATGGCTTTCAGGTAGTCCCATAATTTTTAAATTGTCTCTCCTGGATCTATTTTCCAGGTCAGTTGTTTTTCCCATGAGATATTTCACATTATCTTCCATTTTTTCATTCTTTTGGTTTTGTTTTGTGATTTCTTGGTTTCTCATAAAGTCATTAGCCTCCATCTGTTCCATTCTAATTTTTAAAGAACCATTTTCTCAGTGAGCTTTTGGACCTCCTTTTCCATTTGGCTAATTCTGCTTTTGAAAGCATTCTTCTCCTCATTGGCTTTTTGAACCTCTTTTGCCAATTGACTTAGCCTATTTTTCAAGGGGTTATTTTCTTCAGCATTTTTTTGGGTCTCCTTTAGCAAGGTGTTGACCCACTTTTCATGCTTTTCTTGCATCTCTCTCATTTCTCTTCCCAGTTTTTCCACCAGCTCTCTTGATTTTCAAAATCCTTTTTGAGCTCTTCCATGGCCTGAGCCCACTGAATATTTATTTTGGATGTTTGGGATACAGAAGCCTTGAGTTTTGTGTCTTTTCCTGATGGTAAGCATTGTTCTTCCTCATCTGAAAGGATGGGAGGAGATATCTGTTCACCAAGAAAGTAACCTTCTATAGTCTTATTTTTTGGGCATTTTCCCAACCAGTTACTTGACTTTTGGGTCCTTTGTGAAGAGTAGAGTATACTCTGGGAATCTGTAAGATCTCAGTTCCTCCAAGGTGGCACAATCAAGCGTGTACACTGGTCTGGGAGTTTTGTGTCCAGAATCTTAGCAGTTTCCTCTCCACAGCCACCTGACCTCCAGTTCCGTCAGCTCCCTCAGGGCCAATACACAGGCCTGTGGTAATATTCAGCTCCTCAGTGCCCCCAGGGGTTTTTACGATCCAGCAATGGATGCCAGCCACTGTAGGGGCTTCAGGGACTGCTGCTGCCTGCCCAATGTGGCCTCTGTGGCTGGTGCCCAAGGCCAGAGCTATGGGAAGGCCCTTCTCCCTTCCCGGCCAGCTGAGAAAATCCCGTCACTGACCTTTGGCACCTGTGGGTTGAGGGATCTGGGAACTGGGGATTCTGGGACTGGAGATTCCACCCTGAGGGCTATTTGGGAGCCTTGCCATGTGGCCAAGGCTGGACTGGGTTCTGCTGTCCAGTGCAACAGACATTTCCCATAGGCCTTTCAAGTCACCCTGGGCTGGAAATCTCCTCCACTCTGTTGTTCTCCACTTCTGCTGCTTCAAAATTTGTTGAGAGTCCCTCTCTACAGGTATTTTATGGGCTGTGTGGGTAGAGCCTGCGTTTGTGTGTCTTTCTACTCTGCCATCTTGGCTCCATCCCATACCAATTATTTGAATAAATTCTGATCATCAAGGTGAAGAGTCTTCAATAAAAGTTCTACTCTGACACTCCACTGTGGCATGGATGATACTCTGGGTTCCTAAAGGATATGAATGGAATAGAAGCTCTAGTAGGTCCTACCACTCAATCAGTAAGCATTTATTAAATTCCATTTATGAGCCAGATGCATGCTATGTACTAGACTACGTGCTAGCTACTGAGGATATCAAGACAAAAAATATAACAATCTCTGAGCTCCAGAAGCTTTTATTTCTTCAGGGAAAATAATGTATACATAAGTATACTTATGGGCTCCTTCCTAACTTAAGTTCACATGTTGGATGCTTAGGGGTTGATTACCTGAGGTTTAAGCCACTCTGTGAGTCTAAGCTCCTCAGATATTAACTCATGAGTCACCACTGCTGTATTTATTGTTTATAGCCAGTCAGTTGACACAATTAGATCAAAGCAAAAGAATTTAAGAAAATGATATAGCTTGAGCAATAGAAAAATTATCTCCACAAAATTATCTCTCCCACAATCACCTAGTACCTGTGGGAAGCATGCACATACACAAAGAATATACTGGTAGAGAAATACATACTTATAGGACACATGTAGCCAAGGCCATAATGTCTTCTCTCTTCTTATAGTGTCCTCCCGCTGGCTTCCCAATGAATATAGCATCTTTGCTAGGCACATTATTCATCTAGACTCCCTTGACCTGCTCCTCTATGCAGTTCTCTTCCTGACTTCCAGGGCTACTCTCTCATAAAGCATTTCTTAAAACCTTATTGTCTTTGTTACCTGCCCCTTACATCTGTAATTTCATCAAGTTGGCTAAGGGAAATCAATTGATCAGGGGTGCCCTGTGATTCCTCTCAACTATATAAGTAAATAATAATATGTAATCATGTAGTTTATCATAGTAATATTAATGTATTTGCATAATATTTTGTTTACTCATGTAGTTCTGAGATTGGGGGATACTTGACCAATTGATTTCCCCCAGTTTACTTAGTGAAAAGTAAATACAAGTAAATGAGCAATTAGAGAAACACTGGCAGCTGGAAGAGTAGAAAAATGCCTCATTTAGAAAAGGTAGCTGAACTTTGAAGGAAGCTAGGGATTCTAAGAAGATTGCTGTTTGTTCTTCATTCTTGAAGAGGATCATGACATCAGAAAGGTCATGCCATGACTTGCAAGTGAATTGGATTTAAGAGGAGAAAGGGCTGTGCAAAGACACAAGCCTCACTCTCTCCTCTAAAGCCATCTGGGTCCAGAGACAAGATGCAGATAAAGATGACTGGAGATGGCCCTGGATGCAGTGGGAAGTATATACAAATGAATCAAAAGACATTTATTAACTACTTATTACTATAAGTGCCATTTATATAGAGAAGGATCTTACATTCTAATCTCAATTAGATCCCTCAAGCATCTTACATTCTAGTAGGAAGAAAGTTTACATGTGTATACCTCATGGTTGCCAAGGAAGGATATTTTGATAAGGGAAATCATGTGGAATAGTACAATATGATTCAAGAAGCAAGTATATTCCAGACATAGAGAATAGTATGTGTGAAGGCAAAGAGGTAGGAGATGGAAATGGAATGGACCACAGAGAGATCGGAGAGAATAGTGTAGAATAAGTCTGAAAAGAAAATCTAGACAGTACTTAGGCTTTTACTTTCCTCTTACTAATTTCTTAGCCCTTTCTTTAATTCTTGAGATAATTCCCTCTCTCATATGAATGAACGAATGAAAAAGCATTTATTAATTGCATTTTCTGTGTCAGGGCCCTTACTAAGCACAAAAGATACAAATACATCCAATCAAGATCTTCAAAGACCTTAAATTCTAATGGGAGAGGATAAAACATAAATGGGAATTAGAAAGCAGGGGTGAAGGGTAGTATAGTGGCACATATTGTCATGGTCTGGAAATGATGGAAACCTAAGTTTGGATGTGCTGTGGAAGTCTAATTCTGGCAAGGTAAGGCAAAAGCTCACCTATCAGGACCCAGAACCCCAGTGGCAGTCTAAAGTTCCAGTAGGAGGAACAGAAGGAAAGGGAATAAGATAGACAGAGTGCAGAAATGACCTGGACTCCCAAACTGTCCACCAGGTGTCAGGTCCTCTGTGGCCCACCATTCACTTAAAATGATAGCACATGAGCCCCCATTGTTGGGCTTGCTTTTTCTGAAGTGAACCAGAGGATACAATTAGTTCAAAGTAAAGGCAATTAACGAGATAACATAATAAGAAGATTTGCAACAAAACATTCCCCCTATTAATCTAGGGCAAGCCTCCTACAAAGAGGTACGCTATCACTGGGAAGAGTGAGAATGCATGTGGAACGAGCTCATGTTTGAGAAGCTCACACGTGGGAATTCCATGTGAAGGAGCAATTCACATCCCTGATGCTAAAGGACTTATATCTTCCAGGGATATCATTGTCCAGCTTTCCCCAGGTCTGCTGCTATTGGGTATGGTATCTCTGATAGACATTTTATTCCGCTAGACTCTGTTGTCTTAGAGTGACAATCTTCACTGGTCTCAGGGTAATCTCTGAATCATCTTTTTTTGTTCATGGATTGGCTGTTTCTCTAATCTCAGCTGAGAGTTGCCTGGTAACTTCTGGCTACTTAGGTTTCTGGTCTCATCTCTCTTTTCAACTTTTTTTTTTAATCAGATCTGTGATTTCATTGGTGTAGAGAATTCCCTGGTAAAGAACTCCTACTACCAATGTAAATGATCACTATCTCTGAAATTTATAGTCTTAGAGACATGCCTGGGGAACTGAAAGGTTAATTGATTTGCTCAGGGTCATAAAACCATGACCCATCTCTTCAGGGCCACCCAAGCCATCTCAGCTTCAGTCTGCCAAGGTATAATGATGAGAAACTCTCCCTGAGAAACACAGGCAATCAGTTTTTTGGCCATACCCACCATGATCAGTTAACAAAAGCCAGGCAGAATGCTCTCATGCTAAAACTAGGTCTTTCCTTTTTAACTTCTCTATCAAAACTGAGTGTCTGAAATCTTCTATTGCTGATAATTATCTACCTATGTTGAAATACTCACAAAATCCTTAGCATGTAAATGAATTTAAAACAGAACAAAAAGTAAGATAAGGGGCAAAGCCCTCTAGCCACCTCATCCATTTACCTGTCTTTATTTATGCATATTTGTCAGCATCATAGCCTGATTGTCTGGATGTTGTATTTTGGCCTGAAGAAAAATCTCAATCTCTCTACGTTTTTGGATTGGCTTGTGATCTTGTCATTCAACAAAAAAAATGTTCCCTTCAAAGTTGCCGACAGTCTCTTAATTGACAATTCAGATGGACTTTTTTCAGTTTTCATCTTTCTTGATTAATGCATAACCTTTGACACTGTTGACAATCCTTTTCTCCTGGATACTGTCTCCTCTTTGGATTCTTGGGATATTACTCTTTCTTGGCCCTCCTCAAAACTAACTGATTGCTTCTTCTCAGACTCCTTTGCCCCCATCACCATCTCTATTGTGCCCCCAAACTGCTGGTATACCCCCAAGATAGTACTGGGCACTTTTCTCTTTCAATACTCTCTTTTAGTAACTTCATCAGCTCCCATGAGTTCAACTGTTATCTCTATAACATGGTGCCTGGATAATAATAATAATTATCATTATAGCTGACATTTACATAGCACTTATTATGTACCAAACATTGTACTAAGTGCTTTATAATTATTATCTCATTTGATTCTCACAATAACGCTGCAAAGTTGGTGATATTGTTATCCCTATTTTGAAGATGGGGAAACAGACAAACAGAAGCTAAGTGACTTGCCCAGGATCACAACTAGTAAATATCTGAGACCAGATATGAATACAGAGCTTCCTGACTTCAGGCCCAACACGCTATCCACTGAGACATCTTTCTGAATGTCCAACTGTATTTTCTTTGCTGATATCAAGTCCCTCATTATCATTGCCTTTTGAATATTTTCAAATATATGTCTCATAGATAATTAAAATTCAATATGACTAAAAACAGAACTCATTAGCTTCCTTGATAATCCATTTCTTTCAAATCTCCTACTATTAGCCTTCTAGTCACCCAGATTCTTCACTTGGGGTAATCTTTGACTCCTCTCTCTCTGCACTTATTTAGTCATTTGCTAAGTTTTATCAATTTTACCTTCAATTCTATATTTCTCATAATGCTACTTTTTTTCCCCATACTTACGTGGATAGGGACCCTAGTTCAGGCCCTCATCAACTCTCACATATGTCCTAATTGTTTTCTCTAATTCATCTCTCCTCTCTCCAATCCATCTTTCATACCACTACCAAAGAGATTTCTCTGAAGCACATATGAGACTATGTTACTCCCTTGCTCAATAAACTCCAGTGGTTCCCTATTACTTTAGGACAAAATGCAAAGTTAAACCCCTTTAGATCCTGTCTCCAACCTGTCATTCAGATCCATATATATGATTCCATTTAAGGCACTCTATAGTTCAAACTGGCCTATTTGTTAGTCTTCATGCATAGTGCTCTCATCTCCTATCTCTTTGCCTTTTCACTGACTTTTGATCTTTATTATTTTGTTATAGTTACTGTACATATTGTTTTCTTGACCCTGCTTACTTTGCTCTGCATCAATTCATATAAATCTTTCTATGCTCCTCTTTATTTATCACGTGTATCATTTCTTACAGTGCAGCAGTGTTCCTTTACATTCACGTGCTACAATTTATTTTTCCATTCCCCAATCGATGGGCATCTACTTTGTTTCCAATTATTAGCTATCACAAAAAGTGCCTCTATAAATATTTTGGAGTGTGTGGGGACTTTTTTCTTATCAGTGGCTTCCTTGGATATATACCTAATAATGCCATCTCCTTTAGTCACTTTATTTGCATAATTCCAATTTGCTTTACAAAAGGGTTATACCATTTCACAGCTCCACCAACAATATATTGGTACATGTATTTTCCTACAACACTCCAACATTGACTGTTGGCATTTTTTATGTCATTTTTTCTAATTTACAGGGTGGGTATGAGGTAAAACCTCAAAGTTGTTTTGATGTGTATTTCTCTTATAATCAATGACTTGGAGTTTTATTTTTCATGTGGTGGTGAATACTTTGCAATACTTTTGAGAACCATGGCTATTAGTTACATATACATATGTATGTATGTATGTATGTATGTATGTATATATGTACATATATATTCTATACCAAATTCTTATTATATATCTTGAATACTACTTCCCTTCTTATACTAGATGCATTAATGTTGTCTGGGCAGAAGATTTTTAGTTTCAAGTAATCAATTATCTATTTTATCTTTTGTAATTGCCACAATCTCTTGTATGGTTAATAATACATCTCTTACCCAGGATGTGAGAGACACATGATCTGTTTCTCTTCTAATTTTTTATGGCATGATCTTTAATATTAAAATCACATATCAATTTAGAATATATTGTGGAATGTGATGTAGTGTTGCTCTATACCTAATATCTGCCATACTGCTTTCCAATTTTTCCAGTAGTTTTTACCAAAATGGGAGTTTTTTTCCTATGTAACTTATGTTTTCCACTTTATCAAACACTAGGTTACTAAATTCTATTTCTGACTCTCCCTTGGTTAGTGTATTCCATTGATCTATCTCTCTACTTTTTTTTTTTAACCAATACCAGATGGTTTTGATGACTGCTGTTTTATAATATAGTTTGAGGTCTGAAAATATTCTTTCCCCTTTGTCTTTACTTCTTTTCATTTCCCTTGATATTCTAGATCTTTTGTTTTTGTTATTATTGTATCAAACCCTATAAAATATCCTTTTATTAATTTGATTGTTATAGCATTAAAAGTGAAAATTAATTTTGGCAGTATTGTCATTTTTATGCTATTGACATGGCTCAGCCATGACCATTGAATATTCCTCCAGCTATTTAGTTTGTTCTTTAATTCTTTAAACAATGCTTTGTAATTGAAATTTGAAATTCCAAAGCTTTTGTGTGCTTTGGAAGGTTTATCCCCAGATATTTTATGCATTTTACAGTTATTTGGAAAAGAATTTCCCTATTACTGTTTCTTGGGTCTTGTTATATATAAATGCTATTGATTTTTAAGGATTTATTTTATAGCATGCCACTTTGCTTAAACTGGTTGGTTGTTGTCCTTCGTTCCAGAAAAGGATCAAAATGACATCACTGCACTAGAGTCAAGTTTCAGTGTGTCTGATTGTGGCTGATCAGACCAATATGAGCTCAGAATGTTCTACCACAGGTCAGGCACAAATAGCCCAGGTAAACATCTGGGGTGGATTCTCTAAATCTGGGCATCTTGTGTTTCTTTTGAGCTACTTCAATTCTGCTCTGGTCACAGAGTTCAGCACCTTCTTGGATATGGGCACAGCATGCTGAACAGTCCTATGCCAGTGTCTCCCAAGTCACACAATCAATTCCAAAGTTCTTATGAGAGACCTTGAGAGTGTCCTTGTATTGCTTTTTCTGACCATCTTTTGGGTACTTTCCCTGTGTGAGTTCTCCATAAAATAGGTTGTTTTTTTTTGGCAAGTATATGTTTTGCATTCAAACAACATGGCCAACCTGTTGGAGTTACATTCTCTAGAGTCTGAATGCTTGGTGGTTTAGTTCGAGAAAGGACCTCAAAATGGTCCTCTACAAGAACAAAGGACAACAACCAACCAACCAATCCTGCCAGGTGATCTTCAGAAGCTTCCTAAGACAATTCAAATTGAAGTGATTCAGTTTCCTGACTTGTCTCAATTAGTATTATTATTGATTCCCTAGGGTTTTCCCAAGTAAACCATCATATCATCAGCAGAGATGGTTTTATCTTCACTTTATTGTTATTCCTTTAATTCCTTTCTTTTGTTAGTGCTAACATTTCCAGAACTATATTAAGTAAAAGTGGGGAGACAAGTGCATCTTAGTTTCATTTCTATATTTATTAGAAAAGAGTCTAGTGTATCCTCATTGTACATAATGCTTTTTGTTCTAGGCAGATGATTTTTTATAATATTTTTTAAAAAGATCCTTCTATGCCTATACTTTCTAGTGTTTTTAACATAAGAGTACTATGTTTTTTCAAGGGCTTTTTCTACATATATTGAGATGATCATGTGATTTTGGATATTTTGGTTTTTGATATGTTTAATTATGCCAATTTATGTTAATTATGTTAATTTTCCCCTAATGTTAAATGATCCTTGCATCCCTGGTATAGATTTCACCTGATTGTATGAATGATTTCTTGGATAAATCACTGTATTCTGAGAGGATTTTGTTTAAAATTTTTGAGTCAATATTCAGTAATGATATTGGTTTATAATTTTCTTTGTGTATTTTAACTTTTCCTGGTTTAGGTATTAGGCCTGTATTTGTTTCACAAAGAGATTCTGGTAGGATTCTTTCTCAATTTTTGAGAATGATTTGTGAAGTATGGATACTAACTCTTTAAAAGTATGATAAAATTCTCCTGTGAATCCATCAGGTAAGAGGGTTTTTTCCTTCAGTAGTTCTTTTACAGATCTATTTTTCTGAGATTAAGTTATTTAATATCTCTATCTGGTCTTCTGATAATTTGGGTATTTAATATTTTTGAAGGTAATCCTCTATTTCTTTTGTGTCCTCAGTTTTGTTAGTATATAACTGCAGATTATGTTCTGATTATTCTTTTTATTTCTTTTGGCTTTGATGTGATTTTACCTTGCTCATTTGCTATTTTGTTGATTTGATTTTCTGCTCTCTTCTTTTTAACCAGATTAGCTAAGAGTTTTGCAATTTTATTAGTCTTTTCAAAAAATAGCTTTTAGTTTCATTTGTAATTTCTATTTTTTGTTTCTAATTCATCTATTTCCTCTTTATTTTTTATATCTTCTCCTTTATTTCATTTTAGTTTTATTTGTTGATTCTCTAATTTTTTTAAACTCCACATTCTCTTCATTTAATCTTGATTTTTTTCTATTTTGTCAATGTATAATTGTAAAGCTACAATTTTTCCCCAGAGGACTGCTTTAACTACATCTCAGAAATTCTGGAATATTGTTTCATCTATCATTTTCTTTTACATAGTTATTAATTATAACTGGAATTTGTTCTTTGACTTACTCATTATTTAAGATTCCATTGTATCCATTTGGGTATGTATCTTTTCTTCATGGTGTCTGAAACAATTTCTATTCTTATTGCACTGTGGTCTGCAAAGGATATGTTGACTATATCTGCCTTTTCACATTTGTCACCAACATCTCTGTGCCTAGTATATAGTCAATCCATATGACTGATAAAGATACTGAGTACCACCCATTTTTTTGGAGTATCAAGGAAGTGTTGGGGTGGAGCCAAGATGGTGGAGTAGAAAGACACATATACTCCAGTGTTTCCCCCACAGCCCACAAAATACCTGTGAGCAGCAGAAGCCATAGAACAACAGAGTGAAAGAGGTTTCCAGCCAAAGGTAACCTGGAAGACCAACCAGAGAGGTCTATCTCACGGGATACTGAGCAGAGCAGAGCCCAGCCCTGGCTGTGTGGCACTGGGAGGAATAGGACCTGAACAGACCTTCAGGGCAGAATTCCCAGCAGGGAGGGTCCCAGATCCCTCAACCCACAAGCTACAAAGAAAGCTCCAAAGGTCAGTGTGAGAGAGCTTTCCCAGCTGGGAGAGAGGGAAATAGGGTTCCCCCCAGCACTGGCCCCAGGCAGCAGCAGGTTGCCAATGGCTACACAGAAGCAGCCTGGGTCCATTGTCCAAGCAGCTCAGCTTAAAGACTCTGGGGGAATTGAGCAGCTGATCTGAATCTCAGCCCTCAGTGATGGCCCTGCCCCCACCCAAAGCCCCTGGGAGAGTTAAACAGCTGATCTGAATCTCAGCCTTCAACACAGTACTTGGGAGAGTATTGCTCTTGACAAAAGATTCAGAAGTCAAGTAACTGGCTGGGAAAATGCCCAAAAAAGGGGAAAATATAAGACCATAGAAGGTTACTTTGTTGGTCAACAGGTGTCTCCTTCCATCCTTTTGGATGAGGAAGAACAAGGCATATTGTCACAGGAAGTCAAGGGCTCTGCCTCCAGTACTGCCAAAATGAGTATGAAATGGGCTCAGGCCATAGAAGAGCTTGAAAAGTGTGTCAGCAGCCTGCTAAAAGAGAACCAAAAAATGCTGAGGAAAATAACACCTTTAAAAAGAGGCTAACTCAATTGGGAAAAGAGGTCCAAAAAGCCAGTGAGGAGAAGGAGGCTTTAAAAAGGAGAATTAGCCAAATGGAAAAAGAGGTTCAAAAGCTCACTGAAGAAAATAGTTCTTTAAAAATGAGAGTGGAGCTGAGGGAAGCTAATGACTTTATGAGAAACCAAGAAATTACAAAACAAAACCAAAAGAATGAAAAAATAGAAGATAATATAAAACATCTCATTGGAAAAACAACTGACCTGGAAAATAGATCCAGGAGAGATAATTTAAAAATTATGGGACTACCTGAAAGTCATGATCAAAAGAAGAGCTTAGACATCATCTTTCATGAAATTATCAAAGAAAACTGCCCTGATATTCTAGAACCAGAAGGCAAAATAAATATTGAAAGAATTCACCAATCACCTCCTGAAAGAGACCTGAAAAGAGAAGCTCCTAGGAATATTGTGGCCAAATTTCAGAGTTCCCAGGTCAAGGAGAAAATAGTTGCAAGCACCTAGAAAGAGACAATTTGAGTATTGTGGAAATACAATCAGGATAACACAGGATCTGGCAGCTTCTACATTAAGGGATCAAAGGGTGTGGAATAGGATATTCCAGAAGTCAAAGGAACTGGGATTGAAACCAAGAATCACCTACCCAGCAAAACTGAGTATAATACTTCAAGGGAATAAATGGTCATTAAATGATATAGAGGACTTTCAAGCATTCATGATAAAAAGACCAGATCTGAATAGAAAATGTGACTTTCAAACACAAGAATCAAGAGAAGCATGAAAAGGTAAACAGGAAAGAGAAATCATAAAAGACTTTCTAAAGCTGAACTGTTTACATTCCTACATGGAAAGATAATATTTGTAACTCTTGAGACTTTTCTCAGTATTTGGGTAGGTGGAGGGATTATACATAAATACACATACACACACACACACACACACACACATATAGACAGAGAGTACAGGTTAGTTGAATCAGAAGAGATGATATCCATAAAAAAATAAAAATTAAAGGGTGAAGGAAGAAAATACTGGGAGGAGAAAGAGAGAAATGGAATGGGGCAGGCTATAACTCATAAAAGAGATAAGGAAAATCTTGTTCAATGGAGGAGAAAAGGGAGAAGGTGAGAGGGGATAAGTGAAGCTTACCCTCTTCACATATGGCTTAAGGAGGGAATAACATGCTCACTCAATTTGGTATGAAAATCTATCTTACACTACAGGAAAGCAGGGGAGAAGGAAACAAATGGTGTGAGGGGGATGATAGAAGGGAGGGCAAATGGGAGAAGGGAGTAACAAGAAATAAACACTTTTGAGAAGGGACAAGGTCAAATGAGAGAATAAAAAAAGGGGAGGGAGACAGCGTAGGATAGAGGGCAATGTAGTTAGTATTATACAACACAATTATTATGAAAGTCTTTTGCAAAATGACACATATGTATCCTGTATTGAATTGCTTGCCTTCTCAATGGGAATGGGTAGGTAGGGAGAGAGGGAGAGAAGTTGGAATTCAAAGTATTAGAAACAAATGTTGAGAATTATTATTGCATATAACTGAGAAATAAGAAACACAGGTAATAGGGTATAGAAATTTATCTTACTCTGCAAGAAAAGAGAGAAGATGGGGATAAGGGGTGGACTGTGATAGAGGGGAGTGTACATTGAGGCAAGAGGTAATCAGAATGCAAGGTATTATGGTGTGGGGGGAGGAGAGAGATGGGGAGAAAAATTGGAACTCAAAATTTTGTGGAAATGAATGTCCAAATCTAAAAACAAACAAATAAATAAAAAAAGAAAGTGTTAAAAGTAGTTATATGAAATAAAAAACAAACTGAGGTTTAATAGTAATGGTTGACAGGCCTTAATTAATCCTCAGTAATTAATGACAAAGGAGTGATTCACAGGGCTTATTTTTGTAACAAAAAGAGGACTAAAAAGTTTACAGCAGTCTTAGGAAACCTATTTTGAACATAATTCAATTGAACAAGACCGGTCATCTGACTAGTTTGCTACTCTCAGACTTTCTTAACCCAAATCTGTACAGTTGGCAACACCTAGCTCTCAAAGTTAGATTACTCAGAGAAGTCCTTGCCCTGCAGATGATGCCCTTTGTAACCTTTTACTTTAAAGGAGTCTGTAGTTTGAACTAATCTCCTGGGAAAGAGGAGCTTATGGTTTGTAGTTAGCCATCACCCCTCATCCTCCAGTTGCCAGAAAGGGAAGCCCAACCTTAGATTACACTATTCAACTTATACTTAACTTCTAGCTCAAGGGGAAAAAAAGGAGTGGTTGTTTATCCACTAAACCAGGAAAGAGTAACTTAAACTTTTGTCAAACACCCTTTCTCCAGCTGCCAGAAAGGGGAACTTAGCCTTTAAAAAGAGTCTTATAGTTGAATTATTTTTTTTTCCTACAAAGATATATGTCTTACTCTAAGTTCTCTGTTACTAAATGACAGTCTTATCAATCTATCTATTCACTAAATCTACAGGTAACCAGACTTAAGAGAATATGTATGTTAGTTTGGCTTAGCTATTAGGGCTAGCTTTTTCTAAAGAAGGGACCTTAATCCTACAAGTAAACTAAAAATAAATCAAAGTAATCAATACTAACTGATTTAAAGAATATCCTTTTTAAAAACAACAGATAAAATATGTGTTAATGGCTTGGTCTAATTTGTGACTGACACTAATTTCCTAAAGTAGAATTTTCATCATTAAAGAATCAGTTACTCAACATGTATTTATTAAGTGCCTTCTGTGTGCCTTTTATTGGCTAGACAGAAAAAAATTCAGCAGTCCTTACCATTAAGAGCTTACATCCTGACAGTGGAGACAATATACATATATCAGGTATAAACAAAATAAATACAAAGAAACCCAGTGGGAGAAGACACTAGTATTTCAGGCAATCACATAAGGAAATTAGTCCATCGATAAACCTTTATTAAGTGCCTACTATGTGCCAAGCACTGGAAATACAAAAAGAGGCAAAAGACAATCCTTGCCTGCTAGGAGCTCACAGACTAATGCGGAGACAAAAGCAGGCAAATACATACAGAAAAAATAGGAAATAATTAAAAGAGGGAAGACACAAGAATTAGGAGGGGTCAAGGAGGGCTTCCTATGGAAGATGGGATTTTAATTGGGACTTGAAGAAAACCAGGGAAGCCAGGAGGTAGAGATGAGGAGGGAGAGCATTCCAGGCATGTGAGACAAACAAAGAAAAATGCCCAGAATCAAAAGATGGAGTGTCTTGTTTAAGGAGTAGCAAGGAGGTCAATGTCACTGGAAGAATACTTGTCAAGGAGTAAGGTCTCAGAAGACTGGAGAAAAAGGAGAAAGCTAGGTTATGAAGAGTTTTGAATACCAAATAGAGGATTTTGGTTTTGATTCTGGAGGTGACAGAGAGCCACTTGAGTTAATTGAATAGAGGGTGACATGGCTGGACCTGGGTTTTGGGAAAATCATTTTGGTGGATGAATGGATGAATAGTGGGGAGAGAGCTGAGGAAAGAAAACTCACCAGCAGGCTACTATAATAGTCCAAGTGTGAGGTGATGAGGACCTGCATCAGGGTGGTAGGAATATCAAAGGAAGGAAGGAAGTATATAAGAGAGATGTTGCTAAAGAGAAATTGGCAGATCTTGGCAATAAATTGGATATGGGGGTGGGATAAGAAAGAATGAGGAGTCAAAGATAGCATCTTGCTTATGAACCTGAAGGACTGGGATGATAATGTTACCCTTGACAAAAAAAGGAAGTTCAGAGTGGGGAAAATGTAGGGGGAAAAATAGAGTTCAGTTTTAGATAAGTTAAATTTAAAATGTTGGGTCTACTCAATATCCAGTTTGAGATGACTGAAAGGAAATTGGATAAGGTTTATGAAGGTCATGGAATCTTGAAAGAAACCAGGGATTCTAAGTGATCAAGGCAAGTAAGGGGGTTCATTCCAGGCATAGGGCACAGCCAGGGCAAAGGCATTGAGATGAAAGCTGTAATGAGAAGTATCCTGGCATAAATGTTTTATGGCCTGCAATAAGAGATGGAGAGTGTTTCTGCCCAGCTTTCCTTCTTGTTCTTCCATTCATTGGAGCAATTGACTTTCGCAAGAGACCAGAAATAAGATTGTGAGGAGCGTCTGAGCTGGAGTTGGAAAAGAGAGATCCTGATTTCTGAGACAGAGAGGAGAGAAAAGGAGGAGTAAGTTGACAGGAGACAGAGAGAAACCTGATCTGAATCTTCTAATTCCTTTTGTTGTTTAGTTGTTTCAGTCATATCCAACTCTTCATTATTCTAGTTGGGGTTTTCTTGGCAAAGATACTGGAGTGGTTTCCACAACTCATTTTATGAATGAGGAAACTGAGGCAAACAGGATTAAGTGACTTATACAGAGTCATACAACTACTAAGTGTCTGATGGCAGATTTGAACTCAAGATGTTGTCTTCCTGACTCCAGGCTCAGCACTCTATCCACTGGGCCACCTAGCTGACCTCTGATCCCCTACTTCTTGACAAGTAGTATTCTCTAGAGCTTGAGCCTCATTGAGGACTCTTCAGTTTGAGGGGCACCCAGTGACTATTGGAAATATTTTATACTGTTGTGCTTCAAAAACTTTGAGGACATAAAATGGACTGTCTATAACATGGGAAGGTAGATGAAGCAAGAAGTGCATTATGTGAAATAGTAACTGAAATAGTAGTAGTAGAGATGAGACAAATGTTGATGATTTTTAATAGATATCTAAGCAAGCTCTCAGAGCCTGAATGTGACAGTGGAGTGCTACATGTAGACCATTCTCTAGATTTTTACTAGGAAGAACTAAATCATATTTACAAAGAAAGATGAGAAGGCCATATAGTATAATGGACAGAGGGATACAATTGTAATCAGTAGAGACTAGAGTTTGAATCCTATCCATGTCATTTACTAGTTGTGTGACCATGGGCAAGTCACTTAACCTCTCTGCGCCTCAGTTTGCTCATCTATAAAATGATGATAATAATAACTGTGGTATTTTCCTAGCAGGGTTGTAGGGAGGATCAAAAGAAATAATGTATATGCAGTATTTTGCAAATCTTACAGCATTATAAAAATTCCAACAATTATTGTGAATATGAATCTCAAAACTCAATTGCATGCGTATCAATAAAAATAATAGTATTTATATAGCAGTTTAAGGTTTGCAAAATACATTACCCATATTATTTAATTTGACCCTCTCAACATTCCTGTGAAGCAGGTTATTATCTATTATTATCACCATTTTATAGATTAGGAAATTGAGGCTTAGAGAGGTTAAGTGATTTGCTCATGGTCAAACAGCCAGAATTCATACCCTACTCTTCCTGACTCCAAATCCAGCCCTCTATCCATTATGTCACAGTGCCTCCTATGTCCGGTGTAAGTGTTCTGGTCATATTGGATCATTTTCATAGAGGAATCATTATTATGATTTTTTATTCTTTTGATTCCCACAGCTCTGATCAAATATTACTACCTTCTCTAATCTAGTATTTATATAGTTCTTTAATGTATGTCAAATGATTTACAGATATTAATTCCTTTTATCCTCATGACAAACCTAGGAGAAGGTGTCATTATTACCTCCATTTTGTAGATGAGGAAACTGAGACCAAATAGAGGTTAAATGACTTGCCTAAGGTCACAAAATTAGTATCTCAGGTTGGATTTGAACTCAGAATTTCCTGACTCCAGGTTCAGCACTCTATTCACTGAGCTGTGGAGTTGTCTCATTCTTTATGTCGCTATCTGCTTGCATAGAATCACAAAATTAGATCCAGGGAAAAAAAAGCCCTATAAATATCAGCCAATTTAACCCCTTGTTTTATAGATAAGAAAAATGAAACTGAGAAAGATTAAGTGCTTTATTCAAGTTGTTTTGGCAGAGACAGGCACAGAATAGATTTTATTTCCAGGCAAATATTCTTTGTGCTACACCATGGATGAACAGATGTATTCCTGAGGTAGTCCCCTCTGTTTCTGTTCGCAGTTTTAAAATTAATTTATTCTTCCATCTCTTGTTCCTTTCCATTTACAAAGCTACTACCCTTGACCAGAACTTTCTCACCCATTGTATTTTGATGGCCTTAATTGATCGTTTCGCTTCTGTCTTCCTCAAACTTATCTTTCACATAGCTTCCAGATTAATCTCTCCAATGTATAACCCTGATCATGCCACTTCCCTGCTCAGAAATCTCTGATAGTTCTTTTCTCTCTGCTGTACAATCTAAACTTGGATGCAGACAGAAGATTTGTAGATCTGGAAGAGACCCTTGGGATTCTTCTCCTTAGCTTGGCAATGAGGTCCCTCCTAAAGCATACTGCAGCCTACTGGGTCTAGGTTTATTTAAAAAATCTGGCAGCATTGTTTGGTGAAGAGAGTCCTGGGAGGCTTAATTTCCTTCTTTATAAAAAGTTAATATTTGTACCAGTTCTTTCACAGGATTTTTTGTGAAGAAAATACTTTTAAAACCCTAAGATGCTATGTACATTTAAACACACAATTGCATTTGCTTCTCCTCCCATGATCCTTCGGCTCCAGCTAAACTGGAATAGTCAGTCTTCTCAAAATAAATCCTATGACCTTCTGTCTGTGTGCCTTTGCTTACACCAGAGGTGTCAAAATCAAGGCTTGTCAGGGATAAGTGGCCAGCAATCTCTGGAGTAGGGCTTAAAACAGATTAGATGTATTTGGGAAGTGTTTTACAAAATAAACAAAAATAGAATACAATATGTTGTTAATCTGTGGTTTTCTAAATCAATATGCCACAGGGAACTATTTTTACTTGAGTCTGACACCACCAGCCTTAGTATATCTGTCCCCTCATTAACACCTTCCTTACAGACCCAGCTCAAATGTCAACTATATGATCTATAAATCCTTCCAGATTCCACCCTCCTCTCTACCAGTCAGAAATACTCCCTCTCCTTTCTTTGATGTCTCAAAATAGTTTGTTTATAGCTCTAAAGGTCCTTATTGAACTCTACTTATTATATTTATTTGTGTATGAATGTTATCTTCCCTACTAGACTTAGTACTCAAAAAACCTATGTCTTATTACTTATCAGCTCCCTTGAAAGGCAGCTAGGCAGTGCTGTAGATTAGAGTTCTGGACTGGGAGTCTGGATGCTGTTTTGGATAGTGGTCTGGAAGAAATTAAGTTTAGGCTTTTGTGAAGTCAAAGTAGGTCATGGTTTGCCTCAGTTCTTACCTAGACTTTAATTACTGAATGGGTGTTGCCTCAGACAAACTGAGACCTGGGAAAGACCTTGGCTTAAAAAGGCCAAGGCGTCCCACTGTATCTGAGGGTCATTGCCAGTGGTCCTGACCTATGTCTTGTCACTGGACTCCAATGACTGTGCAGGAGAGAGAGAGGCACAGCACTGTTGCCTAACTTAACTTCAATTCACTTGCAAGTCAAGACATCACCCTCCTGATGTCATTGGTCCTCTCTGAGAATGAAGAACAAACAACAATCTGTTAGTCATAGTAACTGCCCCCTTGGGAACCCAATCTGCCAGTTCTAGTTGGACAATGCTGCTATTTCCTCCTCCTCCTCCTTGTCATCCTTCTCCTTCTTTTCCTCCTCCTTCTCTTCTCCCTCTGTCCACATGGGGAGTCATATCCTTATATATGGATGCTCTGTCCAAAGGAATATAAATTTTGATCACATATATGTCACAAGGTATGTTGGGGTTTGGGGACCAAATATTTTTTCTTCCTTATTTATTCTATCACTATTGTTTTTCGCCCCCAAAAACCTGGGACAATTAACTTTTTTGTCTCATATAGTTTTTATTTATGATTTCTTGAAATATACCTCTGGAAAACAAGGGTTTGATAAAGCCCACTGGAATTCAAATGGAGCAACTTGACTATGCCTTTAAACCCAAATTACTTTGATTCTCGCTGATTGGCCAATAATAGGGCAATACTGCATGCCTTATATCATGCATTCATGTATCTAAATGGATACATGACTGTGGTGTTTCTTAAACTGTGGGCCATGACCCCATATTGGGCCATGTAAGTGAATGTAGGGGCCAAGAAAGATCTGGCAACAATAAAAGTTTTCTGAATGCACAACAACCAAAAATTAATTCAAAATCAAACACATAATGAGTTCAGGGTTTTTCTGGCAGTGTTTGCCCAATTTGTATGAAGTGAGTTCTCTGCAGACTTGGTTCTGAACACACAACATACATATTTTGCACTGTGTACGCCATCATGCCAAACAATGCCGGTGCATGCTGCCAGAAAAAGCCTCAGGTCAGATTTGAGAATATTGTATGTTATGAATTGCAGTGGTTTTGCTACACATACAAAGTTTTCTGCTCTTACAGAGACATAATAGTTTAATTACAGAAAATAAGGACTTCAAAAATTTTCCTAACATCATTCTTCAGCATGTAAATATCAAATTAGTATATCTTTGGATCAGATTGTGTTAGAATGCTTGATTTTAAAAACTGCTATTTTCTCCTTCTTTTACAAAAACATGTGTTTAATTGTAGCAAGTAAAGACAAAAGCCCTTTAATAATATTTTTTCACCATCACTGATGCATGTGTATGTAAGTGTGAACATCAATTTTTTAAATTGAGCCACAAATGTAATTTTGTAAATTAAAGCTAGCATTTATTTGAGAAATTATTAGCAATATTTATTTATATTTTAGGACAAAAAATTTTTTTGGTTATGGATAAGTGGCTAAATTTAGACAAAACAGGTAATAATACTGATGACAATGTAGCAGAGTCTTTACTACCAGGTCATAGTATACCTAAATTGACAAGAAAAAGAAAATATGTTGAATCATTTTTATAATATGGATTTACTTCTAATGATGATTGATGATGGTGTGGAAAAACCTCCCTGTTTAATTTATAATGCTATTTTGGCTTCAGAGAGCATGAAACCAGTCAAAATAAAACAATATTTTAATATCAAACATGCAGGCTACTATAATAAACCAAAGGAATATTTTGAACAACTTAAATGCTTCAAATAAAGTAAAACAAAGTTTTGAGCAATTTGTTACTTTCAACAAAAAGTATTGGTTTCTTATGAAACTTCTTTTTAAAAAAAAACTTCATTTATTTTTAGTTTTTAGCATTCACTTACATAAGATTTGGAGTTTTAAATTTTCTCCCCCCCCCCCCCCGTACTTCTCCCCTCCCCAAGACAGTGTGTAATCTGATATAGTCTTTACGTATACATTCATATTGAATATAGTTTCACATTAGTCATATTGTAAAGAAGAATTAGAAACAATGGGAGGAAAGGAGAGAAAGAAGGAAAAAAAAATGAAAACAAAAAGATAGAGCAAATAGTCTGCTTTGATCTACATTCAGACTCCATAGTTCTTTCTCTGGATGTGGATGTTATTTTCCATCAAGAATCTTTTGGAATTGTCTTAGATTGCTGAGAAGAGCTAAGTCTTATCAAAGTCAGTCATCTCATAATGTGGCCGTTACCGTATACATTGTTCTCCTGCTCACTTCACACAGTGTCAATTTATATAAATCTTTCCAGGTTTTTCGGAAGTCCTCCTGTTCGTCATTTCTTACAGCACTATAGTATTCCATTACATTCATATACCACAACTTGTTCATTCATTTCCCAGTTGATGAGCATCCGCTCCATTTCCAGTTTATGGCCACCACAAAAAGAGCTGCTATAAATATTTTTGTATATGTGGGTCCTTTTCCCATTTTTATGATCTCTTTGGTATACAGCCCTAGAAGTGATATTGCTGGGTCAAAGGGTATGCATATTTTTATAGCTCTGTAATCAAAAGGGATTACATCCACCTCACAGTCAGTACTTTCACTTTAGGTTCGGATCTTAAGATACAATGACAGCCACTAAAATAAGCTTACTAGGCAATTAAGTTTTATTACCACAAATTGTGTAAGTTAGCAAGTGCTCTTGTATAAACAGTAGATAATAGTTAAGACAGAATAGAAAAGAGAAAGTATATATCACCGGCCAAATCTGAACTCCGAAACTTTGGCAGCACTGAAAGGTGCGGGTGAGGGGTTGGGGGGGCGGGAATCAGTCAAGATCCTGACTGGAAGAGCAGAAGCAGGGGCCCCCACCTCTGCAGCAAAAGACACACAAAAATCCTTCTCCCACTCAATCCCTTTATACATGTGACTTCAGGGAAAAGAGGACCTTTAGAACAAAGAAGGAACTCTGGCCAAAAGTTCCAATTGTTGACTTTGATATATGTGCCCAAGAGCTGTCCAGGTCCCTGAACACAGCCACATCCTCCCTTAAGAAGTTTTATGACTCTTAAGATAAACATTAATATGCTTCATTAATTCTGCTGCTTCCCCTTTCACTCCCAGTTAAGCATATGAACTTTAAGTTATATTCCTTAGTTTGGTCATTTGGCAGTCATGCAAGGGGCTGAGGAGAATCTTCCTCAGTTTCCCTACAAGCTCTTTGAGCATAGTTCCAAATTGTTCTCCAGAATGGTTGGATCAGTTCACAACTCCACCAAAAATGCATTAGTGTTCCAATTTTTCCACATCTTCTCCAGCATTTATAGTTTTCCTGTTTTGTTATGTTAATCAATCTGACACTGATGTGGTACCTCAGAGTCATTTTAATTTGCATTTCTCTAATCAATAGTGATTTAGAGCATTAAAAATGAACAATTTTGAAAGACTTCAGAACTCTCATCAGCACAATGATCATGATGTTCTCATTCCTTTTGTTTTTCTCTCCTAATCTTTCCAACCAGTAGCCACAAGCAACCCTTGTTCATAACTGAACATTTATGGCAGCTTTGCCTTTACTATCAGAAAATAATCAAAATGGTTATTTGAAATCATTCAAAAAATACCTCTCCAGGACATTCTGGTATATTGTTGATCATACAAAATCTATTCATGAGTAGATCAGGGTATTCCTTCTTGAAATATATTCCTCCTAACAACAAGAATAATATGAAGAAAAGGATATATGTGAATATTTGATACAGTTGTCTATCTCTCTATTCTATCTATCTGTTTATCTATTTGATAGAGTTTTCTAACATAAAGATGTTCCTCATCTTTCCATGTAAGGTCTTTAACTACTGCCCCAAGAAACATTTTAAATGGACTTTAAAAACCACTAGGTGGCATTGCTGCCCCTAACCTGGGTCTATTCATCATAAGGAACAAGCATTAGGACATCCCATGGACACCCTAGCACTGGTGTCCCATCCAACACAAAGAGAGGTCAGAGGAAGTGCCGAGTCCTCAGTGGCTCTCAGCAAGCAGGCAACTTCATGGATAATTGAGATTTGAGACTACAGCCTGCTACTTACTTAACAAACCCTTAGCTTTGGGACCAGCTTCCACTACATCACGCTAACCACACCCTTGACATGTTCTTTATTATAAAGATCGAACATGCTATGTTCTCATTGATCTTAAGTAGTCCTTAACTGAAGATGTGGGCAGTTACCATAAGAGCAGTGGAGGATGCTGTAGTCAGAACTGTGTTCATTGTATTCTGACTTTATGACCAGCTCTGTCTAGTTCCCTACTCTTATAAGGCATCTGCACAAAACTGATAAGATAATATTCATCAAATACTTCAGATCCTGTGGAAGAAAAAAAATGAGAATATTTCAATATTTTAAGAATGCTTTATTTTGTCAATTTGCCCCCCCCCCTCCATTAATGCAGACTGCAACTCCTTCTCTTGATAGTTTTGTAAACTGTAGCAGCTGAAAAAAATCCATTGCTGATGGCCAAACATTTGATGTGATAGCTGAGCTGTTGTCTTGGACAACAGACACACCAGACCCACACTTCATATCTTTCTAACTTAATAGGACCAGTCAGAGTTTGTGTTACACATGTTATGAAATCTGAAGAAGATCATAGTGGAGGAACACTGGTATTTTAATAATATTAGTAAGTCATCTATCTATCAAATATTATATAGGCACTGAAGCTAATCCTATCTTCTTCATGCCCATTGACCCAGAGTTGTTTTCACAGGTTAGCAGGAAACCATAGGATCAACAACCAGTGTTCAAGCAGGAGGATTCTGAGAACAGGCCATAATGCCAGAGCAGAAAAGTAGAATTCTCATTAGTTTGCATAATACAGATAAGAGGTTCTTCATCTTTTTTGTTTCATGGACCTCTTTGGAAGTCTGGTGAAGCCTGTGTATCCCTCTTCAGAATACTAAAATAAAATGCATGGGATTACCAAGGAAAGTAATAATATTGAAATACATTTATCAAAAAATATATTTTTTAAAAACAAATTCACAGACCTCAGATTAAGAACCCCTCTTTTACTGACAGTTAATATATGTTTGTTGCTTTGGATGTAAGTGAACTCTTAGCTGCCCATTGACTGAACCATTCAACTATGTTGGGATAATGAGGAATAATCTTACATGTGGATTTTCTGGAGTAGATCATAAATCAAAGAGAACCATTAGAAAATGAGTCATTTACTCAGATAGTGAAGAATTTAACTTTATTAAGTGCTAGAAATCTGCATGAATTGTTTAAAAACATTTTTCTTTGATTGATGTTTTATTTTTACATTACACATATTTCCAGATCACTCTTACCCATTGAGATATCTCTCATTAACAAAGTAAAATAATTAAGCAAAACTACCAATACAGTGACCAAATATGAGAGTACATGTAATATTCTATACTTACAGTCCCCCTACCTCTCTATTTTAAAGTAATTTTTGTAACAAAGATCTATTTTCTCTCCCTCCCACTCCTTACCCCATTGAAAACAAGAGAAAAGAAAAACAAATTCCTTTTAACAAATATGCAGTCAGTCAAAACAAATTCCCTAATTGACTAGATACAAAATATGTATCTATGTATTATCTATATTCATATCTATCTATATCCCATTCTGCTCGCTAAATTTCTCACCTCTCTACAGGAAGTGTATGTAACACATTTCATTATTGGTCCTCTGGAACCATGGATGATCATTTTACTGGCCCTAGTTCTTATAGCTTTCAAAATTGTTTGTCTTTATGTATATCTTTTTGTTTTCTTGACATATAAATTGTTCTCGTGGCTCTGTGCATCATTTTTATAAAAGTCCTCAAAACTGTTCATTTTTGTAATATTGAAGTTATAAGTCAGTTCATACAATGGTTTCTTTATATCTTTGAAATAATCTATTTCTCATTTCAATAGTATTGATATATACAATAGTATTCCATCATAATCATATGCCACAATTTATGCAGCCATTTTTCAATTGATAGCTATCCCTTTAGCACACAAGGTTTTTTTTTTTGTCACCACAAAAAGAGCTGCTATAAAATATTTTTATATATGTAAGACATTTTTCTCTGTTATATCTTTTGGGTATAGGCTTGGCTGTAGTATAGCTGGGTCAAAAGGCATGCACTATTTGGTAACTTTTTTGTGTATAATTTCATATTGCTTCCCAGAAAGGTTGTATCTACTAACAGTACATAAATAAACTTGTTTCCTTACAGTCCTTCCAACATTAATTATTTCCTTTTTTGTTGTCTGCCGAGCTTATTCTTAACCTAATAGTGATATGAATTTATTTTTCATTTCTAAAGATAGCCTTGGATTCTTGCTTTAGAATTTCCCATTCATATCCTTAGGCTATTTATCAATAGGAGAACTGATCAATTAACTAACTAGCATTTCTTAACCTATATGTGCCAAGCATTGTGCTAAGTGCTGAGGATACAAAGAAAGACAAGAAACTATCTCTGCACTCAAGGAAATAAGAGTCTAATGGGGGTGGCTCTTAGTCCTATAAATTTGAATCAATTTCTTTTTTATCTTGGAAGAAAAGAAATAAGACCTTTTAAAGGTCAGAGAAATTTGCTGTGAAAATTTTTGAAGTTGTTTTAATTTTAGCTTTATTATATTTGTGCAAAAAGTTTCCATTTTAACTTTATATGAAAATTTATACATTTTATCTTCTTTGATCCTATTTATCCTTTATCTGGTCATGAACTTTTCTTCTCTCCATAAATATAATAGGTAATTTTTAATCATCTGAAATATATCATATACTTCCTTGCTTTCTTAATGGAAAGTCATCGAGCCTTTTCTTAATGACTCAAGGTTATTATTATCATGAAGATCCATTTTATTTGCTGCTTAAAAACCTGCCATGCTTCTCTACTGACTCGAATAAAATTCAAACTTCTCTCACTGACATTTAAAACCCCTCCCAATCTGCCTCAAGACTGCCTTTTCAGGCTTATTTCACAGTATTTCCCTTCTTTCACATGCTCAATGAACATTCCAGTCAAACTTCTCTACTTAATATATATGGAACTTGACATTCTACCTGTCTCCCCTCTGTAGAGGTATCCCCTGGTGCTTGGTCACCAGTTCAGAGGGCTGTTCCAGAAGTCTGAGTTTACCAGAAAGCTGGTCTTAAAATGGCAACGGTTCTGCTGTATCATTTTCTAAATATTTTTGGTGAGGTTTCAAGCCAGAAACAATAGGTTGAAGAAAAAACTATTCTATTCAGCTTTTCTTAGAAGTCGTTTATTTTTATTCATCTTCAATAAGTAGGTTGGTACAGTGAAGAGAGAGCCTGGCTTTGTGTGAGGAAGATATGAGTTCCAATTCACCCACAGACACTTACTGTGTGTCCCTGGAAAAGTCACTTAAATATATCTGCCTCAGTTTCCTTATCTGTAAATATTCTCTTGTATCCCTAGTTCTTAGCCCAGTGCCTAACACACAGTAGATACTTAATTGTGAGGTTCCTATTGGGAAAACACCATAATGCACAGTAAGAAGTGAAATCCATTATCTAAAATTCTGTGAAATGTGGAAGCCTGGACATGGTGACCTGTTAAAAATCATAACTTAGATACTGAGTCATATATTCAGACACTGAGTCTTAATTTAGATACTGTGATCAATACATGACCAGCCTGTGACCAGCCTGTGACCAGGCACTCTTTAGTGCCTGGGCCTTTACCCAACAGCACTAGGTAAACAGCTGGATGTCTGGAAATCGGGTTCAGTACTAAGTATAAACTAAAATATTAGCCGAAACATTAACTAAGCAGAAAAACCCAAAATATCCACCAATCTGCAGTGAAGCACCCTATGGCTCCTCCTCCCTTTGTCTGATTTCTATAATTACCACTGAACTTTTCTGAGGTCTTTGCAGGGATCCACCGAATCAACTGGCAGTGGCCCTAGATTGCCCATTTGTAAGAAATTATGATTGATTCAACTCCTATAAGCAATTTGGAGCCTTTTGGCCTCTTTCTTTAGCATCAAACTCACCCCCACCGTTACGGAGGAGGTACAGGGTTCCCCAGCCAGGGGAATTCTGGACCTTACATTAATAAATGCTTGTCAATTGACTCTATCCTGTGCACCTATATTATATGATACTGATTTTCCTTCCTTTACCCTTCTTTTCCTCTTCAATATCCTACCCATTTCTACTTTTTTTCTAACACCATCAAGACAAAACAAAACCACCCCCAGGGATTCTTTTTGTATTACTGACCTTTCTCTATGATCCTGGAAGATAGCAGAGTTCTGAGAAGACATTTTTTTATCCACCAATTAGCATGCAAATAATTCATCCCCACACAGTTCCTTCCAAATGAACAAATGTTATGTTCATTTAAGTATTTCTCTTGATTCCTAAATTTCCATTTCAAAATGTCTACTCAGTCCCGGTTTTTTCATCAGGAATGCTTGAGAATATGAATTTTTTTATTTAAATTTATTTATTTAAGTTTTCAACATTCATTTCCACAAAATTTTGGGTTCCAAATTTTCTCCCTATTTCTCCCCTCCCCCCACCCCAAAACACCAAGCATTCTAATTGCCCCTATCACCAATCTTCCCTCCCTTCTAACATCCTTCCCTTCCCTTATCCCCATCTTCTCTTTTGTCCTGTAGGGCCAGATAACTTTCAATACCTCATTACCCGTATTTCTTATTTCCTAGTTGTATGCAAGAACAATATTCAACAGTTGTTCCTAAACTTTGAGTTCCAACTTCTCTTCATCCCTCCCTCCCCATCCATTCCCTTTGGAAGGCAAGCAATTCAATATAGGCCATATCTGTGTAGTTTTGCAAATGACTTCCATAATAGTCATGTTATGTAAGACTAACTATATTTCCCTCTATCCTATCCTGCCCCCCATTGCTTCTATTTTCTCTTTTAATCCTGTTCCTCCCCAAGTGTTGACTTCAAATTGCTCCCTCCTCCCACTGCCCTCCCTTCCATCATCCCCCCACCCTGCTTATCCTCTTCTCCTCTACTTTCCTGTATTGTAAGATAGGTTTTCATACCAAAATGAGTGTGCATTTTATTCCTTCCTTTAGTCGAATGTGATGAGAGTAAGCTTCATTTTTTTCTCTCACCTCCCCCCTTTTTCCCTCCACCAAAAAGTCTTTTACTTGCCTTTTTTATGAGAGATAATTTGCCCCATACCATTTCTACCTTTCTTCTCCCAATATATTTTTCTCTCACCCCTTGATTTCATTTTTTTTTTAAGATATGATCCCATCCTATTCAATTCACCCTATGCTCTCGGTCTGTGTGTGTGTGTGTGTGTGTGTGTGTGTGTGTGTGTGTGTGTGTGTAATCCCACCAACTACCCAGATACTGAAAAAAGTTTCAGGAGTTACAAATATTGTCTTTCCATGTACGAATGTATATAGTTCAACTTTAGTAAATCCCTTATGACTTTTCTTTGCTGTTTACCTTTTCATGCTTCTCTTGATTTTTGTGTTTGAAGGTCACATTTTCTTTTTAGCTCTGGTCTTTTCATCAAGAATGCTTGAAAGTCCTCCATTTCATTGAAAGACCATTTTTCCCCCTGAAGTATTATACTCAGTTTTGCTGGGTAGGTGATTCTTGGTTTTAGTTCTAGTTCCTTTGACTTCTGGAATGTCATATTACACACCCTTTGATCCCTTAATGTAGAAACTGCTAGATCTTGTGTTATCCTGATTGTATTTCCATAATACTTGAATTGTTTCTTTCTAGCTGCTTGCAATATTTTCTCCTTGACCAGGGAACTCTGGAATTTGGCCACAATGTTTCTAGGAGTTTCTCTTTTTGGATCTCTTTCAGGAGGTGATCAGTGGATTATTTCAATATATATTTTGTCCCCTGGTTCTAGAATATGAGGGCAGTTTTCCTTGATAATTTCATGAAAGATGATGCCTAGACTCTTTTTTTGATCATGGCTTTCAGATAGTCCCATAATTTTTAAATTGTCTCTGCTGGATCTATTTTCCAGGTCAGTTGTTTTTCCAATGAGATATTTCACATTATCTTCCATTTTTTCATTCTTTTGGTTTTGTTTTGTGATTTCTTGATTTCTCATAAGCCTCCATCAGTTCCATTCTAATTTTTAAAGAACTGTTTTCTTCAGTGAGCTTTTGAACATCCTTTTCCATTTAGCTAATTCTGTTTTTTAAAGCATTCTTCTCCTCACTGGCTTTTTGAACCTCTTTTGCCAATTGAGTTAAACTATTTTTAAAGGTGTTATTTTCTTCAGCATTTTTTGGGTGTCCTTTAGCAAGCTGTTGATCTACGTTTCATGTTTTTCTTGCATCTCTCTCATTTCTCTTCCCAGTTTTTCCTCCACCTCTCTTACTTGATTTTCAAAATCCTTTTTGAGCTCTTCCATGGCCTGAGACCATTCAATATTTATTTTGGATGTTTGGGATACAGAAGCCTTGATTTTTATGTCTTTCCCTAATGGCAAGCATTGTTCTTCCTCATCTGAAAGGATGGGAGGAGATATCTGTTCACCAAGAAATTAACCTTCTATGGTCTTATTTTTTTCCCCTTTTTTTTGGCATTTTCCCAACCAGTTACTTGACTTTTGGGTCCTTTGTCAAGAGCAGGGTATACTCTAGGAATCTATAAGATCTCAGTTCCTCCAAGGTGGCACAATCAAACGTGTACACTGGTCTGGGAGCAGGAGAGATTTTTGTGCCCAGAATCTTAGCAGTTACCTCTCTACTGGAATCTGTATTTTTTAAAAGTAATTTTTTCCCCCTATGGAGGATTAAACTTGATTTTGCTAGATATCTTATAAGTCTTTATCATTTGCCATTTATTTCAAGGTCACTTTTTCTTTAGGTTGGCATCTATCAAGTTCCTTTTTGATGTGGAGTATGACTCTTTGGCATTTGAATTGTTTCTTTTGGCTGCTTGTAGCACTTTTTCTTTGGTATGTAAGCTCTGGATTTTGGCTATGACCTGGGAGTTCTCATTTCTTTCACTAAATGACCAGTGCTTTCTTTATATTTTGACTTTGTTCTCTGGTGCTAAGAGATGTAGGTAGTTTTCTTTTATATTTTCTTGAAATTTTGTATGCAAGGTTTGTTTGTTTGGTCATGACTTTCAGATAATCTGATTCTTAGATTGTCTTCTACTTGAACTGTTTTCCAGGTCAATAATTGTTTTTTTTAATATTATATTCCTTACATTTTTGTCTTTTTTCAAACTTTTGACTTTTTAGAAACATTCTTGTTTCAATGAGTTGGGTTTTTTGTTTTGTTTTGTTTTTTGCTTCATTCTAATTTTCAGGACATTCAATTTTTGAATAAAGATTTCTGCCCTAACATAGCTATTATCCTTGTCATGTTTTCTCCCTTTTTACCATTACATTTTTTCTATTCCAATTTTTGTCTCTGATTCTCTTTCTTGAAGGTATTCTTACATTCCTTGGGTTTAGGATACTTTTTTTCTTAAGCATAACTTTGATTTTTGTAGAGTTACTCTCTTTTTCAGTTACCCCTTATGCACCTCTCAGTGCATGATAATTCTTCATAGCTTTTAGTATTTTCTTTGGTTGACTCATATCAGCAACCAACATATCTGGGTTGAGGACTTGAGTTTGAGTTAAACTTTGCTTCCATATTCCGGAATGGTGTACGCACGTCCTTCTTGGAATTGTTTGGCCTTGGTTCCTGCTATAGTTCAGGCCCAGGCTACCTAGATGCTGCCTGTGGTCTTTGTTCTGCTTTGGCCAAGGGTTCTTTGGCTGTCCTGTTGCTGAGGCCTTTTCCTCCTGCTGCCTCAGGATTCTGCGGGTCTCTCTAGCTTCTTCCAGCTCCTCATTGTGGCAGGGCTCTAAGTCATCCTCAATTCTAAGCTCTTCCTGGGACCTTTCTTCCTCTTCCTTTTGCTGAAGTCCTACAGACTACCCTCTCAATTGCTTCTTTTCTATAACCTTCCCTTTATAGCCATGGGGCTGCTTTGGTTTCTGTAGAATTCTGGTATTCTTTTTGTGTTGCTCTGGACTGAGTAAAAGAATTCATAGTTGTTTCTCTTAATTAAAAAAAATAAAACCAACTGACACATTTTTATAGTTTTGATCAGCCATTTGTGGCGATCTGGGCTCTCCTAACATGGTGCCATCTAAAATATTTCAATGGTCCTTTTATTTTATGAGATAAGTATTGCTAACCTCTCCTCTTCTCCACACCTCAACTAAAAAACAAAACAAACAAAAATCTCATGAAAAATAAGGATAATAAAGCAAAACAAATCCAAGTAGAGTTCTTGTTCAAAAGTTTATTGTCTTTTTTGTACCTTGAGTTCATCATCTCTCTGCCAAGAGGTGGGTAACATTCTTCCTCATAGGTCCCTAGGAGACATCATTGATCACTGCTTTTATCAGAGTGCTTGAGTCTTTCAGAATTGTTTTTCTTTACAACATTATTATCATGGTATATATTGTTCTCTTGGGTCTCATTTCACTCAGAAAGAGCTAAGTCTTCCTAGCATTCTATGATATAATGTTTTTTGTCATTTCTTATGGTTCAATAATGTATTATTACATTTATATACCTCAATTTGTTCAGCCATTCCTCAAATGATCAGTACCCTCTTAGATTCCAGTTCATTGCTTAAATTTTTCCTCTTTTAATCTTCTCTTAAGGATCAGGAAGTTTGTTTTGCTTTTATTTCCTCCCTGGTATTAACTACCCTCTTAAACCCTGCCCTTCTCCTCCCCCCCACTCATGATGTTTCCCAAATGAGTTTGATGTATTTTTATACCAAACTATTTGTGTATATGTCCTCATTTGATTAGTACAGATAAGAATCAGGTTCATGTACAGGAGAACTTCAGAAAAACCTGGAAAGATTTATATAAACTAATGTTGAGTGAAGTGAGCAGAACCAGGAGAACATCGTACACAGTGACAACCACAGTGTGTGTTGACTAACTTTGATAGACTAAGCCCTTCTCAGCAATTCAAGGTCCTAAAACAGTTCCAAAGGACTCATGATGGAAAATGCTATCCATATCTAGAGAAAGAACAGAATGCAGAGTGAAGCAGAATGTTTTCTTTTTTTGTTTGTTTATTTTTTTCTTTCTCATGGTTCCTCCCATTTGTTCTTCTATACAACATGACTAATGTGAAAATTTGTTTAATAGGAATGTATATGTAGAGACTATATCAGCTCTATATAAGCATGCTGTTTTGGGGAGGGGGAAAAGGAAGGAGAGGCAGAAAATTTAAAACTTATGGAAGTGAATGTTGAAAACTAAAAATAAATAAATTAACAACAACAAAAAAGAATCAGATTCATCTTACATACATCAATTACTGAAAATAGTTAAGTTCTTTTGTCCTTACATACCCTTCTTCCTCTTTTCAAATCCTCACAACAGGACTAACCCACATCCAAGTACTCTGTTTCTCTTATTCAAATCCCTCAAAACCTTTTGAAGATATTAAGGTTCTAAAGAGAAAGCTGTTTCTTTTCCCTGTGCTGCATCATTATTTAGCCTGCTCTAATTGCTCAAATAGATTTACTTTTCTAGGTTTCTCTTGATTCTTCTGCTAGCATCTCAAAGTTCCTACTCAGTTCTGGTCATTTTATCAGTAATGGTTGACAGTGCTCTATTCCATTAAATATTCCAATAAAATTATTCCATTTTTCCTTATATTCTTTAGAGGGTAAATTATTCTTGGTTGTAAACCCCAATCTTTGGCTTTTGGAATATTGCATTCAGAGATCTCAGTAGCAGCTGCCAGGTGTGTCAACTGATCCTTTCTGGTTGCAAGCAGTATTTCTTCTTTTATCTGGATCCTCTGTATTTTGATTATAACATTCTTGGGACTTTTTCTTTTTGGATTTCTTTCAGGAGGTCATCAGTGGATACATTCTATTTTCATTTTGCCCCCTTTCTAAAAATCTGGAAAGTATGCATTTATGGCTTCTTCTTCTTCTTCTTTTTTTTTTTTTGGTAAATTTAATTTTAAACTTAAATACAAAATGAGAAAGTGAAAAAAAAAAACATTACCATGTACTCAGCAGACCATAAGAGAAGATTCAATATATATAATGATAAATTTCCATTTGAAGAAAGCCTATATAATAAATACTACACATTGTTTTCAAAGTTGTCCAGCTTTTCTTTGTTTCCTTGTTGGTTTTCTCTTGCTCTTTGCTGTGCACTTTTTACTTTATTTTTTTCCTCCTCCCTCCCCTCCTCACCCTAAAGAAGGCTATAATTAAGTATGTATATATATAATATATGTATATGTATATATATATATATACATACATACACATACACACACACATATATATACATCGATACACACATATGCATGTGTATGTCTATAAACATACCCATATACACTTATATACATATATGTAGGACCACACTATGGTCCTATACTATTTTTTCTAACTCACTAAAATAATCTTTTAGTAATTGAATTGGCATTGCATTGAATAAATAGAGTAGTTAGATAAAACCGTCATTTAAAAAATTATATTGGCTTTGCTTACCCATGAACAATAAATATTATTTCGATTATTTAGATCTGAGTTTATTTATATTAAAAATGTTTTACGTTTATGTCCATGTAGTTCCTCTGTCTGTTTTGGCAGGTACACACTCAGGTATTTTATACTGTCTAGGATATTTTAAATGATCTAAAACAATATTGCTGACACATGGTGTAGTTTCTCTGTTTTTCACTTTTGACTAAATCTATTTTACCTTTAACTTTGTCTGAGATCATGATTACTATCCCTGCTTTTTAAAATATACTAAATTCTACTACTGCCCTTTTAAAAAATCTTTATGTGTATCTCTCATTTTAAAAATATTTCTTGAAAGCAACATATTGTTGAAGTCAAACTCTTAATCTGGTATTTCCATTTTATGGGTAAATTCATCCCATTCACATTCTAAGCTACAATTACTTGTGTATTTTCCTCCCTATTTTCCTCACTATTCTTCTTACCCTGTTTACCTATCCCTTCTCACTCCTCTACTTCACTTTTACTTACTGCCTTGCCCTCCTATTCCCTAATCTACCCCTCCCTCTAAGAGTCTCTTTCCACCTTATCCCCTTGCCCTATTTCTCTCTAAATTTAGAAGATTTTATAACCCTCTCTCTCTCTGTATATATGTGTGTGTATACACACACACACACACACACACACACACACATGTGTGTATGTATATTGTTCCCTCTTTAACCCATTTCCAATGAAAGTACCTGCCCTCCCCTGCTAGCTTCTTCTGTATCTTTTTCCTTTTTTGTCCCATTTATGTGAAATAATTACTCCTTTTTATCTCTCCCTACATAGTTTCATTTTTTAAAAGAATCACTTCATCATACCCAGCTCAGCCCATGCTTTTCTCTTAAACTATCTAAATAATGGTGACAATCATAAGAGTACTGCTAATATTTTCACATATTTGCAGTAAACAATTTGACCTTATGAGTCCCTTATAATTGGTCTTTAATGTTTACCTTCTATTTCTCCTGGATGTTATAGCTGAATTTTCCCTTTTGTTCTGGGGTTTTTGTCACAAAAACCTAGAAATCTTTGAGTTCATTAAATATTTTTTTTCCATCGTAGATTATAATTAATTTTGCTGGGTAAGTTACCTTAGGTCATAACTCTAGCTCTTCTGCTGTACAAAATACAGTATTCTAAGACCTATGTTCCTTTAACATAGTAGCTGCTATGTCTTGTGTAATATTTATTGTAGCTCCATGATATTTGATTGTTTTTTTTTCTAATTGCTTCAAATATTTTCCCCTTATTCTTGGAACTTTGAAACTTGGCTATGATATCCTTGTAAATTTTCCTCCTGAGATGTCTTTCAGGTGGTGATCAGTGGATTTTTTTCTATTTATGCTTTGCCTTCTTGTTCCAGAGCTTCAGGGCAATTTTCTTTGATAATTTCTTGTAATATTATTAAGATTCTTTATTCTTGTCATAATTTTCAGGCAGTCAGACTATTCTTATATATTTTTCCATTCTCCAGAATGGTTGTTTTTCTGATGAGATTTCACTTTCTCTTCTATTTTTTCATTCTTTTGATTTTGTTTTATGATTTTTTTTTGGTGTCCTAGAACATCATTAGCTTCCCCCTGCTCAATTCTAGTCTTCAAGGAATTATTTTTTCCTTAAGATTTTTATTCTCACTTTCCAGTTGTTTGAATTTCTTTTCATAATTTTCTTGATTTTCTTGGACTGCTCTTATTTTTTTTCTAATTTTTCCTCAATCTCTTTGATTTTTAAAGTCCTTTTAAAGTTTTTCCAAGAACTCTTTTCATGCTTGGGACCATTTTGTGTTTCTCATTAAAAAAGGAGTGGCTTTTTTTAGCTCCACTATTTTCCTCTGAATGTGAACCCAAATTGTCTATACCCATAGTAACTATCTATGATAGGGTTCTTTCTCATTTGCTTACTCATTTTTATTTGTTTGTTTTATTTCGTTTTTAGCAGCTCTTAGTGTGATCAAGTTATAGTCCCAAGGTATGGGGAATGATGCCCCAAGCTTTAGGTACTTCTTACTGTTATTTTCTGAGGTCTGTCTTGGGACCCAAAGTTGGGCTCTCCTCTCCACTCTTAAGCCATGATTAGAGCCCTTAGCCACACAGTCTCACAAATGATCTTGCTCTCTATGGTCCTTGCAGTGTCTGCAGACTATATTCAAACTATAATGTCCTCTCTGCCCAGGAAATGAGACCAGGGATTTGCTCTCTTGAAAGTGCCCACAGCCAGCAGCTACTGCTGTTGCACTTATCAGGTTTGTGCTAGCTCTTTCTCCCTACAGCTCAAATACATCTGGTCAGTACAGCTGTTCTTGGTGTCCCTCAGCAGTATAAGGTCCTTCAATCTTCTACTCAGCCATCAGACCCCCCCCCCCACTGTCTCCAAGATCAAAATTTCCAAGACTGAGGTTGCCCCTCAACCCAACTGCCTCCATGGCTTTTTGTTTGTTGATTCTGTAGAGTAGTCCTGGAGGTGTTTACACTTCACTCAGGCCACACTTATACACCTGGAGGTGAAGTCTTTCCTGAGGTCTTCTCAAATTGTCTTAAGAGGACAATTGCTTTACCCCATCTTTATTTCTGCCACTCTGAGGTGATGTTCTGTCTTTTTTTTTGTGAAGGAAATTTGGAGAGCCAAAAGTTCTGTGACTTCTGCCATCTTTCCAAAATCTTCTCTGTGACTTCTTATTATATGATGTCCAGGGTGGTTTGTTTTTTATTCAAGAAGTCTGATGATTCTTAGAGTATTTCTCCTTGACCTATTTTCTAAGCCAGTTACTTTTGATGAAGGAAGATGCATTACATTTCCCCCTCTGTTTTTTCTGAATTTTGTTCTGATATTTCTTGCTGTCTTGGGAATTCACTGATGTCTGTTTGGGCTATTCTAATTGTTAGGTAATGTAAAATTGACAACTTTCTGTTTGAAGATATTTATTCTCCTTTCAACTGTTTCTTCCAGGGCTTTAATTAGTTATTTCTTGCTTCATTTTTCTAGGTATTCATGGAGCTTTTGTGGAAAATCTAATTTTTCCTTTGAGTTTCTACTTGCAGTTGTTCTAGAGTTACATTCTCCTTCTATTTTGTATTTTGGTGCATCTCTAGAGTTTTTATAGTGTTCTGTGTTTTCTTCTGCTTGGTCATCTCTTTAGACTTAGTTCCTGAATTGAGGCTCCATACTTTTGGGTGGAGTGGTCAACCCTGCTTTGTCTCAATTTGGGGCATTTGGGCTCCTGAACTGAGATCTATCTCTCAGGTTTAAGCACCTCTTCATCTTTTGAGTTTCAGAGTGCTGGCTCTCCAAGGTTCTCTATAGTATTTCATGACAGAGTACTAGGGAATCTCAGAGTCCTGGGGTCTCCTGGTCTGAGCTGATGGCTTTCAAGATTCCTGCTATGAGTTTTCAACCTCCATAGGTCTTTCTCAGGATAGTGTTCTAGTCTTGCTAGCTCCAAACAGAGAGCCTTGCAAACTACAAGTACCTCTGGGTCATCTCTGGCTGTGTCAGGAGACTGCTGGCTTGTTTTACCTCAGAGGCATTTTAGTTTGCAGTTCTTTTTTATTAATGAGCTATAGCATTTTATGTATAGTTATTGATGATCCGTATTGCTTCTTTTGAAAACTGCTTGCTCATATCCTTTGATCATGTAAATGGGAGCACCTCAGTTATATACTTGTGTCAGTTTCTTATAAACTTATGACTATTTGAGTCAAGGATTTTTCTCTCCAATCAGTAATTTTTTCTTCTTATTTTAACTCCATTAATTTTATACAGCTTTCAAATTTTTATATAAATTAAATTGTCTATTTTCTCTTATATAATCTCCATCCCTTTCAGGTTATGAATTCTTCCCCTAACTACCTTATACTCTAAATTTTTTTAATGTGAATTTTAGTATTTAACTATTCACTTAGAGATTACTATGTGGTATAACATGCCACTTCAAATTCATCTTCCAATAAACTTTCTGGTTTTTCAATCAGTTTTTGTTGAACGGGACCTGCTTCTTCCAGTAGTTCAAATTTTTGTCCTATTGATGGTTCGTAAGCTTCTTGAGCACAAGGACTGTTTCATTTTTGTCTTTGTATCCCCAACACTCAGAATAGTGCCTAGCACACAGAGATGCTCAATAAATGCTTATTGACTGATTGATCAAACAATGGGCTATATGTTCATTCTTACATATTTAAAGAAAAACATGTGAAGTTGAGGCAACTTCACATATAGTAGTGGGCCTGCTTGCTTAGGTTATCAAGAACTCATCTGTAAACCCTTGCTAAAGTACAATTAACTCTAGAATTTTTATGTGCTTGCTTCTTTGTCAATACACTGATAGCTGCAGGTCTGATGAACCTGAAGAAATTACATTTACTTTGACCCATTTGTTTGGCATTGGAGATGGAATGGATTATGTAATCAAGTTAGCATCTTCTGATTGTTGTGACTTGAAATCCAGTTTACTTGAAAACCAATAGTGTGAAAACTCTAGGTTAACTGTTGCCTTCTGTTTCACTGGGTAAAATTAGGTGTGTAGAATAATAAGTCATGCCAAAAAATGCTTAGGTTGTGTGAGTTTGTCTTTGTTCCAAACTAAAGGTACAAGAGAAATGAAAAAGGTTACAGATGAATCCTTTAAAAAACATTTCATTTGTTTCCAACTATTTTTCTCCATGACTTTTCCCTGAGAATTAAAATTTAAGCAGATAGGCAATGGTAGAACATCTGAGTTTGTTCAAAGCTTACATGCTCCTAGTGCTAGGATCATAAAGTCAGAACTGGAAATGATCTCCAAATTCATCACATTTCAGCATATCAGGTATTCTGCAGATCATCCCCGTTACATTATTAAAGCATCCGTCTGAGGTCGGATTTGAACATTATTAAAGCATTTTATAAAACAACTAATCACTGGAATTACTTCTTTTTCCTGGCTCAGAATTTTCACAATTTGCCAAAACTAAGCAAACTTGATTCATCTGAGGTTTTCACATGAACTGGATAAGAAAGACAGCAGTTGAACATGAACCTTCTGCATATGTAGACTAGAGCAGTAAAAGCAGATAAGATCTTGGCCCTAGAGTAGCAACCCATTTAAAGGAGACAGACATCTGTGGTCTCTTTTGTTCATCTCATAGCTTTCCACATGCACAGAAATGAACCAGTTTAGCCTATTTCTAAGCTACACTGAGTCTAGGACAGAGAACAGATATCTTTTGTTTAACCTGAAAATCCCTTTTTATTATTATACCATGGACATTTTGCCTCTTTAGGGAGGGCAAGGGCAGGGCAGGATGAGACAAAGTATTTGCAACATCCAAGGCTTCCTGCATTCTTCCTATTTCCCCAGGATGAATATAGCAGCCATTACACAAAGAATTCACTTCCTACTTATTTATAATGAATTGTCTTGATGCTGAAGTCAACTTACACCGAACTATTTTCTGCTGTTTTCAGTTCACAGGTTAGATGTCCTGAAACAGCTGAGAACCCAGCCGCTCCTCTAGGGACGTGATGTGCATGTGTGCCTGGTAAGGAGGTGAGAGCAACTGGAAGCATTGACACAGTTCGCCGTTTTTGGGTTAAACAAATGTAGTCTTGTAGATCCTGAGATCCAAACCTTGGGTGAGTGCTAGAGGGACAAATGTATGGAATGACTGTGAGAGAATAAGGCTAGATCTAGACAAAAACTGTAAAAGAGGCAGTTTTCAGTGTCCTTCCTCTAGTGAAGAGGACTGAAGTTGAAGTGAAGAGAGAACTGGCTCCAAATCCTGCCTCTGACTTTTACTGAATGGTGTAATTTAACTTCCCTTAGCTTTAGTTTCCTCGCCTGTACAACTGGAACAAAATATTGTGCTACAGACAGGGCTTGCTTTGTTTGTTGTTTTTTGTGAGGCAACTGGGGTTAAGTGACTTGGCCAGAGTCACAAATCTAGTAAGTGCCAAATGTCTGAAGTCACATTTGAACTCAGATCCTCTTCACTCCAGGGCTGGTACTCTCCCCACTGTGCTATCTAGCTGACCTCTTCCCCCCCCCCCCACAAGGTTTCTTACCTTTAAAAATTTGCTAATTGTATTTAAATATAATTGATTTCCTTTGTAGTTGTATTTATTTTATGCATCTGCAAACAGTATTCCGAGAAAAGGTCCCAAATTGCCAACAAGATCCTTAACATAAAAAAGGTTAAGAACCCTTTCTGTAACAGAACTACTTCACAAGGTTCTTGTGAAGATAGGATGAGAAAACATACTAGTATGCTTTGAAAATCTGATAGCACTTTGTACTGGGAAGTTTCAAATTTTCTTTTGCAGAGTCCTTGGTTTTTTTTTCCATCCCCAGTCAAACCCCCTACACTTAATGATGAGAGCAGCAACTTTAGAGAATTTGAATAACCTCACTCAGTAGATATATGAGGGATCCATGGGGTTGGAAGGGAAGATTGAAAGACCCTGTCAAAGCACTGACATAATTGGGAGGCACACTATCTGAATGTTGAAGGAAAGAGAACATCAGACTGTGAATGAAGTTCACCATGACCACACCTGGTAGTGAGGGCAGAAGACATGAAAGAAATGAGGGCAACCTCATTATATATGAATGTAATGTAATATGGTGCAGCAAAAAGTGACAAACATGAGTAATTTATAGAACCATGGGAAGATGAGTATGAATTGGACTATCGGAATAACTTATAATTATTGTCCCTGCCTCAAGCTCCTCCTCGCTATAATCCATCTCCCACACAGCTGTCAGAGAGGTTTTCCTAAAACACAGGTCTGACCTTGTAACCCCTGTACACAATGGACTCTAGTGGCTCCATTACCTCCAGGATCAAATGTAATGAATGCCCCTTGGCTTGGAATGTCAAGTTCTTCATAACTTGGCCCCTTCCAACTTTTCCAGGCTGCTTAGACTTTATTCCCCATCATGCTCTATGATCCTTCCTCTTGTTTCTGGTACACAACACGCAATCTCTCACCTTCTGTCTTTGCACTGTTTGTCCCCAATGCCTGGGATGGGTTAGCTTCCTACCTCTGCCTTTTAAAGCCCCTGGCTTCTTTAAAAACTCAGCTCCTCTGTAGTATTTATTACGTAGGTTTTATTGAAATGGAAACTTACTGTTTTATGTTGAATCTTCTTATAGACTGCTGTGTACATGGCAATTGTTTTCTCACTTTGTATTAAGTGTAAGATAAAATTTATCAAAAAATAAAAAACCCAAAAAATTCAGCCCAGAGTACCTTCTACATCTTACACAGCCCTCTCCCCTCCCCTCTTTCCTATTCCACTCTTAGGGCCTTCTCCTCTAAGGATACCTTCCATCTATTCTGTATCTTTTACGTACCTAATGACTTATATTGTCTCTCCCATTATAAGCTCCCTGAGAGCAGAGAGCCCTATTTTTTGTCACTGTTTCCCCAGTCTTAGCACTTAATAAATGCTTGCAGATCAACTGATTGATATAGAATGAAATAAGACCAAAATAATAACACACACAATGACTACAACCAATGAAAAGGGGAAAATCTCATTAAAAGAAAGCTGTTAATGACAAACTGAAAAACCAGTGACCATCTTGGAGAACAATGGATTCTAAAGCTCCTTGAGAGGCTTTGCATTATTTTTTGCAGCATCTAGCACAGGTCTTGGCACATATTAGGTGCTTAATAAATGCTTAGTGACTTAATTTGGGGGAGAGTGATGCTTTTAGGGCTTAGGATGTCTCCTTAAAAGATGCCAATTTTATATCATTTATTATTTTACTGTATTGGTAGCATGTTATATAGTGAATGTTTTCCATGCAGACACTGATTACCTTAGCAACTTTTTAGCATTTTCATTATTATTTGGATCCATTTTATATACTTGCAGTACACAAAAATGTGGAAAGGAATAAAACATTTCCAGTAGTCAATAAAGGCAGCCTCAATGTAATGTGCTTTCTGGCTGACTTCTTCGGTGACTACCCAAGCAGGAATGTGCTTCTTTTCATACCCCAGTTAAATATTTTTGTTCTTGCTCCTCAGTCACTATGTTGTTTCTTTGTGTTTATTATTTTTATATTACATTCAACGGAACTCATATATAAGTAGTCATGGGAAACTGATCACTATCGTCCTCTTATGGCTAATGACCAGTAACCCATTTGCAGGTAGGTTATTGCTGCTTTGAGCAGTTGTCCCCTCTCAGCGTCTCTCTTCTCTCTAGGCCTTACCTGCTTTCCCAATGGTTGTTGGAGGCTTGGCCATGGCTGTCCTCATCTAGCCTTGCCCTTCCTAGATCCCTCGGCCAGAATGGCCAGCAAACTCCAAGATCAAATAGATGATGGCAATATATTCTCAGAGTGAACAGTGTTAGCCATTCATTGCCATGTCCCACTCCCACCCCCACCAAAAAGTGCAACCTCTAGAACTACCCAAAGTTCTTCCCCAGCAGAAAACAGGACGTATACTTGTCAAATATTTGGTCAGCATATATTTCCGTTTTACTCCTCATTTGATGCTGTTTATTAGAGAATCAGCTCTCCCTGCTGCTAGTGCCTTCCCTTGGAGATCACTTTCCATTTATATTGTATATCTTGTATTTTTTTTAACGTTTTCACCATTAGAATGTGAGCTGCTTATGAGCTAGTATCATCTGTTTGAATTTTTCTGTATCTCTAGCACTTAGCACAACATCTGGCAAACAGTGCTTATTGCCTTGGATTGATGTTTTATTTTAAATAATCAATTAACTGTAAACAATTTATCTACACATATTGTGGTGCGCTGAGCACTAGGTCTGGAACTAGGAAGATCTCAATTCCAATGGCCTCCAACTGATTAGCTGTGTGACCCTGAGCAAGTCACTTAGAACCTCTTCTTTGCCTCAATTTCCTCATCTGTAATGTGGGGATAATAACAATACCTACTTCCCAGGATTCTTGTGAGGATCAAACAATCCTATATGTAAAGCACTTCACACAGTGCCTGCCAAGTGGTAGGTGATACCTATCAGAAATCATTATCATTACTGCGTAATTATGAAAACGTGATCGCCTATAAAAGGTGTTTCCGAAAGCTTTTTGTATATACAATCACAAGGAGGCCAAGAGGTCCCAGAAACCACTTCAGTCCGGTTATACTCAATCTTCGTCAGTGGCTTTCCAAATAGGAACAGGATGACCTGTCTGCCTTAAAAGCAGAGGTCTATTTCCAGCCTGTCTGGTTTGCTGAATTGTTGGTCTGTTCCCTGTCATTTGATTCCCAGGCTGTTCCAGAGAATGGTAGCTTGGAAACCCAGGGAGTCTCCTCTTTTGTCATCAATTTCTGTTGGGAGGCTTTGATCCAGAACCACAGTTCATTGCATGACCAAACCTCAAATGACTTCTCTGCAAGGAAAATAGAAGAGGTGTCCCTGTTATAGGTGGTCATCTAGGATGAGTACCTTTTTGTTTGCCAGAATTACTCTGAAGATTTAGGGGGACAAAATGATAGTCTTCAGCTCTACTAAAATGGTAAAAAAGGCTTTTTCCTCCTGAGGTGTCTTGAGCCCAAAGATGGCTGGTGTATATCCCAAATTATAGGTTTCAGGTATTTCCTTATAAATTAGTAAGCATTTACTAAGCACTTACTATGTTCCAGGCACTGTGCTAAGAGTGGAGAATACAAATACAAACAGGAAGGTAGTCCCTGCCCTCAAGGACCTTATATTCTAAGTGGGAAGATAACATATAAAAAGATGCAAAAAGGTGCAGGGTATGGGATGAGACAAAGGGCATAACAGAGGAAAGTCCAGGGTGCAATTCTATAACCTCTAGGATAAGATATACAGTCCTCTTGGGGGCAGTTAAAGCTTTTCACAATCTTTCTAGCAATATTATATATCATTCCCCTTCATTCATACTTTGGTTATTATTTTGTCTAGCTCTTAGTAGGGCCACTGATACAGCAGTAAATCTGTAAAATCATTTGGGCACCACTATTTTAACAATTTTGGCATTTTTGTTTTATTGGCAGTCTCCTCAGCTTCTGACACTCAGTCACCTTGATACTCTCTCCTTTTTGGGTTTTCCCAACAATCCTCCCTTTTGAGTCTCCTCCCACCTAGTTGACAATTTCTTCTCATTCTCCTTGCTGAATCTCGATCCTGGTCATATCCACTAACCCCAAGGCTTTTTCCTAGGCCCTCTTCTCTCTCTAGTCTTTCACTTCATAATCTCATCAGCTATCATGGATGGATTCAATTATTTCTATGCAGATGATTCTCAGATCTATCTCCCCGTAACTTTTCTCCTACAATCTTACATTTTAAACTGCCTATTGGACATCTCAAACCAGATGCTCCATAGGCATTTTAAACTCAACATGTCCAAAACTGAACTCATTATCTCTCCTACCCCTACACATTTTCACCAATTCCTAACTTCTCTATTTTAACTGAGGGTACACACCATTCTCCAAGTCACCTAGGTTTGACTCCTCTCTCTCTCTCTCTCTCATACACCTCCCCACCAATATCCAATCAGATGCTGAGTTTTGTTTTTTCTCCCATAGTTACATATCTTGTAAACTCTCTTCTTTCCTCTGACACTGTCATCACCCTAGTGCAAACCCTCATTACTTCATACCTGCATTTTTTTTAACTCATACCTCTTCTCCCTAGCTCAAGTTTCTTCTCACTCAAGTCCATTCTCCACTTAGCTATCAAAGTGATTTTCCTAAAGCATGTATGACTATATCTCCTTCCAGTCAATAAAATCATGGAGTTCCCTTTTACGTCCAAGGTAAAATATTCACAGTTTTCTAATACTTAATGATGGTCTAAACATGACATTTATAAACAACTAAGTCAATAATTCTTTCAATTAGCTCTACGTACAGAGAAAATTCAGAAAATGCGGCTTGAAGTGACTAAAGCTCATTTCAAACTAAAAACTACCAATATTTCTATTCTTAGGATCATTCTTTGAGAAAAAACTTCTGGAAAACTTCCAGCTATTGGATTTGGCAGGGAATTGTGTGAGCATTAATGGATGGTTTGCCTTTATGGGAATGTTTGGTAATCTCAAGAAATTGGTTATTCTTTTACTTTAGTAGCAAAGAAGAATTGCTTTCCAACCCAGTTGGTCAAAAAATTTGGTCATGTATTACAAAAGCTAAATTATTTATAAGAAATCAGCTTAATTAGATGGCAATTTGATGATGATCTCAATGTTATTTAATCTAATAAATTTAAACTAGTAACTGTTTAAAAAGTCTAAACACACTTAAAAGCTTGGCTATAAGTCCTACTGGATCACTGTTCAGTATGTAACATAGTTTCTACAGTTACCTCTTAAGTTTATATAAAATGAAAAAATTGTTCTCTCTCCCTTCCACTTTGAGCCCTGAAAAGCTCACTACCCTTTTAGTCATCCTATGTTTACTGGTTGAATCTGAATCAAATATGAAGTCAATCCATAGGGATGGACCAGGTAGGAGTCACTGAAATGGAAATACTGTAGGTATTATCTGTATCTATTATCTCTTTTATCAGAATGTAAGCTCCATGAAGGCAAGGTTTGTTTTCTTTTTGTCTCTGTAACTCCAGCAACTAGCAGTGTCTTGTATGTTATGTATTAAGTACTTAATAATGTTAGTTGGATCAAACTACTGACAGCTGCCTTATTTTGTGTTAGCTTCAATACTTAGCATAGTGCCCTACATGTGTTAGAATCTTTAAAATAGCAGTTGCACAAATGACTTAATGAAATGTAAAAAAAGGAATGCAATCAGTTTAAAATAAGAGTACATGTACGTAAGCATTCTTAGATTCTAATAGCTTAATTCAAATAATACAGAATATTTAAAAAAATCTTCTCTTATTAGAGATAGATCAGTATCCTTTACCCTAGTAGAAAATGGGCAGCAGCTTCATAGCTCAACCAGAATACTATCAATCAGAGACATGAAATCTAAATTTTCTATCAAGGAGTTGCTATGCCTTTTTAATCACCAATCACAGGCTTCAGTCATTAGAAAAGGAGAAAAAAAAGAGATCTATGTTTGCATTCCACAGGAATCAAAAACATACTACCCAAATCATTTTAACATCCCCACCCCACAAAAAATAAAATGAGCCTAAAAGGAAAATATGCTAGTTCAGATATCTAGCCTTATCTTCATGTTGTCCGGGAAACAACAAAAACAAACTACTCACTTAGCACCAACTGTCCACTACCCGTTCCCATGGTAGCTCAAGTTAATGGCTTTGGTGTCAGTATCAGTTAAGAGCTGGCCATTATGTTGAGGTAGTCACTGCAATAAAAAAGTCTGGGCTCAACATTCTTTATTCAGCAAGGGGGCACTGATATACACATTTGGTTGCTGCTCGGTTCAATCAATGCCTGCTGATCATGTCTTTAGAGAAATTTTCATCAAACTCAAACTAGATGACAAGCACTTACCCTTTCAAACTTCATGTCTAGATACCTAAAATTGGTACTATAGTAACACCAAGGTTGTCACTTATAGGCCATTTGCTAGCAAAACTTTTGTTTTTCTTGTGGGATAGTCTGGAAAATATGCTTTTTGAAACAAAATGCATGATAGACCAGCATCACCCAAAGCAGATGACAGCATGAATGAAACACCAGCAGATGGAGCCAGTTCTCCTTTCACATCCCACAGGCAACTTTGAATAACTATTCTCAACTAGTGTACATGGTAATTAAAGCACCTTTGGTGGGGCACCTGTACCGGTGGCCCCCTTTGAAGGGCTGTGGAAAAAGTAGGCTTCACACAGACTCAAACACCATTACTCTTATAGAAGCAGAGGTTGTATACAGTGGATGAAAGTGGAAACCACATGGAAAACATACCTTTTACCACCTCACAAGATATGGAAGTTCTTCTGGTCTTTATGAAGACATTCACAGGCACATTTGGCTGGTCACTGGTGGTAAGGCCTTCCTGTAGTGGTAGCCTTTTAATAGGCACTGCCTTAGGCGTGGTACAGCATAAGACCGGAGAGAAGGAAAGCTGCCTTACCTTATTTTAGGAAGTCTCATCTCTTCAGGAGAAATACACAGTTTTGATTAGATTTTTTTCTACACTCCCAAACTGTCTACATGACACTATAAATATAGAAGAAAGATGACTTCTCACCAAGTAAATAATCAGGATGTGGCTATATATTTCCACTGGATAATACAACTCTACTCCATGGAGCTGTCTTCCTCTAGATACTAGTAAACTAGACCTCATCCTGAGGCAAATAAGGGTCTTTCAAAGCACTTCAAAATGGCTTCTTCATTCCTACTTGCTCCAAGCCTCCAACTCATAATCCCTCAGTGACAGGGAGAGGTTTAATACTTGAAAGAGGGATGGTCTTCATGAACATTTTGAATTCAATGAAAATCTTCTGTGGATGGATCTTAAAATGTTGAGGTCATGCATCCTTAAAAGCAGCACCAAGTGGAACATCCAAATTATAACTATTGGAAAATCCTTGGCAAATAGGGAAGTTTAACTTCATTTGCCCATTAAACATCTTTTTAAAAACAGTGGTTGTAGAGGTCATATAAAGTTGACTACATTTAAGAGAACATTTGGGTATTACTTACTAGGCTTTATACAAAGCAGCACTAGCTATACTGGAAAGTCCACATAATACACACATGGAAAACATTCAAAATAAATAAAATGTCCTATGCCATTTTAAAAAATATTGCCACCATTACTATTTCACCATTCCTGATAAAGCAGGACAATAAAGTACAATTCTGCCCTCAGGAGATGTAATATTGTATAACAATCTAAAGTCCATTTTGTTTTTGTGATATCACATAGTGTAAAAACAAAATATGTACGCTAATTTGTAAGTATGATATGGCCAATACAATTATGTTCATGAAGTACAGAACAATGAACTAGAAGGGTCATAAATTGTACAAATTGTATAATTATGGTTGTTTCCATCATTAATTCCTTACTGGAGTAAACATAGAATAGAAATTTGCTCATTGCACATTGATGAATAATTTGTTAAAAAGTTAACCCAAAGTGTAATGAAGAGATGCATGGTTCATTTTAGTTTGCAGAAAAATTAGTGAAAATCCTTACTGACAGCTAAATTTAAACAACCACCACAATAAAAACCATGATAAAAATCTAGTCACGACATTTTAAAATCTTGGTCAGTAAAACATGTATAGAAAACTTCAAGTAAAAGGAAAATTTGATTTTACTTTGTAACACAATAACTTCCAAAAGCTAGTGTGGCCCCAAGGAAAATATATTTGACTTTGGAAAAGCTGTAGTAGAGATTTTTACTTTTATAATGGTAATTTCTTCTCATTTCTGAAAATTCTTACCATTATTCAGGAAACAGATTCATAATCTCAACTGAAGAAAACATCTTTTTACTAAGAAAATGAAATGCTGCCACTCTGTGAAGTGATTCCTCATAAAGCTAAGATGATACCATACTGCAATCAATTTCAAAAAAATGAAAGAGAAGCAAAATCTGATTTTAGAGGAACACACTTTCTATATAGCAAATCCATTTAAGCTCTGCAAATTCAGGAGAATGTCATTAGCTTAAATGCATTTTATGAAAATATAGTTTTATAGGCTTCATGAAATGGGGATTAGACCATCAATTTCTAATATTTAGAATGAATGATCAGATCTTGACATTTCTGGACAGCTAAAGAGACCAGAGGTCAAAAAGTTGATACCCTTAATAAGAATAAATAAGATCAAATGGCAGTTTCTTATGGTCTGGGTTGCCCTCTACTGTTAGTTCCATATTTGCTTGGTATATTTGTAAAACCAGTCCTGAATCCTTGAGTTGTTCCCATTCCTGGTGCTCCAAATCCTTGACTGAACATATTGCTATATGGTGTGGATCCATGATTAATGGCCAAACCATAAGGCCTGGTTTGTGTATTCAGAAGAATAACTGGTGTCATGTTTTTCCCTGGTGTATTAAAAGAAAATTCTGGAGGTGCAGTACTGGGTTTAGCTGGAGTTGATGTCAGAGGGTTCAATTCATCACCCTTTAAAGGTGGCATTGGAATTATATGATGATCTGGAAGGTTTAGCATATTGGCGGCAACAGGTCCCGATATTAAAGCAGGCCTCATCCAATCATCTTTGAAAATCTGAACAGTCAGAGTTGACACCAAAGTGTAGAGCCTGTTGGTCACATGAGCAAGAACCATTTGCTCATTTGCATCTCTTCGAATTCGAACATGCACTGATCCAGCCTAAAAGAGAGCAAGAACACAAGAGTCTGCTAAAGGTAAAGTAAGATGTTGATGAGAAAGAAGGACTTCATTTATGATTTGGTTGTGACATTTTCTTAAACAAAAGGGAAGGCATAATTCCTTAACACCTCATAAAGAGATATTACTTAGGGAAAAAGTTCATTAAAACCATTTTTGCACGGTAAATAAAAGTACAGGCAGTAAGCAGAAGAGGGCATGTGCATTTCTGAATAAACAGTTCTCCAGAAGAGAAAAACAGTAATAATGAATCAAAAGGCACATAAATTAACCTTAGCTTCCCCTGCCAGTTTAGTTATGGGGCACCTAAAACCAAAAAGGAGTTCAAGATAGCTTTCCAATATTAACTGCAGAGTTATACAGAACAGAAAGGTATCCGAAATTCTTTATTCAATTGTGTAGTCAGTATTTGAGACATAAAAGCTGGCTAAATTGCTTCAATTTTACTTGACTGTTTTTATGCAGTTTATACCATATAATTGCCTTTGACTTCTTCACCTCCTGTATCTAATTAGTAACTAGGTCTTGTCAACTGTTTAATGAAGTGTTCTAATTTTGTCCTTCCTAAAACTCTCATAAAAATTTGTTTTTAATTCATCTATCACATTTTAACACAACCAATCATATTCTAATTGGTACTGGAGTTATTTTTGTGCATCATACTTTTCCAAAAAGACTTTGAGTTCCTTGAGGGAAAAAAATTCATTTCTATATTTGGAACAGTATCTTTGAAACACAAGGCATTTAATAAATGTTTGCTTGCTGAATTCTCTTTTCTTCTCACTACCACCATAATCTGGTTCTTCATCATCAACTGACCCATAGGTTTCTACAACAGCCCATTCTTTAGTTAACTTTCTCCCCACTTCATTCCATTCTGAATATAACTAATAGGCTAATACTGCTAAAAACACAGAATGTTATTTCTTTCTAAAAGCCTAAAATGGCCTCCTACCGCCAAGTCAAAATACCTCCAACCAGATTTTCAAGTCTCTTCATAACCTAGCCATGTTCAACCATCTTTTTTATTCTCCAATATGAGCAGTCTGTTGCAGTCAGTCCATGATTCTTTTCTGTTCTCAACACATGTTCATTGTTTCCTTGGTCTCATCCCTTATGCTGTTTTCCTGAATCAAAAAATACTACCCTTTTTCAGAATGCCTTACTCTCTGCTATCTGTATTTTATTCATCCTTCAAGTTCCACTTCCTCCTTAGAGCCAAGATACAAAAAAGTCAATAATGATCTCTCCCATCTCTAATTTCTTTTGCATTTACTGACTGTACTATAAAACATATATGGTCCTTTTTTTTATGCTGCAAAATTTAGATTATGACAGTACATAATGTTAAATTTATTTTTTTCTTTACTATTGCATGTGCTTTATTTCCTCAACTATATTATAAACTCACAGAATCATATAAGCTTTAGAGTTCAAAGGGACATTCTGAGTTACTTATTTAGTAGAATCTCTAATTAAAGCATCCTCAAGAAGTGATTATTTATTTCCACTTTAAACTCACCAATTCCCAAGACAGCTCATCACATTTTTAGACAGGTTTCATAGTTCCTTACATTGAACTGAAATATAATTAAATATCACTACTGATCCTATTTCTGTCCTCTTCACCAAATAGAGTAAGTCTAATACTTTCACTAACAACCCTTAAAATATTGAGCATGTAACCCTAAATTTTTTCTTCTTTAGAATGATTATCTCTAGTTCCTTCAAGCAGTTCTTTTTAAAAAAAAAAAAAAAAGCTTTCTGGAGGTGAGGATCATGTTTTATATAATAAAAACTCAGAACTCTTGAGAATAAATCATTTTGGAAACCCAAGTTTTGCATTTAAGGGTTTTCTTTCAAACACTAAAACTTTTAAAACAGTTTTGGAAGGAAACTGATTTATAATGCATCACATAATAGCTTATATTCTTAAGCAAAATATACTATACTATCCATGGGCAGCTAGGTGGTGCAGTGATAAAGCACCAGTGCAGGAGTCAGGAGGACCTGAGTTCAAATCTCACCTTAGACACTTGACACTCACTACCTGTGTGATCTTGGGCAAGTCACTTAACCTCAATTGCCTCATCCTGGGTCAACTCCAGTCATCCTGATGAGTGTCTGGTCACTGGATTCAGATGGTTCTTGAGGAGAAGTGAGGCTGGTGACCTGCACAGCCCTCTCTCACTCAAAACAAAGTCAAGTGCAAGTCATGTCATTATTTCTCTGATGGCATGGTCTTCTTCGACAACCAAGGACGAACACATACTTACACTTATCAATGATTTGTCTTATCTTGTTATATAGAAATGTTCTCAAAGACTACTGAGGTGTGTAGAGTTGAGGGCCCCTATAACTACATGGCTTTATGCTGTTACATTTTGAGTTTTTACGTCTGATTTTGATGGTTTCTGTGTTCCTTTTGTCTCTTCTTTTGCCATAAGGCCAAAAACTGCTGCTTCTCACTGCTGTGAGCATGCCTGTGTGCAGCAACTGCTCTCCTTCTTTTTCAGCTTCTAATCTGCTGTGGGCTTAGAAACTAGAAAACAAAGGTTAGTGGAACTACACATGGAAAACCTTTTTCTTCTTTGATTCTGAACCCTCTTCAATCTGATCCTTAATTGCCCAATCTCAGGCCCTTTTCTCAATTCTCATCCTTCCTGATTTCTCTGAAGCCTCTGACACTGCTCATCACTCTCTCCTCTGTAGGTCTGGGTGCATGACTTTTTCCTCCTACCTGTATGACAGTCTCCTTCACTAGATCTTCTTCTAGTTCATGTCCAACAACTGTGGGTGTCCCCCACGCCTCTATCCTAGGCAGTCTTCTCCTTACATACTGTCTCATTTGATGATCTCATCATTCCTGTGGTTTCAATTATCATCTTTATGGAAATGATTCTCAGACTTATTTGTCCAGCCCTAACTTCTGTCTTGAGTCCTAGCCCCACATCATTACCTGCCTTTTAGATATCTTAAACTGAATGTCCCAAGGGTATCTCAAACTCCACATGTACAAAACAGAACTTACTATCTTTCTCTACCCCTCACTTAACTTCCTTGTTACTGTCAAGGATACCACTAACCTCCTAGTTTCTCAGACTTATAAACTTGAGGTCACTGTTGACTTCTCTCTCACATTCAACTTACATATCTCATCTGTTGCCAAGTCCTGTGTTTACTTTCACAACATCTTGTCATACCCGTCCCCTACTCTACACTCACACAGCTGCCACTCTATGTGGTACCCTATCACCCTATTTATGCCTCGATTATCACAAAAGTTTCCTGACTGGTCTCCCTGCCTTAAGTCTCTTCTCATTCCAATCCATTCTCCATTAAGCTACCAAAGTGATTTTCATAAAGTACAAGTTTAATCATATCTCACCACCCTGCCCTCCTTGTACACACACTTGATAAACTCCCTACTACTTCTAGGATCAAATATAAAATCCTATATTTGCCTTATAAAGCCCTTCAAAAGCTAGTCCCTTTCTATCTTTTCTTTCTTACTAGTCTTTTTACATTTTACTTCTATCTAGGTATTTTATCATCTCACAACACTTCTTTCTGTTCTTCATGCATAAAACTCCATTTCCTGTATGTTTTCTGTTGACTGTCCTCCACGCCTCAAATATTCTTCCTCCTCCACTCTTACAAACCTCCTTGCTTCCTTCAAGCCTCGGTGGAACTTTCATCTTCTGAAAGAAGCCTTCTTTGGCCCTCTCTGCTTCTAGGGCCATCCCTCTGAAATGACTTTGCATTTACACTCTGTATACCTTGTATATAGACAGTTCTTGGCATGTTGTTTCTCCATTAGAATGTGAGCTCCTTAAGGGAAGAGATTGTGTTTTTGGCTTTTTTTTGTCCTCCCAGTTACATATAAACTGAGCATGGTTTCTGGCAAATAGCACTTAAAAAAAAATACTTGGTGAATGACTAAAAAAAGTAAACAAATAATTTCCGAGTGACAGCTCTTAGGTCTCTCAGGTGAAAACACTATGTAAGCTTTAGCAAAAAAAGTTTTAATAAGAATATATGTGTAGAACCCATATAAGGTTGTATGCTGTCTTGGACAGGAAGGTAGAGGGAAAGTAGAAAATCTAAGACTTATGGAAATGATTGTAGAAAACTGAAAACAAATAAATTAATTGTAAAAAAATGAATGTTAAAATTTTTGATATGTAATTGGGAAATATTTAATGAAATAAGTAATATTAAAATGAAAAAAAGGAACAACTGCAGTGATTTACATAATGGGGTGAAGAACAAGATTACTAAGAAAAAAAGCAAAAATCTCTCAATACTCATTAATTTACCAAATGATTGCTTTCTAAGGGTTCCAATAAAATTCAAACCCTTCAATAGTTCAGATTTGACTGTATGAAATTTGTATCAAAGAAATGTTTAAAAATTTTTTAATATAATATCTTAATTTACTAAAACTATAACACAGTAGAAAACCTACCAAGGAACCAAATCCCAGTGTCCAAAAGTGCTCATTTCTGACTTCTAAGACTCCATCCAAAGTAGAAACCTAAAGATAAAAATCATTAATAAAGTTCATCTTTTCATGTTCAACACACTCTCATTTCTATCAACTATTGTTTCCTAATACCTAAATTTCATTGTATCCTATGCCTCCACTAACTGACATTAATGAATTTTGTTATAATTAGTGAGTTTTTATAAGAGACAATAGTGAATAAGGACTTAGCTTGAAAGCCAGGAAGATCTGGGTTCAAGTCTCTGACACATACTAGTTCTAGGAAGCTAAGCAAGTCACTTAACATATCTCAATGCTCTAAACAAAGAGAAGCTGTCACTTTCCATCAACTGAAGAACTTCCCTATACCAATGAAATCACAGGTATGGTCTCTATCCCTAGAGAATCTATAAAATTAGACAACAGTGGGATAGAAATCCAGAACTGAAAGCTCTCAAGTAGTAAAGCCCTTCCCACATTAACCAGACTTTTGGGACTGGTCACAATGCTAGTTTGGAGAAAGAGTTATAGATGCTACATAATGAGTACAGGGGTCATTGAGGCCCAGGGTAATAGTTTAGAAGATGACTGCGACAGAGACAAATGAAAAGTAGCTGAAAAAAGGTATGTCACTTTACCTCCTCCAATAGCTGTCTTTGATAAGATAAATTCACTGGTTGGTAATCATTCTTCCAACTAAATTTTGCTGTCATGTTGTTACTCTTATCTAGGGTGCATTATTGAAATGATGCTAACTTCTAGAGGGTAGGAAATATATACTTTGGGTCAATCCTACCTGGATTATAACAATATGCTGTTCATACCTACACCAAATATTGGTATAAGTAACCTATCTAAACTTCAGCTATTATTACCTCTCTGAGAAGTTTATCCAATTGTCCAATAACATGAGGTGGTGTAGTCTAGGAGAAGAAAATAACAATAAATTATTATTACTATGTGACAGAAGACTAGTTGATCAATGACTCAGAAACTTTAAGAATTTGGTTACATAACATACCCTACTTTAAAGTGTTACCTCTGAGGTTGCAACAAGAGTGACTATCAAATTTAGGGACATGATAGGGAAGTGACACTAAAAGGTTCTAGAGTTCTATCACACAAATTCCTGAGGCTATCAGCCTTTACTCAAATTAGTTCATTTGTTGAGGCCCTCTGTCCATCCACCTAAATGTATAACTAGAGTTGTTGTGAAAGTGGTTACAAAAGTGTCACTTTCCCTGCTTCTGGAAGTAGTGTCACGTGTAACTGCAGAAACTGGGGAGAAAGGGGGAAGGGGAAATGCTTGTCCTAGTGCTAGACCTAGTGTTACCTGACGAGCCCAACCATTATCTTGGTACCAGTCTGACTGATTACCCTGACAGGGTAATCAGTGAATAGAAATTTGAAAGTAAAGTCTGTAGCAAAAGAAAACTGTTGATTTTTGGTTCAGTAAGGCTAAAAGATTCACTGTCAGTAGCTAGAGATTATGAATTCTAAATTGTGTATACATAAACAAGTAAAAATGAGAAGCTGCACTTCTTTTTCATTTAACATATTCAGTAGAGAGAAATAACCTCACTGACTTGGTTTTGTAGTGCATTACAATCATAGGCCTAAATGTCCTACCCATTTTATCAGTCAGCTATGAGCTTTCACTATATCCAGTGGATACAGTAAAATGATTTCATTTTACAGGAGAAATGATTTCATTTTAGTGCCTAAACCTAAATCTAGGTTCCAAGTTATAATGAGTTCTCCAGTAACCTAAAAGTGTATAATTTTGCCCATTAGGTGAAAAAAATTAGGAAAACAAGGATCATATCAAGTTTAGAGAGGAAGCAACCTAAGAAAACTTTCCTTACCTGGAGTAACACCTTCCCACTATACACGCTCATTGGATACATAGTACCAACTGTCATCAGAGCAATAGCTATGGCTGAAGCAGTGTCTACTGCAAAATAATTACTGAAATGAGAAAATAATGCCAAGAGTAAATGAAGGTTCCTTAAACCACCTTGTAATTCAAGCTACTTGTAACCAATTCTCAAAATGCATGGTATTGTTAAAACTTGTCAATATCAGGAATGGAAAAGATCCAAAGAATTCCCAGTTTTTCAAGATAAATTTTTCTACCACACATGAGTCTTTAAAATTTTTTAAAAATAAGCTACTGACATAATATACATACAAACAGATATGTAGACAAATAGGGATTTTTTTTTAGAACAAATGTTGCATTAGGTAATAATAAACCTAGGTGCAGGATATCTGCATTACAAGGAAACTACCACATCAAAAGAGATAACATGGAAACCCATGTTATACCAACAATATTAATAATAGTTAATTTCCTTGTCAAACATCTATTTCAATTCTTACTTCTCTGAAGCAAAAATAGCCTATTTTGTGTAAACAAATTGAATTTAAGGGTTCATTCAATTTGCTACAAAAATACTAACTTCCTGATTGGTACTGTGAAAGTATGGAACTCCCTGAAAGGTGGGGAAGGGGGTGGGTCCTCTAGTACTTTACTGATAGAGGCTTTTCTCCTAAGAGTACAAAATTCCACCAACGGATTAATTTGGTCAGAAGTTGCTTTATGAGACAGTTCAATACTCCAAAGTCATAGGCTCCTCATACATACTCCTTTCCCAAGTGCTTTTCAATATATGCAGTATTCTCTTGTAATTGGTGTCCTATTCTCTAAAACAGGGCAGAGTTTATTAGCAATAAAGGCATTATTCTAATAGCAATAGCTGCAACATGAGTGTAGAAACAATGTGGGTATTATAATTTAAAGCAAATAACTGGGTGTTTCATTTCCTTAAATCATTCCCACATTAATTTGTTTTGTTTTTCTGGTGACAGTTCACAAAATGTTTAACTTAACAGTATTTTTACCAATCACAAAAATCTTAAAATATTTAAGTGGAAGGAATCTTAGTAGTTATTAATTCCCACTCTCTCATTTTAACCATAAGGCAGCTAAGGCCTAGAGAGGTTAAATAACTTAACTGAACAGCATGTTAGTGACTCAGTTGAACTAAAACCCAGGTTTCCTGATTTCTAATCCAGGAGCATTCCTGTAACATTGCATTGGCTCTCTAATAAATCAGGTCTATAGAGTAGTCATTAGTACTAATAGGAGTAAGGAAAATACTTACTTTATTTCAATTAACATATATGTAATACAAAGAGCAAACGCTCCAGCAAGATCAATCAAGACAAAAGGATTCATTCGAGGAAGGAATATACTGCTAAGCCCTGGAATGATTCCACACAAACTAGAAGGAAAAACAAATCAAAGTAGAATTCATCAATACTATTCTGCTGAAAATTTACCAAAGAATAAACTGCATTTCAATAACACATCATCTATCATGTTTTTTACAGAAAGAAAAATTTTGGGACAAAGCTTGGTAACTGATAAATGTCTACTGGATTTTTTGTATTTTATCTGTGGAACCTATGCTAATTCAACAAATTCAAAAAATAGTTATTAACAAGAAAAGTAAAGTTAGAATAAGAATCCACCTTCTGTGCTATTGTTGTACTTACAGAACGAATACTTCCAATTTACAGTTTCTGCAGACAGATTAATTTCTTATACTTTTAAAAATTATGTATTACTGTTTAAATTACAACCAAACCTCATTCAAGCTTACCTTCTACTAAGATCAGCAACATGTTCCTGAAGCCAACTAGTAGTAGCAGCTACATAAAATATAACAGATTTTATTAGTAACATGACATGAAGGGAGAAAAATTCAATAACATTCCTGATTTCCTTAACTTACTGTTAAATTTAATGAATACCAGGCAAAGTTATGTGCAGAAATACTTCTAATAAGATTCCTTGAAGAGCTTTCTCATTTGCATGTGTCACCTACAAGAAGACTTCCCTGGTTTAGGTGTTAATGATTTACTCTCCCCTCAAATTAGCTATATTTGTTTTCATGATGTATTCCCAAGTAGACTACTAGCTCCTGAGGGCAGGGAAATATTTTTTATTCTTGTTTTTACATCTCCAACACCTAGCACAGGTGATTCCCGTTTCGCACAATAGGGGCTTTGTTGAAATGAACAGAATTTTAGGCCATTGAGACAAAAGTCTGAGTCAAAAGTCTCTTTTGCTCCAATATATCCTAACTAGTTGCCTTGAAAGAACTAATGTAAAAAACTAATATAATACAGTGCTCTATACAAACCTATTTTAGTGAAATTTTCCAGATTATTTCATTCAAATTTTCACATCACTAATATGCTCATCTCAAATTTTGTCCTTTATTTTTTAGGCCACTGGTCCCCAGATTCTATATCATAAGAAATTATAAAACTGTTTTAGCTTAAACAAGAATTTTAAGTAGCTGTGTTCTTCAGGTTAACCCATTCTGCAAAGACTTAAGATCTACTACAAGGATGCTTAACCTTTTCGTGTGTCATAGACCCATTAAGGCAATCTGGTGAGACTTACAAATTCCTCAGAATCATGTTTTCAAATGCATAAAATAAATAGGATTACGAAGAAAACTTAATAGAGTGCAATTTAGTTACCAAGATTATAAAAAATTTAACAGACTTTAGATTAAAAATGCCTGTCCTAGGACATGCCTCTCCTTGAATATCTCAGGATCTCTGACATGCAATGACTGACTCTGCCAAACCACCCACTACACCTCCTACTACCACTTCTATCCATCCATTGGCTATGGGCCCTTTCTTGGGTTGAAGGATCCCAAAATACCGATATTCCTTAATAAAACCTTATTAACTGGACCACCAAAGTGATAGCCAGTCTGAATCAAGAAAACCTTTGACTTGCAAAATATTTTGAAAGAAAGTTTTGTTATTTCCAACTATATGCATTTACAAAATATTGCCCAACAGATGTCCTCGTGGACTAGTTTTAATTGGATTACAATTATTTGTAATTAACTCAATTACTTCATTTAAAGAGAAACTTTAAAATGCCCCAAAATACAGTTCTTTTAAGAATAAGCATTCTCCTTATAAGACTGTTCACTTATTAATTTGTTTAGCAAAGTCTTTTTTTCTTTATAGATAGTATTAATATACTTTAGCCTACTCTATAACTAAATTATTGAGGTCTGAATTAACATTTCTTGTATTTTGAGCTTTAAAATTGCTACAAAACGTATTAAAAATCATTGTTCTTTACCTTTCTTCTCTTTAGAACACATTCTTATATTTGATGTAGGTGATTAACACTTTAGACATAATGAAATTACCAGAAAGAAAAAGAAATCTTTGGCTTGGAGCTTCATTTCATTTGTGTAGGAAGATTACAGTGAGGAAACTTCCTCTACCAATTCAATTTGATATCTGTTCTGCAACTATACTCTCAGAAAGCTGCTTGAATTCTGAGAAGTTAAAAGACTTGCCAAATATATATCAAAGCTCAGACTTGAATCTGATCCTCTTGATTCTGAGGACAACTCAATTTCCACTATGCCATGTTTTTTATTAGAAAAAAATACCATTTTACAGGGAAGATTGAACAATCAATCAAGGTAAGAAGAGCTCATTTTAAAAAAGTGAATTTTCTTACTTATTATGGCAAATGAAAAACATACCTTCAGAGACATAAGCGAAAGGTTTATTTCTAACAGAAAGCATTGTAAACAAGTTGAATGTGAGAGCCACAAAAGTACCAACTAATAATCGTCCCCTAAAGGAAAAAAAATTCATGATTATTTTCCTTTGACAATAAATGTCATTTCACATGATACATATCATTATCTATACCCTTAAGATGGAGAAAGATGGAGAGATAAAGTGGTTTATTTTCTTGCTGTCTATCAATGACTCAAGAGTCATGACCAGAATCTGAACTTGGTTTCTGAAGTTCTTTCAGGCGTCTTAGCTATTCGACCATATACTTCTGTTCACAAAAATAATAGCTGATATTTATAAAACACTTAAAAGTTTGCAAGGTGCTTTATACATATTATTTCATTTGAGCCTCATAACAACCCTATAAGATTATGGGTACTATTACCATCTTTATTTTGTTTACTCATTTCAGTTATGCCCAACTCTTCATGACCGCTTTAGGGTTTTCTTGGCAAAGATACTAGAGTGGTCTACCATTTTCTTCCACAATTGAAAAAAGTGAAGCAAATGAGGTTAAATGATTTGCCCATGATCACACAGCTAGTAAGGTCTAAGGTCGGATTCAAACTCAGGTCTTCCTTACTGTAGGCCTGGTACTCTATCTACTGTGCCACCTAATTACCTGTCATCCATACTTTACAGATGAATAAACTGAGGCTCAGAAGTTAAGAGATTTGCATTTGGTTACATAATTAGTCATTGTTAAAGAGAAGATCTAAACACAATTTCAAACATTTAATCTACTACTGCACGCTGCCTCTCAAGTGGTATAGAAAAAGAATATTTGGCATTTATGATATTTTATAAAGATCCATTTTAAAAGTCAAACTGCATAAATGTTCCTCTTGTAAATATACAGAACAAGTCATACTTTGATTAGTTTGGAGCAGGCATGGACAATCTTCATGCCTATTATTTTGTAATTTACAGTAACAATTTAAAAATGTTTTACATATGCATATAATTTATATTGTCTTTGCGTATTTACATACATGTTTTTATATATACATATATACACATACACAAAATTTAACAATTAAAGGATATAGGAGCAATGCTTGGAGATGCTATCCTGGGAAGTACAATCTAGGACTGCTTACAAACTTCTTAGGGCAGTGATTAGGAAACTAAATAAAACTGAGGAAGAAAACATTGGGGCAACCCAATGAGCAAAATTAATTTGAGATCTTTGAAGCACTTTGAAAAAGCATGCTAGTAAATGCTTAACTTTAGCAGAAGAAAAATCAATTACTATCTATTAAAACACATTTATTAAACACTAAAATGAAAAGTAAATAAATGAAAAATAACATATATTAAAATGCAAGCTTACGTATGTATCTCAGGCTGCTCCAAAAAACGTTCCACACTAAAGAAAGAAATGACATGGAATTTGTTAAATGAGTTCTATAAATTATTACAAGAGAAAAATTATTATATGTTTGACCTACCCAAACCTCATGAAACACAATTACTCCAACTCTCACGATAAAAGTTAACTTTTAAATATTAGCCATAAAGGCCTCTACTGAAGATTTCTAAATAACCAAGAAATGCATTTGGCCTAGGCTTAGTAAACTTGATTATCTGACTTTTATACCATGAAATATACCAATGACTTCTGATTTCAACATTGTAGATGCTTTTCTCTAACTAATGAAGATCATAACTGTTCTAAGCAAAAGTTCTTTGAGAGTTGCTTTGGCCAATCTGGTGACAGGCCTTTCCAAACTTAGGCTGTTCCTGGATGTCCATCACTGGGCTCAAAATGGAAAACGTTCCAGCTCATTAAGAATTTTGAAAGTGTATAATCCACTGGCGTGACCTTTGATAGGGCATGTTCATCTCTAAGATACAATGAGATATGAGTGTAGGGCTTTAGTGGAGGAGTATGTAAACTTAAACCTTAAAAAAATCAATGAAGTTTTAAAAAAAACTATAGAATTAAGAAAAATTCTCTGCTGAAATGAGTTTATACTTAAAGTGAAACAGGGTTTGGCCTACCACACTGAGAATTAATCAATCTCCTCTATTTGGCATTTAAAATCCTTTATAACTGGGTTCTATCTTATGTTTCCAGGGTTCATGTTACTCCCCCTCACTAATCTGGAGTCCTTTAAATTTCAGCTAAAATCTCACCCTCTGCAAGAAACTTTAATTATTCTCTTTTAATGATAATGGCTTCCCTCTGAGATTACCAGTTTATACTGTCTAAATCTTGCTTGTTCATGGTTGTTTGTATGCTGCCTCCCCCATTAGAGGATGAGTTCCTTCAAGACAGACTGTTTTTGCCTTTCTTCATGAATGGCACATGGTAAGCTTGTAGACTAACTTAATAATGAATAAAAACCATTCATGTTTTTGGGGACCAAAACCAACAGTCTGATGATCTGAATAATTAGATCAATTCAAATCAATTACACAAACATTAAATACTTATTATTCACATCTGGTTGAAAGGCAATCTCTCATCCACCCCCAAGACCTCACCAGAGAGTAATTATTAATGGTTAAATGTAATACAGCAGGAGGTCTCCAGTGGAATACCCAGGGGCTATGTGCTGACTTGGGATGTTTAACATTTTTACCAATGACTTGGATAAAAGTACAGACATTATACTCATCAAATATGCAGATGACATAAGACTGAAAGAGACAGCTAGCATACTGGATGACAGAGCTAGAATTCAAAAGAATTTTGGGGCTGAATCTAAGAAGATGAAATTCAAAAGGGATAAATGTAAAGTCTTGCACTTGGGTAAAAAAAAAATCAACTTTATCGTTCTGAAAAAAAAAATACCTGAGTGACTATGGTAAGTGAGCTCAGTAATCATCTCTAGTGTGATAGGGCAGCCAAAAGAAAAGAAAGAAAGCTAACTCCACCTTGGGCTGTGTTAAAAATGTAGTAGTTTCGAGGAATAAAGAAGAAGTGAGTTTAACAGTCCTGCTGTGCAGATCCCTGTAGTGACCACCCCTAGGATATTTGGCTCAGTTCTGAGTAGAACAGTTTAAGGATGGTGGCAGATTGAAGAGCATGGAGAGCAGCAGGGCAACCAGGGTAGGAAAAAAGGACTTTGAGTCCATGTTACATAAGGAAGGAACTGGGAATGTTTAGCCTGGAAAAAAGAAGACTCAGGAGAAACATGCTAGCTGTCAAGTACGTGAAGGGTTGAACTGTGTAGAAGTTGGAGGGCAAAACAATGAGTGATGGATGCAAGCAGCAAAGAGGCCAATCGAGGCTTGATGTCTCCCAGTGAGAGTCCTCTAAGAGGGGAATGACCTGACTGGAGAGTCAGTGGGTCTTGCAATAGAGGATGGATGATCACTTGTCAGTATATTAGTATGGGGATTCCTCTTGTGTATGGGTTAGATTATTTGGCAGTTGAGGTCCCTTTCAGCTCTGAAATGCTATGATTATATGATATGTGAAATGAATGGACCATGCTAGGTACTGAGGACATAGAAATGAAAAACAAAACAATCTCCACCTTCAAGGAGTTTAAAATCTACTTAAGTATAATCTGAAATAGAATGTGATGGGGGGCAAAGGAGAAATATAAATTGTTCTCAGAAGGAAGGAGAAATCATTTGCTAAGGAATAAAGACAGGCTTCATGGAAGAAGTGGCATCTATGATAGGTCTTGAAAAGAGAGAAAAATTCCAACAGATGTAGATATAGAGGAAGCACATTTTAGGCAAGGCTTGTGCTAAGATGAAGGCAGAAGATGAAAAGGAGTGAGAGAACAGTTAACAGTAGCCCAATTTGCCTGAAGCATATTCTGCATGAAGGAAAACAATGTAAATAAGATTAGAAAGTAGATTCAAATGAAATAATAAACGTAAAGCACTCAATTAAAACTGCTCTAAGTAACCAATGGTCTTCATTTTCAAACTTGATGTCCTTTTCTCAGTCCTTCTATTTCCTGACCTCTGAAGTTCAGGTTTTCATAACACCACTATCTCCTGATTCTCCTCCTATCTATCTAACCACTCCTCTCAGGGTCCTTTAAAAGTTCACCATTCCTCTAACTATGGGTATTTTCCCAAAGGCCTTGTCCTCAGCCCTCTTCTCTTCTCTCTTTATATTCTCTCTGAGATCTCATCAGCTCCCATATGATTAATTATCTTCTCTATGCAAATGACTCATGATCCATATGTGTGTGTGTATACCTATACATATATATGTGTATATGTGTGTGTGCATAGATAGACAGATATAGTTCTCTCCTAATCATACCGCTTAGTTTAAGTTCCACATACATACTGTCTATTGGACATTTCAAACAGGATGCCCTGTAGACAGCATATATTTAACATGTCCAGAGTGAAATTCATTATCTTTCCCCAAAATGTCCCTGTTTCTGTTGAGGGTGCCATTATTCTTCTAGCCTTTCAGGTTCATAGCTACAGAACTAACCTTCATTTTTTTCTCTCCCTCACCCACATATGCAGTCAGTTTCCAAATCTTGCCATTTCTATCTCTACAACATCTCTTGTATCCATGCCCTTTTCACTATTAATTAAGGTACCAGCTCAGTTCAGGCCCTCTTCACCTCCTGCCTGCACTATTGCAATGGTAGCTAATTCCTTTCTGCCCCAAGTCTTTCTCCATTCCAGTCCATCTCCTCACAGCTACAAAAATGACTCTCCTTAAGCACATATCTGACCAGGTCATTCCCTTACTCAATAAACTCTCCAGTAACTGCCAGGATGACACACAATCTTTTTTGTTTTAAAGACCTACATAATATGGTCCAATTTCTTTCAGCCTCATTATACATTGCCCCCCAATTCTGTCACTTCACAGTCCAGCCAAAAGGGCCTTCTACACATGGCACTACATCTCCCATCTTAGTGTCACCGTGGTGAGATTCCTTGATACCTGGAATGCACTCCCCCCGACTCCTGCCTCACAAAATCCTTAATCAATTCAAGCACCAACTTCTACGTTAGTATCCTTCCTCTCTAACTACTTTATACTTGATTACTTTTCTTTTAATTTGTATTCATTCTGTATATCTTGCATGAGTTGTCTGTCCATGACCGAATATTAGCTCCCTGAGAGCAGGAAATTGTTTCATTTTCTGTCTTTGTATCACTGGTGCCTGATACATGGTAATTACTTAGTAAATGCTTACTGATAGATTTACAAGCCTTGAAGTATTATATAAATGTAAGGTATTATTATTATTATTATTACAGACGGGGGTCACATGATAGAGAGCCTTAAACACTAAACCAAGGAGTATGAACTTTATCCTAAAAGCAACGAAGCCCCACTGAAGGTTTCTGAGTAAGGGAGTAGTATCATTAAACTAGATCTTGGCACCAAAAGATAAACCAGACAAGGGGAAAATGTAGAAACAAAGAAACCAGGTAAGTGAATGTTAAAACAGTCTGGGCAATGGATGGTGAAGACCTGAACTGGAGTGATAATAATGTGAACGAGGGGAAGGGATGTATCTAACAGAAGCTGTGCAGGCGGAATTGACAAGACTTGAGAAGTGATTGGATATGGTGAGAAAACGAAATGGAAGAGTCAGCCTAGATGAATGGGAGGATGGTAATACTAGCAACAAAAACAGGTAAGGTGAAAGGAGAGGAAGATGTGGGGAGAAGATGATAAACTGAGTTTTGGATATGCTGAGTGTGATGTGCTGTAAGTACATTCTGGCTGAGGTGCCCAGCAGGGAGTTATAGATGTGGAAGAGAATGATACTGAATACAAAGATCTGTCAGTTATATAAACAGGTGATCACTTAAGTGATAGGAATGAAAGAGATTATCAGCAGAGAAAATACAGAAAGAGAAGAGTGTCAAGGAAAGATCCTTGAGGTACCCTTGAAGTTAAGTAGTAAGAGGAAAATAATACACCAATGAAGAAATTGAGGAGTAATCTGACACCTAGGAGAGCCAAGAGATATATGCGTGTGTATGTATGTACGTGTACATACATGTACACACACAAGTACATATATATTTGCAAATAATAGTAAAAACATAAAGTATCAAGGCCCTAATTTTCTGCTAACTCAGTTCACTTAATTTCTATTACCATCTGTCTATACTCTGAGAGAACCAGCTTGAAACCTCTGTTAACGAGTCTGATATAACAAATTTACCACTAATAAGTTTAGCATTGCAGACAAAAAAATTTCAGTAGGTACTGGAAACTATTGTTATTATTCTGGTCTAAGAGTAAATATTTTAAAAGGGAAAATATGTACATGTACAGTACTGATTCAAATACTTATAAATACATTCTAAGTCTCAAATTTAAAACATCCCTCCAAAATCCAAAATCCAATGTGGCTGGCAGTTTAATCTATCAACAGCTAGTTTTAAATCTAGTCCTTTTCCTAGATTATGAAAAAAAACATTAATTTTCCCAAATTTTAGCCTCTTAACTAGTCTTAATATCTCTTAAGTCTCTCTTCTTGAATCGTGTTGGGAACATCACTTAATCTGATGGATTCTCAATTTCCTCATCAGTTAACAACAACAACAAAAAGAATGGACTATATGGTCCCTGAGATCTCTTTCAGCTTTAAACCTATGATCCTTTTCTAAATTATTCCTCACAATGCTACAAAGCAATATTTGTACTGCATAAGTCTGATCAATCACTCCCCTACTCAAAACCTTTAGTAGTTTTATAAAAAGTAAACTACTTATTTTGGAATCTGAGACCCTCCATGATCTAACTCCAATCTGTTTTCCTAAGCTTTCAACACTATGTTTCTGAAAAATTGAATAAAGCACTCTCCACTTCTGACCTCCCTTCTCTCACCTTCTCCCATGGAGTACACTCTTATGGTATACAATGTACCACTCTATCTAGTAATTCAACAGTGACATGACCAAGAATATGAAGAGCTAACAAGTAACCATTCCCCCTACTCCAAAAAGATGGCATAAGCAGAACTATACCTCTAAAAGTTATCATAAATCAGAATAAGGAACGGCTAGGTGGTGCAGTGAATAGAGCATTGGCCCTCGAGTCATGAAGACATGAGTTCAAATCCAGCCTCAGACACTTGACACTTACTAGTTATGTGACCTTGGGCAAGTCACTTAACTCCGACTGCCTTACCTCCCCTCTCCAAAAAAAAAAAATAAAGCAATCAGAATTAAACTATCAGAATATACTTACCTTTCTTTTAATATAAAGAGAGCTCCCAACTGTGCCAGAACTGTGGAAGCAAATACTGCAAGGACTTCTAATCTTTCAAACCTAAAGTAAGAAAATTAGGCTTATTACTTCCATTTTAAATGTTAAATATAATCCCACATTCAATGTCTCTAAAATAGACTATTTCTATAGAAACGAGAAACAAAAAATACAAGAGAAAAAAGCAACTCTGCTGGATTTTGCATACAATATGAATTAAAATATTTATCCTCTTCTCTTTTTAAACTTTATTTTTGGCATTTATACATCTAAGACCAATCCCTTCATTTTACAGGTGAAAAAATGGTGGTTAAATGACTTATCTAGGGTAACACAGCTAGTGAGTGTATGAAGCAGGATTTGAACCCAGGTTTCCTGATTCCAAGTCAGTGTTTAAGCCTAAACAAATAAAATTAAACCAGATATAAGAATACATTTTCAAATTAAACTGCTACTTTCTGTAAGTTGGCATTTTTCAAACTAGAGACTAGAAACCTCATAAGGTAAGAGATCAGAGGTACAGAATGTATAGACAGATAACCTACAATATTTAACAAGAGTAATCTGGTTTCTTCCAATACTATGTATGTCTTCGTATGTTTTTTTCTTCTTCATCTTTAAAATCTTACTTTAAAGCTGAACAGCAGACAAGTATTTAAAGTCCATTTGTTTGAGGATGACAGTTCTTTGATAAGACTAATGGTAGTCTAGTTCTTTTGAGGAATGATGTTATGCTTTGTTGATGTTGCAAAATTAAAAGGTTCAATGACAAATGCTGGAGGGGATGTGAGAAAACAGGTACAATAATGTGCTGTTGGTAGAGCAAAGAACTAGTCCAACAATTCTGGAGAACAATTTAGAACTATTTCAAAAGGGCTACAAAACTGTGTAAACCCTTTAATTAAGTAATATTATTACTACCTCTATACCCCAAAGAGATTATAGAAAAAGCAAAAGGACTCAAATGTACAAAAATATTTATAGCAGTTCTTTTTGTAATGTCAAAGAATTGGAAAAAGGAGATGCCCATCACCTGGGGAATGGCTGAACAAGTTATGGTAAATGTATGTGATGGAATATACTGTACTATAAAAAATGCTGAAGGGGAGGGTTTCAGAAAAACCTGGGAAGACTTATATGAACTGATGTAAAAAAAGTGAGGAGAATAATGTACAGAATAACAGCAATAGTATAAGGTAGTCAAACTTAGCTACTCTGATCAATACAATGATCTGCAACAATTCCAAAAGGCCGATGGTGAAAAATGCTATCCATCTTCAGAGAACTGATAGATTCAGAGTGTAGAATGAAGCATAAATTTTTGTCTTTATTTTTCTTACTTTCCCCCCAGAACATAGTTAATGCAGAAATATATTTTGTATGATTTCATATGTATAATGGGTATTGTGTTTCTTGCCTTCTCAATGGATGAGGAAAGGGGATGAAGAAGGAGAGAAAGAATTCAGAACTGAAAGTAAAAATAAAATTAAAAAACAAAAGCAAGCATATTTCTGAGTTGAATTGCTGTGAGAAAATCAGAGTTTACAATCACATAATATCATAGGTAAAAGGGGTCCTTAAAGGTTATCTAGCTTATCTCATCCAATATAGAAATTCCTTCTAAAACATTCTTGTCAAATTGGTCTCCAGTTTCTGCTTAAATACTTGCCCTAACAAGGAACTCAGTACTTCATGTAGCAACCTAAACGCAAGATTTTACATTCCAATGTGCTAAATTTCATCTTGCTACTTTAAGTCAAATGATCCAGTCTGTCAAGATAATTATGAATCTTGAGCCTTTTGTCTACTATATCAGCTATCTATCTTATCATTGTGTCATTATCGTAGCGTCATGTGAAAATGTGTGCCTTCCATAACCATCCATGATAAGATAAAACTACAATGAGATTCTTCAATTCTTTTACTAAAATAAAGATATATTATGTCTATGACCTTCTCTTGATCTACCAGTTTAGTGATCCAATCAAAAAAGGGGAAAAAACTAAATCTAAGTTGTCTACTAGTGATTGTGGCACTCTTTTTAAAAGTCACAATACATATAATAATGTGTTTTACAGCTATGCTGGGCATTAGCATCATATCTTTAGTTTATCTGTAGTTTCCAGAATCATGTCTTCATCACACCTAGACTCCTATTTATACTCTCCAGAATCTATTTTTCCCCTATCTGAAAATCTGTACATATATGATCTTCCAATACCATTCTTATTCTCCATGGTTTCTCAAAAATTACTGAGAGTGGCTGTGAAATTATAACTGCAATTTTTTTTCACATTCTAGGATGTAATTTCACCTAGATGTGAATATCTGAACTCACTTAAAATAAGTTAGGTTTTCTCTTAATCCTCTTGTGTCATGAATTCTACTTATTTCTTAACCATGATTGTTCTTCTCTTTCCAGTCTTTAATGAGAAAGGCAGAAACCCAGTATGTATTGAGTAATTAGTTCTGGCCTTGAGAAATGGGACAGTAGGTAAGAGAGATGCTAATATGTAGAGAGAGCACACAGGAAGACAGTCACTGAGGAATTTGGCTTTACAAGTGAATGGCTAAGGGTTGGATTTAGGAGGAAAGTCACTGTGGGAAGACTGCAGGAAAAAATAATTGAGATGATTAGAGATCCTAGAGGCAGAATGGAGCAGTGAAAACAAGGCTGAATTTGGATTCAGAGGACTTGGTTTTTAATCTCTGCCACTTACATCTTGTATTACCTAGAACAAATTACAATCTGTCTGGGCCTCATTTACCTGGAGATGGACTAGACAGATGACTTTTTAGAGCCTTTCCAACTCTAAATTTATAATCCATGCTCTTGAGGCATCTAATCTATTCTATTAAAGATGAAAAAAAGAAACATATAGGCAGTATTACAACAGTATTAAAACCTCTTTGGATTTTAACTGAACCAAAACTATTCTAAGGAATTATCAGAATTCTGTCCAGATCATCCCTTTTCTGGGCATTTGTAACACAACCCTCCATACTTTATTGAAAGAGGGGATACACAGACTCCATTTGTGAAACAGACATACATCATACCTTGACTAATCTAAAACCAAAGCCAAAGAATCTGTTAGAATCTCCCATCCTTCCAGAAAATCAAGAGATAGCATGAGGGTGACAAATTAGCACAGAATGGACTGTAGAATTTCTGTTTGTGAATTCTGAATCCTTCTCTGGAGATTTGCACTACTATACTCACCACACTATCTGATTTGCATTTCATTGTTAATCTGAACTATAAAGCAACATCAACTTCAAGAAGTCAATCTTAATGAAAACATCTTTAACTTTTCTTGTCAACTCTGATGTGGGGTTGGGAAATTGGGGGAGGGAGGGGAAAGAGGAATCTGTTTATCCATCTACTGGTGTTCCTAATCCTTGCCATTTATTAGCTGTGGGACCCTAGGCAATTCATTTAATTTCTATTTGGCTCAGTTTCCTCATCTGTAAAATGAAGATAATAATAACACCTATCTCCCAGAGTCACTTCAAAAATCAAATGAGATAATATCTGTAAAGTGCTTTGCACAGTGCCTAGCAATTAGTAGGTGATATATAAATGCTGATTTCCCCTCTGGTCAGAAAAAGAATCAAGAAGTCCCTCTGACGGCCTATTCTACCTTAGGAAGAGCTAAACTTCAACTAGAAAAAGAAATATTTTGCTAATGTTTTACTTTTGGCAGAATTAAAACTTCTACCATGTCCAGATGCTTGAAATTCTGCATATCATAACTTGTGTGTCAGATCTGTAATTGATACAAGGAAAGCACTCATTATCTCCACCTAGCATCTAGGTGGGTAGTCCACAGTATGTTTCTATAACAATATTGCTTCTCTTGCTCTTCAAAAAAAATCAGTACTCCAATATTCTCTGCCATGTTGCTACTCAGTTTTGTATTCAATACAGATGTCTTCATTACAGACAATGTCATTCACTGTTCTTCCATTAGATGCTTGTTCTGAATAAAGTATATTCTTTCTTTGCCAAGGCCTTTGCCATTGTTTTGAGAGCATAGTTCTCTTCTTGCTCAAGTTTATGTTATTTCAAGCTCACTTCGTTAAAACAGAAACCTAGTAGATTAAATTCAACTTCTGTATGAATCCACTGCTATTATATTTGGTATCCCAAGAATCCTGCCATACTGTATTGTATTAACTTCAAAAGACATTTATCACACCACGTAGAATGAGGATTCTCAGGTGAAGGTCTTTGTGTTTTCTATTACTGAAAGATACAATATCATTTGTCTAACAACAACAGTAAGTCAAAAAGCATTTGTTAAGCTTGTTTGTTTTCTGTGTGCCAGGTGCTATGTGGATATGAAGAAAAGCAAAAGACAGTCCCTGGCCTTGAGGAGTTTACAATTTAATGGGGAAGATAACAGGCAAACAACTATGTAAAACAAGCAATATGCAGGATAAATACGAAATCATTAACAAAGAGAAGGAAACAGAATTAGGAGGGATTGGGAAAAGTTATTTTGTAGAAGGTGGGCTTTTAGCATGGACTTCAAGGAAGCCAGAAGGTATAGATGAGGAAGGAGAACATTACAAGCATGAGAGCCAGTGAAAATGCCTGAAGCAATGAGGAATGGCAAAGTGACAGGGTCAAGATATAGATTTACTCCTTTTTCATATAATTTACTTTTTATAATTTCAAGTTCTTAGAAAAATCATTCTATTATCTCCATCAAAAGTTATTTTCTTCCTTATTTTTTCCCCAAGTCCTCTAAATTTATAGCATTTATCTTCAAGAAATTATCTGGCCAGCTTTTTAAACTACCTGTTGTATTTGTTTTATTTTATAACAAAACACTTAGTAGAAGAAAATATTCAAACTTACCCAAATGAGTAGACTGGGCTTGGTTTCCTCACCATAACCCAGTAGCTTATCAGACATGTCACTAAACTGAATTAAAAAAATGAAAATACTTTAATCAGACATTAGCTATTTCAAGCTAAAGAGCTACATTTTAAAAAGCTCAGAATTAACAAGTTTCTACAGGATACCTGTGATTGCCCATAGTAAATTAGTAACAAGCACTTCTAACAGGATTATAGATTATTTTATTTGGAAATGTGTGCCCAGATCTTTGTTGGATAACTTTCAAGCACCAAATAAAAACTACTGGCAAGTTATAGAGAAACTAAGCAGACGATTTCCATAAGATCATAACATTTTACAGAGTCATTTAGATGGAAGTGATGTTTAAATGTTTAACTCAGTTTTTTAATTAAACCACATTTTATCTCGTAAATGACATTCACATTATTAAGATAGGGAAAAATAACAAAACAGTATCTTTTATTTACATGCTCAATAATGAAAACAATTCTTAAAAGTTAGCACATGGACATTTATTTATATTACCATCTGCAAAAGGAATATAATACATGCATAATTTGTTCCATCCCCTGAATAGCAGGGTGCTATAAACAAGTCCTAGGCCATCAATCTCATAGCATGTTGTTATCTTTCTTCTTAGCTCCAAAATCTAATTTTTATCCTTCAATCAAATTCCTGGTAAAAGTTTTCTCTGAGTGACCAGGTCTGACAGAATGGGGGGGGGGTCTCACCCCTGTAGAGGTCCATGTTTATTAAGTTTATGTCCCAGAAAGTCAATAAATATTTATTAAGCACCAGTTATGTGTGCTAAGTGCTGGGGATACAGAGAAAGAAAAAACAGTTTCTGCTCTCATGGAGCTCTTAGTCTAAAGGGGGAGACAACATACAAATAATTAGGTACAAACAAGGGACATATAGAATAAACTGGAGCTGATTAACAGAGGCAAGTCACTATACTTAAGAGGAATCAGGAAAGACTTCTAGTAGGTGAGATTTTAGCTGAAACTTGAAGGAAGCCAAGAGATAAGAGATAGGGGAAAATTCCAGGCCTGAAAGACAAGCCAGTGGAAATTCTAAGAGTTGGGAGATGAAGTGTCTTGTTGAAGGAACAGCCAGGAGGCTAAGGTCACTGGATCTCAGAGTAGGATATAAGAAAAGTAAAAGAGGGCAGGGGAGGTAATGAAAAGCTATGGACACCAAAAGAGGATGATTTTCATTTATATGATTTATTTATATGAAAGTGGCACCCCCAAGAAGGCTTCAGCCTGTCAAGGAATTTACAAGTGGATCAATGAGGAAAACAATATTTTGTTCTGGTACACTGGAGATTTTGGTAATAATTTCCTGTGGAGAGTATGTAGGAAGTCATCAATCACTTTGCAACGTCATACTTAGAGCTATAATGAACTTGGAGTTTGGGGACCAGTAAAAAATTATAACTTCTTCATTAACAGAATATGCAACACTTTTATTCATCACCAAAATAATCACTCTTTCAGTCAACCAGAAGTGAGTGTGAATCAACTACCATGTTGGGCTGGAAAAAACTATTGATGGGAGCATATGGAATAAATATTCTCTTCAAAGGTAAAGTGATAATATTCTAAAAGGCGAGAAAAATGTACTGATTCCTTTAATGATCTTTTAAACTGAATATTAGTATGTACTTTGGCCAAAATTTTTTTCAGTTGAAAATTGCTTTTTTTGGTGAGAACGGTTTTATTTATTCTAATTAGCTCTATTCAGCAAAAGGAATTTAACAATCCAACTCTTTAGGGCGCCATTTGGGGTTTTCTTGGCAAAGATACTGGAGTGGTTTGCTATTTCCTTCTCCAGCTCCTTTTGTAGATGAGAAAATGAGGCAAACAGGATTAGTGATTTGCCCAGGATCACCTCATTTAACCTAGTATCTGGATTTGAACTCAGAGAGTTAAGTCTTTCTGATCTCAGTTCAACACTGCACCAACTAACTGCCCAAGTTACTACTGACCTTCCTCCAATATATGTTGATGATGTGTTTGTTTTTGAAGGATTCTTAACAATTTTCTTAAGTTCTGATCAGTTAGGTGAATTTCTATAACTATATATTCACCATTAAGGCATGTGTTTTTAAATTGGGTATATTTCTGCTATATTTAGGGACAGTGTAAATAATTTATTTGATGTGTTATATAGCTATATTCAGCATTACAACAATCCTATTGTTTTTCTGTTTTTTTACCTTGCACCGTAGGTATTTCCATATTTCTGGACAAATCAAACTTTGTTTTTGTCATGCTTTAGGGCAACAAAATATTTCATTGCACTGATGTACCAAACAGTATAAACCATTTTATCAATGTTAGGAATTTTGGTTTATTTTTATTTTTTGTTCACTATCATAAAGAGCATTCCTACACTTTTATAAAAATTAGCCTTTTTTCTGTTTAATTATTAGTAATAAACTACTGACAAAATCAGAGGAGGGTGAAGGAAACATTTTTTTTAAGATTTTATTTTGTTAAACTATCTTTATATCAAATATTTCTGACAAAGGTCTGATAGCCAAAAAAGATAGAGAATTAACACAATTATATAAGACCAAGAGTCTGTAACCAAAAATTAACTGATCAAAGAATTCTCAAAAAAAGAAATGCAAACTATAACTGTTTAAAGAAATGCTCCAAATCACTATTAAGAAAATACAAATAAAGCAAATGAGATTTCACCTTGATGCCAACAAGTTATCAAAACTGATAAAAAACAGAAATAATTAATATTGGTGGCCAAAGGTTGGCAGGAAGTCAGGAACACTAATACACTACTGACAGAACTATGAATTAGTCCAAACATTCTAGAAAATAATTTGGAACTATACAAAAAAGAAATGGTTAATCTGTCCACACCTTTGACCCAAAGATCCCATTGCTAGGCAAAATACAAAGTAGGTCAAATACCCAAAGGAAGAACCTTTCCTATATATAAAAAATATTAATAATAGCACTTTTTGTTCTTTCTAGCAAAGAATGAAAAACAAAACAGGTGACAAGTAACCGGAAAATGACTAAGCAAATTGTGATATATGGATAAAATATTAAGGAATACTACTGAGCCATAAGTAACATAAATGAAGAATTTAGAGAAACATGGAAAGATTTATGTGAACTGACAGGTGAAATAAGCAGAACTGGGAAAACTATGGACATTATAAATGCAAAGAATTTTTAAAAAACAAAACCAACCAAACCTGGCCCTGGAGAAGTGTTGAGAAAATGCACCTCCCTTCCTTGTGGGGGGCTGCAGAGGGGAGGAAGGAGTATCATTGGTTGTGTAATACTGCACGTACTATCAGGCAGATGTGTTAGTTTTGATGTTTTTTTCTTTTGCTGGATGAATAAATGGCTAGCTTTCTGGGTAGGGGAGGGAGAGAGAGAGATCTTAAAAATTAATGAAGGTGATGATAGCAAGAATTTCTTGAATATATGACATATTATGTTTCTAAGATTAAGAAGGAAATAAAATGTCAAGGTTGTGATTGTATATTTGCCCAATTTCAGCTGCCGATTAACTGACAACTGCCGTAAATACTGACTTCAAAATAATAATGATTTTTGTTAAAAAATTATTTCTCTACTATATATTCCTGAATCTCAAAGCCAGAATACCAGTCACCATGAATATCATGTACTAAGTGTGGAAGTCTTGAGTTTTTGGGTCAGAAGAGAGAATCCCTATATCAGTGAAATCACTGATGAATATTTCCAATACTGGGATTAGTAAATTAAAGGATAAGACTAGTTTTATGACTCGCTTCTTACTGCCTGACTGTTTTCAAAAAAGACAGCACATGAGGGTATGAATGTACCCATTATTTCATCAGAGCCCCATAAATATTAGATTTTATTATTTTTACTAGCTTTAAGATATGAGAATTAAAATCTCAACATTTTTTTAATTTCCTTAATCATTTATTATTTATTGCTAAAATTTTATCTATTATTAGTGAGACTTGAATATTTTTCCAAACATTTACTATTTGTGATTCCTCTTTTAAAAATGGCATATTTAAAGCTACTAGCCATTTGGTTATTGGATACCTGATACTACCCTGATAGGGCAGCATAAGTTAAGTTATACTTTCGTTAATGAGTTGCCTTATATTGTCATTCCATTTTTTCCAAGCACATTGCTGTATTTTTAGGGTACTACAGTTGCTCTTTCTTTTCACTTAAGTCAGAATTAATTTTATTTACCCTAATGTTATCAGATAATTTGATAAGCTTTCAGTCCAAGTCCACTCCTACTAAACTGCAAAATTCCCAAGAGGTGGGCTCTTTTAAAATTTATTTTTGTATTCCCTCCACACACATCTCATGCCCTTACATGCACCTAGTACCGTGCTTTGCATTTGGTAAGTATCTGACAAACATTTACTGAACTTAAAAGTAAATCTCCTATCTTAGAAGTACATTATGGCAGAGGTTTTTAAAGGAATTTTAAAAAATTCCTTTGCAAGTTAAAAATCTTATTTCTTTCCTATTTAACTTTCACAACTAAGATTATTTCACACAGATTACATTTCTTTTTAATAATACCTTTTTATTTGATAGTTTTTATTTTTAGGTTATCTAATTTCTCTTCCTAGAGTCATTCCTCATATCAAAGAATAGAAAAGAGAAAAAAATGTTTTCAGCAAAATTACCATAACCAACATACTTAAAAAGTCTGACATCTTCAGTATTTCTTATTCAGAGTCATCTAACTCTGCAAAGGGAAGGAGGTGACTTATCATAAGTTGTTTTCGGGGCCAAGCATGGTCGTTATAACTTCACAGCAATCAGCTTTGTTTGTATTATTGGTCTTTCCATTTACATATTTGTAATAATTGTGTATATTTTTTTACTGATTGTCTTTACTTCACTTTACCTTAGTTACATAAATCTTCTCATGATTCTCAGTATTTGTCACATTTATTTTTTACAGCAGAGTAACATTCCATCACATTCATGCACCACAACTTGTTTAGCTATTCCTCAAACAATAAGCTCTTACTTCTCTGACCCCCCACCCCCATTCTTTACTAACACCAAAAGGGCTGCTATAAATATTTTGGTGTAAATGAGGCCTTTCTTTTTACTACTGACCTTCTTGAGGACATATGCATAGCAGCAGAATTTCATTCAATTGATCATACTTCAAAACCCACTTTCTTTTTCTAAAAAGGAAAAATCCCTTTGGTCTTTTAACGATAAATTCTATAAGAGCAGTAAGAATTTTATTTTTAAAAACCTACCTGAAAAGATCAAAGATTGTCAGATATGTATAGGCAGTTAAAGCTGTAGAAAGAAAAAGGGGAGGAGCGAGAAAAGAAATGTTATTGCAACAACTGTTAAGAATTAACTAGCTGGAGAACATCTGATTAACAAGTTATCACAATTTTACCATTCAGCTGTCTATATTTATTTCTGGCAACTATGTACTTATTTGGATTAAGGTAGAGAGTAAAAAAGAATTAGGCTTTATTCATACATTTAAGCTGAAAAGCCTAATTACATTAAATTAACTAATTCCTAAAGATCTACTTTATTTTGTTCTAGGTGACACAGCTTTCCTGTATATCTGTGGAAAATGGTCCTATAAGTCAGAGAAAAACACTGCTATAAGAATAATAGATCATTAATACAAAATATCACAAGTATCTGCTTTGAGAAAATATATCTAAAAATTGAACATAAGAAAGGGATTAATCATATTTTCAAAACGTTTTTAGCTTTAAAAAGGAGGTATTTATCAAGTTTCCTATAAATATTACATTCCTAAAGTACATTTAAAATGTTATTTAATTCATAAAAATTAAATTTATACACATTTCTGGAATACACTTAGAGTATAAAATAAGTAACATTTTTATTTAAAATCAGAAAACGAAATGTAATTATTAAAGCTCTTTACAAGTAAAAATAGCAACATACCTATACTGTTAGTAGAACTGCACCACATAAGTAAGAATCCAGTACATAGTAAGTTTATAGCACCAAAAAGTAAAATCTTCCAGGACTGTGAATGAAAAATTTGTGCTCATTTACAAAAACAAAACAAAAGAAACAAACACCAAAACTTTGGATCAAAAGGACTGCATTACTTTACCAGAAATATAAAAAGTCTATAGTGGTATATCCTTTTTGTTTCCCATGTTACTAAAATTATGAATCCCTCTGCTAGGTATTTTAAACAGAAATACTCATATGATATGGAACAGAAGTATTAATCCCTTATGGTTAGGATGTATTTAGAATGAAAAAAATTTTGACTTTGTTTTTAAAATTCCGAACTTAACAAAGTTTTAGCAAAACAGAAAAAAGAAGTGTATGCAAAAACTGCCAGTTTCTATAATGTACAACTTGTTTTTCTTTTAAAAAATCAAATAAATTTCAACCATTTGAAAGAAGGTTCAAAATCACTAATAAGAAATATGCAAATCAAAATAACCCTGAGGTTTCACCTCATACCCTACAAATTAGCAAAGATAACAACATATGGGAATTAGTCAGTGTTGGAAGGGCTATAGGAAGATAGGCACTCCAGTGAATTGTAGATGGAGCTGAGTTAATAACACCATTTTGGAAAGCAGATACATAAATAAAGTGATTGAAATGTCCATATCCATTAAACCCAAGGAGATTAGAAATAAAAAATAAAGTCCTTGCATACACCAAAATATTTATAGTAGCACATTTTTTGTGGTAGTAAAAAAAGTGGAAACAAAGTAGATGCCCATCAGACAGGAAGTGACTAAAGAAACTGTGGTACAAGAATGTAATGGAATATGAGTGTGCTATAAGAAACAATGAATATGATGAATACAAACAAGTACAGAAATATTTCCTAGATCTGATGTGGAGTGAAGTAAGTAGAGGTAAGAAAACAACAGACACAAAGACCACAACAATATAAATGAAAGGAATGACAAAATAATCAAAAGAGAAGGTTGTGAAATTACAAAGAACAAAGTATGAACCCAAAGAAGAGATTTGAGAAGACACCCCTGGCCTGCTTCTTTGCAGAGCTGGCACATGTGGATGTTGCATGCAGTTTTAGACTTTCAAAAAATGAATTCCTTGATTTTGATGAGCTTTTCTCTCTATTCTTTTTTTTCTTGAAAAAAATATTATGTCACATGGGATGGTTCTCTGGGAGGTAGCTGAGAGAATGATGGGAGAAATTCTGGAATTGTTAAAAAAAGATATTAAAATTTTTTTAAAAAATAAATTCAGCACGAACTTTCAAAGCTGTCCTTTTTGTCTGTAATTCCTTCTGGGCTTATGGTTTTCTTCTGTGCTTTTAAAAAAAAATGGTCCAATGACCCCCTTTTTCTTTTGGTTACCCTATCCCTCACTTCCCTCTCCCTACCACCTACTACCCAATGAAAAAGAAGAAAACAAAAACCCCAAAACTCTTGTAATAAATGAATGAATGAATACACACACACACACATATACATAGGTGTTTGTGTTTTCCTCCAAGCAAAACAAATGTCCACACTAGCTATGTAAAAAAAAATGTGTCTCTTACTCCACCTATATCTTGAGTCCATCAGCTCTCTCTTCAGAGGTGGGTAGCATGTTTTATCATCAATCCTCTGGAATCATGGTTGGTCAATGAAATGAACAACTCTTTTGAATTGTTTTTCTTATGATGTTGTTATTGTATAAAATGTTATCTTGGTTCTGCTTAGTTCGTTATGTATTCTCAGATTTCTATGAAACTGTCTTTTCTATCACTTCTTAAGATGCAATAATATTCCATTAAATTTACCTCTCCTCAATTTCCTTCATCCACTCTTTAAGCCATCTTAACCTCTCTACCTTCTCTCTTTTTCCTTCTCATTACAGGATCATAATTTAAAACTAGAAGAGACTTTAGAGACCATGACTCCAATTCTAATCCCCTAATTTACAGATGAGGAAATTGAGAACAAAACTGACTTGCCCAGGGTTATAGTTAAGCCTCTGAGGCAAGATTAGAAGTTAAGTCCAATGGTCTATCTATTGTGCAACTTATCTACAAAAATGAAGCTGAGAGAGAGGATATGACTTGCCTAGGTTCTTTTGAATCCAAATTCAACACTTTTCACAAGTCTACACCCTCCCTCCAAAGGAGAGATAAAGAGTGCACAGGTACACTACTAAGATGAATCTCTTTAGCTGCACCTTTGATCACACTTCCTGCACCTTTGATCACACTTCCTCCTGCTTCCCTTAGGCCCCTGTTCCAAAAGTCACTGAATTCAATGAACATTCATTAAGAGCCTAGTAGGAGCAAGGCACTAGCATTTCCACTTTTCATGAGAAGTGCTCTTCCAGCCAAGCCAATAACAAGCCAACACACATTGTTTAAGCACTTACTAGTGCCAGGCACTGGGCTAAGCACTGGGAATACAAACAGAAAGACAGTCCTTTATATCCTAATGGAGGAAGACACATAAAAGGAAGTTGAATTGGGGGAATGGGATAGGGGTGCTCTGAAGGAGCATGGGAGAGCGAGTCCAGAGAGACAGGAGTAGAGCCTGGAGAGAAAAGAAGATATGGTGGGTCTGGGTATTTTTCCTAGGACATCAAGAAGAAACTTGTAAAAAAGAATTGAGGTGGGGCGGAGCCAAGATGGCGGAGTAGAAACACATGCATACGCTAGCTCGCTAGCTCTGAACCCACAGCCCATAAATTATCTGTAAAAAAGATTCTGGAGCAACAAATTCTGGAGCAGCAGAAGCCACAGAACAATGGAGCGGATGAGACTTCTGTTCCAAAGAGACCTGACACGAAAGGTCCGTCGCGCCCTGGACCGGGGCCCAGGCACCGAGAGGAGCAGATGCAAGCGGGCTTCAGGGACGGACTCTCCAGCGGCCCGCGGGTCCTTCCACCCACGGGCCCCAAAGGTTGGTGAGAGGGTCTTCTAGGCTTGCTGAGAGGGGAGTGGGGTGCCCCCATAACGCAGACCCCCTCGGGAGGCAGCAGCGGCGGCAGCAGACCGCCTCTGGGGCTCCCCAAGCAGGCAGGAGCTTGGATCCATTGTTGAAGGTCTCCGCATAAACCCCCTGAGGGAACTAAGCCCTGAGTGGAGGCCCTGCCCCCACCTGAACAGCTGAACTTAATCTCACACTGAATAGCAGCCCTGCCCCTGCCGAAGCCCTGAGGCTGGGAAGCAGCATTTGAATCTCAGACCCCAAGCGCTGGCTGGGAGTATCTGGAGGCGAAGTGGGTGTGAAGAGAATATTCAGAAGTTAAGTCACTGGCTGGGAAAATGCCCAGAAAAGGGGGAAAAAAATAAGACTACAGAAGGTTACTTTCTTGGTGAATAGGTATTTCCTCCCTTCCTTTCTGATGAGGAAGAACAATGCTTACCATCAGGCAAAGACACAGAAGTCAAGGCTTCTGTATCCCAGCCCACCCAATGGGCTCAGGCCATGGAAGAGCTCAAAAAGGATTTTGAAAATCAAGTTAGAGAGGTGGAGGAAAAACTGGGAAGAGTAATGAAAGAGATGCAAGAAGAGCATGAAAAACAGGTAAACACCCTGCTAAAGGACACCCAAAAAAATGCTGAAGAAAATAACACCTTGAAAAATAGGCTAACTCAACTGGCAAAAGAGGTTCAAAAAGCCAATGAGGAGAAGAATGCTTTCAAAAGCAGAATTAGCCAAATGGAAAAGGAGGTTCAAAAGCTCACTGAAGGAAATAGTTCTTTCAAAATTAGAATGGAACAATTGGAGGCTAATGACTTTATGAGAAACCAAGAAATCACAAAACAAAACCAAAAGAATGAAAAAATGGAAGAAAATGTAAAATACCTCATTGGAAAAACAACTGACCTGGAAAATAGATCCAAGAGAGACAATTTAAAAATTATGGGACTACCTGAAAGCCATGATCAAAAAAAGAGCCTAGACATCATCTTTCATGAAATTATCAAGGAAAACTGCCCTGAGATTCTAGAACCAGAGGGCAAAATAAGTATCCAAGGAATCCACAGATCACCGTCTGAAAGAGATCCAAAAAGAGAAACTCCTAGGAACATTGTGGCCAAATTCCAGAGTTCCCAGGTCAAGGAGAAAATATTGCAAGCAGCTAGAAAGAAACAATTCAAGTATTATGGAAATAAAATCAGGATAACACAAGATCTAGCAGCTGCTACATTAAGGGATCAAAGGGCATGGAATAGGATATTCCAGAAGTCAAAGAAACTAGGACTAAAACCAAGAATCACCTACCCAGCAAAACTGAGTATAATACTTCAGGGGAAAAATTGGTCTTTCAATGAAATAGAGGACTTTCAAGCATTCTTGATGAAAAGACCAGAGCTGAAAAGAAAATTTGACTTTCAAACACAAGAATGAAGAGAACCATGAAAAGGTGAACAGCAAAGAGAAGTCATAAGGGACTTACTAAAGTTAAAAAGTTAAACTGTTTACATTCCCACATGGAAAGACAATATTTGTAACTCTTGAAACTTTTCAGTATCTGGGTACTGGGTGGGATTACACACACACACACACACACACACACACACACACACACACACACACACACACACACACACACACACACACACACTGCACAGAGTGAATTGAAGAGGATGGGATCATATTTTTAAAAAAAATGAAATCAAGCAGTGAGAGAGAAATATATTGGGAGGAGAAAGGGAGAAATGGAATGGGGCAAATTATCCCTCATAAAAGAGGCAAGCAAAAGACTTTTTAGTGGAGGGAAAAAGAGGGGAGGTGAGAGAAAAACATGAAGTTACCCTCATCACATTCCACTAAAGGAAGAAATAAAATGCACACTCATTTTGGTATGAAAACCTATCTTACAATACAGGAAAGTGGGGGATAAGGGGATAAACAGGATGGGGGGATGATGGAAGGGAGGGAATGGGGAGGAGGGAGCAATTTGAGGTCAACACTCACGGGGAGGGACAGGATCAAAAGAGAGAAGTAATGGGGGACAGGATAGGATGGTGGGAAGTATAGTTAGTCTTATACAACATGACTATTATGGAAGTCATTTGCAAACTACACAGATATGGCCTATATTGAATTGCTTGCCTTCCAAAGGGAAGGGGTGGGGAGGGAGGGAGGAAGAGAAGTTGGAACTCAAAGTGTTAGGATCAACTGTAATGTTCTTACCACTAGGAAATAAGAAATACAGGTAAAGGGGTATAGAAAGTTATTTGGCCCTACAGGACAAAAGAGAAGATGGAGACAAGGGCAGAGAGGGATGATAGAAGAAAGAGCAGACTGGTGATAGGGGCAATTAGAATGCTTGGTGTTTTGGGGTGGGGGGAGGGGACAAAAGGGGAGAAAATTTGGAACCCAAAATTTTGTGAAAATGAATGTTAAAAGTTAAATAAATAAATATTTAAAAAAAAAAAAGAATTGAGGTGCATTCCATAAGAGTCCTAGTTGAAATCACTGAACATTATTCTGAAGTAGGCCAAGTTACTTTCTCTGGCAATGAATGATTTTGAAGCCCAGAAACAGAAGCATAGAAAGTAAATTGTGAGAATGAGCCAGGACTGAGGATTTATATGACTGAGATAGCTTAAGTTTAACAGAGGAAGGGTCACAGTGTTTTTAAAAGACATTGTGAAACTGATCCAGACTGGGCAGGGTTAATAGTTTATCCTTTCAAAATGAACACAATTTTGAAGTAGGTTTGTTCCCCCTATATGAATATAGTAGGTTTCCCCATGTGTTCTATGGTGTTAATTATTCATTATAATAGCTTTCTGTTCTCATATCATCAGTTAAGCTTGCCATCTGAAATTTAATAATTAGGGTATTGAATTAAATATATAGACTATATTGACTAAAAAGTATATAAATTGAAATCATTCTACAACGTTAGCAGGTCCTGGTCCTATGCAACAATAATGTCAACAAAACCAAAGTTTTTGTGTATTGTCCACATTTAATTGAAGTCATATTTTATTCTTTTGAATAAAATGATGGTAATGAAACAATAGAGATAAAAATTCTTAGATATTCCACCAAAAAATGTGCTTTTCATAACTTCACCTGTTTTTTAAATAGTCTTATTTCAACCAAGTATTTCTTTTGTTCTAGCTTACTGATTAATTTATGAATTAGATGATATACCCCCAGACTATGTCGGCACTATTGAGGAAAATTAAAATTATGGGAAAAACATTAACCAATTTTTCTTCAAATAACTTTAAAATTCAACCAATTATCTCTGTGTAAAGCATTTCTCTCAAATTATAATTACAACCATGTATTAAAATTGACTTACCCTTCGATCTGCTGCTACCAATTTAAATTCCTGGGATAACCTGCCAACAAAAGATCTTTGTGATTTTCGAAAAAGATGTATTGTCCCCTGTAAAAAGAAACAATGTAACCTAAATAAATATTTCTTTTATGTTTAAGTGTAACATTCTACTGAAAGTCTTATCTATGTTTTCACAATATAGATTGACTGGGAAGTGGCAGATGCCAATCAATCTGCTAATTCTGCACCCATGTTATTGAGATGGCATTTCTGAAATGATAACCATGAGAGTAAGACAGAGTAGAGACAGAGAATGCCAAATGACTTTCACAAAATCTCTATCCTATATCCTCATGCTATTGCCCTATTACCTCTAACTTCTATATATTTCAAACAACTACTGTTCAAACTCTATGACTAAAGAATTTTTAAATAAAAAGTATAAAACTGATGAGTTTTAGAGGGAAGAAAAAGCCAGAAAATTTCAGGGTTATAAGAAAATAAGTCAACTGATCAATGTGAAATATTTCAATATCTGTCTTCATTTTAAACAAATAATTTTTTCTGGAAAATACACACAGAGAGTAAAGGGCACACAATTACTAAACCTAATTTTTTTTTTTACCACCTTAGTCATGTTGCAAAAGAATACACAGACCCAAAGGGAAAAAAAACATGAAAAAACACAGAGAGTGAAATGCTTTAATCTGCATTCAGACTCCAGTCAGTTCTTTCTCTGTAGGTTGATAGCATGTTTCATCAAGCGAGTCCTCTGGAATTGTCTTGGATCACTGTATTGCTGGGAATAGCTAAGTCATTTACAATTTATCACTGTACAGCACTGGTGTTACTGTGAACAATTTTCTCCTGGTTCTGCTCACTTCACTTTGCAACAGTTTAAGTCTTTCCAGGTTTTTCTGAAAACAGACTGCTCGTTTCTTTTTTTTTTAAATTTCTTTTCCAATTACATGTAAATGTAGTTTTCAATTTCTGTAAAATTTTGAGTTCCAAATTTTTTCTACCCTCCCTCCCCTACTCCCCTCCCCAAGAGGACATGCAATCCAATATAGTTTATACATGTACAATCATGTTAAACATATTTCCACATTAGTCATGTTGTGAAAGAACAAAAGAGAAAAACCATGAGAAAGAAAAAAAGTGAAAGTAGTATGTTTCAATCTGCGTTCAGACTTCATAGTTCTTTCTCTGGATGTAGTTAGCATTTTCCAACATCCAACAAGGATTCCAACATGGATCATCGTATTGCTGAGAAGAGATAGGTCTATCATAGCCAATCACTGTACAATGTTGCTATTGTTGTGTACAATGTTCTCCTGGTTCTGCTCATTTCACTCAGCATCAGTTCATGTAAGCCTTTCTAGCTTTTTCTGAAATCTGCCTGTTCATCATTTCTTATAGCGCAATAGTATTCCATTACATCCACATATGACAACTTGTTCAACTATTCTCCAATTGATGGGCATCCCCTCAATGTCCAATTCTTTGCCACTACAAAAAGAGCTGCTATACATATTTTTTGTACAAATAGGTCATTTCTCATTTTTCTGGATTTCTTTGGAATACAGACCTAGTAGTGGTATTGCTGGGTCAAAGGGTATTAAATTTAAAATTCTAACTTGGCTACCACAATCGGCCACTTTACTGATACACTCCAATTAAAGAGTTGCCCAAATGCAACATGGAGCGGAGGCATGGAGCTGACAAAAGATTAGAAATCTTGAAACAAAGCTGAGAGACTCTCCTCCATTCAATTAATTCAGTTCAATTTCACAAATATTTACTGAATACCTATGTGCTAGGTACTGTGCTAAATACAAAAGGGATACAAGGACAAAACCAAACAGTTCTCGCCCTTAAGTTTTACTGGGCAAAACAAGTATGTAAAAGTAGAAATCAGTTATTCAATCACCTAGCATTTGTTGAGTACCTATCACGTGCCAGATACCATGTTAAACTCTGGGGATACAAAGAAGGGGGAAGAAAACTCAAGCAGACGTAATCTTCAAGGGAGCAAGCTTCCATGTATTTGTCATTCTGGGTTCCAGTTCTCCCAGAGGGTACCTAGAAACTTTTTAGCATTATACAGATTTAGGATTGGAAGGGACCTTAGAAGCCATTAGATTCAGCCTTTCATTCACAAGTGGGAAAAAGGAGGCACTGAAAATGACTCACCTAGTCACAACCAGAGACTGAAGATAGATGTGAATACAGTTCTTCCTTATTCCAAGTTCATTGTCCTGAATTTCTTCAAGACTCAGCTCAAACACCCTTGAGCCTTTTCTCTGATTATCTCCAGTTAACTATCTATATATTGCCAAAATGGGCAGCTAAGTGGATAGAGAGCCAGCCCTGGGAGTCATGAAGTTATCTTTCTGAGTTCAAGTCTGGCTCGCTGTGTGAACCTTAGTTTCCTCATTGGTAAAATGATCTAGAGAAGGTAATGGCAAAAAACTTCAGTATCGTTGCCAAGAAAACTCCAAATAGGGTTACAAAGAGTTGGGCACAAAAGAAAAGACTGAAATACTGGCAAAAACAAACAGTCCCTGCTCTTGGGCCTTCACCTTCAATTTATTACCTATGTCTGTCTATTCCTCTATCTGCTAAAACAAAAAAGCCCCTGCTCTCAAGCTCACCTTCTAGTGGTGTAGACAACGCACAAACAAGTGTGTGTGTAAATGGGCAGCTAGGTAGTAAGGCGAATACAGTGCCAGGCCTGAAATCTGGAAGACTCCTCTCCTGAATGAAAATCCCACCTCAGACCCTGAGTAACCGTGTGACCCTGGGCAAGTCACAGCCCTGTTTGCTTCAGTTTCCTCATGTGTAATACGGACTGGAGAAGGAATTGGTAAATCGTTCTAGTATCTTTGCCAAGAAAACCCTAAACGGGGTCAGGAAGAGTCGGACACAACCGAAAAGAGAATAGCACTTGCGTGTGCTGTCTCTCCATCATATAACATATATGGCAAACAGGCACACGCATTCTATGAACAAACATGTTCTATCTGTGTGCGGTGCTCAGCAGGTGAGCTTGGGGGCAGGGAGTCCTCGCTTTTGGCCTTTCTTTGCATCCACAGCACCCCAGGACCCGGGACTTGGCAGGCACTTTGTAAAAGCCTCGTGGCTCTTCCTCCCTAGTCATCTCTGGCAATTCACTGGATACGGAGAGATGAATCCTAAGTTTCCGCTGGTATTCCTCTGTGATGTGGAGCACTTAAGCCGGGCACGCGTAAACGCTTGTCTACGCTCTCCTCGTTAGCCGCACTGCTTATTCTGAGAACTTTGCGCCAATGTCCCGGACCGCTCATGCCCTCCGGGGCGGCTCTTGGGCTAGTTATTTTTATATTAAGAGAAAACCAGAGTGGAGCCCCAGGCACCTGTGGGCAGACCAGGGCACTCGGCAGCCACAGGCGCGGGACGTCGACTCCAGCCCGGCGGGCGACCGCAGCTGCGCCCGGGCCGGTGAAGGGAGGGGCCACGGAAGCCTATCCCAGAGCAGCCCGGGACGCAGCAGGCCCGGAGAGACGGCAAGAGAAAGCTGGGCGCGGGGGGAGGGACCTTCCAGGAAGCGGCTGCCGCCTCGCTTCCGGAGAGACAGACGACTGAAGACAGCCGAAATGCCCCCGCCCCGCCTCGCCGGGGCCGCTGTACCGGACAGCGGCCGTTCCGAGCGAGCGCCAGACACCCCACGTCCCGGGCCCCGGCCCGCGGCCCACGGCCCACTCACCATGTTAAGGGGCCCCGCAGCTCCCGCCGCCGGAAGTCGTTCTGCCGCTGGCGGGCAGCGCCCCCCCGCCTCCCTCCGAGAGGAAGGGGCGGAACAAACGCGGGTGATTGGCCGAGGTAGAGGAATCCGGAAGTGAGGAGAGGCTAGATGTCGTAGGGAGCTACCAGGGTGAGAGGGTCGTTGTGGTGAAGTTGTTTGGGAAGCTCTTTAGGCCGAAGAGAGGGAGCTCCTTTCTCATACTCCTGATTACCCAGGGGGCCGAGCGTGCCCGCAGGCTGCTGTGAGGAGCGGACACTTCCCTCGCGCTCTTAGCCTGGAAGTGACTTTCAGGCAGGCTCATTGCCGCGGTTGCAGAAACCATTCAGTGGCAAAGCGGGATTCCCGTTCGTGGTAGACTTTCCCGAAGGCTTTTGGAGATGTCTGTACACGTGTCTTGGGGTGGACTTCTCTGAAAGCTTTGTGTGTGGGGGGAGGGGGGGGGTCTCTGGGTCCTCGTCCGAAGGCTTTCGGGAGAAGTAGCTTATGGTAGGCTTGTCTGAAGGCTTTTGGGGGGAATGCCTGTGTGTGTCTGAGGCTTTTTGGTTGGCATTGCGTTTCCAAGGGAGGAAACTCTCTCCACTCTGTAGGTATGACACCTGCTCTGTGATGTATAATCTCAGGCTGGGTAGCTGGGTGGTGCAGTGGATAGAGCACCAGTGCAGGAGTCAGGAGGACCTGAGTTCAAATCTCACCTCGCACACTTGACACTCACTAGCTGTGTGACCTTGGGCAAGTCACTTAACCTCAAGTGCCTCATCCTGGGTCATCTCCAGTCATCCTGATGAATATCTGGTCACTGAATTCAGATGGCTCTGGAGGAGAAGTGAGGATGGTGACCTGCACAGCCCTACCTCACTGAAAAATAAAAGTCAAGTGCAAGTCACGTCATTTCTCTGATGGCATGGTCTTCTTCGGCAACGAAGGACGAACACATGTAATGTCAAGTGACTTATTATAAGGTCTGTGATTCCCCCACCTAGGGAATTCTGCATCTCCCTCCCCAACTGTGAGAAAAGTTCTAAGCAACCACTTCCATCTTTACCAGCACAGGGCATCTTCTTCTTACTGCCAGTCCAATCCCCTAACTGGGATATGGAAAACCCCCAATTCAAAGAACAACATTCCCCTCAGCTTCAGGCCTCCCATCTCTCCTTGCACCTGTCATTTGAGGGTAGAGGAGTGGTACTCTCCACAACGATGAACATTCTCACACCTGATCATACCCTTCACATCCTGGTAACTTGGAATTCCTGTAGATCGATATCCAAACTGAACTCCACATCCCCTACCACCCAATTCCTTATTTCCATTTCCCTTAACCCTTTTACACCAAAGTTTCATCCTAACCTCACCCTGCACTTCCCCTGTGCTCTCTGGAATGTCTGTTTTGTAGGCATTAAACTTCCTTCATCCTAAATCTTTTCCTCTCCCACTTCTTGCACCTACTAGCTATTATTGAAACCTTCAGTTCAGTCATTTTTCAGTCATGTCTGACTTCATGACTCCATGGGGGTTTTCTTAGCAAAGATACTGGAGTGGTTTGCCATGTCCTTCTTCAGCCCATTTGACAGATGAGACAAGCAGGGTTAAGTGACTTGCCCAGGGGCACACAGCTAGTAAATATTTGGGGCCAGAATTTAATTCAGGAAGACGAGTCTTCCTGACTCCAGGTCTGGCACTGTCTCTACTGTGCCACCTACCTGCCCCAGGATGTTGTTTTACCTGAAACCTGGCTCCCCGCCAAGGACGCAGCCTCCCTGTCCACTTTTTCCAGTAACAGCTGCATCTACACTTATTCTTCTCTGTTCACTGTTAAAGCTTGCTTTTACCTTCACATCATCTCTCATATATGTTGTTTTCACTCACAACCACAATTCTGACTCAAACCTTTGTATCTGCTACCTTGCCTGATTTCAACTCCATGGAACAAGATGCCCCCCATGCTAGGTATCTCCTGGTATTCCCTCCCACCCCCAAATCCTGGCTTTCCTGCCTCTTTTTGTATGATCTATCTTCTTTTATATTATAAGCTCCTTGAGGGCAAGGACTGCTTCCTTTTAGAGTCCTTAGATCTACTGAAGGCTCAGTTCAAGTGACCGTACCTACTCAGGCCTTTCTAGATAGTAAACATTTATTAAACACCTACTGTGTGAACCACGCATTGTGCTAAGCCCTAGAGAGACAAATATGAAAAAAAATGGCCCTGCTCTCAAGGAGTTTACAATCTAATAGGGGAAGAAAACAGATAAAAGAAGGAAAAAGGGGGTAGGCTTGGAGATGGGGAAGGTACCCTGTAGGCAGGGCATAGTGGAAAAGTAAAAAAAAATCCAGAATGAGTACATCAGGGCAGGAAATGTCTTTCCTGTGCCTCCTCCTTAAATAGAGATTAAGAAGTTCATAGTTTCTCCCACTGCTACAAATTACTTCCCCTTCTTCCTTGCCAAATGGCTTGTATATATTTTCTATTTATCTTTGTATTTGTGGTGAGAGAGAATGTTAGTACCTCTTAGTGGGGACTAATTTCGTTTTTGCCTATGTAATCCCAGCACCTGGCACATAGTCTGTGTAAAGTAGATACTTAAGGTGCATAGCTATTTTTTTTGCCTGTGTTGTTATCTACTAACACAAAAACTCCTTGAGGTCAGAGAATATCCCTTAATGTTTTGTCTGTCAGCTCCTAGCAAACTGGAGATGTTTTAAGAAATATTTGTTGAATAAATAAATACAACTTTATCAGGCTTTACAATAATTAAAGGTTTATTTGTTTATTTACTTTTTGTTAAAGCCAGGACCACCAGACCTTGCCCTCTCTCCGCCTTACTGTTGTACCCTGTGGACCACTCGACCTTTCCATTGGCCTTGCAAGACCCTCTTATATGTTTTATTTCACCCATTATTAGAATGTGAGCCTCTTGAGAATTCTAGTGAAGGTGAAGGGACTTTGTTTCTCCAGTTACTATTTATTTCTAGCCCTCATCTCTTGTATTCCAACAGCCTGCTAGAACATCTCCACCCAGATATTTCATAGGCTTCACAAACTAAACAGAACTCATATCAATCACTAAGCACATCTCTTCTTCAAATTTCCCTGTTTCTTTCATGGGCACTGCAATTGTTTCAGTCATCTAGTTTTGCAACACAATGTTATCCCTAGCTTTTTACATTCGTGCAACCCTCACGTTCAGTTGCCAAATCTTTCTGATTTTCCCTTCACAGTATCTCTTATTTTTGCCCTACTTTGGCCATCCACAAAAAACTCTAACCCAGTTGAGAGCTCCATCACCTCTCATTTACCACAGCAATGGCATCCAAAATTTTCTTTCTGCTTTCAGGACTTCCTCTTCTCTAATCTATCCTCCACACTCCTACTTAAAAATCTTCAATGGTTTCTTATTGCTTCCAGGATCAAATACAAAATCCTTAGCCTGGTGCTTAAAACCCTTCTCAGCTGCTTCCATCTATCCTTCCAGTCTTATTTCACATTACTCCCCTTTACACATTTTCCACTCTAGGTACACCAACTTGCTGGCTGTTGGGAAGATGAGACATTGCCCTCTCTAGCCCCTGTGCCTTGGCACAAATAGTCCTATGTATCAGGAATTCACTACCTTTTAAAAAAAAAAAAAAACAAACCTGTTTCAAAGAATCCCTAGCTCCCTTTAAAACACAAGACCTTTTCCTCATTGTGCACTGTCTGCCTTGCCTCCTTAACCCCTTCACCACTAGTACTCTCTTCCTCTCGAAATTACTGAGTAAATAAATAACTGTTCTATCTGAAAAAGTTACTTTGTATTTACTTCTGAACATGTTGTATTCACTTAATTCTGCCATCATCACCATCTCCATAGCATAAGCTCCTTAAAGGTAAAGAATGTTGTTCTTTTATGATCCAGGCCAATAAATTTGAATTGGAGACCAGCCTGAATATACATTATTCTTTGGCCAGGAGAGGATAGTGTCGCATTATAGCTAAAAAGCCTCTCCTGATCTGCAAATGGACTAAGCCTTAAGACACCCAGATGTTTAGGGCAGTCATAATTTCAGTGGTTTTGAATACTGTCAAGGAAAAATACACTAATATTCAAAGAAGGCATCAGTCTAAGAGTCCAGTCAGTTATTACTAATTACAGTTTCAGTGGAAAGAGATGGATTCAAATTCCCTATTGTCTTTATTTCAGGATCTTGCTTTTATTTCCCCCAAAGACTATATAAAGAAGATGTAAACATAAAATCATGCTTATTTTGGAATAAAAAAAAGATCCATGAAAAATTTCCATTTTTATTACATTGCTATAAAAGCACAATGGATGAGAAACCATTGACAAGGCAAAAAATAATTTGAAGATGGTATTACCTCTCATACTTTAAATGTTTTCTAAGTCTAGTCAAAAATATCAACAATGACTATTCCATGCTTTCAGGTTTTTTATTAAGATATAGTTAAGAATGAATGAATGGGAGAAAAAATTAAGTGTATATTAATTGCAAAGTACTGTGCTCTAAACACTAGTGATATAAATAGAAAACCTTGATAGTTCCTGTGCCCAAGGAGTTCACATTCTACTGGAGGGAGGTGTTCAATATATTTTTGGCTTATTAATGAGTGAGACTCATGATTAGTCCTCAAAAATTAACTGTCTTATAATAATCAACTTCTAAAAATCTGACGTCTAGAAGTTGTTAAATGTAGTAAAAGTTAACAAGATTTCCTATTTGTGGATTTTCTTTTTAAACTAAGAAATCATTTTTGTCAACAAGAAAATGATAAATGTTGGAGAAGATGTAGGAGATTTGGAACACTTAATACGTTGTTGGTGGGCCTGTGAGCCAATCCAACCATTCTGGAGAGCAATTTGGAATTATGCCCAAAGGGCTATAAAAATGTGCATACTCTTTGACCCACCAATATTGCTTCTAGGGCTGTATCCCAAAGAGATCATAAAAATGGGAAAAGGACTCACATGTACAAAAATATTTATAGCAGCTCTTTTTGTGGTGGCTAAGAACTAGAAATTGAGAGAATGTCTATCCATTGGGGAATGGCTGAACAAGTTGTGGTGTATGAATGTAATGGAATACTATTGTGGCACAAGAAATGACGAACAGGTGGACTTCAGAAAAACCTGGAAATATTTATATGAACTGATGCTGAGTGAAGAGAACATTATACACAGTAACAGCCACAGTGTTTGAAGACTGACTTTGATGGACTTAGCTCTTCTCAGCAATGCAAGGACTTAAAACATTTCCGAAGGACTCATGATGCAAAATGCCATCCACATCCAGAGAGAGAACTATGGAGTTGGAACACAGAATGAAGCAGACTATTTCCTCTTTTGTTATGTTTTTTTCTCATGGTTTCTCCCATTTGCTACAGTTCTGCTATGCAACATGAATAATGTGAAAATGTGTTTAATGGGAATGTATGTGTAAAACCTATTAAGGTTGCATACCATCTTGGAGAAGAGAGGGAGGGGGAGAAAATTTAAAAATTGTGGAAGTGAATGTTGAAAACTGAAAACAAATAAATTAATAAACTTTGAAAAAAATAAAGGGCAAAAACAATTAAGAAAAAGAAATCATTTTTGTCACCTGAATTGGGACAGAGTCCTTCCACAAAGGCTTACTGTGTCTTTTTTTGTAGAAATAACTCTGTGCTCCCAAATGCTAGTGGGGGGGTGTGGTACAGGGGAGCACAAGCTCTGACCGATTTTTACTATATTGTAAATGCTTTGAGTAATATCTTGCAACAGTTTATATTTGCTTTTCAATGACCAACTACTGACTATGGCAACACACAAAACAGAAAAATATAAATTATCTATATAAAACATCTTTATTTACCCCTGCAGAGTGGGCAGAAGGTGCTAGGAATCACTCCTTAACTCAGTAGTTGGTACTATAGAATGTAAGATTATCATCCAATGAGCCAACAGATGGAAATACTATTAAAAAACTGATTAGTATCCATTTTGGTATTTTCTTTTTTAATTTTAAAAATATTTTCAAAAATAAAAAAATAAAAAAAATATTTTCATTGATTTTTCTATTACATTTAAAAAAAACATTTTTATTTATAGTTTTGAGTACCAAATTTTAGCCTCTCTCCTTCCTTCCTCTCCCTCCTCCCTGCGATGGTACTCAATCTGAAATAGGTTATACAGGTGCAATTAATTTTGTACAACTCAAAAGAAAAAAGTGAAAGAAAGTGAGAAATAGCATGCTTCAGTCTATCCAAGCAATATCAGCTCTTCCTATGGAGGCAGATAGTATGCTTCATTGTTAGTCCTTTGGGATTTTCTTAGATCATTATATTGCTAAAAATAGCTGTCATTCACAATTCATCACACAATATTGCTGTTACTGTCTACAACGTTCTGCTGGTTCTGTTCACTTCACTGTGCATCAGTTCATGTAAGTCCAAGTTTTTCTGAAATCATCCTGCTTATCATTTTTTATAGCACAATAATATTTCATGATAACCATGTACCACAGCTTGTTTAGCCATTTCCCAATTGATGGACATCCCTTTGATTTCCAATTCTTATACCACAAAAAAGAACTACTATAAATAATTTTGTACAAATAGGTCCTTTTCCCTTTTCTAATAACATGTTTGGGATATAGACCTAGTTGTGGTATTTCTCAATCAAAGGGTATGCACAGTTTTATAGCCCTTTGAACATAGTTCCAAATTGCTCTCCAGAATGGTTAGATCAGTTCACAACTCCACTAATGTTAGTTAGTTTCCCAGTTAGTGCATTAGTGTCTCAGTTATCCCATATCCCCTCCAATAGTCAACATTTTCCTTTTTTGTCATATTAGCCAATCTGATCGGTTGTGAGATGGTACCTCCAAGTTGTTTTAATTTGCATTTCTCTAATCAATAGTGATTTAGAACATTTTTTCATATGACCGTAGAAAACTTTAATTCCTTTGTCAGAAAATGCCAGTTAATATCCTTTCTCCATTTATCAATTGGGGAATGACCAGTATTTTAATAAACTTGACTCAGTTCTCTATATATTTGAGAAATGAGGACTTTATCAGAGATACTTGTTGCAAAATTTTCCTCCAGTTTTTTCTTATAATTTTGGTTTCATTTGTTTTGTTTGTGCAAAACATTTTAATTTTATATAATCAAAATAATCTATTTCGTATTTTGTAATGTGCTCTATATCATCTTTGGTCCCAATTTTTTTCCTTTATCGATAAATCTGACAGAAACTATTTCATATTCTCTTAATTTGCTTATGGTATCACTCTTTATGAGTAAATCTTGTACCCATTTTGACTTTATCTAGGTATATGGCATGAGATGTTTGTCTATACCTAGTTCCTGTTGTATTGTTTTACAATTTTCCCAGCAGGTTTTGTCAGATAATGAGTTTTTGTTCCAAAAGCTTGGGTCTTTAGGTCTACCATGTACAAGATCACTAAGGTCATTTACTATAATGTAATTTGTATGTAATCTATTCCACTGATCCAGCATTCTATTAGCCAGTACCAGATTGTTTTGATAATTACTGCTATATAATACAGTCTGCGACCTATTTTTACATTTTTTCATTGATTTCCTTGCTGTTATTGACCTTTTGTTCTTTCAGATGTTACTTTTTCTAGTTCTATAAAATAATTTTTTGATAGTTGGGTATGGCACTGAATAAATAGATCAATTTAGGCAGAATTGTCATTTTTATTACATTGGCTCTTCCTACCCAGAAGCAATTGATAATTTTTTCCAATTGTTTAGATCAGGGCATCTTAAATTTTTTCCACTCACGACCCCTTTTCTGTTTTGGCAGGGGTCCTTGGTGTTGCATGGCCTGAGGGTACATGCTTTGTGATCAGAACCAAGGCTGAAGTGAAGTTATGCAATGCATCCCAGGTAAGCCTTGCAGAAACACCCGGGATTCATTATGTGTTTGGTTTTTAATTAATTTTTGGTCGTTGCCAAATTTTCCCTGACCCTATATTGGGTTGAGACCTACAGTTTAAGGTGGGCTAGTTTAGGTCTGACTTTACTTTTGTGAGAAGTGTTTTATAGTTGTGTTCATAGAGTTCCTGGATTTGTGTTGGCAGGTAGACTCCCAAGTATTTTATATTGTCTACAACTATTTTAAATGGAATTTCTCTTATCTCTTGCTGCAGAACTTTGTTGGTAATTCATAGAAATGTTGATTTATGTGACTTTATTTTCTATCCTACAACTTTGCTACAGTTGTTAACAATTTCAGGTATTTTTCTAGTGAATTATCTAGGCTTTTTTAAGCATAACATCTTATCATCTGCAAAGAGCAATAGTTTTGTTTCCTCACTGCCTATGCTAATTTCTTTTTCTTCTCTTATTGCTATAGCTAACATTTCTAGTATACTAGAGGTGATAATGGGCATCTTTGCCCCACACTGGATTGTACTGAGAAGGCTTCTAGTTTATCCTCATTACAGATGCTTGCATTAATAGTTTTAGATAAATATTACTTATCATTTTGATGTAAGCTCCATTTATCCCGATGCTCTCTAATGTTTTTAATAAGCATGGGTGCTGTATTTTGTCAAAGGCTTTTTCCAGCATCTATTGAGATAATCATATGATTTTTGTTGCTTTTGTTATTGATATGGTCAATTATATGGATAGTTTTTCCTAATATTGATCCAGCCCTATATTCCTGGTATAAATCCCAGCTGATCATAGTGTATGATCCTTGTGATATATTGTTATAATCTTTTTTATTTTTTTTTAATTGTGCATCAATATTCTTTAGGGAAATTGCCCTAAAATTCTTTTTCTTTGTTTTGGCTCTTCCTGGTTTGGGTATCAGCACCATCCTTTATCTATTTTTCCAAATAGTTTATATAGTACTGGGATTAATTCTTCTTTAAATGCTTGGTAGAATTTGCTTGTGAATTAATGTGGTCCTGGGAATTTTTTCATAGAAAGTCCATTGTGGCTTCTTCAGGTTTTTTTTTTTGTAAGATTGGGTTATTTAAGTATTTTATTTCTTCTTCTGTTAATTTATATTTTTGTAGATATTTATCCATTTCATTTAGATTGTCAAATTTATTGGCATATAATTGATCAAATTGTCTTAATTTCCTCTTCATTGGTGGTGAATTCAACTTTCATTTGTGATACTCATAATTGGTTTTCTTCTTTCCTTTTATAAATAAAATTAACCATTGGTTTATCTATTTTGTTTTTCATAAAACCAGCTTCTAGTTTTATTAGTTTAATGGTTTTCTTACTTTTAATTTTATTAATCTCTCCTTTGATTTTCAGAATTTCTAATTTGGTGCTTAATTGGGGATTTTAAATTTGTTCTTTTTCTAGTTTTTTTTTTCATTTGCCCAATTCATTGATCTGTTTTTCTCTATTTTATTAATGTAAACAATTATAGATATAAATTTCCCCCTAAGCACCACTTTGACTGCATCCTATAAATTTTGATATGTTGTCTCGTCATTTTCTTTAATGAAATTATCGATTGTTTCAATAATTTGTTCTGTCATCCACTTATTTTTTAGAATTAGATTATTAAATTTCCAATTATATTTTAATCTCTTTCCTTTGTCCATTATTGAATGTAATTTTTATTGCATTATTTGAAAAGGATGTATTTACAACTTCTGCTTCTCCACATTTGGTTATGAGGTTTTTATGTCCTAATATGTGGTCAGTTTTTGGGTAGGTACCATGTACTTCTGAGAAAAAAAGGATTTCTTTCAATATTCATTTAATTTTCTCCAGAGATCTATCATATCTAACTTTTCCAGAATCTTATTCACCTCTTTAACTTCTTTCTTGTATTTTGGTTAGATTTATCTAGTTCAGAGAGGGGAAAGTTGAGGTCTCCTCACCCCCATATGGTTTTATTATCTATTTCCTCCTGTAACTCATTCAACTTCTTCAAAAATTTAGATGCTATACCATTTGATGCATGTTTAGTACTGATTTGACTTCATTGTCTATAGTACCTTTTAGCAAGATAGTTTCCTTCCTTATCTCTTTTAACTGTTACCCCTACTCTTTGCTTCAGCTGAAGCATAATAGATTCCACTTCAGCCCCTTACCTTTACCATGTGTATATCTTTCTACTTCAAATGTGTTTCTTGTAAATAATATATTGTAGGATTCTGGTTTTTAATCCATTCTACTATCTACTTCCATTTTATGGGTGAGTTCATCTCATTCACATTACAGTTATAACTGTATTTCCCTCCATGTTATTTTCCCCTTGTTATCTCCCTCCTCCTACCCCCACCCTTTTCCTCAAAAAGTGTTCTACTTCTGATCACCCCCTTTCCCAATCTACTCTCCCTTTTATCAGTCCCCTTCTCCCCCTTCTATTATCCCATCCCTTTTTACTTCCTTTTAGGGTAAGATTCATTTCTGTATGCAACTGAGTGTGCATATTATTTCCTCTTTTAGCCAATTTAATGAGAGTAAGGTTTAAGGTTTGCCTGACACCTCTCCCCCCAATCTTCCCCTCTATTGTAATATCTCTTTCATGCCTCTTTTATATGGGATAATTTACCCCATTCAATCTCTTTCCCCCCTTCTTTCAGTGCAATTTTCTTTCTTACTCCTTTATTTTTCTTTTTGATGGGAAATTATCCATCAAAGTCACCTTATATCCACACCCTCTGTCTCTATATACTCCTAATTGCTCTTCTAGTAATAAAGTTCTTATGAGTTACAAATATTATCTTGCTGTATAGAAATGTAAACAATTTAAGCTTATTGAATTTCTTGTATTTTCTTGTTCATTTTTACCTTTTTATGTTTTCCTTGAGTCTTGCATTTGGAGGTCAAAATTTTTAATCAGCTCTGGTCTTTTAATTGGGAATGCTTGAAAGCCCTTTATTTTGTTAAATGTCCATTTTTTTCTCCTGAAAGATTACATTCAGTTTTGCTGGGTAATCCTAACTCCTTTGCTTCCTAGTATATCATATTGCAGGCTCTCTGGTTCTTTAATTTGGAAGCTACCAAATTCTGTGTAATCCTGACTATAGGTTCACGATATTTGAATTGTTTGTTTTGGCTGCTTTGTAGTACTCCCTCCTTGATTTATGAACTCTGGAATTTAGCTATGATGTTTCTGGGAGTTTTCATTTTGAATCTGAGGTGACTTTTGATGGATAATTTAAATTTCTATTTTGTCCTCTCATTCTAATATGTCAGTGCAGTTTTCTTTGATAATTTCTTGAAAGATATTGTCCAGATTTTTTTTTTATCATAGCTTTCAAGTAGTGCAATAATTTTTATGTTATCTCTCTTGAATTAATTTTCTAGGTCACTTGTTTTTCCAATGAGAAATTTCACATTTTCTTTCTTTTTTTACTTTTTAAAATTTGTTTTTATCATATTTTGATGTCTCATAGAGTCATTAGCCTTCAATTTTAATTTTTAAGGAATTATTTTTTCTTCCAACATTCCTTTTTTCCCTTTTTAAAATTTATTTTTAGTTTCCAACATTCACTTTTATAGGATTTTGAGTTGTAAATTTCCCCTTCTCCTTTCTCTCCCCACTCCCCCACATGACATGTAATCTGGTATAGGCTATACATGTACAGTCATATTAAACATATTTCCATATTAGTCATATTGTGAAAGAAGAATCAGAACAAAAGACAAACTCCATGAGAAATAAAAAACAAAAAAGAGAAACTAGTATGCTTCAATCGGTATTCAGACTCCATAGTTCTTTCTCTGGATGTGGATAGCATTTTCCATCATGAGAGCAGGAATTATTTTCTTCAATGAGCTTTTGTACTTCCTTTTCCATTTGGCCAATTCCATTTTTCTGGGTGTTATTTTCCTCAGTAAAATTTTGTGCATCTTTTCCCATGCTATTGACTTGCCCCCTCCCCCATGATTCTCTGGCATTACTCTCATTTCTTTTCCCAGTTTTTTTTCTATTGATCTAATTTGCTTTTTAGAATACTTTTTAAAGCTCTTTCAGGAATTCTTTTTGAGCCTGAGCCCAAATTACATTTTTATTTAAGGCTTCACATGTAGCTATTTTGACACTATTTGTCCTCTTCTAAGTTTATGCCTTAATCCTCCCTGTCACCACAGTAACTTTCTATTGTCAAGTTCCTTTTTTTTTGCTCATTTTCCTGGGGTTTTTTTTGGTGACTCAGCATTTTCATGTGAGAGTTTGGCTCTGGTCCTACACTGTCCCAAGCTTTTCATGCTGGGGCTAAGGATCTTACTGCTGGTTTTCACTGGGCTTCAGGGTTCAGCTGCTTGCTTTCACTGGAGGGTAGGTTACTCTTCTGGCTTGTACTGTTGGGGGCAGGTGGGAGAGGTGTAGAGCCTTCCTTTTGGCCTCCTCTGGCTGTGAGATTTAGCTGTTGGCCTGCCCCAGGGGTGGGACCTTTCTGTAGGGTTGCTATTTTAACAGAGTCTTTCTGGTGACTGGCCCTGGAGGAGGGATCTTGTTTCTGCTCTGTCTCAGAGGTGGGTCCCTGCTGCTGGGTTGCTATGGAAACAGAGCCTTTCTGCTAAGGGGCCCCCAAGGATGGGGTTTTGCTGTTGGACAGCTCAGGGTGGGACTTCATTAATGGTCTGCAGTGGGGTTAAGGTCTCATTGGTGACTTGTGCTGAGGGTGAGGTTGCTGGGGTGGGGTCTTGCTGTGTTGCATAGACTGCTCATTTGTCCAGGGTTTGGAGGAGGGCAAGACATTTCTGGTGGACTGCCCAAGGCTTGGAGCTCTGCTGCAGGTCCCCTGCTGTGAGGCTGGCTGTTGCTGCTCCCCTCTCACTCTAGTAAGACAGACCTTTTCTGCTGTGTTGGTAAGCTTCTTCCCTTCTCCTAGATCAATTCTGAGACAGTTTTTCTAAGTTGGAGGAGAATTTGGGAGAGCTTCAATGAGTTTCTTCCTCATTCCACCATCCTGGCACTGGAAGTTCCTCTAAATTTGATATTTTCAATATAAATGACACAAGACATTAGAAAGTTGCTACTAAAATGAAGGATGGCTCATGGGTTCTCCTTGAAGGGTGAAACAAAGCATTTTTTAGAGTTAGTTTTCATCATTCATCCAAAGACAGTGAGAAACATGATTTCATGGACTATTTATTCAGTTTTTACCGCAGTACTCCTTAGTATTTACAGGACTAGCATGAAAATAACTGCAACTTGTATAACAGCATCTGTTAATAGAGGAAGAAGAAGAAAAGGAATTCTAAAAACTCAGTAAGACTTGTGCTTTTAAAATTAATGTGACATATACTTTGATATTTGGTAACCTTAATGCAAAGGTACAAATAAGCAGGATGGAAAAATGTTGGAAAATATCATTCAGGAATAAAATAAGGTGAAAGATTCAAGAAATCTTATACATGTCTGGTACATAGAGTGCTTAATAAATCCTTACTGAGAAAATCATATGGTGCTGAGCATGGAAAACACTGAATAACATCACAAAAAATTAAACGGATTTTTTTGTTGACGATATAGGAATCATTCCTTACTCAGATGTCTTTGTATAGTCAGACTATCAACTTGCTAGAGAAAAACACCAGAAATAAAATTATTAAAGGTTAGGCTTGGTATTAAAATGAAATAAGATACTCTAAGTTCATTCAACAGTTAGCATAAGGAGCATAAGTTTTATCCAAAGCATGGAATGGATATTTAACAAAGATAATGGACATTTAGTCTGCATAGACCGGTTCCTTCTTGCCTCACCTCATCCTACTGTTTCATATGGAAATGCATCTGATCTGAAGGTCTACAGTGATGATGCACATGACCCTGGGTCATCTTCTCCTCTTCCTCCAAGTCTGATAAGCCCAAACTCCATGGAAGTGGACCTTTTAAATCTCCTTAGGTGAACAGAAAGTTATATCTATGTGACTAGAGACCACCAGAAGTTGCATCAACTAAGACTTGGCTTGATCTTGAGCCTCCTAGGTCAACCAAATCTTTAGATTCTTTTAAGTTTTGGAGAAAGAATTAACCTAATCTACATGAGATGGGAGTGGGGAGGATGAGGAAGAAAGAATATCCCTGGATCCTATCACAATATACAAGGAAAATGGAATTTGGAGGGAAGAAAGGATGTCGACACAGATTATCACAATTTCACCTATAAGTTTAACTGATATAAATCAACTGCCAGTAATGAAAAGAACAAAGGTTACTAAAAACTGCCTAAGTCAGCAAACATTTCACTTGCTGAAGGTAGAGATGTTGGTAGGGAAGAGCACCACTGATTCTGAATATAAACATTTGTTAAATCTTACACAGAAAGATGATGAAAGGTAATGAACAGTATTGTCTCATAAAACAAACTGAGAAATAGTGAAAGTAAAAACCATTCTTTTTTTTTTTTAATTTGTTTATTTAACTTTTAACATTCATTTTAACAAAATTTTGGGTTAGAAATTTTCTCCCCTTTTATCCCCTCCCCCCCAAACACCAAGCATTCTAATTGCCCCTATGACCAATCTGCTCTCTCTTCTATCATCCCTCTCTGCCCTTGTCTCCATCTTCTCTTTTGTCCCGTAGGGCCAGATAACTTTCTATACCCCTTTACCTGTATTTCTTATTTCCTAGTGGCAAGAACATTACTTGACAGTTGATCCTAACACTTTGAGTTCCAACTTCTTTACCTCCCTCCCTCCCCACCCCTTCCCTTTGGAAGACAAGCAATTCAATATAGGCCAAATCTGTGTAGTTTTGCAAATGACTTCCATAATAGTTGTGTTGTATAAGACTAACTATATTTCCCTCCATCCTATCCTGTCCTCCATTACTTCTATTCTCTTTTGATCCTAGCCCTCCCCATGTGTGTCAACCTCAAATTGCTCCCTCCTCCCCATGCCCTCCTTTCCATCATCCCCCCCACCCTGCTTATCCCCTTATCCCCCACTTTCCTGTATTGTAAGATAGGTTTTCATACCAAAATGAGTGTGCATTTTATTCTTTCCTTTAGTGGAATGTGATGAGAGTAAACTTCATGTTTTTCTCTCACCTCCCCTCTTTATCCCTCCACTAAAAAGTCTTTTGCTTGCCTCTTTTATGAGAGATAATTTGCCTCATTCAGTTTCTCCCTTTCTCCTCCCAATGTATTTCTCTCTCACTGCTTGATTTCATTTTTTTAAGATATGATCCCATCCTCTTCAATTCACTCTGTGCACTGTCTCTATGTGTGTGTGTGTGTGTGTGTGTGCATGTGTGTGTGTGTGTGTAATCCCACCCAGTACCCAGATACTGAAATGTTTCAAGAGTTACAAATATTGTCTTTCCATGTAGGAATGTAAACAGTTCAACTTTAGTAAGTCCCTTATGACTTCTCTTTGCTGTTCACCTTTTCATGCTTCTCTTCATTCTTGTGTTTGAAAGTCAAATTTTCTTTTCAGCTCTGGTCTTTTCATCAAGAATGCTTGAAAATCCTCTATTTCATTGAAAGACCAATTTTTCCCCTGAAGTATTATACTCAGTTTTGCTGGGTAGGTGATTCTTGGTTTTAGTCCTAGTTCCTTTGACTTCTGGAATATCCTATTCCATGCCCTTTGATCCCTTAATGTAGAAGCTGCTAGATCTTGTGTTATCCTGATTGTATTTCCACAATACTTGAATTGTTTCTTTCTAGCTGCTTGCAATATTTTCTCCTTGACCTGGGAACTCTGGAATTTGGCCACAATGTTCCTAGGAGTTTCTCTTTTTGGATCTCTTTCAGGCAGTGTTCTGTGGATTCCTTGAATATTTATTTTGCCCTCTGGTTCTAGAATCTCAGGGCAGTTTTCCTTGATAATTTCATGAAAGATGATGTCTAGGCTCTTTTTTTGATCCTGGCTTTCAGGTAGTCCCATAATTTTTAAATTGTCTCTCTTGGATCTATTTTCCAGGTCAGTTGTTTTTCCAATGAGATATTTCACATTATCTTCCACTTTTTCATTCTTTTGGTTTTGTTTTGTGATTTCTTGGTTTCTCATAAAGTCATTAGCCTCCAATTGTTCCATTCTAATTTTGAAAGAACTATTTTCTTCAGTGAGCTTTTGAATCTCCTTTTCCATTTGGCTAATTCTGCTTTTGAAAGCATTCTTCTCCTCATTGGCTTTTTGAACTTCTTTTGCCAATTGAGTTAGCCTATTTCTCAAGGTGTTATTTTCTTCAGCATTTTTTTGGGTGTCCTTTAGCATGGTGCTGACCTGCTGTTCATGCTTTGACTTCATGTCTCTCATTTCTCTTCCCAGCTTTTCCTCCACCTCTCTAACTTGATTTTCAAAATTCTTTTTGAGCTCTTCCATGGCCTGAGCCCATTGGGTGGGCTGGCACACAGAAGCCTTGACTTCTGTGTCTTTGCCTGATGGTAAGCATTGTTCTTCCTCATCAGAAAGGAAGGGAGGAAATGCCTGTTCACCAAGAAAGTAACCTTCTATAGTCTTATTTCTTTTCCCTTTTCTGGGCATTTTCCCAGCCAGTGACTTTACCTCTGAATATTCTCCTCACACCCACCTCGCCTCCTGATCCTCCCAGCCAGCACTTGGGGTCTGAGATTCAAATGCTGCTCCTCAGCCTCGGGGCTTCGGCAGGGGCAGGGCTGTTATTCAGTGTGAGATTAAGTTCAGGTGCTCAGGTCGGGGCAGGGCCGCCTCTTGGGCTCAGTTCCCTCAGGGGGTTTATGCACAGATCTTCAACAATGGATCCAGGCTCCTGCCTGCTTGGGGAGCCCTGGTCTGCCGCTGCCTCAGCTTCTGCCTCCCGAGGGGGCCTGAGTTATGGGGGCACCCCACTCCCCTCTCGACCTGCCAAAGAGACCCTCTCACCGACCCCCGTCACCTGTGGGTGGAGGGACCTGCGTGGCCGCTGGAGATCCCATCCCTGAAGCCTGCTCAGATCTGTTCCTCTCGGTACCGCGGCCATGGCAGGGCTGGGCTGGGCTCCGCGTCCACAGCGCGACGGACCTTTTGGGAGAGGTTTGCAGGTCCCTCTGGAACAGAAATCTCCTTCACTCCACTGTTCTGTGGCCTCACTGCTCCAGAATTCGCCGTGAGTTACTTTATACAGATGTTCTATGGGTTGTGGGTTCGGAGCTATGGGTATGTGCGTCTTTCTACTCCGCCATCTTGGCTCTGCCCCGTAAAAACCATTCTTAATAAAGCTTGCCAAGAACCCCATTTAGTAAAGTCATTCAAAGAATATTTAAGAATGAAAATGGAAGGACAACAGGTGAGATATGGAAAACTAGCCAGTCAGTATTTATTAAGCATCTACTGTGTGGGAGGCATTGTGCTGGGGATACAAAAAGAGGCAAAATGGAGTCCCTGCTCTCAAGGAGCTTACAATCTAATGGGGAAGACAACATGAAACCAAATATATGTGAAACAAGCTATATTCAGGATAAATGGGAAGTCATTAACAGGGAAAACAGTAGAACTAAGAGGGGGTAGTAAAAGGATTCCAGTAAAAGAAGGGTTTTTATTTGAGAACTGAATCTCAGGAGTTTATTAGGTAAACCAAAAGAGGGAAAATGTTAGCAAAGTTTTTTATGACAAATTTTATCAAGGACAGGAAAGGTACTACAACTGGGTTAATTCCAGATGTACTTACTGAGGTAAAAAATGACATTTAAAAGAACAAAGATAAGAAAAGCAGCTAGACCTCGATCAAGTATGTACAGATGAGGTCCATACCAGAGGCAACACAATTTTGAGAGCACTGCGAGATCAATTTTAAAAGTATCATAGAGCGCAAGATTATTAAACATGGGAAAAAATCCCCCTTTATTACTCTCCAAAAAAGGTGACTAAAAGCATCAATAACTACCAACTCAAATGCCTATTTTCCCATCTCTGGAAACATTTTATGAGAATTCTACATATGCATCAAGGCCATCTCCCTAAGGTTATTTGAAGGGAATAGACAGTATTTAAATTACATCCTTATCATCATGGAATTCCCTGAAAAATGTCAAAAATACAAAATCCTACTGTATTTAGTGTTTGTTAAGTACAGGAAAATACCTTAAAGACTTTCCTCTTCCAAGCTGTATCCTACATATAAATCCTAATTGTATAAGATTCTTTGAGATATATGTTTGTTTGATGATCCTTTGACCATTAAGACATAAAGCAAGGAGATTGTTTGCTTGCAAAAGATGCTTCATCACTGTTACTGCCAAGTTCTACTGTCCTCATAGCTGATAAGGTACTCTAGGTGCTTTCATCTGAAAATCACATTGTACCAATTGTATCAAGCCCTAGAACACAGCAGAGCCTCCTTGTTGATATCCATAATCAAAAGCACTGACTCTAGTCATCCCCGTAGGAAAAATCAGCTGGATGAAGAATGCTTATTTTCCATACTACAATATGCAACTAGAAAGACAATCTGTGGAGTTTATCTGTCAGTATGTATAATCTTGGCCAAAGCTTGGGCCAAGACCTGAACAGTATTACTTTTGGGAAATTCCATATTTCTCTTAATGACCACAAACTATTACATGAGGTCCATCTTTTTTTAATACCACTATTCTGCCTGTATGACTGCAAGTCATAGAATACTATTGTTTTCTAAGGGTTGAACCTGAGGACCACACAAAATGCAATAGAGAGTTGTTTATTAGGCATAAGCAGGCTACACCACATTCTAAACAAGAAGTCAAAGAAGTCAGAGAAGCAAGTGATTTGAAATATGATGCACTAGTTAGTGGAGAAAGCAAGGAATAATGTGTGTGTTCCATTGATATTTTTATAGTGTCAAAAGAAATTGAGGAAGAGCACAAGCATGTTGTATGGACCCCCTGTGGCAAAATTACAGGTCATGGACAAGAATCACATAGGATAGGCAGTCATGGATGTATTGCAGTCCATTTCATTGAAAGAAAGAATTTTGAGATTATAGAATTATTGACAATCACTCCAACAGTACATGTTGACGTATTCATAATGTTAACAAGCTCAATGATTAGATAAACATGACAATTTCGTTACATTACATACTCATGCAGATGAAACTTGCTGTGATTTTTCAAGTAAATTATCAGTTACACTGTAACAAAAAAATATTATTTGGCTGTGGTTTAGAATAACATTTTGTGGGTTTTTTGGTTTATAAAGATATCCTAAACTTTTAGTGGTTGTCATCTATTTTAAATAGATTAATTATGGGAAATTAGAGATCGACATCTCAGGCTGGTAGGTAATATGTAATTTTGATTTAAAAAATAGATAACTGCTGTTTTGAAGTGTATTTAATACATACCCTTCAGGCAAAGCTGCTCCTCTACAGCTAAGTATACGTATTCCATGTTCTACTAAAACTAGCCTTCAGTCTCATCAGGATGTCTACACCATAAGAATTTAAGTCCTTTGAGGAGAGGCAGTCTAACTTGTCTTTTTATTACCAGTATTTTGCACAGTGTACGGTAAATGGTAAGGACTCAATAATTGCCTGTTGATTGTCAACTCAATAATTGCTTGTTGACTATCACATGGAAGTGACCCTAGGTTCTTAGGAGCTATGCCAATATAGCACAAACTTTGGCAGCTTGGAAGCCTTTCTGGAAATTAGGCTTCAAAGATGGCCCAGGAACTACTACATTTTGCTAAGGACTAGCTTCACTAAATTCAGAGAAACTTATCCCCCATTTGCCTGTACAGTGATATATTATTAATATTATAATTTGTATATATCATTCCCTCCCCCGTATTTTCTTTTCATCACAGCAACTCTTGAAAAACATCTACCCAATTATGAAGGGAGTGGAATATAGTAGTGGAGAGAATGCTCTGACAAATAATAGATCCTTTAAACATATAACCACTGCTTAATAAACACTTAATTCCCATGGATAAACCATTGCTAATTGCAAATACGTGGGATGTTAATAATTTTAGACTGCCTTTCTTTCTACTGCTTCCCTATAAAAGCTTGGGAGATTTTACTAATATAGTACATATTGATTTTCCCTCTATTCAATCTAAAACACATTTTTCTTAGAGTAGAGCAAGCTCCATTAAGGAATTTTGTCAGTCCTTTCCTCAACATGGTGTAATTTTTTTTGAGGAAATTCAAAATATGATAATAATAAAAATAATGGAATACAATGTGTTTGTAATGCAGGTCTACTGAGCAAAGTGAAATTCTTTTTTGAGGATATTTTAATAGGGGTTCAAAGTTAGTGTTTCCTATCAGCTACAAATGTTCATCTGTTAATGCTGATATGTGACGAAATTTTATATATTTCATCTTTGAAAATGTCTTTCCACACAGATGCTGCCAAATGCTGATATCAGTCTGAGCATATGATTTTAACTGAATAAATTCACCTGTAGGGCATTTATGAAATTCTATCAGATTCTCCTCAATTTTTGCCTTTTGGCATGTCATTACATTGTAAATTAATCACTTACAATTGAAGGTCAGGTGGAAGCTCCTGAACAGCAGTTAAGTGGATTTTGAAATAAGGAAATTACTTTTGTACTTGTATCAAGGTCTGACAAAACACTACTGGAATAAAAAGTACATCCACTGCAAATTCATGTGGAAATGGAGATCTCGCTTTTTCTTTTACGTTTTGACATCATGGAAAGCATATAAAGCAGTGTGACGTTACTTGTGATTCAAACAACATTAGTGACTTTACCCCAGTACAAGTTTTGCATAAAAACATTGTTTTGCCTTGTAATTTTATGCTGAATTCACTAACCTGCACCAAAAATTAATTTCTAGTCATTTAGTCTCCCATAATAGTGGCTGAGGGGAGTTCTTCTCATTCAGAAAGATTTCAGCCTCAGAAAGTCATAATAAAACATTTTTCTCTTCTTGTTTTGACATCAGAGGAATATACTGGTAATTAAAAAAAACCCCATCATGGCAGTACACATGGCACTCAAAATGTTGTCATTATAATCACATCACTGCAATTTGGAGTGCCCAGAATAGCGGTATGAAACAAGGAGTACTATATCTGGTCTATGTCTCTTGACTCCCTTCAGCCACAGTAGTGTGATGGCAACCACAGACAATATATAAACAATGAGCATAGCTGCAGTCAAATAACATTTTAGGGATGCTGAAATTTTGAGTTTCATATAATTTTCATGTTACAAAATATTCTTTTTAAAATAAGTTTTTTTTTCAACTACTTAAAATGTAAAAATCATTTTTAGTTCACGGCCTGAACAAAAACAGGCACCAGGCCTTTGTTTGCTGACCCTTGCTTTATAAAATCAACCAGTGAAAGCTAGTCTTTCTCTTTTCCATTCCATTCCTTTCTCTACTACTGGAGTAATCAAAAGATGATACAGTTAGAGTTAGAAGGGACGTTAGAGGTCAAATTCAACCCCTTAATTTTATGAATGAGGAAACCAAAACTCAGAGAACATGAAGTCTAGCTTTGCTCAGAGTCATGAAGCTAGTAAGCATGTGATGTGGGATTTGAACCCCGGTTTTCCTGACTCCAAGTATAATACTCTATCCACTACAGTATGCTGCATCCATATTCATTAATCATCTTTCCAAAGAACATGATCCTTCTAATCTTAAGTTTTTCATGGTTTCACACTGCCTACCAAGTAAACTAGCTTTCAAAGATGCCAAAAGCAGGCTCCAACTTAATTTTCCAGTGTCTTTTATATTTCTCCCAGTATCCCAAGTTGAATTCCACTTTAATCTTACTTTCTTTTGTCTTCCTGCTTTTACTCACATCATTTTCCCGTCTTCTATAAGAGTATCCCTATCTGTATCCATTTTCGCCTTTTTTTTGAAGAAGCAACTCAACTGAGTCAAACTTAAAAGAATACAAACCATTCCCCAATTGATAAGTGGTCAAAACAAATGAACAGGCAATTTTCAGATGAAGAAATCAAAGCTATCTATAGGCATATGAAGTGTTCTAAATCACTTTTGATTAAATGCATATTAAAATAATGCTGAAGTGCCACTTCACATCTATCAGACTGGCAAAATATGACAAAAAAGGAAAATGATACATGTTGGAGATGTGGCAAAATCAGGACACTAATGCACTCTTGGTGAGGTTGTGAACTGATCAACCACCCTGGAGAGCAATTTAGAACTATGACCAAAGGGCAACCAAAGTATGCATACCCTTTGATCTAGCAATACTACTAATAGGTCTGTATTTTAGAGATCATAAAAAAAGGGAAAAGGACCCACATGTATAAAAATATTTATAGCAGTCCTTTTAGTGGTGGCACAATATTGGAAATCGCTGAATAATTGGAAATGGCTGAACAAGTTGTGGTATATGAATGTAATGGAATACTATTGTGTAATAAGAAATGATAAACATACAGATTTCAGAAAAACCTGGAAAGACCTGTATGACCTGATGCAAAGTGAAATGAGCAGAACCACGAAAACATAGTACCCAGTATCAGCAACACTGTGTGATGATCAACTATGAATGAGCTGAGTCTAAGACAAGTACAAAGGACTCATGAAGGGAAATGCTATCCACATCCAGATAAAAGAACTGATGGACTCTGAATGCAGACTGAAGCATACTTTTCCACTTACTTTACTTTTTTTGTGATTTTTTTCCTTTTGATGTTTCTTCTTTCACAACTGTGATTAATATGGAAATGTTTTACGTGACAGCACATACATAACCTATACTGAATGTGTTTGTGCTTCGTTGCCGAAGAAGACCATGCCATCAGAGAAATAATAACATGACTTGAGCTTGACTTTTGTTTTGACTGAAGGAGGGCTGTGCAGGTCACCAGCCTCACTTCTCCTCCAGAGCCAACTGAATCCAGTGACCAGATATTCATCTATATTAACCTATCTAACCTATATTAAATTGCCCACCATTTTCAGGAAAGGGAAAGGGAGAGAGGGAAAAAATTTGGAACTCAAAATCTTATAAAAATAAATGCTAAAAATTGTTTTGACATGTAAGTGGTGTAAAAAGATTAAAGGGCAACTTGGGGGCTACTTCTCTCCTTCATATCTTTCCTGATGTTCTTCCCTTTCTTCCCCTCCCCCAGCTCTGTGACAGAGATCCTTCTTCCTTAGATTTTTCATACTTTACACATATCCTGGAAGTCTCTCTTACATTTATACTCTCCTTTGTAGTATTGTTATTTGGATATGCCATTTTACTCCTATTTGACTGTAGGTTCAGTGAAAACAAGGTCTATGTAACCTCTATTTTTGCAATCGTAGTACCTAGCACAAAGTACTTTGCAGACTTTTGGTGAATAGAATTAGTTAATTAAATTAAATATTTAATAAGTCACTTATTAAACTAATTTTAGTATTGAATTGAATATATAAAAATATATAAAAATATGTTATAGTCCCCTAAATTATCTAGTTTACATCAAATCTTCCATGCAATGCTGGTTTGCCTCTGATTTCCAAAATCTTTTTGTGCTTCCTGTATTTATTATAAGAATATGTGCTCAGTGGAGACAAATTAATTTTGGTATTAACCTAAATGAAAGAGTATTAAAAACATAAATATATGGCTAGGAGAGAACAGATAATTTGTCAAATGTCAATGAAGTGATCTGAGGATTATCTACAGTAATACACTTTTACTAATACGGGCTGGGGGTTGTCTATACTGTTATCAGTCATTTCTTGCCTCTACTTCTAACTGTCCACACTTGGCTATGGTGCTTCTGCTTCCTTCTGACTTTGGAACATCTTTCTATGCCTATACTCCTCTGCTTCCATTATTTTCTCCCAGAATATCCATTTTGAGGAAGGGCTCAGATCAGACATATTGTATTCTTCTCTGGACTTTACCACTATACCATGGGGAGGTAGCTTCCCTCCTGCCCCTATTTTTCCAACTCCTTTTTATGGTTTGTCACCTCCTCCACTGCAATGTAAGCTCCTTGAGGACAGAAGCTGTCCTTTTTCTTATTTTTGTAGCCTCAGTGCTTAACACAGTGCCTGGTGCATAATAGTGGCTTGACTGTTGACTGACCTGGAAAGATTCATCCTTTTATCCATGTGCTTGCCAAAATCCTTCCTATTCTTCACAGCCCAGTCCATATGCCACTTACTCCATAAAATATTTAATTCCCACAACTTCAAAGCATTTTGTTTATTATGTCTTCTTTGTCTAAGTTACCATATGCCACCTTGCATTTTGTTTATTTGTCTCCATTATATTGTAAAGGCCTTGAGATCAAGGACCATGTCTTTATCATCTTTGTAGCCCTTGCACTGCCTACACAAGGTTTTCTATTTAGTAGGAAGGCAAACATTTGTTGAATTCAGTTAAATTAAAAGCTTAACATAGTCCCCAGTACCACAGATTCAAACGTAAAAGGCTACTTAGATGTAACCTCATTTTAAAGATGAGAAAATGGAGGTGTAGAAAGGTAACTAACTCATATATAGTAAAGGTAGAAATGGCAGAACCTGCACTCAAACCCAATCCTCTGACTCTGGTCTTTGTTCCATGCTGCCTCCCCCAGTATTGCCTACTTAAAAAGTCCAAAGTACTCAATAATCAACTAATTTTATTTTAAAAAACTGTACATAAAAGGATTTTCTGATAAAAGAACCTATAACAACATAATCTATTTTCAGAAAACAATGAGAGAGGCCTGTCAGAATGCAGACTTCACCAAAATCATAAAATTCTTTCTAAGTAACTTTAGAAAGACCTCTTGTCTGAGAATGGATAGATATGGTATATTTTCTCTGAAACAATTGTTTTCTTAATAGAATCTCAAGAGTTATGGGAACTGCAAGGTCATCTAGTCTAATCTATACCTAAACAAGAATCATCTCAACAATACTGACACATCTATTTAACTTCTACTTGAAAATCTCCAGTGAAGGGAAAGTCACCACCTCCAATGTACATCAGTGTTCAAAATTTTTTGCATATGTGTATGTGTTCAGACATATAAAAAAATGAATGAAAGTTTTCTGCAAGCTGTCTGGCATTATTAAGTTACAAAATCTTAAAACATTCAAATATTCTAATCTTTAAAAGATCTAATACTATAGCATCAAATCTGACTTCAAAACACACTAATTCTGTTGAGAAATAGGGAATAAATTTACTAGATAAATGAAATTATTTCATTTGGAGTATACTCAAAAAGTATTAAACTAATTTATGTACCACATCTTTATGTATTATTTTCTCAACTAAATAAAATACTAAGATGCAAAGTATTTCAGAAACCTAGTCAACCACTATGGAAAAAGAAAATCTTTGGATTTCCAGCAGAGCAGTCACCTCCATCAAATTATACAGAAAAGATGAGATGTGAATTAGCTGCTGCTCTTTCGTCTTTCCTTCCATTTTTTTTTTTTGAGATTACTTAGGTCTAAAGCACTGGAAAAAAATTAACCATGTTAACTTTATATTTAACCATGTAAAATTAACATATAACAATTGGGTAAAGTCTCAAATGTTTAGATTATTTCAAGGTGAATTTATTGACTATTTTAATCTTTCCATTACTGCCTTCTGAAGTAACGTTCTGAAAATACAACCTGCATCTTTCCTTACTGAAATGAAATGAGAAATGCCTAACAAACGAAAGTCCAAAGTAGTCCATTTTCCCATAACAGTTTTTGTAAAATGCAAATATTCATAATATGTATTTAAAGGATGAATTCTTGATCATTTTTCTGGAGCTCAAAGTATGGTTGTATGATATAGTTAGGTAGATGTGTTACCTACCATTAACACATATCCACCCCCATTGCAACTTATTGGAATGACAAAGACAAGAATCATTAAGGACAGCAAGAAAGTATGGGGTTGGAGCTACACTAAAAGGTATATCCATACCATATCCATATATCCAAAAATACATTTGGTTATGAGTGTCCTGAAACTACCATTAAACACTTAAAAATTCAAAATTAAGCTTCACTTACATTAAAATAAATTGTTCAACCCAAATCTAAGTAAAGTAATTTTAAGATACTTAAAACAATTAAAAAATGAAAATGAAAGCAAAGATCCTTTCAAATGACTGGTTTGTTTTCCAAAGTGCTAAGAGCTCTTTGCCCTAGGAAACCAATGCTAATTAATTACCTCTTAAAAGTTACAATCAAAATGTAAAAATTAATTTGATGAGCTTTCATCATCAAAAATGTCTTAATATAAGATTCAGTTTCTATTACTTATTGTTTAGAATACTGAGGCTGATGTTATACTATGATGTTATAGAAAATAAATGAAATTTCCTTTGGAAGCTTTTTTAAAAATTTAAGATAACTGTGTAATAAGAATACATCTGTTCTTTATGCTAGTGAGAAAATGGGTGTATTATAATGAAACAATTCCAAATTAATAGCTGATATGTTAAAAATATTGGCTTTTTCAATTTATAATTCATATAATTATATTGTCCAAAACACAGGACAGCAAGCTAAGGTCTGGCTACAAATAGCTAATGCCCATTTACCATCTAAAGGAACCATTTATCATCTACTTTTAGGTAAAGGATTATAAGAGAAAATGTTTTAGAAAAATTAATGGAAAAAGTGTTTCAATATGAAAATTTTATCTAGTGGGATGAATTCTTATTTTTAACATGTATGCTCATACATGTGTACACGTACACACACACACACATATTCTCTCGACATTTTTTCTAAACCAAGTATGATACTTCTTACTACAAATTTATTCTCTCCAGTTGTAACAATAGCATATAAGCACCACAGATAATGCTGTAAACAAAATTTTAACAAGTAAACTAAGGGCAAATATCCATTTCCCTTTATTACAATATTTAATAGATCATGATTTAAGAGTTTCTATTTACTACAATTTCATTTTCATAATTAAAAATCCAGGCATATTTATACAAACATGAAACAGTTACATATATTTAAAAAAAAGCAGATTAGCTGGGTCTAGGACTTTTAGCATACAAAGTGAGCACATGAAACCTATAAAATGTTACTGTACGCAATGTATAAAAAACCCAATAACCTCTTATTTTAAAGCTTGGTTGAATAGATTAATCACTAGTAAGAAATAAGGATGGTAGTCTTGCTGGCTTATAAGTATTCCTGTAAACAGTCTGAAAGAAGCAAAAAATTAGAAATTCTTTAGTCAATAACTTACCCTTTTTCTTCCCTTCTAAACAATTGTAACAGTAGTTAATATTGGCTCTTTTAAATAGATTGATTCTAGGAGAAAACGAATTAGAACCATGGGAAAGCAAAGTAACCAAGTCTTTACAAATATATTAAGAGGAAAAAAAATATTGTACTCCACATATGAACTGGGCTACAAGTTGTGTGAAAAAGTAGGAGTTACTGCTTAGTTTTACTGGAGTTTTGTTGCTATCAAACTGATTAATCATTTGGCAACAGTATAACAGAAAAAAAATCCAAGGTTGGGGGAACCCGAGTGCTTAATAATATATTTAAAGATTTACACAACTAAAAAAACCTAATATTGAGAATGCTCTTTCCTGTTCTTGTTGCATAGGGAACAAATTTCATTTGGCACACTGGACTGAATTTTGAGAAATAAAATAAACTTACAGCATTTGGCATTCCAATTAGATGTTGTAGTTAAGACAACTGTGGGATAGAGGAAAGAAAAAAATGTGTTCTGAGGGGAAAAAAAGTTAGAAGACAGAAGACCAAAGGTGCTGGTGCCTTCTACCATTCAATGTCTCTGGAATACTTTCATCTGTAACAACATATACAAATTATTATTCACACCATGATTAAACTGCTAGAAGATCTTCATCACTTTTTATTGTGCTCTAATTTACAATACCCAGCAAGGAAACCTGACTATAAAGGCAAGGATGCCTTAAACAGCAAAAGTGTTCTATTCACATTGTATGTTTTTATTCAAATTTGCTTTCTGGTTCAGTTTCAAGTTTAGTGCACAAATAGCTGTGAGAATCTGTAAGATCCCATAAACTTAGGCCAAATTTCAGCAGTTTAAACCAGCTGCTCCTTGCAAATAATGTTTTTCCTTCTTGGTAGGTAAACATAATCTCAGTTTCACAAAAGTACTTCTTTAAACTGTAGTATCTCCAAAGTCCTTGTTCCAACGGATATATGCTTCCAGTGTTTGAGGGCTCACACTGCGCTTTATCTTTTTCAAGGACTCAGTGAAGTCAGATAATCGAATATTTCTCATCTGTATTTCAAAGAATAAGAACAGAGCATTTTTATAAATACATGCAGAATTATCAAAAATTTTCTTTAGCATGTATATCCAAGACTAAAATTATTCATTCTGTCCATTAATCCTACAAAGAGATATATTTTACCTTATCCACCATTCTTCAAATTATTGTATAAAAATCATGTTTTATTAATATTTTAAACATACAAAGGGAATTTACTACATAAAATGAACTATGAATTTTTATGTTTCTTAAAGTGAGGGCACATCTATAAGAGAAGCTGAAGCACTTTTGTGCCCACCTATAATTTTAAAGATCATTATAAAGGTCGACTTGGACATTGAAAAAATGTAGGGGGCAGCATGGAAGGTTCTTAGAAGGGATATTGGTAATTCTGAACTTCTAATTTCCTCATATTACCTACTTAAGAGGGATTTTGAAAGGAAAATTGTTGTAAGTTCATGGAAAGTTATATAATCAAGCTATTATAATAAAGTATAGCTTCCTAAATACAATTATTTATGTTTTTCATATGAGATCCTTATGCAAAAGAATAAAATTTGAAAGGACCCTATCTTTATTACTTCAGTGCTTCAAAAAATTTCTGTGTACTTCTTCCTTCCATCAAAACAGACTACAATACTTCCTTACTTTAGTAATCTGCTTATTTAAAGTTGTAGCAGCAGAAAAAAAAAAGAAAATCATCAGTGGCCTGTCTCATGAGCACACCCTTTCTAAAATTAGCTAAGATGATATTCTGACTATGTAAAGTCTACTGTATAAAAATACTTTCTAGTAGAATTCTTAAGGGAAACAAACCAAATTTTGCCTCACTTGATAAAAAAAAAGTAATACAAAATAATTCAGATAAGTTATCTGACTTTTTATTTTAAATATAAAAGGAATTATAAAGCAGTATACCTCACTGGCAGACATATTCTTCACTTGTTCTGGTTTCAGTTCTACAAAATAGAAAAAATTTTCTGTAAGAAATGAAACTAGGGTTTCTGTTGAATAATAAAATACAAGAATATTTATAAGTATATGTTCGATAAGATACATTATAATTTTACCAATACATAAAATCCTTCAAAATGCTGAAAAGAATAATTCCTTTGCTGAATAACTTTGAATGCACAATGCTGAAGAACAGTATATTGTTATTCCTTTCTTATTAATTCTGGAGATTACAATTTGTCAGTCATATGGGCAACCATTCAAATATTGTTCTAATTTGTTTCAAAATAGCAAAAAATGTTTAAAAAATATAAATGACTTATCTTTGCCAGCGATCTTGGTTCTACTGTGACAAGGCTTGAGTAGAATAGTTGGGAGAGAATTTCTTAACATGTTCATAAGTTTGAAAGACACAAATCTGTCAGCCTCACTCTCATCCACAGTTACTGAAGTCCAATGGCAAGACAAAAGTCAAGCTAAACAGTGATGGCCCATAACACAGTGAATGACCACTTGGTGTCCTTCATGTATGACCAAGCTCTGTAAGCACTCCACAGCACTTGCTTCAGCTGCCTTCATGACCATGGGAATAAATTGTTCTCACCCAGCAGTTCTGATAGGGGAAGTCTTCCCATGCTTGGGTATAATCCCCCTGAGGACTTATATATTAATGTAATCACAAGACCAGTTCCTAAAACCTATCCATAAATTTACCTATGACTAGTCATATATATAGTTTTTTAAAAAATTGTTTCAAAAAAAAATTTGGCTGAACAGGATTACTACTAATGTTCTAATTATGTCTACTACAGTGGAAGGTTTATAAGCACTTAGTACTAAGCCATCTTGTTCCAAATCAATTAAAGCCATTTTCTAGCAACTGAAAATTACTAGAAATCTATAATTAAATACGGAGGGGAGAAGCCACCAATCAAAACTAGCACTACTGAGTCAAGCACCATGATTCAAGTCTCAAAATCTCTTCAGCATGTGGAGGAGGTCTGAAGAGTCTAGAAGTAATAAAGGGCAGTTTTACTCTTATGGCTGTGTATTAGTTCAAAGGTAGCTCCTTCTATCACAGGATGAAGAAATTCACTCAATCCTGATGATGGGAGTAAAAGCAGTGGTTGAATAGGAAAGCATATCCTCTGAAGGTTATGATCAAAGTATCCAGAAGACATTACTAGAGTTGGCAATAAGGTAAAGGGGAGGTTTCCTCTTGACATCCACATGATGAATGATGAACATTAATTAAATACTGAACAGTTACTTGCTGACAAGGAGCTTACATTCTAATGGAAAATAGAACAAATAGGTGTGTCCTGGATGGGGAAAGGAATTATGCCAGGAAGTCAAAAAGATGGCTATCAGAACAACATGATTATATCTCTCCCAATCCAGAAAATGAAGAAAGAAGAATCCTTTGTTTCTTTTTACTACTGGAATGTTCATGTTAATGTTTTATCTTCTTGTGGCCTCCCTTTGTTTTTCAATTAAAAAACAAGGTACTGTTTAGAAACTACTTTATTTCACATTTTCTAGTCATGGCAATGCAAACTCTGTCTTTGCAAGCAATTCCACTTGAGAAAAAGTCTATTATTGGAAATCTCCTATTTTAAATGCTTTTGGTGCCCATAACTGTTGATAGCAAAATATTTACAAGATGACTCTCCAAAGACAGAATAAAATAGACAGAAAAGGAACATATCTGTTTATCACCTACCTCGTATGGGACCCAGGGCTGCATCTTTTGCAAGTGCCGTTAAATCACTTCCTGAGTAACCTTCAGTCATTCTTGGAGAAAGGGAAAGAAAAACACCAGAACACTTATACCATTGGAAATATTAAATCTTAATGATGGTAAGCTTGGCACACTCTATGAAAAACAGGTGCTTACAAGGCATGATCATAAGCTCCACCTGCCAAAAAAAAAAAATCTTCCACGTTGGCTTTACTTTAGGTTAATGTATCTCTTTCTACCTTCTGAAAGATCCTGCAATTTGTGTTTACAGGGAAGGGTGAAATCTTTCAACCAATGCAATTCATTAGAACATTAACAACAGATATATTAACAAAAATTAACTGCTACCTTCACAATGAGCCTAGGGAAGAGGGACAAGGACACAGCCTGAAGATTAGGAAAGGTATATCAACATGGGAATGTCTTGGTAGAAAATCCAAGGGAAGTGCAGCTCAGAGCACGAAGGCTGAGATATAAAAAGCTATTAAGAAAAATGTGTGGTAACCAGATCAATAAAGCACTTCTGCTATATGTCACTTATCAAGACATGGAAACAATTTGAGTGGGTACTATCTATGTAATTATAAAAAATAAATCACATTTGTTCAAAGTTTAAAAATAAATGAAAATATTTCATTTTCTTCTCACTTTATCTGAAGGTGTTTAAATTTGATTCACTTACTCATTCCCTATGTACTGTGCCAAAAAATAGAATGATGAACATTATAAGCAGTAGACTTTTTCAAAAAGAGTAATTTCAATTTGTCCCAGTATTTGACTCTTTACCCATAAGACTATAACTATGACTGAAAAGCAACAGTCACTCACCTAGTTGTCAGGTGTGTGTGTGTGTGTGTGTGTGTGTCTCTGTCTGTCTGTGTGTCTGTGTCTCCGTGTGTGTCTATGTGTGTCTGTGTGTGTTTGTATGTGTCTGTCTGTGTCTCTATGTGTGTCTGTGTGTGTGTGTGTCTGTGTCTGTCTGTGTGTGTCTCACTCACCTAGTTGTCAGGTGTATGTGTGTGTGTATGTATGTATATATGCATGTTAATCTAATAGGACTTTTCAGTGATTAAAATAAAGACCAGGTGGCATTCTAAGTGGAGAGTTAAGTAAATGGCAGATTGTTCAAAAAGTGAGTGTGCGCATTGAAACCTTTAATATTCTTATGAAATAACATTTTCACAGAGAACCAAGAAACTAATGTAAAAGAAATGAAGAGAAACCATAGAGCCAGTTAAATGGGATAAAACTGACATGCTACATGCATATAAGGAAAAAAAGGTGCATATAAGGCTATCGAAATTTGCATAAATTTTCAAAATTGGAAGGAATCTCATTAACCATATATTCTAATCTAGACCTGAACAAGAATTGTCTCAGTGAGTTCCTCAACAAGTCGTTATCCAGCCTTTGCTCCAGTACCTCTAGAGTAAGGAAAAAACCACTCCTTCCAGAGCCAGACCATTTATTTCACTTTTGAGGAGCTAATTTTTTTCAGAGAAAAAGTTTTATTAATGCCTTTTGTCTTTATATTAGTCATTTTTGGGAAATATTCTCTTCTCAGTTCCTCTGCTCGCACTACTCCCACCATTGAACACTTTCTTATAACAAAGAAAACAGTTAAACATCAACATCTGTTACAGAGAGTGCATCTAACTATATATATATTCTGCCCTAGGAATCCCGCAGCCCTTTTTCATAAACGGGGAGGAAAGTTTCATTATCTGTTCTAAAGGAATATCATTAGTTCTCAGAGTTACTCAGAGTTTGGCATCCTGTTAGTGATTTTTTCCTTTACCTTACTGTATAAATAATGTACACTGTTCTTCTGATTTCGCTTATTTTGCTTGTTACTAGTTGATAGGAATTTCCTATGTTCTTCATATTTGTCATTTCAAAGATTTCCTTAAGTCCACTTTAAATCTGTTTCTCTGCAACCTCTACGCATTGTTCCTAGTTCTGTACTCTGAGGTCAAGCAGAATAAATCAAATTTCTTTTCTAATGACAACCCCTTAAATACTTGAAAACTGATACCATTCTCCCTACATCCTCTTTCTGACAGTTCCTTCAATCTACCCTCCTTTGTCACAATCTCTAGTCTCCATATCACCCTGGTTTGACTTCCTAAAGAAACTCTTTAACTTAATATTCTTCCTAAAATGTGGTGTGCAGGACTGAATACAATACTTTAAATATAATCTAACCAAGGTAGAATAAAGGTCACTGCTAATGCAGCCCAAAACTGCAATAGCATTTTGTGCTTCTATGTCACCTAGAACTTACACTAAGCTGTCAGGTTCAATAAAACTTCCAGATGTTTTTCAAAAGAAATGAGTTATTTTATGCATCTGCCATATTATATACCTAGGTTCAAACAAATGAACTTCACAAATGTACTTTAAGTTTATTTCTTTTAAATAAACAGTTCAGATCTGACCCATCTTTTTAGCCTACTAAGCTCTGTTTGGATCCTATGTCATTCATTCAAAGTGTGGGTTACTGCTTCCAGCTTTGTGTCATTTGCACGTCATTTGAATTTGACAATTATTCTTTTATGCACATCACTGGTAGAAATGTTGAATAATACAGTCATGAATAGCTCCTTACAGCATGCTATTACACCTTTTTTCAAGCTGACAACATTCAACAAGTTCTGAATTTGTCTAACAGTCAGTCTGTAAGTTAACAAACATTTCTTTAGCATCTACTACATGTAAGGCACCATGCTAAGGACTGAGGAAAAAAAGGCAAAAACAATAACAAAATGTCCTTGTTCTAAAGAAGCTCAGCCTAATGACTACATGAAAATAACTATATACAAACAAAACCTAGACATGATAAACTGCAGATAAGTCAACAGAAGGAAGACACTACTAGTAAGGGGTACTGGATTACAGCTTCTTGAAGAAGGCGAAATTTTAGCTGGGACTTGAAGGAAAACAGAAAAACTAGGAGGTTTAGATGAGGAGACAATTCTAGAGGACAACCAATGAAACTCCATAAAGTCAGGACATGAAATATCATATTCAAGGAATAGCAAAGACACCAATGTCACAGGATCTCAAAGTATGTGGGGATGAATAAGGAATAAGAAGATTAGAGAGGCAGAAGAAAAGTCAAATTATGAAAGGCTTTGAAAGCCAGAGAATTTTCTATTTGATCCTAGAGGGGACACGGAGCTACTGGAGTTTACTGAATAAAAGGGTTACATGGTAAGAACAGTGCATTAAGAACAATTTAGCAGTTGAATGTAGGATGGAAAGGAGTGGGGAGAGACAAAGAAGGGAGGCAAAGCAGAAGAATATTGGTAGTCTGAATGCAAAGAGATGAGGGTCAACAACAGGTGGCAGTGTCAGAGAGGATGCAGGCAAGAGAGGGTGTGTGCGTGCATGTTGTGTGTGTGTGTAGTCAAATACATCACTCAAGGTTTGAGCCTGGGTGACTGAGATGCTGATGTCCACAGAGATTTTAGGAAAAGGAGGTTGGGGAGGAAGGGGGAAGAAGAGAAAGATAATGAGTTCAGTTTTTAAGATATGTATAGCTTATCCAGTCTGAGATGTTCACTAGGGATTTGGAGATGTGATGAAGATTAGGGCTGGACAAACAGATTATAAATGACAATTGAATGCATAGGAGTTGATGACCTCACCAAAAAAAACAGTGCAGACTCTACTACAAAGGAAAAAGATAACAGAGTATCCAAAACAGAGCCCTGGGAGAAAAATATAAATTGAACAATTTAGATCTTAGATCCATTACAATCAGGTCATACAAAACATATTCCTTTTCAGAAGATAGAAATATTCAGGTAGAGATTTTACATTATATAGAAATTTGCACCTCCTTATCATAAAGCTTACTTAAATCAAAGAGAAAACCACTTCTTCACAAAAATGCTCAAGTAATCCAAACAAAATTACTTACCTAGCTAGCTGAGCTAGCTCTTTTTGGGTCAATGGGCTTCCTTGTTTGCTTAATAGATTTTTTAGTAAAAGTAGTCTAGTCTGAAAAATGAGAAGAAAAATGTCACAAAGATCATCAGCTTAAAATCATCTTACAAAACAAGTATCTATTCAGATGATTCTCAGATCTCTATACCTATAGCTCTCTTTTGAGTTCCAATCCCACATCATCAGCTATTTACTGGACATTTTGAACTGGTATCTTGAAAGACATCTTAAATTTAACATATTCAAAACAAGTTATTATCTTTTTTCACAAAACTGTCTTCTCTTCCCAGCTCTCCTATTACTGTTGAGGGCATCGATGGATCAATCAAAAAGTATTTATTAAGCATTTGCTACATGCCAGGAACTGTGCTAGACTAGGAATAACAAAAAGAGGCAAAAGAATGTCACTGCCTTCAAAGAACTTATAATTTAATGGGGAAGATCACATACAAACAAATACAAAGCAATACAAACAAAACAAACACAAACAAATAACTAAAAAATAATTAACTGAGGGAAGGCACTGGAAATAAGAGGGACTGGGGAAGGTTGAAGGAGGAATTTTGGTTGGAACTTAAAGGAAGCCAGGGAGGTTGACAGACTAAATGGAGGAGGGGAGAGTATTCCAGGCATGAAGTACAGCAGGGGAAAATGCTTCGAGTCAAGACACTCCTGTTCCTGGAACGGCCAGGAGGCCAATGTCATTGGATCAAAGAATGTCTGTCAGGGGAGTGAGGAAAAGACGACTGGAAAGGTAGGAGGGGGCAGGGTTACGAAGGGCTTTGAATGATAAACAGAGGATTTTGTATTTGCTCCTGGAGACAACAGGAATCAACTGGAGTTTACTGAGTACAGGGCTGACATATTGGACCTGACCTTCAGGAAAATAATTTTAGTGGCTGAATGGAAGATGGATTGGAGTGGGGAAAGACTTGAGGCAGGCTGACCCAGTAGCATATTATTGCAATAATCTAGACATGAGGCAATGAGGGCCTGGACTAGAATGGTGGTAGCATCAGATGTGAAAAGGGGGCATATTTGAAGGATGTTGCAAAGGTGATAACCACAGGACTTGGCAACAGACTAGTTAAGGCGTATGTGCATGTGTGTCACAGTAAGGAATCCAGGATGACTCTAAGATTGTGAATCTGACAGACTTGGAGGATTGTGTTGCCCTCTACAGTAACAAAGAAGACAGGGGTGGTGGAGGGTTTGGGGGAAAGATAATGAGTCTATTTTGAACATAATGAGTTTAAGATATCTACTGGATATCCATTTTGAGGTGTTAGACAGTTGGAGATGTGAGACTGGAGGTCAGCAAAGAGATTGGGGCAAGAAAGGCAGATTTGAAAATCATCAGCAAAGAAATGGTAATTAAATCCATAGGAGCTGATGAGGTTACCAAGTAAAGAAGAGGGCCCAGAATAGAATCCTAAAGGACACTTATGGTTGGAAAATATAATCTGGATAAGGATCCAGCAAAGGAGACAGAGAAAGAGTGGTCAGAAAAATAGAAACACTGGGAGAAGGTGGTGTCCTAGAAAGGAGAGATTTTCAAGGAGGAAGGAGTGACGAAGAGCATCAAAAGATGAAGAGAAGTCAAGGAGAACAAGGATTGAGAAAAGGTCATTAGATTTGGAAACTTAAAGATAATTACTAACTTTGGAGAGAGTAGTGAGATGATAAGGTCAAAAACAAGATTATATGGGGATAAGGAGAGAGGAAAGAAAAAATGAAGGCACCTATTGTCAAAGATCTTTTTGAAGAGTTTAGCTACAAAGGACAGAACAGATGTGATAACAGAGATGGAAGGATCAATTGACGGCTTTTTTAGGATGGGTAGAAATGGATATTTGTAGCAATAGGAAATGAGTCAATAGACAGGGAGAGATTGAAAATAAGTGACCGATAGTAACAAAAATATTTTAATGACGATCAATAGTAAAAACTCAAGACAATTCCAAAGGATTCATGGTGAAAAATGTTATCCACATCCAGGAAGAAAACTGATAAATTCTGAATGCAGACTGTAGCATACGTTTTTAACTGTGTATTTATTTTCTTCTGCAACATGGCTAATATGGAACTATATTTTGCATGACTTCACATGTAAAATTAGTATCACATTGCTTGCCTTCTCAAAGAGTGGGGAAGGGGTGAGAACAGAAAGAATTTGAAACTCAAATTAAAAAAAAAATCTATGCTAAAAAAATGCTAAATGTAATGGGGAAATATTTAATTTTAAGTAAACAGACATTAAAAAAAGAAAAAAGTGATAGAGTAGGGATGACGAAAGAGTCACATAATGCTGGAGGAGATGGGATGCAATGAGATCACTTGAACAGGCAGAAGGATTAGCTTTGGTAAAGGAGTAAGTCTCATCACATGAGACAGGGACGAAAGAGCAGATAATGGCAGAACACAAAAAATGACAAAAGATAAGGAAGAAGGAGCTCATGGTGAATGCTTTCAATTTCCTTCTATAAAATATGGGACAAAGTTCTCAGCTAAAAGGACAGGGGAGGGGTAGCCATGGGAGATCTAAGGAGGGATACAAAGGTTTGGCAGAGACACTCTGCTGTGGAGCATGGGCAGCAATATGATAAGGGGGCTAGGAGGACAATAGAGTTGAACTGAGATGGGGAGGAGAGGAGAGAGTGGCTAGTGTAGGGCAGATGGTCTGAGAAAGAATTGAGGGATTAAGGGATTAGAGGTTACAATTCAAATGAAGAGTAGGGTTATGTAAAGGAAGCCTGGAAACCTTGTTGCCATCAACTTCTTCAAACTAATGTCACATAGTCAATCTATTGTCAAATGTTGCCACCTGCACCTTCACATCTTTCACATACATCTACTTCACCCATTCACACAGCAACCACCCTCATACAGCCTCTTACTCCCCTTTGCTGGAGTATTATAATAGTCTTCTATAGGTCTTCCTGCCTCCATTCTCTCCCTGCTCCAAGTTAACTTCCACTCAGCTGCCACAGTGATCTTCCTAAAGCATGGATCTGACTAAATCATTATCCAACCCTATTCTATATCCTCTAGTGGCTCCCTATTATCCCTAGGATCAAATATAAAATCCTATGTTTATACTTTAACGGCCCTTAACATTTCCTACATTTCAAGTCTTCTCACACTAGACTCCCCTTCTGTACCATCCAATCTACCTATGCTGCCCTACTTGCTGATTCTGGAACATGACCCTTTATCTCCAGTCTCTAATCTCCTTGTCTTTGTCTTGACCGTCCCCCATTTCTGAAATCCTCTCTGCTCACTTCTGTGTCCTCATTTCCATAGATCTCTTCAAAACTCAGCTCAAATCCCACTTTTGCAAGAGGCCGTTCCTTCCCCCTCTTCATCTCACACTCACCTCCTTCAGCTAACGCCTTTCTCCTCTAAGTTTACCTTCCTTCTGTTCTACATATTTCTTGTACAGATAAAATTACATGCATTTTGTCTCTCCATACAACAGAAGCTTTTTGAGAATGGAGACTACATTTTTCTCTTTCTTTGTACGTGTAGCGCTCAGTGAGGCACAGTGACTGGTACACAGTAAACCCTTAATAAATGCTTGAACTGAATGACATATTTCTCCCTTCAGTCTAGCTTTTTTCTTACATTCACACATATTTAGCCCTCTTTTCTGTTAAGTGAGTTACTACGCTCCTCATCATGCAGGCTCAAAACCTCCCTCTCTCTAGCCCTTCATATTCAACTGAACCATCGTTTAATAAATGAATGAATGTCATGCACCAAGGCACTAGAATACAAAGAAGAAATTAGCCATCAACTAGCTTGCAAGTTACCAGCTTGAAAAAGGAGACAAGTATATAAGTAAATACAAACTAAAATATAAGCAGAAAGAAAACATTCAAATTATATGCTACAAGGAAGTACAGGAGGGAAAGGTCATTTCCAGACACAGAACATGTGAATGGGGACCATAGAGATCATCTTTCAGGAGAGTATGCCCAAGGTTGAACCTGAAAGAAGGGAAGAATTAGAAAGTAGGGATAATAATGGGAAGACTTCCAGGCACTGGGTATCAGCTAAACAAAGGCACAGAGATGGGAAAAAAGAGAGATAAAACATAGCAGGCACTTACAGAAAGCTTTAAGGTTTGTAAAGTGTTTTACATTTTGTCATTTGATCCTTATAACAACTGTGTGAGGCAGGTACTAACGGCATCCCTACATTACAGTTGAATAAATCAAGAATCAGAGGCTAACTGACTTGCCTAAGGTCATACAGCTATGAAATATCTTGAGGTGTGATTCAAAGCCAAGTCTTCCTGACTCCAAATCCACCATGTTTAAATGGAATCTGAGGTGGAGAAGTGGAGTAGTGTAAGTAAAGGGAGGCAATATAGACTGAAACTAGATTGTAAAAGCTCTGAAGGTTTTTGAACGTGAAAGTGATGTGATCTGAATAGAAAATAAAGAACATTACAAGTACTGGAGTATAAAGGATGACCAGAAATAGAAATACCAGTCAAGTAATCTATTACAATAGAGCAGTTAAAAAGTGGTGATGGTCTGAATTAGGATGGTGAAGTGGAAAGGAAGGAGTAGATGAGAATTACTGCACAGGTAGAATTAACAGAATCAGGGAAGTGACAGGAACAGATGATGGGGCAGTGGGGTGTAATGTTAATGGAATAGGAAGATCTTCCCCATCCAGTAACAGGTCTATGTGACCTGCTTTGAGCTCTGACCTAGCTCACAGCAGTGATACATACTGAGACACACATGGAGCCTGAGTCACATGGAGGCCACTGTGGGAAGAGTTTGCCCAATGGAAAAAGAGTGGAGGAAGGAACTTGTTTATGGGGAAGCCTAACAGAAAGAATGCTTAAGATGTTGGCACTCTCTGGATTGCTGATGAATACCTTGCTAAATCTTACCTCTTGGCATCCTAATAATGATGTTCTATTTAATATTTTGGTTTTGCCTCTGAGGAAGACAGTTTATTGTATTTTGCAAATCTAGCTTGGAAATAGTATTCATAGCAGCTTCTATGGTTATCACAGTGGTGTTACATGGTGGGGAGGAAAGAACCAAAGAAGATTGTAATTTTGAGCATAGGTGACTGGGAGCATAATTTTATCAATGAGAATGGAGACATTAGCAGATTTGGGGTAGTGGAAATCAACGAGATAAAGTTTAGTTGTTGAATTTGTGGTATTTCTGAGATGTTTAAGCACAGATATTCAGATTGCATTAGGGAATGTGAGGTTAGAACTCTGGAAAAGGCTGGAGCTAGAAATAAAAGATATAAAAGAATTTTTCTCAAAGTGTTAACTAAACCATGAGAGTGAATGAGGTTACCAAAGAAGAGAATAATTAAAATTAAAAGCTTATGGTGTTTCGATATGTAATTGGTAAAAAAAACAAACAAAAAAAAGCCTATATATTCATTTCAAATTCCACATTCTCCATGAAATCTTCTCTGATTACCCTGGCTACATGTGGTCTCTACTTCCTCTCAACTCCTATGGTATACAAAACCATTCTTATGATACAAACCATTGCATTTAGCTATTTGTGTACTGGTCATGAGATAATTTCTCCTACTAAAATGTAAAATCCTTGAGGGTAAAAACTGTCCTACTCATTCATCTTATTCTTTTGATATAACATAATCAGGTACCTTACTTACCAAACGCTTAGATATTAAATTAAAGATTCCCTCCCCCCTCAAAAGAATCTCTTTCAACTTCTACAATGGCATAATAATTAAATTAATTGAAACTAAGAAATTATTTTTTTTTTTTAAGAAAAGAGGCACTAGCTGTATAAATGGAAGTAAAAATATATACTTACCTCCTCATTTGGTAAAGACACATATACTCGTTTGATGAAACGCCTAAAAAAATGTTTTGAACAATTAAGAAAAATTTGATTTAAAATGTTAAATTCACTTTAAAATAAAGTCTAAATTTAAGACATCTTAGAGAAGACTTGAAGGAGGTTGTATAGAAAAATTGTTTTATATAACTTTGAAAGACTTGGAGACTTGGATCAACACAATTTCAGAGTTCTCATGAGGAAACATGCTACCCAGTTCCAGAAGAAGAGGTTATGATGAATTCAGAGTGCTACTGAGGCATTTTTTTTTCAAACACGGCCAATGTGGGAATTTGTTTTGAGTATAGGTTTTTATAATAGTCTTTACTTTTCTTGCCTTCTCAGAGGGTGAAGGAAGGGATGGGGAAGGAAGAGAATGCAAACCTAAAAATAAAAGTGAATTAAAAAAAAATAGAATGTTTTAAAGAAGTGCTTTTTTAAATCATTTACTGTTTAAATTTATTTTACTTAATACTGTCATAAAATAATTGACAGAACTTTTGTGATAGCCAAAAATTGTGAACAAAGTAGGTCCCCAAAGTGAGAGAATGGCTGGACTATAAAAAATGAGTGTAATGGAACAATCTAGCACTTAAGAACGACAACTATAAAGAATTGAAAGAAGCATAGGAAAAGCTGTGTGACAGAGTGAAGTAGGCATAACTAGAAAAATTATATACAATGACCATAATAATGTAAATAAAAACAATACTTAAAGGCAGACAAAATGATTAATTGTAATGGTTTTTTTGTTTAGAACAGATAAGTAGTGAGAGACTGAATGCTGAATGTTGTATATACTATCAAATGATCTGCTTTAATTCTGCATAACTGTTTTGTTTTTTGAACAAGAGATGTTCAATATACACCTAAATACTTGTACACCTGGGTTGTTAACTTTTTAAGTACAAATATTTTATACAATTTTGCTACAAAAATGTTTCAAAAATAATGTTAATTCTTTATATGTAACTGCTTCATCATTCCAAGTGGTGGCTCTCTGATCTTCTTGTTTTAGAGGAAACCCTTCTATCCTCTTATTCTTGGCAAGAGGTAAGTATGACTAATTCATAAAAAGTTACTGAACTTCTGCCCAAAAGAGTTTCCATCTAGCAGAATCTCCTCTTATCATTATGTACTTTAAAAGTTCTCACCCCAAGAATTTTAGGTGCTAAAAGAAGATTTCTCATTTATAAGATTGTTCCTATTGAACTGACTTTCTCCCATAATGTTTTACACTTCACATGTTTTCACAAAATCAACTGACTTCATTAGAACAGATATGTCTAAACTATGGAAATTGAGACATCTGGGAGGAAAATTCAAATCTTATTATAAAGTATTCTATTATGCTAGATTTAATTTTACTATTGTGTAAATAATGTTCCTCACGTACAAAGTGACAGAATAACCATAAAACAGATGGTGGATCCTTGCTCCTCAACAGTATTATGATAGTATCTTCTTGTAATGGAAAATACTCCTAGATCTTGTAGAATAGTATGTTTCTTCAGCAAAGACTTGCTTGACAGTACAACTGTCCCATGATACTGATTACCATTTCTGTCTTTCCACTCTACATTCCCACAGCTGGGAATTCAGAAAAAGTTTAGAGTAAAGGGGAACTGCAACATAGCTTCTCTACAAACAAAGCAGTCACTATACATCCATGATGGCCATGATACTAGGATTATTACATGCACTCAAGGAAACCCAACAAAAACAAAGAATTTATCAATTTGAAGGCTGCTTACACAACTCCGATTCAGCTTTACTCATTTGAATGGTTGAACGCTTATTCATCTGAAAGCTTATACATAATAGTAATATGTAACTGAATGAAAATATATTGAAATGCCTCATATTTCTATAAGAGGGCACCAGACTTGGTCAAAATTTTCCTAGGCACTTCCACACTTTGGCTTCATTTATATCCATCCCTTGCATTAAATTAATATGAACATTATAAAATTAATTTTGAGTTTTTTTCAGAGTCATGTAATATTCAGAAAATAATAAATTATGTGACCTGGGAAAAACATATTTCTCAAAGTGCATAAATCTTGAATTTGAAATGTAAAAATACAGGTTCAAATATATTAAGCCTATATACACACACACACACACACACACACATACATATATACATACACATACACTTATACAATTTGAATTGTAATGTAATTGTAATTTGAATTTGAAATGTAAAAATACAAGTTCAAATATATTAAGTCTCTCTCTCTCTCTCTCTCTCTCTCTCTCTCTCTCTCTATATATATATATATATACACACACCCCCCCCTATATAATTCCCATTTTCCTCCATCTACATTTTACTACTAGAAGAAGAAAGTGACTACAGTGCTAATTCTCAGTTAGGAAAAGGAAAATATAGTTGCTTTTAGTTTGAAGGAAAGTTTTCAACTATGCTGATTTATTAGTTAGGAGTCCTTATAGCTAATTCAAGAAGAGTTAAGCATTAGTGTGAACCATTTAACACAATAAGAAAAATATAATAATAACAACAACAATATGGTCTACCTTCAAAGAGCTGATAAAATTGATAACCAAATATAACAGAGGAAATCATGAAAGGAAAAAAATATTATCCCCTCCTCACAATGAAGAGACAGAGGAATCAGGAGGATAAGAGAAGGTAAATGAGAGAAAAGGAAAGTAAAAAGTGTAATGGAGTTATTAAAAGGACATATAAATATTTACCTCAGAACAGCCTCATCAAGCTCTTGTGGCCTGTTAGTTGCACCCATTACAAGGACTCTGTCATCTCCAGCAGACTGTACCTTTGAGATGAAACCAAAAAAAAATTATTTTTTTTTACAGTTTAAATGAAGTGATAGAAAAAAACATACAGAAATAACATCTCCTACACACAAAAATATATATTTCTAATTTTGGTTATTTAAAAGGAAAATATGTTAAAAATAATAAAGATCAAGAAGAACACTTACACCATCAAATTCTATTAAAAATTCAGTTTTTAAACGTCTACTAGCATCATGTTCTCCTTCTCTTCTTTCACATAAAAGACTATCAACTTCATCTGAAAAAGACAAAGATGACACCATTATCAATGGCCAAACTACCCAAATCATTAACAATAATTTTTATGTAGCTTATTGCTTGTTTTAAGAGCTAAATGTTTCAAGTTATTAACCGGGGGAGACCAATTCAAGTCTTCATGTTGTCTTTAATGTGACTCTTCTTTGAACTTTTCCATCCTGAATGATGTTTGCTAACTACTTATCTCTCTTCGTCCTCCTCAAAAGTTGTATTGCAATATCCTTTAAGGGCTAAGAGATAAATTTGGGTTCTTGAAGACTCAGTCAATACAGAATAAACTCTCTTGGGTTCTACTATGCTGAAATGATTTGAAGTAACAAAAACAGGTCTGCTTTTTAAAAAATGTTTTATTGGTAAAATTTCTACATCTGGTATGATAAATTTTTATGTATTTAACCTAAGTACAAAAAAACTCATTACCACTAGGCAATGAATTCAATGGCTGTAGCAATGTGTGAAACAAAGAAATACACAAAATAACCCTCATTCTTGCTCTATGCTGACAGTCATGGTGACAGTGGTTAGAAATAATGTAGAGTGCTACAAATCAAACAATCAAAACTGTCCTACAACAAAAAAGATGCAAGATAATTAATATTAATTAGGCGTTCATACTTTTAATGTGATGTTGTTCTATGACTGGGTGTTTTCTGAACTGAAACTAAAACACTGGCAACACTGATAAGAATCAATATAAATACTAGCACTGTCATTATAAGAGAAATCAGAAGATATAAGATCACTGCAGCTAAACTGAAAGATTACTCACAAGTTCTTCAAGAAGGTTTTATGACACCTATAAAGGCTAAAAGAAATATAATTCTGAAAAATACCTGATCAATATGCATTATAAAACACATGAGGACCATTTTGCAAAAGGATCACCAAAGACATTGGCAATTTATGTGACAACCTCTGTCACAAATGATGCAGTGGTAGAGAAATTTATGGAAAATGTATTAAGACCTTCCTAAATTAACTCAATATATACTTTAATACTCAAGGGTCTTCAATGCAAAGATGATTGTAGGAAAGGACAGTGAAAAATATGATGGAAAAACATGGTTCAGGAATAAGACATAAGAAAGGCCAAAAACTCATATTCTATTAAGAAATCATGTGCCTATAAATTATGAATATTTTCTTCAAGAAGAGAATCGTGAGGCTCTGCGCACAGTACAGACAGAATGCCATAAAAAAAAATGAAACTTTCCAAAACATAATAGTTAAGAAATTACTGGTTACTAAACTCCAGTCATATCACTTGTTATAGGACAGGTCAAAACCCAACAAGTTTAGAAGAATAAAAATGAGAAAAAATGTTCTACCTTAATATTTTGAATGTGACCTACTTAAATAACTTACTGATGCATAAAAATGGAAATTAACAAAGAAAAAAACTTATTGTCATTTCCAAAGTAAGTTTAAACAACACAAGTCAACTGCCACAGTGAGAGAACCAAAAGTGTTTAGAAACCACCTTGGATAGCAAACATCTAAATATCCTTGACAACTGGAGAGCTGTAATAGCTAAGAACAATGCTGGTTTAGAACATACTAATTTAAAAAAGAGAAAAAAACATATGTAATCCCAGTTACCACGGATTATTGGGAGAATGAAGCTGGCAGATTTCTTGAGTTTCAGAGTTTTAAAAAGGTACACTGGAATATATCAATCAGGTGTCTGCACTAAACTGGGTATTAAAACGATGAACTCTGGGGTGGGAATGGGGTGGAAGGAGAGCCAAAAATTATCATAAAAGGGCTGAATTGGTCCAGGTCAGAAATAAAGCATGTCAAAGCTTCCATGCTGATCAATATACTGGGCCTGTGAGCAGTTCTACACTTCTATCCTGAGCAAGATGGGTAGACAGGACAGAACAAAGAAAAAAAAAAAGGAAAGGTTAAGAATTACACAGTTTCCACAAAAAAATATAATGGAGTGAATTTGTAATTTAATATCACACTGCCTGATATAATTTATGAGGTTGTAGAAATGGCACTAAAGGAAACAGAGAAGGGAAAACCAAGAGACAACCTAGTGGGCACTGAGGGATTAATTCTTAAGGTATCTCACACTGGGGGAAAAATCAAGGGTATTATTACAAGAAAAGAAGAGAGAGGAGAACTCAATGATATATCAGTAACAACTAATCTGTATGTCAATTCTTGCAACCCTGTAACATCTTAATGAGAATTTACACACATAAAAGACATTTCTGATGAAGAACTAAGAAGAGAACAGGCTGGCTACAAATTCTATTCTGTGGCAGATGACATTTTTAGAGTCAAACAGCTGACTGAAAGGTATGAAGCCTAAAAGAACCCTGTTGGTTGAATGAAAAAGCATCTAGTCTGGCAGAGGATGATGTAGCCTTAAAGGTCTCCTTCATCAAAATGTCTACCAATCATACAATAAGATCATATGAGGTTCCTTGAAAGATGCTACAATAGAGAAAACGTTGACAATCCTCTGATTATTAATATCAAGTGAGGCATAAAACAGGGAGACATATGCTCACCAAAGGTGTTTGTCACTGTCATGAAGGATATCCAGTACAAAGTCCAAATGGAAGAGTGATTCCCTACAGATGAGGTCTTCCAGAACTTCCTGTCTGTGGATGACACAGTGCTGGCTGCATCAAGCCCCATAACACTGCAGAGCAGCCAAAATGAAATCCATAATCACTTAAAAGAGTTGGCCTAACTATCCATGCAAGAAATACATAGATGAAGAATTCATGTTGACCAGACTACAATATAGAGTTAACTAGATAAACCACAGAGGATGTCATATATTTTAATTGGCAAACATAGTAGATGGACAATGAACAGGGCTCAGAATTGAAGGGAGAAAGGAATGGGCAGGATTGCCTACAATGCTCTCAATTGCTCCAGATTTCTCCACCTCATCTTTCTAACCATTTTTTTCCTAGTGATTCTACACTGCAAATCATAGAATCACATAATTCATGAGGAATCACAATCACAAGTCAAGGTTAATAGCAAGATGTGTGGTGGTAAACACATTGTAGCACATTATCAATAATAAACTATATACCCAGAGCAACGTAAAGAGATTTCTGAACAAAGTGGGAGACCTGTTATAAATCAGTTATAGATGGACGGCCTACATGCTGCATAGGTACCCATATAAAACCAAGAGTTCCTCAGCATGCTGGCTCAATCACTTGTGAAAGATTTACAGGAAGACATGGATGGGAGTCAAATGGCAAGCAAGAGTTCTGACAGGCTGCTCTCTATATCCACAGCAATGATACTACAGATCTATTTAAGTACTGAAAGAATGAGAGTCCTATCATATTTGCAGAAAGGAATTTCATTAATACTATTTATCAGGATAACGTATCTTACCTATGAAAATTATAGATGGCTGAAGTTCTCTAGCCACGGCAAATAGAGCTCTTACCAATTTCTCTCCTTCACCTACCTGAAAAGAAAGAATTAAACATTTTTTACACATTAAACCTCAAAATTATTCCACCTTTTGTCATTTCTATGACTGTAATCTTAGGACAAATAGACCTAATTTTTCTCCCTTTGTTTCAATATCAATTTAGGGGGCAGAGAAAGAAAACATTTACCAAGATTTAATTCAGGTTTGAAAATTAAAACAAAAAGAAAATAAAGAAAACCATGGTTTTTCTTTTCCCTTATGAACAAATACAATTTGGGATGGAAAGCACAGAGGGTAGGTGAGTATGTAGGAATAAGTGAATTTTACATACACACACATATAAATAAAAATATTTTGGGGGTGGGGATTTCAGGAGGTGAAGATAAGGAGAATCCATCTTACAATGAATAATCCCAGTGAAACTTCCTGAGAAAGTCAGTGTCATAAATACCAACAGTAGGCAACAAATTCCAGGTATCAGGAGTCACTTTGACCTCTCTGAAATACTCTTAAAGGGCCAAATCCAGTCAACTTAAGCAATTGCCAAACGCTATAGTACTTAGTACTGCATAAGGAATCAACTGGAATATAGAAAAGTCTGGTTGGAAATATGTTTCTGTGATACCTCTCCTCCCTTCCCCACAACTCTGTCATCAAAAGAACTTGGTATTTGGCCAAGAAGACTTGGCCCAAATTTATGGATACCCAATCTTTGTATAAAACTGCTTTGATGACTGCTTTACTTCACATATCTCAAGCTACTAGTGTGAAGACTACATTTAAAAAGTCAACTCTCAACTTGACTACTGCAAAAAAGATTTTTTTTACATTTTTTTTTCTTGACTTAAGTCTCTCCCTAACATCAACCTATCCTTCATGTAACTGCCAAAGTAATTTTCCTAAAGCTCAGGTCTGATTGTGTCACTCTCCTACTCAACAAACTCCAGTGGTTTCCTATATTCCCTAGGATGAAATAGTGGGTGTCCTGGAAGTCTTTGTGCAGTTTTAAGCTAGTTAAGCCCCCTCTCTCATTGGTCAACTCTACTCAGAACCTGTATTTAGAGAAAGGACTCAGATGAGTCATGCTTCATCCTCCAAACTTTACCACAATCCAAACCCCTACCACGGGTATGTCCCCTCCTTGAATGCTTCCTACTTTTCAGCCCTCTTTTATATGTTGTCTTCCTCCACTTAAAAGGTTAAAATTCCTTGAGGTCAGGAGCTATCTTTCTTTTTGTTTGTATCTGTATCCCCAGCAGTAAGCAAAGGATTTCTGGCACAGAAAAAGGGCTGAATAAATGCTTGTCGATTCAACTCAAGTACTGCTTTCTCCATGTAGCTATTCCTGGTTTCCCCAGCTGTAAAGGTTAGTTAAACTCTGCATATACTTCTATATGTACATATTTTCTCCCCAGTTAGAAAGTAAACTTGTGGAAGTGGTCTCTGAATCCCCTGGTACTTCAGCACCATGACTTGCACACTGTAATTCCTTACTGACTGACTGAAGGTTGGAAGCAAAAGTCAAACTTTCACATTCATAATTTTGTCTGACATTGACTCTGTTAATATGTCTGCTATATAACATCAGGCACTGCTTCTCTTAAAAATTCTTGCCACTGAATATACTAATATCAAATTAAGGTCTTTTTGGAATATCATCATAGATATTATAAAGCAAATGGAAAAAGGACACAAAACTGACATATATAAGTAACAGAAAGGAAATGAGGGAGAAACTTAGGAAAGTTATAAAGGAAACCTGAACACTGGGATTGGGGGAGGCTAAGAGTCTCATGCTTCCTTTCTAGTAACTAATATTATGTACTACTCCCTTCCCTTTAGGATAAAAACAAAATCTTTATCCTGGAATTTAAAGCTCCCTGCTATCTGGCTACCATCTAGGTCTCCAGTCTTATTTTACATTATTCATCTTTATAGAAGTTCTATTTCAATCAAACCAGTCTATCAACTACTCCATTTACAAGACATTCCAAATCTGCTGGTTGCCTTTTGTAGCTTTCCAGAAGTGGGCTCACATATCTCCTCACCCCTGCCTCATAAAATCCTTAGCTTCCGTCAAAGCAGAACTCAGGTGTTACCTCTTACATGAAATATTTCTTGATTTCCTCCCACTAGCAATTAGGGCCTCTCAAGGATACTTTTTATATTCATATTTTTACTTACTTTGTACATGTTGTATTCTCTCAGAAAAAATGTAAGCTCTTTAAAGGGCAAGGACTGTTTTACTTTGTATGCTTGACACTTGTACTTAATAACATTTGTTGAATTGAATGTTTAGAAGTAAAATGATTATGTTCCACAAAAGGGAAATATTGAGAAGAGAGTGACAAACACAAATAATCTAAGTACTTTGAAGTCTATAACTTATTGCTATACCTTTAAAGTAGGTACAAAATCCTAAGAGAACATACTTATTTACACTACCATTACTAGTATTCAATATATTAAAATTTACACGTTAGCTTAATAAATATTAAAAGTAGTTACTCACATATTTTGAGGTTAAACTTGCAGCACTTATATTAAAGAAAGTTGCATTGGACTCTGCAGCTACTGCTTTGGCCTTTAAGAAATGTAAAAAAGCAGGTGTAAAGCCACATGAGCATATGTTAAAATAAGGACCTAAAGGATCACAATAACCTAAACAGGACCTAATTTGGGGTGTTAAAATAACTAACAAAGATTTTCTAAAAATTAAAGACATGACTACTGATAATTACAAAACAATTATGATGTTTTTCTCTGTTATGTGAAAGGGGAAACTTCCTGTCAGTCCTTTTCTCAAAAGGAATAGAAGGAAGAGGATTCTGGCTTTTCTTTCTACTGGGAGAATTCCCTATTTGTGGGAATGGCAGCTTATAATAAAGGGAACTGAGTTGTCAGCAAAAAAATAGTGCCAGGTGTCTGTTCATTCTCTCATTTTGGCAAAGATATCCAAAGAGAGCAAAAACACCTGGAAATATAGCAGGAAAAAAGTTTTGGCAACTTTAACAACCAGGTTTCTATATAACTCAAACAAAATTTATATACTTCCTACTCATGTTTTTAGTCTACTAAAGTAGCCAAAAACTAAAAAAGTATTCAACATAGCCGAGTATATACAGTGTATAGACTGTTATTTGGTCCAGATTTGATTTCACTGGTGTGGAGAACTTAAAACCTGAATACTCTCTCCACAGATGCAGACTGGCCATGCTTACAGAGTTGCCTGGAGTCACCAAGAAATAAAGTGACTTCCCATTGGTCCACACACTAGAGGCAGAACTTTTAATACAGGAATTCTTAACTCCAAGGCCAGTCTTTTAGCCATTCTAACATGTTACTTATTATATTCTTTTATATAAAGCCTTAAAATAATGAAAATTATTCCACTACTCCTTTCAGCTGTCCAGAAACATATACTGAACTAACCACCATGTAAATCTGTATGTGAGGTCTTTAATAGAAAAGATGGGAAGCAGAAAAAACACACATCAAAAAGAAAACTACAGTTATCCCTTCCACATCATGGGAGTTAGGGGTGTGGAGCCCCTGCAATTTGAAAAACCTTAATAAAAATTTTTGGCCCTCCCTTCATAACACAGAAAAGGTCTGAATATTTTCTTTTTCTTTTATGGAGTATTTACAGTACCTTACTGGAAAACTTCAGTTAAGTACTTGTTCATAGGTTCTGTGTTGTATGCTGGTCTTCACATGTCATCTGCTACTTCTGTAAAACTCCCCCAAAATTCCCATTTAATTTCTTACAGATTTGTTAAAGGCTGTTAAGGGATCCACTGAGCTTGTCTTTTTGAATTGTCATATTTTCCAGAAACATTGGAAACAGACCATGCAGAAGGCCCTGAATGTTTCAAGGATGAAGCCCCAAGCTAGATTCCCTGTGTGTCCTTGGGAGGCAACACAGGTGCCAGCCAATCTGTACCAGGCTGGGAAAAATACTTGTGCATCTGAAGTCCTTTGCAGATAAGCAAACCCTCCTATCTGCATAGTCTAGCAGTACCGAAGAGAAGGGAATGCCATCACCTTCTTCCTCCTCTTCAGGAGGGGTTACTACAACTTTCCCTTCCCATGCCATGTCTCTTCCTGTTTTTTCTTCCTCCTTTTGTTGTACTGCTATAAACATGCGAAATTCTGGAAGGACTGTGATCTCTTTGGGTACCACATGCATGTTCATTTCTCTTTTAATAAACCTGGTTTTCACATAAGTCCTGTGACACTGTGACTCTTTCTTGACATGCCGACCCACAATATATCTAAACTATGATCAGGACAATCGAGATGTGGAAGGGATAACTGTACTCAGTTACAATTAAGGAAAAACTATCAAATAATACACAGGATGCAATTAACTGTTAAGAAAATATTTATTTACTATTGATTCCCCCACTATTTAAATAGTTCTCTAAGGAATACAAAAACTTTCTTCATCAGTAAAATCAGGACAATAATATTTGCCTTATGAATCTCATAAGGTTATTATGAGCAAAGTTTGGGCCTAGAACAATTAAGTGACTTGTTAATTATCATACCATTAAATGTTAAAGGAGGCACAGGGATGAAGGTCTAACTCACAATCTAGTCCTTTTTTTCCATTACACCACAAAGCCTCTCCAGCATTAACATTATTTTGCAGTTATCTACTTCAACATTACTAAAGTTTCTGGACAGTGATAAATCTTTTAAAAAGAAAAATCAGAGAAACTATCTAGGAAAGAAAAAGGATTTCTAGAATATACTTCCATATTTCTCAAACATAGAGGATTCAAACACATAATAGCATTTCTTACCAGCATAGTTTTTCCATTTCCAGGTGGCCCGAATAGCAACAACCCCCGAGCTGGAGCTCTAAGCCCTGTAAATAACTTTTAAAAATACAAAACATATATTTTAGTTTAAAACTTTGTTCTACAGGGAGATAAAAATCACTAAATCTAGGGAAATAGTTATTAACAAAATAGAAAAGATAACTTTACAAAACAAGGAAAAACATTTCCTAATTATATCCATTCAGAAATAAGACAGACAACATCAGAATCTGAAACCCAGGGAGACATTAGTATAAAGAATAAGACACTTATAATTAGAAAGACCAAGAGGTTTCATTATTTTTTTTTTTACTGAAGGTGAATATGGAAAAGAATAAACTAGGCTAAAGTAAAGCAAAAGTTCTAAGGACAAACTTAGATATATTCAAGTTACACAAATGAGAAGTAGGGAACACTGACTCACATTAGATTATCACTGACTAGTATTTGGAACTTATTTGCAAGTTAATTGTACAAATCCATTCATGACTCTATCTTCTTTACCCTCTTCCTTCTTTTCAAGTCCTACCCATTCCAAACCCTACTTCCCCCAGGGAGACATTTAGCCCAAAACAGTCTTGTGCTACTTCAAAATTTCAATAGCACTTAAAAGTTCAAACCATTCATTTGAAATGCAATAGCATAGTGCATTATGTCATTTACTTCTATTATTAATGCATTCAATTATTAATCTTATCTCTTATAATGCTATTTAAGTTTTTGTTTTTTACAATAATATATTTATATTTTAAGTTGCTTATATTCTCAATTAGTCTATAATGTCCTTGAGGACACAACACTATGGGAGATAAAAACGAGTAAGAGATTCCCTATCTGCAAGGAGCTTACCAAGTGGTAGAAAGAAAAACAAACAAATAATTATTAAGGAGGAAAATGATTACCGCCAGAAGAAAAATATATATATATGTAAAAAGGGATGGAAGATAATGAATAGAAAACTGGACTTAAGAGTCAGAAGACCTGAATTTTAATTCCGGCTTAAATATTTAATATCTGTGAGATCCCAGGCAAGTCACTTAACTTCTCTAAAACTCAGTTTCCTCATCAGTAAAATGAAGATAATAGCACCAATCTCAGTGTTATTTTGAGGACATATTAACAACGGCTAACATTTATATAACACCTACTATGTGTCAGGCCCTGTGCTAAGTGCTTTACAAATTATCATATTTAATCCTTACAACAATCCTAGGAGGGAGGTTGATGACAAATGTGAAGAACTTTGAAATTATAAACGACTATATAGATCTTGGCTATAATTAGTTATAATCACTGATACAGGAAGCCATTCTATGGGCTATAAGAATATGGAAAAACTTCAGTGAGGAAATGGCCTTTAATATAAGCCTTAACGTAAGTGTATATACTAGCAGGAATGGCAAAGGGAAAACTTTTCCAGGTACGTGGAACAGAATGAGTGAAAGGTGGAGTGGTAAAGTTAAATGTTTTAGGGATGAGTTGTATGGCTGTAGTTTGACTGATTGTTATATGTGTAGTTACATTCAATTTGACTCAATATATATTAAGTACTTGCCACCTGAAAGGCATCAACAAAGTGCTAGGAACAGGACAAAAATTAAATAGTCCCTGCTACGAATGAGGTAGAATGTTGCAGGTAGGGAGTACCAAATAGGTTGGTTTGACTTAACTACAAGTTACATGAGGGAGACTAATATGACATAAATCTGAAAAGAAAGTTTGAGACAAGATTGTGAAAGGCTTTAAATGCCAAAGAGCCTGAGTTTTATCCTAGGGACAATAGCAAGTCACTCAAGCTTCTTGAGTAGTTGAGCTGAATAGTCAAATTTGTACTGTGGGAAGATGATTTTGACAATTGTGTGGAGGATGGACTAGAGTACGGAGAGGCCAGAAGCAGGAAGATTATTTATTGTTATTACTTAGAAAGTTAATAGTTTGGTCAAGACACAATGTAGGCATACATTGTGGTCAAGTGAAGGAATGAATGCAAAAGAGGCAATGGAGATAGAATCAAGAAAACCTGGAAAGGGACTAGGACATGGGAATGTGGAATCAAGGATCTTGTTGATCTGAACCTGGATAAATAAAATAATGTTGGTTCTTTCAACAAAAACTAAGACATCAGGAAAAGAGAATTTGTTTAAGGGGAAAATTAATAAGCTCCATTTTAGTGAAGTTAAATTTGAGATATCTGTGGAATAGAGGGGGGAGATGACCAGTGCCCAAAAAGAGCAAAGGAAAAAGATAAGATCTATCTAAGTCTATCAATCACTACATGAGAAAAGATTAAAGCAGTAATTTCTATCAATTTAGAAACAAATAATGTCTGAGTATCATTCATTACTTTGAAACAAATTTTATTACTTAAATAAATCTCTTACTCCATAATTATAGAATAATGTGAACTTTTCCTGATAAAACAAATTATCTGTTATTTTATTACAACCTGGTTTGCATACTGTTACTTCTCTGGGAATATGTGTCATACAAAGGCACAAAACAATTTTACTCTGTTGATTAATAACAACATTTGAGGAAGTTGGGAGTTACCTTCAAAAATAACTGTATCCTTGAGAGTTTACCAAGAAAGTATATAGAAAGAAGAGAGGTCAAAGAATAGTTTTGGGGTATACCTATGCTTAAAAGATAGGTCACAGATAATGGTACTAGGAAGAATATTGGAAAGGAAGAGTCAGACAGGTAGGAAAAGAAACAAGATATAATGGTGTCATGAAGACCAAGGGATAAAATGGAGTTCAAGAAGAAAGAGTGGTAGGCACAAGCTACAGAGAGGTCAAGAAAAATGAGTACTGCAAAAAAGACTATTCGAGTAATAGGAGTAACACCTAGAAAGGTAACGTATGACCAAGTAACAGCAGGTCTTGACTCACGGTATTTAGGCTTTACTAAAGTTCTTGTTCAAAAGAATAATATGCTGGGAGGTTTATGAAGATTAATCTAGCAAGACCACACCAAATTAACGGAAAGGTGGAAACAAGCAAGAACACCAGATATGAGACTATAGCAGTATGAGCAAGAGGTGGCCATTTCTAGATAATTTTCCTGCTTAAATACTTCTTGGCCTTTCTATCTGCCATAAAGAAACATAAACAAGAATCCTCCTTTACGTATGTCTTCCCCAATGAGAACATGATCTCCTTGAAAGCAGGGAGCATCTTAATTTTCTATTTGCACCCCCAGAGTTTAACACAGCACTTAGCATACAGTAAATGATTAATTTTCCATTCCATTCCATCCCTCCCAAGCTTATATGTGTTTTCAACAGAAGATCTGTGAAGATGAAGTCCCTTATCAAAACATGAAACTGCAACAGTGGGACTTAACATACTACTGAAAAATCAGTACTAACATCAATTAGAGAACCATCAGCAAAACCAATCAAATCACACTACGTAGGAAAGTAATGATAGCTAATTACAATTTTACACCTTACAAAACACTTTCTCACAACAGTACAAATATTACAGCTGTCATTTTATAAATGAAGAAACTAAAGTGAAGAAAGGGCTTAGTGACACTGCCTGGGATCAGATAATTAGTGGTGTGCCACATGGGTACCCACTTATTTGCTTCTAATCTCAGCACCATTTACCATAAACCTCATGTCTGTCGTGCCAAAGTCTACAGCCAAATGCTAGAAAGGGTAGAATATATTCTCCTTTGGAAACATTTGAGGAAAGTTGTTTGGAAAGGAGACATGCTGGGATGGTGGGAAATACCATGTAGTCATTTTATATACAGATGAGGACAGTGAGAAGAAAGACGTTAAGATGACTTGCCCAAACTAAGTAACAGAGAGAGAGGGAATTTGAATCTAGGTTTTCTGACTCAAAATGTAAGGCTCAAAGAAGTTAAGATCTCACTCTCCATAAGAAGTATACAAAGGTAAGACAAAAAATAGCCATAATTTGAACTCTACATGAAAAGAATAACTGTCCCCTTGATCAGTCCTATCAAATTTCCTCAAAAAAGTATGAAGATTCAATCAACAAGACAGGCTTTCTAAAGTCTTTTGTTTGAAAAGAATAACATTTATATTTTTGTTTTTAAAAGCTTGAAATAATCTAAGTTTTTTTTGGTCGTGCTCATGAAATAGAAACAAATATATAAATGCAAGTCTTGCTTTCTTAAGTGTTCAAATACAAAACAACACTAAATATTGCACTAAATGTACAAAAAACAGCCCCAGTCAGCAAACCATTAACTTCCACATGGTAATTAAGTAACGTATTGGGAATTTAGATGTTTCCCTGACATTCACTGTCCTCCTCTTCACTTTGGTGAACTCAGTGACTTTGGAGAGTAATTCCTAAGCATTACTGAGGTCAGATTTCAAAGAAATTCCCTTTTGTTTTTCTAATTCTGGTTACTTAAATTTACTTTAACAAAACACTAATTGAGTAGGAACATTCTATTAAGTTCCCTCTGAAGTCCCTTTTAGCTCAGAATCTATGATCCTATGATCATATAACAAATTTTTAAATGACTGAAAAATGGCAAATATTGTTTCTTCTCCTATATAACCAGTCATCATATTGTACTAACACATAGTATTGTGATTTCTATTACCTTGTATGTTTTACCATTTTTTCCATGTTTTCATTATCTCTCTTGTCATAATAGTGTATAGCATGTGAATATAATCATACCAACATAACAGCATTTGTTTACCATCTGTACAGATACCATGATGCTACAGGAAAATGTTAATGATTTCCTTACCTCAGGTCTAAGGGAAGGAAGAATAACAATTTCTTGTAATGCTTGCTTTGCTAGCTCCTGCCCAGCTATATCATCAAATTTGACAGCTGTTCCACTGACAAAGAAAAAGAAATTAATCCCATGATAGGAATCTATTCACAGTTATGTCTAAATTGAAGTCAGATAATTAATAGTTTATTAGGCATTTAGTAATTTTCATATTTAGTTTAAATATTTAACTAAGGCATGAATCTTTATTAAGTGAAAACTATTACATAAAAATGTAAAATGTAAACAGTGAACTTTATTCACTCAGAATGTACATTAGTCATAGAGTAAGAATTTTAAATTAATGAATAGAAGAAAATTCAATAATATAACTTACTTGTCAACAATTTCATTCATAATAAGATTAGCAAGATTACTGTCCACATTCCTAAAATTCTTCAAGTCTTTCTTTTTTTGAGCAGCAGTCATAGGGGTTGAAGGCTTATTTGTCCTATTAATTTTGGGAGTGCCCTTAAAAAATAAAGTTTTTAATAGTGAAACAAATACAATATAACATTTGTACTCTTTTCTAACCAGTTATCTTTAAAGTTTCAGCAGTTAGAAATTTTAAACTACGAAATAAAATTAAGCATATGCTCAGTTAGAAAGTATTTTTTTTCGTAATTCTGTCAGTTAAAATTTATTTTTACCCACCACCTTGGCTGAAGAACATTTCCAAATCAGATCCTTTCTCTCAGATGCACAGCTTTTCATCTAAGTATTTCAAATCTGAAATTTACCATACTTACCCTGCAAAATTTATGAAAATATTTATCATAAGGCAAGTCTGGGATAGACTTTGTCCAAAAGAACTTAAGTGCTAAAGATTAAAAATATTCTTTTGAAATAAGCATTTCACATACAAAGAAGTACTAGAAGGCTAGATAAGATCTACAAGAAACATTATACCAAGTCTCTAAAATGGTAAGATTCATAAATAACTTTTCAATGACAGAAAAATGAGGATTTCAAATGAAAACGGAATGCTATGCAAATAAATGCAAAACACAAAATAGACAACGAAGAAGTCAGGATTAGAAGTCCCTTTAATAGTATGTCCCCAACTGCATTCTAAGTGAAATCCATTTTCAGAAACACAGCTTGCAACTTTACTTTTTAGGAACATAATTATTCAGTTAAGGAAAGCACATATGTACAAAAAATGAAGTACAACCATTTCTAAGTTTTCACTTGTGGTAGCACAATAAGTTAGGTTAGAGTACCTTATGAGATGTAGTTGCAGGGACAGTTCCCTGTCTAGTTGAAGACAGCATGGATAGCCCACTACAACTAGGTGCTCGATGGTGACCTGAAAGACCCGTGGATGCAGTTTTTACAACTGTTTTTGACCGAGGAAGTGAATTACTAGTGTGTGTTAAGGGGTCCTTTCTTTTGGGAACAGCTCCACTTTCTAAAAGAAAAAAGTAAAAATATTTTATAACAGGTAATTCTGTAATAGTTAATACTATAACATTACAACATATTTATTAGTCAGTCTAATATTCAAAATCAAAACAATAACCATATGAAATATTTTCTCTACTCAAAATGATCAAAGCCGCTCCCCAAAAATCTAAAAAACAAAGCACTTAAGACAACTATTTTAGAATGCTGTTTGAGCATAAAAGTGATACTGAACTAAATGAGTTCTAAAATTTCAAATGTTATTAAATATTATACATATTTTTACAACCTGTGCCTTCATACACAAGTACATGCATTTTCAAATATTATAAAGCATTATAAATAAAGCAAGTATTTAAGATTGAAACCAATGATTAATATAAAAAACATTTTTGTTAAAATTACAAGTTAAAAACAATATATTTTAAAAGATCCATGTCAGTTTAACTGCAGAGTATCCTTAAAAATTCATGATTTCCAAATAACATTTTCCTGATTTACATATCATAATATAACCTAACACTCAAAATTAAAAGTGGAGCTTTAAATTACCCAGTAGGGCAACTAGTATACCTACTGAACAGGATTCTAAGTTTAAATTCTCCTCCTGACATTAAATAGCTTAAGAGGACTTAAATATATATAGGTATAGATATATACAGATGTATGTATTATATAAATATACATACAAACATGTGTGTGCATATATTCAAAATACAAGAAACTGTTAATTATCTATGCTCAATGATTACCCAATTGATAAATGGTCAAAGAATATGAACAGGCAGTTTTGATAATGAAATAAAAGCTATCAACAATCACATGAAAAAAATGTTGTAAATCACTAATTAAAGAAATACAAATTAAAACAATCCCAAGAATACCATTTCACATCCACAGATTGACTAACAAGACAGAGAAATGACAAATGCTAAAGGGTATGTGGAAAGATTGGGACATTAATGCATTGCTGGTAGAGTTGTGAAATGGTCTAACCATTCTGGAGAATAATTTGTAACTATGCTAAAAGGGCTATAAAACTATGTATAATACCCTTTGACTCAGCAATACCTCTATCAGGTTTGTATCCCAAAGAGACCAAAGAAAAAGGGAAAGGACATATCTAATAATATAGATATATATCTATACATATACACACATACACACACACACAAGCACACACATATTTATATCAACTTTTTTCATGGTGGCAAAGAATTGGAAACTGAGGGGATGTTCATCAATTGGGGAATGACTGAGTAAGAAATGGTATATGATTGTGATGGAATACTATGGTCCTGTCAAAGTGACAAGTGGGAAGGGTTCAGAAAACCTTGAGAAGACTTATGAGTTGATATAAAACAAAGTGAGCAGAACCAGAAAAACATCATACACATAAACAATTATGGTGAAACAATGATCAACTGTGAAACACTTAGCTACTCTGATCAACGTGGTCATCCACTATAATTCCAAAGGATTCATGATGAAAAATTCTATCCACCTCTAGAGTGAAAACTCAAGAGTGAACTCTAAGTGTAGACTGAAGTATATTTTTAGAATTTTTTTTCTGTTTTTTCCCCCCAACATGGCGAAAAAGAAAATGTTTTGCATGACTTCACATATATAATGAGTATCATAAGGGAGGGAGTGGAGGGAGGGAAAGAAACTGGCACTCCAAAAATGTTAAGGAAATATAGTAACCTACGCTCAACATTCAGGAAGAAAGAGAAGCAGATAATCACCAGAGCAATTGTTTTGGGTTTAGAAATGTAACCCACTTACCCAATCCTATAGATCTATTCCTGTCCCCCAAGAGCTTACTCCTATTATCAATAGCCCAGTATCCTGAGAGAACATAAGCAAGAAGCCTTCAACCATTTTACAGAAGGAAAAGTGCAAATAATTTACTTATTGGTAATCAGAGGTAGCAATCTAGAGGCAATTTAGGACTAGCCCTTATCCAGTTTTCATTTCCTGGGCAAAAAAAGTGTCATACTGAGTGACAGTAATAGTTCATTAAGCCCAGTATTCATTCATTAACTGTCAGTAAAAGGAAGTTTTGTATAAGAGTACAGATATCTTCCCAGATAAAACCCTAAGGTATAACCCAAATGTCTTCAACCACCTGCCATGCATATGTCAATCAATAATTTAAACTCCTACTGAACTTACGAAAATTTTCTATCCATATAATCTGTTAAGAGCATTGAGCTCATGTAAAGTAAAATAATATGCAAGACATTAAACCTGTGATTTCCTTAGAGTAGATAATTCTCAATGTGAACATTTTCACCAACAACAAAATCATAACTCACCTATGATTTACTCCTGGAGAATTACCTTAAACACAAAGTGCAGTATCCCCCAGAGTCACACAACAGTATTAAGTATTAGGATTTTATCCAAGGTCTTTCTGACTCCAAGCCCAATAATTAATCTTCTACACTTAGCACTTTATCCAAAATATAACATATAATACCAAGTACAATAATAATTCCTTTAATGTTAAAACAAAACAAAATAAAACCTTTCAAGTACTACTCCTTGCTCATAACATTCTGCGTAAACAAATCTAGGTTTAGTCAAACCATATATTTCATGATTCAAGAAAATCTGATCATATCTTCTCTCAGTTTTTATCCTTATATGGCTGGAAAATTCTAATTGTCTTACTCTCTTCTCACGTTGAAGCCTCACTGTCCCCTTGGTCCCTTTCACGCTGTTGTTGTTGTTGAGTCTTTTCTGTTGTATCTGACTCTGTGACCCACTTGGCTTTTCTTGGCAAAGATACTGGAGCGTTCTGCCATTTTCTTCTCCAGTTCATTTTACAGATGAGGAAACTGAGGCAAACAAGGTTAATCATATAGGTAGTAAGTGTCTGGGGCTGGATTTAAACTCAATGCTTCCTGATTCCAAGCCTAGCACTTTAATGAGCTTTTTCTGAATGCTTTCTTATTTTGTCATATTCTTCTTGATGACAATCACAACAGCATATAGCATATTGAATGCAGAGGCACAAATGGTTTTATTTAAACTTAAGATAATGCTCTATTTTAATTTCAGTACACTTTCTGACATCATTTAGCATCTTGTTGCTCTTTTACTAAACCAGGTTGTTATTGTTGTGTTCGTCCTTCATTCTCGAAGAGGACCATGACATCAAGATGATGACATGACTTGCACTTGACTTTGATTTGAGTGAGGGAGGGCTGTGCAAGGTCACCAGCCTCACTTTCTCTCCTGAGTCATCTGAGTCGAAGTTGGGCCCTCCTGCCTTTGAGTGAATTTAGTGAATGTCAATGGTAACTGTTTCTCTTTGGAACAGCAACCCTGAGGGTCTTCCCCTCCCATTTTGATTTCTTTTTTTGTTGTTGTTTTTAATTAAAGGGACCAACATTTAACTCACTTCCTAAAGAGGAAAGACCTATTCCCTGAATGGGTATTACTTCACTTTAAGTGAGTACCTGAAAAGGCCTTAGCCTTAGGGCAAGGATCTCCCACTGCATCCTGGGTCATTTCCAGTCATCCTGATGAATATCTGGTCACTGGATCCAGATGGCTCAGGAGGAGAAAGTGAGGCTGGTGACCTAGCACAGCCTTCCCTCCCTCAAAACAAAGTCAAGTGCAAGTCATGTCATCATTTCCCTGATGTCATTTCTTTGAAAATGAAGGACAAACATGACTGGTGAGTAGACCAAGCTGCCTGAATGGGAACCCAGCTAGTTGGGTAACTCAGCTCTTCCTCTCCCTCTCCTTCTCTCCAAAGGGAGGCAAATTTCCAGTTAACTTGGGGTTTACTGGCTAGATTCCCTCCCTCCCTCCTTCCATCCTTCTTTCTTCCCCCAGTATACTCTGAAGCTCATACATTTGACCACAATGGGTCCCTGGCAAAGCTTCACTTAATGGCTGTATTTTGGGCCCTCCTAGCTTAATTGAACCAAAATAGCACACAAGGCTCTAAGATGTTTCCTTGGTCATGGCTGGTTAATTGTGTAGCCTGCCTTATTTTCCCCTACAATGAAGTTTTTATCTGTAGCTTTCTAGTTCTTATGGCCTTTCCAGATTTTTCCAGTTATCATTGCACTCTCTCTATTAAAATTACTTTGTATTAGTTTATATTTATATATTTACATGTTTTGTCATCCCCAGAAGAATGTAAGTTGCTTGAGGGATAAAGTGATTCCATTTTTTTTGCCTTTGTATTCTCAGGCTCCTGCACGGTGCCTTCACACATAGCAGGTGCTTAATAAACTGAATTGTAAGATTTTCAAAGAATTCATTTCCACAACTCTGACATTTGACTATCTGGAAAAGATGTTAATAATGTCTACTACAGAACCTCAACACATACTAAGTATTTAATAAATACTTGTTAAACAAATCTGTAAGCTATACATTTCAGTGTATACAACTTTTTAAGTCATTTTAAAAAATGCTAATGAGACTAAGCACTAGCCTGGTACAGAAGAAATAACCCAGGTTCTGAAATAAGAGGATGTAGTTCAGTTTCTGTGTCTGACAATTATTGCATGTGTGACTTTGGGGAAGTTCCTTATCCTCCCTAGGCTTCAGTTTCTTCATCTGTAAAGCAGAGGGACAAATTTAGATGGCCTCTAAGGTCACACACAACTAACTATAGATGTATGATAATATGATCCACATCCCAGAGGTTAACATCTTCATGGTTAACATTATTCCATTCAAGAGAGATGCTGATTACCATTTGTTGGATTTGTTTAAACCATTTCCCTGCGTTGAAATGTTACTCCAACTACTCCTATAACCTCTTCTTTTTTTTCCTCTTTGGATCTATGAAATCTTCTCAAAAGGTTAAAAAAACCCAGCTCTGAAGAAATTGTAGCTACTGTCTCTCTTGTTCAAAGATAAAGGTGCGACAAACTTTTAACTATCATAAATGCCTGAAGGTACAAGTTTTTTCATTGCTGTACTAGAAGTATCTATAATTTCAACTTTTCTCAAAAGAAAAGTAGTGCCACTTCAAGTTATAATTTATTTTTTGGATGAAGGTCAAATGCAAAAATAAGGACAACTTCTCATTGTTGGAAAATATTGCAGGGACTGTTTGGTATGGAAATAAGTAGCAAAACTACCTTCCTAATATCTGACTTAACAATTTCCCAACTAAATCATGACATCCTGAGAAGAAAGGAGCACTGGTGTGAACTAATAAGGATAAAAGGAACAAAAATTAGATAAGCCAAATATATCATGAGGGGGAAAACTGTTAAACAGTAACAGAGAAAGAAGCAAACCGTGGATTCAAGAAACAGCTAATCTTGGCAACTGAGAACTGCTGGTTAAGAGAAGAACAAAACTTAGGAGGCCAGCTGAGCAATTTGGTCAGAAAAGACATTTTGCTCAGGGAGAACTATGAGGAATCCACAAGAGAGAAAACACTTTGAGACTCAACAGTACCAAAAGTAATGAGTCACCTACATGTATCTATCACTATTAGTGTATTCTAAGTCTGCCCAATCTTCCTATAGACTATGTGTATGTGTGGAATAGTGGGGGGAAGGGTATGTATAAAGTATTGTAACAATAACATTGCAGTAAGTCTCTTTACTAAGAGCAAACTGTGTCTGACTCGCTGATTGTTAATGGGAAGCAGACCAGTAGAAGCTTGCTAGTTATTAGAAAAGGCATAGTTAGCCACAGGTACCTTTAAAAGCTGAGGTAGAAGCCACTATCTGGGAATCTAAACCACGAAGGCCAGTAAAAGATGAGGAGGTAGCCCAGAGGGCTACAAAGAGAATCAGTTCTACACAAAGACAATCTAGAATTCTACTGGTCACTTACAAAAACCATAACAGAATACTACTATACATGGAAGCTTGAATGCAAACATACTAATAAATAGCAAAATATTTCTATCCACCATGTCCTACTTCAACACATCATCATAGTGCAGAAGCGACCATGATTTCTCCAAGGCTAAGCTAGTATAGATCACACTAGCAACTGCTAGTGGAAAAGTTTCCATTGTGGAAAAGTTTCAGCTATGATCTCATCAACAAACTGCTTCCTGGGGACTAACCTAGATAAGTAGAGAAAGGCTGGCCAGCTGTTAAGTTCTTTGGCCACAGCAACACAGAAAACAGAAAATTACAAAATGATCAATCTAATATTAGTGCATTACTGGTTAGAACTGATCCAAGCATGCTGGAAAACAATTTGGAACTATGTGCAAAAAATTTACTCAACTTACACCCTTTGACCTAGCAATACAATTACTAGGCCTACACACCTCAAAGACATAAAAAAAAAGTACTCATATATGCAAAATGAGAATTCATGTGTATGAAAATTTATAGCAGCTTTCTTTCAAGGTGGCAAAAAACTTGAAATTAAGGGGATATCCATCAGTTGGGGAATGACTTAAATTTAGGCATATCAGTATTACACAATACTACTGTACTATAAAAAATGGTCAAGTACATGATTTCAAAGAAACATGGGAAGACTTACATGAACTGAGGCAGAGTGAAGTGAGAAAAACTAGGAGAGCAAATTATATAACAGTATTAATATTCTAAAGTCAAACAACTGTGAAAGACTTAGTAATATCGATTCATGTGATGACAACAATCATGATGAAATGTACTACCTATTTCCTAACAGAAAGGTGATAGTGTCAGAGTGAAGATTAAGACATACGTTTTTGGACATGGCCAAGGTAGGAATTTGTTTTGTCTATCCACGTTTTTAATATGGGCTTTATTTTTCATGCTTTCTCAACTGCAGTGGAGGAGGGAAAGGAAGTGGATTTTGGCTTGAAAAAAATTAACTAAAAAAAAAAAAGACCAAAAATACCTTAAAAAATATGGTATATGAATATAATGAAATACTATTGTGACAAAAGAAATTATGTAAAAGACAGTTTCAGAGAAACCTGGGAAAGCCTGTATGAACTGTTGCAGAGTAAAGTGAACAAAACTAGGAGAATAATATGCAATTACAACAAATAACAGGATTTTAAAGTCAAGTAGCTTTGGAAAACTGAAAGATTTCTGATCAGTGCAAACACTAACAAGATTCCAGAGGACCCCTGATGAAGCATGCTACCTACCTTCCAACAGAGAAGTTGGATTCAGAGCTCAAAATGAGACATGTATTTTTTAGACAGGGCTAAATAGGATTTTTTTTTTTTTTGCTTGACTATGTATATTGCTACAAGGGTTTTGTTTTTCTTTTCTTTTTTTCCAGGAGGAGGGGTAGGAAGTAGGAGGTAGAGAAAATGGATATTTGTTATTTGAAAAAATAAAATTATTTTTTTAAATGGCCAGCTTATTATGAAACTTTATCCAGATTGGTTATCTCTGCTCCCTCTGCTTCTGCAGGGATGGTGACAAAGGGAGAAGTGAGGGGCTAGGAATCAGTTTTCAAAAATTGTATAAAAACACCTGAGTTATAGATACTCTGATTGTAATACTCTTCTCTAATGACCAATGAGCAAACATACTCTTCTACTAAGGGAAATGAATTATACAACAATGTGGTATTGTCCAATTAACAAAATCAGAAGTATTCTATAATTAAATGTAAAGACAGATCATAGCTTCTCCTTTAAAAAACAGAAAAAAGCAAATGGCAGATTTGGCTTTACTATACAAAGACAACAAAAATACCTTTCTTGTGAAACCTGTTCATTTCACATTTGTAAAATTACCCTTAAAAGACTTATAGCTTATGAACTAACATTATGCTGAAGATATAGGGAAAGAAAATTTTATGGAGTACTGGATAAGACTCTATTCCAGAAGAAATCAATATATATGTTAATACTAACTTCAATGTAAAAATGTCCATTTTTGGATTTAAAAAATAACCAATTGTGTGACTGTGGAAGGAGGGCAATGAATATAAAAAAAAACTGAATAGATTTCTGCAAGAAATTATTTTTTCCATCAATGACAGTAAAGCTGCTGTGTCCTCAATGTGATTCACAGAGGAAATAAAAATGAAACTATGAGAAAGGCAGTGATGCAAGAGACAGTCAAATGTATTTCCACTATACTTACCATTTTTGATCATAAAAAAGCACTTACTGACTTAGAATTAGAATATAGATTTAGAATGTTATATATGTATATATAAACTATATGTAACTATAGAGACTTAGAATTTTGATGTAAAAGAACTTTACTCCAATAAGATGTTTTCCATGTATATATCAACATCACAAAGATCTCATTAAAGATTTAAAACAATTATCTTTATCTGAGGATCTATTAACATCAGACAAGACATAAAACTTGAAGAAAACTATGTTTGCTAAAGCTGTTTGCCACAGTCATCAAGAAAAAAAGAGTACAAATGGAAGAGCTCCCTCTAGATAAGGAGCTCTTAACACAGGAACAGGAAATTTATTTTTTAGTATTTTGATGATTGGAAATTGGTTTCCTCTGTAATCTTAAGTATTTTGTTTTATGCACTTAAAATATTCTGAGAAGAGGTCAATAGGCTTCATCAAAATGCCAAAGGTGTCTAAGATGCAAAGAAGGTTAAGACATCCCGGTCTAGATGGTTCTGTCCTTCAGATGGTTCTGTCTGTGGATGGAACTGTGTTAACTGCATTTTCCTAGGACAATGTAGAGCCTTCTAGGTGAGAACCATAATCACTCAGAAGTTAATCTAACTATCCTTCACATTTCCCCTTTCTGTCCTTTGCCGAGAAGGTTCTCACCTCTACTGCTAGTTTCCCTGATTTCCTTGAAGATACAGCTTAAAGGCCACCTTTTCATCAAAGCTTTTCACACTCCTCCCAGCTGCGAATAGTTTCTCTCTATATATCTGTATAGTTATGTAAGAATCCAATAGAGCTACTGAGGGCAGGAATAGTTTTCCTTTTTTTGTATTCCCAGCTCTAATCACAGTGCCTGGCACATAGTATGCATTTAATAAATGCTGGCTGACAAATTGAAAAATCAAGTACGTGAAGATTTCCTATTATCCAGATTATTATATATAGTTGGATGAACAGCCTATTTAAATGTATATTTTGGACAGAGACTGCTGATAAAACAAGACCAAGGCCCAGAACTTAATAGGAGAAGGATGGTAGGCTGGACTGCATTTGGGAAACAGCATGGCACTGTTAATGACTTTAAATTTTCTCTTAAACAAACGCCCCTTTACAAACAATGATGCTCAGACAATGCCATGTGACTGAGTTGTGGAATATCACAAGCTCCAAAGAATTAGAGCTGCAAGTTACCCAAAGTGCAACCAATGGGAAGCTACTGCACGGTAGTTCTAAGTAAATTATAACATTTTACCAAAAAAAAGCTCAACAACCCAACATTCCTCTAGCACCTCTCATCCCACACCAAATGCCTTGTGTACTCATAACTTCATGCCTTAGTTGTCTCTATCTAGAATGTTCTTCCTTCACTCTTAATCATGTTTTAAAATCTAACCCAAAAGCCACCTCCTTCAGGAAGCCTTCACCTAATGTGCTGCCTTCTCCCCTTGAAAGATCACATAGCACTTTGAAACCCCTAGGATACACTGGTCAGGCAATATTGTATATTATAGCTATCTGAGTTCTTTCAGGGAGAAAGGATACCTTATCTAAAACTTGCATTTCCTCTAACAAAGTGCTTTACAGATGGTAGATACTAAATTTGATCGATATCTTTATATCTAATTACAATTCAGAATATTATAATTAATAAGATAATCAAAGCTAAAGAGGTAGAAATTGGTTACATTTGAGATTCATTCTTCTCATGATGGAGTCAAGTGACAAGGAATAACCTGGAATAACAAAGCATGTTCCTTTTAATGATGAAAGTTCCCAGAGTAACCCTGTGAAGCATCAAATAGCAATAGCTTATCAGGAAGGAAAGGTCATTTCTACTGGCCACAGAACCAAGGGGATCAAGACTATGACATTTACTTATGGATAAGGTGTCACGTCCTCCTCAGGAATGAGCCCTCCTTAGTTTCATGAACTTAACAGTAAAATAATTATGGGAAGGGAGGGAATAAGGATATCTAAAAGGAGCAGTGAGTCAATAAGAAAAATGATTCCTTGGGGAGTCTCTATGAAGGAGATAGAATAACTGCTACTACCAAAGCTACTGATTACCCACTAGCTTCATTCTTTGTGAATTACATATCAGTAATAGAAATGGGGCCCACTAGGGGACATCTATAATAGCCATTCAAAGAGTAAAGAGTGGTTGGGGACTACTTGCCCTAGTGTTGTTCCTCTCCCAAAGATGAGTATTAACAGAATAAAAACTAAAAAGTACTATTAATAGTTACAGAATTAAAATTATGAAATTATAAATAGTTCATGGTCAAGAATAAAATGAGTACTGAAACCTTGGAGATTATCTGTGGGAAGAAGGGAAAGAAGACATAATTTGAAAATTTTACTCCATATTTATTAAATGTCCAGATTTAGAATTTAGAACAGACTAACAAAACATTACATATTAAATTCAATAACTGAAATTCTGAGAGAAGTTCTTTCTAAAGTATTTTACATACATTACTTCATAAGCCTCATAAAAACTCTGAGCTAGATAATACAAGTAGTATGATGCCCACTTTACAGAAGAACAAGCTGAAGCTCAAAAGAATTAAAGTTACTTGCCCATGGTCATATAACTAGCCTAAAATCTAGAGGCTAGTTCTTCTGTACTCTAAGACTATTCTATTCACTACATCATGTTGCCTTCTAATAATAATAGCTAACTACAAAGTATGCTTTAAAAATATTATCTCATTTGATTCTCAACACCCTACGAAGTAGGTGCTATTATTATCACTATCTTATAGGTGAGGAAACTGAGGGAGACAAAAGTTAAGTGAGTTGCATGGGATCATACAGCTAATAAGTGAATGAGACCAGGTTTGAACTGAGGTCTTCCTGACACGAGATCCAGTACTTTACCCACTATGCCACCAGCTACCTATAATAATGAACCAAAGACTATGCAAACAAATGCATTTGACCTACCGAACAGGACAAACTACTTGATATTTTCTATATATGGCACTTGATCTCCCATCTCTGTGCTTTAACCAGGTTCTTCAGACCTGGAATGTTCTCTGTATACACCAGAACCTCTTGAAACATCTATACTCCCTTCAAGGCTCAGCTCAAGAGCCATCTCCATCAAGTGGTCTTTCCTAAGAACCTATTATTAATGCACTGCCTAAATCACTGTGTATTTGTTCTATATCTTCTGCCAATTAATCTATGGATGCTGTAAAACATGACATAAGCTCCTTAAGTGTAAAGATTGTCTTATGTGCATTTGTATCTTCAGTGTCTGAGCATGTAATAGTAAGAAAAGCTTAATAAATGCTTGTTCAGTGGTGCACTGATTACAAATTTAGTGAATATTTGTGGAGTACAACCCAGCAACATACTATAAAAGTCACAAAAGTAAAAACATTCTTTGATCCAAAAATATTGTTGATGGTAATATACCATGAAAGTGTCATAAAAAAAACATAAAAATATGCCATCCAAAAATTTCCAGGGCAGTATTATATATATAAGAAAGAATGGAAGAAGGGAAGAGAAAACAATCTTTAGGTCCAACAACAGAGGAATGATTAAATAATTTATAGCATGTAAAGGTAATACAGTACAGTAAATTAAAACTATCAAGTATGAGGAATACAAGAGAACGTGAAAGACTTTTATGAAATAATGTAGAGGGGAAAAAAGTAGATTCAGAAGAACAGAGTACAAAATAATGAGAACAAACACAGAAAGAATTCTAATTAGAAATTAAAGAGGGTGAGTAAAAATTATTATAATACTCTCTACACTGAAATGAACAGTTATTAAACAAATAGTGCATGAATGTTCAATGTAAAATTTTAATAAAACATTTAATTTTTTTAAAAAACAAATAACCAGTCTTTTTTGTGAAAAACCTATACATGGAAAATCTACTTCATGATTTTCCTTTGGAATGTTTACTTTTACTTAAGTCTTATTATCCACAAGGATCCTGTGCTGCTGACCCCCACAAATGTCAGGGTATAAATGTACTGCTATTTGATTTATTTTGAAAGCTATACTGCATTTTATTTTATTTTTTTTATTTAACTTTTAACATTTATTTTCACAAAATTTTGGGTTACAAATTTTCTCCCCTTTTATCCCCTCCCCCCCCCAACCCCAAGCATTCTAATTGCCCCTGTGACCAATCTGCTCTCTCTTCTATCCTCCCTCTCTGCCCTTGTCTCCGTCTTCTCTTTTGTCCTGTAGGGCCAGATAGCTTTCTTTACCCCTTAACCTGTATTTCTTATTTCCTAGTGGTAAGAACATTACAGTTGATCCTAACACTTTGAGTTCCAACTTCTTTAGCTCCCTCCCTCTCCACCCCTTCCCTTTGGAAGACAAGCAATTCAATATAGGCCAAATCTGTGTTATACTGCATTTTAAAAAAAACTCATGTTAGCTTTTTCAGAAGGTAATAAATCAATTTCAGAACAAAAACCATTCAAAGGTTAAGAACAAAATGACAACTTCAGAGATCTCAGTTAAACAGGATTCCACATTAAGCAAAAAATTTGAATTGTGGAAAACTAAATGAAATCAGTTTGTCCCAAACATATGTGGTATACAAAACGCTAAAAAAAAAAATCACTTATGATAATAAGAATGAAAAAAAGAACACACATATACATACATATATACACATACACGCCCCCCACTTATTCTGGGTAAATGGCCAAGGAGTACTATGGATCCATCTAAACTTACAATTGTTAATCAAACATCTAATAAGAAAACTGCTTAAAGACCATGAAGAACTCCTGGCAAAAAGAAATGAAGATGTTGTAAATAAGTATGTCAATTCAATTAAAATAAACACTTATTAAATGGTGACTTTCTGTAGACTGTGTATAGGGGCTGAGTGAAATGTCAAGTTTAGATAATAAATTGTCTCCATGGTTTTAATTATCATCCCTAAACGGAGGGCTTCAAGACCACCCTTCTGGGCCCCAGAATTCAATCTTCAACGTCCCGTGGAATCTCTATCTAAATGTCCAGCTAGTACTGAAAACTCTTTATAAAGTCCCACACTGAAGTCTTTTCTTCCAACATCTTGTTCTCTTTGTGATTTCACTATTTCTACTGATGGCACTACTATTTCCATAATCTCCCCTGTTCATAACAAGGGTGTTCTGTTTGACCCTCTGCATCACCTTCTACTTCCTTACCAAGGCCTGTTGATTCTGTCTGCCACATCTCTTGTACCTGATCATTCCTTTCTATTGTTAATGCCACTAACTCAATAAAGGCAGGCCCTCATTATCACCTACATTAACTATATTCCAAGGGCCTAAAAAGGTCTTCCCAACTGCTCTTTCTCCACTCCAAACCATCTTGTTAGACTTACATTCTTCGTGCCAAAGGCAGCTAAGAGTTTTCAGTGTTGCTCCCTTTGTGGAAAAATTCATATGGATGCATACTACATTAATTTAAAGTAATTATCTATCCAAATCTAGCATCATACCCAGAAGAATTAAATCACACAACTACAGTGGTAGACAAGTGGTTCAATCATTAGACTTCACATACTACCTAGTCATGTGGCCCTAGGCAAGTCACTTAACCTGTTTGCCTCAGTTTCCTCAATTATAAAATGGGGATAACAGCACCTATTTCATGGGGTTGTCAAAAAGATCAAATGACACATTTGTAAAGCTCTTAGCACAAGTAGCAAACAGCAGGCACCTTATAAATATTTATTCCCTTCTCTCTTCTTATTTATTAAGTGCCTACTATGTGCCAGGCACCAGGCCTATCCTTGGTGAATTCACATTGTTCTAGGAGTAAGGACGTATGTCCATAAGAAAATACGAAACAAATCCATGAAGATAGAGGGGAAAAGAGGCAAACAATGCTAACAACTAGGAGGTAGCACTTGAGTTGAACCTTGAAATGATCTAGAAGTTCTTAGAGGTAAGGAAAGAATGCATTCTAGTTATGGGAGACAATCTAATGCTACTGAGGGGGAAGACAGACTATTCTTCATAGGAAAAGTAAGAGTCCTAGTTTGACTGAAGCTAAGTAATATCTAATCAGCCTAGAAAGATAGGATGGAGCCAGATTATGAAGGGCTTTAAAAAATGACAAACAGGGTTTGCATTTTTTTCTAAACTTTCTTGTGCAGGGGAATAAGAGGGTCAAACATGAGCTCTAGGGATATCTATTTGCCAGTTATGTGGAGAATGAATTGGAGAGAAGAAAGATTAGAGGCAGGAAATCTTATATGGAAGTTATTCTAACAGTCCAGGTGAAAAGTTATTGGCTATAGGAGGTAAGTGAAAGTGAAAAATCAAAGAAGAGATGTAGATCATTGAAAGAAAAGTGAAGCCCTCAACAACAACTAGGAAATTAGGAGGAAGGGTGGGTTTTTATGTTTTTTTATGTTTTCCATACCTGGAATGTTTACTTCTTTCCCTATGCTTGCTGAATTCTCACCAATTCTATAAAACTAAATCAAACACCATGATCTCCAAGGAATCTTTGATCCATTTTCATTTTTTTTTTTAACAATCACATTAAACATATTTCCACATTAGTCATGTTGTAAAAGAAGAATGAGAACAAAAGGGAAAAACCATGAGAAAGAAAAAAGAGAAAATAGTATGCTTCAACTATTCAGACTCCATAGTTCTTTCTCTGGATAGCATTTTCCATCATGAGTCTTTTGGAAATGTCATACATGGTTGTATTGCTGAGAAGAGCTAAGTCTGTAAAAGTTGGGCATCACACAATATTGCTGTCACTGTGTACAATGATCTCCTGGTTCTGCTCCATTCACTCAGCATCAGTTCATGTGAGTCCAGGTTTTTCTGAAATTCAACTGCTCATCATTCTTATGAAACAATAGTATTCCATTACACTCATATACCCCAACTTATTTAGTCATTCCCCAAATGATGGATATTCCCACAATTTCCAATTCTTTGACACCACAAAAGAGCTGTTATAAATAATTTTGTACATGTGGGTCCTTTTCCCTTTTTTATGACCTCTTTGAGATACAGACCAAGTAGTAGCACTTCAATTCATTTTCTCCGATGTCCCAGTACTAATCAGTAATGACCAGATCAATAGGGACCCCACCTTTCTCTTTGCTCATACCTCCCTTATCCTTTTAGCTTGACCTATTTTCTACTATAGTTACTTGTATATTTAGCATGGCGTTCTACTATATGTCACTAGCCTCCACAAGTATAGGTATAATTCTATATATGAACTTTTTATTTCATCCCAAACCCTACAGTAGGTTTATACTTAGTAGGCACTTAATAAATGGGTGAAAACTTCTTAAACTCAGAAAGAACATTATAAATAGATACTTCCACTTCAATGGATCATGAGTGTGGGTTTGCCCCCCAACAATAACAAAACTCCGTATTTTTCTCATTTTGTGAGAGACTAAACTATGTCCTTTTGTAAATACCCTGAGAGGATCTACCTAGCACCCTGGAGGCTTCTGGTTTTGTTTTGTTTTGTTTTTTGGTTAATGTTACTACAGCATCGTATTAGCATTTGCTAATTTGTCATGCTCACTTTAAATAAATGATTAGATGACTTCCTGCTTTGGTCATACATCTTTTTAATGTATGTTTATGTTTAATGAAACATAACCTATCATGTTTCAGAGCTGAAAAGGACCTCTGAAAACATCTAATACTGTTTTGAGTTATCTAATGTTCATAATTTTTTCATTATAAGCAATATGAACTTAGACAAAAGCACAGACTGCTCTTTAACAAAGATAGGATGCAAAAAGATCTCAAAAGCTTAGAACATTAGGCCATATCCAATACTAAAGAATTTAAAGGACAAGTAAAAATTCTTACACTTGGATTCAAAAAAGCAATTTTATAAGTACAAGATGGGGGAGGTCATGGTTTTAGATAACTTCAACTGAATAAGATCTGGGGATCTCAGGGAAATAAACCAAAACCAAAGCAAAGCAAAGCAAAACAAAACAAAGAAGCACAAATCAAAAATGCAATGTGGAAGCTGAAAAGAGTAAGGTCACCTTAGGCCTTAAGAGAAGGATAGTGGCCAGGAGACTGTTTTGTTCTGCTTTGGTTTTGGTTTATTTCCCTAAGATCCCTAGATCTTATTCAGTTGAAATTATCTTAAAAAATCCCATGGCAGCTTTCTCTGATAAAGGTCTCAAATCCAAGATAGATATGGTACTGATTGAAATTCATGAAAGCCATTCCCCAAGAGATAAATTACCAAAGTATATGAACACTTTTGAAAGAAAGAAATCTAAAAATAACCACATGGAAAAATATTCTGTATCGCTAAGTATTAAAGAAACACAAAAATGAAAGCACCTATAAAATTCCACCTCACATTTATCAGACTGATGAAGATGACATAAAAGAAAAATGATAATTGTTTATAGGGTTGCAGGAAAATAGGCACATCAGTATACTATTGATGTAACAGTGAATTGGTCCAACCATTTTGAAAAAGAATTTGGAAACATACCCTCAAAGTCAGGAAACTGTGTATATCCTTTGGCTTAGATACCACTACTAGGTTTATTCCAAAAAAACATCAAAGAAAGAAGGAAAAAAAAAAATGTGTTCAAAAATATGTATAGAAGCTGTCTTTGACATGCCAAAAAACAAAAAACCAAAGAGGTGCCCATGAACTGGGAAATAACCAAACACTATATGAACATAAACGATTATTAGTGCACCATAAAATACAGTGAAGGTAGAGGTTTCAGAGAATCCTGGGAAGCTTCATAGGAACTGATACAGGGCAAAAGGAGCAGAACGAGAATAATTTGCATAACAAAAATAACACTATAATGATAAATAACTCTGAAAGACTCAAGAACTCTGAGTAAGTCAATGACCATCAAAGACTAAGGAGGACTGATGAAAAAACATGCTATTCACTTCCTGACAGAGAAGACAGACTTTAACTGCAGAATAAGACACACATTTTTGGATATGACCAATGTGGTTTTGCTTCACCATGCATAAGTGTTAGAAGAATTTTTTCTTTTCAATAGGGGGAGGAGGGAAGGAGTGGGAGGGTGTAGGAGTGGAAGAAGGTGGGAATAGGGTTCCTTCCCTCCAAAAATAAACAAAAGAACAAAAAGAAGACCAGAAGGAATCAGATACAAGTGAGGCAGCTTTGAGAGCTGCATACTGAGTTTATAATAAACTTAAAAAGAAAAGCAAGCTCTACATAATGGAAACTAAAAGAAAAGCAAGTTCTATGTAATGGAAACTCATTCTTTCAAGTATATTCCTCTCCTGTTCTACAATGCATATAGAAATGCTTGCTTTATTTGTTGTTTAAGTTGAGGATAAAAAATAACATGAAATTTTTTAAAAACAAAGCATGAAAGAGGGTAATGAAATGCTCAGACATTATGCCATAAGGATTTTTTAAAGAAGATCAAGATATTTAGTTTGGGAATATGGTAATGGTTTTCAAGTGTTTGAAGGATTATCATAGGGAAGAGGAATTGTTCTCTTTTGCCCCAAGGGTAAATCTACAAGCAGGGGGTGGAAAATGTACTGAAGCAGATTTAGGATTGACATAAAGGATACTTTCATAATTTTACAGCTAGAAAAAAGTAGAACAGACCTCTCACAAAAGGCCTCCAGGCAAAATGATTGTCAGGTAAAGGCTCAGGACTACATGTTTTCTAAATTTAACCAAAATGAATAGCCTCTGAAGTTCCCTTCAATTCTGAGATTTTTGTGGTTCTGTAACAACCTAATCAAATTTATGGGAAAATCAAAGTTTAAAGGTAAAAAGGATACTGAAAAAAATCAAAATCAGTTCTGCAAACTATATGCCTTTCTTTTAAAGAATTTCTCAAAGAAAGCTACTCCGTAACCTTTCCTATATTTCAATATTTCATAATTTTTATAGTAGAGCCAAGAAAGTTTCTAACATCTAACTTAAATTGCTCCCACAACAGTTTACAGAAAACAGTAACTTTCAGTGGACATAAAAAAGGAAAGTATATAAAACCATGTAGATAATGAAGCAAACCGATAGTTTGAAAACTCTATGGCATTTGATTTCGTCTTCATTTTGCCATTTACTTACCAAGCAAGTATAACAAATTTCATCTATTCCAAAATGAGTCAGTGGAATTGTCTGAACATTCCAATTTCTTTTGCTACATACACCTGACTTCAAACTTTTAATATTACGATATGATATTCACAAACTATCTATATATATATATGCACATTACATTAAAGCATAACTAGAATATATAAAATGCCAATTCTAAAACAATGAAAATCAAAGTAAATTCTACCATTTCACTTTCGAAAATTACTTCCATAATCCAGAAGACACAAAAGCATAAGTTTCATGTTCTTTCTGAGCAAACACATTTTAAAAATCAATTAGAAAAAATGTCACTCATTTTATACACAAAAGCATAAAAGAGAACATGGGCATGTAACTGTTTTGTCTTTTAGTTAATACTATCTTCCTAATATAATTTTACTTACAACTATTATAAGCAATAGGAAAATGCAAGGAAAAAAGATACGTCATTTAATGTCAAAGAAGAAACAGTTAAAAAAGCCTTATGAAAACGGAAAACTAAAATTTCTAAAACAGAAAAGCATATTCTTTAATTAAGTGTGGGATTAGTTTGCATGCAAGTCTTATGGTTGGAAATTAAGATAGGTGCTCACTTTCATAAGTGTCAGTTAACCCAAACCCACCTGACTGTAGATGTCCATTGCGGCATGTCAAGTTAGTAGTGTCATTATAGACGTCCGTTTGTGACTTGGGAAATTGCAAAACTGGTTGCAGCTTCTCTATGCAACAAATAGAAAGGGGGTAAAAAAAAATACAAAATAAACCAAAAAAAACTAACAAACAAATAAAATGTGCATGTTAAGATCAAATAGGTTTTAAAGTAAGGTTTTTTGCATTTATATAAAACTGATATGAATTCTAATAAGCTCAAAACATATGTATGAAAATAACAGTAGAAATCAACAACTGCAGTGCTTATTTATAGGCAAACATGAAAGGTTATTAAATTATAAGAAGTCTAGTATTTGCTTTATTATCATCATTAATAAATACTCATTCAGCACCTACTATGGACAAGAGACTGTGCTAGGCATTATAGATAATACAAAGAAGTCTAAGACAGTACAATTCGTATTTCTCATGACCTTAAAATCGACCTAGAAAGATTAAAATATGCAACAGTAAAAAATATTTACCTGGAAAGATTAAAATATGCAATGATGAAAAAAAGACTATAGATCTAAGTATGAAACCGCAGACAAAAAAGCAGAAGAGAGTCTGTATTAGAGAGATATCACTGTGGATTAGGGTGGCACGTAAACAAAGGCTTTATAAAAATGGGATCTTCCCTGGGCCTTGGGACACAGTTAAGATTTTGATGAGCAAAGAGGAACAGAAAACTAACCTAACAAAGAGAACAGAATTAGAAACATTACAAAAATACAGACAGAAAGGGAGAGTAAGACCTTTTTAAAGTGGTCTTTTTTCTAATTATTAATCATTCTTTTTTTCTAATTATTAATTTATTTGTTTTCAGTTTTCTGCAATCACTTCATAAGGGGGTATCATTATGTAAAACTCATAAAGAAGCCAAGATCCTCACCTCTATACTTACAATCAAGCAAGCAAAACACAAGTTCTGTGAGGAGATTCTCTCTAATGATGCAAATCAGTATCATGACTATCTTGCTTAAACAAAAACATCATGTATAATAGCTGTTACAGACCTTCATGTCACATCTTATTTTATGAATAACTCACCTCTAACTCATCTATACTTGATTTCATGAATGACGGAGCAATTTATACATACTACTTTTATTTATTTCCTCACTCTTGTCCTAGGGAAGCCAGAGCTACTGATGCCTCTGGGAACCATTGCCCTTGAGTTATTTGTACAAAGTCAGGGAAGAATCTTGCTGTTGGGACTGTAGCAGAAAAAAGATGTGTTCTAGGTATCTCCAATTCAAACTCATAATACATTACACCACAGAATGATAAATGCTATTAATTACAGGCTCTATAGTAGAGGTTCTCAACCTGGAATCTGTGAACTTGTCTAAAATTTTGATAACTGTATTTCAATATAATTTTTTTTGGTAATCCTATATATTGTATTTTATGTATTTAAAAACATTATTCTAAGAAGGGTTCATAGCTTTTACCAGACTATCAAAGGTGTCCATGACACAAAAAAGGTTAAGAACCTCTGTTTTATAATATTATTGTGGGAAGTAAGAAGGTTCTGTTGTCCACATTCCTAGGTGACAGGGGCTGTGACCCCTATAGACAGGTTAGAGGTTAGAAATTAAGGTGCAGACCCAAGGAGCTGTGTGAGGAAATGCCTATCAGAGAGGAGAACATGAAGTCATATGGCCAGGGGACAGTGCCATGGGAGATCCAAAGTTCAGGAAACAGTATAAGAAGCCCCATCTTACTGCACATGTTGTAGTCTTCCTGTAATCTTTCTGTAACCTTACTGGAGGAGGCTACTCATCCATTCTGGGGGAATGCACGTAAAGATTAATAAAGGCCTTCCTGATTTCACAACAGGTATTATTCTTTATTTAAGGTGAGCATGCTTCTCACTGTTGGGGGCTTGTTAAACGGGCTCACTTCTAACATTATCAATACTGTATTTCAGCTGTGGTATTAGAATAGGATTTTGAGGGTTGAACAGGAAAAATGACCAGTCATGCTTCTGTGACATCATTTCCAATGGAAAATGTGTTCTTAATTCCATTAATTATAGACCCTTAAGGACTAAATTTCAATGGCATGAGTTTTCCCTCTCCATCAATATATACCAATACTCAGTAGATGGTCATCCAAGTGTTGTTGTATATGAAAAATTCATCTTCTTGAAGCCAACTCTGAACTTGGCTGATTCTCAAATCAGAGATATATTGTCTTTTATTTGCCCTGCACTGAAAACTTTCCCCAGAACCTGCAAACACTTGTGTTCCACTGACAAAGGCTTTAAGTATCCAGAATCATCTAAGTTCCAAACAAATGATATAAAATGATCTTTTAAAATGTAAACTAGTTGAAGAATATGCATTCTCCCCCCAAAGGACTGCAGAAATGCTTTATTTTTTTTATAACTCAAGAAAATAGCTCCTTGTTTGGTCACAGAAAGTATCTTTAGTTTATGATTACAAGAATAATCATATCTTTGGTATTGTCTGTTTAAAAAGTTACTTCTATGAAATTACATTTAAGGCTATGATTTAATTTCAAAAATATCTCTGATTACTGTGATAAAACATATATACACATCAAAAACTTTTACAGAAAACTAAGAAATCAACAATCTTCTAAATTAGACAAATATTCAGGTAAGATATTCCATAAAGCAATTTTCAAGACATTCTTCATTTTTCTATGCAATTACTTTCCACCTTTGCCTCACAACTACATAATCAAACGACATTCCATGAAGATGGCAAAATTAGACTGAATTTCACTTAATACAAAACCAAAACACACACGCACGCATACACACACACACACACACACACACACACACACACACACACACACACACACACACTTTCAGCTCTGCCCCTTCAATGCAAAAGAAGTTTCCACACACAACAGGGTTCCATAACTTTTACCAGACTACAAACTCTTAGCAAGAACATCATTCAAGACATCTCTTACAAAAAGGTGCATTTCTCTTTAAAAATACATATATGTATATAATGTATATATGTACAAGTCTATATAGTATCACTCCACTAAATCTCATAAAATGATCAAATGTTAGAATTAGAAGATACTTCATAAAGGAGGAAACAGGTTCAGAAACAGTAGCAAAAATGGAATTAGGACTCAGGTCTCCTGAGTCTCAGTCCAGTGCTCTTGCTCTTGTTTTACATTGTCATTCTGTGGCTTCTGTGGCTATTTTAAAATAAAATTTCATTCTAATACCAACTTTTATCAAAATAAAAAATTAAACATAATGGACTTAAAAGCAAGTTTATTAAAATCCAATTTTATTACACTATATGTCATGTATTAATCTAATCTCCCAGGTTATGGGGAAAATATATCCTAAACAATATGGCAAATGGCATCCTGTATCCAGAAATGAAGTACATATTTGGAAAGAAAATTAATTTTTCTTTTAAATGTCATCAACAAATTGTGTATACCACCTAAGTTACAAAAGTTTAGATATTGTAAAATTGCATAAAGATTCTATAATGAACCTTCATTTTCACCATTACAGAATTCCACTTTCAGCATAAACTAACTTTTTATCTCTGCCTCATTTTCTAATACAAATGCTTTATCTATCCTTCAACTGCCCTGTTTGACTTATCTGTACATATATTGCATTCCCCAGCAGAATGTAAACTCCTTGAGGACAAAAGCTGGTTCATTTCAGTCTTTGAACTCCTAGCACAGAACCAGTGCTTAACAAAATGTCTGAACTGGGCACTATGAGGTATATAGAAATGAGAACAGAGTTAGGACAAAGGTTGGAAAGCTTGTCTATTGTAGGATTAGGGTTGCTATGAACAGCTCACTGCAGTGGTACTTTGGAAATCTCAACTTCACAAAACTTATGTGAAAACTAGAGGAAAACAAGGAATAAGCATATATGTGGAGCCCAAAGCCAGAGCAAAGAGTTCACAGTTCTTACAGAAGTCTGCATATTTATGACAGCTCCACCTAAAAGAAATGTGGCAGGGGAGGGGGAAAGGTGCAGAAAAGGTCAAAACCCCTCCAGAAAGGGGAGGAGAAAGGTAATGGTAAAAGCCTCATTCTTTCCCCTCAGGAACTGCTAGATCATTAAGATAGGATGGTCTCCTTATCTACAAGGGTCCCAGCTGCACAAGCCTAGTGCAGACTGTCTGGCCCCTGTCTTGACTCCCAAGAACACACAGGGATTCCAGTTTGGGATGCAAACATCAAATTATGCCAGGGGCAAGGGAAGCTTTGTAGCTTTGCACTTGGCACATTCAGGACTTCCTTCATGCTCTGAGTCCAGTGTTACTGTAAAATATGGCTACTCAAAAAGACAAGTTCTTAACTAGTCCTTAACAAGGGGACTAATATGTCTTGAATCAAATCAGCTTACATTTGGTAGTAAAAGTGTAGTGAGACACCATGAAGTAAACACAGGAGAAACACTGGCTGTGGGTGATAAGCCAGGTATAATAGTGATGATGGATCATTTGGTCCTGGTTCCCCTTTTGCTAAGTGGTCACTATGTTATATTGAGAGTATCATCAAATCCCAGGATCTAAGAGTTCAAAGGAACCTCAGAGGCCATGTAGTCCTACTTATTCCTGACCAAGAATCTCCACTGCAACTGATGGGGTGCTTGGGTACATGTGCTTGGACCCCAACTCTAAAATTACATTTCTCTCTAAAAAATCACATTTCTCCCTAGCCTCAAAAAACTATCCCAGACAGTTTCTCCCTAGCCCAAGGACACAGTCTGCCCCAGCAATAAGCGTTATCTCTTTCTGCTACAGTAGCCAAACGCACCTGTAGAACTTATTAGTTTGAACCAGCTGTGCACTGGCTGAATGGGCTGTGTACTGGGTCATAATGACATTTACTACTCACTGACCAATCATATGTATCCTAGACTTAGACATACGTATACTCCGACATTTATCTTGTCTAACAAGACACTGATGAGAGTAGCCTGGTATTCCTTAGTCAGTCCTGACCTTTAATTGACTTAGCAATGGTTCAGGTCTAAAACCACACCTCCATGTAGCACCCCCTTGGGCTATTTCCTGACAAACTCTGGGTAGAAAACCTACATAGTAGAAATTAAAAGTACATGTTCCTTTAAGAACTACTTCTTAATCCCGCCCCGAATCACCTAATTAGCATATCTAGCACACGTTTTACTATAGAATATCCTATATAAACTTTACCTGTACCCCTCTAAGGTTGCAGCTTCCCTAAGAACTCTTGCCTGCTGAAAAGCGTAATAAATCTTTACCACCTTGACCTCAAGAATACTTGAGTCCATGAATTCTTCAGATGGCCCAGGCAGGGAACTCCAGCCTTGGAGTTCCTGTAGCCCTATCTCTTTAGCCCTCATCACAAGTACTTGACAAGTAATCACTGGACTTTGCTTGACCTAAATCTCTACATTATGCTTCTAGCACTACAATCATTCCTCTTATCTCCCCTCCCCCAAGCCCATCTCAGAACTTGGAACTGTGCTCCTGGTATGCTGGATTCTGGTAAGTAAGCTTTCACTTTTTGTTGCTAAGAACCAGGCCATCTCTACACTAGCCTTGATTATACAGCCAACACTGCAGCCATCATCCTCTTCCTCCTCTCACCAGAACCTCGGACTCTAGGCTCTGAAAAATGAGCTTTCACTTTGGCCTGTAACCAGACCCCCCCACAGTATTTACTAGTCATCTCCACACTATGCTGCCTGTCCCCCTTCATATACTGTTTCCCCCAATTAAAAATCTAACCTCCTTGAGTGAAAAGAATTAAGAAATCTAATCAGTGAAAATGACCAACTACACTCCAGGGTTGTGAGGTCAAACTCAAATAGAAGGGGGTCACTAAACCATAACAAGGATCCCTGTAGGCAGCAAACTGACATAGAAAACCATATATTAAAATTATGTTTGTTCTACTGTATTATTATTTATTTTCTTAAATTTATATTTAATTACATTTTAATCCAGTTGGCCCACACTAAGGAATGTTATAGGTAACCTAGAATTTGACATCTTTGCTCCAGAGGACTAATGACAGAACATGTTGACAGACAAGGTATTGGTCTCAAGGTATAGAAATGAGATAGCTATTTTTGGATATGACCAATGGGTAAACACATATTGCACAATTGTTACAAATATTTTTTCTTTTTTTTTTTTTTCACCCAATTTAGGGAATTTCCAGGAAGAAGGCAAGCTACAAATAGTAGTGTCAAAAGAGTTAGAAAAAATAGAAAAGACAGTCATTGAAATATTTTTTAAAATGCACAGAAGCAAACAGAAGGAAACACAAAAGAAAAATAAGTAGAACATCTTTGAAATGAACATATTAAATATATTACATACTTAAAAAGGAAAGCAAATGTACATAATAGTCACAGTTTCTATTCCACCTAATATATATGGAAATTTTCATTTATTTGTTGTTTATAAGGTAGAGAATTTTTTTTAGAATTTAAGGCAGTATTCTAAAAACAATTTAAATTAGTTCCGAGGGTCTCTTTCAAATCTAAAATTCTGTGATTTCCAATGAACCAGCTGCTATAAGCATCTTCAGGATGACAGAACATATGCCAAAACTCAAACTTTAATCCATTAAAATTCAAGTCAATTCACATGGTAAGTTAACTTGCACCCTGAACTTTGTATTACCAGTGTGAGACTGCCAGAGATATTAGTTTGTTCTGAGACCATAAAAAGATCAGTATTTTCAGTGTGGACCTGCAGTCCCAGTAATTCTGGAGGACCAGACAGATATCCTAACATTTATGTCCCACTAAGCTAACATTAATCAGGTAGTTTATGTTCAGTACTGAGATATGCTAAGCTAACACAGGGCTCCCAGCTTCCTTCCACTTCTGCAGACAAAACATAGGGAAGCCACTGCACGTACACAGTGACTTCCCTTAAGCTTTACTTTGTAGGGTCAGACAGGCAGGCACCATGGCTGGTTTGTGGTACAACCTGCACATGCCTCTAGGGTAGGTTGAATAGCAACTACCCTTTTCTCACAAAGCACAAAGGACTACAGAGCTTTTGTGTTCTAAACTAGCAGATATAATATACCTTAGAGCAGATTTTGTTAGCTAACAGGTAGGTCATCTGATTTTTCTCAGTGATAATGCTCTTCAAATACACCATTCAGAGACAGGAACTATTTGTGTTGGTAAAAGACACGAATTAAAGCAAACAAAGCAATGATTTTTAAATGTCACCTTCATCAATTAATATTAAATCCAAAGAAATCTGTATGCAAAAACATTTAAGCTTTATTAAAAATGAAGCCTCAAGTTTAAGTATATTTTTATAATTGTTATTAAAAAGTTCTACTTATTATTGAAATAAATTATGGAGCCTATCTCTGTGCATGTCTACATGAAGCCTTAAAGTCAATTTTGATCTATAGAAATCAATGCCAAAGTGAATCTACTCCAATCAAATTCATTGTTAGTCAAAGAAAAAACAAGCTAAGACATCTTCCTCCCAGAGTAGCAAATGCTCTGCTTTGGGAACTCAAATTTTTGAGTTAAAAAAAAAAATCTCTTTGTATTGCCAACAATTTTTTTAAAATGCAAATAAATTTGAAGTTAAATGAAAAAAAATTTCTCAAAATAGAAAGTGCTACAATACAAAAATAGTATATTTTTAATAGAATGTCTTTGCTGCTTCAATTTTCACTTAAGAAAATACTTGTAAATGAAAGTTTTCCTCAGCTACCCCACTCAAAGCAGTATGGATGGAATTCTAGGACCTTATGCAAAAAAACTTGTAATAATGGAGCCTTAAGAAAATTACAGGACCCACCAATGTCACTAGATGCCTGAGATGTCAATGAATCTCCAGCTAGTAAGGGAAGTGAGTGGAAAGACTGCTAGATTTGCAATCAAAAAGACCTGGGTTCAAATCTCACCTCGAACACAAACTGTGTGATCCTGGGCAAATTAGTTGATCTCTCTGAGCCTGTTCTCATCTGTAAAATTAAATAGTTGTACTAGATGGACTCTTAGATCCTTCCGGCTCTAATTAGATGATCCTCATCTGTAGTATAGTCTTTAGTATTATAACGAAAATCAAATGAAATAATGTTCATGGTGTGATGGAAAGACTGGATTTGAATAAACAGAGTTCAAATCCCAGCTCTGTCACTAGTTATACGAGTAAGTCAATCTCTGGCTCAGTTTACTTATATATCAAATAAAGAGGCTAGAATAGGTAAAAGCCTCCACCCTATGATCCTATGTATACAAAGCACTTTATAACCATTAAAGTGCTTTATAAATACCAACTGTTATAATCTTGAATAACTGAGTACTTCTTGAATGTCTGTGGTGGAAGAGGATGGTCATGATAATATTATCCAGTACCAAAATACTTTTTATGGCACAGGACCACGTAACTTTAACAACATTGTTTATTTAGTTCTCTAATGTAATACGCTGCAGCTAAGTTGCTCATAGGAAAAAGATATACTCATAGGGATAATTTCATCATCCTATAAAATCTCATCAGCCTTAGCATGCCAAGTCACCATAACCCTTTACCTCTCTGATTGGAGGGTGTGTCCTTGAACTCTAAACCTCTCTTGAAAAGGAAATCTAAGCTCAAGCATTTAATTTCTCACCTGACTGCACTACTTTGGGACTTCTCTGACTTACTTCTCCATCATATATTTTCATCGCAGCACATAACCTTTCCTCTCCTCTTTTCAGATTCCTTTTGTAAACTGTCTTCCCCCGTTAGATTGTAACCTCCTTGTGGGAAGGAGCACAGGTCCTGGCATATAGTAGGCACTTAATAAATATTTATTATTATCATTATTATTGATATGTACCCAGAGCAATTAACTTAAAATATAACATCTGACACATATGCTACATGAACTGAAACCTTACCATCTACAAAGGCCTCTACCTACATTATTTCCTCTTCATAGCAATCCCTAAAATGAAAGCAGCATAAAAATTCTCAATTTACAAATGAGAAAATTATACAGAAATTAAATGACTTAATCAAAGTTACACAGCTAGCAGAACTAAATAACCAGATCAAATTCCAAATTTATGTTCTACCACAAGTTTAAATAACTACATATTAAATAACTACACTAAGTTCATCTTCATCTCATGCTCTTGTAATATATCTTTCCTCCCTTTCACAATCAAATTCCTAGAAAAAGCTGTCTGCTTTCATTGCCTCTACTTTCTTTCCTCTAACATCACCATCTCTTATAATCTGAAGTCCAATACTCAACTAAAACTGTTGTCTCCAAAGCTGTCACTAATCTCTTCTTTACCAAATTCAATGGCTTTTTCTTAGTGCTTATTCTTTGTGATGGCTCCACAGTATAACTAATTTTTCCCTCCTCAATACTCTCTCATCCTGGATTTCATGCCACTGTTTTCTTTTGATTCTCCTTTTACCTGCCTGACCATTTGTCCTCAGTCACTTTTGCTGGGTTTTCCATAAGGTTCTCAAATTGAACATAACCAATACCGAACTAATTATCTCTTTTCACGCCCTTTCAGAACTTATCACTTCAAGAGCACCACCATTCTTCCAATCATACCATGTTCACAATCTTAAATTCTCAATCTCATTTACCCCACATAGTCTATCAGCGGACAGATTTTTTCATTTCTCCACATTTCTCAAGTATATTACATCTTCTACTACTCTAGTTTGGGTCATCACTTCTTGCCTTGGACTATTCCAACAGCTTCATACTTGATCTTCCCATCTCAGTTACTTCCTCACTCTAATCCATACCCCACAAAGACTTATTCAAATTCCAATGGCTTTTTATTACCTCAAGGATCAAATATGGACTCCTGTCTAGAGGTCAAAACTTTTCACAACATGACTCCTTCCTATCTTTAAGTCTTGTTAAATATTATTGCCCTGCATATATGTTCTACTGTCCACTCATACTGGTTTGCTTGCTGTTCCTCATGCAGGAAATTCCATCTCCATTTTCCACGCATCTGCAATAGCTGTCCCTCCTTCATGCATGGAGTGCTCTCCCTTCCTAACTGTTTCTGTGAGTCCTTGGCCTCCTTCAAGAATTAGGTTACACCAAATCTTTTATAGTAGGCCTTTTTTATGTTTTCCAAACTGTCAGTAACTTCCCCTCTAAAGTTACTTTCTATCTACTCTATACGAATTTTGTATGTCTCTACTTGAGTACTTGTAGTCTTCCCCATTAGAATGTAAGCTTTGTAAAGGCAGGGACTGTTTTTGCTTGTTTCACATATTTAGTGCTTGGCACAGTACCTGAAACCTAATAAGTATTTAATAAAAACTTACTGATTGATCAGCATCCATATGCTACCTCTTAACTGTAGGTATCCTCCAAGATTCTGTCCTGGGTCCTGTCCTCTTATCTTTCTACTCTCTCTTTCATGATATTCTCATCAAGTCTCATGTTTCAATTATTTCAAAACCAATGACTTCCAAATCTAATAGCCTAGTCTCTCCCCTGAGTTCTAGTCTCGGAAGACCAACTATCTACTGGACATTTCCAACTAAATATCTCAGGGATCTCAACTCAACATGTTCAAAAAGAACTAATTATCTTTCCCCTGAAATATACTTCTCTTCAAAACTTCATTGTTTTTATCAAGGGTACTACTCTCTTTCTAGTTATCCAGATTCACAACTTCAGAGTCAATTCCAACCCTATTCCTCCCTCCTCACCAAACCTATCTAATAGTTTTATATGTCCTGTCAATTTTTACTGTACTGTTTCTTTTAGTATCACTCATAGTATCCCCTAGTTCAGGGCTTCATCAATTTTCATCTAGATGACTGCAAAAATCTCCTCATTGCCTTCACTACACTCAGCCTCTACTCTCTCCAATCTATCTTCCAGGCAGATGCCAAACTGATGTACCTAAGGTACAGGTCTGACTATATTATTCTGTTGCTCAACAAAATGCAATGGCTTCCTAATGACCTTATAATCAGAGATGAACTCCTTTCATCAGCTTTTAAATCCCTTCACAGCTTGGATCCAATCTACTTTTCATAAATTATTCCCGTTCCCATGCTCCATAGTCCAGTCAAACAGACTTTCTTGCTGTTTTCAAACAGTACAGTCTATCACTCATGTCTACACTGTTGTATCAGTTAAATTTGTTTAGCTGATTCTTTGGAATTTACTAGTTTGATCATCATAACATCCGCAAAAAATTAGTTTCCTATTTATCTATACTTATTCTCTTGATATCTTCTCCTTTTCATATTGCTACAGTTAGCAATTCCAGCACTATGTTAAATAATAGAAGTGATGTACCCTTTGATTTATCCGTAATGTTTTGAAAAGGCCTCTAATTTCTTCTTGATTATAAAGAATGTTAGATCTTAGTTTTAGATAGATAACTCACAATATTAAGGAAAGGTCCATTTGTTCCTATGCTTTGTAATTTGTAGCAAAAATAGATGTTAGATTTTGTCAAAAGCTTTTTTTTAGCATTTCTTGATATGGTCATGTAGCTTTTATTCATTTTTTTAAAAATTAATATGTTCTATTACATTTATAGTTTTCCTTATACTGAATCAATCTTACATTTGTGGTATAAATACAGCCTGGCCTTAATAAATCATCAGATTTAGAATATGTTACTGTAGCATCTTTGCTAATATTTCAGTTAATATTTTTGATATGAACATTAGGAATAACGGTTAATGTTTTCCTTTCTCTGCTTTGTCCCTCTCTAACAATTTAGGAACCAAGATCATATTCATATCATTTTCTATTTCTTTTTTCAAAAAGTTAGGTAAATTTGTTATTATTCTTTGAATGTCTGATAGAATTCACTTATAAAACTACCTAGTTTTGAGCTAGATTTTTTCCCCAAGGTTTAATACTCAATCAATTTCTTTTTCTGGCACTGGGTTACAGAAACCATTTCTTGTTAATTTAGTTAATTTATTTTGTTTGCAAATATTCATCTATTCAATCTGGAACTTTATAACAGCTTCCTTTTATTTCACCTTCATTCACTGAATATTACTTTTTCATATGAACTTTTGGTTTTCTTTTCCTTTTAAAAACTAGACTACATGATTAGCAATCTTACTAGGTTAAAAAAAAAACCAGTTCCTATTTCTATTTACCAATTCAATTTTTTCTTTCAATTTTATCTTCTTTTTGATTTTTTAGAGTTCTCATTTTGGTATTTAGTTAGAGTCTTTTCATTTTTGCTTCTGTAGTTTAAATGGAATGTCCACTTTACTGATCTGTTCTATCTTTTGTTGATACAAATATTTAGAGATATAAATTTTCCCCTTAGAATTGTTTTGGCTGTATCCCATAACCTTTAGTAAGTTGTCTCATTATTTTCTTTGATGAAACTGTCTATAATTTGGTTTTTAGTTCTATAAATTATATTGATTTAGTCTCCCAATTAATTTTTAATCCTTTATTCAAAATCCTTTTACTGAATATAATTTTATTGCATTTGGTAAGTAAAGGATGTATCTAATATTTCTGCTTACATTTGTGTAGTTTTATACCCAAATACATGGTCATGGTAAAGATACTATGCACAATTAAGAAATATGTAGACTCCTTTCAGTTCCCCATTCAGTAACTGTCAGAGATCTCTCATTGTGAATTTCTAAAATACTGGTCAGATCCATAACTTTTTATGACCCTTTTAAGGATTGTACCATCATTCCACTCTTGAAGGGTTTGAGAGTACTGATCACAAGGAGAAAGTTCCTTTGATTACTCTAGAAGAATCCTTGAGGGAGAATAATAATAATAATAACAATAATAATAATATTAATAGAACTGAAGAGTTTTAGGAAATAAGGTGACTATCATTCTATTAGATAGGGCAGAATGTTAACCAAAAACTGTATTTTATCATACTGTGACTTTTACCCTGTTCAAGATTCCCATTAACATTATTTTAAACTGCCTTCTGTTACTTCTGGGTATGTCTCTAAGCTAGAAATGCTGGGATTTAGAATGCTAAATTATTAAAAATATATATATATATATATATTGTTTCTGGGTTACTTGGGCCTTACAATGCAGAGTAAAGAATTGATATATTTTCTTTAATATCATAATGTTGTTAATCTATTTATCTCCTTTTACTGTTTCCTTGTCTGAAATTAGGATTCTTCCTTGTGCTTTTTAAAATTCACTTGAAGCATATTAAATTCTGTTCCAGTCCTGCCAGTGTGAAATTTGTATCTCAAATGTGTTTCTTGTAAACAACATACTGTTGGATTCTGTGTTCTAATCTATTCTGCTACTCTTTTTTGTGCATGAGTTTATAACATTCAAGACTATGATCATTGATTGTGCAATTTCCTTTTAGCCTGTCCCTTTTGCATTTTCTTCTCTTTGCCCTGTCCCCTATTTTTATAAAGAATGTGGCAAAACAGAACACTAATGATCACTGATGCAATCTGTTTCTACTTCATAACTCCTTCTCTGTTCTACTTCCATCAGACCTAATCATAGTTCTCCAGATTCTTTTCCTTTTAACCTTTTTACAATTTAACATTCAAAATTAGAATTTGTTTTGCTTATAAGTATTCCCTTATACTACCCTTTCTACTAAAAATTCCACTCTCCTCTTACTGTCCTTGCCTATTTTGCTGTTCAATTCAATGTCTATATTACACTTTTAATCTTTGTGTGTTCAACCTTCCTCGTTCAGATGAAAATAAGGCCGATGGGATGTGCATGCTCCAAACCCCATCCTCCATGTTTGAATACCCCTCCTCCAATGCTCCCCTATTATATGAGATAGTGAGTTCCCTTACCTTCTTCCTTTCCTCTCCAGTAAAGTCCCTTTTCTCTTTCATTTCCTTCTCCTAAGACCATCAAAATAGATCAAGATCACACCAAGATCATACACTCTCTGAATGTATTAACTTTCTCTATGATTCTTGAAGATGTTAAGGTACTGAGATACTTGTTTCTTCTCCTCTTATTAAAATGTAAATAATTTGTCATCATATAGTTCTTTCTAATGGATCAAATATATTTCCCTTTATCCATTTCTTTTGAGTTCTACCTCTGTATTTCAAAATTTCTACTCAGTTCTGGCCTTTCATCCGAAATGCTTGGAAGTCCTTTATTTCGTTCATTACAGGTTCAGTTTTCCCTTTATAGTATTATATCTAGTTTTGCAAAATAGGTTATTCTTAGTTGCAAGTCTTTATCTTTAGCCTTTTAGGATGCCATATTCTAAGTTTCTCTCTTCTTTATGGTGCCAGATGCAAGTATGTATTATCCTAAGGCTTCTTGGTATTTAAACTCTTTTTGGCTGCTTGCAGTAATTTTTCTTTGTCTTGAACGCTCTCGAGGCTGGCTATGAGGTTCCTGGAATTTTTTATTTTGGAATTTCTTTGATGAGGTGACTAACAGATTCTATTTTCACTTTGCCTTGTATAGCTCTAATAGATTGGGTCAGTTTTCATTTATGATTTCTTAAAATATGGTATACTTTAGGGGAGGTGTCAATTTTTTAGCAATCCATTGATTCTGAGATTCTCTCTCCTTGCTTTCCAAGTCAGTTGCTTTTGAGGGAGCTAGGTGGCACAGTGGATAGAGAATGTGGGACATACAGTCAGGAAAACCTGAATTAAAATCCTGTCTCAGTCATTTATTAGCTGTGCAACCCTGGACAAGTCATTTAACCCCTGTTAAACCAATTTCTTCACTTTAATAATAGCATCAGCTTCAGTCTTATTGTGAACATCATATAAAATAACAGTGCTCTGAATGCACTTTATAAATGCTAGCTATTTAGTGGTGTATTAGAATGCAAAGAAGATTCAAGTTCAAATTCTGCTTCTGACACTAGGCAAGTTACTTAACTTCTTTCAGCCTTGGTATTCTCATCTATTGGGCATCTAAGTAGCATAGTAGATAAGAGCACTGGGCTTGGAAGACTCAACTTCCTGAGTTCAAATCTGGCTTCAGACACTTGCCAGCTTTGTGACTCTGTTTGCCTCAGTTTCCTCATCTGTAAAATGAGCTGGAGAAGGAAATGGCAAGCTACTCCATTATCTTCGCCAAGAAAATTCAAAATGGGGTTACAAAGTGTCAGACACAATTGAAACAAATGAAACAAAATTTTCATCTATAAAATGGAGATAATAAAGGCACCTGACAGGGTTGTTGGGAGGATCAAATGAGTTAATATACGTAAAGTTCTTTGTGAAACTTAAAGCACTTTATAGATACCTTATCTTTTCTTCCTTTTTTTCAATCTTTTGATTTAGTTTTAATATTTCTTGCTCTTCTTATAAATTATTACTTTCTGTTTGCCTGATCTAATTTTCAGGGAGTTCAATTCCAAGATAAGATTTAACATGTTATATTTGTCACTAATTCTCTTGGCCATTCTTCCCTCCTGAGTGAGATAGACTTAGTGAAGACTCCTCAGATTGTAATTTTTCTCCCAGGGGTGAGGTAAGGCCTAAAGGCTCAAGGTTACAATATTTTTAGAATAGAATAGTTCCATATAAGGATATAAAACTGTGTAGTGTATTAGGGTCTCAATGATTGGACAAAACTTACATAATTCCTCGATGTCTTCATTTCAAAAGGGATTGGTTAGATTTCGTGTCTAGAATGTAAGACCATATTCTCAGCTAATGAGGACAAGGGTTAGTGGGGGGAGGAGGGACTTGCGTTAGGGTCTATATAAATCACTGTCCTTTTCTTTGTCTTCGGCTTTCCTACTCCTACAGATGAGCCCCGCCTCTCGAGAATCGAATAAATCACTTTTCTGTCATCACTTTGAGAGGCCTCTGAGTAATTGATTTATGTAGGGACCTGAGCCATCCCACACACTCCCTTACTGTCATTTCCTTAAAAATTAAATTTTGTTATCTCATTTCACTTCTTCCAGGTATTACTGAAGTGCTTATTATGGCTGGGACATTATTTTCTCTGAGGCTTCACTTGGACTTATAGTTATTCTCATCATCTGGTTTTACATCTTGGGCTTTTCTTGGGTCACAGAATTCCTTCACTATGTGATTTTCTTCTATTTACTCATAACTCCACACTCAGCTTTTGGACTGAAGCTTTATACATGAAGCAGGATTCAGCTCCCTCCCATTCTTTTGGATGGTAGAAGGCAAGTACTGCCAGTTCTGGATTCTATGACTCAGACCAGGCCCCACCTTCTGAAGGAATTCCTGGATTTTGGCTCTGGCTCGACTGATTTTGCCTTTATTTCTTTTCTGTTTCCTCCTTCTTGCATGATTCCAAACCTGGACCTGGCTCTTTCTCTTATTGAAAGCCTGACAAGCTTCCACCTGTTGTTGTACATTGCTGATAGCAGGTCCCCTGAAAGATTCTTGGTAGTGTGCTTCCCATTACCCTTCCAAGTTTTGCGTTTTTTTGCTGAGGCTTGGGTGTAGGCTGTGTGCGGGCACTTCAATGCCTGAGTACTGGTCTAGCCCTATTTCCTGAGCTGAATGCTGATCTGGCCTCTGCTCTACGTCTATGCTGCTTAATTACTCTGCCTATCTCTACTCAGAGACTCTGGTAGGTAGCCTTTCTGTGAAGTCCTGAAATGGATGGAAGAACTTGTTTTTTGGTTTTATCATTGTTCCTTATGGTTCTCTAAATCTATTAAAATCATTTTTCAAAAGCCTAGCATATTCAGCTTTTGTTAAGTGTACTAGTGTAGAGAATTGTTGTCTATCTTAGTATCCTCCCCACTTTGCTCCCCCCCCAAAAAAGCCCAAAACAACCTCAAGGAATTCTAAATGAAATGATTTCTTTTACCTAGAATGAGTAAGACCACTACAAAAAACTTCCTTCACCATTTGTATTCTTTCACTCTCTTTATACCTAAATCTAGATTTTTAATTTATCTCTATCTCCAAAGTATTTCCTTTATAAAAGGAAAATAAAAAGCAATGTCTTGATAATTAAATATTTTTAATAATTTAAAGTTGGTATATCACTAAAGTATGTTATAAAATTAAACCTTGGGTCTAACAATCATAGATTTATTCATTGATATTCTGATAAAAGAGAAGCTTGAATGCTTTATATTTTAATTGTACTTGTAATTTCTTGTTTGGCCTGGACTTCTGATTTTATCCACATAAGGAACTCCTCTTGTGGAAGACCGTTGGCAGCTCCTTTCTCGATATTGAACAGTGGCTCATCTGTAACTTAGTAAGGTGATTACTAAGTTCACTGTGATTCACAGAGGTTAAGAGCCTTTACCAGGATGAAACACGGGTTATACATCAGAGCAGAAAATGAACCCAGGGCCTACAAACTCGAAGGATGGCTCTACCTACTATCCCATGAGGCTTCCCACAAGTCTTTACATATATGGATACAAACCTACAGTTTATGGTAATCACTAGGTACAGAGACTGAAGAGTGAATGACTGAAAACAAAAGGAGTGAATCTTATTGTAAAGTAGAAAATCAAAATTTTCAGTTGCAACAAAATTCAAACCCAAAGTCAAATTTCAACCAATTTTCTCCCATAGGTACATTATATGGAACTCAGTACCACGTAAAACTCCAAATACATCATCTGAGAATAAATCTGAGAAATAAAGTATTTTCTCTGGGTGAGATTTTATCTGAAAAGATGGTTAGGCTGCTCTATCACAACACTTCAAATAAAAGACACAGCCTCCTACTTAAAATTATGCAATCTGCTACTACAAGTCGAAACATGTTTTAGCATGTCACTGCTATGATAATAACTGCCTATTTTTATAAGTTATGGAAGAAAATCAGTCATTATTTTAGTCACATTGTATATTTAATTTTACTAACAAAGTCAAAGCTGAACAAGAAAAATAAGTTTATCAGAGGATGGCTTTGCTACAACATTCTCTGACATGGTTTTTTGAATAATGATGCAATACCAATCATTCTGAATGAAGCATGTATAGAACTTAAGTATTTTATGGTAGGAGTTAAGTGAGTACCATTGATTAAGGCAGGCAGATAATTCTTAAGTAATGGAAAAATGTCTTAGTAGTTAGGCAATGCAGGGTTTCTTTTACTGCTTCTCAGGTTTTTTTTTTTAAAGTACCAATAAAAATAATCACTCTCCTCCCAACTCTCCCCAACCCCAACCTAAACAAAAGAATAAATAGACAGATAACCTTTAAGACAATTTTACTTTTTTTTTTTTTGAGTGGGGATTGGGAGGAATGTCTATAAACGGTTAAATTTAAAACTGAGTTTTTGTATATTTTAAAAATGTTTTTATATCAGATTTTTTATACAATTTTATATCAGATGTAAACTAAAACTTACACAGCTATCTTATTAAGTCCACTGACCAAAATATTAACAGTACCTAGAAGTTGTAAACGATCCTTGGCCATGACCAAATTAGTCATCATTTTAGCTTGAAGACGTCTAGCTCTGTCACACTGATCACCTAGGGGTAGAAAAAAAAAAATCAAAGTTCATTAAAATATGTTTCTTTACAGGGATACAATCTAGAGTTTCATGTACAATATAAATCCAACAAATTCTAGGAAGTTATGAAATAACTTTTTTAAAAAGATTATTTAAATTAGTAGTCAATGTAAGAAAGTTCTGGTACAGTAAAATAATTTAGATTATTCCTTGCAGTTGGTAATGGGACTTGGCCTGTTATGGCATTATTCATATCTTTCAAAATAAACCTTAAGTCATTTTCTTCAAAATCTTATTCTAAACCATTAGCATAAAATAAGTAATCTATAAAGGGAGACTTTGCACATGCTAAGTAGATCCGCTAAAAATTCACATTATCTAATTTTCATCAGGACCTCACTGCTGCACTGAAATCCTTTTATTCTTCCCTGACTTGATCTTCTTTTATAACCTTCTGAGCAGTTCTTTCAAACCATCTCTCCTTCAGCAAGGAGAAAAGAGTCTGTCTTTTGTGAATTTCAACTTCTCTCTACACCATCTCCTATTATCTACTACCCCTTTGCTCCTACTTCTGACAAAGTAGTTCTGCTCTTTGTCAAGGTCAACCATGTCCTTCAAGCTATGCCTCCAATATTCTTTGGGTGTTTGTCCTTCCAACATCCCTCTTGCTCTGACTTTCATTCCCCTTATTCACCAGCTCTTCCTTCTAGCCTCTGAATCTACCCAGGTCTCTCCATTCTTTAAAAAGAAAAATAAATGTTCACTTGATCTTCATGCTATTGTTTTCCAGTCTCTCTCAGTCTACTTGTCTCTCTCCTTTTCACAGCCAAACTCCTAGGAAAAAAAGGTGTCCAGTCTCATTCACTTCTCAACTTTTTGGAATCTGGCTTTCCCATCTCACTACTCAATCTAAACTGCTCTTTCCAAGGTCACCAAACTCTCTCAACTGCTAAATCTCTTAATTCTCAATCTTCCTGACCTCTCTGCCGCATCTGACACTGCTGAACATCCCTTCTCTTTCATGGATATACTTTCCTCATTCATTGTCACTTGGTCACACTACTGTGTATGAATAAAGGACATAATCAAATCCCAGAGTCTCTGAAATCGATTCCAAAAGCAGACAAGAATTACTCTAAGGTATTCCATAGCCACTACTCCCTATTTTGTTACATATAATTAACTGTAGTGAAGCACGTACTAAACTTTTGGTTTCTAACTTTAATAAGAAAAAAATGAACTGCACCATCAAGCAAAAATAAACCTTGTAAATAAGTGTAATGTTAAGAAAGATATATACACCAACCCAGAACAATACCTTACCTTGTCCTGAGACTACAACAGCTATTCCTTTCTCTAGCTCTTCAATTCCTTTCTTATACCATTCCACAGCTTGATCCTTTTGTCCTGCTTTAAAATGGAAATATTTAATATTTACTAAGTACCAATAGTATACCAAAGACTATAAAATAAAAGAAAGAAATTTAGTGAGAAATTCTAATTAAATAAAAAAACTGAAAATAATACATTACCTGAAAATACAAAGAAATTTGTTGCAAATAAACTGCAAATATATCTTCAAAAACAGTAATGAAAGGCAAATGTGGGCCTAACTTTTTCCTTCAATTTTATTATGGCAAAGATTGTATCATAAGAATATCTATGAGATAATTCAAGATGAAATACAATGTTTTTACTGAGATACCAAACAGTAGAAAGAATACTAATTAAGTCAAAATAGCTGGGTTTAAGTTTTAGCTTTATTATTTACTAACCATGGTGCTATGGGCAAGTCATGCCTTCTTTGAGTGTACGTTGTCCCATCTATTGGTAGACAGTATTCCTTCCACTACTTTCCTGACAGGGTTATCTTCAGGAAATGGATTTGGAAGTAGAAAAGCACTATAGAAGATATTGTTACTATAATTTCCTCATTGTTATTACTATTATTTCTTAAGTAATAGTATTTAAGAAATAGTAATAAACTCAACCTCCCTGACAGAGAATTAGGCACAAAGAAATTTTGGGGGTAGAAAAGCAGTATCAGAGAACAGACTAGACACAGGACAGACACAGGAGTGGAGAAGGCAGTAGCAAATAACAATAATATCAATAAAAACAAAGCTACACTAATCAATTGTCAGCTCTGCACTAGGGGTGTCCACTGCTACTGTCAATTCATGCCTGGATTACATAGAAAATGGAGTTAGGAGAAGGATTTATCAAGCAGTATGACATACACTGCACTTCCAGCTTAAGTTCTTCCATCCTAGTGCTGAAAAGTTTTACTGGTATTCCATAGATTACTGCAGGTAACATAAAGGTTGAAAGGTATTGCAACGTAACAAAAACATGTCAATTTACAGTCTATAATACTTCAATCTGCCCTAAACGTCTTTCTATTTCCTAGGAAATATCTCAAAAGGAAAGAATCTTAGTGTTAGAAGGGATCTCAGAGGCCTTCCAACATAATCCATATGTGAAAAAAAAATCCTATAACTGATAAATGATTATTTAACTTTTTTGCCAGGGAAATCCACTAAAAGAGAATTTAACTTTGATCTGAATGATAAAAATTCAATTCAATTAAACATTCATTAGACACCTGCTATAAGGTATGTGCTAAACAGATAATAACAATAAATCAACAGTCCTAACCTCAAGGAACTTACTGCATGTAAGTCAATAATCAACTATCACAAGGGGATAAAACCACGTTTTCTCTCCATTAGGAGCAACTCAATCAATATTTATAAAACAACTACTCTAAGTCAGTACTGTGCTAGGTTCTGAGGGAACAAATACAAAGAATGAAACAATCTCTATTCTGAAAGTTCTCACAGGACTAAAAATCTGTTTATCTTACAATTTTGGAAGAGTAAGGATATTGCTTCTTAAATTTATAGTTGAGAACCCCAAATTTCCAGCGTAATATCTCTGGAAGTACATACTAGTTACTATGCCAAGCAAACTAGTGGTTATATAATTACTATTGTTAAAAAAGAAAAGGCAGGTTTCATTTTAACAAATTGCTTTTATTATTTGAATTTTAAAACTTTACAAACAAATGAATATCTAGATAAATTTAGTTTAAATTGGATGCTTAATACCCAGAATACACTAAGTGTGATATTTTTGACTTCTATTTTGAAATAGGCTAGACAGTGAATGTGATTAACTAGAAGTTTGCTGTTGTTTTAAATTTAAGTAAAACCATCAAGTTGATTTAAATGGAAAAATTATAAAATAAGAAAGAAAATCTGTTAACAATTAAATTTATCTTAAGTTTACTAAGATAATTTACTAGGAGAAACTATGATAGTTTTAAATACTTAATTTCAGAAAATTTAATATTGAACTAACCTGAAAAACAGACTTGTCACTCTTACAACGTAATGGTCTTTTATTTTCAAAACCTACTTTTTTGTAATGAAACCACATCTCTAGCATCTGTACCATCATACATCAAATTTCAGGCTTCTCTACTACTTTTAGGAGCTATACAAAACGTGCTTAAACATGTTCTTGATTACCTAAAGAACTTTTATCACTCATATTATAGTCAAATTTTTTTTTCTACTTTTTATTTTCCCACAGTTCAATGACAGACTCATTACCAAAACTGTAGATATCATTCCACAAGACAAAAGGAAGCTTCAAGATCTATGATATCAAATTATGAGCTAGGTTACTTAAACTTTGTCTCTGATTATGCTAGTGACTTCTTACACTTCAGTTTCTTTATGTATAAAATGGCCTTCATAATAATAAACCATTTTCCTAGATTTGTTCAATGACTAAGTAAAATGCCTATAAAAAAGATTAAGCTCCTTGAAATAAGGGAGACATATTACACATATGGTAATAATATATTTCACTTGAGAGGAAGCCTAGTATAATCAATATATGGCCAGTAATAGAGTCACAAAGTCCTGTTTGCCCAAAAACAAAATTTGAGATGAGAATTTTGAGAAATAGAAGTCATTACTATATCACTTTTTAAAATCACTATACCACTTTTAAATGAAAATAATAAAATTAGCCAAAAATAAACAGCTGAAAAAAATTGTCCCAGCGATGATTTACATACCAAGTCTATGTCAACCTTAGGTAACTTACTCAGCAATAGAATCCCAAAATTAAGGGCCATTATCCATTTCATTTTCAGAAATTAAAGCAAAGCCAAAATTGGAAAAAAAAAATGTGAATAAAACATTAAGTTAAGAGCTGCCTATAGAGAAGTAGTAGAAGTAAAACCTCAAAAACATTTAACTTATTTTAAAAACACTCTTTCATATGGCAGCAGCGTGTACGTGTTAGTCCTATTAGTTCTATAACTAGTTCCTCATAGAGGGCTTTTTCTTTCATTGTGAACCCTAGCCAACCAATTTCCTCAAGAAGAAAGACTGGAGAATAGAAAAAAATATTTCCAAAAGACTTGGAAAAAACCTTCAGTAGCTACCTTGTGACTATGGCATATAATAAAAATTCAAGGCCCCAAACTAATTTCTGTCCATCCCAGAGTGAAGTGGCCATTCTCCAAACTGTCCTTTCTCCAATATCCATAAATGTGTTCTTTACCATCCCCTGTACCCAGCAGGACCTTTCATATGTCAGACTGCTGAACACCATGAAGTCTTCCCTGACCTCCACTCCCCTACCCACCTGGATGTGAAGTCAGAGAACCTACATGCATATGTTGGTGCAAAACTTGTGAATTCAGACTAAATGTTATCTAGGAGCCTTTCAGTCTCTAATTTGTATAATTCTTGATCCTTCCCTGCTCCAATCTCTAATGACAGTGCAGTGTTACCTAAGCACTTAATCACAGTCTAACTTACACTTCAGTTATATCATGATGCTCCAATGTTGTACTATGCCTGTAAAATCACAAAAGACCCAAAGGAAGGGTAAAGATGTAAGACAATGAGGGAGAGTTTATAAAAACATGAACAAGAATCTCATAAAAGGAGTGGCCCGTAACAGTTGTGAGTTGGACCAGTCAAAGACACACAAATGACACTGAACATCCACTGAAAAACTATAATTATGTACATGTCTCATCCCCTCACCTGCCCAATAAACTGTAAACTCCTTCAAGGTCTATGTCATTTTTCATGTTCGTAGTCCTAGACAGCACTTAACATAGAATAAAATTATGGGATTACAAAAGGGCACTGCAATCAGTAGACCTGAGTTTTTAGATATAGAGAAATTAAATGATTTGGACAATTTTTATAGATCATTAGTTGATCAGAGCAAAAGTCAAAATTAACATAAAATCAGAAAAATATAACATAACAAGACACTAAGTGCAATTAAAAGAGTCTCCAAACTGATCTATTTAAACAGGTTATTGACTCCTAGAAACTGGAAAAAGGTAAAATACGTTGCCTCTGAATATCACCATTTCTTAAACAACTTTAAATAATATAAAATAACAGCACCACAAAGAATCTAAAAGAGCCCAGAAGCAGCCTAAGCCAGCACTTTGTGACTAGGAAAGAGATGTGACAACCAAGGCAATATTAGTTTTAGAGTACAAACTCATTTGTAAAACATTACAGAGTGGTGTGAAAGAAGATTATTAATTTTATTTTTCAAGACAACGAAAAGCAATAGCAGGAGAGTCACAGAAGGCAAAAGAGATGATTGGATTATTACATGAGATTACAGAAAAGATCTTTCTGAAGGAGTGACTATGATATGCTTCAGAATGGATGAATGACAGAGAAGGTCAAAAAAGAGAAGATATACAAACACAGAAGCATAATGGGTTGAACCTAAAACTGGAATAATGCTTGTTCATCTATGCAGTTTTCATAGGAAACCATGTGCACCTAAGATCTGGTGACAGAGATTGTGTATAAGACAGAACCTCAATGAGAGGAAAAAGATTCAGAGCTTCAACGAGAAAAAAGTCACAGATTCAGACAGTTTCAAAAAGAAATGCAAGCTATTAAAAAAAAATGTGCCCTCAATTATTAATAAGAGAAATGTAAATTAAAATAACTCAGATTCTACCTCATACTTAACCAATTTGCAAAGATGACAAAAGGATAAAATGTCAACTGCTAGAAGGGCTACAGGAGAAGAAATACAGTAAGACATTGTTAGTAAAACTGAATTGTTCCTATCATTCTGGAAAGCAATTTGGAACTATGCCCAAAAACCATTAAACTGTTCATAACTTCTGATCCAGCAATATCAATCAATATTAGGCATATACTCCAAAGAGGTCAAAGACACAGGATAAGAATGCATCAGTTCAAAAATATTTATAGCTGCATTATTTTGCTATAGTGAAAAAAAAAGGAAATAAAGTGGAAGCCCACCAATTGAGATATGGCTAAACAAACTATGGTATGTGAAAAAAGAATGAATATGACATATTCAAGGGAAGAGGTATGAAACAATGCAAACTGTAACAAGCAGAACCAGAAGATCTATTTACACAATGACTACAAGAACGTAAAGGAAAATACCTCTGAAAGACTCCAGACAATGATCTGTACAACGATTCTTAGAAGACTAATAACTAAGAATGCCTCCCAACTGTTGACAGAGGAATGATGTACTACGTGTTCAGAATGAGATACAATATATTTATAAACACAGGTAATGTGCTGATTTGTTTTGCTTGACTGTATTGATTGGCAGTCTAGTAAGAATTTCCATTTGGGCAAGGAGGTACTAGGTAATAATAATGATGCCAAAAAAAAGAATATCAGTGAAACATTTAGAAATACACATAGGAGAACTTAAGTAATTTCAGATAAGCAGGACAGTTTTGTTTTGAGAACAGTTTTATTGGCAGGAATTTATGTTAAATCTAGTACACAATTTTAAAAAATGTTTACTCACAATTCAGTTTCACATACAATCCTCTATTCCATTCTTCTTGTATGTTGAAATGTTTGTTTCTTATTTGTCATGTTTATAATAAAAAGAATTTTTTTTTAAGTGGGAGAGGAGAGAAAGACACCAACCACACTTGGAGAACTGGAGTGAGAATCACAGAGAAACTCCCACACAAAGATACAACCCAGGCTCCCTTCAATGTTATTCTTCAGCTGGCTAATGGTTATTTCTTCATTTCTTCACCAGAGGTAACATCACTGCAGTAGAGGTGTTTATATTTCACATTTGGAAAACATTACATATGGCTGCTGTTCAGGAACTAGATTACTGAGCATACTCAACAAATTTATTACCCCAGATCTATCAATACCTAGATGCTAAATCTACTCCAATTTGGGATTAAAAGCCTCTTTAATCCATCAACACGTGGTGGCTGCACATATACTCAGCTTTTTATCACCACAAAAACACTGTGGTCCTTCCTTGCTTGCTACAGACCACCTCTCTCTCTCTCCCTCCCTCCCTTCTTTTTCTAGTTCCTCAAACCTTAAACCCAGTGCACTCTGAAGCCCACAGGCTGGACAACAATAGGTCCATGCCCATGCCCTAATGGCTGGCTTAGAGTGATCATCAATAGTAACAGTTTCTCTTTCCCTCCCAGTATGATTTACTTATTTTTTTTTTTTTAAAAAGGCCTATTCACTCAATGGGCCTTACCTCCCTCTATGTGAATACCTGAGAAGGCCTAGCCTAAAAAAAACAAAGTCTCCCACTGCATCCTGGGCCATCTCCAGTCATCCTGAGGAATATCTGACCACTGGACCCAGATGGCTCAGGAGAAGATAGTGAGGCTGGTGACCTTGCACTGCCGTCCCTCACTCAAAACAACATCAAGTGCAAGTCATGTCATCATTTCTCTGATGTCATGGTCTTCTTCGAAAACGAAGGACGAGCACAACAGACCACCTAAGGGAATAGATTTGAAAACCTGAACCTATTGATAAAAGTGAAGACACTACCAACTTTCTGTTCTGCTTCACCAAATCATAAGATAAAGAAAACACTGCCTTATCACACCATAATCAATGGGCTCACCTTTAGAACCAGGGCCTAAGACACCAAACTTCTTGCTACCACAACCTCATACAGAAGCAGGGCCTCTAACACTAGGCTTGCTAGAATCAAAGGGGAAGTTTCTACGTTCAAGCAAATTTCCACCTGTGTATCATCCCTTTACATCTGGCTGAGTCAATGAAACAAGCCATGAATTCACTTAGCCCCTGCAGTCATGGTCATCAATCATTTATAAATCTATACTCTCAACAATCCAATCTCCCTTCCAAGCGCTTGATTGAAAATCCATCATCACAGTACTTTTGAGCACCAATCAAATGATACTATTTCCCTCACTATGGCTAGTAAATTCTCACTTCCTCTCCTAATCCTTTGGATTCTGAGTCACCTATCAATCCTGCCAAGCAAAAACCCCTTCTCCTGATACCACTTTCCAGTTTCTTATCTCACCTCATTTGGGAGATACTCAGCATCTGAGTCTCTATTAAACTCTGCTTCTTCTTTCACTAGAATCCCTGTTCTCTTAGTATATGTCTCAGAGACAATCTCCTCTCCTAATACATCTTCTTCTATTTATAGGAATTTGGCTCCCCTATAGGTCACAGCACCTCTGGATCTCTTCTGCAGAATGAAGAGCACTTTCTCTCAGGCCACTGAACATGTTGAACCAAACAACAAACAAGCATACTTATTACTCCTAGTTACTCAGACCCACCTTTTACTGCCCTCACTTAACAAGTTCTTTCCAATGAGGTTCAGCACATCTATTTATATCATCCTATGCAGATACTTGTTTAATTTATCTGCCAACCTGTAAATAATTTCCCCTCCTTTGCTCAAGAAATTCAGCACCTGGTACACAGGGTTCCTTTACTTCTAACCCTTGTCCTCATACTTGGGAACTTTAGTATACACACTAATGTCTCTCAAAGCATGCGGGCCTCCAAATTTTTTAATCTCCTTACCTCCTATAACCTACACCTTCATTTCAACTTGGCCAAACACAGTGATGGTTATGCTCTTGATCTCAATCAATCAACAAGTACTTATTAAGTGTTTAGTATGCGCCAGGTATTGTGGTACACACAAAAATGAAATAGTTATTGATCTCAAGAAGCTTATATTCTATCACCATCACCCATAATTGTTCCACTGCCATAATCCAGAACTAATTTTTTCTCTCCACTCACCATCTAGCTTTCCATCTTTCACTCAGCCTCATTACTCTTAAACCTATTCTTCATCCACTCCATGACTTGCAATCATTCTAAAATACCCTTCTCTACCTCACTTTTCTTCCTCTCAAGTACTGATCTGATTGTTAAAGCAGTTCAACTATAAAACATTCTCTGCCCTTGAATCCCACACCCATTTGAACTATCACTATTCAAAAATCACCAAACCTCAATCTTGCCATCCACCTGGCTCAATTCATACAGTGCTGAATGCAAATGGAAGAAGTCACAAAGCAGTGCCTACTAATTCCACTAAAAATTTAATTTCTAATCTCAACCATGCTCTCACTGCTGCACAGTAATTCTTTTATACTTCTCTGGTTATTGTACTCTAAAGAGTAGCTATTACAAACCTCTTCTCTCAAGTGTTTTACCGAAGCGTCCAACAAACCTGATGCATCCTACCATACTCCGAAGTGTGGCCCAAACTAGGTTAAAATGCAGTTCCTATCTGATTTTAATGTGCTAATGTATTAATAAAAAAAAAAATACATAAACATGTCTAGTTTTCTAAGTCAATATGCAACCTGCAGGGATTCTTATCTATGGTTTAGTGCACTCATTTCTATCTAAGTTTGACTTCACTGGTCTACAACAGTGGTATCAAACTCAAATAGAAAGGGATCTCCATAATCCCCATATTGACTTAGAAAACCACAAATTAACATTAAACGTAAGTTGTGCTGTATTTTTATTTATTTTCTTAAACATTTCCCAATTACATTTTAATTTGATTCCACCCACTTGACTTGAAGTCAGCTTCCAGTTTGACATCACTGTTCCACACCACCCCTTATGCCTCCATCTCACTTAAAGAAAACAGAACTCCCACTATATCCCTATATTATACTTCAAAACTGTTTTCTCCTCCTTTGTTCTAGCCCAAGATGAAAAGTTGGCTCTCCTTCCCAAGGTAAAATCCTATATAAATACACTTGATTCTATTCCCTCCAGGAGTTTGTCCCTTGGATCATCCCCATCCCCTCTCTTTCATCTTCAATACCTCTTCATCTATTGAATCCTTATCTACCACAGAGCTGGCTAGGTTCCCCATCCTTTAAAAGACCTTCTTTTCACCCTGCCATGTAACTTGGTACTTACAGTATCATCTTATATATATCCTCCCTTCCTCAAACTTCTAAAAAAGTAAACTAGATTTGTCAACCCTTTCTCAAATCCCACTCATTTTTCAATGCCTTGCATTCAGTTTTTCAATTACATCTCTCCATTGAAACTTCTTTCCAACGTGTGATGGAAAACACTATCCACATCCAGAGAAAGAACTTTGGTGTCTGAATGCAGATAGAAGCATACTATTTTCACTTTGGTTTTTCTTTCTCATAGTTTTTCCCTTTTGTTTTAAGTCTCCTTTCACAATATGAGTAATGTGGAAATATGTTTAACATGATTGTACATGTATAACTTTTATCAGACTGCTTGCTGTCTTGGGGAAGTGGAAGGAAAGTGTTGGGGTTGGAAGCTCAATTCCGTGTGGACAGTCTCGGGAGGGTAAAGGTGGGAACTTCTAAATCTTAGAGTTCTCACGAGGCCCCCCCCCCAGGAAACGGCTGGGAATCGAGGTGAACCGAGCTATCTCGTGTATTTCCACCTCTTCCCGTGAGAAACGTGATGGGAGAGAGCTCTCCCCGTCCTCGAGATTGTCCTGGATTGGAGCACACCTAGTTACCTAACAGGCACGGTATTCAGATGCAAACTATGCCGCTGCAGGGTTTAAGCAGGATCAGGGAAGCCTGAAAGCGCTCTTAGCACGTGAGGAGCCAAAGAGGACACAAGGCTCCGCTTTTCCTCTTCTCCTTCTCTCCCCTCCCCCTCTCTCCCCGCTTATACTTCTACTTCCAATCTCTTATTGTAAGATCTTTGCCTCCTTGGGAGATTCTTCGTTCCCTCCTAAGGAAGAATTCCCCTGCACTTGTAACTAGACCCTGAAATAAAGCTCAACCCTTGTTCGACTCTGGAACGTCCTTTCTCTCATACGAGCATCCAGTTTGGCCAACCGAAGACCTCCGATAGAGGTAAGGGAAGACTCGGGTAGCCCTCAGGCCTCTAGGTCTGGCAGGAAAGGAACAGAGAAAAGTTAGGAACTCAAAATTTTACAAACCTTAATGTTGAAAACTATCTTTACATGTAAAAAAAATACTATTAAGTGGAGGGAAAAAAGAAACTTCTTTTTCCAAGATTAACAATATCTTAATTGCTAAATCTGATTATCTTTTCTCAGTCTGCATGCTAATTATAGCTATAATAGCTACCATTTATATAGTGCTTTGAAGTTTACAAAGCAAATATTTTTTGTAAATATTTTACAACTATTATCTCCTCTGATCTCTACAGCCACCCTGGGAGGCAGGTGCCACTATTATCCACATCTTTATAGATACGAAAACTGAGGCAAACAAAGGTTAAGTAACTTGACCAGGGTCACACAGCAACTAAGAGTGGAAGACCAAATTTGACTCAGATCTTCCTGACTCCAAGTCCAGTGTTCGACCACTGCGCCACCTAGCTTCCTCTGTGCAGCTGCTACTTTACTTCTTTGAAGCCTTCGAGACTCACCACCACCACCGCCCTACTTCCTGATTCTTACATATGGAAGACTACTCCTACAAATCCTTTTTTTCTCCACCAACAGTTACATCACAACTCCTAATCTCTGACTGATCTCCCCCAAGGATGTATGCTGGGTTCTGTTCTTTGTATACACTCTTTCTTGATGATCTCCATCAGTTTCCATGAGTTAAATAATCATTTCTAGGCAGAAATATCACATACTAGAGGTGGTTACACAATTTTAAAGGCCATCACTACACCATGGAGTCTCCTATCCTCTCACCTCCTCCCCAAAGAAACATTTGAATCTATCCACAGAATCATCCTAGCCTCTGCTAGATGAACTTTCACTTTATCTTGATGACAGCCTTCACAACCCATCCTGGTCGTCTACCAAGCAGACTCCATTATAATAACCAATCCTACCCTCCACCACTCCAAAGAACCCTGGACTCTATAATCAACAATCAATCTATAACCTGGCATATGAATTTTTCCTGTTTCTTCACCCATTCCCTGGCTCCTTCCCCACTTTCTCCTTCCCAATTCATCTGCCCTCCTATCTCTTTTATGTCAATCAATCAAGATAGCAATATTCATTTAACACCTATTTGCCCTGCACTGTGCTAAACACAAGGATTACAAAAAGAGGCAAAAGATGGTCCTGGCCCTCAAAGAGTTTACAGTCTAAAGGGGAAGACAACATGCAAATAAATACAAACCAAGCTATATACAGGACAAATAGGAAATAACAGAAAAGTATTGGAATTGAGAGGGGTTAGGAAAGGCTTCCTGGAGATGGTGGGATTTCAGTTGGGACTTAAAGGAAGCCAGAGTAGAGAGAGTAATCCAGGCATGGGGGAATGGTCAGAGAAAAATGCCTGTAACTAAGAGATGGAGCATCTTGTTCCTTAAACAGTAGGGAGGCCAGTGTCACTGGACCAAAGAGTGCGTGTTAGGGAGTAATTTGTAAGACCGGAAAGATAGCAGGGAGTTAGGTTACAAAGAACTGTGAATGTCAAACAAAACATTTTGCATTTGATCCTGGAAGTAACAGGGAGTCAATAGAGTTGGGGGAGTGACATGGTCTGACCTACACTTTAGGATAATCATTTTAGTGGCTGAATGGAGAATGGACTGGAGTAGGGAGAGACTTGAGGCAGGCAAACCCACTAAGCAAACTTTTGCAAAAATCCAGCCATGAGGTGCACTAGAGTGGTGGCAGTGTCAGAGGAGAGAAAGGATGGTGAAGAGGTGAAATCAACAGGCTTTGGCAACAGACTAAATGCGGATAGGGCATGGAGATAAGATAATGAGGAGTTAATGATGACTCAAACCTGAGGGACTGGGAGGATGGTGCTGCCCTTTACAATAACAGGGAAGGTAGGAGTAGGGTAGGATTTAGGAGGAATGATAATGATTTGTTTTGGACATATCTGATTAAGATGTCCACTCTATATTCATTTTAAGATTTCTAAGGCAGTTGGAAATATGAGACAGGAGATCAGCAGAGAGGCTGGGGCAAGATAGGTAGATTTGAGAATCATCAACATAGAGATGGTAGTTAAATCCATGGTAGCTGATGACAACACCATTTAAAGTAATATAAAGGAAGAAGAAAAGAGGGGCCAAGATCCTGGTGGACACCTACAAATAGAGAGTGTGACCGGGATGAGGACCCAGCAAAGGAGAGTGAGGAAGATCAATCAGATAGGTAAAAGGAGAATCAAGAGAGTGGCACCCCAAAAACCTAGAGAGAATAGAGTATCAAGGATAAAGTGATCAACAATGTCAAAGGCTATGGAGGAGTAAAGGAGAATGAGAAAAGAGAAAACTCAGAGATAAGAGTTAACTTTGGAGAGAGCAGTTTGGGTAGAATAAGGTCAGAAACCAGATTGTAAATGGTTAAGAAGAGAGTGAGAGAATAAAGTAGATATTGCAGATAGTCTTTTTGAGGAGTTAAGCCACAAAAGGCAGAAGAGATAGAGGACAACAGGGACGGAAGAATCAAGTAAGAGTTTTTTCAAAATGGAGATGTGGGTATGTCTGTAGACAGTAGGAAATGAGCCAGTGGACAAAGAGAGATTGAAAATAAGTGATTAAGTGGAGATGACAGAGGAAGCAATCTACTAGAGGAAACAGGATTTGAACATGAGGGGGTAAACTTTGGCAAGGCTACTTCATTACATGACACAGGGGTGAAGGAGGAGAAAGTTGCAGAAGGCATCTCAGTGATAGGAGATGAGGAAGTCAGGAGAGGAGGGAGCTCATAGTAAATGGTATCAATTATTTTTCTGCAAAATATGAAGCTATGATCACAGCTGAGAGGATGGGGGACACTTGAATTTCCAGGAGCCAAGATGGCAGAATAAACTGTAAGTGCTCTCACCCTCTCCTTGTTGACCTTGAAAAACCCAGAGACTATTTCCCCAGGAAAAATCCTGGAATAGTGGAATCAGCAGAAGGGGAACAGCGGTCTCTCAGGGAAAGGATAGAGAGATCAATGAGAAGAGTACCTCTGGCTGTGGCTGCAGGGGACTAGTGCAGGATCAGAGACATCCCAGCAAGCCTGACCTCAGCAGTCCAGGAGGAGATCCTGAGCCCCAGGGGGTGGAGCACGTAAGCACTAACACCAGGACCCCAAGCATGCCTTAGCACAGCCAAGGGCATTCAGCAAACTTCAGTGCAGACAGGGGTTCACCAGCTGCTGAGTTTGCCTGTTCTCTATCACAGACCTAGGGGAGGAGAACTCCTGAGACTAGATGACTCCTCCCCTACACCTCATGCAATAAGCTTCAGTGTAACCCTGGGGGAAACGCAGAAAGACTTCACCTGGCCTCAGCCTTGGTACACATCAGCCAGCTCAACACCAGGTAAGCTGCAGCATTCTAGCTTCTTGCTGAAAGAACCAGAGACCACAACAAACAAAGCCTCAAGTTCTCAACATAAGAAATGTGGGACAGAGCCCCTTGTGCCCCAGAAGCAGAGATCCACTTTAAAAGCCAGGAAAAAGGCAATCATCATGAGCAAGAAGCAAATCAGAAAAGCAAAGACCATAAAAATCTTACTATGGGGACAGAGAGGATCAAAATATGAATTCAGAAGAGTTTAGCATTGACACTGTACTCACATCTAAAACCTCAAAAGGGACTATGCCTGGTCTCAAGGCCAAAGAGTTCTTGGAAGAGCTCAATAAGGATTGTAAAAACCAAATCAGAGAGGTAGAAAAAAGCTGGCCAATGATTTTAAAAATATGAAAAACGAATTCACTGAAGAGAACAGCTCCTTAAAAAGGAAAATCAGCATTATTGATCATATCAACAACAAAACTAAAAGAAACCATATGATTATCTCAATAGATGCAGAAAAAGCTTTTGACAAAATAAAACACCCATTCCTAGTGAAACACTGGAGAACATAGGAATAAATGGAACCTTCCTTAAAATAATGAGTAGGATATACCCAAAACCATTAGCAAGCATTATATGTATTGGGAATAAGTTAGAAGCATTTCCAATAAGATCAGGAGTGAAACAAGGATATCCATTATCACCACTGTTATTCAATATGGTACAAAAGGATGAGGGAGCAATTGGAGCTAGATGAAAAGGTTTGGAAGAACCACTGTGAAGAACAGAACAGTGAGTTGTTGAGAACAGAACAGTGAGTATGGTAGAACTGCCTAGCAGAAATCAGTGCCCAATTGAGGCTATGTTACATAAATTTGTAGTGGATCCATTCAGAGCAGTTGAATGATTTTCTTCCCCATCGTTCAGCAGCAATTGTGTAGGACTGAAGGTAGTAAATGGTAGGGTGTGAGTGATCCAAGGCTGAGGCTTGGCAGAGCATAATTGGTGATATGATAAAGTGGAGCTAGGGACTCAAGAGAGGACAGTGTGGAGTCGAATTAGTTCACCAATGGGTTAGAATGGGGAAAAGGAGGACAATGTGACTACTGCAGGGGAGATGGCCTAAGAGAGAATTGAGGGGTCAAAGGACTGGAGGTCATCATGGTATGAAGAGTAGGATTTTGCAAGGGAAAGCAAAGAGTGAAAAGCCAATAAATTATGGCTGAATAAGGGGATTTTGAAATTAGTGAACATGGAAGTAGTACATTTGTGAATGATGGCAAGATCAAAGGTATGACCATCTTTATGTGTGGTTGACATGGGGTGGAGAAGCAGCTCCTGGGAAGTGAATAGGCTGAGGAGCTGAATGGTTAGAGAGTTTGAAGGAGAGTCAATATGTATGCTGAAGTCTCCCAGTATGAGGCAAGATTTGGAGTGGAAAGAAAAATTGTGAGCCATATGCCAAACTTTGAGAAAAAAAGGGAAGTAATTTGGGGAAATAACAGCTATCAGGATTTTAATTGGGTAGTAGATAAAAAAAGAGCAAGAATCTCAAAGCAAGAAAGGTTACTAAGTGATGGAGGTAGGGGGAGAATCTGAAAGTGGCAATGAAGAGCAAGGAATATTCCAACTTCCCTGCCTCAAGGAGTGAGCTAAGAGGAATGAGAGAAAGTGCAGCAAATACTAGAAAGGGTGGCCCAAGAGGCTATGTCATCTAAGGCGAGCTAAGTTTCTGTAACAGTTAGTAGACAGAAGGTGTGAGAGAGGAAAAGACTTAAGATGAAGGAAAATTTGCTACCCTACACAGCAATTATTCCAGAGAGTACAATGGAAGGGTTGGGTGGGGTTAGGATGAAAGCTTGGGGTGGAAAAGTTGACGGAGATGGAAATAAGGAATAAGGTGGCAAGGGATTGTAGAGTTGGGTTTGAATGATGATCTACATGAGTTCAGAATCAATGAGCTATGATGAGTATGACCAGGTGTGAGAATATTCATTGCTGAGCAGAGATCAACACTTTTTCCAAAGGAAGCTGGCAATCAGGCTTCAGGCAAGAGCAGAAATGATAAAGGGAGGACACAGTTAAGTCGTCAGATGAGAAGTTTTGAATCACTGGTCCTCTTCCCTCCAAAAAGTGAAGATTAGGCAAAAAAAGGGCACAGCAGGAGATGTAGGTGGAACTTGCAAAAAATGAGAAAGAAGTCTTGTTCTCCATCAACTTTCCTTTTTCTCTCCCCTTAGATGACAGGCACAGATGGAGTTGGAAGGCCTGAAGTCAAAGGGTGGGTTGCCCCTCTTTGCATCCCATTTAGGAATTCTAGGATAGCAGTTAAGAGGTGGAAGTTGCCTTGTGCTGGCACAGATGGAAATCATTGCTTCAGGCAGGGAGAAGTCCGTTAGGACAGATGGAAAAACCTAGCTTGGTGCCTTGCCACCTTCCTTCAGTAAATACACAACCCAAAAAGAGACAGAAGACACCAGGCAAACAGTCATGGGAATGCTTCTAGAAATTGCTCCTAGAAATTAGGAGAGCAAGGAATAGTTTACTTGTCAGATCTACGGAGAAGGAAGAATTTATGACCAAATAAGAGATAGAAAAAAATTATGAAATGCAAAATGGATGATTTTAATTACATTAAGTTGAAAAGTTTTTGCACTAGTCAATGCAAACAAGATTAGAAGGGAAGCAGAAAGCTAGGAAACAATCTTTACAACCAGTGTCTCTGATACAGGCCTCATTTCTAAAATATATATAGAACTGATTCGAATTTATAAGAATACAAGTCATTCTCCAATTGATAAATGGTCAAAGGATATGAACAGGCAGTTTTTGGATGGAATAAATTAAAGTTTTCTATAGTCATATGAAAAAAATGCTCTAAATCACTATTAGTTAGAGCAACGCAAATCTAAACAAGCCTGAGGACCACATCACACCTATCAGATTGGCAAACATGACAAAACAAGAAAATGATAAATATTGGAGGGGATGTGGGAAAACTGTAACACTAATGCATTGCTGGTCGAGTTGTGAACTGATCCAACCATTCTGGAGAGCAATTTGGAACTATGCCCAAAGGGCTATAAAATTATACTTACTCTTTGACCCAGCAATAATACTGCTTCTAGGTCTGTAGACCTCCCAAAGAGATGGGAAAAGAACCCACATGTACAAAAATATTTATGACAGCTCTTTTTGTGGTGGCCAAGAATTGAAAATTGAGGGTATGTCCATTAATTGGGGAATGGCCGAACAAGTTGTGGTATATGAATATAATGGAATACTACTGTGCTATAAGAAATGATCAGCAGGTGGACTTCAGAAAAACCTGGAAAGACTTACATGAACTGATGCCAAGTGAAATGAGCAGAACCAGAAGAACATTGTACACAGTAACAGCCACACTGTTCAGTGACTAACTTTGAAAGACTTAGTGCTTCTCAGCAATGCAAGGATCTAAGACAACTCCAAAAGACTCATGATGGAAAATGCTATTCACATCCAGAGAAAGAACTATGGAGTCTGAATGCAGATGAAAGCATACTCTTTGCTCCTCTTCTCTTGTTCTGTTTCTTCTTTCTTGTGGTTCCTCTGATTAGTTCTAATTTCTCTTTATATCATGACCAATGTGAAAATATGTTTAATATGAATGTATGTAGAGCCTATATCAGACTGCACACTGTCTTGGGGAGAGGGTGGGGCAGACAATTTAAAATTCAAAATCTTATGCAAGTGAATGCTGAAAACTAAAAATAAATTAATTATATATAAAAAAAGTTGCTCTTAGAATCTCTATTTTGAGGAAAGGTTGAGGCCAGTCATCCTTTATTCCTCTCCTAGCTCTGTGTGACTCTTTGATTACTTTTTCACCTTGCCCTCTCTCCCACCTCTACTTTCAGCTCCCTTTAGAATGTAAGCTCTTTAGAGTAGAAACTGTCTTTTTGCTTATACAGTCAATTCTACTATAACCTGTGTTACCAAAACGAGAAATGTGTTCCAATGTAATTGATATTTTAGGAAATATTTTGAGCATGACAAGGATTTCAAGTTTGCTTCTACATGATTTCTTCCACTAGAAACAACAAAAATGCAGAAAACAGCACCACTTCACAATAATTCAAAAGCTGCAACCCTTCCAATGCCTACTTCCACAAGTGAAGTTTAGGTCTTTGTCAAGATAAAGTACAATCACATAGTATATATGTTCTTGTGCAGTAGCAGCTCTGAGTGGAGAAGGTCTGGCACATACCTTTCTACCATGGCCTTGGGCCCAAGGCCTGTAATTGCAGTGGTGACTACTCAATTTGCTTGCACAGCCTAGAGCAGCAGCCTCAAGTCATGGACACAGACATTATTTACTGTAGTATGGATTTCTTAATTTTAAAAATTAGGTTTCTATCTTTTTTTTTTTTAATGTATCACCAATGAAGTTTTTGAGCACTGTGCCTCTAACCCCATTTCCCCTATAGCTCTGTGAGATTTTTTTTACATGTTAAGGTGCTTTTGGAAAACTCCTAGATTGCAATGCAGCAGGATTGCCTGCATATCTATCCCCAGCACTGAGCACAGTACCTCACAAAAAATAAATGCTTAATAAATGCTTGTTGCCTTCATAGATTTTCAAGCTCTCAAACAAGGTACTATTCAAAGAAGGGCAAAGATCACCCGCCAAAAAAGTGGCCAAAAATATTAGTAACAACTACTCCATTTGTCTACTTTTTCTTCCTTATAAAACCTTTATGAAAATGATCCTCAAACATATTAAGGGAATTAACAAAAATTTAAGAAGGAAACAAGGAGGTATTAGTAGATGCTTCCTTACAGCAGACTACATCTTCTCAGTCACGCAATTGAATGGGAAGTATATAAAATATGAGTCTGTGTTTTCAATTGGTTGATTATAAAATAGGCTTAATGAAATAAAACAGGCTTAAAGATTCACCTCCAAAAAGGTATTTTCCACATAAGACAGTACAAGGTTCCTGGAACTATACAACCACAGAATTAACTTGTGTTCATCAATATTCTGATTATCTATTCAGCAAAGAATTAAAGAGGGACATTATGGCTCTGGAGGAGAAGTGAAGCTGGTGACCTTGCACAGACCTCCCTCACTCAAAACAAAGTGCAAGTCATGTCATCATTTCTCTGATGGCATGGTCTTCTTCAGCAAGAAAGGACAAACACAACCCTGTGAATAGACTCAGCTCCTTGTCTCCTGTCTGTCTCCCCCTCCCCTCATCTCCTCTCCAAAGGAAGGTAAATTTGAACGGCCAAAAGATGCCCAGGTGACTTGGGTTTTACTGGCTAGTCTCCCTTTCTCTCCCTTCCCTTCCCTTCCTTGAGCCTATTGTACTCTGAAGCTCAGACAACATGAGGCCCCAGCCCCCTGCCCAAAAGCTCTCTTCTGGACCCTCCTGGCTTCAGAGTGATTATCAATAGTAACTGTTGCTGTTTGCCTCCCAGCCTGAAGTCTTTCTTTTCCTTGCCTCATTAAAGGAGCCATGCCCTGACTACTTCTTAAAGAGGCCTATTCAATGAAGGGGCATTACCTCACCCAGGCAGCTAGGTGGTGCAGTGAATAGAGCACCAGTGCAGGAGTCAGGAAGACCTCAGTTCAAACCTCACCTCAGACACTTGACACTCACTAGGTATGTGACCTTGGGCAAGTCACTTAACCCCAATTGCCTCATCCTGGGTCATCTCCAGTCATCCTGATGAATATGTGGTCACTGGATTCAGATGGCTCTGGAGGAGAAGTGAGGCAGGTGACCTGCACAGCCCTCCCTCACTCAAAACAAAGTCAAGCGCAAGTCATGTCATTATTTCTCTGATGGCATGGTCTTCTTCAGCAATGAAGAAGAACACACACAGCTAATTATCTCTCCCTAAATGAGCATCTGACCAAGGTCTCCCACTGCATCCTGGGTCATCTCCAGTCATTCTGAGGAATATCAGGTCATTGGATTCAGATGGCTCTGTAGGAGCCAACACAACACAAGGACGAACACCACAAAAGAGGGACATATACTCATCAAAAAAATTTACTACACTTATGGAAAGATCCTGCAAGAAATTCTCTATAGACGAGGAGGTTACCCAGGTACTTCTCTTTGCAGATAATATTGTACTTGACTGCAGAAAACCCTGGAAGGCCAGATGGAACAAGAGAATCACTACCAGTAAAGAAATACTGGTTTAATAATCTACCCAGAAAAAAAAGTCTTCTGGACTCCAAATACAGCATTCTTTTTACTACATCCCACAACTAATCGATGGAATATAACAATTTCATTAGAATACTGTAAGTAATCCAAAGAGTGACGGTAAGAGATGTGATTAGTCACTAGTAAAACTATTCAGGGTAAGATTAAGTGAGAAAGCAAGGGAATAAGCATTTATATAAAAGTCTACAAAATGCTTGGAGTTATGCTAAGCACTTTTTTACAAATGTTTTCTCATTTTATCCTCACAATAACCCCACAAGATATGTGCTATTATTGCCCGATTTTACAGCTAAACTAAGGGAAAGAGAGGTTAGGTGACATATCCAGGGTCACACAGCTTGAAAGTGTGAAGCTGTATCTGAACTCAAGTCTTTCTGATTCCAAGACCAGTACTCTATCCACTGTGCCACTAGTTGCCTGTAAGTGTAGAGAGAAAACAAGCTTGGATATAATTACATTATCATGTACTACCAATCAAAAAAAAGAGAAAGAAATATAAGATAAGGAAAAAAACGGATCAGTTACATAGCAAGACAATGATTTAGAAAGTCATTCATTTTCATTCACTTATTTTTTTTAAAGAATTCTGATAGGACTTTAAAAAAGTATTATGGTATTTCATGAATTAAAATTAATTTTAAGATACTAAAAGCCCTAGGAAAGACCTTAACATTTGGGCAGAAATCCTTTACGCAAAAGAATCATACAAGATGAGATGTACAAAGAAGTTTCATTTAATACCACAGGGGGAGGGTGGGGAAGGGTGGTGGAGTATTCACACCAGTGAGATAATAATGAAGTATAAGTTATTCATTATTTTTATTTAGACATCGTGCTACAGTGAGAAGAGGAATGGGTTTGGGAATCAAAAGGCCAAGATTAAATACTAGGTCCAACACTTAACCAGCTGCATGACTGTGGGTAAACCACTTCACCTAACACTATTTCCTCATCTATAATATTTAAGATAGTACTACTTGGATTAGTTACACTTCAAAGAGCTATTGTGAGAAAGTACTTCACCATGAAATCCTATGCAAAGGTGAGCTATTAGTATAACTAGATTCTTTTTTCACTTGGTCCCGAATCAATTTCAGCGTTAAATAATGCTACTTGGCATTCCTTTCCTGTCTTCTTCCCTTTCCCTCCCAAATTACAGTAGTTGACAAACTCCTGTTTCCAAGTCCTTATTCTCAGAGAAGAAACATTTATTTTTAGACACCTTGTGGCTTAGAGTAACTCTTTGTAAGTGATAGATGCCTCATTACAATAGAGCAGTGTCTGTCAGTGTGATATAATGGAAAGAGGCCTGAACCAAGTCAGGAGATCAGGGTTCAAGTCCTGACTCCTCTCCTCCCTTTCTTAAAGTCAACTGCCCCTCTCCTGGGGCAGGTTGCTTCACTTGTTTGCACTTCACTTCAGGTTTCATATCTGTAAAAGGGGAATAATGCTTACTTCACAGAGCTATGAAAAAAGTGACAGACTATTGTGGGTTTTTTTTCTTTTTTAAGATTCCTCCTTTGCTATCCCAAGATATAATAAAAGTATAGAGAAATTGGAATATCCAACTCTTTGGTGATAGAAGCTTCTTCTCCCAGATCTGACTGTCACTCTTGTGCTCCCTCTACCCATAGATTACCTGATCCTAATTACTTCTAGGATTAAATACAAAGTTCTCTCTTTGACAATTAAAGCCTTTCACCAGGAGGCTCGAAGTGATTTTCAACTTTAGTATGCAGTTGTTGTGTTTGTCCTTTCCTTCTCAAAGAGGACCATGACATCAGGGAGATGATGACATGACTTGCAGTTGACTTTAAGAGAGGGAGGGCTGTGCAAGGTCACCAGCTTCACTTTCTCCTCCAGAGCCACCAGGGTCCAATGGCCAGATATTCATTAGGATGACACAACATGACCCAGGATGCAATAGGAGACCTTGGCCCTTTCAGACAAAAGTCTTTTCAGGTTCTCACTTTGAATGAGATAATACCCATTCAGTGAATTAGGTCTCTTTAGGCAGATATACAGGGATCACCTCTTGAATAAAAAAAAAAATCAAACTGGGAGGGGAAGACCTTCCAGATTCCTGGCCAAAACAGAAACAGCTACTACTTAGTATTTACTCACACTCAGTGCTAGGAAGGGTGAGGACCTATAATCCAATCTATCTTTGAGAAAGAAATCTAGGCAGTAAACCCAAAGGGAAAAAGCCAGCTTTTGGGCATCAAAATGTACCCTGCCCTGGGCAGAGCACGCCAGGTAGGAAGGGGAAAAGGAAGGCAGGGGAGAAGAGGGAAGCTGCTACTCATTCACAGGTTGATTATAAAATAAGCTTAATGGAATAAAATCGGCTTGAAGATTCACCTCCAAAAAAGTGTTCTCCACTAAGATATTACAAGATTCTTTAAACTATACAACCACAAAACTAACTTGTGTTCATCAATATTCTGATTATCTATATTTAGCAAAGAATTAAAAAGGGATATATATATATATATATATATACACTCATCAAAGAAGTTCATTACTCTTATGGAAAGAGATACTGTATTACTCCCCTCAAGTACAGCAGAAATGCCACTAACGTGGCTGCCACAGTAGTTCCTCACATAAGACATCCCATCTCCTTTCTCTCCCCCTTTCTTTTCACATGCTGTCATCCCCTATGCATCCGTTAGCCTCACCTCTGAGGGCCCTTGTTTCATTCAAAACCCAGTTCAACAGCTAGACCCATCAAATTTTCCCTGCTCTCCCCACCTGTGAGCTGTTTATCTCCCCAAAGTTAACTTATATTGTTTTATATTTACATATCATATCCCAATTTAAGGTAAGTTCTTTGAAAGCCAAGACTCTTCTTGGGTCTCCAGCAACTTGCACAATACCACAATACAGGGCAAGTGCTTAAAAAATGCTTTTTGATTGACTAATTGCGAATCACAGTGTTTTTGGTCTTCACATTTCCCCCCACTCCCCTTTGAAAAGTGAACAGTAACGCAGTGACAGAAAGTCGCTGAGAAAAACTGTAGTCTACTCTTTGCTTAGTAATCTAGAAAGCAAGTAAAATTGGGGGTGAAATGGGCAAACAAAACACAATGAAAACCATTATAAGAGATCCTGTAATTTCAAAAACAATTTCTATTGTTTCTAATTAAAACTTACCTTTTACATTAAGGTGATCCCTGTTAGGTTTTGGTTTAGGCTTTTTCCTAAATATTTACTCAACATTCATTTTTTAAAAATTACGCGTGACTGATGCTCTCTCTCCTTCTAGTCCTTCTCCGTTGGGAAGGCAAACAGTAAGCTATCAGTTCGTTTAGGCTTTTCCCACAATTTACATACTAGTATATGCAAGCCATTCAAATATTTCCCAAGTTTCCTTGGGGAGAGTTAGGTAAAATGAAGTAAATAAAGTCGGGAGTAAAAGTTACGCTACGAAAATCGACAAATGTACCCGTATACAAGTGTCAAAAGTCGCACCTGTCATTTTACAGTTGCTCTTTTAAAGGCCGGGAAACTTAGCTTTTGTTAAGCGAATACGAATGCAATAATAAAAACCCGATTTCCGTCGTAGGACCCCCGTTCCATTTTCTTCTTCCCTATATCTACTCTTATTTAAAACTAGACACAATCACCCCATCACCCATCGTGGTCGACAAGCTCCTTTTCAGGCAGCAGACTCTTTCGGAAACCCGGCCGGGCCTGGAGGCCAGTAAAGGTCGGCCCGGCCAGACGCCGCCTCGGCGTGGTCACCGCAGGGCAGACGGCGCGGCCATCGCTCCGGGCCGGCAGAAGCTGTCAGGCGGGGGGGGGGGGGGGGGGGGGGGCGGCGCGGCTGGTGACAGGGGCGCTCTCAGGTTCCCCAGGGGCCCCCGGATGCTTAAGGAGGCGGCAGAGTGCGCCCCACGGAGCAGCCACGGAGAGTGGGCTGGGGAACCCCCCTCCCACCTCCCCTCCGTTACCTTTCTCGTCCTCGTCTATGCGCAGGGCGAAGGAGATGTACTCGAAGGCCTGCTTGTGGAAGGCGCGGACCCGCTCGGCCTCCCCGCCTGCCGGCACGGGCGGAGGAGCCGGGGCCGAGGCCGCCGCCGCCCCCGGCCCGGTGGCCACCGTGGCCGCCGCCCGGGTGCTCCTCTTGGCGGCCATGAGGGCGCGGGAGAAGCGCTGGCAGAGCCACACGAAGAGGAGCCCCAGGTGGAAGGCGACGAAGCGGAGCAGCGCGAAGGTGGCCAGCAGCGGGTACGAGAAGTAGCACAGGTTCCGCTTATGCGGGGACGGGCCGGCGGCCGCGGGAGGGGCGGGGCCCGCGCAGGGGGGCGGGGGCCCAGCGGGCGCGGCGCTGCTGGAGCCTTTCTTCTTCCCTCTGCCGCCCGGAGAATTCATTCACGGCCCCCGCTGCCGCCGCCGCCATAACCCGCTGCCGGCGACCGAGCGGCGGCGGTGCTGGTGCCGGCGGCAGGAGGAAGAGGAGAAGGGAAGGACAGCAAGGACGGCTAGAGGGAGAGCGAGTCCTCCGAGCTCGCGCTACCCCTACGCCCCGCCCCGCCCCTTGCCTAGGTCAGGAGCGTCACCTCCCTTTCTCAGGGCCCCTCCCCAGCCGGTCTAGGTGTCGGGACTCGGGCCCTGTCCCGCCCCGCCCTCTCGGCCACAGTCTCGGGCTGTAGGGCGGTCACGCGCACGTCCTGTCCCCTCTCTTTCCGTTCATAGGCTCCGCTGTGAGGCGGGCACGCGCACGTTCCTCACGTTCTCAGGCTGCGTTGCGCACGGGCGCTTCGGTCTTTGTTGACAGAAGCCCCAGCGGTGCGCGTGTGCAGCCCTTCAGCCCCGCCCACCCTTCCAGGCTCCGCCTTCTAGAAACTTGAAACTCCCAGCTTGCCTTGCAGCCTTTTGGAGCCGGCCTGAATTCGAAATTATCTTAGCTTCTTGATGGGTTTTGTTTACTAACTGAGAGCTAACGTTTGTGAGCGCTTTAAAATTTGTAAAGTATCTGATTTGAGCCTCATCACATCCTTACTATTGTCTTCATTTTGGCAATAAAGAGGTTTAAACAGTGAGTTGTCTAGGGTCAGTCAAGCAGCTGCCATTTATGAAGTACCCACTGTGTGCCAAGCACTGGGCTAAGCACTAGGGGTACAAAGAAATCCTAAAACAAATGACCCTTCCTGTCAGGAGGCTTACAGTGTAAGGGGAGACAGCACGCCAAACCTGTATAAACCGGGCAAATGGAGGATGTTGGAGGGTGTCGGAGGGAAGGTATCAAGATAAAGGAGGACTGGGAAAGACTTCCCGCCTAAGGGGCACTTTGGTTCTTGAAGGAAAAGAAGCCAGGGAAACTGGGAGACCCAAGAGAAGGATGAAAGTTCCCAGGAGTGGGATGGACTACTGTTTAAAGTTGAAAGATGTCAGGATTTTACATTTGGTCCCAGAGGTGCTAGGAGGCCGCTGGGCATTTCCTGAATAGCTGGGTGATGTAGTTAGAAATCTGCTTTAGGAAAATTGCTTTCACAGCTGAGCGCAGGATTGACTAGAGTGGAGGGCGACTTGAGGCAGGGAGCCAACAGCAGACTATTGTCTAGGGGTAAGGGGATGAGGGCCTGCAGGAGAGTCGAAGGAGAGAAGGGCTTAAATGAGAGGCGTCACCTCCTGTAATCAACAGGACTTGGCAACAGATTGGATAGGGGTGGGGGTGGGGGACAGAGTTAAGAGAGAGCCAGCCAGGTAAAGGACAGAGGACTGGAACTGAAATCAGAAAGGCATGAGTTTTGATTCTGCCTCAAACCGTTAACAGCTTTTCCCTTAAATCCTGCCTTCTTCCTAATTTTCCTATTGCTATTGAGGATACCACTGTCTTCCCAGTCACTCAGATGTCATCATCTACCCCTTTTCTCTCTCATCCCTCATATTCAGTCAGTTGCCAAGTCCTCTCATTTCAACCTTTATAATATCTCTCATTTGTATATAATTGGTAGCTTCTCTCTCCAATTAGACTGTGAGCTCTTTGAGAGCAGAGACTGTCTTTTGATTTCTTTGTATTCCCCCACCACTTAACAAAGTGTCTGGAACACAGTACTTGTTTAATAAAAATTTACTAACAAAATTACTCTGGAATGTTATCATGGGAAGAGTCTTTTGGCATGATCTAGTCCAGGGGTGGGGAACCTGCAGCCTCAAGGACACATGTGGCTTTCTAGATCCTTTGGTGCAGCCTTTTGACTGAGTCCAAGTTTTACAGAACAAATCCTTGTGTTAAGGGAATTTGTTCTGTGAAGTTTAGATTCAGTGAAAGGATAGCACTTTGAGGGTCACGTGTGGCTTAGAAGTTGCAGGCTCCCCACCTTTGATGGTCAAAAGCTTTCCTTTTATAGGTGAAGTAAACAGAAGTACAAAGGAACTAATTAATTAGATTAATTATGAAAATAAGGTCTTTTAAAAAATAAACATGCCATGGTGAAATCCTGTATGATGTGAACCCTAGATGATGTGAACCCCAATGTAGTGGGAAATCTCAGATCTTAGGATAGTAAATTTAGAGTTGGAAGGAAATTTTTAAATCATTCATTTTATCAGTAGGGAAACTTAGGCCCAGAAACATGAAAGTACTTGACCCTACTTCACCTCTGAAGTTTTTATATGGTTTAGACTTTACTGCAAATCATTAAATTTCATTTAACTTTGCCACACCACAACTGCCCGCGAATGTAAAAAGACCTCTTAGACTTCATTATTTTCCCCATGCTGCTTGCTATATGGCTACAAATCACAGAAGAGCAGAGTCCCAAAGGAAGCATATTGCCATAGATTACTTGTAAAGGTCTTGTTCACTCACTAAGTGGGGAAGGAGCACCTTCCCCTTTAGCCCTGTGGCCCTAAGAAATTGGCTTGAAATTCTGGTCCGTTTCAATTATCTTTTTCAGTTTTGGGTACAGGCGGCAGAATTCTGGACCCAGAAGCTCAAGCCATGGTAACCTTAGAACCAGATTACCAGGCCAGATGTTACTGTCAGTCCAATAAGGAAGCCCTAAGAAGCCGGGGGCTTTGGGCTTAGAATTTGGCACAATTAATACAGGGATGTGATAGTAAATGTTTAACAACCAGCTTGGGGCAGGGGGGGAAGAAGGGGATTGGAGAAGAATGTAGCCATAATATACTTTTAAATTTAATCTGCATTATTTACATTTTGTCCATCACTACTATTAGTAGTGCATTGAACAGTGAGTGTTTCAAAGCAATGACAGCCCATACATAGTTGCTATCACAACTACTCAATTCTGTCATTTTGCCATAGACAGTAAGTAACTTGGACACTGAAATTTGAATTTTATAAAAAATTTTCATGTGCCATGAAATATTATTTTTCCTTTGATTTTGTTTCAGTGATTTAAAAATGCAAAAACCTAGGCTATACAAAAACAGGTGGCACAATGAGGGATGGGCAAACAACAAATGGGCCATTTAAAGTCTGACACCCTTAATTTCACCTAGTGTATTAGGGGATTCAATTAGACGTGTCTCCTGATCAACCATCCTATCACACAAGGGTCTCTGGTTTTGGTTTCTAATCTTTTAATAAATCTTTCCACTTTGCAATTGTGAATATTGTGGGGTTTTTTTGCAAGTGAGTTTGTGTCAGCTGAGACCCTCACGTTCCTCTCTACTGGATATGACTTCTCTACATGGCTATTTTCACTATCACCTTTCAACTTCTATCTTCACTGAAATCTTGACCTAGGGTAGTGGCATGCCTTTTTCTGCAAAGAGATAGTATACTTACCCTGGCATCAGCAAGTGTCTTCATTAATCAACTGCCTCAGTTTCAGATGAGGCCTGCCATCTCCTATGCAGCAGTATCACACTCTTGCCAACTCAGCCGTGCTTTGCAGCTGGACTTCCCAGGTTGCATACAAGCAGTTCTGCTATAAAAGGACATATTAATTCCCCAAAAGCACCTCTGTTCTGTACAAAATTATCCAATAAATACTACAGAGCTTATAAAAAAATGGAGTTAATAACGCAATGTTCAAAAACTTCATCATGACATATAAAAAAATAGGAACCTAATAAATGGCAGGACAGTTTTATACATTTTAAATAGTTAAAAAATACATAAATATTGCAGTAAATTATAACTGCACCTGCAACATTGGTGCCTGCTCCAGTCTGCATAAACAAGCTAAGCAGGTATAGTATAAAGAAGACTTTTGTCCTTATAGTTCAGTTTCCCGGGATCCATGGCCATAACAATCTCAGTTTCCCAGGCTAATGCTAAATTGTAAATATCTGAAGGATAGATCATGGATGCCTTACTTCTTTGAACTCTGGTCCAGTTCACAGCTGTAACACGTCTGGTGCTGGGTGACATAGACTTTGGTGTCTTCTGGCTCTGAGCCTATCAGTATATATTCTGGAAAATTGATTTCTTGCCTTGGGGCTTGCTCATGGGAAGCATGCTTTGCCTGAGACCTTTTTGATTTCCAAAATAGGGCTCTGGGTAACTGTTATCAAAGGGCCGCTCAGCTGACCAAAACTCAGATGTTGGGGCTCTCTCGGTTTGGTGATATATTTTCTCCACTTTCAGGGTGATGACCTTTCCCCTGAACAAATGTTAGTTGAAAGAGGAAATAATCTCATAGAGGGAGGAGGGGAGAGGAGACCTCTCATAGGGGGAACCTTTAGGGTTGAATGCTGTGTGTGCCTTGACCTACCCCCATCAAGGCTTGAGAGAGAAGAGACCTCTGCTAGAGAGAGTGAAGGGGGAACCTTTAGGGTTGAATGCACAGGCTGGAATGCTTTGTGTGCCTTCACTTGCTTGCATCAAGGCTTGAGGGGATTTAGGGCAGTGCACAAGTTGTGCCTGTCTCAACTGACCCCATCAAAATGTAGGGGGAGTTGCCTCCCCTTCTCTCCAGTCTCTGTGAGAAGGGTGATTAGGGAGTACTATAGGAGTTAGTGGTCCCATTGCCAGCAACACTTGTGGGAACACTGGAACACTGGACTAGAATAAAGTAAGATTATTAACCCCTTTGAAGGTGTCTGCCTGTCTGACCAAATCAAGAGTGAACCTGTGCTAGCAGCCCTGAAGTATGCTATATTTATTGGGGATACAGAAGATCCCCACTGAAATTCCCAGCCTTGGGGCTTTGGAGTTATGGAAAAAGTGGATGGGAGTGGTGAAGAACTACTCATCTCCTCTCACAGTTTTTACTGAACCAGAAAATATATGACAAATATAGCCCTTTACCTTGAGAAAGATCTAAAGTTTGCTTGTGGAAATGGGTATTGGAAGATTTGTAGCTTCTGGGTTATCATAAAATGGTGCATAGTTTTCTGCATTCTCACTGTTTCCAGTAGAAGAAATTTCCCTGAAGCAATCTCAAAATTTCAAAACAGGCATTACACTTTTAAGTGTTCAGAAACACATGATAAACCTGAATGTGTCTTCTATGTGTCTGTCCTTTTGCTGAAAGACACCAATGTTGATGATGAGGAGGAGAGAGAAGGTCTTGTTCCTTTACTCCTTTTGACTCCTTTTTTTGAGTTTTCTCCACTACTCAGATGCTAGTAGTAACAGTTTCTCTAATTTTGATTGCTGTTTATCTCATGAGTGGACAGAGAAAAGGCAAGCCCAGCAACAAGTATATTATATCTGAAACTCTCCAGTGAGTTAGTTTCTTGACCCTTTTAGACACTTTTAGCCAATAGACTACTCAGTATGAAAGAGGCTTACCAATAATGCCCCCCTTTCCTTGTTTTCTGTCCCTTATGTTGCTGTTGCTGCTGTTGAGTGGTTCAGTCATGTCCATGGTCCCATGCACCAGCACACCAGGCCAGGCCTTTCTATCTTCCAGTACTTCTTGAGATCTGTCCAAGTGCGTATTCTTTGTTTCCATGACACTATCTATCCCTCTCATCCTCTGCCTTCCCCTTTTCCTTTTGCCTTTCCCAATATCACTTTCCTAGTGAGTCTCACCTTCTCATTAAGTGGTCAAAATATTTAAGCTTCAGTTTCAGTATTTCATCTTCCAGTGAATAGTCTGAATTAATTTCTTTAAGTATGGCTGATTTGATCTCCTTCCTGTCCAAGGAACTTTCAAAATTCTTTCTCCAGCACCACCATTTGAAAGTGTCAATTCTGAGATGCTTAGCTTTCTTTATAGTCAAGTCCCACAGCCATGCATTGCTACTGGAAAAACCATTGCTTTGACTCTATGGACCTTTGTCAGCAATGAGATATCTCTGCTTTTAGGTAAGCTGTCCATATTTGCCTTAGAATTCCTTTCAAGGAACAATTAATTTCATGGCTGCATTCACCATCTTCTGTGATCTTTGAACCCAAGAATGTAAAATCTGACACTGCTTCCATTCCTTTTCCTTCTGTTTGCCAGGAAGTGATGGAACTGTTTACCAAGATCTTCAGGGGTTTTTTACGTTAAGCTGCAAGCCACCTTTTACACTCTCCTCTTTTATTAAGAAGCTTCTTAATTCTTCACTTTTTGCCATCAAAGTGGTATGATCTGCATATTTGAGATTGTTGGTATTTCTCCCAACAACCTTAATTCTGCCTTTTGATTCGTCCAGCCTGCCATTTTGAATGATGTACTCTGCATATAAGTTAAATAAATGAGGTGACAGTATACAGCCTTGTTGTATTCCTTTTCCAATCTTAAAACAATCAGTTGTTGTATATTTGGTTCTAAATGTTGTTTCTTGACCTGCATACAGGTTCTTCAGGAGACAATTATAAAGATCTGATACTTCCATCTCTTTGAAGATTTGCCATGTTTTGTTGTGATCCACACAGAAGAAGTAGATTTTTTTTCCTCTGGGACTTCCTTTCTCCAGAATCCAGCAAATGTTGGCAATTTTGTCTCTAGTTCCTCTGCCTCTTCAAAAACCAGCCTGCTTTTCTGGTAATTTTCTGTTCACATATTGCTAAAGCCTAGCTTGCAGAATCTTAAAAAACATAACCTTACTGATGTGAAATAAATGAAATTGTTCAGTAATTTAAACATTCTTTGGTATTGGCCCTTCTTTAGGATTGAGATGTAAACTGATCTTTTCCAATTCAGTGACAACTGTTGTTTTCCAAATTTGCTGACATATTGAGTGCAACACTTTGACAGTATCATCTTTTTGGGATTTTGAATAGCCCAGCTGGATTTTCAGCACTTCCACTAGCATTCTTAGCAATGCTTCCTAAGGACCATGGGACTTCATTCTCCAGGATGTCTGACTCTAGATCAGTAACCACACTATTGTGGTTATCAATGATGTTAAGGTCTTTCTTGTATAGTTCTATGTATTCTTGTCACCTCTTCTTAATTTGTTCTATTTCTGTTAAGTCCCCGCTATTTTTCTCTTTTTCATGTCCATTTTTGTATGAAACATTCTTTTGATATCTCTAATGTCTTGAAGAGAGCTCTTGTTTTTCCCATTCTTTTATTTTCTTCTATTTCTTTAAATTGCTCTTTTAAAAAAACCTTCTTATCTCTCCTTGTTATTCTCTGGAATTCTGCATTCAGTTGTTTTATATCTTTTTTCTTTTACTTTTTGCCTTCCTTCTTTCTCTAACTATTTGTAAAGCCTCATCAGACAACCATTGTGCTTTCTTGCTCTTTGTTTTCTTTCAGATGTTTTTTGTTGCTGCTTCCTGTACAATATTCTAAAACTCTGTCTATAGTTTTTCAGACACTCTATCTACCAGATCTAATCCCTTAAATCTATTTATCACTTCCACTTCATATTCATAAGGGATATTATTAAGTCTCACCTTATATGGTGTGATGGTTTTCTCTATTTTCTTCAATTTAAACCTGAATTTTGCAATAAGAAGCTCCAGTCAGCTTTAGGTCTTATTTTAACTGACTCTGTAGAAGTTCTCCCGCTTTGGCTGCAAAGTATATAATCAGTCTGATTTCTAAATTGACCATCTAATGATGTCCATGTATAGAGTCGTCCCTTATGTTCTTTAAAAAAAATGTTTGCTACAACCAACAAATTATCTTGGTGAAATTCCATTAGTCTCTACCCTGCTTCATTTTGTAATCCAAAGCCAAACTTACCTGTTATTCTAATTATCTTTTGGTTCCCTACTTTAACATTCTAATCCCCTATAATGAATAGGACATCTTGTTTTGTTGTTATTTCTAGAAGATGGTGTAAGTCTTCATAGAACTGATCAACTTTGGCCTCCTCAGCATCAACGGTTGGAGCAGAGACTTGTATTACTGTCATTTTGAATAGTGTGCCTTGGATTCAAACAGATATCATTCTGTAATTTTTGAGATTAAACCCAGTATGCTTTTCTCACCCTCTTATTGACAGTGAGTCTGAGCTTATTCTAGCATTAAAGTCACCCAGAATTATAAACTTATCCTCTTTTGGCACATTGATGATAAGTGTCTCTAGGTCTCCATAAAATTTTTCTTTGATCTCATCAGGGTTTGTCATGGTGGGAGCATAGGCATTGATGATGGTAGCATGACATTTTCCTGCTAGTGGCAATTGCATTGTCATGAACCTGTCATTCACTCCTTTCAGTAGGCATACTAGCTTGCTGATTAGATCAGTTTTGATTGCAAAACCTATGCCAGCTACTTGGCGCTCCCTTTCACTGAGGCCACTCCAGAAAAATGTGTATCCAGCTCTGAATTCAGCAAGCTGATTTTCATTTGCCAGCCTTATTTTGCTCAGGGCTGCTATTTGGATGTGATACCTGTTGAATTCTCTTGCAACAAGAACAGTTCTTCTTTCAGGTCTATTGGATTTTGTGTTGTCTATAAGTGTGCACACACTCCATGTGCTGATGATTACAATCATCTTTGCAGATGTTTTTGTAAATTTTGTACATGTTTTTGTGTTTCAACCACAGAGTGAGATTCCCCATCTCCCATGGTAATCAGGCCAGAGTTGGATAATCAGACAATTTTTAGGGCACCTTTTCTAGCCCCCTTTCTCACACCAGCAGGTGAGCAGTGCAGTCCTTAAAAGGCTGCTCAGCACCTGGGGGCTGCTGAATCCCACTGCTGCTTGCAGTGAGAAACAGCCCTATGGCCTGGGCCACCTGTGTGCAGGATTGTGACTACAGCTCCCAGTGTATCCACACCTGCTGCTTCTTCACTTCTCTGTCTCCACAGGACTTTGAGGTATAATAGTAAAATGGAATGGGTGATGTCTTTTGATTCGTGCATAAATTAGATTTAAGTGAGACAGAGTTGCATGAACTTGTCAGCCTCACTCTCTCCTCTAGAATCATCAGAGTCCAGTGGCAAGACAGAATCAAGACAACTGTCCATGGCTCAGGATGTAGCAGATGATCTTGTTGTCTTCATTGTCCAACCAAGCTCTAAGCATTCTACATCACCTGCTACAGCTACCTTCGTGACCATTGGAACAAATTGTTCTCATCTGCCCATTGCACCAGGAGAAGTCTTTATATGCTTGGGGCAGACAACCCCTAACTCACCAATGGGTTTGAGACCTCTTGGTTACCCTCAACCTGGTTTGGCCCATCTCCTGAGACCCTTATCATCAATGTGCCAAAAGAGAACAAGTTTATAATTCTGGGTGACTTTAATGCTAGAGTAGGCTCAGACTACCAGACTTGACAGGGAGTGCCAGGGAGGAATGGAGTTGGAAACAGCAACGGCAATGGTCATTTATTGCTGAAGAATTGTGCATCACATGACCTTCTTATCACCAACACTGTTTTCCATTTACCTACATGCAATAAATTTCATGGATGCACCCTTGCAGCAAACTTTGGTGTCTAATAGATTGTGATGGTAAAGAGAAGAAACAGATGATGCGAGAGTGACAATGGCAATGTATGTTGTAGAGTGCTGGACTGATCATAGACTTATCTTTTCCAAGCTAAATATTCGCATTTATCTGGGGCAGCTAGGTGGTGCAGTGGATAGAGCACCAGTGCAGGAGTTAGGAGGAACTGAGTTCAAATTTCACCTCAGACACTTGAAACTCAGTAGCTGTATGACCTTGGGCAAGTCACTTAACCCCAATTGCCTCATCCTGGGTCATCTCCAGTCATCCTGATCAATATCTGGTCACTGGATTCAGATGGCTCTGAAGGAGAGGCAAGACTGGTGACCTGCACAGCCCTCCCTCACTCAAAACAAAGTCAAGTGCAAGTCATGTCCTTATTTCTCTGACGGCATGGTCTTCGTCAAGGAAGGATGAACACACACATTTGCATTCATCAAAAATGCTGCCCCCAAGGCAAAATGACTACCAGAAGAATTAATGTCAACAATTAGAGCTCTTCTCTGAGTGTAAACAGTTTGTTGCTAAATTGAAGGGAAAGTTGAGTCAACACACAGTTGTCAACAGTGGAGCAGAAAAGGAGTGGGCAGCTTTCAGAGATTTGGTGTACAGCACTGCATTTTCTCATCTGGGTCAGAACACTCACAAACACCAAGACTGATTTGATGAAAATGATGGGGAAATTCAGAAGCTGCTAAATGAAAAATGAAAACTCCACAGGGTTTACCAACAGAATAGTCATCTATCTCTAAAAAGGCAGCATTTAATTCCATCAAAAGTAAAGTACAAGCAAAGCTTAAAGAGATGCAGGATCCCTGGCTCGGTAAGAAGGCAGATGAAATTCAGTTTTATGCTGATAGTAACAATCCAAAGTTCTTTTGTGATTCCCTGACAGCTATTTATGGACCAAAAACCTATGGGGCATTACAACTACTTAGTGCTGATGGAGCCACATTGATTAATGATAAGGATATGATCCTAGAGAAATGGGCTGAACACTTCCATAGTATTCTCAACAGACCATCATCCATCAATGCTGAGGCCATGGGCCATTTACCTCAGGTTGAAGTCAATCCCTCCTTAGATGAACTTCCTACTAAAGAAGAGGTTTTGAGGGCTATTAGGCTCCTTTCATGTGGCAAAGCACCTGGTGCTGGATTCTATTTCAGCTGAGATATATAAGGTAGGGGGAGCATTGCTCACAGAAAAGCTGACTGAAATTTTCCAGGTTATATGGCAAGAGGAGGTTATCCCCCAGGAGTTCAAGGATGCCTCCATTGTCCATCTCTATAAAAGTAAAGGAAATAGATTGTCCTGTGACAATCACAGGGGGGGGTCTCTCTCTTAGTTATTTCTGGCAAGATTCTTGCTAGAGTCCTCCTTAATAGACTGATCCTTTACCTGGAAGATGGTCATCTACCTGAGAGCCAATGTGGCTTAAGAAAGGGCTGAGGAACAGTTGATATGGTATTTGCTACCTGACAACTCCAGGAGCAGAACAGAGTCTATAAATAACATTTGTAGATCTCACCAAGGCCTTTGACACTGTTAGTTGTGACGGCTTATGGAAAGTTATGTCAAAATTTGGTTGCCCAGAGAAGTTCATCAGTATTGTACATCAATTTCATGATGGCATGTTTGCCTGGGTTCTGGATAGTATACAATGCACTTGTGCCTTTCCAATCACTAATGGAGTGAAACAGGGCTGTGTGCCTGCTCCCATGCTTTCTAGCATGATGTTTTCAGCCATGTTGTCAAATGCTTTCAATGAGGATGAACACAGCATCAAAACTGTACTGATGGTAAGTTCTTCAATTTGAAAAGGCTACAAGCCAAGACCAAAGTGGCGGGAGTGGTGGTACATGATTTTCTGTTTGCAGATGATTGTACACTCAATGCAGCCTCTAAAACTGACATGCAACAAAGTATGGATCAATTCTCTGCTGCCTGTGCTAATTTTGGCCTAAAAATTAACACCAAAAAAACACAGGTATTCCATCAACCACCACCACACCATCCATATGTGGAACCATCAGTTACAGCAAATGGAGAAGTTTTGAATGCTGTGGAAAAGTTCACTTACCTTGGTAGTTCTGGGGATGTACACATTACCAATGAGGTGGATGCACACATTGCCAGAGCTACTCAGTGTTCGGGAGGCTCTGAAGAAAAGTATGGGAGAGAAGAGGTATTAGACTGACAACCAAACTGAAAGTTTACAGAGCCAATGTGCTGGCTTCATTGTTGTGTGCCTGTGAAACCTGGACAGTCTACAAGGACCATGACAGAAAAATGAATCACTTCCGTTTGAACTGTCTTAGGAAGATTCTGAAGATCATCTGGCAGGTTAAGGTATCAGATACTGAGATCCTTACTCTAACTAAACTGCCAAGCATTCAAACTGTGCTTCAGAGAGCACAACTCCAATGGGCTGGCCAAGTTGTTCAAATGCAAAATGTATGCTTGCCAAAAAGACTTTTATGGAGAACTCACATGAGGCAGGAGATCACATGATGGTCAGAAGAAGCAATACAAGGACACTTTCAAGGTCTCTCTTAAGAACTTTGGATTTAATTGTGGGACATGGGAGACACCGACACAGGACTGCTCAGCTTGGCATGCCCACATCAGAAAGGGTGCTGTGCTCTATGAGCGAAGCAGAATTGAAACAGCACAAAGTAAACATAGGATGTGCACATTTGGGGTACTCACCCCAAATGTTCACATGGACTATCTGTGCCCAATATGTGGTAGAGCATTCCAAGCTCATATTGGTCTAATCAGCCATAGTCATACGCATTGAAACTTGAATTTATCATGGTGATATCATTTTGGTCATCTTTAAGAAGAAAAGACAACAACCAACCAACCAACCATTTGACAATGAGGGTTACTTCATTTCTTCTAAGGGATTCTTGCCCATAGTAGCATATGTGGTGATCATCTGATTTAAATTCACTCATTCTCATCCATTTAAGTTCACTGACACTCCAGATGTTGATGTTTAATCTTTTCATCTCCTATTAGATCACATTCAGCTTACCTTGGTTCTTATGTGATATTGATCTTTATAGTTTTGGACTTTTCTTCCATCACCAGACACATCTGGAGCTGAGCTTCCTTTTGGCTTAGGCCCAGATGCTTCCTTTGTCCTGGAGCTACTTGTAAATATCCACTACTCTTCCCCAGTAGCATTTTGGATACCTTCAGCCCTGAGGGGCTCGTTTTCCAGCATCTTATTTTTTATCATTTTAATACTGTTCATGAGGCTTTCTTGGCAAAGATACTGAAGTAGCTTGTCATTTTCTCCTCTAGTGGCTCACTTCTTGTCAGAACTCTCTACTATGGCCTGTCTATCTTGGGTAATCCTGTACAGCATAGCTCATAGTTTTATTGAGCTACACAAACCCCTCTGCCACTGCAAGGCAGTGATCTAGGAGGAGTAGTAATTGGTAGGGGTGTTTAACTGACCCAGAGTCCCCTTATTATTTCCCCACACACACCTCATACAAAGATAGTATCTGGTATAATTCAAAAGCATTACAATTTTTGTTTCCTCAGAGGAGAAATATTGTAACTACAAGAAGTTTTTCTCTTTTTGCTTCTTGGGCATACTATCTTCCTGAAGGTTTATGATGGTGACTTGGAGCTGGTAACATTGGAGTTTATGGAAACTAGAAAAAGAAAGAATGGGGCACTGGCAACCAGGGGAAAGTGGCGGCAACATTAAAGATTCTGTTCTCTTCTTGCACTAGTAAGATCTCACTGAATTACAGTGAACTCTAGAGACATACTCAGCATGCCTGAGAGACTATTGGACACTGTGGCCATACTAAAGAGCCAAGAGTTTTGACAAATGATAAAAAATTTGAGAGAGGGAAAAGAAGAGTATGTACTCTATCCTCCATTTTGACTCGTAGAGTTTAGCAAGCCAAGACAGTACATGGAGGAGTCACCATTAGACAGCTGTATCCTAAAAGAACTACATAAAGACAAAGAAAGAAAAAAGGAAGGAAAGAAAGAAGGAAGGAAAGAAAGGACTTTCAGTCCTCACAATTCAGTGATGAATTACCCTTTGCCACACATGTATCTTGCATGTGTTTATCACTATAAATGGAAGTTTTCTCTGACTCTTCCCACTCTTCGCACACTGCATATATTTGTGGGATAGTGTATCCCAGGATTTGGGGGGAATGTTTTATACCAACTATTCTTTTGTACAATGATACTACAGTACAATAATACTATAGTAAAATATTATATATAACTATTATATGTATAATATATAGTGTTGTATTATACATAGCTATTTTGTAATATGCAGAATAATCATATGTATGTATGTATATATAACATATACATATATTTATATATATTACAGTACAGTATAGTCCTGTCTAATTTAGTGAATGGAGTGGTGGTCCTGTAGTAAGGAAGAGCAAATTTCAAATCTAGTCTCAGACACTTTATAAATTGTGGGACCATGGGCAAGTCACTTAGCTTCTGCTTGCTTCAGTTTCCTCAGCTGTTAAAAGGGGATAATAACAGCACTTACTTCAATGGATTATTATGAGAATCAAATAAGACAATGTTTACAAAGCACTTGTACAGTATAGTACATAGCATGTAACATATAAATGCTTATTTCCACTCCCCCCCAACCCCATACCATCTTGGTGCCTTTGCTAAAAGCTAATTAAAGCTACTAACTAATTGTTATTGAGAAGTACACTGGTAGGAACTCATTCCATAAGACATACTATTAGAGATGTAGTCCCACAGGGTTGCCACCAGAAATAGTCTCTCTGCTTGGGAACCCAACCTATGAATATTGAGTTCAGGGAGTATTTCAGAGGGTGTTTCACACAAGACACAGCAGAAGTGTGCTGGTAAATGTTTAACAACTGGCTATCTAAAAAAAGTATGGACAGCTCACTTTTAAGTTTGATATGCATTATTAACATTTTCATCATCACTTTCCTGTCTAGGCAATCAAAATAACAATATATCAAGTTCTGATTTATAGCATTTGCAGATTTCTAAGCTCTAAATACACACAGACCTAGAAAATTTAGTGGTTTTTGAAAATTTAACAATCAGCTCTCCTGAGCCTGTTCAAGCTGATTCTGGCACATCCCTGATAGAGATTTCCACAAATGTTTGGGATTAATAGTTGCTCAGTTTAATGACCTCTATTTTATTCTCCTTTATTCAATAACATTTTCTTCTGTAGGATTAAGAACAGTATACTTGGAAGTAGGGAGTTGATCTCAGTAGGTTATGGGTTGTCAATCCATATGCTTCCCCAGATTTCCTGGTGTGTATATAGTGTGTGTGTGTGTGTGTGTGTGTGTGTGTGTTTGTGTGAAGTAAGAATGGTACTATGAAGCAAGAGACTGAGAAAATTCCTTTAAGTATGCTTAGATCCTGTGTGTCATGAGATTCTCCAACACAAGGCTTATGTTGACAAATCTCATGTAGAATAAGGAAGCATGGATGCATTGGAGCACCAAGTTATGCCCTACCAGCTTCTTTATAAATGAGTATACAAGGGAATAGAGCACATGAAATTGAAGGAAAGGCTAACTAGGCAAACACTTATGATTTTAATAAGTTAGATGAGAAGCTGCTGTCATCACACAGTAAAAAGAGTATTGAGGCAGGAGTCTGTTGGGATAATGTCTTGGTTCTCCAAGGGGAAACTGCTTCCTAGTTAGTGAAACTTTAAACATAAAATATGCTTAAGATATGCACTTCCATGTAGAAGGCAAACAAAATCAGTACAGGATTCGGGCCTCTTGAGCTCTTTCACAAGCTGATAATAAAATTGCTGCCTTCTAAAATTGTTTATGAAGCCTCTCAAGGAAAGTCTGGCATCAGTAGGAGCACTAGCCTTGGAATCAGAGGACTTAAGCTCTGGATTTTAGTTCTCCCACCTGTATAACTCTGGCCAAGTCATGTCACCTCTCTAACTCTCAGTTTCCTCATCTGTAAAATAAAGGCATTAGACTACCTGATCTCTAGGGTCCCTTTGAGCTCTAGGTCTTTGAGCTTAAGATCCTCTTATTTACTCACTTGTAAGATCTTTGGCAAATCCCTTAAAATTCTCTGATCCTCAATTTGCTTATTTGTAAAAGGAAGATTTTGGACAAGAAGATCTCTAAAATATCTTTCATCTATAAAGCTTATGATATTGGAGAAATTTTTATAGATTTAATGTTTACTTCAAGAATACCTAATATTTGCTAAGTAATATCCCTTTCCTCCATCAGATCTTCTTTTCATGTGATATGGAGATAATGAGGGGTTCTTGAAAGTACACTAGCTGAGCACAAGTTCTAGCAGGTTCTATCATGCTGGAAAGGCTTCAAGTACAGTCCTAGCAATAATAATTCACATATTCATATTGATATCAATCATACCTATCAACACCAAGAAATATTTTAAGAACCACTCTTTAATGTGTTTAGAACACAGCCTCAGCATTTTAAATGGCCACTGAGTGATAGACAAAGTCCTTCTAAAACTTAGTTTTCAGTTATGTAAGAGAATAGAAAAAGATAAAATTAGTATTTACATTTGTCAAAGAGAGAGAGAGAAAAAATAAGGACTTACATTTCAAAGACAGGCTTGTACAATTTATAGCAACATAGACCACTGGCCCTGGAGTTAGGGGGACTTGAGTTCAAATCCAGTCTCAGAGACTTGACACTTACAAATTGTGCGACCCTGGGCAAGTCACTTAACTCTGATTGCCTCTCCTGTTCAGACCTTTAATTTCACCAATGTGGGGAACTACCAATGTGGACACTGCCCCCACTGTTACAGATCAGAAACTTATCTATAATTTGTAGTACTAGAAAATAATCTATCAAGATTAGAGAAGGGATGATTGTGGAGTAAATCTGCTAGAGTCAGGAAGTGATCAAGAGAACACATAGGTTTGTCCTTAGCATGAAGGGCTACCTCTTCATCAAAGCCTAGAGTAATGGCTAAAAGGACAGTGGATGACATCTAAGGGAGTTGAAATACAGAGCAGGAGAGGAGATCATAGTGAATAGCCTCTATTTTCTCAGTAAGGTATGAGGGGAGGAATTTTGCTGAGAGGAAAGGGAAAGGGGCAACATGGAGAGAAAAAGACTTGAAACAGGTGCTATGGAGATATGATAGTCAATTAAGTGTAATATAACCTTTAGGATACTCCCTTCAACTCACACTCACAAATTAGGTACTCAGGAGTGGACCTCCTTCCAGGAGGGCAACTTCCCCAAAGTTCAAAATACTCTGTGGAGCTGTACTCCTAAAACTATAACCTATCAGTCCCCTCCAGTATACCTCCCATTACTAATCAGCTGATAGACTTAGCTTTCAACTAAGGCATTTGCTAATTGGGTATAGTATATTAAGTAAGTACAGTAAGTATAGTAAGAATAATTGGTATAAAACATTCACCCTAAAATTTAGGGCTTACTCTCCCAAAAATATATACAATATCCATGGGAGAGTGGGCTCAAACTGAAAACATAAAAGCAATGAGACCCACATGTAGACAACACATGTGGCAGAGGCATACCTCCCAACTTCTAGTACTGGATGTCTTTTCTCCCTTCATAATATCCTCTCACAGCTACATTGAGATGCTTCTCTTTTCTAGAAGGATCACTTGGCCAGGCTCTAGGGAACTATGCCTTTATTGAATCAATAAGATAATGGATCTAGAGCTGGAAGGAACCTTAGAGGTTGTGTTTTACAGATGAGGAAATATAATGCCAATCACGGCAGTGCACCTGAGGACTACTGCTGTGAATAATTTTAAGGGTCTAATTGAAAGGTATAATGAACACTCTATTCAAAACTGAACCTTATTCAGGAAACTAAGATGGTCACATAGCCTTAAACAAAATATAGCATCCAGTATATAACATAACACTCAGTATGTAATATAGCACACAGCATATATATGTATGTATATTATATATAAGTATATGTATGTATATACACACACACACACACATATGTGTGTGAGTGAACTTATTATATCTTCCAGCATTCCCCAAAATACTTGTTTATACAATCAGGGGGTCTCAGGCCAGGGTCTTCCCTAGTTCAATACATCCTTAAGGGGTAGCAGAAAATACCACATCATCCACCCCTAGGTCACAATAAGTTACAATCTCCTCAATCCAAACAGAGTTTCCAAGTAAAGTTCTCTTTCATCTTGATTTGGGGCTGATTTCCAAGCCCTGTGGCTCCTCCTCCAAGAGCCAACCACTCCCAACTCTTGCAGGCTGCTCTCTGATTCTGTACCTCATCTGAGCTCATGGGGGAAGGGACTGCTCTGTTCCAAGCTCTCCCGGTTCCTGTCTGACAGCATGATCCAGGAGCTCCAGTCCCCACCCTCTGTCTCTGGGCAAACAAAACTTAACTGGGTAACAACAATATTTACACACTTGACTAGCACCGACCTCTTAATTCACTTTCATAGCCCAGAGGCTCCATAATAACAGCTCTTAAAAGGGGCTTAAGCTACACCTCCTTTGGTGGGCAAGTCTCTGTCCTTCAGTTCAATTCACTTTCAGAACTGAGAGGCTCCTTCAGTGAGTCTCTGCTGCTGCTACCTCAGTCCCTGCTAGCCTTCTCAAAGCTCCATGCTTAGTGCTCACTTCCTTCTTCTGGGTTCACATTCATAGCTGGGGGGTGGGGGTGGGGGGGTTGGTTGGGGGAACATTTCCTCCTGCACCATTCAGCAACATGAATAAGAATGGAGAAAGTGGATGATGGGGATTAATCAAGGGTTGGGGTTTGGCAATGAACAACGATAGGACTTGATAGAGTAAAAGGCAGGCTTAAGGGCTTTCATTTAACAAGGATGCATATACAATGCATATACTATGAGTATGCAAGATTACTTGATAGATGTAACAACAGAAAAATCTTTGATCAACAATTTTCTGTTTGTCAGTGTGAAAGGCATAAAATAGGAAGATATTTGTTCTTAGCAATTCTTGCCATTGATAGGGTTTAGGTTTGTGAAGATAGATAATCCCCTTGTATTATGATCTTTAGGAGCAGCTGGAAATTACCAGATACAAGAAAATTAGGTGGTGGAAGCTGAGATTAGAGATCTTGCTAGGGATGGATGGCCATCTGCTGCCTGGGAGTTTTAAATCAAGCCACTCTCTTAGTATACTGGCTCCTTCTAATGACTACAGACATGTTCAGGTCTCTCCCTTTCTTTCCGGCATTTTCTCTTGCAGGTTTTTGGAATGTTTCTCAGGTATATTTTGGTGACTTTTCCATAAAACACAGTCACTCTCTTTTTTAAATGTCTCACTTATAAACAATGAACAAATTAATTAAAAAGCACTATCACTTAGTATGTGCTAGTAACTATGTTGAACTCTATAAATACAGAGAAATGTAAAAAAACAGTCCCTGACCTGAAGGACTTCCCATTCTAATGGAAAGACAATATGTGAATAAGTAGATCCATACAATGTATTAGAGTGGCTATAGGCACTGTTTATATTGCTGCTCTGAAGCTAGTCAGCCCTATACTGCATATCACTGTGTCTATCCTTTGGGCCTTCAAGATAGAGACTATGCTAGGGAAACATCTATCATCTGTCTCCATATCAGTCTAGAAAATAGGCATTTTTCATACATTTTTTCCCCATCTGGACTATTTGGCTGTTTGAACTGTTTGAAAGGTTATATGAGGAGGCTCTGCAGTATTATGGGGCTTAATGCAGTTAGCATAATGACATTCGAAAACAAGGAGACCTGGAATACGTCATCATCCCTAGAGAATCCCTTATTTTCCATGCAATGGCAAATATTTTTGTAGTTCCTTGTGTTATGCCTCATTTGAGGCTGATAAACAGAATTGTTGACCAAAGTTATCTCTGTTGTTACATCTATCAAAGAAATCTATGAGTTCATAATATGTACGTAGAATCAACTTGTAGGAGGAAAGCCTTTAAGTCTGTGTTTTGCTCTAACTAGTTGAGTTCTTCTAAAAAATAATGAACACGCATCCAACCATTCTGGAGAGCAATTTGGAACTATGCCCAAAGGGCTACAAAAATGTGCATACCCTTTGACCCAGCAATATCGCTACTAGGACTATATCCCCAAGAGATCATAAAAATGGGAAAGGGTCCCACATGTACAAAAATATTTATAGCAGCACTCTATGTAGTTGCCAAAAACTGGAAGTCAAGGGGATGTCCATCAATTGGGGAATGGCTGAATAAATTATGGTATATGAAGGTAATGGAGTACTATTGTACCATAAGAAATGATGAACAAGAAGACTTCAGAGAGGCCTGGAAAGACTTATATGACCTGATGCTGAGTGAAAGGAGCAGAACCAGGAGAACTTTGTGCACAGCAACGACCACAGTGTGCGAGAGTTTTTTCTGGTAGACTTGGAATTTTGTAATAACGCAAAAACTTCTTATAAAAAAAAAAATCCCAAAGGTGGTTCTCAAGGCAAAATGCCTTCCACACTCAGAGAAAGAAATATGGAAGTCATTCACAAAATGTAGCAGATCATGTTTGTGTATGTGTATGTGTTTGTGTATCATGTTTTGATTTGTTATATGATTTCTTTCATTTATTTTAGTCTGACTACATAGCATGACTATAGTGAAAATATACTCAATAGGAAAGTATATGTAGAACCTATACAGAATTGTATGCAGTCGTGGGGAGGGAGGGGGGTAGTGGGGGGTAGAGGGGGGGTAGGTGTGGGGGGGATAAAATCTCAATTGTATGGCAGTGATTGTTAAACATTAAAAAATAATAATAAAAAATAAAATAAAAAATAATGAACAAACAATAAATATGATTTCAGTAAATTATATGTGAATTAAGGTCTACTATAGAAAATTGTTGATGAAAACCAGCCTATTTCCTTCTAATTTTTTTAAAACCAAGGATAACATGTGTTTAGATAATTTTTATAAAAATAAGAAATTAGATATGTGTGTAATTGATATAAGACAGTGTGGTTTAATGGATAGAGCACCATTCCTTGAGTAATGAAGGGCTGAATTCTTATCTGTTTCTGAAACCTACCATCTATGTGACCATGTTTAAGTCATTGGAAATCTCTAAACCTCAGTTTCCTCATTTATATATAGCATTAGGATAATAGTACCTGTTAAAATTTATGATATTTGAATTCTCAAATATGGTAATATACATATAAAGTGCCTTGCAAACCATAAATCTATTTACAAATGCCAGCTATTACTGTCATTATAATGAGCAGAAAGAAATGGAAGAGAATTATTTAGATATGAACCAAGGTCCTCTCCTTTGTTCCTTCTTAACAAGAGATGAATTCCCTTTGTTGTTGTTCAGTTGTTTTCCAGTTGTGTCCAACTCTGAAATCCCATTTGGTGTTTTCTTGGCAAAGATATGGGAGTGGTTTGCTATTCCCTTTTCCAGCTCATTTTACAGATGAGGAAACAGAGGCAAACAGGGTTAAGTGACTTGCCTAGGGTCACACAAATAGTAAGTGTCTGAGACTGGATTTGAACTCAGAGTCTTCCTGACTTCAAGCCTGGTGCTCTATCCACTGTACCACTTTAACTATGCTGTGTATTCTCTTGACAACATAAAAATTCCTCTTGTCCATCTCCTTATTAATGAAGCCCAAGTTCTGACAATGACTGAATCTCATGGGGAGTTTACACACTTGAGTTAGGCCCTGGGGCTTGACTTTTAAAAGAGAAGTCAGACAAAATTTGAGACAGACAGATATATGGGCACATAGATACACACACACACAATACACACACCCATACACACACACACACACAGTCATATTTGAAGGAAGGCCAGCACGACACAGTCTCCTAAGTAGAAAAGGAATCAGTATTAGATGGAAAGAAAGACTGATGTGGTAGGAAAGAAGGATCTAGATGGAGATACAAAAGGGGAGAAGGATAAGCACAATAAGGTAGAAGGAAGTAACACAGATTTATCATTTTACTAGTACTGCCAGTCAGGTTGTTGTTATTGTGTTCGTCCTTCATTTTTGAAGAAGACCATGACATCAGAGAAATGATGACATGACTTGCACATGACTTTGTTTTGAGTGAGGGAGGGCTGTGCAAGGTCACCAGCCTCACTTTCTTCTCCTGAGCCATCTGGGTCCAGTGATGATATATTCATCAGGATGACTGAAGACTGCCCAGCACTGCCAGTCAATTAAACAGTGAAGGTCCTGATGAAAAGTGATACTTAGAATTACAGAGGGTTGTTAGTCTCCTTAGCAACCCAGAATTCTTTCTCTATATAACTAAGAGCAGGCATCTAGAGTGGACCTAAAAGTCTTAATGATTTATTTAAGTCCTTAGCAGAACTGTGAATTGATCTAACCATTCTGGAAAGCAATTTGGGATTATGAGAAGAAATTATCTAAAATGTCTGTGCCCTGTGATCCAGAGATCCTATTGCTAGACATATACTCCAAGGACAGTAACAACAAAAAGCAAGACTCCATATATATCAAGATAGAACTTTTTTTGTTGTAGCAAAGAATTATAAACAAAGTAGACACCCATTGACTGGAGTATGGTTAAAAAAATTGTGCCTCATGAGTGTAAGGGAATATTATTGTGCTTTCAAAAACAATTAATATAATGAATAGAAAAAAGCATGGAAAGACTTGCATGAGCTAATGCAAAATGAAGTAAGCTGAACCAAGAAAATATACACTATGACCACAACATATAAATGGAAAGAAAAATAACAAGACAATAGAAACTAAATGTTGTAAAATTATATTGATTAAATAGCCTCAAGTAAGAGACATGAGAAAACATATCCCTCCAACACTGTATAATGCTAGGCTTTTTTTTTTTTTGATAGTTTGGCTGAATTTTTAGTTCTTTCTCTCTTAAAAAAATTCTTCATTATTCTTCATTCCCCTCTTGATAAATGGCCAAAGGATATGAACTGGCAGTTTTCAGAAGAAGAAATCAAAGCTCTCAATGGTCACATGAAAAAATGATCGAGATCACTATTGATTAGAGAAATGCAAATTAGAACAGCTCTGAGATACTACCTCATACCTATGAAATTGGCTAATATGACAGAAACAGAAAATGACAAATGTTGGAGGGGGTGTGGAAAAAGTAGGATACATGCATTGTTGGTAGAGTTATGAACTAGTTTAATCATTCTGGAGAACAATTTGGAATTATGTCCCAAAGACTATGAAAACATATATATATATATATATATATATATATATGTATGTACGTATGTATGTATATGTATGTATATATGTATGTGTATGTATGTATATGTATGTATGTATGTATGTATAACCCAGCAATACCAACAATTAGGTCTTTATTCCAAAGAGATCAAAGGAAAGGGAAAAGGACCTATTTATACAAAAATATTTACAGCATCTTTTTTTTTTGTGGTGGCAAAGAATTAGAAATTGAAGGGATGTTCATCAGTGGGGAAATGGCTGAACAAGTTTTGGTATGTGATTGTGAAGGAATACTATTGTGTTTTAAGAAATGATGAGCAGGAAGGGTTCAGAAAAATTTGGGAAGACTTATATGAACTGATGCAAAGTGAAGTGAGCAGAACCAGAAGCACACTGAATACAGTAATAGCAATATTGCAGGAGTGATTAACTGTGAAAGACTTAGCTACTCAGAGCAAGATAATGATCCAAGACAATGCCAAAGGACTCATGGCAAAAAAAGTGCTATCCATCTCCAAAGAAAGAACTGATGAACTCTGAATACAGATTCAAACATACTTTTTAAACTTTATTTTTATTGTTTTATTTTGTTTGTGTTTTCTTTTGCAACATGGCTAACATAGAAATATGTTTTGCATGACCTCACATGTGGAACTCAAAAGTGTTGAAAATGATTATTACAATTTTTTTACATGTAACTGGGAAACATTTAATGAAATAAAAATAATTTTTTAAAACTAAGTAATTGCTCTATACAAGGGTGTTGTTGAAAGGAAATTATGGGAAGTGTAAGTGCTATAAAACAAAATCTTTCAATATAAGTTAAAATAAAGAAGACTCATAGGAATGGTAGCATTTGATTTTTGGACTTTCAAGAATAAATATTATTTTGATGGAAAGATTTGAGAAAAGGAAAGATATTCTAAGTGGAAGTAAAGGCATAGCTTTGGATGAAAGTAAGATTTATTCAGAAAATGGTGATTAGAAAACTTAGGCTGGAGGGGAAAATACTCATGGGGGTCGTGAAAGTGAAGACTGGAAAAGCAAGGAGCTAATTGCTATTATCAATGTGGTACTGTAAGAGAATTAATTTGATTCCGTTTTGTTGGACAGACAACGTTTTGGAACATTTTTATAAAACTGAACTCAGAAGAATCTGTTTTAAATTATCCATACAGGGAAAACTAAATGGATGAAGAATGTTTATTATCCATACTATTAAATACAGTTAGATGGACAACCTACAGAGCATATATATCTTGGACAGACAGTGAGGTTGAATTCAACATTCATCATGGAGCCCAGAATTAGAGGAAGAGTACAAATCGATTTGATTGATTAAATTTAGAAAATTGCATAGTGATGACCCAGATAAGGAACTATGGATGCATTATGTAAAATTAAAAAGCTACCACTTAGATGAAATCACACATCCACCAAAGCTTGGAAGTATCTACATTCAAGCACTGTTCTGGGTACTAGAGATACAAAGAAAGGTTGATGTACTCCCTACTCTCAAGGAGTGTACAATCTAATTTCTACCTCCTTTATGACTTCTCTAACTGTTCCATTACACATAGCTCTCTCCCTGTTTTTGAATTCTTACATGGTTCACGGTCTTATAAATGAACTTATGAAGCGTTGTGTATATTGTTCACACTGGCATTTACTCTAATATTTCATTATTATCATTTCAAAGTTTCACATGTGTATCTTTTATTCTCACAACTTGATTATAGGCTCTTTGAGGAATATAGCATCTTATACATTTTATAGTATTTCCTACTTTACATAGCATAATGCTGTGAGTATTACATATTTTCAATGAATATTTGTTGAATGAGTAAAGTAGAAGTGATTTTTTCATTCAGTATGAACATGTACTTCTCTGTACTCACTCCCTATTCTAGCATATGAATATACTTGTCCATTGGTACTCTAATTTGTGGATTTTTTTTATATTGACACAATTATTTGGATGTCCTTTATTTGCTTAATAGATTATAAATTTTTTGAAGCTATTGGCCATTTACCATGCTTTGTACAGCATAAGTGGTTGTGGAATCAATTTATCACTAATAGTACATGGTAAACAATCAGAACAACGGGAATTGTGACAAATTTAAGTTGCATGCCAATAAGTGGGTTCAAAAATGGAAGATGATGTGGAAAACTGCCCATTTAGATGTACCACACCTGGTACCATAGAAAAAAAGCAGGTATCAAGATAGGAAAATGTGTAATTTGAGGACTTCAAGGAAAAGATTAACAGCCATGGCCACCCTAAGCTAATGAGGAATATTATTGAATAAGATACAAACCACATGATCATATTTATAAATAAAAAAATACATCTAGATGTGCAATCTCCTCTTTTACATGGCTTAGGGAGAAGTTTTCTATGAAACTAGTCGCAGAAAGTCAATTCTACCCTAGATCATTGGATAGAATGAAGCTGATAGCAAGTATACAGTATTATACTGAAAAAGACAAAAGGAGCTGGTGTCTTTTACCAATGTACCAATCTAAAGTAAGCAGATAAGACTAAACACAGGGATTGGCAGAATTCCATTGGAGTCAGGGACTTTACTCATGGATATTCATCAGTCAGTTTAGCTGTTTCTATCCCTCTTCCTCAGAGGTAAAGGCCCTTGTTCTGACTCACCACGTGAAAAGAAGTCTAGAAGAAACAACCAGTAAGTCATGGGACACAACATTAAAAAAAGGAGAAGTGGCAAGAAAACTTATGACCTCAGATTATGGATTATAGAAAAATGCATAAGAAATGGATGATAGGGGGGCGGAGCCAAGATGGCGGAGTAGAAAGACGCACATACACATAGCTCCGAACCCACAACCCACAGAACGGCTAGAGGGGACCAACTCACGGTGAATTCTGCACCCAGAGGCCATGGAATATTGGAGCGAGGGAGATTTCTGTTCCAGAGAGACCTGCAAACCTCTTGCGGGGGGTCCTTTGCGCTGCAGACTGGGCGCTGGGACTGGGAGCAGAGGGCAGCCCTGCAGCGGCCGTGACACCGTGAGGAAAAGATCCGAGCGGGCTACGGGGACGGGATCTCCAGCGGCCACGCGGGTCTCTCCACCCACAGAGGGACCTGCAAACCTCTCGCAAAAGGTCCGTCGCGCTGCAGACGCGGAGCTCAGCCCAGACCTGCGGCGGCCGAGGCTCCAAGAGGTACAGATCCGAGCAGGCTTCAGGGACGGGATCTCCAGCGGCCACACAAGTCCCTCCGCCCACAGGTGACGGGGGTCGGTGAGAGAGTCTCTTTGGCTGGTCGAGAGGGGAGTGGGGTGCCCCCATGGCTCGGGCCCCCCCGGGAGATAGAAGCTGAGAGGCGGCTGCAGACAGGGGCTCCCCAAGCAGGCGGGAGCCTGGATCCATTGTGGAAGGTCTGTACATAAACCCCCTGAGGGAACTGAGCCTGAGAGGCGGCCCTGCCCCGACCTGACCACCTGAACATAATCTCATACTGAATAGCAGCCCTGCCCCCGCCAAAAGCCCTAAAGCTGGAAGCAGCATTTGAATCTCAGACCCCAAACTTTGGCTGGGAGGATCAGGAGGCGAGGTGGGTGTGAGGAGAATATTCAGAGGTCAAGTCACTGGCTGGGGAGAATGCCCAGAAAAGGGAAAAGAAATAAAACTATTGAAGGCTACTTTCTTGGAGAACAGACATTTCCTCCCTTCCTTTCTGATGAGGAAGAACAATGCTTACCATCAGGCAAAGACACAGAAATCAAGGCTTCTGTGTCCCAGCCCACCCAATGGGCTCAGGCCATGGAAGAGCTCAAAAAGAATTTTGAAAATCAAGTTAGAGAGGTGGAGGAAAAACTGGGAAGAGAAATGAGAGGGATGAAAGAGAAGCATGAAAAGCAGATCAGCTCCCTGCTAAAGGAGAACCAAAAAAATGTTGAAGAAATTAACACCTTGAAAACTAGCCTAACTCAATTGGCAAAAGAGGTTCAAAAAGCCAATGAGGAGAAGAATGCTTTCAAAAGCAGAATTAGCCAAATGGAAAAGGAGATTCAAAAGCTCACTGAAGAAAATAGTTCTTTCAAAACTAGAATGGCACAGATGTACGCTAAGGACTTTGTGAGAAAGCAAGATATCACAGAACATAGCGAGAAGATTGGAAAAATGGAAGATAATGTGAAATATCTTATTGGAAAAACAACTGACCTGGAAAATAGATTCAGGAGAGACAATGTAAAAATTCTGGGACTACCTGAAAACCATGATCAAAAGAAGAGCCTAGACATCATCTTCCATGAAATTATCAAGGAAAACTGCCCTGAGATTCTAGAACCAGAGGGCAAAATAAATATTCAAGGAATCCACAGAACACCGCTTGAAAGAGATCCAAAAAGAGAAACTCCTAGGAACACTGTGGCCAAATTCCAGAATTCCCAGGTGAAAGAGAAAATATTGCAAGCAGCTAGAAAGAAACAATTCAAGTATTGTGGAAATACAATCAGGATAACACAAGATCTAGCAGCCTCTACGTTAAGGGATCGAAGGGCATGGAATAGGATATTCCAGAAGTCAAAGGAACTAGGACTAAAACCAAGAATCACCTACCCAGCAAAACTGAGTATAATACTTCAGGAGAAAAAATGGTCTTTCAATGAAATAGAGGATTTTCAAATTTTCTTGATGAAAAGACCAGAGCTGAAAAGAAAATTTGACTTTCAAACACAAGAATGAAGAGAACCAGGAAAAGGTGAACAGCAAAGAGAAGTCATAAGGGACTTACTAAAGTCGAACTGTTTACATTCCTACATGGAAAGACAATATTTGTAACTCTTGAAACTTTTCAGTATCTGGGTACTGGGTGGGAGTACACACACACACATGCACACACGCACACATACATAGAGACAGAGTGCACAGAGTGAATTGAAGAGGATGGGATCATATCTTAAAAAAAAAAGTGAAATCAAGCAGTGAGAGAGAAATATTGGGAGGAGAAAGGGAGAAATTGAATGGGGCAAATTATCTCTCATAAAAGAGGCAAGCAAAAGACTTATTAGTGGAGGGATAAAGAGGGGAGGTGAGAGAAAAACATGAGGTCTACTCTCATCACATTCCACTAAAGGAAAGAATAAAATGCACACTCATTTTGATAGGAAAACCTATCTCACAATACAGGAGAGTGGGGGACAAGGGCACAAGCAGGGTGGGGGGGAGGATAGAGGGGAGGGCATGGGGAGGAGAATGCAATCCGAGGTCGACACTCATGGGGAAGGAAAGGATCATAAGAGAATAGAAGTAATGGGGGACAGGATAGGATGGAGGGAAATATAGTTAGTTCTATACAACACAACTATTATGGAAATCATTTGCAAAACTACACAGATTTGGCCTATATTGAATTGCTTGTCTTCCAAAGGGAAGGGGTGGAGAGGGAGGGAGCTAAAGAAGTTGGAACTCAAAGTGTTAGGATCAACTGTAATGTTCTTACCACTAGGAAATAAGAAATACAGGGTAAGGGGTTAAGAAAGCTATCTGGCCCTATAGGACAAAAGAGAAGACGGAGACAAGGGCAGAGAGGGAGGATAGAAGAGAGAGCAGATTGGTCACAGGGGCAATTAGAATGCTTGGGTTTGGGGGGGGGAGGGGATAAAAGGGGAGAAAATTTGTAACCCAAAATTTTGTGAAAGTAACTGTTAAAAGTTAAATAAAAAAAAAAAAAAGAAATGGATGATAAAATAAGGGAGACCAGAGATCCTTACCCACAGAAAACAAATCCTCAGAGGTATCACTGAGACTTTGTTGGATAGGATCTCTGAGTGGTATATGGTCCTGGACAGCTATGTTATATCCAGAATACAGAATAGATAAAATAAGAAAATAAATAGACAAAAGGAGTGTTTGTTGTTGAATTAAAAGGGAGAATATTCATAACATTATATGTTAAGAAGATATTCTTCATATGAAGAAATATAGGAACCCAAAGAAGAAATATGAGAGAGGACATTCAGATGAGGATCAACAGAGGGAGAAGTAAAATTATTATCAGACCATATACACAGACTAACTGAACAGAAGAAGGAAATAGACAAGAATTTAAGTAAATCAATCACAAAAAACAGTATAAATATATAATATTGTAGTGATAGGGGACTTCAGGTGCAAAACAACTGGAGGAAATCTCTTTTTTTCTACCAAAAACAAATTGCTTGATAGAGTGGGAATTTGCCTACTTGATAATTCAGTCATTCAGCAAGTGGAATGTTCTGTCTGTTACCTTCTATAGTTTTGGTTAGGATGCTTTCCATCTCCAGCTGGAGTTTCATTGCTCTAGGTGCCAAGCTTATTAAGATATAGAACAAGATCTTCCCTACTAGCCAATAGCTTAAGGCTTAATCTTTTCTTTGATAACTTCTTGGCTTGCATTTGAGTCTCTCTCTGTTGGAAACCTTACTCTATCACAAACATTTCTAATGCTTCCTGACCTTAATCTCTGACTATTAAATTATACTTGATTACCATTCAGAGAAGAGTATAATGTGGAGTCACATGACCAATAAGATAGGAGAATAGACTTTTTCCAATCTCTACTAACTCTCAAAAAAAATTCCCAGAAGAGGATAAAGTAAAGCAATTACAGTTGAGTTGAAAGAACAAGAAAACAAGAAAATCAACAAGGTTAATTATCAATGTAAATTAGTAATGGACAACACTATAATGGTCCTTTTAGCATTTATACCACATTAGCTGAACATACAAACCAAAACACAAAGCTCATGTTTTGGGACCCACTTAGGGATTTCTTTAATAGCATACCCCATCCTTGTTCTGCCCCCCATCATTCTGTTCCAATACTCCACAGACATCAACTCTTTCTAACTATGTGACAAGGAGGGGAAAGTATAAGGCAGATTCTCCCAACCTCAAAGAAATTGAAAGAAGTTGATTGACACCACTCAGAGAACTAAGAAATGGAGCGAACTGAGACACCAGGGTTAAAGGAAAGGTGACTGGAATCTAAATGAAGATAGTCCTATCTCTGGAGAAGACCAAGGTATGAAGACCAAGGTCATTGAAAATTAATTTCCTCCCAATTCATACCCAAGTGAAGATATCACCCTGTGATGTCACTGGTCCTCTTCAAATCAAAGGATAAACAACATTAACCCCACGCCCAAAGGTAACTCACATAGTCTCTCAGCAAGAAGTACAGAAGAATGAAGGAGGTGGCTAAGGGAGGGATTAAAATAGAAGGAAAGTAAGGAGGAGGCTTCAATGCAATGAGGAGAGGAGATCCTACTGAAGGGAACTTTCAAAGGGAAGAGCTATGTTCTATAATCTGAAATGAAGATCTTACAAAGGGTCTAATCTTCAAGTAGTTGGTGCACAGAGAGACCACATCCTCTAAGAGAACATTGTGCCTCTATTGATAATCCCCTGTCTTAGGAGAAAGGAAATTAGAGTTCTTTGAGGTAATTATCGCCCAGAAAGGTGGAAGGACAAGGACCAAGAGAGATGATTTCATGGCAAATTAAAAGTAAAATGATCATGGGGAGGGCAGAGGGAAGAATTATAATGCATAACTGGGTAAACAAGGAAATTCCTGCCATAGGGGCAATGATAACAATAATAACAACAACATTTATATAGTGATCTGTGGTTTGAAAAGTTTATCTCATTTGATCCACTTTACAAATAGTAATCTCATTTGATCCTCAAAACAAACTCTAGGAGGTAGATGCAATTATTATTCCCAGATTTACAGATGAGGAAACTGAAATGAAGTGACTTGCCCACGGTCATACAATAGCCTCTAATCTGAGTCTAGATTTGAATTCAGGTTTTCCTAATTTCAGGTCCAGTACTCTATCCTCTATGGTATCTCACTGCCTGTTACTTACCTCATGCATTGATACTTCTGAGAATGAGAAAAAATGGGTAATGGAGCAAGATCTACAAAGGAAATAATGCAGATATTGGCTAGAAAAGTGTACACAGATTTGGTACTTCAGAAATATTGATTCCATGAAAAACACAAAGAGATTAAAGAAGAAATAATATAAAAATATATAGACCCTGAATCAAAGAGTAAAAGTACAGAAGTCAGAAAGAGAAAAAAAATTTGTGAAGAGAACAAGATAAATACTTTTTAGAGAAAGATACAGAAAAAGGAAAAAAAACGTAAGGAGGGAAAAGCGTAGAAGAATTAAATAATAGATTAGAAAGAAAAAGAAATCATTAAATTAAGTAAAACTCCAAAATTAGAGAAAGAGTTGGTAAATGGAGGAAGGAGGTTTGAGGAGAGAGAAAATAACTTGCAAAAATAGGGTTTCATTGAAGCATATTTTGCAAAACTACTCATAGTGACAAAGTACTAGCTAAAAGAGGAAGGTTCACAAAATAAATCTGATTTTGAAAAAACAATAATACAGATACAAATGAAGGAGAACCATAAATCTGACTAAATTAAATTGAATAGATTAAGCAATCCAATGAGATAAAAGAGAATGGCAGATTGGATATGAAAACAAATCCCCACAATCTGTTGCTTATAACAAGCACATCTAAAAAAGCAAACATAGAATAAAAACGAGAGGCAAACAACTGTGTTGTTTCAGGGCATCAACTGAATCTAAAAAGCAAGAATTTCAATCATGCTACCAAAGTGAAAAAATAAAAATTCACAACATAAATGAAGACAAAAAAGGAAATTAAGGAAACAGACAATAAACCAATATCAATAATAAGCTTTTATGTTCCAAATGACATAGCATCTAAGTTCGTGAAGGAGAAAATGTTGAATTTCAGAAAGATACAGATAATAACACAATAATAGTAAGATACTTTAAAGTCCATCTCTCAGAGCTGGACAAATTTAACAGAAATGTAAACAAAAGGGAAAATATAAAACTGAACAAATTGTTGGAGAAATCAGAGCAAAAGACATATAGTACCTTCAGAATGAGATCACAAAAGACTATATATTTCTCAGGACCACATGATACTTTCATAAAAGTTGACCATGAATTTCAAAAAACTGTAAAAACATAAAAATATTAAGCATGTAATTTATAGAATACAAGGCAATAAAAATAACAATCAATTTAGGGACTACAAATAGAAGATATAGACTTAAGAAGAGACTTAATAATGAAATCCTAAATAATGAGTGAATCAAAGAATAAATTATAGAAATAATAATTGTGTGAAATATAGTGGTAGTGGTGAGATGACATACCTAAATTTCTGAGATGAAGCTAAAACAGTCCTCAAAATAAAAATCATATCCCTAAATACATACATCAACAAAATAGAAAAATGAAGACTAATGAACTGAGTAGGCATTTTAAAAATCTAGAAACTCAGAAAAATTAGTAAACTCAAATTTAACACAAAAGAGGAAATCTTGAAGACTAGAGGAATAATAATGTTAATGGTAGTGATATTAATAATAAAGCTAACATTTATATAGTGCTTACCATGTATGAGACACTTTATTACTCTACAATTATTGTGTCACTTAATCCTCACAAGACTCTGGGAGGTAGGCGCTATTATTATCTTCCCCATTTTACAGATGATGAAACTGAGGCAAACAGAGATTTAAGTGACTTGCCCAGGGTCACAAAACCAGTAAGTATCAGAGGTAACATTTAAAGTAAGGTCTTCCTGACTACAGGTCTGGTATTCTATCCATTGTGGCACCTACTTGTTCCCAAATGGATAAACTGAAAACCAGAAAGATTCTAGCACTAATAAACAAAATTAAAAGCTTATCCTTTGAAAGAACTAACAAAATTGATAAACTTTTAATTTACAGCTATTTGCTTAACAACTGCCAAGGCCCCTGAGCCTCAGGATCTCCCACCTTTACAATACCAAATCTCATTCACTTTCCCAAGTAAAGATGAATGGTCAGAAGAAAGGCACAATAGATGAAGCTAAGGTTAATGTTTCACCTTCCTGGCTAGTCACATTCCCAGCCTTTCATACGTAGACATGATTAGTCACCCTCACATCACTGTGTACTACTCAGGACCCATTTCACATTTGCACAACGAAGTTACAATCCCACTGTGTACTCTGTACTCAGTTGCTGGGACCTTTTTTTTTTTTAATGTCTTTTGATTCATGGGAAAATTGGATTTAAGTGAGGCAGAGTTGCACAAAGTCATCAGCCTTACTCTCTCCTCCAGAGTCACCACAGTCCAGTGGCAGGACAGAGTGAAGATGACTGGTGGTGGCTCAAGATGCAGTAGATGACTTTGGTGTCATCGATGTCTAACCAAGCTCTAAGAGCCCCACAGCACCTGCTTCAGTTGCCTTCATGACCATTGGAACAAATTGTTCTCATCTGCCCATTCTACCAGGGGAAATCTTCACATGCTTGGGGTAGACACTCTCCTAACTCACCAATGGGTTTGAGACCTCTGGGTTACCCTCATCCTGATTTAGCCCATCTACAAAAGAATTTACTGGGGTGTGGCTTCTGCATGTTACAACTTCTTGGAGTCCCAGGTGAGAGTTGGGTGGAACAGGCAGACTGTATGTGTAGGGAGGACTGGTGTCTCTGGTGTGAGGTCTGCTCATACCACATGTGTGGTAAAGTGCATTATGTTCAGTGCGGGGCACTGCATTTTGGGTAGATCACTGCTATGTTGCTATGCCCAGAGAAGAGAGAGGTTAGCAAATGGTGTTAAGATCCTGCCACATGAGAACTCATAGACCTGGGGATGTTTGGCCTAAAGAAGAGAAGACTTGGGAGAACTTGTTAACAGACTTCAAGAATTTGAGGTACTGCCATTGTGGAATAGGTATTATACTTGTTCTCGACCTCTGAACTTGAAATAATGGATCTAAATTACAATGGGATATTTAGGCTTTATATAAGGAAACACTTCCCAAATAATTAGAACTGTGTAAAGGCAGAATGAGCTGCTCTCTCATTGGGACTCTTTGTGCATGGGCTCAATGACCACTTGTTAGGGATATTGTAGGGAGAATTCTTGGTCAGATTTAGGCTGAACTAGAGAACATTTCCAATTCTTAATATAATTTTGTTGTATAAATAACCATTTGATAATAAAAGTGAGGAAAATGCTAAGAACAAATCAGTTGTCTTTCAATTAATTTGTGTTTATTAAAATATAATAAAAAATTCAATTCTGATATGTATCTGTGACTATTAACATTACAAATTATAGTCTAAAACACAAATATAAAGATAAGTATGAGACTATTCATGAAGGAGAGTAATATTAAAGCAACTTTCTAGATAGAAAATAAGAGCCATCAAATTCTGATGGAATAGAGAAGGCAATTTAATACTCATCTCTCACTACTTTTATATAGCTATTTTGTATGTAAGTTATGTCTATATGATGTAAACTATTGGATCACATTGATTTTATATAATTAGATCTGATCAATTAAGTTGATTGAAACTGGTGGAAATTCTCAGTTAATGAAAATAGTTCATAAAAATAGTGGCCACATATAAATACCATATGTATAACACAAAGTATCCCAAAAGTCTTAGTGCAATTGGTAGTTATTGGAGGTTTCAAAGCTTAAAATTGCACTAAAATTTTTGAGACCCTCCATATAGTTATTGAATGTCATATCAGAAACTCAGAAATGAGGATGGAATAGAGACAGCCATTGGAATAGTTCTGGTGATAGGATGGTTCAGTAGAGTTGGGGGTTGGAGGAAGGAAGAGGTGAGAAGATGATGTTTAATAGTGGAAAGCATATTGGACTTGAAATCAGGAGAGACCAAAGTTCAAATGATGCACTCAACATTTTCTATATGGGTGACTATGGATAAGTCACCTAACCTCTCTGAGCCTTTTTACCTTCTGGAAAAAACAGATAACAATAAAACCTATAGCACGTGCCTTACAGGGTTTTTGTGAGGATCACATCATATAATGGATATAAAATGCTATATAAATGTTAGTTATTATTTTTGTATCACTCATTCTTCAATAACCCATTGGCAACTCAATTTACCTGACAGTGCAAATTTTAGGGTGTGCTTTAGGTCTTTCCTACCTCCTAGGGCTCTTTCTGGTGACAAAACCATTCCGTACAACTCTATTCAAGGATCATAATGTTCTGCCTTCCCTGCGCTGGTGACACTTTGTGTAGCCCTGGGGTCATATCTTCGCTCTCCCAGTGTCTCAGGGTCCCCAAGTATAAATGAAAATGATAGATTTGGACAGTCATGTAGTGCCCAGTACTTAAGTCCTAAAATGATGCATGCTGGACAAATAAAAGAGAATAGTTAACACCAAGAACTGTACGACCACATTAGACACAGACCTAGAATAGAAACATTCTTGCCTTAGTGTTTAGTATGTTGGTGTTTCTATCTGTCTATCTATCTATTTATTTATCTATCTACTGATAGGAAGATACTGAAAAAAGTGTTATAAACAAAATAACCCTTCTTTGTTATTTTAGTAATAGTAACTTATCAAGAATAAAACTAGTCTAGAGAGCAACACTCTGATACAAATGCACAAACTAGAAACATTTGTTTGAACACAACAAATTTATGGGTAGACAGTATGCCAGTAAATGAAAATGTTTAATATATGCTCATAAGTTAAAAAGTTAAATTTAGTTGTTCTAAATAACATTTATTTAACAAATATATTTTAGTAAAATATAGATTTAAACTTCAAAATAAATATGATCTCTTTGGTATAAGCATACCTCTTCCATCACCTCCCCTCTTTTCTGTTCTCCTTAGGTTTCACTTAATCACCTTCATGTAGTACAAATCTTTCAGAAAATATTTTCTTCTATTATAATTACAACCAATCAGGTCCCTCCTCTTCAAAGTCTTCCATCCAAACAATTTTCCCAACATTCTACATTTTTAGAACACTTTACAGTTTCTCCTACTTTCCCCACTAACTGATTTGGATCACTATTTTAATTGGCTGCCTTTTACCTTTCTCTTTCTGGGGTCTGGACATTGTTAGTTTTTTACTGGTAAGCTCCCTTTCCTCAAATCTTTTAGTTCTGAGGTTATCAAAGTGGAGGTTGTAAAAATATGGTCTCTGGGCCCCTAGTGGTCCTCAAGAGGTCTATAAGGTAGAAACTATTTTCATAATAATACTAAAGTGTTTTCTGAATATTAGTTTACTTCTCCTTCACGCCCCCACCTCCCTGGCTCAGTGTCTGTATGAGGCCAGATTTTCTTTGCATACTTCAACCTTGGCATCTTTGGTGTCTAACCAAGCTCTAAGCGCTCCACCATGTAGCACCTGCTACATCTGCCTTCATGGCTGTTGGAACAAGTTGTTCTCATCCGCCCATTCCACCAGATGAAGTCTTCACATGCTTGGAGTAGACACCCCCCTAACTCAGCAATGGGTTTGAGAACACTTGGTTATTCTCAACTAGGTTTGGCCCGTCTGCCAAAACGGTTTACTGGGGTGTGGCCGCTGCGTATGTTGCAGCTTCTTGGAGCCACAGGTTAGAGTTAGGCAGAACAGGTGAACACCAAAAGATGGAAAGAGCCCTGAAAAGGGCTCGGCAGCCACCACACCAAAGGTACTGGTCCTCCCTGAACACACCGTACACCCTAGGTGCTCCATCAGCCACCACCACACCATCCATATGTGGAACCATCAATTACAACAAATGGAGAGGTTTTGAATGCTGTGGATAAGTTCACTTACCTTGGTAGTGTACTTTCCAGGGATGTACACTTTGACAATGAGGTTGATGCATGCATTGCCAGAGCTAGCTCAGTGTTTGGGAGGCTCCGAAGAAAGGTTTGGGAGAGAAGAAGTAGTAGACTGACTATCAAACTGAAGGTCTACAGAGCCGTTGTGCTGACCTCATTGTTACATGCTTGTGAAACATGGACAGTCTACCAGCACCATACCAGGAAACTGAATCACTTCCACTTGAACTGTCATAGGAAGATTCTGAGGATCATCTGGCAGGATAAGGTACCAGATACTGAAGTCCTTGCTCAAGCTGAACTGCCAAGTATTCAAACTGTGCTTCAGAGAGCGCAACTCTGATGGGCTGGCCACGTTGTTCAAATGCAAAATGTACGTTTGCCAAAAAGACTATTTTATGGAGAACTCACATGGGGCAGGTGATCACATGGTGGCCAGAAGAAATGATAAAAGGACACTAGTGGTTGCATTCAGCTATAAGTTATTGGCTCTTATATAGGCTTGTCTCAATTTCTACTGACTAATTAATGTAAGAATAATAAAAGTGATTAATAATAGCACAAGCTAAAGTAAACATATCTAAAATCATGGACTGAATTTAGATTCAGATACCATCAAGGTAATCAAGAAAACTCAGTGAACAGTGAAACAAAAAGCCAAACTAGCATAATAATGATCATCACTAATATCAAGTTTCCTTGTAGCTTGGTCACCCACTCCCAACATCCATTTAAATCAACATATTACATCTTGGATCCCAGATGTCCCACGTAGTTGTTTGATCTCTGAAAACATCTTCTTTTAGACATTCTGGGCAGGTCTCATTCTCAGCGAAGCTTGGAAGGGAGCTACTCTCTAATAGATTTGCTTCTCTGGTTCCAAGTCACTTGTAGATATTTTTAGATAATTCTGCTAAAATTTTTTTGCAAAACAGATCTCAATACAATTCAATATGCCTTCCTAAATTTTGCTTCTCCAATAACTAGTTCACATGGAGAAAAGCAGCTCAAGACTTGTGGTTCTGATCTTAACAATAGAGCTATAAGAATGTCAAATTAGGAATCTGTGGTTGACTTGAAACTTGAGAGAATTTAAGTTTTATATACATGCTGTTTCTATCTTTACTTAAACCCTATACCTGACGTGACACATTGTCGACAACAGGTTGAAGAAAGAATCTTAAAAAGAACTACGAGGATCTGGCTTATAAAATAAACCCTTCTGGTTAAGGATTAACATTTACCAAAGTAGATATGTAAGCTAAGGTCTGGAAATCAATTGGAATTGATTTCATTATCATTTAACTTTTAAGACTGGTGTTCATTTATTTCATTCTTTATTTCAGATTTAAGTCTTAAAGAGGGAAGTGACTTCAGTTTTAATACTTACAATTGTTCAGGAATATGTTAGTAAATTATTGTGTTGATATATTTAAGAAATTCAAATGATAACTGAGAAATCAGAACATAAACATTTCAAAGTACTGCAGAAAGCAGAACTCTAAAAAACCTTTTAAAATTACATATATAATTGTTTGATCATGTTGCTTTCAAAATTTTCCTCTATGATTAATTCTACTCCAATCAGTACATAAGCAGAGGAAAGGTCAAATAGCTTGAGGTATTCCATCAGTAAGGAATATGAGTGTTCACAGCAGAGATGGTATATGGAGGCAAGGCAATTTCCTTTGCCTCATCCATACTCCATTGACTTAGCACCCTAAGGGACTTCAACCAAGGTTTGACCTAAGTAGCCTTCAGCTTCCCTATAAGCAACTAACCTCCTCTGGGACCTTAATCCATTTATTATTTTCCTTATTCTCTTTCATCTTCCAGTTCTGCCTCTCTCTTAGTTTCTTCTAATATGTCTGTACACATAAGTAATGTATGTTTCCCTATCCTCAAATATTCAGCAAAAATTTATTAAATACTTATTATAAGCAATACACTATTCTAAGTTCTGAGAATATGAAGAGAGGAAAAATCAATTTTTGCCCTCAATCAATTTACATTCCAATGGGGAAATGTATATTGCTAGGTATGTATAAGACATAGATAGCATAAGTAGAAGGTAATCTCAGAGGGAAGGCATTAGTAGTGGAAGGTATGGAAAGGTGTGGAGATGGGGAGAGAGAAGAAGAACCTAGAAAGGCCTCTTAAAAGTGGAAATTTCAATGAGTAGTGTTTCCTCAAACAGGTCAGGGAAACCAGGAAGTGAGGTAGTACATTCTAGGCGTAGGGGACAGCTGGTACAAAGTCGACAAAAAAGGCCTTCTTCACCAGAAGGGGCAGAAAACAGCCACAGAATACCTGTGTATATTTGAAAGGGAAGAACCAGTTCCTTTTATCCATCTCATTACGAACTTCCAGAAGCAAGCTTACCCAGCCTCTACATGGGTGACTACATCAGACAGAAAAGTTTGCATATGTGCCTAAGGACTGTTTGATCCTGTTACAGAAAAAAATACTCTAAATCTTTGTTAATTAAAGAAATGCACATTTCAAAAACTTTGAGGTTCTACCTCATACTCATCAAATTGGCAAAACTGACAAAAAATTAAACAATAAATGCTGGAGGGGATGTTTGAAAAGAAGTACATTAATACACTAATGGTGGAACTATAAACTGGTCCAACCATTCTAGAACTGATTTGGAACTATGCCTTAAAGCTATTAAATGGTGTGCTCTTTGACCCAGCAATACCACTATTAGATCAATACCGGCAAAGACATCAAAGAAAGAGAAAAAGAACCCATCAACACCAAAATATTTATAGCAGGTCTTTCTTAGAGTGGCAAAGAATTGAAAACTAAGGGGAGTGCCTATCAATTGGGGAATGAATAAATACACTATGGCATATGAATATATTGTAATATTATTGTGTCATAAGAAATGATGAAAGAGATAGTTTCAGAGAAACCTAGGAAAATTTGCATGATATAATGTAGAGTGAAATGAGCAGAATCTAAACTCTGGACAATTAATATGGTAACAACTGTACAGAATAGCAGTCTTGAAAGACTTAAAAACTCTGATCAATGCAATGAGCAACTATGATTCCAAAGGACCAACATGCTACCAACTTCTTGTCAGAGTTCATAGACTCAAAATTACATACATTCTTAGACACATGGATGTGGGAATTGGTTTCCTTGAATATGCATGTTTGTTAGATAGATTTTGTTTTTCTTTTTTCTCAGGTAGAGTGGGGAAATGGTAGTGAGAGGAGAGCTTGGAATATGAGAGGAAAGTTCAGCACAGAGTTACTGGGAGGAAGGGAGGGAGATAGAGACAGAGGTAGGGGAGTCATTGAAATGTTTTTTAAATGCACAGAAGAGAACAAAATGAAGGCCTGGCAGAATCACAGATGAACAGGACAGCTCTGAAGGTAACAAACTGAATTCATTAGACTTGAAAGGAAAATCAAGCTGTACATAATAGAGATATGCACTTTCGCATACTATAACTCTGTTCTACTTCATTCCAGTTGATATTTGTTGTATTCAGAATTTAAAAATGGGAAAAGATGAGTAAAATGTCACTTAAGCTAAACCTTTAACCAGTTAAGGGCTTCAAAAAGTGGAGGCATAGAGGAGAGTCTGTGCAAAGGCATAGGAACACAAGATGGATGTCATGTACAGAGAACTGCAAGCAAGACTAATTTACCTGCAGCATAAAATATGTGAGAGGGAGTAATATATAATCTTCCTGGAAAGATAGTGTAGCAGAATGTTGAAGTGTCTTAAACACCAAAAAGAGGATTGTTAAAAGTTTGTCCTAGAGGCAGTGGACAGCCCCTGAAGCTTCTTGAGTAGGTGAGCATCACCCTCAGACCTACACTTTAGGAATAATAGTTTGGCAGCTGAGTGGAAGCTAACTTGGAAATGGGACAGGTTGTTTGCAGGAGATAAATGAGAAAGTTATAGCAATAGTTCAGGCAAAAGGTAATAAGTAGTTTTGTTAAATGTTCAGAGAGAATGGAACAAATGAGAGATGGAGATGAAATCAACAAGAATTGTCTACTGATACGGAGAATGAGAATTGAGTCAAAGGTGATTCCTCGTTTGCAACTGTGGGTGACTGCAAGAATGGTGTTGCTGTTAACAGAAATAGTAAGGTTAAGAGAACAGGTGAATTTATGGGGAAAGATAATGAATTTAGTTTTGGACATGTTGATTTGAGATATTTATCTGACATCCAGGTAAAGACATCCAGCAGGAAATTGGATGTGTGGGACTGGACCTCAAGTGAGAAAAGAGGTGTGGCTGTATAGATTTGTGAGTGACCTGTATTAGAGATGACAGTTGAATCCCTGGAAATTGATGAGATCAGCATGAGAGAGTGTAGAGATACAAGAGAATGCCCAGGATATGTCTCCCCAGGATAGGAAAGACATGAGACATATATAATCATTGCAAAGATCCAAGGTTCGAGTCTCTCATTTTACAGATTAAAAAAACTGAGGCAGAGAAGTTTTGACTTGTGACTTGCCCAGAGTTACCCAGGGCTAGTGTTTGGGTATAGGATTTGAATCCAAATCTTCCTAACTCCAGGTCTAGAGATCTATACAATATTCCTTGCTACTTCTGATAGGGAAAGCTAGAAGGTCGGTATGTTTTGGTTAGATAAAGGAATTTTAGAATTATGGATTGTAAAGGTGGAATACTTGTAGGTGATGACAGGTGAAGGACACAAGTTTGAGGGGCTTCAACGAATAACTTGAAGGGCCCAAGTGTTGCTGTTTGTCCTTCATTCTTGAAGGGGATTATGACATCAAGGAGATGATGACATGATTTGCAAGTGAATTGGATTTAAGTGAAGCAGCGTTGTACAAAGTCTCACTCTCTCCTCTGGTGCCATCTGGGTCCAGTGGCAAGGTGTAGCTCAGGGCAACTGGAGATGGCCCCTAAGGTCCCATGTATAGGAACAGTATGAAGAGTAAGGCTTCTAGGAAGGTATTTAACTCCTTGATTTAAAAAAAAAAAAAGATATAGTGATCTATGAGTTGGTAGATTCAATTCAATAAATATTTATCAAGTGCTTCCTATGTGCCATGTACTGTGCTAAGTATTGGGGATATAAATAAGAAAGACAGTGCCAATCTTCAAGAAGCTTACAGTCTAATGGGGAAGACAATACACAAAAGGAAGTTGAAAAGGGCAGGGGGAAAGGCCAACAGGGGGTAGAGTCTGATATTCCATGGAGTGGATGTAAAAAGTCAAGAGCTATCTGAAAAGTTTAGATTCCAGTCCTCTATAAAGGAAGGCTTTGGGAGGAATTTAGTACTCCACCTTCTAGCCCTCTAATCAGAGAGTTAATTGAGGGAGCCAAGAAGGTGTGGAACATCAAAAATGAAGTCAATCAACATGATGATGAAACTTAGGGGATCAAGTTATCTTGGAAAGGGCATGATCTTCCATGGAGTCTAAACTAAGCAGATCTGCTGATGGAGAGTGGAGATAACTCCACTCTAGGATAGCCTCCAGGATCTGGACAGGGTAATATACATAATGGAGTGAACCACAACAGAAAAGAGTTTGAAATTGCTAAATGAGGGTAGTGAGGGGAGTGGCTAGAAGTGGCAGTGAGGAGCAAGAAGCATGTCTGCATTCTATCCTGGCTGAGTAAATGAGAGAAGGTGTGCTACTACTGGAAAGACTATCAAAGGCTGCAATAAGGGCAAGGATACTCTTTTGGGAGAGATTCAGCTTTTCTTGAGTGCAAAGAGATACAAGGAACATTAATGCAAGCAATCTAATTAAAGAAAAGTTTGTTAACAATAGAATGGAGTTCCAGACGTCATTGTTGTTGTGTTTGTACTTTGTTTTTGAAGAAGACCATGACATCAAGATGATGACATGATTTGCAGTTGAGTTTGATTTGAGTGAGAGACGGCTGTGCAAGGTCACCAGCCTCACTTTCTCCTCCAGAGCCATCTGAATCCAGTGGCCATATATTTATCAGGATGACTGGAGATGGCCCAGAATGCAATGTGAGACCCTGGTCATTTTAGGCTAAGGTCTTATCAGATTCTCACTTTCAGAATTCAATGAATTCAATGAATAGGCTTCTTTAAGCAGTTACTTAAGGGATAGCCCCTTTAATAAAAAAAAAAAAATCAAACTGGGAAGGTAAGACCTTCAGGGTTCCTGGGTAAAAGAGAGAAATAGTTACTATTTAGTCATAATGGAAGGAGAAGATAGAGTGAAATTGGGACTGGGAAGCCTAGGGCTGACATGGATGAATATGGAGAAATGTCACTATGTAAGTCAGTGGTATCAAATGCAAGTAAAAACAGGGGCTCCTAAACAACGCATAAGAATACTGTGCAGGCCACATATTGACTTAGAAAACCACATATTAATATTATCAATTTTTTCTTTTTTTTGTTAAATATTTACCAGTTTCATCTTAATCTGGTTTGGGTCACACTTGGGAGTGTGTGGGTCATTTATTTGACATCTCTGAACTAAGTAATGGCTGGGGAAGGGAGTTTTGGTTGTAGATTGCCTATAACTCTGAATCACAGGGATCTTGAATGTAGCCATAGCCAGTAGATGGTCACAACTTTCCCAATAGTAATAATAAGCAATTGATAGTCAATCAAGCAGCATTTATTAAACACCTATTTTGTTCAAGTGGGGGAAGGGAGTCAAGCCTTGGATATAAATTTTGGGATCCTGTTTCCCCTCATGTAATGAATCAGAAATCAGAAGTTACCTGGAACTTGAAAAGTCATATCCCCTAAACCAGGGGTGGGGAACCTGTGGCTTTGGGGTGAGGGGGGAAGAAAGGGAGTAGGGAATTCTGTTCTGCTTCCCTTTGAGCCACACAGACATCCCATGCATATGCTTTATGCGGGGAACAAGTCCTCACTACACATTTTTGAGCATATATAATCTCTCCTAGGCTGACTTCCCCTGTAGCATGGGATCTTGCGTATTTTTATTCTGAAACTTTTGAAATCTGCTTTCCCTTGCTTATCAGACTATGCTCTAATTTCCTCTCCTCTACCACAAACTTTAGTATGAGAGTGGCACTTCTGTAATTCCTGGCCTTTTCTCAATCTTTAATTATCCTTGATTTCTTTGCAGTCTTAACATTGTTGAATACCCTCTCCTCCCTGATACTCTCATCTTTCTAGTTTTCAAGATACCTCCCTCCTGGTTCTCCTCTTATCTATTGGACCTCCCCTTGTCAGTCTCCATAACTGGGATCTTCACCCAGATCATATCTTCTGTTGATGTCCCTCAGGGTTCTCTCCTTCTTCTTCTCTCCATATTACTTCCTTTGGTGATTTTATCAGCTCCCATGGATTTAATTATCATCTTTATGCTGATAATCTTCAAATCTACCTATCCTGCTTCAATCTCTCTGCTGACTCCAATCATGCATCTCCAACTGCCCTTCAGAATTTTGAACTGCAAGTCCAGGAAACATTTTAAACTAAACATTTTGAAAATGCAACTTATTTTTTCCCCTAAACTCCATCTCCCTCCTACCTTTCCTATTACTGTAAAGGGTGATACCATCTTCCCAGTACCTCATCCTCTACTCCCTCCTATCACTCATTCGTTATGTACAATCTGTTGCCAAGGTCTGCCAATTTCACTTTTGCAACATCTTTCTGAGATGTCCCCTTCTCTCCACTGACACTGCCATGCTAGTGCAGGCTCTCATTACCTCCTGCCTGGCTTATTACTATAGCTTGCTGATTGGTCCGCCTGTATCAAGTCTCTCTCCACTCTAATTAATCCTCTATTCAGCCACCAAAGTGATTTTCCTAAAGCACAGGTCTTACCATGTCATCTGCTCCCCCTACCCTTTTCTTCAAGATCAAATACAAAGCATTGGTTTGGAACTCAAAGCCCTTCATAACCTAGCCCCCTCCTAGCTTTCCAGTTTTCTTACATCTTACTCCCCAATACATACTCTGACATGCAGTGACACTATTCTCCTGGCTGCTCTACAAACAAGACACTCCATCTCTCAGCCCTGGACATTTTCCCTGGCTATTCCCCCATGCCTAGAATACATACAAGGGAGACTTCCTCAATTCTGCTTACTGACTACTTTGATTTCCTTTAGGTCTCAACTAAAATTCTGTCTTGACAGGAAGACCTTCCTAACCCCTCTTAATTCTAGTTCCTTCCCTCTGTTAATTATTTCCTATTGCTGTTAAAGTGCTGCACTCAATATGCTTGCAAATTTGGAAAACTCAACAGTGATCATTGGATTGGAAAAGAGCAATTTATATCTCAATCCTAAAGAAGGGCAATGCCAAGGAATGTTCAAATGACAGACCCACAAAGGTATGCTTAAGATTCTGCAAGCTAGGCTTCAGCAACATGTGAATAGAGAATTACCAGAAGAGCAGGCTGATTTTCAAAGAGGCAGAGGAACTGGAAACCAAATTGTCAACATTTGCTGGATTTTGGAGAAAGTAAGGGAGTTCCAGAAAAAAACCATCTACTTCTGCCTCATTGACTACACTAAAGCCTTTGACTTTGGACCATGACAAAATGTGGCAAGTCCTCAAAGAGATGGGATTACCAGATCATCTTACTTGTTTTCTCAGTAACCTGTATGTAGGTCAAGAAAACAGAACCAAACATGGAACAACTGGTTGGTTTAAATTGGAAAAGGAGCAAAACAAGGGTGTATATTGTCACCTTATTTAACTTATATCCAGAATACATCATGTGAAATGCCAGGTTGTGAGTCAAAAGTCAGAATTAAGGTAATAGGGAGAAATATCAACAATTTCAGATATGTGGGTGGTACCACTCTGATGGCAGAAAGTGAAGAAGAATTAAGAAGCCTCTTGATGAAGATGAAAGAGGAGAGTGTCAAAGCTGGTCTGAAGGTTAACATCAAAAAACCCAAGACCTTAACAAAGGTCTAGGCACTTCCTGGCAAACAGAGGGAAAAGAAATAGAAACAATGTCAGATTTTGTATTCTTGATCTCAAAGATCACTGCAGAAGGCAATTGCAGCCATGAAATTAAAAGAAACTCCTTGGAAGGAAAGTTTTGACAAATCTGGACAGCATACTAAAAAGCAGAGCTATCACCTTGCTGACAAAGGTCCACATAGTCAAATCTGTGGTCTTGCCAGTAGCAATGTACGAGTGTGAGACTTGGATTATAAGGAAAACTGAGTAGCGCAGAATCAACCCTTTTGAATTGTGGTTCTAGAGAACTTTTGAGAGTCCCTTGGATAGCAAGGAGGTCAAATCAGTCAATACTTACTGAAATTAATTCAGACTATTCACTGGAAGGTTAAATACTGAAGCTGAAGCTTAAATACTTTGGCCACATAATGAAAAGATGTGACTTACTGGAAAAGCTCCCGATACTGGGAAAGATTGAAGGCTAAAGGAAAAGGGGATGGCAAAGGATGAGATGGATAGTGTCATGGAAAAAAAAAATGAACATTAACTTGGACAAACTTCAAGAGGCATTGGAGGATAGAAGGGCCTGGTGTGCCTGCTGCGGTCCATGGGGTCACAAAGAGTGGGACATCACTACTGAACAACAATTTATCTTCTACACAGCTGTAGAGCCAATGTGACATTCACAGCGGTGTACTTATGAATTGCAAAATATAACACTCTTCACAAGTAAGACAGAACCAAAACATTTATTTTAAAACCAGAAAGTCAAATCCATCTCAGCAACAGAAAAATCTATACACAATAACAATGCAGGTGGCACCACCATCCATCCCCAAGTCTTCCCTCTTCTAGGACCTTCCCACAAATGAACACTCACAGTTAGTTGCCTGCTTCCTCTCTCTCCCTCAGTTCTAACTGCTGTGTCCAACTTCCTTTCATCTTTGTTCTACTTTTCTTGCTCCACTGGTTGGGTAAGCTCCTTCTACCACAGACTCATGTGACTCAGGCTTCCATGGGACTCAAGCAGGTCACATTGGTGTCTTAATGGTTGGGAAAGATCTTCCCATTGTATAAAAATACATTAACAATACAATAGCTTGTGTATACATTTGTTTGCACACAAATGTTTGTTTCCCCCATTAGATTGTAAGCTCCTTGAAGCCAGGGGATGTCTTTTGCCTCTTTTTGTATTCTCAGTGTTCAGCACAGTGGCTGACAAATAGTTGATGCTTAATACATATTGATTGATTGATTCCATCCACCAGTTCTTCTCTTTTACTGAGAACCAGAGTCAGAATAGATCTTTGCTGGTTCCTCCACTTTCTGACCAGCTCCTGTTTTTTGAGGCAGAGAGAGCTCCAGCAGACAGCTGGATAATTCTAGAATAATTCTAGGAGAGTATTTTTCTCCATTAGTAGCATTTCAGTTTAATTCCAATCAAACAGACACATTAAGTATTTACTACGAGGTGATGACACTGGGTTACACAAAACTTTAAAAAAAGGGAACCGGTCCCCGCTAAAGAACAGTATATGTGTGTGTATCATGTTCTCAGAAAAGTCAATACAAAATACATACAAAGTACTTTGGGGCTCGGGAGGGTGGGTGGCGGGGAACCCGGGAAACCCAGCATGGGAGGAGAAAGGAGAGCTAGTAAGAGAACGAGACCTCCCGCTCGTCTCCAGCCTTGCTGCCCTGACCGGCCCATGCCCTCCTCCTAAGGGGTCCCCGGATAATCCCCGTCACGCTCCGAGGGTGGCCCCCAGTGGCCGGAGAGGTCACGGGGACCCAGGGACACGCGGTTTCCTTTACCGCCCTCCTTTCTGCAGCCAGCTCCGGGGGGAACTGGGCTCTGCGCAGGCGCGGCACTCGTGCGACATCCTTGCTTTACGGCGGGCCCGAGCGGTTTGCCGTAGGGAGACGGAGGTGCGGTGCAAGGCTTTTGGGCGCGGTTCGACTTGAGCGCGGTAACGAGCGTCTTTCCCTCCGAGCTCCTTTCTGTAGCCGGGGCCGGGGCCGGGGCCGGGGCTGTGCGCTGCCTCCCGCGCCGTTCCGGGCAGGCGGGCGGGCGGCCCCGCGTTCCCCGGGCCAGCTCCGCGGGCCGTCCCGGGGCTCCGGCCGGGGCTGCGGGGGCGGGGCCCGGCCCCCAGGTCCCGTCCCTTCCCTCCGGTCCCAGCCCCTCCTTCTTCCCCGCTCTCCGGTGGTCACTGACGCGGGGCTCTCCTTGTTTCCCCAGACTCGCGTCCAGAGCCGGCCACTTGCAGGGCCCGCGTCATGGAGCCAGAACAGCTGCTGGAGGGACAGACGCCGGTACCCGGGGGCCTGCAGGGGGAGGGGGTGCGGGGCCGCGGCGGGCTGCGGGGCTGTGCCCTGACCCTTCTCTTGTCTTGTAGGTTTCAGAAAATCCTCACTCCGAGTACGGTCTCACGGAAAATGTCGAGGTAACCAGCTCCGCTTCTGGGACTGACTAGAAACGCTTTCGCTCTGCTTGTAGCCGGGAACGTTGGGCTTGGGGTTTGTTTTTTTGTTGTTTGTTTCTGTTAGCCTTGCAGAGGAGGGAGACTTGGATCCTGGTGATGTCTATGCTTGATGTTTTCATCGTACCGATAGCGTGCTTTTATTGCATTTGAATTCTCTGCCCTGTAGTGCTTTACCATGATGGCATATGCTTGATGTTTTCATCTTACCGACAGTTTACTTTTATTGCTTTCGGGTTCTCTGTCCTACAATACACAGTGTAGTTATCTTCCTTTGCATCTACAAAATACGATTATTAAAACCGGACTGAAGAAAACATTTTCGGTGATTGTTAGATTACTTTACTGGGTGGGCAGTGGTGTGGATTGCTACTGTCAGTTCATGTGCTATTGCCTACACAAGGCCTTTTCTAATAGCTTTGGTTACTAGTACCCTCTGAAAGTTACTTTGTATTTACTTTTGTTTATACTTGTTATTTTGTATGATAAAATGGAAGCCCTTTGAGCGTAGGGAATGTCTGTTTTTGTTTTCATATCTAAAGCACCTAACATGGTGCTTGGCATTTAGTAGGTTTGTAATAGATACTTGTTGATTGATTGATCTTTCCATTACTTTTTAAGTTGTTTAATCAAAAGGTTTTATCTATTGACTCGCGGTTGTTAGTCAATATGAATTGGCCAACAAATACATAATGCTATAGTAATTGCTGTTGAGATACATTTAATTCAACAAACATTCACAGGCTACTATGTGCCAAGCACTGTGCTAATGGAAATATGTAACAGAACAGAAAAAGTTCCAGCCATTAGACAACCTAAGGGGGAAGGAGGATAAAATCACTGGAAAACAAAAGGAGATATATCCTTTACTATCGCCTTGAAAATAAAAGGGGACATATGTTTTATATATAACAGTAAAAAGCTTGTACCTCCTTTTGTTTTCCTGTGAATTTATTCTCTAGTATATATTATATACATATCTTTATATGTGTGTATATGCATGTATTTTTATGTATGTATATGTTATATATCCACATATTTCTATGTATATATGTATAGTGTGTATATATACACACTATGTATATAATATAGAAAGGAGAATCTTTTGAACATTTATATATAATCTATTATGTATATATTATATACCTTTTAATTTTGTTACATAAAATTATTATATATTATAGAAATGACATATTAATGATAAGGGAATTTTTCCTTGCATATAGTAGGTACTTAATTTTTAAAAATAGAGTGACCAGAGCTAGGTACTTAAAGTTTTCATGGCAAATAAGATGGTAAACATTTTAAAAGTAAGTGAAAGAAAGAAGGGACACATTTTGAAAATAAAGGGGAAAGGCATTTCAGGGCTAGGGGACCTGATGTCAGTGGGATTTCATTGAAGTAGGATTCCCTTCCTATCAGAGTTGGCTTTGATGAAGTAACTGGTAGAGTGAAATGCTATTTTGATAGGATGGAAGTTTTAGAGCTGGAAGGAACTTTAGAAATTAACCAATTAACATCCCTTTGATTTCATTACCCGAAACACTCCTCCTTGGCCACTAGTCTTCTATATTTATTTATCTTTCTCTCTTAGAATGTAAGTCTTTTGAAGACAGAGAATTATTTGTTTATTTGTTTTGCTTTTATTTCTGACCCTGGTGCTTAACACTGTATCTGACACTTAGTGTTTATTCATCATTTTCAGATGAGGAAACTGAGACTTGGAAGGTGAAGTGATTTACCTGAGGTCACGTGGGTAGTTAATAGAGCTCCTGGATCATCTGACTCCAGAAGTTTTGTGATCAGTCCTGAAAGGCGATAATGTGGCACAGTGGACAGAATGTTGGACTTGGGAGTCAGGAAATCCTGAGTTCAGATCCTGCCCTACACTTAAATAGATTTGTGAGCCTAGGCAAGTTGCTTAAATGCTGTCTGCCTCAGTTTCCTTATCTGCAAAATAGAGATAATTAGCCTCTACATCTTAGGGTTGCCATAAGGATAAAAATGAGATAATATTTGTAAAAAGTGCTTTGCAAACCTTAAAAGGCTATATAAATACTACTTATTTTATGTAGACTGTGCTTTTTTGGGGGGGGTATTGATGAAGAATTAGATCAACCACTTTTAGCAATATAGAATATTGTTTTTGATGCACCATTGGGTTGGATCAGGTGTAGAGGCAACCTAATTTGTTTGTATTTTGCACCCATAAGACATTCCTAGGTACCAGTACTCACCTCCTTGACTGATGATTTGAACTTAAGGCACAGCTACAGCTCTTAAATAATGTTGAAATAGATTAACTTAGGGTTATAACTAAAATAGAGTTAGTGAAAGAAATTTCTTATAGTTTAGTACGTATCGAACTTTTAGGACACCAGGTAGTTATGTTTCTTATTTGAACTTTTGGTTTTAGCTTTATTATTAAAATATATAATGAACTACACTTCTTGGCATAAATAAATGTGATGTTCTTTCTCCGTTTTTTCACCTCTTCAAGGTTTAAATAGTGGGTAGTGATACAGTTTTAAAGATGTCCTTGGATTTTATGTTGTGTTTTCTTTTTTTCCCATTTGCAGTAAAATAATACTGAGAAAGATGATAGTTTTGCTATAGACAGAGAAACCCAATCACAATGACTTACCATTTTCATAATTTAAACGTATAAAATATAGTCTAGGAATTTGGTGTGGAATGGAGAGGTGAATTTATAAAGGAGAGACGGGCATTTTTTAAGATGGTTAAATTATAGGCATAATGATCAGTATCTTTTGTTGCAAATTGAGTCCAAATACAGTTTTTGTGTAATGTAATTTGTATTTGTTATACTGTCATTGGATATTTCTCCACTGAAGTGAATTACAACCCCTCCATGCATACTTATCTCATGCGGTTCTTTTCCACATATTTCTATAAATTTTTATATATACCCTGGAGCCCTTTTTTCTACCTCTTATAATATCCCTAGGATTACACTGCAGCAATCAGAAAGTCTTTTGCTACATGACTACTTCTCTTTTTCTGGCCACTTGCGTCCTAGAGATGTTTTAGGTGATACCAGCAAATGATGGTTATTGTTGGTGATAAATTTCAGTCTACTTTTCATTGCCACTTGCGGTTCTTGTAATTTTGATTCTCATGAGATCATGTTCTATAATTCATTTCTAGATAGCATCAGTAAGAGAATTTAAGCGTAACAGAGGTGGGACTTTTGTATTGGTTTTAGGTAATTAAAAGTACTTTGCAATTTCTCAAATGTGCTCTAGCCTATCTTTCTTAGTAAAACCTGTCTCAGCTGATTTTTCACACATACGTATATGTATGTATATATATGTGTCTGTGTGTATGTATATATATATATAGAGAGAGAGAGAGACTAACTTGATCATGCAGTTGTATATCAATGTCTATGCAATATATATTTTTAATCCTTTTTTTTCTTTTGCTGTGGATTGTTAGACTTTTCAAATTCTGTGAGTTTCACTTATGAGGCTTGATATAATTAGTACTATTTCATATGTGAATAGGAACATTGGAGAACTTGCCCTTAATGAGGAATTCTTTTATATAAAATGTGAAATAATAGTATTTTTTATTACTCATTTCACAGGGTGATTATGAGGAAACCACCTTGCAAATCTCTTCTTCCTTCCTTCCTTCCTTCCTTCCTTCCTTCCTTCCTTCCTTCCTTCCTTCCTTCCTTCCTTCCTTCCTTCTTTTTCTTCCTACCTCTCTCTCTTTCTATTTATCTCTCCATTCATTCATCTATCTACCTATCTGTCTATCTATTTATAGTTTTCAGCATTCATTTCCACAAGATTTAGAGTTCCAAATTTTTTCCCCATCTCTCCCCTCCCCCCCAAACACCTTGCATTCTGATTACGCCTTCCCCCAATCTGTCCTCCCTTCTATCCCACCCCTTCCTTCCCTTATCCCCATCTTCTCTCTTTTCTCGTAGGGCAAGATAGATTTCTATACCCTGTTACCTGTATTTCTTATTTCCCAGTTGCATGTAAAAACAATTCTTCATTCATTCCTAAAACTTTGAGTTTCACCTTCTCTCCCTTTCTCCCTCCCCACTGAAAAGGCAAGCAATTTAATATAGGCCAAATATATGTAGTTTTGCAAAAGACTTACATAAACTATATTTCCTTCCTGCCCCCTATTCTATTCTCTCTTTTGACCTTGTCCCTCCCTTAAAGTGTTTACTTCTAATTACTCCCTCCTCCCATTTGCTCTCCCTTCTATCATCCCCCCCCATTGCATTTATCCCTTTCTCCCCTACTTTCCTGTAGTGTAAGATAGATTTTCATACCAAATTCAGTGTGCATGTTGTTCCCTCCTTAAGACAAATGTGATGAGAGTAAGCTTCACTTTTTGCCTCTTACCTCCCCACTTTTCCCTTCCATTGATAAAGCTTTTTCTTGCCTCTTTTATTTTTTTAATTTAATTTTATTATTATTATTTTTTAATGTTTTCCAATCACTGCCATAAAATTAAGATTTTATCCCCCCCACGCCTACCCCCCACTACCCCGCTCCCTCCCCATGACAGCATACAATTCTGTATAGGTTCTACATATACTTTCCTATTGAGTACATTTTCACTATAGTCATGCTATGTAGTCGAACTAAAATAAATGGAAGAAATCATATACCAAATCAAAACATGATACACAAAAACACACACACACAAACATGATCTGCTACATTCTGCAAATGACTTCCATATTTCTTTCTCTGAGTGTGGAAGGCGTTTTGCCTTAGAAAACCACCATTGGGATTTTTTTTTTTAATAAGTTTTTACATTATTATGAAATTCCAAGTCTGCCAGAAAAAACTTTCGCACACTGTGGTCATTGCTGTGCACAAAGTTCTCCTGGTTCTGCTCCTTTCACTCAGCATCAGATCATATAAGTCCTTCCAGGCCTCTCTGAAGTCTTCTTGTTCATCATTTCTTATTCTTGCCTCTTTTAGGAGAGATAATTTGCCCCATTCCATTTCTCCCTTTCTCTTCCCAATGTATTCCTCTCTCACCACTTAATTTTATTTTTTTAGAAATCATCCCTTCCTATTCAACTCACCCTGTGTCCTCTGTCCATATATATGTGTATAATCCCTCCAACTACCCAAATACTGAGAAAAGTTTCAAGAGTTACAACTATTATCTTTCTATGTAGGAATGTAAACAGTTCAACTTTAGTAAGTCCCTTATGATTTCTCCTTCCTGTTTACCTTTTCATGCTTCTCTTGATTTTTGTGTTCAAATGTCAAAATTTTCAGTTCAGCTCTGGTCTTTTCATGAAGAGTATTTGAAAGTCCTCTCTTTCATTGAATTACCAGTTTTCCCCCTGAAGTATTATACTCAGTTTTGCTGGGTAGGTGATTCTTGGTTTTAATCCTAGTTCCTTTGACTTCTGGAATATCATATTTCAAGTCCTTTGATCCTTTAATGTAGAAGCTGCTATATCTTATGTTATCTTGATTGTATTTCCACAGTACTCAAATTGTTTCTTTCTGGCTGCTTGCAGTATTTTGTCCTTGACCTGGGAACTCTGGAATTTGGCTACAATATTCCTAGGAGTTTTTCTTTTTGAATCTCTTTCAAGAGGTGATTGGTGGATCCTTTCAATATTTATTTTATCCTCTGGTTCTAGAATATTAGGGTAGTTTTCCTTGGTAATTCCATGAAAGATGATGTCTAGGCTCTTTTTTGATCATGGCTTTCAGGTAGTCCCATAATTTTTAAATTGTCTCTCCTGGATCTATTTTCCAGGTCAGTTGTTTTTCCAATGAGATGTTTCACGTTGTCTTCTATTTTTTCATTCTTTTGGTTCTGTTTTGTAATTTCTTGGTTTCTCATAAAGTCATTAGTTTCCATCTGCTCCATTCTAATTTTTAAAGAGCTGTTTTCTTCAGTGAGCTTTTGAACTTCCTTTTCCATTTGGCCAAATCTGCTTTTTAAAGCATTCTTCCCCTCATTGGCTTTTTGGACCTCTTTTATCATTTGGGTTAGTCTATTTTTAAAGGTGTTATTTTCTTCAGCATTTTTTTGAGTCTCCTTTAGCAAGCTGTTGACTCACTTTTCATGAATTTTCTTGCATCTCTCTCATTTGTCTTCTCAATTTTTCCTCCACCTCTCCTACTTGATTTTCAAAATCCTTTTTGAACTCCTCCATGGCCTGAGACCATTACATATTTATTTTGGAGATTTTGGATGCAGAAGTCCTGACTGTTATGTTCAAATGTGATGGGATATGAGAAAAACTTAATCACAATGGTTCCATTTCATTTATTTAATTCCCTGGTTTTCATCTATGGATGTTGGTGTTGATGTTGAACCAAGTTCTCATCTGGCTTATTTTTTCTATACAGACAGTTCTCAGTTTACATAACTGAACCATTCAGCAGACCTCCATGTAAAAGCATTTTTACTGAATGCAAATTTGTTCCTACTACATACTTCACTTAACCTATATAACAAAGGTATACACAAAATACCTTTATACAAGTCATAAAATATATGGTCATGTTAAATACTGTATCATGGCTATAAACAGAATTATGAAATGAAAGATAAACTTAATGATAAAGTATGCACAGTACTGTATAGTAAAGTTAACATAGGTGTGCAATATGTTGCCTCTTCCCCACCCATTTCACCTAGCCTTTATCAGTGGTAGTTGCTGTGTACCTTCCCCTCTTCCCCCTCCAATTTTTAAACATTTTTATTTAAAGCTCTGAGGTCCAAATTCTATCCCATACTCCTTACTTCTCCTCCCTCCTCCATGAGATGTAAGTAATCAGATCTAGGTTATACATGTGCAACCATGCAAAACATTTTTTTATTAGTCATTTTCTATAAGAAGGCTTGAATAAAAGAAAAAAAAGAAAGAAAGTAAAAAATGGCATGCATATGTCTGTATTCAATCAATATTAACTCTCTGGAGGCAAATGGCATGCTTCATCATTAGTCCTTTGGGATTGTCTTGGATCGTTATACTGCTGAGAACAGCTCAGTCATTCACAGTTCTTCATACAATATTGCTGTTACTGTGCACAATATTCTCCTGGTTCTCTTCACTTCACTATGCATCAGTTCTTGCAAGTCCAGGATTTTCTGTCATCATCCTACTTGTCATTTCTTATAGCACAATAATACTTCATTACAGTCATATAACATAGCTTGTTTAGTTATTCTCAAATTGATGGGCATCCCTCCCTTTGACTTCCAACACAACAAAAAGAGCTGCCATAAATATTTTTGTACAAATAGGTCCTTTTGCCTTTTTTTGTATGTCTTTGGAATAGAAATGTAGCAGTGGTATTGTTGGATCAAAGGGTATGTCCAGTTTTATAGCCCTTTGGGCATACTTCTGTATTGCACTCCAGAATGGTTGGATTTGTTCACAACTCCACCAATAGTGCATTAGTATCTCCGTTTTCCCACATCCCCTCCAACATCCAAGATTTTCCTTTTTTGTCATGTTAGCCACTCTGGTAGGTGTGAGGTGGTACCTCAGAGTTGTTTTAATTTGCATTTCTCTGAACAATAGTGATTTAGAGTATTTTTTCATAGGGCTATAGATAGCTTTGATTTCTTTGTCTGAAAACTGCCTGTTCATAACCTTTGACCGTTTACCAATTGGAGAATGACTTCTATATTTATAGATATGACTTAGTTCTCTAAATATTTGAGAAATGAGGCCATGATCAGTGATACTTTTTGCAAAATTCCCCCCCAGTTTTCTGCTTTCCTTATAATTTTGGTTGCATTGGCTTTGTTTGTGGAAAACTTTTTCAATTTTATATAATTGGAATGATCTGTTTTACATTTTGTAATGCTCATCTTCTTTGATCCTAAATTTTTCCCTTATCCATAAGTCTTTCTTAAACTCATCCATTCCCTCTTAATTTCCTTGTGGTATCACCCTTTATGTGTAAATCATGTACCCATTTTGACCTTACCTTGGCATACTGTACATAGTTTCTACTATCCTGTTTTCTAGTTTTCATAGCAGTTTTTGTCAAATAACGAGTTTTTGTTCCAAAAGCTTGAATCTTTGGGTTTATCGTATACTAGATTACTTCGGTTATTTATTATGACATAATTTATACCTAAATTTATTCCACTGATCCATCACTTTTATTTCTTAGCTAGTACCAGATTGTTTTGATAATTACTACTTTATAATACAGTTTGAGATGTGGTATGGTTAGATAACCTTCTTTTGCATTTGTTTTTATTGCTTCCCTTGTTGTCCTTGAGTTTTTAATTCTTTCAGATGAATTTTATTATTTTTTTCTATCTCTATAAAATAATTTTTTGATAGTTTGGTGTAGTACTGAATAAATAGAAAAATAAACTGAATTAATATAGGTAGAATTGTCATTTTTACTATATTGGCTCAGACTATCTATGATATTTTCCCAATTGTTTAAGTTTGACTTTGTGTGAAAAGTGTTTTATAGTTGTGTTCATATGGATCCTGGGTTTGTCTTGACAGGTTGACTCCCAAGTATTATACATTGTCTAGTTATTTTAAATGGAATCCCTCTTTATATCTCTTGCTGCTGAACTTTGTTGGGAAAATATAGAAATGCTAATGATTTATGGGGGTTTATTTTATAGTCTATAACTGACAAAGTTGTTAATAATTTCAAGTACTTTTCTAGTTGGTTCTCTAGGATTTTCTAAGTGTAACATCATATCATCTGTAAAGAGTGATAGTTTTGTTTCCTCAGTTCCTATTCTAATGCCTTTCATTTCTTTTTATTTTCTAATTACTATGTTACTATTAACTATAAATTAACATTTCTACTATAATATTAAGTAATAGAGGTGATAATGGGCATCCTTGCTTCACCTCTGATTGTACTGTGAAGGCTTCTAGTTTATCCCCTTTATAGATAATGCTTGCTCGTAGTTTTAGATAAATATTACTTTTATCATTTTACTTATCATTTTCAGGTAAGCTCCATTTATTACTATGCTCTCTAGTGTTTTTAATAGGAATGGGTGCTGTATTTTGTCAAAGGCTTTTTTTTTTGCATCTATTGACATAATCATATGATTTCTGTTGCTTTTGTTATTGACAAGGTCAGTTATGTTGATAGTTTTCCTAACATTGAACCAGCCCTGCATTCCTGATATAAATCCCGCCTGGTCATAATATATAATCCTTGTGATATACTGCTGTAATTTCTTTGCTTGTATTTCACTTAAAATTTTTATATCAATATTCGTTAGGGTAATTGTTCTATAATTTTTTTCTCTATTTTAGCTCTTCCTGGCTTGGGTATCAGCACCATATTTGTGTCCTAAAAGCAGTTTGATAGGACTACTTCACCTGTTTTTCCAAATTGTTTATTTAGTATTGGGATTAATTGTTCTTTAAATGTTTGGTAGAATTTATTTGTGAATTCATCTGGTCCTGGGAATTATATAGCAAGTTCATTGATGGCTTGTTCAATTTCTTTTTGTAAGATTGGGTTATTTAAGTATTTCATTTCTTCTTCCTGTTAATCTGGGTAACTTATAGTTTTTAAAAATATTCATCCATTTAATTTAGATTGTCAAATTTATTGGCACGTAATTGGGCAAAATAGCTCCTAACAGTTGTCTTAATTTCCTCTTCATTGGTGGTGAATTCATCCCTTTCATTTTTGATACTAGTAATTTGTTCTTTTTTCTTTTTCTAATCAAGTTAACCAGTGGTTTATATACTCTACTGTTTTTTTCATAAAACCAGCTTCTAGTTTTATTAGTTCAATTTTTCTTACTTTAAGTTTTATTAATCTCTCTTTTGATTTTCAGATTTTCTAATTTGGTGTTTAATTGTATTTTTAAAATTTGTTCCTTTTCTAGTTTTTTTAGTTTGTGCCCAGTTTATTGATCTGCTTTTTTCCCCCTATTTTATTGATGCAAACAGAAATATAAATTTTCCCTTAAGTACCACTTTGGCCACATCACATAAATGTTGGTATGTTGTCTCGTTGTTGTCATTTTCTTTAATAACATTATCTATTGTCTCTATGATTTGTTCTTTGACCCACTTTGTGCAACTTTTTTTATGAAGTTATTGAGAGATGTTTGGACAGTGGCTCTCTTTTTTTCCCCTCATATATCTGACAGTAGCAAGTAGTATTATCTTCAGTTAGTCTTCGAAATGTTTGGATCCAGTTTTCAGTACAAGAAAAAAATTCACTCAATTGGTGAAATGCTTCTGCCAACTGTTTCATTGTGAACCTTTTTGATTTGGCCTTGGGTTCCGGATCTTCTCTTTCTTCTTCAGTCTTTGCAGCTAGCAGGTTAATCAGATCCTCATTGGACAGCTCTCCTCCTTGAGATACATTCAGTTCCTCCACATCGTTCTTCATCTTTATCAAATCCATGAAAACTGGGAACAAACTATGGGCACCTAACTCTCTTTGTACATGTTTATGTTACATCTGGATTACATGGTAAATATTTTAGGGCTTCCAGAAATCTCTTAGTGGCACGTCTTTAACTTCATCCAAGGCTGCATTTGCTTGGGCACATACAGTGCATAAATAATATGTCTGCCTTGACATTCATAATCACTTCTTTATCCATACATTGTAATAATGAGGTAGCATTTGGGGGAAGTTAAAGCACTTGCACTTTTTCATTTAAAATTATCCAGATGGTGAGGGAATGAAGCAGTGCATAAACTATTGTTCAAAGACGATAAGGATTAGTGAAATAATGTACAGGTAATGTTGCTCTGCTGATTTTTTTCAATATTCTGAGAGTTTCTGAGTGATGCACAAGAACAGGCTTTAATTTACAAGTTCCAGATACTTTTCTACCCAGAAGAAAATTAATTCTGTTTTTTGAAGCTCTATGCCCTGGCATATTTTTTCCTCCACTAAATTATAGGTTCAAGATGGAATTCTGTGATAAAATAGACTATTTCATTCATACTAAAAATTTGCTCCGGTAAGCAGGGACTTTAATCTATTGTTTTTTGTAGGAACTCTGGGAACTTTTCTGTTGCTTCAGTATCTGCACTAGTAGCCTCTCCTGATACATGCTTATTATGAAATCCTGCACAATTTTAAAATCATGCAAACCAGTCACTGCTTTCAGTAAGTAGTTGTGTTCCTTCAGGATATTTCACCTTTAAATCTTCAAAGAATCTTTGAGCCTTGGCTTGAATTGTTATCAAGCTTAAAGGAACATTCTTCTGAGTCTAATCTTCTATAGACATAGTTTGAGTGTCTCCATCTCTAGACTTCATGCAAGTACTGCCTTTTGCTTGCGTCTTTGTCTGGGTAGCATCTTTGACTCTGGTGGTCACAATTAACACTGCATGACTAAGTTTACATGCTATTGATGACAGTTTTTGTCCATATTTTCTAATTATTTGGCTTATGCTTATGAGATGGCTCACGATTCCCCTCGAGTATATTTGATGCCAGCCAAGGTGAAAATATAAGGATCACTATTGAACGTAGGGAAAGGAATAGTATCATTCATTGTCTGCTGACATGTGGGAACTGACTTAAATACACTTCTCATCTTCCTCCCAGCACTTATACTGCCTGAATCATATGGTGTCTTATTGAACAAAGTCTGCTTTATGTAAGGAATTTTCCCAATTTTTTTAGAATGCAGATTTCTTTCAGAATTCTTTATATAAAGTCTAATTTATTTAAAGCAAGAACTGGCTATAACTTTTTCATTCTTTAAAGTGGCAATTCGCAGTTTTCTATTTCCTTCTTTAAGTCTTTTGTTATCTTTCATAATATTTTGTAAGTGAACTTTAAAAAGTATTATTTTTGGCTACCATTTTTCTTGGCAAGGATAACTAGAACATAATTGCTGGCTTCTTTATTCTAGGGCCCATTTTTCATTGCTTGAACTTGTCTAAGACGTGGAGATAGTGTTTTTACCTTCTCCATTTAACATATTTAAAAAATTGGCAGCTTGTTTAGGTAGCGTTGGGTTGGAGATGCTGTAATCTCATATAGTGTCTTCTCTTTATATCTTTGTAATATAGTTAGTCAAGGAGCATTAATATTGTTGAAAGTTCTAAAACCATACTAAAAAAATGCCTGATAATAATGATGTTGCTACCTGCTCTTTATAGGAAATGCTTTGTTTCAAATGTATCAAATTAGTGTAAAACTGTTTCTTTTGTCCTCTGTATACAGTTTTTGCCATAGCTTGGGTAAAAAGTAATTTAGCTAGAGAAATATTTACTTTACACACATACACACACACACACACACACACACAGATATATATGTGATATATAAAACAGGTAAAGTATGTTATAAACATTGCCTTTTATGACTTCCCACTTAAATTTCTAAAATAATTATAAAGATTCCAAATCAAGAATTTCAGTAAAATATTTCCACCTTGTATGATTCCAGTTTCTTGAAAGTTGATTGGGGTCCATGTGGAAACTCAAAGGTTAAAAATGTATTTGAGCTTGAGGGATGTTGCAAGTAGGGAGGTTGAGAGTAAAAGTTATGAGAACATATTTTAATGGAAAAAGAAAAGGAATATTTGTTACCAGAAATACAGAGGAAATTTCAAAAAGCAGAAGTAAAAGTGAAAAGTCTGATGATATTATGAACATAAACGATTAGTAATCATGGGGCATAAAATAACTTGAATGAAATTTGATAAGAGAAATTTGGGTAGGTCATTGGCAGAGAGATATTTGAGAATTGAAGTGTTGTAAATGAAAAACATTTTATTTCTTTATTGATCTGCCTTGAGATATTTAACCTGTTCCTTATTTTATTTTTGTCACTCAAGATAATTTAATGTGTCAGATTGATGGATAATTTTTTAATTTATTAGCGAATAGTGGAAAATGAGAAGATTAATGCAGAAAAGTCATCAAAACAGAAGGTGGACCTTCAATCATTGCCAACTCGTGCCTACTTGGATCAGACTGTTGTACCTATTTTATTACAGGGACTTGCTGTGCTTGCAAAAGAAAGGTGAGAACACATGCGGTCTGATTTTCAATTCTTTTGCAAATGATTTATATTTTTCTTGAAAGTGCTCTATGTTATCATAAATATTTCACATTTTGAAACAACCATAATAGTTATAAATACTTGTAAGCCTGAGGTTGAGTCTAAGTAGAGACAATAAATGATATTTGAGTTCTGTTCTTGGAACTGCCTTTTTCTAGGTACCCAAATCAACCCAGAGCTAATTTGGGCTTTTCCATGCCATTTCTTTTACTTTCCTATTCCTAGATACTTTATAGTTCTTTAAGAAAGATCTTAAGGGAAATTATGAGAGGACTTGATATTTAGAGAGATACCTGTTGCCACCCTTGGAGTTATCTTTATCCAGCGTATTCTCTCAGCGAATTAGACAATGACAGAAAGAGGATTCAAGGAGTAGCGGTGATGATAATACATTTATGCTACTGCTTTTCCCTCAAGTCATCTAAGGGGATTTACTATAGTATTTGTTGTTTGACTGTTATTTATATTTCATTATGTAGTAAAGATAATCTATTAGTAAAGTTACTATTTTTTGCATGTTATTATTGCCTATAAATTAGAGTAAAATTGAAAATCATATTGATTTGCAACACCATTGACTTTACAGTTATTTTTCCTTTTTCTGCCTTTTTATTTTTCCCATAACTTCCATCTAATTGATTTCTTTTTAGGTATGTAGATCCATTGGAACTGATATTTTTGTTAATGAAGTTAGTCATCATTTTAGTGCCCATTGTGTCCTAGTGTAATGAGTTTAAATTTTGTCAGAAATAAATTTGAAAATTTGCCATTGTACAACTTAGGGACATATCTCAGGCTTCAAGAGGTGGGTATTATCTTATATTTAGACTAGATGTGCAAGTTGCTACTACTTCTGTCAAATATAGTTCTAACGTAATAGAACCTTAGATATTTGTTTTGATTTTTATGTGCACTATTTATGATTCAAATGAAATTGGAATTACTCTATGGGTATCTGGATTTATCTTTGACATATTTAAATTAAAGGTGAGTTTTTTAATCTGCTTTTTTCCTTCCTTGTGTTAAATAAGCATATCTGAGGTTGTACTTTGAATATAGGTTAAGGTTTTGAAGAAAGTTTTTGAATGACAAATATTGGAATTTTAGTTAAAAATAACTTCAGGAAATTGATGTTAAATAAAATAAAAACTGGCTCCTTTACATATAAAACAGATGGTAATTTGTTTTTTCAATTAGAACAAATGGATATTTCACATTTTAACATTTTTGAGCCAATGTAGGTCAGATGTCAGTAATATACTATGTTATGTGAGATATGCATTTTTTAACCTAAAATCCAGATATGTAGACTTCTGAAATATAATAAAATGTGGTACAAAAATGATAAAATGGTGAGATGTTAATAGTAAACTTTATATGTTCCAAGGTGATGATATTTAAAATTGTCCTAATTTAAAACCATGATATAAGAAGTGACTATAAAGTAATGAGATTAATTTATGTCTCCAAATGGGTGTGATCTTCTTTAATGTAGTCACATTGTGGAGGCTTTAACACTTATTCCAGAGTGTTATCTCTTTATCTTGTCATCTTCCTTTGTATTCGAACCCTTGCCTTCATTCTTGAGTAACTTCAATTTACATCAGTACAGGTGCAAACACCTTGGCCTTCCAGTTCATCAATCTCCTCAGCTTCTGTGACCTCCATAGTTATTCTACCTTATCCACAAAGACAGGCATGGCCATGTGCTTGATATGACCATTATCTTTAATGATTCTACTTCCCTGATCCAGAACTCTGAAATCCAACTCTTTGATCACAGCCTCCTGTTCTTTAGTCTCTTTTGCATTAACTCATCTCACCCTGTTCTGGCCAGTATACCTTTAAGACTTTCAGGTCTTTACATGTATCTTTTAGTTGAACTTTCTTTTATAACTCCTTTATTACAGTTTGAACTCCTTGAAAGCAGGTACCTTCTCAATTTTTCTGTTTATTACCAGTGCTTAGTATACAGTAAGCACTTAATAAATGCTTTTTCCTTCATTCTCATTGAGAGTTTGTTATAGCAGAGGTATCATAGGTCCAGTCAATATCCCTATCCCAGATACATGGGCAGGCTTCATGACTATAAAATAATAAGATGGGATTTTCAAATAAATATACTTTTACAATGCATCTTAGTTCATTTTACTCTATCAGTTCATATGTTTTACCACGTCTCTGAATCTTATGTTCATCATTTCTCATGGTGCCGTAATATTTCATTACATTCATACATATATCACTATTTGTTCAGCTATTACCCTGATAGATGGACACCTATATCCAGTTCTTTGCTCCAACAAAAATGCTGCTTACAATCATTCTCGTACATGTATCCTTAACTTCCTTGGGAAGGATGTTGGTGTCATTAACAGAAACAAATAAGTTTAGAAGAAGGGTGGATTTAGGAAAAAATATATTGAGTTCTGTGTTGCACATGCCAAATTTGAGGTGCTTATTTATGTGATATGCCTCATGGCAATGTTGTTGGGTCAAAGGGTATGTGTACAATTTAGTAACTTTTTTGTATATTTTTTCTCAGTGTTTTCTAGAATGATTGAACTGATTCATAGTTCTTACTATTCTTATCCTTCCCAGATCTTCTAATCATTGTTGTTTTTTTTCCTTTTGGTCATATTTGCCAATTTGAGGAATATGAAGTGGAACCTTTTTGGGTATTATGAGCTACTCTTTATCTTCACTACAACTTTTTCAGTTTTTTCATAGTCTTGACCCCAACTTAAAACATTTCTGCCCTTCTCTGTCAGGTATCTTTGTTTCCTGAGTCATACCTTTGGCAGAACCAAACCCTGGTGAACCTCACCTTCCACCTTCTCTGTGTATATGTTTCTGGAGAAAGTAACAAATGTGTTGGCTGGCTTTACAGCAAATACAAGTTATCTCAGCTATGCCCTCATTGTTTATGTGGCAATCTTTTCCTGATTAATTTTGTCATACTCTCCACAATGACTATTCCAGTCTTTTTCCTCTCACATCAGACTACCATCACTACCCCTTACCTACTCCTTCTCAGCAGAGGAATTCCCCTTTTTTTCTACTGACAAAATAGAGGCCATCCATCATGAGCCTCCTCGTTTTGTAAAACTTCTTTATTAGTCTCCATTTGCTTCTCTCCTCCAGTTCCTCATAAGGAGGTGGGTCTCCTCCTTTTTAGTACTAACTCCTACATTTAATTTTCTTGATTCCACCTCTTCTCTTTTCCTCTGGGTGTTTGCCCCCTTGATCATTGCTTCTCTTTTTTTTGGATTTCTGTCTTTTCCTTGTTAATCTATCTTCCATATAACTTCCAAGTTGATATTCATATGCAGTACTCTATTATTTTTGGATCTTGGCTTTTGCCTTTCAAACCATTTAACAGACACAAAAGGAAACCAGCTTTTTCATTTTATTACTTTTATTTTTTAACTACTAATGATATTTTCCTGCTTAATTACCCATTTACTCATGAGACTTGCCTCTGAATAAGTTTTGGCTTGTTTCTAAAAGCAAAACCCCCTTCACAGATTGAAGACTTGCCTTTATTAAGTGTATTCTGAAATGTGCACCATGCTTTGAAAGTTAACTCTAAAAGAGGGTATCAAAAATATTTTCATTGAAGGTACTGTCACTGAAATTGTGTATAGCCACATCCAGTGATTACTTTGAAAGGGTTAGCATGCATTTGGATGTATGACTCATATTATATTTATTTGAAAACCCCATCTTATTGCTTTATAGTCATGAAGCCTTCCCATATATTTATGGGATAAGGATATTGACTGTACCTGTAATTTCTTTGCTATACAGATTTCTCAGTGACGAAACTCCCTCTAACAATGCATCTTATAGTTTTAGGGAGTTGCCTAGAACACTTGAGAGGTTTAAAAATTGCTTAGGGTCACACAGCAGCTAATATGTATTTAGAGGTGAGACCAAAACCCAAGTTTTCTTGGCTCTGAAGGTAGCTTTTACACTACAATGTAATGCCTTCTCATATCTGAATTGAAGATATAGAATGTTACATTTTAATTTGGAGTGAAGGTGAAAACCAAAATAATCATCAGCTTAAATTTAAAGAAATATATGGCTGTTGGCTAAGGAAGTAAATTATTTTCTTGTGTTACAATGAAACAGAATAAAATATCCTTTTACTTTAATTTTGTTAAGAAATTTCTTCTGAAATTATGTTAAATGGTTATCACAGGGCAATAATACAGTATCACTTTTATGATAGTCTCATTGGATGAATACATCTGGAATAGATTCTAAATCTTTGATCTCTTTTTCTTTTCAGACCTCCAAATCCAATTGAATTTCTAGCATCGTATCTTTTAAAAAACAAGTCACAATTTGAGGATCGAAACTAATTTCGGGAAAAGAATAAAATAATTTGGTTGTTACTATAGATATATATGATTAAGAGGCAGTTTATATTGCCATGATTCCTTTTTTTTCTTTTGAAAGTATATGAATCTTCAGGACCACAGATCTTGTTTCAGTAACTCCAGAAGGGAACATATTTCCCTTTTTCTTTATTTAATGAACATACTTATTTAATGAGCATATTCTTTGTTTTTATTTTTTCACATTGTCTTAAAATCAACCTTCAGAATAAATTGCTAAAAATTTGATTATTGGAAAGCAGTTTTTATTGAGGATATTTGTGTATTGTTTGGGTATTACTTCATAGTTTAGCACTGATCCTGTTTCAGATCACTTTTGCATTATAGTGTCCTTTTGGCTTCATTTTAGAATGTTGTATTGATTTACAGCACAATGAAAATATAGCACAGAGAAAGGATACCATAAAAACCTGTTTAAGTGGTATACAGTTTGTCATTTCTACCTAACTGTCACTATATTGCCTTAACTCCATAATGAGTCTCCAAATAGGTACTCCGTAGCCAGTTAAAAAGTAGCATTGTTCCTCAGTTGCTTCCCTAAGCAGTCACATGGCACCCAAGACTGATGCACTTGTTTGTTTGCTTTTTGTGGAGATGTTGAGGCAACCCATCAACCTAGGGAGAGAGAGTTTATGGATATTCTTTGGAGAAAAAGGTTTTAAGATGGGCAAGGAAAAAAATTACAATTAAGTACCTGTTTTAAAAGGAAATACATGAGTTTCATGTCTCCCAATTAAAAATATTAAAAAGTTTCTGCAGAATTAAAAAAAAGGCAGAAAATGGCATAAAAGAATTAGGTCTACTAAAGAAAAGTAGTACTGATCTATATCTGCCAAATTTTTGTTTACATGAGTAACAGAAATCTGGAAATATTGGTTTTTGTCATTTCCACATTTCCACAGTTTTGTCATTTCCATCACGTTGTAGTAGGAAATGTATTGGATTTGGAGTTAGAATACTTGAGTTTACTACTTCTAAGGCTTACTCTTTCAATTGCTTCATCTCTAAGATGGAGATAATAATACTTAAGGACCTCACAGGGTTATTACAAATGTAAGAAAATACATAACACTTGGAGACTGCAAAATGCTTTATAACCTTAAGGTGCTATTATTTTCAAACGAGTTAGATTGTGAATCCTTGAGAGCAGAGTAATGGTGTTATCTTTGCATACATGGTGCCCTGTGTATAGGTACTTAAATAAAATGTTTGGAGGAATCAGATACACCAAATTTTTCCTTCTGTCTGGTTTATTCAATTTTTATGATTCTGCCCTGGCAGTTACATTTTTATTTTAAACTTAATTCTCAAAAATAAACAAACATACAGTAACATGCATTTTCATTTACCCATTTACCCTGTTCCTTTGCCAAGGTCAAACCAAGTAAATTAGCAGGGAAAAAGGAAAAGAAAGTATGTTTTCTGTCCCTGTGCTTCTAATTCTGTCCATTACCTTTTGACTTGGTACTGGTTCTGCCAGTCTTACCATCAGTTCATTTGGTCTTTCCATATTTTCTTGTATTCTTTAAATTTATAAAATTCCATGGCATTTATACATAATTCAGCAATTTTCTAATAATTGAAATACAGGTTGTATCTATTTTTTGTTATTATAAATAAAGCAGTTGTGAATAATTTTGTCTAGATAGGTTTCCCCCTCTTCCCTCTCCATTCTCCCTTCCTGCCCCCTTCCCCTTTATGGTAATCTTGGCATAAATTACTGCCTGTGGAATTGCTGGCTCAAAAGGTATGTTATCAGATTTGTGAATTTTATTATATATTACCATAGTCTCCCAAACACTTGCACAGATCTGTAGTTGATGCTGGTAGTGTGTTAGAGTGCCTATTTTTCTTGACATGTTAAAACTGAATTTCATAATTTTTTTGTTTCCTTTTTTTGTGTATGTAAGATGCTATCTTAAGGTTTCTACGATGTTCATCTTTCTGATTATTGAGGAATTAGAACAACTTTTCCTGTGGTTATTAAAAGTTTGCATTTTCCCTGAAAATTGTTACAGTTGCTTAGTTGAACTCAATAGTTTAGGTTGGCAGCTAAAATGTATACCACGCAGTCAAAAAATATAGCTCTGAACTGGGAACTCAGAGGGAAATAATGTAATTAGACATGCTTCCTTAAAATCTAAATGAGACTAGATACATATCTTTATGTATATACATATATATGTGTGTTTGCGGGTATTTATTTGTATCCCTACTACTGAGCACAGTGCCTGGCATATAGTAGACTCTTAAGTGCTTAATGATTTATTTCCTCCCCCAAATCAACTTTTCAAGGAATGTTCTTTAATGATTTTATTTGTTAGCTTTCAGTTATTGTTAATGTTTGGAGAAGCAGAGCTGTTAGATAATCAACCATCATTTATATTTGACCTGGGTTGGCTGCCACTATTCCTGTCCCAACCTTCTTCATTGATGCCTAAAACAGTTCCTTAAGTAGCAGATTTGGGGCAAGTCATCAGGGAGGACTCACTAATCCATTGCCTTGGTACAAGCCAACCTCACCTGGAACATTTTTTTTTAACTTTTTAGGGTTTGATACTTGATTGTTACTGTAACCTAGAAGTTTACATCTCTAAATTCTAGTTGATGTTAGGAATATAATGCTAATTGTAACACTACTTATAAATATGTGTTGTCCCTTACCTGATTTTTCTTACCCCCAAACTAGATTTATTAAAATACTTTGGTATTATTTCCCTCAAGGCCATATCAAATACAACATTTAGAAACTTGGGGGCCACTCATGCTATCAGTAGTGAATAAATTGAACTACAGAATTTTAAAATTAATACTACTCTGGGCCTCACTGCTAGAAAACTCCTTCTACCTATACAAATGAAAAACTTTCTTGTAACTTAGCCTTAGTTGTCTGGGGTCTACAGACAACTGGTATTTATCTGATATTTATCTGGTTTTTATCTGATTCTAAGGCTGGCCCCTTATTTACTACTGCATCTTGCTGCTTCTCAGTATTAGAAGATGCAGTCTAAAGTAGTATGACTATGTATTGTCATGCTGGGACTTAGTCTCCTTAAATTTTGTCTTATGACAAGACCTTTTCCCCCAAACTACAAAAACAGGGCCAAGATATCTTTGGGTGTCCAGGAGGTAGTGATTGCTTTCATATAATATATGACATTTTTATAGTGCTTTATCATTTGTAAAGGACTTTATGTAGATTCTCACTTGAGTCTTGGAACATTAGAGGCATCAGTTGAAAGTGGAAAACAGCTTCATGTAAGTTAAGTTCATTGCTAGTACTCACAAAGTAAATGTCAGGCAGCATTTGAATTCAGGATTTTTGATTTCAAGTTGTTTAATCTTATCTACTATATACCACACTGCATCCCTGAATATGCATATTTTTGTTTTAGGAGAAAAGAGCAAGCTATAATACAGAAATCCTTGAAAGCTTAGAAATTAACCTTTATGAAGGGAATTGGGTTTTTGGATTGACAGAATAGCCTTGTTGTCAAAGTAGGTTGGAGATTGACAGTAGTTTTAGATCAGAGGACTCAAGGTATTTCCAGTTTTTTTCACCTCACTAACTTGCATTACCAGTGGAGACCTGGCTGGTCTGTCCAGGCTTACTAGTGAGAGATCTGTTTGAGATTCTGGGAATTTTTCTTAAGAGAACCCTAAATTTTACATATGTTATGGAGGTGACATTTAGGGTTGTTGATTGAACAGATGCTCTATGCAGTTTTTCATTATAGAACCTTAAAATAGGATGCCATTTTTATTTTCTTGAAATTCTCCATTACTCCACAGAAAACACAATTGCCAATCATTAGGAGGAAGATCTGGCATTGTTGCAATGATTAATGATCAAGGCTCACTCAATCCTTGGAGGTCTGTGGGACTTCTTAAAGGAGGGACCAATTTGGTATCAGTGTATACTGGTATCACACTTTTTGTACTTCGGTAAACTTGTCTGCTCCTTACCTGGATTATTTGAGAGGTACCTAGAAGGATTTAATGTTACTGTACATCGAGTATGTCTGGTTAGACTGTTACATAAAAGGTGGGTATGTTGTATTTATTTTTTTTTCCCAAAAATTTAGGGGTTGAGAGGGGAAACACCGAAGAGGAAAGTAATAAATACTTGATCCAATGTTCCCAGCAAAGAGGAAGGAACCCAGACCCATTAAGTGAACCAGACTTTTAAGTGAAAAATTTCTTAGTGGAATTTCATATAAAAAGAGAAGTGACCACATACGTTCCAGAAAACATTAGACAGAAGAGAGCAGAGCATAGGAGTTCCTTGTGAATAGGTGAGTTTCATGCACTGCTTTTCCCGATGCTGAAGAAGGCCTGGCCAGTATCCTGGTTTTTAACCTGTGTTCTGGCTGAAGCTGTGTGGTTTCAAGACTTGTTTCACCACGTGTGTGCCCAGAGCACCTCCACCAAACCGCACGGTGCACCTTGGCACGCTGGACCTGCCTTTGGAAACCTTGCGCTGTAGAACTGTCACCGTGCAAGGTGCACCCAAGGGGACAAATCCCCTGGATCTCCAGTGGGTCCGGAACCTCGGCTTCCTGCCTTCGGCCCCCCTCCCACCAGGGGAGCGCAGAGCCGCACGTTCGGCCGGCCGGCAGCTGGGCATGCTCAGTGGGCAGCTCTCGTTGGGGGGAGGGGGGAGGTGGCGAGTGAAGAAGTCTTGGCTCTTCACGAGCTCGACCTCCTCAGCTGAGGCTCCAGCCCCGGCCATTTTTGGACTCGCGGCTGCCTCCCGGGGCTCAGGCAGACCTCCGATGCAGCCCTGAGTAGCCGCAATTCGGTGTCTCCCAGGCCCCGGCGCGGGCGGCAGGGCAGGCGCGGGCAGGGGCGGAGCGCGGCGGGGCGGGGCGCGCCGGCCCGGCCCGGGGCGCGCTGGGGGAGGGGAGCCGCGGAGGGGCCGGGGCCGGGGGCGGGAGCGGAGTCAGGGGGGTGGGGTCACCGGCGGCGGCACCCGCCCGAGGGCGGGGGGCAGAGTGGTGTCGGGGCGGCTAGGCGGCGGGCCCTGCCCCCGAGGGGGAGAAGTGGCGACTCCGGGGGCCGGCGCCAGGGCTCTGCAGCGGTCTGTGGGGCCGCCGCGGGCCCCTTCGTCGGGCGGCCGTTCGCGTGCATGGTGATCCGGGACGGGGCCGCCGCCGCCATCTCCTCCTCCTCTTCCTCCTCCTCCGCTGCCGCCTCCTCCTCTTCCTCCTCCTCCTGGGTCGGGCCGATCCCCTCCCCGCGGCCGCCTCCTCCTGGGCTGGGCCCGTGGTGCCTCGTCCCCTCCCCGAGCCGTTCCTGCAGCCGCCGCCGCCGCCTCCTCCTCATTCATCCTCGTGCACCATAGGCGGCACAGGTTCCAAGATGTCCAACCGAGTGGTCTGCCGGGAAGCCAGTCACGCCGGGAGCTGGTACACAGCCTCAGGTAGGAGGGCGGGAGGGCCCGGGCCGGGCCGAGCGGAGCCCGGCGGCCGCCGCCGCCTCCACGACTCCCCCTGCGGCCCGGGGCTGGGCGCGGCGGGGAGGAGCGGAGCGAGCGGACCGGGCCCGTCCCCAAGCGAAGGCGCTCCCCGGCACGCCGGGCTGAGGCGGGCGGCCCGAGCGGGAGAGGAGAGGGGGCTTGGCCCGGCCTCCCCCGGTGTCTTCGCCCGCGGGATCATTCCTCCTGGCCTCCACCTTTCTTTCCGCCCTATGGGCAGAGCTGACCGATCCCGCCCCGGAAGCCGGGGCCAGAGCTGTCGGTAACCCCGAGCCCTGGCCTCCCATTCACCCTGCGAGGGGGGCAGGAGAGGGGCAGGCAGCCCTGCCGTGGAGGGCATTTCCTCCTCTTACCTCCGAGAAGAGAAAGGGGGCAGACCCTCTCCCACTGTCCTTCGTTTCCTCTGAGTCACGGGTAGGACCCTCCCTCCCCTTCTCCTTACTCAGGAGGGAGGGGAATCCCCGGCCCGCCTGTCCTGGAGAAGGGACATGCTTCCTTCTCCCTTTTCCCTTTCCCTTCTTCCCTGGGTTTCTCCTCTCAGCTCCCAAGACTCGAGGGAGTTCTCTCCCTCCGGAGCCTCTTCCTGCCCCCCTCACACCTTCTGCTGTAGTCTCTTGTTAAACTACCCGGGATAGTTTAGAAAGCGAGGCAGATTCCTTACCTCCTTTCCACCCTCCCCACTCCTCGAAGGCTTAGAGTGAGGGTGTAGACGGAGCAGATGTGTTGAGAAGCCCGTCCTCTGCCATCCTCTTTGCTTCGCCTAGAAGCGTGCCCTTCTTTGGCGGTGTGGGGATGGATTACAGGAGGCCTTTTTTGTGTGTGTGTGTGTGTGTGTGTGTGTGTGTGTGTGTGTGTGTGTGTGTGTTGGGGGTGGGGCAGTGATTAAGCCCAGGCCCGGGGTAGCCTGTTGGCTCTTTTGTCAGGGTTTTGCTGTAGCTGTCATTTACCCAAGGGGCAGCTCGAGGTGGCATCAGCACCCATCTCTTCCATAGTCCCTCGGCACCCTGCAGTTGCTAAGGCTAGCTCCATAACAAACTAGTCCAGCTTAGAGAGACTAAGCCGTGCATGCTCTCTGTGTGTCTTCAGCAAATGCATTAGTATGTTCTGTGTAGGAGGAAGAGATGCCATTGTTGAAACTTCTATTTCTCAGGTGACTTTTTTGAAGTTGTTTGTCAGATGCTCTGGTTTGTAACTATCTATAATTTCTTATTGAATCTTAGATTTTTACCCTATATTTGGGTTAGAACAGTGACATGCGGTGGGAAAACAAAGGGATTTAGAAAAGTTACAGGCTCAGAGTTTGCCAAACTGGTTCATAAATACATCTCACTGATTCATTTCAGAATTTTATGTTATGAAAAAATATGTAAAGGAATTGTGCTGGTGAGTTTTGCATATAGCTGTGGTTCACTGTTAAAGGCGATATTTTATAGTTAGAGTGCTTTCTTCTGTGGACCTTAAAGTACTTCATAAACACTTAATTGATTCTCACAACCTGAGAATGTCAGTTGTGCTATTCCTGCTCAACAGATGGGGAAGCAGATGCAGAGAAGTTGTGATACCCCTAGCACCATGCAGTAAGCCAGTGAGTGGCATGGCAGAACAGAATCTGGAAACTTACAATGTTTCAGCCTTCAGAGCCCCTGCTCAGACCTTTAGACTAGCAGTTCTTACAGTGAGGGGTTCCGTTCTCAAAATGTGATCTGGGACCTCTGAGACCCTGTCAAGGAGTGTGTGAGGTCAACACTATTTTCAAGGTAATTAAGATCTTAATTTCTAATATGATAAATATTGATAAATATAATCACATAAACAAGGATCTTTCTCAGTAATTTTTAAAGCATAAAAGGGTCCTAAGGGCAGAAAGTTTGAGAATTACTGTTCTAGACTCTACTACCAATTAAAAAAAAATGTGGACAATTAATGTTCGTCTTCTGTGATGTAGGCAATTTACCTGCAATGTTATCCAGGTTTTCTCTTTATAAATTTTTAGACGAGCCAGCTTCTCAGTACTGACATTATGGACTAGATTTTTTTTGTCTTATTTTTTTGACAGTTTTACCCATTCTCATTTTTTTGAGTTTTGAATCAGACCTGTGATTTTATTGGCATAAGGAACTCATGATGAGGAAATTTTCTTTACCAGTTCAGATAGGCACGTGAGTCTTAAAAGTTCCTGGGGTTTTTAGAGCTTAAATGACTTGGACTGGCTCACTCAGCCATTGCCAAAGGCCTGATTTGCATCCAGTTCTTCTGACTATTGAGATCGACTCTCTATCCACTATTTGATGCTGCCTCTCACAGTTTCCTAAGTGATAAAAATTTTTTTTCGGTAGTTTTACATGAAAAACTACATGACTTTTCAGGCTTCTTTTGTGGAGAGGGCTTGAGTGGAATCTGGGTTCATATTCTGGCTCAATAGTTACGTTGCCTTGGGCCAGTCACAAAATTTATAGATTACAGGTTATAGATTATGGATTATACATGTAAGGATCTGGAAGAGACTTTGGTGGTTATCTAATTCAAGCCCTTCGGTCCCTGAGAGGTGTCTAGTTGCCTAAGGTCACACAGATTTTAAGTGGCAGAGCTGGGGTTGGACTTATGTCCTCTGATTCCAAATCCAGGGCTCTTTCCACAGCTCTTTCCTGCCTCAAGTTGATGAACTTCTTCAAGCCACATTTTTTTTTACTGGTTATTGGAAATCCTATCACCTGTAGACTTTGATTCTTTGGAATTTGTGAGGTCCAAATGAGATAATTTATTTTAAATGCCATATGCATAAATACCTTTTAATGTTATTGTTATTATAGCTTTCTGAAGGAACCCTTCTGTTCATGGCTTCCAATTTATCGTGTTTGAGTGTGTGTGTGTGTGTGTGTGTGTGTGTGTGTCTTGTTTGTACATTGTTGTTTGCGTCCCCCCTTCCCCAGACTGAGGGATTCTTGAGAGCAGCAATTGGTCTTTTTTTGCCTTGTTAGAACAGAACCTGGCACCTAATAGATGCTTAATAAATTATCATTGACTTATTGATTGGAGATTCCTTGATAATAGGTGTGTAAAATATAGTGACTTAAAATTTGGACTTGAAATGTTGCTTTCTTCATTGTAATTCTTTAAATATTTTAAGAGCCCCTTAAGGTCTTCTAGCTTAAGAAGTCTCGATTACTTCTTTTTACTAACAATGAACTGTTATAATTTAATTAAAAATTTAAGATAAAGACTTCCTTTTCTTGATATCAATGAAATAATTTGGGAAATTGCCTATATGGATTCTATGGAGGAAAAAAGTTAAGCATTTATTTTGTATTAAAAAAAGATTAGGTGATTTTTAATAGAAAGTAGATGAAAGATTAGCACAGAATCTATAAAATTATCTTTCTTCTACTTAATTTATTTCTATCTGGGATCATAGGGTTATAGAGTTAGAGTCAGAATATATAATACTTATATTACTTTTTGTTAAAATGTTACTTGTTACTGTTTGGGTAGAGAATTTGCTTAAAAAAGCACAAAGAAACCAAAAAAAACAATTTTGTAGTAGTTGATTATCACTTCATAGTAGTTGCTTATCACTTCATAATAATAGCTTAATTTACTGTGTACTTAAAGAAAAACTATAGCATTTTAATGTCTGTAGGATTCTTTCCTTAGAACAACCATTTGAGATAAATGGTATATGTATTTTTTAAAATTATTTTATAGATGAGGGGATGATCTTAGAGAAGTGACTTAGGCTTTAAAATGTCAGACCTGAATTCAGGTTTCCTGATGTAATCAGTGCTTTTTTACACAAGGCTGTTTTTCTGGTTCCCAACATATTTGTGTTCATAAGTGTAAATTCAGATAAATATCAAACACAAATTCACATATTTGTCAGTATAAATGTTTTAAGTAGAATGCTTTCTTTTCTTTTTTTTGCTTGAATTATCAAGCTAGGAAGGACTAGATTTGATTTGGTTCAAGTCCTGTATGTGTTACCATTTGTGTAAATTTGGGAAAATTACTTCATCTTGCTGTTGCTCATTTTTCCCAGCTATGAAATTAGGGAGTTGATTAGGTGGTCTCTTAAGTTCTTCTAGCTCCAAAGTACTATGAGTCTATAAATCAATGCCCAAAGTGATACAATTGTTTAAAGAAGTTTAGGTGGAAGTGTTTGCTTTTTTTTTGTGTGTGTGTGTATGTGTGTGTGTGTGTGTGAGAGAGAGAGAGAGAGAGAGAGAGAGAGAGAGAGAGAGAGAGAGAAAGACTTTATAGAGAAGTCATGGATGAACAGAGTATTCATTTGGGGTTATAGTGTGAGATGATGCTCAAAAAGTAGATATGAAACAGATTGTGGAGGTCCTTGAATGTCAGACTTCAGAGTTTGGATCTTATTTTGTAGTCAGTGGGGAGACATTGACATTTTTTGAACAGAAGAATAACTTAATCAAAGTGGCACTTCAAGAAGATTAACCTGGCAACCATGTATAGTATGAACTGGAGGAAGTAGAGACTAGAGACATGGAGACCATGTAAGATGATAATGGCTTGAACTCGGTGACAGTAATGAGGATGGAAAAGAGAGGAGGGAATTCATAAAGGAAAATACTGTGAAAAAAGACTCATTAGGATTTGGTCAGTGATAGGGTAAAGGACCAAGGGAATGGATAGAGACATCAAAGATGCCTTGGGAATGCAAAATTAGAACACATTGATATGTTGGTTGAAAAATAATAGCAATAAAAATGTGTAAGGACACAGAAGGAAAAATTATTGAATGGAAAAGACGACTCAGTAAATTAGTTGAAAGTGTGGCTTAATGAAAAGAGTGCTGGAGTTGGAGTTACAAGACTTGGACTCATTCTCACACTGAATTACCCTTTTTATACCCCTGGTTTCCATTTGTGTAAAACAGAGATAATAATATTTGTACTTTCTACCTCATAGGGTTGTAGTGAAGAAAAGCACTTTGGAAAACTTAAGAATATTATAGTCATGTTAGCTTTTATAAGTAATTGTTATTTTATCAAAATTTGAAATTTTTATCTCTTGTGAAATGTCAACAAGTGTTAAGAACCTACTACGTACAGTCACTGTGCTAAGCATTATACAAAGAAAAGGCAAAAACAGTGCCTACAGTCAAGTAGCTTGTAACTTGAAGGGAAGATATTTAAAGATGTATACATATATATATATATATATACCTTTATATATATGTATATATATACATATAAAATAAGATGTATATTAAGACAAGACATAGACAGGACAAATTGGTGATAATCAACAAAGGAGAGACAGTGGCATTAAAAGAGATCAGGATTTCATCTGACACTTGAACGAAAGCCAGGAGGCAGAGATGAGGAGAGAGAATTTCAGGTATGAGGGGTAGATTGTGAAAATAGGCATAGAGCAACGAGATGGAGTAGGGATGGGGAATCTGTAGCCTTAAGACCACACGTGGCCTTCTAGGTTCTTGGATCTAACTTTTGACTGAATCCAAGTTTTACAAACAAATCCTTTTATTAAGGGGATTTGTTCTGTGAAGTTTGGATTCAGTCAAAGGGCCACACTTGAGCACCTAGAGGACTATATGAGAGACCTTGAGGCTGCAGGTTCCTCACCCCTTAGGAGTATTTTATGCCAAGAACAACAAACAAGGAGGCCATTGTCACTGGATTACAGGGTCAGGGGAGTAAACTGTGAGAAGACTAAAAAGATAGGAAAGGGATTGGTTATTAAGATCTTTATAAACTGAACAGAGAATTTTATATTTCATCTTGGAGGTGATCAGGAGCTACCAGAATTTATTGAACAGAGGGGTAATGTAGTCAGACCCACACTTTAGGAAGAATGTGGAGATGGTTGAGGTAGTGAGACCAATCAGAAGAAGCCTTTTGCTTGTCCAGGTATGAAGTGATGAGGTGACAATGGTAGAGTAAAGAAGGGGTCTTGTATACCAAAGATGTTATGAAGGTGGAATTGACAGGACTTAACAGTAGATTGGGAATCATGGATGAGAGTCCAGGATGACATTTAGGTTGTGAGCCTGGGTGACTGGGAGGATGGTGTTATCCTTAATAATATAAAGGAAGTTAGCGTGGGAAACAAAGGAAGGAGTTCTGTTTCCATAGGGTTAAAACTCCTCCCAGCTTTGAGTGGTGGCAGTTAATCAGAGTTGTGAGGGAGCATGGCCAGGTAAAAAGGTTAGAAACTTGTGCGCGAGCTTGATTTGAGGGAAAGGCAATCAGAGAGGAGAACATAAAGTCACATTACTGATAGATGGTGTGGCAGGAAGTTCAACAGTATAAAGTGCTTTCATTGGTCTGAACAGATTGTAGTCTTTTTGTAGTCTTACTTGGGAGCTACCTGTTGGGGGAATGAATGTAGAAATTAATGAAAGCTTTCCTGGTTTCACAATGTGTTGTTCTTTGTTTAAAGTGAGCATGTTTCTCACACTTAGGGACTTGTTGGTTGGGCTCATTTCTCACAGAAAGGGGAGGAGTGTTTGAAGGGAAAGATGATGAGTTCAATTTTAGACATGTTGAATTTAAAATGTCTGTAGGACATTCAGTGTGAGAGGTCTAATAGGCAGTTGGAAAGGCTAGACTGGATTGGTAAATAGATCTGAGAATCAGCAGCATAGAGGTAATTCAGTCCATAGGATCTGTTGAAATGGCCAAATGAAATAATATAGAGACAGAACAGAAGGGCTCACAACAGAGCCTTAAGGACATCCACTGAGAGCGATTGTGACCTTGAGACTGATGAGTAAATAATGTTTTTGTGGTTCTCTCTCTCTGTAATTTAATAAATAGGCAGATTGGGAAGGGTAATTAGTTGGGGTTAAATGTTTATCTTCTGTGCTTTGTAATTAGCATTATACCTCTGCTTATTGTGATTCTTTACAGAAACATGTTGAGTATGACAATCTAGGATTATATGAGTTATATTTAATTTTTTTAGAATGAACATGAATGTCAAACTGGGGAACAGTTATTTTCAGCATAACATTTACATGTTTAGGTAAATGGAAGAAGCCATGGAAAAAATTTGTGGAAATAGATGTTATTTATTTGAAACAGATCTTGGATTAGGTTCTTATCTTTTTGTGAGAAAGGATCTACTTTTTTTATTTTTCCTGAAGTCTTCCATCACAGTGGTTTATGGGAAAGTTGGGGTTACTTCTAAATATCTGACCTTGTCTGGGATGATGATAACTGTTTTGGAGGCTTATGATTGGGAACCAGTTAGTGTACTGGCTAGAGATCTCAGAAGTAAGTTATATAATCTAATTTGTTGGTGTATGGTTATTATATTAATTGATACTTCAATTTAAAAAAAAACAACACCCCACAAACAGCACAGTACTCATTTTTTCCTTTAATGGCTTTTTGTTATTTTGCGAAGTTGAATGTAAATGAGTGGACAGCTAGGTGGTCCAGAGAATAGAGTGCTAGTCCTGGAGGCAGGAAGACCTGAATTAAAATTCATCCTCGGACACTTATGAGCTGTGTGACCCTGGGCAAATCACTTAACTGTTTGCCTTAGTTTCCTCATCCGTAAAATGATCTGGAGTAGGAAATGGCAAACCACTCCAGTATCTTTGCCAAGAAAAACCCCTAAAAGGGGCCGTGAAGAGTAGGAAACAAGTGAACGATATACAGAGTGTAAATGAACTTTTATTCTGAATTGGTGTTGCTCTTAGCTTTCATGTTCAACCTGTTGGCAAAGAGATTTTCACTGACTGAGGTAGTTTCTGAACTTTTAGTTTTTTTTTTTTAAATGGCAGTTATTTTGCATCAGTTAAACTTCTCCAAGGTATGTTAGTAATCACAGTCAATATGTTAACATTTATCCTTTTTAAATTTTTTAGAGTCGTTAGGTTAAGATTGGAGTTGGTATAACTGTACATAGTGTTGACACATCTTTATTCATTCTATAATTTGGCATTGATTTTAGCTTGCGTGTGGTTAGAAGGAAGATTTTTTCAGATATTCCTTTTTGTCGATGACTTTGTAGTGATTATGTTAACCCCTGAACACTATAAGGCTGCCTCATTGAGATCTGTCCAGAAGAGTGTGTACACTTAGTAGTACACTTCTGCAAGCAGAAGAAGAATGAATGTTAGCCACAGTAGGACTTGCAGTTAAATTGGAAATCCATTAAATTCATCATTATATATTCAATGTAGATAGATTTGAGCTAGAGTTAAATAGAAGGAAGATATTAGGCTTGAATGAATTTTGGAAAATGCTCCATCCTCAGGTATTCCCTTCTCCTGAACCATTTTTTTATATAATTCCTAGTGATGCTATGTAACTGAAATGTGGAACATTGTGATATAAGGAGAATTAGATATACAGTTTGGAGGCTAATGGAAATATATCTGATGGTAAGGAATGGGTTGTAAAATATCATTGATGATTTGATTGATAAGTAGTATAAAGGATATCATCAGAGATGTGCATAATTGAAATTGGAAGTGGGCTGGTTATGTAGCAATAGTGAGTTATGGCCTGAGTGACTGTATTGGTAGTCATGACATGCTGTAGGAACCAAAGGAAGGTCTCAGACATTTTCTGGAAATGTACGAGGAAGAAGCACACAGATTGAGAAAGCAAGGATGAGTTGTGATCTGCATCAATTGAAGGGAGGATTTGGGTCTATGAGGGCACAGAACTAGTGGAGTATAGCAAAAATGTTTTTGCTTTTTAAATTACTTTTTTTAAATTTCACTTTATTACTTTTTAAGCAGTTATTTCGTTTGGTAATACTAAAGTTTTTGGGCTCAAAACCCCATTAATCTTTTGTATTTTTAGGCATATGGCTTTGTCTTTTGTTCCAGGGAGTCAGAAGAAATTTGTGAACAGTTCTATGGTTTATAATTAATGAGAGCACCACTAGTTGCTCTGCTGAACAACTTTACTGAGTAAAGATGCAATTTAGTGACTTAAAAAATTCAAAAGTTCATTTCTAACCAAAGAGAGTTTATAATATGCTGTTCTTTTCTTTTTTTATTACATATTTATTTACTTTTTGCCCTGAAGACAAAATTACCTAGCAAAGAATGCATGAATATCAAGGTTAAGCTTGATAGAACTGACAATCTATTTTCTAGTACCTTTCTTTATTGGCTTTTCAGATTTAAAACCCTGACTAACTTGACTTTAAACCCTATCTCTGATGAAGCAGTTTGGCATATAGTAATAAAGAGCTTGTGAGCAGTCAGAAAATTTAGGTCCTGATTAGTTTTGGGCAAAACACTTAACTTTTTCTGAGTCTCAGTTTCTGTATCTGTAAAATGGATATACCAGTACCTGCCTTGTCTACTTAGGGTTGTTCTGAGGATAGCTTATGTAAAGGTGGTTTGAAAACTGCTAAGTTCTATACAAATAAAAATTATTAGTAGTTAAGACATATATTGGGAAGCATGTTGGATTTGAATTCAGGAGAGACCTGGGTTTGAATCTTATTTCTGACATTAGTTGTGGCAGATTGGCAAGTTATTTAAGTCCTTGAAGTGTTACTTTCTTCAGGATGGATCAGATGAGGATCAAATGAGATAATATATGTGAATTTGAAAACCTTAAAATGTGTTGTAAATGCAATTCTTCTTCTTCTTCTTCTTCCTTTTTCACCTTTTTCCAGAATGTAAGTTTCTAGTGGTGCTTTTCTGAAAGAACAAGGTCTTTTTCTTCAGGGAATCTACAAACCTCATTGAGAAGAATATTTTCTATCTCTTGTCTCTCCCCGCCTCTCCCCCCCCCCCCCCCCCCAAGACCTCCCCAGGCAGTCAGGGTTAAGTGTCTTGCCCAGGGTCACTCAGCTACTAAGTGTCTAAGATCCTATTTGAACTCAGTTCCTCCAGACTCAAGGGTAATATGGGTATTCTTTTCAGCCATCATAACCCATCCATGCCTAACCATTCTATGAGACTCTTATCCATGCCTTCCCATAAATCTGAGCCTTTTTTTTTTTTTAAACACAAATTAGAAAATGCCTTTACTTCATTTCAGGTTTTTCAGTTTTTTGAGCTAAGTATAAAAATGAAATCTCTTTTGAGTCAATAAAAAGGTGGGTCTTTATAAATATTATGTTAACACTTAAGGTTTGCAAAACATAATGGAAAGAAATCGGCAGTATTCAGGGAAGCACCATTTTCAACATTTAGGGACCTTAGGTGGTATTGGAATTTATATCCTTGTTGAAGCCAACCTTTCTGGGTTTTGAATGTAAAAGTGATCATTGGTAGAACCTTGGCTACTTTGAGTTAAAAGAGACCTTTAAAGTTGTCTAGTTTCTAGTTGGTGGCAAAGTAGGGCCAGAACCTGCATTATTTTATTTCTAGTCCAGTGTTATTCCAAATTATATATGCATTTTAACCGTTATTTTAACAGTTATTTCATATGCTTTGGGCTTTAGAAATGAGAGTACATTGTAGCAGCATAATTTTAGTGGCTAGCCTGCTGTACTTCGAATCAGACCTGGCTTCCACTTCTGCGTCAGACATTCATTTAGTAGTTAATGTAATTATTGAAGTTGGAATACTACTACCACCTCTCAGGATTGTTGTATAGAAAATGCTTTGTAAAACCTAGAGCACCATGTAAATATGAGTAATGTTAATTCTTATTTTAGGCAGAGCCCTCAATTGAGTTAGGGCAAAACAATAAAATTTAAAGCAATATTGTAAAGGTTTGATTCAGATGTGGCCAGTAGGATTTGGGCCATTTTAAAGAAACTAATTTTAATATAGTTTCTAAATTTTGTTATGTAGTTTTTTCTGGGCATCATTTTTTTTTTTTTAACAGTAATTGAAAATTATACCAGCTGCGTCATGGATGATATTTTATGTATGCTTAAATATTTTCGTAGTTGTTGATTGAATGAAAAAAGCAAGAGTTTTGGTGAAGATATTGACTTTATTTTTATTAATTGTTACTGAAGCAGTATTTCAAGAATGTTGTGTCTTAAGAACTGGAAATCTGACAAAAATTTTGTATTCAGAAATAAAATCACATACAAGATATTACAAAAGACAATAATTAAAATGTTTGCCTGTCTCATTGGGATTATCTGATGCCAGTTTTAGCACCGTTTAGGAACAAATTTAGTTTTGTAACCATAAATGCTAACCCAGGGATTTGCCTGTGCTATATGTATTATAGGGAAATTATTACTAATGAATTTTCTAAATGCTGAGGGGAAATGTATATAATTTATTTAAAATACTTTTATTGCTGTCTTTTATTTTTACATCATCTGCTTTTCCCAGCTCCTTTCCCCCTCCATTTTTTTCTTCCCTCAGCCCATCCCATTTAATGAAGAGCAAAGAAGAATAAAAATCCAGTTCAGCAATACCATTCGACTGAGTCTGATATTGTAATTTAATGAGGAATTGATAAGTTCCCCACCCTTGCAAAGAAGGGTGGGAGATGCCTTCTTAGATCTCTTCTTTAGGGGTTAACATGAGTCATTAGACACTGCATTCATTTCTTATTCTTGTTATTATTCTTTCCATTTATGTTGTTATAGTTCTGTATATTTTCCTGGTTCTGCTTCTTTTTGCAGTATGGCTTCCTATTTGTCTCTCTTCCCTTTCTTTGTCATCTCTATCTTCTGGCTTTCTTCAAGAGAACTCATATCCTGTCTCTTTGCAAGCAGTGTTTTGCCCAGTATCCATCATTTAGTGCCTTCCCTCCAAGATTGCCTCCAGTTTTCCTGGTATGTATCTTGTACATAGTTGTTTTAATGTTGTCTCCTTTCTTAGAGTAAAGGGGAGATACTGAGCTCCTTGAAGACAGGGATTGTTTTTGCCTTTTTTTTGGTATTCTTAGAACATAGCACAGTGCTTGCACATAGAAGTGCTTAATGAATGCTTGTTGATCACTTGGCTAACCATATTCATCGTTTTTTATGGTGTATATTCACGTTCCACAGTTTGTTTAACCAGTTCCCATTCATTGGGCATTTTCTTTGCTTAATTCTTTGTGATTACAAAAAACTACTGCTATAAATATTTTGGTATATATAGGCACTTTCTTTACCTTTTACCTTCTTGATATGCCTAGTAGTGAGACCTCTGGGTCGAAGGGTATGGACATTTTAGAATTTAACATAATTCCAGATTGCTTTCCTGAATGGTTGGATCAAGTATAACTTACTTTTAACTTTCTAAGTGAATTATAGCAGCTCATTTAACAAAAAAAAACCACTTCATCTTTTAAAAGTTTTAAAAATTAGAGTGCATATATAAGATGACATTTTCTTTAGTGCTTATGGATGTAAATAAAAACTGCTAATGTAGGTCATAGGATTTTAAAACTGGAAGGGATTAATTTGCTCCCCTTGTCATCCCCTCTGCCCACCCCCATACGAAGCATGTTTTGTCTTTTTGCTCATTATCTGTACATTTTTACTGATTTGTCTTTTTCCCAAAAATTACCTTTCCTCCTCACATTCCTGAGAACAATACTGTCCTTCCAGTCATCTAGGTTCAAAAACTTGGAGTCATTTTACATTCCTCTTTCTTTTTGGTTCTTTCCACCGCCATCTAAACACTTGTCAAGTCTTGTCGGTTGTACCCTCTCAGCATCTCTGCCATCCTTCTTCCTCTGCTTATCTCTATTCTAACCAAGGCCAGGTTAGTCACTTCTTCTATGAACTTTTGCATGGACTTTTGCAGTAACCTCTTAATTGGTCTACTTATCTCCTTCTCTGTACAACTTGTCTTCCATATAGCTGCCATTAAAAAACCCCCCAAAAACCTGTTAAATGTGGAATGTAGAATTACAGGTTGTTTTTTTTTTTCCCTACTTGAGGGTGTTGTTAGAAACATACGTTTCTTTTTATGATGGTAACTCTTTTTGCCATCCACTTTTAGGAAGATATACTTTATACATTATTTATTCATGTTTTCACCCCTTTACTTCCTGAATTTTACTTTGTCTTTATTATGATGTTCTTTTGTTCAATTTTCCCTCTTCTTAGTCTGGCATAGTAACAGGGCTAAATTTTGGTCTTTTTCTAGTGAATTCACAGCTTATGTATGACATCTTTTGTTTCTGCTTTTTAAGATCATTATTATTATTATTACTGTTTTATGCCATTTATTTTGACATTTTTTTCTCTGAAGTAGGGGAAAAAGTTTTCTTGGAGTAGGGAAAAGTTGGGAACATGTAGTCACTGCCATACAGGAGTGTGGTAGTCTTGCTGTGTTGGGTTTATTCCTCTCTTCTGCTGAAATTTAAGCTGGTATTTGGATTAGAGAGAGCTGTCTGTATTAGACATCTATTTCTGAGAGCTTGCAGTCTGGGTAGAGCTTTTTTTTTTTCTTTTTTGGTGGGGAGGGAGAATGTATAAATATATAAGTGGAATTAAAACCCATATCTATGCACTATTGTGTTGTGGAGAGTTCTTGAAAGCTGTGCCAGCAGAGTACCAGTTGAGGCAGGTCCTGCCAAAATTGGAAGATAGAACTTTCTGAACTCAGACTCATGAGGACAAGTTTAACTAACGGCTAATGATATAACATTTAATTTTTTTGTAGCCATAGCAGCTCTAAATCACGCTGGGTTATCCACCTTGCTGAGGGAGGCAGTTTGGCAGAGTGGATTCCATTGTCTTTGGAATCAGAGGAGCTTCCTTTCAAAGAGATTTCCTTTCAGATTTATTTTTCAATTTCAATCCATAGTATGGCTTTTTCTTCTTTCTAATGATAGTTATTTATTGATATATTTCCCTTCTTACAGTGTTTCTTACAAATAAAAATATTCTCTGCTGACCAGCGATTATTTTTCTTGCATTAAGTGTCATTTGTCAGCAAGAACTTTTCTACCCTACAGTAGGTAGAAAAAGTTTTCTGTGTGTTAATGGATGACTAGTGACAAATTAAAAGTTCAAGTTCCATTTGCCTTATGGTCAATTAATTGGATTACACTGATTTTTTTCATTTTGAATATTTAAAACTTTAGATATATCATAGCAGATTTTTGCATTGACTTGAGACATTGGAAATACAAGGAATCTAATTTTTAATTTGTTTGCATTGTGCCCTAGCATAATAAAATGAGGTATGCTTGTAATAATGATGCATTTAATATACTACAGGATAGTTCAAAGTTGTATAACTTAACAGAATCTTATTTTTGATCTTGAGAATAACTTTATTTTTTGTAGGTGAATCATAGTTAAATTGACAGAAAACATGAGTAATCTTCCAGGTGGTATTGATTTTGTAAGAACATACATTTAGAACTAGAAGCTATCTTAGAGGTCATCTAATCCTGGCTCTTCATTTTACAGATGAAGAAATTGAGGCCTAGAGTTTAATTACTTACTTAAGCCAGGTAGAAGTGGAAGAATTGTGATTCAGACCTAGGTTTTCTGATTCCAGGCCCAACATATTTTCCGCTGTACCATGAATTGTGTGCAAGGCTAATGAGGACACATTTATCTATTGCTTTATGCATCACATAACCCTTTCCAAACAGCAGTCCTGTGAAGAAGTTTGTTCTAATGTTATTCTTTCCATTTTATAGGTGAAGAAACTGAATTCAGAGAGACTTGGTGTTTTTCTGACCCCCAAATTATCTTTTCTGTGACGTTTATTTTTCATTAAATAGAATTTAAGTTGATAAGTTTGTTACCTGCCAGTCACTCACATGGCAGGAACAAGTCAGCCCACATGCTTTATTTGCATCCCTGAAATGTCAGGAGAAGAAGGTGAGGAAGACTATCAGTGAATGGATCCATTGTGGAAAACTTATGGAAAACGTGGAAAATTATTATAGGATAGACAGTCTTGGCTCACTTGTGATCTATGTCACTGGAGGAAGTAGCCACGGACGAGATCACGGATCCAATTCTGGCACATATCCTTGTAGTTAATTTATCAGCCAATATTTATTTAGAAAGGAAATAAAAATGAATGCAGTCCAAAGGTACTTGGCATTCTGGCCCATTCTGCATGTGTTTTTACTTATCTATAACTTAAGACATTGTATGGAATTATAATTCTTAGTATAACTGCTATAACTGCTGTTATCAAGCACAAGTTGTGGTATAATTAAAAAATACAGCGATTAGAAAAGAAGTAAAACTTTTTCAAAAAAGTAGTCAATTGATAATCGTATTTATGAAGTATCTGCTATGTGCCAGGCACTGTGTTAATTGTTGGAGATATAATCTTCACTCAAGAAACATTAGCACCTTTGCTTAGGGCACTGTACTAGCAGGCCTTGAGGTTGTAAGAGGTAAAATGATGTCCTGAAGGACTTTTATAGTCAGTTAATTAGCAAGAGTTTATTAATTTCCTTTTATGTCAGACATGTTCTAGTTGCTGGCAATACAAAGCCAAGAATGAAATTGTCTTTGTCTTAAAGAAGTTTGTTTTCTTGAGGGGAGGGATGGTGGTGGCATAAATAAATATGATATAGAGTAGAATGAGAATAATTATTGAGAGATGTAGGCTAAATGCTAAAAGAAAATTTGAGGAGAAAGATCACTTTGTGATGGGGGTGTGTGTCATGGTAGACTTATGGAGGAAGTACATCTCAGTTGGACCTTGAAGGAATCAGAGACTTTAAACAGGAACAGAGACATGGAAAGAAAAATGTCAATGTGGACCAATGAAAAGTATGTTGGATTTGGAGTCAGGAACAGAATCAAACCTGTCTCTGCATCTTGCTACCTGTTTGGGTGGTTACTTAATGGATCTCAGGTTGTTCATCTGAAAAATGAGGGAGGTTGAACTTCATCTCTCAGGTTCCTTCTGGCTCTAAATGTGTAATCCTGGTCCTGTGAGTTAACAGGATGGAACCTGCACAGCTGTTATCCCTGTTGGAGAGAGCACTTGACAGGATGACAAAGACTGTGGTGTCCCCCACCCATTTTTCTTTTTTCTTCCCTTCTCTTCCCCTTCCAATCAAACATCGACAAACGTGAATGTTTCCATATACAAAAAAGAATGGAAAAAGAAGATTCTGTGTGAAAATATGAATCTTTTTTACCTACAGTTTTGTGGGGACATTGGGAAGTAAATTTAATACCCTAATACCATCACTGCCTTGCTTGTCTTTCTCCCCTTTTCAACTTTATTTTGCTGTTTTCTGTATATTTAAAAACCATGTTATTGATATTTTTTTCTTTATTCCTTCCATCTTTTTCACCCCCCCTCAAAAAAAGAAACTAAAACAAACCTCAAAAAAATTGTACTTACATATAGTCAAACAAAACAAATTCACCTGTTGGCCATGTCTGAAAATTCCTCATTGTTCACCTATAAGGGACTGGTTTTAAATGACTACTCAGTTATTTGCCAAGGTGTAGGGAGACTGTGCTACTATTGGGATATGCCCACAAATTTTTGTTTGTAAATTACGGTAAAAATATATAACCTTTGTTATTGGAGGAAGAGGCATTAGAAAGGGGCGCAGTCCAGGTAAATGACTTATGACCCTGAGATGGGCCATTAAAACACTTAAGTTTCTGATCCTGAAAAAATGATTAACCTTTTTCATTCTCAGTTTCCTCATCTGTAAAATGGAGAAAATAGTAGCACCTTTCTCACAGAATCATTTTGAGAATCAAATGAGATGAAATGTAAAGCTCTTTTTGCATACCTTAAAATAATATATAAATTAGGGGGAGTTCTGAGACTACTTATTTCAAACCCCTATTTGCACCAGATGGAGTTCCTAGATGGTGGCTGACTACTTTTCCCTTCAGGATCTTAAGGGTAACCTTGAGGGTTTGTTTTGTTTTGCAGCATAGTTGCTTACAAATGCTTACAGGTATGCTCTGCTCCCTAGTTGAATTGCAGTTGATATCAGTTAGCTAGCCAAACTTACTTAGCTTTTACAAATAGGTACTCACTAAGGTAATATATAGTAAGAACAGGGGGTACAAAAAAATTCACCTATATGGAAGGACACACTCTCCCACGAGTACCATATAGAATCCCAGGGAAATTAGAGCAAAATGTAGCAGAGAGGTAATTCACAGATCCTTGTTGCTAGAGGTCTTCTTTCCACTTTGTGGGATCCTTATGAAGTTCTCTCTAGGCATGGTATAATTTTCTGTGAGGTTCCTTTTAAAATTCTAAAGCTACATTTTTTCATCATGTGTAGTTATTCTTCTGTTTCCAATGCAGATGCTGCCATCAGTCATTGATGTTCTGGGGGATACTGCTAGAATGCCTGTGGGAAGTCCAAAATGTTCTGACATTTTGAAGTTCACATGATCATCTTCAGATCAAGTGGGGTCTGATAGACAGAGGCTTTCTCAATGGGATTCCCTTTCAGATTCTTGGCTGAAGCTGTTTTCATCACTAACCTGGCCCGATACTGGAATTCTGGGTTCCAGATTGACTTGGTATTTTATTCAAAGCCTCAGGGCATTGCTGACTCTTCAGTCAATCTTAATGTACTTCCGTGTAGCATCATTTAATTTCATTCAGTACTTGGAAGCATTTTTGCTCCATTAAGGACTTTTTAAAGTAAAAAGTGAGGATTTTTAATACTTTTGACTGATAGATTCAGTAGATATATTCTGACCTGATATATCAGTGTCTGAAGCATCCTTCTAATTTGTTACTTTAAATGGGTTGAGTACTTGATACGTTGACCTTTTCTCCCTTCTTCTCCGTACATTCTTTTCCCCTAGCTTAACATTTGCTTCCCTCAGCAGATTTCCTAGAGTGTGTTTGGCAAAATCTATTAGTTCCAAATCCTATGTAGCTTTTTGGTGAGTTGGGGAAGTTCAGCATTCTCCTTTTTGAATATCTTATGTCATACTTTATACTAAAAAGCCTTTGGAAAAAGTCTGTGGCACAGTTCCTAATCAGATTTTTTAATTAATTAAATTAATTAATTAAAATTAAAATTAATTTTAATTTTTAATTCTCCCATATGAACAGATATATAGTGATACAGTTGAACAAACAATCATTTTGCAAACCTACAGTTTTCTCTGCCTTAGTGCTTGCAAAAAGGCCTTATTCAACCCCAAAGCAGTAAAGATAGGGGAAAAAAAAGAATTAAAAAACTAAGTATCCCTTCTCAGAAGGAAAGCCTAGCCCTGACGGAGCTCAAAAAGCACAAAGAGTTCTCCCCACAGGGATTAGGAACTTTGGAAGTCACCACCTCACCCTTCAGGTTGAAAACTAAACTGACTTAAATTGGTGCTTGTATAGCAACACTGATCCATTGAAGGGAACCTGAAGTTCTTGCCCTTTTCCTGTCCCTTAAGGGGCCCTCCTGCTCTATACGCACACAGACTGTGCTTAATTGTAAACTAATTTAAAAGGAAAAGAAAAGAGGCACTTGGGTGGGTGCACAATGGTTAGAGCACAGGCCATGGAATCAGGAGAACCTGAAATGAAATGTGGCTTCAGACATTTACTAGCTGTGTGACTCTGGGTAAGTCACTTAATATTGATTGCCTCCCTCCATCCTTTCCTGCCCACACCCTCAAAAAAAAAAAAAAGAAAGAAAGGAAAAGAAAGTCAGTCTTCTTTTGGGAGGAAAGCTTAGTTCCTTTAATAACCCAGAGTATGTGGAATTTGTCCAATAGGGATTAGGGACCTGGAGTTGACTGGAAGTCACTCCCCTCACTTTTAAGTGACAAACCAAACTGCCATCTGAATGAAAACTCTTCCAGTATTCTGTCAGTGCATAAGATCATGTATCTGAGGTCTGGACAGAATCTCTAGAGTGTTTCTTTCCAAGCAAGGAACACCAGAATTTCTCATACCATTTGCAGTTCCTTTGGAGGTTTGGGTAGATTTCTTCAGGGTCCCTATATTAAAGAGCAAAAGAAAATTCCACAGAATTCCACAGGATTCCTCCCACCGTTGAGGCAGTCCTAATGGAATTCTGAACTCATCTAGCAATAGGACAAACATGTTTATTTTTGAGGAGAGGGAGTGTGGGGGGAGTATCAAGTAAGTTCTGTGTGTGTGGGGTTTCCAATAGAGGATTAAGCATTTGGAGTTGATAGGTCAGCAGGCAAACATTATCCTATGAACTTGGTGCCAATAAAAAAACACAGGTAAGCTGTTTAGCCTCATGTCACAACATAAGCCTTTTTATTGTATCCCCAGCACTTAGCCCAGTACCTGGCACCTATTAAGTAGGTGCTTAATAAATGTTTATTGACTACTAAAAGCAAAAGAAAGAAATGAACATTTATGAGCTAGGCACTAATATTTTCTGTATGCAAAATTTGTATATCTTATTAGCTACACTTCTAACATTGGATTCAGTAATACAAAGATATCAGTACATAAACACTGAAACAAGCAAAAGTTATCACAAAGAAGCTAGATTAACTTGTAAGGAGACAACACATTAGAAAATAGATTGTTCAATTATGATCTAAAACAAAGGGGAAAACATCCTTAATTTTTCTCTAGTGCATCCTGAAAGCTAGACTATCCCATAACTAGAGTTCCAGGTGGGCAGTCTTTACAGTAGGTTCCTCTAAATGTGAAGGCCCCATATTTATCACAGAAGTTCCATTTATAAGTCATGTTGGCTCTGGGCTTTCTCATCCAAACCACACTTGGCTCTCAAGTCTGGTCAGAGAAGCTGTAATTCCTTTTCCAGAAGGTTCCAGGGAGTAATTATGAGAAATTGGAGATTTTTTAGTTCTATAGCCCCTGTGCCCCCATTGGTATACTTCCCCTTTGAGTATCAATTGAAATCAATTAGCCAGCCAGACAGTCAGCTTTTAGAAATGGAACAGTTGTAATAAAACATCTTTCCAAACTGGGACACACTCTCTCACAAGTACAGAGTCCAGAGAAAAAGTGGACTCAGACTTCAAGGGCACATGTAACAAAGGAATTATTCATAGTTCCTTGTTGCTAGAAGTCCATTTTCCCTCCTGTTGGGGTGTCTTCATTAATTTACTCTTAAAGAATGATGTAGCTTTCTGTTGGGCTCCTTGTGGAATCCTGAAGCTGTCTTTCTTATTTTGTCTAGTTTATTTTGCTCTTGATGCCATTGCTGCCATTATCCATTTTTGTTTTTCAGGAACACTGTTTGGATATTCATGGGAAGTCCAAAGTCTTCCAACTTCATGATATTCACAAGGTCAGGGGGAGAAGAGGGAGGAGATAAAGACTCTCTTTTTCCTGTCAGGGTTTTGGCTGAAGCTGTGTTCATCATTAGGCTGGCCTAACACTGGCATGCTGGAGTCTGAACTGGTTTGTTAATTCATCTGCATTCCATAGGGTGTGTCTGCCTTTTTAACCAAATTTACTGTATTTCATTTATAGCATCATTTCAGCATCATTTCATTTCATCCAATAGCTGAAAGATTTTGCTCTTTACAAATTAAGAACTTTTTATTTCTAATTTAGTCCCTTTGATTCATGAGATTAGTTCTGACCTGATAAATGTGTGTCAGGGTATAGAGCATCTTGTTACATTAAGGTGGGGCAAATTGGTTGATTCATTGTACTGCCTGCTGCACTAGCATAAATCAAATCTTTGTCCTCATAAGTAAGTCATTGTGTTGTGTTCCTTTGTTTTCTAAGAAGACAGTGACATCAGGGAATTGATAATATGACTTGCCCTTGACTTTTGTTTTGAGTGAGGGAGGGCTGTGCAGAGTCACCAACCTCACTTTCTCCTCCTGAGCCATCTGGGTCTAGTGACCAGATATTCATCAGGATGACTGGAGATGACCCAGGATACAATGGGAGACCTTGGCCTTTTTAACCTTTTGAGGTACTCACTTAGAGGGAGGTAATGCCCATTGAGTGCATAGGCCTCTTTAAGAAGTAGTCAGGAGGTGGCCCTTTTAATGAACAAAAAAAAAAAAATAAGTAAATTAACCTGGCCATTGATAATCACTCTAAGCCAGTCATTAAGTGGAGCTTGGGAAGAAAGGAAGGAAGGAAGGGGAGGGGAGAAGAGAAGGGTATGGGAAGAGGAAGGGAAGGACATCTAGCCAGTTGAACCCCAAAGTAAGGGAAGGGGGAGACTGAAGTCATTAATATCTAGCTGAAGGCAAGGGAAAGGTATATTGTTTTCCTTAATGGCCCTTAGAGTAATTTAGCTCAGCCAGTAACAGGAAGCTGAGAGAAGCTTACCTGGGATCATAGTTTCTGAACTGGAGAACAAATTAATCTGATTGGAATAGTCATGGAATAAGGGCTTGGAGGGACCAGTTCTTTCTTTGTCTTTACTTGTGTAAGCTCTTAGAAAAAAGGTATGTACTATAAATTTCACTTTCTCACTACTCGCTTGTTAGTACCTTACATTCTGATTTCTGACCCTGACACTTATTGAAACAATATTCTCTAGGGTTAAATTAATTTTTACTTGCAGAATCAAGTGGCTTTTTCTGTCATTTATTTCCTTGATCTGTTTGCGATTTTTGATATTACTGAGCAACCCTTCATCATTGACATTTCCCTTAACTTCCTGGTTCTTTCTTATATTTTTGATGGCTGTTTCTCTATCTCTTTTCCTACATCTTTTATTAATCTTCCAAACTCCTGGTCTGGGTGTTCCTTAGAGTCCTGGCTTGAGTTCTTTTCTTTCTCCACATTATGTCTTGATCTTATCAGCTACATTTGGATGAAATATTTCTATGTAGATGACTGTCAGATCTGGCCTTCTCTCTGTTCCTCATAGAAAACATTCTATCACCCCTTTTGTTGCCTTGTATCAGCTATTGTCCCAAATTCCTGGAATGTGGTGCACTCAGCTTACCCTTCCCATTTCCTGTCTTTCTTTAAGATGCAGCTCATGTACCATCTTCTACATGAAGCCTTTTCTGATTTCTCCATTTGCTGCTACCCTCCTTCACAAATCACCTTGTATTTAATTTCTGTCTATATATGACTTTATTAATTTCATATTTATTCTGTATTTTTCATTTTTTTTTTCATTTATTTCTTTTTAACATATTTTTTCAAAAACACATCACAAAAACATATTGGAACTTAAATACAAGTTAAAAAGAAAAAAAATCTGTCATGTGCGTAGCAGAACATAAGAGGATTCAAATTATGTAACAAGAAATTTTCATTTCAAGAAAGCCCGTGTATGTTGAATAATAGTTGTTGTGTTGAAAATTGTTCATCTTTTCTTTGCCTCCTTGTGAGTTCTTTTGTTTTCTGCTGTGCACTTTTTTACTTTATTCTTTTTTAAATTTATTTTTAGATTACATTTGTTTCCACAAAATTTTGAGTTCCAATTTTTCTCACCATCCCTCCCCTCCCACCACCCCATAACACCTTGCACTCTGATTACGCCTTCCCTCAATGTGCCCTCCCTTCTATCACACCCCATCTGTCCCTTATCCCCATATTCTGTACCCCATTACCTGTATTTCTTATCTCTTATATGTATTGCATATTGTTATATGCAATAACAATTCTCAACATTCGTTTCTAATACTTTGAATTCCAACTTCTCTCCCTTCCTCCCTCCTCACCCATCCCCACTGAGAAGGCAAGCAATTCAATACAGACTTCAATAATAGTCATGTTGTGTAAGACTAACTATATTCCCCTCCATCCTACCCTGTCCCCCTTTTATTCTGTTCTCTCATTTGACCTTGTACCTTCCCAAAAGTGTTTACTTCCTAGTTACTCCCTTCTCCCATTTGCCCTCCCTTCTATCATCCCCCTCACTCCACTTGTCCCCTTCTCCCCTACTTTCCTGTAGCGTAAGATAGATTTTTATATCAAATTTAGTGAGCATGTTATTCCCTCCTTAAGCCATATGTGAAGAGAGAGTAAGCTTCACTTTTCCCCTCTCACTTCCTCCCTTTTCCCCTCCATTGAGAAAGATTTTTCTTATCTCTTTTATGAGTGATAATTTGCCCTATTCCATTTCTCCCTTTTTGCTCCCAATATTTTCCTCTCACCCCTTAATTTTGTTTTATTTTTTTATGGATACCATCTCTTCTAATTCAACTCAACCTGTACTGTCTGTCTGTATATGTGTGTGTGTGTCTGTGTGTGTGTGTGTATAATCCCTCCACTTACCCAAATACTGAGAACAGTCTCAAGAGTTGCAAATATTATCTTTCCATGTAGGAATGTAAACAGTTCAGCTTTAGGAAGTCCTTTATGATTTCTCTTTCCTGTTTACCTTTTCATGCTTCTCTTGATTTTTGTATTTGAAAGTCAAATTTTCTATTCAGCCCTGGTCTTTTCATCAAGAATGCTTGAAAATCCTCTATATCATTGAATTACCATTTTTTCCCTTAAAGTATTATGCTCAGTTTTGCTGGGTAGGTGATTCTTGGTTTCACTCCCAATTCCTTTGACTTCTGGAATATCCTATGCCAAGTCCTTTGATCCCTTAATGTAGAAGCTGTCAGATCCTGTGTTATCCTGATCGTATTTCTACAGTACTTGAATTATTTCTTCCTAGCTGCTTGCAGTGTTTTCTTCTTGACCTAGAAACTCTGAAATTTGGCTACAATATTCCCAGGAGTTTCTCTCTTTGGGTCTCTTTCAGGAAGTGATCAGTGGATTCTTTCAATATTTATTTTGCCCTCTGGTTCTAGAATATCAGGGCAGTTTTCCTTGATAATTTCATGAAGGATGATATCTAGGCTCTTTTTTTGATCATGGCTTTCAGGTAGTCCCGTAATTTTTAAATTGTCTCTCCTGGATCTATTTTCCAGGTCAGCTGTTTTTCCAGTAAGATGTTTCACATTATCTTCTATTTTTTCATTCTTTTGGTTTTGTTTTGTAATTTCTTAGTTTCTCATAAAGTCATTAGCTTCCCTCAGCTCCACTCTCATTTTTAAAGAACTATTTTCTTCAGTGAGCTTTTGAACCTCTTTTTCCATTTGGCTAATTCTCCTTTTTAAAGCCTTCTTCTTCTCATTAGCTTTTTGGACCTCTTTTGCCAATTGAGTTAGCGTCTTTTTAAAGGTGTTATTTTCTTCAGCATTTTTTTGGGTCTCCTTTAGCAAGCTGTTGACTTGCTTTTCAAGCTCTTCCATGGCCTGAGCCCATTGCGTATTCATTTTGGAGGTACTGGATGCAGAAGCCTTGACTTCCTCTGACAGTATGTACTGTTCTTCCTCATCTGAAAGAATGTTCACAAAGTAACTTTTTATGGTCTTATTTTTTTTTTTTCTCTTTCTTGGGCATTTCCCCAGCTAGTTACTTGACTTCTTAATCCTTTGTCAAGAGGAGGGTCCTAGTGCTTCTCCCCACCCCAGGACGATGCTCAAGGGTGAGATTCAGATTAGCTGCTCAATTCCCCCAGGGACTTTAGGTGGAGTGCTTCATAACCTTCCGCTGCTGCCTGGGGCCAGTGCTGGGGGGATCCTGCTCCTCTCTCCCCCAGTTGGGAAAGCCCTCTTACTGGCCTTTGAAGCTTTCTTTGTTCCCTGCTGGGAATTCTGCCCTGGAGGCCTGTTCTGGTCTTGTTCCTCCCAGTGCTGTGAGGCCAGGACTGAGCTCTGCTCAGCTCAAAGTCCCTTGGGATAGACCTTTCCTGTTGGCCTTTCAGGTTACCTTTGGCTGGAAATCTTTCATTGTTGTTTGCTGGCTTCTGCTGCTCTAGAATTTATTGAGAGTCAATTTTTTACTGGTATTTTATGGGCTGTGGGGGAAGAACTAGTGTATGTATGTCTTTCTACTCCACCATCTGGCTCCACCCCCCTTTACTTTGTTGTTTTTTTCCTTCCTCCTCCACTCTCAGAAGGCTGCAGTTAAGTTTATATATGTTTCTTTGTAGCTATACATATATACATCCATATATAGATATATACTTTATTCTGTTTGTATTTTTAAATGTACTCATTATCTTCCCCTGTCAGCATATAAGCTCCTTGCAAGTAGGTGTTGTTTCCTCCTATATACTTGTGTTACAGTGCCTAGCTCAGTACTTGACACATAATAATAGCTACCATTTATGTAGCTTATTAAAGTTTGCAAAGTACTTTACAAGCAGTATTTTATCTTTACAACTGGGATATGTAAGTGGTATTAATTTCCCTGTTTTAATGAGGAATCTGAGGAAGGCAGGTTAACTTTTCAAAGTCACATAGCTAGCGTCTTAGCTGTATTTGAACTCAGGTCTTCTTAACTTAGCCCACTGTTTACATTGCCCCCTAGCTCCCTCCCTAGTAGTCACTTACTAGTGCTTGTTTAATTGATGCTATTCATCTAGACCTAATTTTTCTCTTGAATTCTATTCCTACATTGTCACCTGCCTTCTGGTGACATCTCCCTGCCATCTCCCAGGATGTCTTCTGGGCCTTTCAAACTCGTTATGTTCAAAATAATTCAGTATCTCTTTCAAAATTCCCTATTTCTGTTGAGGGCATCACCATCTACCCAGTTACTCAAATCTTCAGCTCTTCTCTTTTCCTTCCTTCTCCCCCATGTTCATTCAATTGCTCTACACATTTCCTGACTCTGTCTCATTCTATTCATTCCTACAGTCATCACCCTAGTAGAAACTCTCTTCAGCTCTCATCTGGATTACTGTAATAGCCTCCTAATTGTTTCCTTGACTATAGTTTCTCCTTGGTCAAATACATGCCTACATATCTGTCAGAATAATCTTTCTAAGGCATAGATGAGCATGCCACTCCCCTTCTCAGTGAAACTCCCTATTCCCTTTAAGATAAAATACAAACTTTTTTATTTGGCATTTGAAACTCTTCACAACCTGGCTCTACCCTACGTTTCCAGTCTTATTATATATCATTCACCTTCATATGTTCCTTAGTCCCCTCAAAGTGGTCTTTTTTCTGTTCCTCACACACTGCATTCTAGCTCCCTCTTCTATACTTTTGTATAGGCTCTTCCCCATGTCTGGAATGTCTCACTTCTGACTCTTAGAATCCCTGACTTCCTTCAACACTGATCCCAGATACCACTTCCTGCAGTAGGCCTTTCCTGCTTCTCCTAGTCACTTATATCTCCTTCCCAAAATTACCTTTTATTTGCTTTGTATATAGTTTTATTTTTAATGACATTTGCACATGTTATTTCTCGTGTAGTATAGGCAGGGATTGTTCAGTTGTTGTTTTGTCTTTGTAATTTGAGTGCCTTACATGTGGTAGATGATTAATGAGGACATGGTTGATTGTTAGTAAACCTTCAGTTGCTTTGTATTGTTTACGGGGTAAAAAAACTGTCTACTTTGGCATGGCATTTAGGACCCTATTCTGATTCTGCTCTTATTTCATATTATTTCCCTTGATGAATTCAGTATACTAGTTTACTGGATAACTAGTTCTTCCCTGAATTGCTACTCCATCTTCCATCTCTTTGCATTTGAATGACCTGTTCTTCATGTCCAGTATGCTTCTCTTCTCTATATATCAGAAGTCTTATCTTTTTTTAAAGGGCATCTTTGGTGCCCTTTCTGTGAGACCTTTCCTGTTTTCTGAAGTTTTTCCTGTTTTCACTTTCTTCCATTTTCCTTTTTTTTATATTTAGTTGTATACATAGTATGTTCTCTCAGTAGAGTATAAATTCTGTGATGTCATGTACTCTTTTCTGTCTTGGTATCCCTAGTGACTATTGCAGTGCTTTGTATATAGCAAGTAGGTGATTAATAAGTGGTGAATGAAATTGTGGACTCACCAAATTGTCAGATATTTACACATATACACACATACACATTTGTACAATTTACATATACACATGATATACATACATACAAATATATGTTTATATACATATATGCTTATATTATCCATATGACTAAAAATAGATTAGATCTGTCCAAGTAGAGAACTTGATTTTGGATTTAAAAAACTCTGAATTAAGAAAAAAATTAGTGATCCAGAGAGCAGTCATTTTTCAATTAATAAGTACTCCCTCTATATTATAACTCAGTATAATTCACTGTTAACTTGGCTTTTTTAGTGTGTGTTGATGTATTTTTCAGATCACTTTTTAAAAAGTTCAATAATGTTTAAGTTGAAAGGTTTTCTTAAATGCTAGTTACTATTATTTTTGTGAAAAATGAGTCAAACAAGCCCCCAGTTGTGAGAAATGTGCTTACCTTAAACAAAAAACAATACTTGTTATGAAATCAGGAAAGCTTTTATTAATTTTTACCATCACCCAAAGCTAGGAAGAGTTTTAGTCCTGTGGAAACAGAATTCCTTTTTTTGGTTCCCACATTATTGTTAGTCTTTCCAAGTTTCTTCTGAAGTCATCCTTTTCATAATTTTTCATAGTACAGTGGTGGAAGTGAGTCCATCCAACAAACCCCCAACAGTGAGAAACATGTTCACCTTAAATAAAAAACAGTACCTGTTGTGAAATCAGGAAAGCTTTTATTAATCTTTATGTCCGTTCCCCTCAATGAACAGGTAGCCTCCTCAGTAAGTTTACAGGAAGACTACAACATGTGCAGGAAGATGGGGCCTCTTATACTGTTTTCTGAACTTTGGATCTCCTGTGATACTGTCCCCTGGCCATATGACTCCATGTTCTCCTCTCTGATAGGCCGTTCCTCACACAGCTCCTTAGGCCTGCATCTTAGTTTTTGACCTCTAACCTGTCCTTGCTAGGTCACAACTCTTATCACCTAGGAATGTGGACAACAGAACTTTCTTACTTCCCACATACAGTAATTGTCATTTGCAATAATTTGTTCAGCTGTTTCCCAGTTGGTGATTCCTTTGTTTCTACTTCTTTGCTACTACAAAATAGCGGTTATAAGTATTTTTGTACATATGGGTCCTTCCTTTCTTTGCTGTTTTTTGGGTCTTAAGAACTCATCAGCCATTTGCATTGTGACTTTTGGCATTACCACTCAAATGAAACGCTCTGCTTGAAGTTACAATGATTTCTTAATTGACATATTTAATGGTCTTTTCTCAGTCTGTATTCTTCTTGAGTTCTCTGCTGTTTTTGGCACCTCTTTACCATGCATTCTCCCTGGATGCTTTCTCCTGCCTTGGTTTTCATGATGTTGCTCTCTTTGGGAAAGGAGGAGAGAAATAAGCATTTATATGTGGGACTATGTGCTAAGCACTGTGCTGTAGGTCCTTTATAAACATCTCATTTGATCCTCACAGAAACCTTGCTAAGTAGTGTAAGGTATGATTGAATTTTGTTTCCACAAAAATTATATAAAATAATTACTTATACTGATGGCTAATGTGAGAGATAAAACTGCTAGTATAAGGCAGTGAGTGGGGAATGCTTCCCCTGGAAATCAACATACTTTTCTTTATTCTGAAAAGGCCTCTTCCTGCATACCAAAAACAGCTGCCTGGCCAGCTCTCATCCACAAAGGGTAAGGATGAGAGCCATAAAAGCCACCTTCTTTATTGATATCTTGGGTTGAAATCTTCAAATTTACCTTTTTTTTTTTTTTAGTTCTCTTAGCAATTGAAAACTCCTTTATCATGCTCTCTGATATAGACAAAAGGGAGGGGGACTGAGAGTATTCCTTTAAAGAATAAAGTAAATGAATCCAAGGGTGGGGTTTTATGAACCCTGGAATGCTGACCAGTGGGGTTTAAGGGGTGAAATTCAAATCTAGATGAATTATAAAGACTTATGTAACTAGCATTATGTGGATTTGACCTGATCTCTGCTTGGAGACCAAGTTACCCAAATACTTAAATTAAACTCCTTTTTTTCTAAATTCAGTCATGGCCAGATAGAATTCTTGGTTATTTCTAATAGTAGGTACTGTTATTATCCTCATTTTACAGTTGAAGAAACTGAAGCAAGCAGGTAAAGTGACTTGCTCAGGATAAGCATCTGAAGCTAGATTTGAACCCAGATCTTCTTGACTTGTGTAACACTCCATCCATTGCACTGTCTCTCTCTTCCTCCTTCAGCTTGCCTAAAAACATTCATCACTTAACTTTGTTGGCTCATCATCCATGATCAGGTCCCCTCACTGGTTTTTCCCAAGATTTTTTCCTTGAGCCCTCTTATCTCTTCACATTCTTTCTCTTGAAGAGATCATCAGTTTCCATAGGTTTAATTCTTATTTCTATGCAGATGACTTACAGATCTTTGCTTCTAGCTCCAGTCTGTCCTAGAGCTTTTGTCCCTTATTAGCATCTACCTATAGGACATTTCAGACTGAATGCTCTGGAGACATCCCAAACTTAACATATCTGAAATATAGCTCATTATCTTTCCTTCCAAACCCACCACTCTTATACATTTTCCTATTTTTGTCAAAGATAGAACCATTCAACTATTAGCCTCAACTCCCTCACTTTCCCTCATTTCATGTAGCCATTCCACCACTTAACCAAAACTTGACATTCTTTCCTTCACAATATCTCTTGCATCTGGTCCCTTTACCTTACTCACATAGACAGCCCAATTTAATTGAGGCTCTCATAATCTCTTCCCTAGATTATTTGTACTAGTGTTCTGATTTGCTTCCTGAGTCAAATCTCTCTCTCCTAAGGATCATCCTCCACAGGATTGCCAAAGTGATTTACATTTACTACAAATCTATGTCACTCCCCCTACTTAGTAAACTTAAGAGACTTCTTATTGCCTCTTAGATAAAATATAAACTCTTTTGTTTAATTTTTAAAGTTCTTCACACTTTGTACCCAGCAACCTGTCTTTCTAAGCTCATTGTGTATTATTTTCTCTGCCATACTTTGTGGAGTCTAGCCAAATTGGGTTTTCCTTTGGTCCTCACAAATGGCAGTCCTATTTCCTGTCTCTGGGCTTTTGTACTGGCCATCCCCCATGCCTGGAATGTACTCAACTCTTTACCTTAAAGAATCCATCTCTTCTTTCAAGGTGCTGCACACAAAATACTACCTTCTGCATAAAAACTTTCCTGTATATAGTATGCTCTTTTCCATTTTCTCTTTATATCTATATATTATTTATTGATTTTCTCTTCTAGTAGAATGTAAGCTCTTTGTGAATAGAGGTGGTTTCATTCTTTGTGTTTCTATTCTAAGCATCTAATACAACTCCCAGCACATAATTAATACTTGTTCACTGATCATTGTTATGGCTAGGTGGTATGATGGATAGAATGCTGGGTCTGAAGTCAGGAAGACCTATCTTCCTGAGTTGAAATCTGGCCTCAGACATTTATTAATAACTCTGTGACCCCGAGCAAGTCACGTCACCCTGTTTGTCTCAGTTCCTCATCTGTAAAATGGGCTGGAGGAGGAAATGGCAAACTACTCCAGTATCTTCATCAAGAAAACTTCAAACGAGGTCATGAAGAGTCAGACACGATTAAAAATGACTGAAAAACAACATTGATTGTTGTTAGTATCATTCACGTTGCTTTTTTTATGTAAGATTTATCTCTGTCTATCCCTTATATAAAAACATTGTCAGCAAATCTTATTGAAAAAGGTGTTTATATATCTAGGACATAGAATGATAAATGTCTAGGTATAGTGTTTGCTCAAATCTCCATGAAATGGTAAATGAACCATTAGGAAGACTCTGGAGCACTGAGTACTTCCTCTGTGGAAAATTTAAGGAAAATATTGACGTAAATTATACAGAATAAAAAAGCTTGGATAGAGTTTGATCTGTGTTGGTGTATGAAAAGAGATGTAAAGGTCACATACACCACTCTGTATGTGTGAAAAGCATGAACACTGGGAACATCATTGATGTCCTGAAGTAGTAAGGTATGCAGCTTTTTAGTGATACATCATATGTGTAGTGTGAGAGGAAGCTGTATTTTACAGGAACACAATTAAACTTGATTATATTTAGAAAGTGTGCTTACCAAGAGAAATTGTGCTTTAAAAAAGGGAAGCTAAGACAAGGTTCTAAGAATTTTGAAGAGTTGCTCAAAATGTCGATAAAACGTGAGAGTAATTTTTGATATTGGGTGATTCTTTATGAAACAGGGACTATAGTCTTAGTGTTAGGAGAGTTAAGTGTCTGTTTCATGAAAGCATACCCTTGCTTATCAGGATTAGAATACTCTTACTTTGACATGTTCTAAGAGGAAATGGCTTATAAATCTGTCAGAGATGTAGCTTTCACTGACCTTGTTACATGGATTCCTCACTGCCAAGTCAGTAGGTCCTAAGTAGTGGACACAACTGAACAACACCACCACCAAATACCCAGTGGATACCTTCTATTCTCAGTTAATTAAAGTTTGTTGATAAAATACCACATGTATTGTCTGAAGCTTAGTGTTACTGCAAGAAGTCTTTAATTTTGCTTTTCTGAGTTAGTAACATGCCTAATTTATAATCTAAAACATTTGTATTTTTGTAGGAAAATTTGGCATACAATTTCCTATTAGAAATGATTAGGTGCAGTGGATAGCATACTAGACCTGGAGTCAGGATGACCTGAGTTCCAATTTGGTCTCTGACATTTAGTAGTTTTGTGACTCTGTCACTTAATTAGTTTGCCTGCCTTAGTTTCCTCATTTGTGAAATGGGGATAATAATAGCACCTGCTTTCCAAGGTTGTAAAGATATAATAACTTTGAAGTACTTTGCAAACCTTAAAGTGCCATGTAAATGCTAGCTATTATTAAGAAAGATAAGTTTGGAGTTTCAAGAAGAAGAGAAAAGCTGTGTTTTATGTTGATCTATAGAAATAACAAAATCTGTATTAGCAGTTAACAATGATTAATATGATTAATATTACATTGTAGACATTTATAAAGCTTGATTCTCTCTGAGCTTCTGGACGGTTCTTTAGTCCTTTATTTGTTATTCAAAAGACTTTAAAAAAACTAGTCAGTAATTTCATATCGACTGTACATGAAAAAATGTTTTAAAATTTGCCCAGCTTTGAGTTGTTCATTATTTAATTCTTCATTTATTAAAATTAAATTTTTGTCCTTAGCATTTTTCTTCCCCTCTAAAGACAGCCAGAGAAAATGGGTTTATAGAAGATGGAATTCAAAGACTTCATTAGATTATTAAAGGTGCCCATTATACAAAAAAAAGTTTTAGAACTTAATGATCCCATAAATCTCTTGTGGCTTGAAAATTTTGTAATTTTCAGTGAGCTGAGACTTGAGGGTAACTACTTAATAGGTAATTTCAAGTAAACTAACTTTCACACAAGTAAGGAAAAGTGAAAAGTGAGTGACAAAACAGCTAGAAGCTGTTGCTGTGATAACAAGAATGAAATGTCTCCTGTCTTTTTCTGTTGTTAAGCCTAAACTATAGGGCACAGGACTCATTTGAAAAAGCCCTGATGCTGGGGAAAATTGAAGGCAGAAGGGGAAGGCAGAGGACGAGATGAAAATAATGAACATGAACTTGGACAGACTTCGAGAAATAGTGGAGGAAAGAGTCATAGTCATGACTCCATGGACTCAAGAATCTGCCACTGCTGAAAGGCCCAACAACAACAATAGCAACAGATCAGCTAGGTGGCACAGGGGATACCGTGCTAGGCCTGGAATCAGGAAAACTTCCTGAGTTTAGATGTAGCCTCAGACACTTACTAGCTGTGAGTCCCTATGCAAGCCACTTAACCTTGTTTGCCTCATCTGTCAAGTGAGCTGGAGAAGGCAACGACAAACTACTCCATTACCTTTGCCAAGAAAACCCCAATGGGGACAGGAGGAGTCAGACAAGACTGAAAATGACTCAGTATAAAGCCTAAGCTAGCTCTGGGATAGTTGTTTTTTTTCCTCATAAAATATATTTTTTCCAATTACATGTGAAAACAGTTTTTAACACTTGTTTTAAAGAATTTTGAGTTCCAAATTCTCTTCCTCCCTCCTTCATCATACCCATCACTGAGAACGCACACAGTTTAAAAGGTTATACAAATGCAGTTATGCAAAACATATATCCATATTAGAGTGACTGGGATATTTGACTCAATATATAGTTGATCTAAAACTTATTAAAAAGGAAAGGTGACAAGAAAAATCTTATTCTGAAAAAATCCTGTTTGTGAAGTTGTTTATGTATCAAATAGAATGGATGCTGTCAAGCAGTAGTGTGCAAAAATAGCTGTTTTCAGAATAATAGAAGTTGTATTGTAAAATTACAGTGTATAATTCTTGTACTGGATATAAAAGTATCACAAAAATGTAGTAGCAAAGTCATCATTTTACTTTTGTGAGAAGATCCTGGGCTTGTGACTACTTGAAACTTTTTATCCTGAGGGTTTCGTATATAGATAAGTTTTTCTTTATTAAATATCTGATTCATGTAATGTGATGTGAAGGGACTTCCTCAAATACAGCTCTTGCTAGTTTAATATTTTATAGCCTAAGATAGACTACATTAAAAACATAGGAAATAGAATTTTAATGAAAATGTTAAATATATAAATAAGTAGTCAGATATGAAACAACTTTGAGCCCCTGAGGCACATATTTAATTATAATTATGTGACTAGCCAGATCTTAGGGAGTTAATGGAGTCAAGGAGAAGATGGATATCCTAAATCTTGATAGGAAAGGACATATTTTATTTATTCAGGTTTTTCATTTAATGTAGTTGCCATCTACTGAGGAAAACCCCTTTCTTTTATTACCATTCCTCAAGCTCTTATCTCCATCCAGACCTGTCCCTTCCAACTCTTAAGCATCTGCCCTCTTCTTCTGTTGTGCCCATTGGAATCTTTGATATAGACTTTTGTCACACTTTCCTGCTTGTATCCATTGACAAGCAGCCTTTCTCTTTCTTCACCTGTAGCCATCCTCCCCAGTACTGGTTGTTAACTTTTTTCATGCCACCTATACTGCTGGGTGGAGTTGCCATCTTCTTTTCTTCACTGCCATTGCCAGCCTTTGTAATCTCTCTTCCTTCAGACATCAGTCCTTTGTATTATTTATACTCTTGGGTTAAATAATTTTTTCTGTAATCCCCTGGACTCCAGGTCATTTTCCTTCCATTTTTTGATAATTCAGAACCAGGCTCACAGTCTTTCTACTGCAACCTCTCTCTTCATACCTGGGGAGTTCAGCATATACATTTATGCCCCCTCATCAGCATGTTCATCAGCTAGAACCTGTATTTTCATAGTATTTCATTTGTTCACAATAATGGTCAATACCTTTGAATCCACCATTACCTCAAAACTCTGTTTTTCACCTTCATGATCTATAATATACTTCCATATTTTCCCTTTGCTTTATGTCTTCTGGACATGTTCTTCATCCTCAAGTTGAGGATGCCTACCTGTTATCCCATTTTGTCATCTGTGCTTTGGCCTACTTTTTCAACTTCTGTTGTTTTAATCTTGCAGTTAACTCAGATATACACTGACCTCTACCCTTGAATGTTTTGTTCAGATAATATCTGTTGTAACCCTGCTAAACTGTATCCTTGAATATCCTGTCCTTAAAGGACCTGCCTATCTTTAGATACCAGGTGACCGCCACCAACCTCCATCTGTATTCTTATTTCTGTGCTGCTGAACACAACTGAATTCACAATAAATTCTTATCTGATTTCAACTGGACCCTCATATAGCATGACACTCCTTTCAATCTTTTCTGATTGACCTTGACTGTTTAAAGTTTTTTGTTTTTCTAAGGCACCCATCCCTACCCTCTTACCAACCCCTTTCTCTTAGGAGATGCCTGTATCTCCTTTAAAGAGAAAACCAACGTCATCTGTCATGTCCCTTGTCTGTTCATTCAGAATCCTAGACTTCTCTGTCTTACCTAGGCAGTTAGTGGATAGAATGTTGGGCCTGGAGTCAGGAAGACCTGAGTTCAAATATGACTGACCTCAGATACTTATTAGCTATGTCCCTGGGCTAGTCATTTAACTTGGTTTGCTTCAGTTTTCTCAGTTGGGAAATAGGGACAATAATAGAGGTGCCAGGTTCATAGTAGGGACTTAATAAAAATGCTTATTCTCTTCTCTTCTCCTTTTCCTTTGCTTTACTTAGTGAAAAAGTGATTATCTCCTTGCCAAAGGAAACTTTTAGTTTTTCTCTTTGTTCTCTCCTCAGGAAGACGGCCACTTCAGTCATTGTATCTTTGTGTCATTTCAAATTTTTCCTTATCTTGGTTCCTTTCTTGATGCCTAACAGCATGTCCCCTAGCCTAAGGATATACTAAATATAGGTCTCCTCTTCCTTAAAACCCTTTACTTTAGCAATTCTCTGAGGCCGTTATCTCCCTCCTTTTTTCCCACCACCAAACTTCTAGAAGTAGTTACTTTCTGGGTGAAGGAGAATGAGGTGTTATTATTTATGATTTAAGATGACCCTGGTGTTGTGAACCTGGGTAGAAGGCTGGTGGTGTCCTCACAGAAACAGGGAAGTTTGAAAGAGAAGTGGATTTTGGGAGAATGATATAAGTTCAGTTTTAGATATGTTGAATTTGAAGTGCTCACGTGCTCACGGAACATTGAATTGCAGTTGTACAGAAGGCAGTGATTATGTGGACTAGAACTCCGGAGAGACGTAGATTGGATATAGAGATCTGAGTCATTTATGTAGATGTGATGATTAAATCTATGGTAATTGATGAGGTCATGAAGAGAAAGTGTGGAGAGAGAAGGCAGCACAAGACTGAAGCTTGGCGTACAGCCACAGTTAAGAGGCAAGTATATAGATGTTATATACAGGTGAGAGAACCAGGAGAGCAATATTAGGAAAAATCCAGAGAGAGTGTCCAGGAAGAGAGGGGTGTTAATAGTGTCAAATGCTATTGAGAAAATGCTATTTGGTTTTTAAGAAGTCATTGGTAACTTGCGCAAAAGCCATTTAAGATAAGTGATGAGATTTGAAGTAAGATTGAAGGGGTTTGAGAAATAAGTAAGAGAAGAGAAATTAGAGGCAATGATTTTAGGAGTTTGCCTGAGAAAGGGAAGAAAGATATATGATGCTATTATGAGGAAACGTTATTGTCAAATTAGGATATTTTAAGGATGAGAGAGACCTGGGCATTTTTGTAGACTGCAGGGAATGTGAGCCAGTGCATAGGAAGTGGAAAAGAGGGGATGATTGTGGGCATAATATGCCAAAGGAGGAGACTGGAAGAGATAGGATAAAAGATAAAAGTGGAGTAGTTGGTCTTTGTAAGAAGGAACATGTCTTCATCAGAGATTGGAGTAAAGGATAGGATGGGGGATAGTATCAATGAGTTTTGAGATGTGAAGTAGGGGAGAAGGGGATGCTCCTAGTCAATAGTCTCCATTTTCTCAATAAAGATATAATCTTAGAGATAACCTTGTTAGGCAGACTTGTGATCATTCACATTAGACAGTTTAGAAAACAGGTAAATGTGTGCGTCGGAGGCTCCTGGGCAAAATCTGCAAACACTCAAAAGTGTTTGGTCTGAATATCTACTGTGTCAATTATAAAGATTCCAGAGACATAATTTCTGGATAATTTAGTCATTTTAGACCAAAGACAATCATGGTGGAGGTCTCACAATTTATATACCTTTGAAAAGTAGATGTTCCCCAGAATGGGAATCAGCTCTGATTGGTTAACAGTTAATGAGAGAATGAATATTACAGTGAGGAGCTAGACTTGAGCTTTGATTAAGTCATTTACTTTTTAAGTTAACTCCAGCCTTGGGCACACTGTTCAGAGAATTTATGCCTCACCCAAGCCTGAGCAGAATGCAATAGTTACCCTATACCTTGGGTGGTATCTGAACAAGAAAGTCCAGTTGAATTAGCAATATCCTTCAAGAGACTGAACTTTTAAAAATCAGGACTTCAGAGAATGAGGGGAATTCTGGATCGCTCCAAATCATTGGTTATTAATAATCATTTCTCGACCAGAGCTGAAAAGAAAATTTGACTTTCAAACACAAGAATGAAGAGAACCAGGAAAAGGTGAACAGCAAAGAGAAGTCATAAGGGACTTACTAAAGCTGAACTGTTTACATTCCTACATGGAAAGACAATATTTGTAACTCTTGAAACTTTTCAGTATCTGGGTACTGGGTGGGATTACACACACACACATGTACACACGCACACACACATAGAGACAGTGCACAGAGTGAATTGAAGAGGATGGGATCATATCTTAAAAAAAATGAAATCAAGCAGTGAGAGAGAAATATATTGGGAGGAGAAAGGGAGAAATTGAATGGGGCAAATTATCTCTCATAAAAGAGGCAAGCAAAAGACTCATTAGTGGAGGGATAAAGAGGGGAGGTGAGAGAAAAACATGGTCTACTCTCATCACATTCCACTAAAGGAAAGAATAAAATGCACACTCATTTTGGTATGAAAACCTATCTTACAATACAGGAAAGTGGGGGATAAGGGGATAAGCAGGGTGGGGGGGATGATAGAAGGGAGGGCATGGGGAGGAGGGTGCAATTTGAGGTCGACACTCATGGGGAGGGCTAGGATCAAAAGAGAATAGAAGTAATGGGGGACAGGATAGGATGGAGGGAAATATAGTTAGTCTTATACAACACAACTATTTTGGAAGTCATTTGCAAAACTACACAGATTTGGCCTATATTGAATTGCTTGCCTTCCAAAGGGAAGGGGTGGAGAGGGAGGGAGGTAAAGAAGTTGGAACTCAAAGTGTTAGGATCAACTGTCGAGTAATGTTCTTACCACTAGGAAACAAGAAATATAGGTAAAGGGGTATAGAAAGCTATCTGGCCCTACAGGACAAAAGAGAAGATGGAGACAAGGGCAGAGAGGGATGATAGAAGAGAGAGCAGATTGGTCATAGGGGCAATTAGAATGCTTGGTGTTTGGGGGGGGAGGGGATAAAAGGGGAGAAAATTTGTAACCCAAAATTTTGTGAAAATGAATGTTAAAAGTTAAATAAATAAATTAAAAAAATAATAATCATTTCTCTCATTCCCCCATATGATTTTATTGAAAGGTGCAGCTGCCTCAGTGAATCACTGATAGGACAAATGCTTCATCAAGGGTTTCTAAGTATGGGATTTAAGATGGGAGACAATGTGGGGGCAAAGGGAAAGATGGACAAGTGGTGCTTTGACAGAGTCAAAGGGGACAATCACCCTTTTGATACATTTTGACAGAATCAGAGGGGGCCAGTCCCCTTTGATAAGTAGACCTTATAGATAAAAGGGGGAAAGGGAAAAAGTAGAACAGTAAAATAAAAGTCTTATTTTCTCTCACTACAGCGGAAAAGCTAAGTAATTGAAGAATGGGTGTTGTCCAGGTTATGAAGGGTTTTGAATGCTAAATGGAGTATTTTGTATTTGACGTGGGAGATGATAGGGTGCCTCTGAAGTTGATTGAACAGCAGGGTGACACGTGGTGAACTTGTGCTTTAGGAGGATCAATTTAATAGCCAAGTGAAGGATGGATTGGAATGGGGAAAGACTTGAGGCAAGGAAAATAACTAGGTTATTGCAATTTTAAAATTGACTTGACTCCAGTGCTTTCTGACTGTGATTCTCTGTCTATCTGTTTCTATTTCCATCTCTTTCTGTATCTATCTATACCTATTATATTCTGGCTTTCTAATTTCATTGTTGTAGGGAATTCCTAATGAGGGAAGTGTACTAGTGAAGATCTGCATCTGTTCAGCAATTTAACCGTAAAAGAATTGTCTGAGACACTGAGAGGTTAAGCAACTGGCCAGAGTCTTACATCCTATATGTGGCAGGAGTTGTATGTGTTGTGTTCAGTCTAAGACATCTTGACTCTGAGCTCCGTAGTCTGTCCATTAAGACATTTTTTTGTCAATAATAACGCCACCACCACCAATTACAACCACCAGAACAACAGCAGACAACACCACCACCACCACCAAACAATTTTTTAGATAGGCCTGTGATTTCACTGATATAGGGAACCCCTATTGAGAAAATTCATTCTCCCAATGTAGATTAGTACTCGCTGTATAAGGTTTAGTATTATGGGGTTGCTTGAGGGACTGAGAGGTTAAATGTCTTGCCCAGGTCACATAGCCAGTGGTTGTCAGAGGTAAGGCAAATTTAGGGCCCTCAGTCATAGGAGTGGGCTCTCTAGACACAATGCCCTGCTTTCTCTATGAAATTTTTTGTGTGTGTATTTGTAAAACCATGGGGAATTATCATTGTTTTGTAGTGGCAGAGGCCATGCCTATAGCAGTGGAAAGAGCTCTGGATTTGGAGTCAGGGGAACTGGGTTCAAAACCATATTTTGTCACTACTCTTGTAACCTTGAGCAAATCAGTGTGAACTTTCTCATCCTTATTTTCCACATCTCTAAAATGAGAGGGTCTGACTAGGTGGACTAAGTCCCTTTTAGTTTTACATCTAAGATATTATGACCCATTTTAATAAAAGCTAATTATTTGTAATCAGCATATTAAAACATTTTAATTTTTATTCATGTTATAATTAAATAGGGAATTATAAAGGACCTTTAGAGATCATTTACTTCAGCCTCTTCTTAACCTGAATAAACTGAGGGCCTCATTGGGTTAAATGACTTGTCGAAGTCATAACTAGTTAGTTTTGAATGAGGACTTCTTCAGGTTTCTTGATTTACATTCTAGGGCTTTCTCCACTATACCTGGCATAAACTCTCATATATAGAGCTTCTGAAATATTTGAAAAGTTTGTTCAGATAAATCTCACTTTAGTCTTAATGCTCATAGTATTTGAATAACATACTTTTTTCCCTCATAAAGAATGTGTTTTGTAAGCTTCAACTTGGTGCCTTTCTCAGTCGTTCCAAACTATTGTGGAATTAATTTATTTCTTATTTCTGAATGCTTTTAGTCACTCTCAATTCTCTTTTTGTGTCCCAAGCCATTTTGGTAAAAGAATATTAACACATTTTTAGTTGTTTCACGATGAAGTTGAGATTATGTCTATGCGTGTTCTCTGCTGCAGTGAAACATGTCCTTTAGAAAGCTTCTAGTTAATAGCTGTTAATGCCTGCTTTGATGTTCACAGCTAATAGCTAGCTAGTCTGTAAACATCACATACAATTAATTTTTACATAAATTATTGGCTTCTTAAGACAGTTAAAAAGTTGTCTGGATTCAATTTATTGGCACATGACAAAAATCTTAGGAGCTGCGATTTTCTTGTTTTTCTTTTTTTAAAAGCATATAGCACATTTAAAATTGAGGTTATTAATTTCTTCTTTAATTATTTGGTTGATGTCCTAGAAACATGTTATTAAATGCCTGAAAATGACTTCTCCCATGACTTAACTTGCCTTTGCTTTTGTCACTTTGTCCCCCTCTTCCCCCATTGATGGATTCTATTTGAGATTATATTTTAAGGAAAATGAGATGAAATAATGTGAAATCTTGGCAATTTAAAACTATGAAAATTGTAGATTATGAGGAAGGAAAGATTGAAGCTGATGAGTTGTGATTCCATAATCACCAGATTCAGAGGCCTTTTCTCAATCAGCATTCTCTGTAATCTTTCTGCATCTTTGAACTTTGCTGATCACCCTTTCTTCCTTGAACTTTTAACAAGTTTAGAAACCTAGAGATTGAACATTGGGAATATATAGGAAGTAGACAGGACGGGGTGCCTGTGTAGGTATTACTGGTGTTCCTTTAGGTTGTGGAAAGAGGGGTTGGAATACAACTTTGGAAATGTAATGGATGAAGGTACTGCTTGAGTGCATTTGCTGTGAAGTAAATGAAATCAGAAAATATCCATATGTAGTCCAATAGAGAAGAATAATTGAAGCAACCAGAGAACAGAAGTGAGATTCAAAAGCCAGATGTACTAGAGTAGAGCTTCTTAAATTTTTTCCACTTATGACCGCTCAGTGCTTTTCAAACTGTGGGTCGCGATCCCATATGAGTCTAGTAGCTAGAGTACACTGTACTATACACACCCTTTCTGGAGTTGCCTCTGTGCCTTGGCTCATATTCTTTCTTTCCTTTTATATTCATATTCTAAATGCCTTTTTTTCCCCCTGCCTCCTCAGTGCTTTTCCTCCTATAAGCTGAAGAGTAGGAAACCTTATTGCTTTTTTAAGGGGACCCCTGGCAGTAACAGATTTACTCTCTGAGGTGTCTTCTTCTAGTGGAGGGGACTAGAGGAAAATATAAGTGGGGAATGGGTATCTTGTACGGTGACTGGTCTACTGGTTTTCCTCTTCCCTGGTCATCCTCTTTCCCTGGAAAATATAGATCATTATATTTCTGAAGTGATTGTGAAGGAGATTTCTGCTCAAGTTTAACTAATAAATCCCCTTAGGAACCTTCTAACTCTATAGATTTGGGATCTTAATCTCATGATTCTAATTAGTTGTTTGCTTCTACCCAGTTATCTGACAATATGCAAGTGGCGAATTATGAAATTACTGTTATGTCTGGTACTGGTTGTTTTCTTCCTTTTAAAATCTCATTTAATTTAAAAATTGGTTAAGTTGAAAACAAAACCCAGCATGGAGTATAAAACACTGATATTTAGAGTCAGCTTACAGGTAAAATAATAATATAACACCATGGAAAAGTTAAGTATGATGAAGGGGAAGGATTTTAGTAATGTTTTGAAAGTGATGAAGGGACATGCTTTAGAAAGGTAAGCACTGGCTCCAATCATGATAGTACTGCCTTGGAAGGTGCCTTTTGGGGTGTATACATTCATTCTTGTTTATAGAAATTTGTTTATAGAAGTCATAATTCTTTGTTTATAGAAGTCATAATTCTTAGAGAATCTCAGAAGGGGACTTCTGCAGATAAAGAAATCCTAATGACTATCTTACAGGGTTGAGATTTATACAAGTAATGTGGTGTCTAGACTGGCTGTTTTAACTATTCGTGAAGAATTTTAAAAAATCTTTACTCTAAAAGAGGCAATGTGGGCTTTAACTACCTAGAGTAGATTGATTTCATTGTCTTCACTTCTTGAGTTTTCATTTTATTGCTTATCTCACTGAGCTTTATTGCTTTTCCTAATCAAATATTTTTAAAAATTGTCCATATCGGTATAGGATAATCTTAAAATCAACCTATGCTAGACAAATGTTTGTTAATTATTATCAGGTTTGCTTTTATCAAAAACTTTTGTTGAATGAGAATCATTATTGCTTTTTCTGAAGCTTTTCATTCAGAACTTAAGCTTTTGTACGCTATTGCTATAACCAGAATCTGTTCCATGATTGACATACTTGATAATATTGATGATTTTACAATATACCATGAGATACGATATTGTTATAGTAAGTGCTTTACATAAATTATTTCATTTTGTTCCTATAACTGCCTAACAGATGGAATAGGTATTATCTCCATTTTTTATATGAAGAAACTGAAACTCAGAGAGTTTCACTTGTCTGGGATCACACAGGAGGTGGTAGATTGGAAACTTGAGCCTAGTTGTTTGGACCTCAAGTCCAGGGCTTTTGTCCATTGTTTCATGCTGCCTCACCATTAGGAATATGGTCACTCTTGTTTTTTTCTTATTAATCATAGTAGGAAGCTCCATCAGTTTTGGAATATATTCCAAACACACTTTTTATCTTCCTGTATGTTTGCTTCTTATAAATAACTTAAGTATAGATATATACACACAGTTTAGGAAAATGGAAAATGAAATTGTTTGCTTTCTCTTTTACTGTTATAAATTGAACAATAAAGAATTGAAATAGAATATTTAGGGTTAACTTATCGAGTTTGACCTTGTAGGATGAAGGTATTACTGCTGATGGTTGAAAATAAATTAAAATGTTGACAGAAATTTAACAAGTCAGTATATAATAGATACTATTGGGGAAGTTGTAGAATTACCATTTTGTTTGAGGTTTGGTCTTCTCTGATATTTGATGTACGTATCATGATACAAAATTATGAGCTTTTTAATAATAAATTTGAATAGTTTTTATGTAGTTAATTATGCTTTCTTGTTAATATGATGTGTTAGCTCACTTGGAACATAGTCTTTTAGTGGGTTCACTTTCTATACAGTTCAGTTAGCTTTTCCAAAATTACAGAATGGAATCTTATAAAATGCATATTATAGGTAACAGAGGGGACTAAATAAGCGTATGGACAGAATACTAAAAATTCATTATGAAAAATTCATTATGACTGAAAAAACGCTTTTGACATACTAAAGATATAGTATGTTGTGTATAGTAAGTACCTAATAAAAACATTTTTCATTTATTCAATTTATAAACATTGTAATTTAGTAGTCAGAAATGAATAAGTAATATATATATGTTACATACGCATGTGTATTCACTTATCTGTGAAGTATTAAATTGCCAAATATTTTTATTTGTTGTTAGCCATTTTTCAGTCATGTTCATCTCTTCATGACCTCATTTGGAGTTTTCTTGGCTAAGGTACTGGAGTAGTTTTCCATTTCCTACTCCCTCTAGCTCATTTTACAGATAAGGAGACTGAGGCTAATAGGGTTAAGGGACTTGTTCAGGGTCACGCAGCTAGTTAAATGTCTGAGCTCAGATTTGAACTCATTAGATGAGTCTTTCTGACTCTAGGCCCACTGTACCACCTAGCCACCCAACTAGTTTTATAGTCTTATTCAGAAGTTAATAGAGAGACTTGGGATCTGACCCTTCTGTCACCATCCATATGACATGGTGAGCCCTTTTCACTATTGCAGTATTTTCACGTTGGCAAAAAGAACCCACACAGGTATAGATTTAGGGCTTTTAAAGTGGCTAATAAAACACTTAAGAATAGTAATAAAAAGTTAATTCATAGTAACTAATGTTCAGTAGTGAGTTAAAGATTAAAAAATAATTACTTTTTTTTTAGTTCAAACTGCTTATTAACACAATTATTTTTACATGTAGGAGGTTTGGTTTTTATGGATTCAATTGTTTGAGCTCTGAATCAAACCTCTTTGTTTTTGGTCCCATACGACAAGTTGTAGATGATCCTACATATTTACAAATGCATGAATTTCTATAGATGGGCATTTATGTAGTTTCAGATCCTCAGACATCTTTAGAAGTCTCTGAATTTTTTTCAGAATCATCTTTTATGAATGATTTTCTTGGAGGCACATAATCAGTGTATAAAGAACATGGGTCAATTTGTAGAGGTAGCATAGTATTTTAGATTAAATTCAAAAACAAATCTAAAGCTTTCAACTAACTGTATCTGAGAAGCCCTATGAAAAATATTGTTGGTAGTATAGATAGTATAGATAATTTAAAGCTGTTACTGAACTTTGCTAGTTGAGTAGCATGCTACCAAATGGTGAATTGTTCTATATTCAAAATGAAATTTTACTCTATATTTCAAAATCATTCAGTATTTCAAATTAAAAAAAAAAATTCAGCTCTGAGTTGACTTTAACTCTCTTTCTGTAATTGGTAATTTATTTTTTAAGGAGACTTACTTATTGTTTCCTTCAAGTATATTGCTGTGTGGAGAGAGATTTTATAATGTAAGATTAACATTTAAAGGTAGAATTGCAGTGTTTTGAATAGCAAATAGAAACTTAAGTTAGAACATGAATTCTTCAGTTTTGGTATGTGCACTTTAATAATAATATATGTATTTTGATAACTACATTTCAATATAATTGGTTTCCTTTGTACTTTGTAATCCTATGGATTTCATTTAAAGCATTTACAAACATTTTGAGAAGGGGTCCACAGGCTTTTCCAGACTTCCAAAGGTGTGTGTGACACAAACAAGGTTAAGAACCCTAAAAAAAAACTTTTGATGTATACTTTAATTTTCTTTGATAAAGCAGAGTTTGTTTTTGGTCTTCTGAAAATCTGAATTATCTTTTCCTAGAGCTTTTGTTTCTCCTTACGATGCTGAGAATCCTCAGATGGCTTTACTTTGCTTAAGTAGAACAGTCTTATTTATTAATTCTTTTTAGAGCTTATTGGAAACGATAAGTTTCCAAGTCATTAACAATGAAACACATGATGGAGCTGCCAACTTTATACATTCGTTAAATATTTGTATGAGATATTTGAGTAATCCTTCCAAAGTGTGACATTAGTTTTTTTTAATTTTTTCTCTTTCATGGTAATAGTTACTATGAATGTAAAAATAGATTCTTTGTTGTCAGCTATTTATTATGTTCAGAAATAACTATTATTGTTTCCTTTGGCATCATGTGTACCTTGTTGTTGCTGTTGTGTTTGTCCTTCGTTCTCAAAGAGGACCATGACATCAAGAGGATGACATGACTTGCAGTTGACTTTGATTTGAGTGAGGGAGGGCTGTGCGAGGTCAGGTACAATAATAGTCTTAAGACATTGTTAGACTGTTTGAAAACACAGTCCCCAAAGTCATTATTCTGTTGTGGATTTCTGTATGTTCACTCAGCCTTGTCCCCCATGCTTGAAATACTTTTCCTCTTCAATTCTACATCTTTCTTTCAAGGTTTTACTCACATACTTTCTGTTTCTTGAATTCTTCCTTGATCAACCCTAGCAATTGTTAGTAATCATAGAATCACATTAATGAGGTCATAGATTTAGAGCTGTAAAGGATTGGAGATGAAACTACTTATCTTACAAACGAGTGAATTGAAACTCAGAATATAGTGATGGCTTGCCCAAAATCACACAAATAGTAAGTGACAGAGGCAGGACTTGAACTCAGTTCTTCTAACTTTAAAATCAGTTTATAAAAAAATAATTATACCTCATCTCTGTTCCATTACTTTGTATTTGTTTATTTGTCTTGTTTTCTTCCAGAAGAACCTTGAGAATAGAGATGTTTTGTGGGGAGGTCTTTGTAACCCTAATTCATAGCATAATGCATGTAATAGGTATATGGTAGGTCTATTGAATTCAATTACATTCTATTTTTATCACTTCTCTTTTTTTTCAGGTCCTCAACTGAATGCACAATTAGAAGGTTGGCTTTCACAAGTACAGTCCACAAAAAGACCTGCTAGAGCCATTATTGCCCCGTAAGTTTTAAGTATACTTTTATTGCACTGCAAGTTTGAAGCATATGTGTATGGTGCCTTTCATGTGTCTATTTCTGATAAAGAAATTTAGAAACTGAATCATTCTTTATAAAGAACTTACTAGGGAAGTATGCCAGAAGAAAGTACAACCTATAATTTCCATGCCGTCACATAGTTTGAAAGACATTAATTTGTTTCCTTAGTTGTAATGTTTTAAAAACTTTTAAATGCTGTCCATTATGGAGGGATAATAAAGACTTGAGGCACCTAGGTGATAGTTAGGTAGATAGGTTAGAGTGCTGGGCCTGTTGTCAGAAAGACCTATCTTCCTGAGTTAAAATCTGAGCTCAGACACATTCTAACTCTGTGACACTGGGCATGTCACTTAACCCTGTTTGCTTCAGTTTCCTCATCTGTAAAATGAGCTGGAAAAGGAAATGGCAAAACACTCTAATATCTTTGCCAAGAAAACCCCAAATAGAATCATGAAGAGTTGGGCATGACTGAAACAACTGAACAGCAACAATGAGTTCTTAAATTTAGCTATGCTGAATGGATGATATGTGTATTAAAAGGGAATAAGTACTATTACATTTTAAAAATGTCCTTCTGTCTTAAGAAACATAATTCTTACAATTAAAAATATACTTTAATATGATACTGAGAAAGATGAAGTATGTTTTTCACACTGCAAATGTGGAAATTGAGCCAAGTCCACATGAAATTATATCATAGTTAACTGCTTGTGAAAGAGTAGCCAGACTTATCTCCTTCTGTTGGCTAATTTTGAAATTTTCATGAACATTTTAAGTGCATTATAAGTACATACACATTTCTTCTATACATATAGACATATATAAATAATATCTATATTTTATGTTTGGGAATCTTAAACTTTAGCTTGGTCTGTTAAATATAATGGTATTATGTTAGGATTTAAGTTCCTTGAGGACACGTGACTCTCTTATCTAATCCATGATTCTTCCCCACTATCTATTATAGTGTCTTGCACATAGTCAACAAGCATTTATTAAATATCTACAATGATCCAGGCACTTTGCTAAGCATTAGGGACAATCTTTGCCCTTAAGGAGCTCCCAGTCTAAATTGCAGATGACTATTTACAAAAACACGGAAAGACTTCTTGCAAGAGGTAGGACTTTTCTAAGACTTGAAAAGAAACCAGAGAAGCTGAGAGGCTGAAGTGAATAGGGACAGAATACCAAACCTGGGAGAAGTCAGTGACAATGCCTGTAGTCAGGAGATGGAGTATGCAGTGTTTTAACAAATATCAGGAGGCAAGTATCACTGCATCTTGTAGTACATGGAAGTAAATAAGATGGAAGGAGACTGGAAAAATAGGAGTCAGGCCAGGTAATGAAAGGCTTTGAATGCCAAACAAAGAATTTTATATTTGATCCATTGGGATTATTGAATAGAACTGTGGGAAAGAAGTTTCACCCATTCAGATCCACAATCATTATTATTTTTTAAATCTTTTATTTGATTATTATGATTTATTATTTATTTATTTTAAACGTTCTTTTCTTTTTAAATTTTGAGTTCCAAATTCTTCCCCTCTTTATCACCTTCTCCCAGTCCAATTATATATGTGAAATTTTGTAAAACATTTCCATATTGATCATATCTCAAAAAAAAGTCAAGAAAAATGAGAAAATTATACTTAGGTTTACACTCAGAGTTCATCACTTCTCTCACTGGAAGTGGATAGCATTTTTTCATCATGAGTCCTTTGGAATTGTCTTGGATCATAGTATTAATCAGAGTAGTCAAGTCTTTCACAGTTGGTCGTCATTACAACATTGCTGTTACTGTGCACAATGATCTCCCAGTTCTCCCTTCATTTTGCATCAGTCATATAGGTCTTGCCATGTTTTTCAGAAACTACCCCTTGTCATTTCTTGTAGCACAATAGTACTCCATCATAATGATATGCTCATGATAACATGTTCAGCCATTCCCCAATTGATGATTTCCCCCTTGATTTCCAATTCTTTGCTATCACAAAGAACTGATATGAATGTTTTTGTACATATAAGTCCTCTTTTCTTTGATCTCTTTGGGATACAGATCTAATAGTGGTAGTGCTGGGTCAAAGGGTATGCTTTTATAGCTCTTTGGGCATAGTTCCTAATTGTTCTACAGAATGATTGGAACAGTTGACTACTCTATCAGCAGTTCACTAGTGCACCTATTTTTTCCCTCATCTTCTCCAGCATTTATCCTTTTTGATGGGTGTGAGGTGGCATGTCAGTATTGTTTCACTTTGCATTTCTCTAATCAATGATTTAAGAGCATTTTTTTCATTTAACTATAAATAGTTTTGATTTCTTCTAAAAACTGCCTGTTTATATCCTTTGACTATTTATCGTTTGGGAAATCTGCAATTCATTTTACAGCTGAGTGGAGGATAGACTAAAGTGGGGAGAGACTTGCGGCTGAGTGGCCACCAATAAGACATTGCAATAGACCAGACAGACATGAGATGGTGAGGGACCTGCACCGGAGTGGTGACAGCATCAAAGGACAGATGTTACAAAGGTAGAAAATAGAGGACTTGGCAACTGATTGGATGCAGGGGATGAGAAAGCCTGAGGAATCAAAGATGATGTCTAGGTTGTGAGCCTGCATCCCTGGGAGGATGGATGTACTCTTGACCAAAATAGAAAAATTAGGAAGAGAGTAGTAGTTGTTTGCCAAATGTTCACTGAATTGAAAAAATCCCAGCAACCTCAAAGTATTTCATATTATGGATCCCCAGTCAAAATGTTAGTTCTGTTAAAACATGGAAAAATTTGTAGTATATCCAGAGAACATTATTTTATCATGACTTTCAGAAGTAGCTCTTGGATTTCTATCTTCATAGTATTTGAAGTAAAGAATAATAACAGATGTACAATAACTACATTAGGTGAACTAACTTTTTTTATGAGAAAATGCTGATGCTTTATAATTGGAAAGTCTTTTGTTTTTTTTAGTTTGTCTTCTAAATTGTATCTATAAAAAGACTGCTGCTGTTTAAATCAAATTTTAAGACCTTTCAGGAAAACGATCTTTATTGAAAACCATGTTTTTGGTGGGGGATGCAGGGGGAGGTACATGTAGCCCAGATTTCCTTACACCAAAGCATGGTGTCAGAATTGTATAAACTTAGTCTTTGTTGAAAAACATTCAGTGGAACAGATGGCATCACATCTTTTTATTGTGTTCCATAGTAATTGAGATTCCTACTGCTAATGTGATCAAATATCCAGGCATTAGGTATTTGGCTTCTAGCAGTTGTTGGGTTGTTTTTTTTATTTTTTATTTTTATATTTAAGCATGACAGAAGTAGTTTCTGCCACTTTGGTGATTATTTTTTGGTTGAGTCCAATCAGAGGGCAAATGGCAGTCATGGTTGCAAGTCTCCTTTCTTTGACTGGCGTCTTGGCCTCTTTTTTTTCCAGTGAAGTTTGAAATGTTTTCGGTCTGGTACAGGGTGAGTTTTGAGCATTCCTCTTGGTTTTAAGGAACTTTAGTCAGTGTTCCATTTCTGTGCTTAGGTGGCTCTCAGCCTCCAGGTGGTCAGTTTCCTGTGCCAGGCCTGGGGGCGATACAAAGGTAAAAGTGAAAATAGCTTCCTGCCATCAATTAGAATACTGTTTAGTTAGTGGAAACTATTCCCAAGACCTCCACTTAAGATGGTTGCACCCAGGCAAGTCAGCTCTTCATTTTCGACATAGCTCTATTCCTTTGGACTTTCTCCATCATCGTCCTCACTTCACACCATCCATCCCTCCCAGCCCTTCTCCATCTTTTTGTGTGTTATCTTCCCTCATTTAGATGTAAGCATCTAGTATTGGTATCCTCAGTACTTACTTAACCCAATGCCTGGGACATAATAGGGGCTTAATAAATGTTTATTGATCGATTGACTTATGGATACATACATAGGTATATACAAAGAAGATACAAAACAAAGATACAAAATAAAGTTATTTTTATGGAAAAGTGCTGGGGTACTTTTATGGTGAGTGGGGTGGATGACAGAGATCAGGAAGGGCCCCATGCAGAAAGTTGTGCTTGAGGTGATCCTTGAAGGATAGGGTTTCTGAGAGAATGGAAGGGAAGGAGATAGTAGCTATTCTGGGGTCAGCCAATACAAAGATAAGAAGGTAAGAAACAGCAAGGAAAATCAGTTTGATTGGACTAGATTAGTTTTACTTTATAGTTTCAAGTGGTATTGGTACATGTAAATAGTTCATATATCACTCTTTTACTATTCTTATATGTGGAGGTCCCACACATGTGCTAATTTGGGTCTGACCATTAACACCAAGAAAACAGGTTTTTCTTGCCAGCCAGCACTTCATGGTATATACTCAGCTACAACAAATGGAGAAATTTTGAATGCTGTGCATAAGTTGATTTACCTTGGCAGTATACTTTCCAGAGATGTACATGTAGGTCATAAGATTGACACACATATTGCTGGAGCTACCTCAGTGTTTGGGAAGCTCCAAAGGAAGGTGTGGGAATGAAGAGGTATTAGGTTGCCTACCAAACTGAAGGTCTACAGAGCTATTGTGCTGACTGCATTGTTGTATGCCTGTAAAACCTGGACAGTCTACCAGTGACATGCCAGGATATTGAATTGCTTCTGTTTGAATTGTCTTAGGAAAATTCTGAAGATCACCTGGCAAGATAAAGTACCAGGCACTTAAACATTCAAACTCTACTGCAGAGAGGGTAAACTCTGATGGTCTGACCAACTTGTTTGAATGCCAAATGTATATGTGCCTAAAAGACTATTTTTCAGAGAACTCATACAAGGTGAATGCTCACATGGAGGTCAGAAGAAGTTATACAAGGATACTCTCAAGGTCTTTCTGAAGAACTTTGGAATCAATTGTGAGACATGGTAGACATTGGCACAGGATCCAGCATCAAGGAAGGCAGTCTTTAAGCAAAGCAGACTTGCAGTAGCTCAAAAGAAATCTGATGTGCAAATTTAAAGACATCTTTATTCTGAACATTCATAGTGAACTGTTTGTGCTCAACCTCTAATAGGGCCTTTGGAGCTCATATTGGTCTGATCAGCCACAGTTGTTGGACACACTGTACGTTGACCCCGATATCGTGATGTCATTTTGATCATCTTCAAATACAAAGGACAACAATCATTCTTATGTGTGGCAGCGTGCAAAGATATTTAAACACTTGTAGGCATAATGGAAAGTTATGCAGGTATGCCTTATTGTGAAAGAGAAGGAAGCACCACTTAAATTACAGATAATTATGGAATTGGGGGATAGAATATTATATGTGTATTCTAAAAAGTTATGTAACACTTTCCCTAGTGCCTTATTAGTAGGTACTAAATAAATTTGTTGTTTTAGATTTATTTCTTTATAAAAGGATTTTTTTCAGTATGCAGTACAGGTTAAAAGTACAATAAAATAAGTGCAAAGTGCAGTATTAATTCAACAAAAAGAACTTCTGAGATGATTTCACATTGGAGAGAACATGAATAGCTTTGTCTGGGAGATCATATTTGAAGTAGATCTTAAAAGATGTTAGGGATTGGGCAGTTTGAGAGACAGCTGATGTCATAGACAGAGTGAAAGGCATGAGCAAAAAGAATGGAATAGGTAACCAATGGATTATTATCATGTTTTAATGAATAGAAGTTAGTCATTTTGACTGGAGCATAGAATGTGTGAGGGGGATATGCAGTCAAATTTTGGAGGGCTTTGAATGCCAAGCAAAGCAATCTAGACCTTATTTAGCAGAAAACAAGGTGCCATTAAAGGTTTTTTAGTAAAGGGGTAATATGTATAATACAGAGATATGCTTTAGGAAGATTAATCTGACTATTGGAATATTTGATGTTTGCAAGGACAAAAGAGATTGTTTCACAAGTTGAAATAGAGGAGGAAATAGTGTTAAGGATGTTATCAGAGAGAAGAAGGTGGCCTAGTCACTCCTGTCATGAGAGCAGGTAATAACTTATGGATAACCTGTGTGCCCCATTGGTTTACATGCAGTGTCAAGCTTCTTGAGGGCAGGAAAGACTTCATTTTTGTCTTTGTATCTTCAGTACCTTATGTCTGGGGCAGCTAGGTGGTGCAGTGGATAGAGCACCAGTGCAGGAGTTAGGAGGACCTGAGTTCAAATCTCACCTCAGACACTTGACACTCACTAGCTGTGTGACTTTGGGCAAATCACTTAACCCCAATTGCCTCATCCTGGATCATCTTCAGTCTTCCTGATGATATCTGGTCACTGAATTCAGATGGCTCTGGAGGAGAAGTGAAGTTGGTAACCTGCACAGCCCTCTTTCTCACTCAAAACAAAGTCAAATGCAAATCATGTCATTATTTCTCTGATGGCATGGTTTTCTTCGGCAATGAAGGAGAACACACACAGCTAATTCTCTCTCCCTAAATGAGCATCTGACCAAGGTCTCCCAGTGCATCCTGGGTCATCTCCAGTCATCCTGATGAATATCTGGTTACTGGATTCAGATGGCTCTGGAGGAGAAGTGAGGCTAGTGACCTGCACAGCCCTCTTTCTCACTCAAAACAAAGTCAAGTGCAAGTCATGTCATTATTTCTCTAATGGCATGGTCTTCTTCCACAACGAAGGACGAACACATACACAGTGCCTGTAATTCACAGAACCAATGAAGGATGAGGTTTGACCCTGTTCCTCCATGACTTTATGTTCACAATACGTACTTAATAATACTTGTTGAAAAAATTAATGAAAGCACCCTAAGTTCATTTATTGGATTCTCTATAGAGGAGTCCTTCGAGAATACGGATAAAAATAGCACAGGACGAGGTATAGGCTGTTATCTGTACCTTTGGAGAGAGTACTTGCTTTAACTGAAAGCTGTTAAAGTGCTAAAGTATGGTCAAAGTGCCTAGCTTTGTTCTTGAGCCTTAGAGATCACAGGCTTTAGTAAGATACTTTGGATTGAGATCAGAGGTGGACATTAGGAGCAGTGGGAGGCAATTATGACAATAATGGATGTGTATATAGTGCTTTAAGGTTTACCAAGTAATTGATGTGTGTTATCTCATTTGAGCCTCTATTAATCCTGTGAGATGAGCAATCTCTATTTTACAGTTGAATAATTTGAGGCTTAGAAAGCTTAAGTGATTTGACCATGAACCTTCTAGTGTTAGAGCTGATATTTATGTCCAGGTCTTCCTTATTTCAACTTCAGTTGTGTTATGTCACATTACCTCTGGTAAAGACATAAATAGAGCAAAAAAGTAATTATTGTATTCCTACTTGTAGTAGAGAAACTGGCAAAAGAATTATGATTCTTGAAGAAATAACTGTTGGGACTGTAAAGAAGTCATGATTAATACATGGTCAAAATAAATATACCTTTCTGTTATTGGGTGAGGAGTTGACATTAATGATCTGAAGGACCTCCCAAATCTAGCATTCTCTAATTCTCTATTTTCGGCTAGTCAAATAATTCAAGACAAGTACATTTTTTACAATAATAAAATTACAAAGTCTAGTTCTTGTATGTAGGTGCAAAAATGCAATTATTTGTCTTTCTTTTGGCCGTAAAAGTGATGCTTCTCCTTTACCAAAACACATATGCCATTCTTTTACTGTAAATGTTGACACTGTCCATGGACATACTCTGTTATCCTAAGTCTAATTGCCTTATGATGGCAGATCTTCGAATGCACTGTTTTGCTGTTTATATACTTAAAACATGATAAATTTTAGGATTTCCTTCTTGAGGATTAAAAAAAATTAAAAACCAAAAGAAGCATGTTTTTTGTGGTATGTTTTCAATGACTGGTTTTAGGTTGCTGATCCTGAAGTTAAATTTAAATACATCATTTCATGAGCTTTATTGTGTGATCTGTGTAGGTCACCTAACTTCTCTTAGCTTCAGTCTCCTTATCTTAAAAATGAGGATGCTACCCATGTCTCTAAAATATTGTTTGGGAAAGGACTTTGTAAACATCAAATCACTTTAAGAAATTATTATCATAACTTTTGTGAACTTCTATTCTTCAGTTGTCTATTTTTCTTGTACATTTAAAATAAGATTTGATTTACAGAAATTTAGTTTATGTATCTTTTCTGTAACAGCTATTATTTAAAGGGAATGTTCATTTAAATTACCTCTTTACTGTCAGGTTATATGTATACACATCTTCTAACTTCTGTATCTTTATCTAGTTTGGTCACTAAATATTTATTAGGCTTTATAGAATGCCAAATCTTTTCATGAAGGGTGGGGATGTGGAATCTATATGAATGTAGGATGTCTTTGTTCCCTTTTCTGAAATTATTTTCTATATAGATTTCTTATAATGCTGTGTAAATTTTATTGTTGATATTTATAAAGTTCTGTTTTATAAAAATGAAATATTATTTTTTCCAGTTCTGAAAGAACAGATCTATATAGGGTATCTGCTTGAAAGATAATCATTTACTACAGATCTTTGTTGAAGCAGGAATTATGTAGGTAATATAGTAGTGCTACAAAAAAAGGTAATTCAGCTCAATTCAGGAAATATTTATTAAGTACTTGCTCTATGCTAGGCACTTTGCTAAGTGTTGGGGAATATGAAAAAAAGACAGACCTTGCCTTCAAGGAATTTACAATCTCATGGGGAAGACAACTTATAAAAGGAAGCTGAAAAGGGAGGAGGGGACACTGGGGTTATGTGGTACTAGGGCAAGAGCAGCTGAACTAATGCTGGAAAATGAAGAGTTACCTGGAAAATTCTAAAAATTCAGGGCCTTCTAAAAGAAGGCTTTGGGAGGAGTTTCCTATTCTACCTTCTAGCCCTGTAGTTAGAGGGGAGAGGCAACTGAGGGAGTTGAGGTATTGAATATCAGAAACTGATATACTGCATGAGTCATTCTGTATGGTGATAATCTAGCAAAGCATAAGACACAACACAATAGAAGTTAAAATAGGCAGTCTGAAAGGGACAATAGAATTTGCCTGCTTTCAGGTTGCTATCTTTGGGTCAATATTATTTCATCTGTCTGCAAACTTGCTTTTTAACTTTGTTTGCTGTGTTCCAGATCTTCCTTTCCTCCAATCATGACTCACAAGTAGAATGTTTTGATGGAGGAGAAAAGTAATAATCAAAAGTTAAGAAAGTAAAACTATTAGAGGCATGCATAGCTTTCAGTTTTTCTCTGCAAACTGTATCATATCTTTACAGAATCACAGAATTTTAAAGTTGGAAGGTACCTTAGTGCCCAGCTAATCCAACTTACTTACAGAAAGAATTCCCATTATAATCTACTAGACAAGTGGTTGTCTAGCTTTTGTTCAAAGACATGCTAAAAGGGGGAATGTATCCACCTCTCAGGAGAGTAAGGTGGCCCATTCCACTTTTAGACATTTTAATTTTTAGGAATTTTCCCCTTGATATCAAGGTTAAATTTGCCTCTTTGAAACTTCCAAACAAAATAAGTATAATCCCCTCTCTGTGAGATAGTTCTTTAGATACTTGAAGAAGGCTGTCATAAATCTTTTTTGAGTCTTCTCTTCTCCAGGCTAAATATATCTAGTGAGTGCCTTCCATCAATTGGATGATGGATCCTTTAATGGATCTGTGATCTCATTGATGTGATTTCTGTGAAGATCACCAACCTAACGACAGCTTCTTTTCCTGTATAATCCTTGTTTATATTCTCTCTTACTTCTCTCATAGGGGGTCCACTCAGTGTACTGTAAGGTATCTAGAGGGGCCTTCTTGTAGATCCATTACTTTTTTGTGACTAACAGTGGAGTATGTGAGCTGTGAGTTATATCTTAATTCTCAGAACATAGTAGTATCTGTTAATGCTCTTTTTATTTTTTTTTAAAATTTATTTATCTATTTAACTTTTAACATTCATTTTCACAGAATTTTGGGCTCCAAATTTTCTCCCCCCTTGTCCCCTCCCCCCACCCCAAAACACCGAGCATTCCAATTGCCCCCATCATCAATCTGCTCTCTCCTCCATCATTCCTCTCTGCCCTTGTCTCCATCCTCTCCTCTGTCCTGTAGGGCCAGATAACTTTCTATACCCCTTTACCTGTATTTCTTATTTCCGAGTAGCAAGAACAGTACTTGACAGTTGATCCTAACACTTTGAGTTCCAACTTCTTTACCTCCCTCCCTCCCCACCCCTTCCCTTTGGAAGGCAAGCAATTCAATATAGGCCAAATCTGTGTAGTTTTGCAAATGACTTCCATAATAGTTGTGTTGTATAAGACTAACTATATTTCCCTCCATCCTATCCTGCCCGCAATTACTTCTGTTCTCTCTTTTGATCCTGTCCCTCCCCATGAGTGTTGACCTCAAATTGCTCCCTCCTCCCCATGCCCTCCCTTCCATCGTCCCCCCCACCCTGTTTATCCCCTTATCCCCCACTTTCCTGTATTGTGAGATAGGCTTTCATACCAAAATGAGTGTGCATTTTATTCCTTCCTTTAGTGGAATGTGATGAGAGTAAACTTCATGTTTTTCTCTCACCTCCCCTCTTTTTCCCCAAACTAAAAAAGTCTTTTGCTTGCCTCTTTTATGAGAGATAATTTGCCCCATTCCATTTCTCCCTTTCTCCTCCCATATATTTCTCTCTCACTGCTTGATTTCATTTTTTTTAAAAATATGATCCCATCCTATTCAATTCACTCTGCGTACTCTGTCTCTCTGTGTGTGTGCGTGTGCATGTGTGTGTGTGTGTGTGTGTGTGTGTGTGTGTGTGTGTAATCTCACCTAGTACCCAGATACTGAATAGTTTCAAGAGTTACTAATATTGTCTTTCCATGTAGGAATGTAAACAGTTCAACTTTTATAAGTCCCTTATGACTTCTCTTTGCTGTTTACCTTTTCATGCTTCTCTTCATTCTTGTGTTTGAAAGTCAAATTTTCTTTTCAGCTCTGGTGTTTTCATCAAGAATGCTTGAAAGTCCTCTATTTCATTGAAAGACCAATTTTTCCCCTGAAGTATTATACTTAGTTTTGCTGGGTAGGTGATTCTTGGTTTTAGTCCTAGTTCCTTTGACTTCTGGAATATCCTGTTCCATGCCCTTTGATCCCTCAATGTAGAAGCTGCTAGATCTTGTGTTATCCTGATTGTATTTCCATAATACTTGAATTGTTTCTTTCTAGCTGCTTGCAATATTTTCTCCTTGATCTGGGAACTCTGGAATTTGGCCACAATGTACTTAGGAGTTTCTCTTTTTGGATCTTTTTCAGGTGGTGATTGGTGGATTCTTTCAATATTTATTTTGCCCTCTGGTTCTAGAATCTCAGGGCAGTTTTCCTTGATAATTTCATGAAAGATGATGTCTATGCTCTTTTTTTGATCATGGCTTTCAGGTAGTCCCATAATTTTTAAATTGTCTCTCCTGGATCTATTTTCCATATCAGTTGTTTTTCCAATGAGATATTTCACATTATCTTCCATTTTTTCATTCTTTTGGTTTTGTTTTGTGATTTCTTGGTTTCTCATAAAGTCATTAGCCTCCATCTGTTCCATTCTAATTTTGAAAGAACTATTTTCTTCAGTGAGCTTTTGAATCTCCTTTTCCATTTGGCTAATTCTGCTTTTGAAAGCATTCTTCTCGTCATTGGCTTCTTGAACCTCCTTTGCCAATTGAGTTAGCCTATTTTTCATGGAGTTATTTTCTTCAGCATTTTTTTGGGTCCCCTTTAGCAGGTTGCTGACCTACTGTTCATACTTTCCTTGCATGTCTTTCATTGCTCTACCCAGTTTTTCCTCCACCTCTCTAACATAATTTTCAAAATTTTCTAAGCTCTTTTTGAGCTTTTCCATGGCCTGAGCCCATTGAGTGGGCTGGGATACAGAAGCCCTGACTTCCGTGTCTTTCCCTGATGGTGAGCACAGCTCTTCCTCATCAGAAAGGAGGGGAGGAGAAACCTGTTCACCAAGAAAGTAACCCTCTATAGTCTTGGTTTTTTTCCCTTTTCTGGACATTTTCCCAGCCAGTGACTTGAGCTCTGAATATTCTCCTCACACCCACCTCGCCTCCGGATCCTCCCAGCCCACGCTTGGGGTCTGAGATTCAAATGCTGCTTCCTAGCTTAAGGGATTTGGGCGGGGGCAGGGCTGCTATTCAGTGTGAGATGAAGTTCAGCTGCCCGGGTGGGGGCAGGGCCACCTCATGGGCTCTGTTCCCTCAGGGGGTTTATGCAGAGACTTTCAACAATGGATCCAGGCTCCTGCCTGCTTGGGGAGCCCTGGTCTGCTCCCACCTCCGCTGGTGCCTCCCGAGGGGGCCTGAGTCATGGGGGCACCCCACTCCCCTCTCGACCCACTGAAGAGACCCTCTCACTGACCCTTGTCACCTGTGGGTGGAGGGACCTGTGCGGCTGCTGGAGATCCTGTCCCTGAAGCCTGCTCGGTTCTGCTCCCTGCTCGGTTCTGCTCCCTGCTCGGATCCGCTCCTCTCGGCACCATTGGCCGCGGCGTGAAGAACCTTTTGTGAGAGGTTTTCAGGTTCTCTGGAACAGAAATCTCGTCCACTCTGCTGTTCTGTGGCTTCTCCTGCTCCCGAATTTATTGGCAGCTCTTTACTACAGACATTTCATGGGCTGTGGGTTTGGAGTTAGCGTATTTGTGTGTTTCTACTCTGCCTTCTTGGCTCCGCCCCCTTAATACTCTTTCTTCAGTTCAGGACTTCGTATTGCGTTTTTGCTTGTGAATACCAAATGCTTCTCCATTGCCCTTTGGGTATCTGTAACTTGGAATATCAAAGTCACTGAAGAATTCATGACTCAGGCCTAGTATTATTAGAAGGAACACTGATTTTTTTTTTAAACCTTTTTTTTTTTTCAGAAAAAGCTTGGGATCATTAAACAGTCTACAGTTTCTGAAAGGCAATCTAGTCTTCTGTTTAGCTTTGGGCTTAAACACCTCCTCCCTCCCTTTTTGGATCCAGCGTGGGGTTGGGTGGATCTGAATTCGTTCTTTCATCTGTATTGAAAACTTCCAGTCTGGATAGCTATCAGTATAGATCTCACAATTCATAAGTAAGTTATTGTCTTAAAGAGCTGCTCAGCTTATTTTTCATTGGCAGGCTATCTAAGGTATATTACTGATGAATCATTTCAGTAGATTAAATATCCATTTACATATCATAGTTACCCCAAAGGCATTTAAGGATGAAAGTAGAAGGTAGACTGGTTTTTGTTTTTTCCTGTTTGGATAGTTAGGCTGAATAATTATAGATCTCAGACTTTTCAGTGTTATGAGGTTTGATGTAATGGGCAAAATGCCATGTGCTAGCACATGCATTTGGAGACTCATCAATTATAGGGAAATCTCCAAGGGATGGAGAACTTGTGACCATATGTGGCCTTGAGGCTGCAGATTCTCTACCCCTGCTTTTCTATTTGAGCTCTTTGTTGGACATCTTCCAACTTGAACATATGTTTTATGCCTCACTTTATATTAAAAGTCAGAGGACTGTTAAGAAAGTTATCTCTGTTACATCTTTCAAGGAATTTTTTATAATTTTGACTCATGGTTAGATAGCACATTATTGAGGAACCTTTAGCATTTTGCTGTAGTGAATAAAATTTTTTAAAAAAGCACAGTGAGGTCTTGTATTTTATTTTTTAATTTTTTCTGCTTAACAATATTTTATCTTTTCCAATTACATGTAAAGATGGTTTTCAACATTCACTTTTATAGGATTTTGAGTTCCAAATTTTTTCCCCCTCCCCAAGATGGCAAGCAATCTGATACAGGCTATACATGTACAAATCATGTTGGGGTCTTGTATTTTAATTCCTCTTTATTCAGTTGTGTGATTATAAGAATATGGTTTACTGTAGAATATTGTCCCATGACTCATCAGGGAAACACCTGATATCTTGTGTAAATTATCCTGATAAAGATTTTGTAGAGGTGGGAAAATAGGTGTACCAGTGCTTGATATTTTCTGTCACTTTTTTCTTCTTCTCATTTGCAATTTCCGCTTGATTTCTTTTCTTTTTCAGATACATTAAGAATCAGTTCTTGATTACCTTTAAAATGGTGTCATCTCCAGCATGGACCTCTTCAATGTATACTCAGTCTAGTCTAGTTGCCCTTTCCATCATTGCTTTCTTTACTGCCATTTCTGCTTCTTCACTCATGGTTCTACTGTATTGATAGAAAAACAAATTTGTTACAGAAATACCGTCTATTTTTTTTTGTTTGTTTGTTGTCTACCCTCCAATTTTATCCTTAATTACTTTTTGGATGCCCTACCTTAATTCTGTCTCATATAAACTTGGTTCTCCTTCTTTTGCTTCTTGCTATTTTTTATGAGATGAAACATCTCATAATTTTCCACTACTCTTTGTAAGATTTTATAGATTAGTTTATATTCTAAACCCTTGTTGCCCTTGGTTGCCTTCTCTTTGGAAAGAGATCAAAGCTTTATTGAGTTAAGGTTGTTTATAAACTTTTTGGGATGGGGCTTTTGCAATTGATTTATTTACAGAAATTGTAATGTAACTGAAATTGCAGTAATATGAAGGGCAAAACTAGAAGTATTCAATATAAATTATAAAGTAGGAAGTTCAAGCTTATTGTCAGGAGTAATGTTTCAACAATTAAGCTTATCCAGGAGTGGCCTGGGCTGTCTCTGAATATGGTGAATTTTTTCTCAGTAGAGATGTTGCTATAGAGGCTGGATGACTGCTTATCTATCAGGCATGTTGTAATAGAGATTTCCTTTGGTGTATGGTTGAAATAGGTAACCACTGAGATCTCTTCTCATTCTTCAACTTTCTTTGAAAATGGGACAAATCTGTTTAGACATCATCCCAGGAATCTCATCCCCTAAACCTTGTTCTTTAATTATGCTTCCTCAATTGGGAGAGGGGTCATCCGTACAAGATACCTTTAATCAACTGTTTAGTATGAAACTGCTTTATTGCATTTTGCGGACAAGTGAGGTGCAAATTATATAAGAGATTTTTAATGTTTTTATATGTGTGTATATATATGTAGTATGCATGTATGTACACACACAGAGAGATAGTTAGTATAATAATAATCCAGGTGGTACAGTAGATACAGTTCCAGGTCAGGAGTCAGAAAAACTAATCTGAGTTCAAATATGCCTCAGATACTTTCTGGTTGTGACCCTGGGCAAATCACTTGATCCTGTTTGCCTCAGTTTCCTCATTTGTAAAATGACTGGAGAAGGAAGTGACAGATACTTCATTATCTTTGCCAAGAAAATCCCAAATGGGATCATGAAGAGTTGGACACAACTGAGTAACAATAGTGTATAAAATGTAACGTATAATAATTGGTTCTTTGAGCCACAAGTGAAATTTGTCCGTTACTGTATAATCATATCTTATACAGCTATGTAATTTTATAGATGCATAACTTAGTCATGTACTCTAACTTGAAACTTGGTTTAGCACTCAAATTCCCATATCTGAATGTAGCAGTTCCATTCTATTTGCCTTCTAGGCTTCAGGGTTATCTCTTAACTCTGGTTCCTAGAGGAGCTCTGTTGTAAGCAAGTGTTTTTTTCTCTCTTCTGCCTTCTGTGTTCCTCTCAAACTTGGGAGGTGGGGATAGGGAAGAGAAGAAAAAAACTATTATGTAACAAATATTTGCAGTCAAGCAAAACAAATTTCCACGTTGGCCATGTTCCAGGTCATCTCATTCTTCTTATTAGCTTTTCACCCCTCTGTCAGAAGGTGGGTAGCACTTTCTTCCATTCTTTATGTATTTTCTGGAGTCATGTTTGATCACTGAATTTATCAGAGTTAGAATAAATCTTTTTGAGAGGGAATTCATGCTCTAGATAGGTGAGGAGTTAGTAAGAGAGAATCTGATTGTCTGAGTTCAAGTTCCTTGTATCATGAATTCTAACTCAGAATAATAAAAGAACTTAAAAATTGACATCACTGACTGAACCACTATTGAGGAATTATGAGAAAGGGAGAAAGTTCGTGAAGACTAGAGCTAGGTTAATCTTCCCTTTTTAAGAAAGGAGGGATGGAGAAGAAATATATAGTAGTTATATCTTAATTCCTAGAAAAAATTTAGAATACATTATCACTTGGGTAGTTGGTGAGCTCTTAGTAAAGGATTAAAAGAGTGTCAAAAATTCAAAATTTAAAAAAAATTTAAAATGAGAATTTAGCAGACATTGACATTTGAATATATGAAAAGCAAATGTTGATTGTATATGAAGCCTTGAATCTCTTATATTCAGGTTTAAAAAAAGTATAGATTAAATGTGACATAATAGTACCAATTCTGTGGTTCCTTCTGAATTTACTTCCTTTTGTGGTTTTTTTTTTTTTTTTTTAGTTTTTTTGAGGGGAGGAAAGTGGGGCAATTGAGGTTAAGTGACGTGCACAAGGTCACACAGCTAGTGTCAAGTTTCTGAGGCTGGATTTGAACTCAGGTCCTCCTGACTTCAGGGCTGGTGCTCTATTCGTTGGGCTACCTGGCTGCCCCAGTGTGGGGGTTTTTTTTTTTTAATGTTGCATTGTTCTTTGCTTTCTTTCTGTTTATTTTTTGCAGTACTGTTCTACTCTCCCATTCCCACCCTCCTCCATTCCAATTTTGTTACAAGTAGGTATAGGAAGCAAAACAGATTGCTCCATTAGGCCTGTCTGAAAATCTGTATCTGATTTGGCACTGTTAGTATGTCACTTCTCTGCCAGGAGGGGAGGCATGCTACATTATTAGTCATGATTGGTTATTGTATTGATAAGAGTTCTTAAGTCTTTCTCTGTTGTTTTCCTTTACATTTTTGTAGTCATTATATAAAAATTTTTTAGTGTTTCTGTTCACTCTGCATCAAGTCATGCAATTTTTCCCAGCATTGCCGAATTTTTCCTCATTTCTTACAGTATAATAATCAATTATTTTCATAGCCATAAAATGTTGTTATTTCCCAGTTTTTGGGTACCCACTTTGTTTCCAGTTCTTTTCCACAACAAAAAAAGTGTTTCTGTGGATATTTTGTGTAGATTCTTTCCTTTGACTTCTTTGATTTATAAGCCTAATAATAATGGCATCACTTGGTTAAGGGTATATATAGACTAGTGACTTTTGGGTATAGTTTGCAATTGATTTCTAGAGTGGTTAGGCCACTTTACAGTCCCAGCAAATTAACAGGTGTTTATTAAATGCTACTATGTTTTAGGCACCATGCATTAGTGTACCTATTCTCCTACACCTCCTCCAACAGTTGTTATTTTCCTTTTTTTTGGTCATGTTTGCCAATCTGATGATGTGTGTGAGGTGGAACTTTGGTGATTTGGAACATTTTTTTTTAAAGGGTTGTTAATAGCTTTATTTGCTTTTTGAAAACTGTCCATGTCCTTTGATATAACTCTTCTCCACTTCTGGGAGAGTATAAATATATCCACAGAAGTAGGCAGTGACCCTTCCTTAACTCTTCCAGAGGAAGTGGAAGTACAGGGCTGAACTTACTGCAGCCAAATATATACTTACTCTGCACCAATCTTAAACACAGCTTCTTCTCTCTACTATCATTCTTTTCACCTGACTTAGCGTTTCTTTTGAGTGTGTCCTTTGTCTGCTTGTCAGCTTGCTTTTTTAAAAAAAATTTTTGGAGGTAGTCTTGTCCAGGGTCACATAGCTAGCAAGCATCTGAGGCTGAATTTGAACCCAGAACCTCTTGACTTCAGGGCTGGTGCTCTGTCCTCTGCATTGCCTAGCCGCCCCTTAAATGAAATCTTTTAGCACACCTGGCACATGTGGCTCTTCCTGCTGCAACTGGCCCTTTAACTGTGAATGTGTGTTTGTCCTTAGTTGCTGAAGAAGACCATGCCATCAGAAATCATGACATGACTTGAACTTGTCTTTGTTTTGAGTGAGGAAGGGCTTGTGCAGGTCACCAGTCTCGCCTCTCCTTCAGAGCCATCTGTATCCAGTGACCAGATATTCATCAGGATGACTGGAGATGACCCAGGATGAGGCAATTGGGGTTAAGTGACTTGCCCAAGGTCACAGAGCTAGTAAGTGTCAGGTGTCTGAGGTGAGATTTGAACTCAGTTCCTCCTGACTCCTGCACTGGTGCTCTATCCACTGCACCACCTAGCTGCCCAACCTGAGATTATAAATCACAGAGCTTTCATCATACCTACTGAGTGGAGAGAGCCTGCAAAAATACACGTCATCATATGCAAATTAGGCATTGAAAACATGCAAATGAAGCCTTGCGGACTCATGCAAATGGGGCATTGAGAACTTATACAAATCAGGCAGACCAGAGTGAGGGCTGCAGACTGCATGCGTTTAATGCAAATTAGGTATTGAGGAGTTGGTGAACCATAGCTAATCTTTGATTCTAATCCATTATATAGCCTTGTATGGAAATCACCTGACCCTGGAGGAATGGAAACCTGGACCTTAGGTCTCTTCTACTCTAGGGAGGAGTCTCATACCCCTGAGAAGTCTTCACTAAATCTGTTCCCATTCAGTATCCAGAAAAATGGAGCTGTTATTTTCATTATACACTAATTGATCCATATTGTAATAATTTCTGAAATACATATTTAAAGAGAGACATTGATAAACGAATTTGTCCAGATGAATGGTAACCAAGATAAAGAGTAGAATCCATGTTGTATCAATGATAGTTTGAAAGAAATAGGCATTCATTTAGAAAAGATTGGGTGGGGGAAGAATACTGTCATTGTTTTAAAATATTTGAAGGACTTTCATGGGGAAGAGGAATCTGGCATAATCTTTGTTGAAACAGTGGCCAGAGCATAGACCAATGGGTGGAGCCTAAACCAGGGCAGATTTTGAGTCAATATAAACAAGAATGAACAATTAGCACCATTAACAAATGAATGGACTTCTTCTGTGTGAGGAAATTTTGGGGTACAAAAACTAGTGCACTGGAGTAAGTCATTTACCATATACATATTTATTGTATTAAGGTATTTAACAGTCTTTACCAGATTTTTCCATCTTGTCATACTTTTTTATTCAAACCCTTAAGCCCTTTCTCAGAAAACAACTCTTGCAAATAACATTTCTTTCTGCTTTTCTGACTGTGTTCCACCTAAATTTATCATTTTGTACTTGAAGAAGCAAGAATCTTTCCAGTTTCATTCACTGCTTCACCAGCTCTGGTGACCCCCTGAACTTCATCCCTGGCATATGTATTTTCCCTTTTTTTGTAGACTCTCTTGTGTTCTTGCCCTTCAGTTTCCTTACTCCGTCTGCTCTCTCATCTACGTCTTTGTTGGTTGCATGTTGTTGCAATGGACAAAAATATTAAGATGGCTGACTAGGATTGGTAGGTCTCCAATGGTAGCGTAGCTAGAGACTGGTTTTTATCTTTGAATTATCTGTCAATTTTTGTCTGTGTCCCTGGATAAGTTACTTAACTCTATTTGCCTCAGTTTTCTCATCCATAAAATGAACCAGAGAAGAAAGTGGCAAACCATTTGAGTATCTTTGCCAAGAAAATCCCAAATGGGGTCAAACATGACTAAAACTACTGAACAACAACAAATGAAGTCAAACCTGCTAAGAAACCCCAATATTTCACAGTAGACAGTAGTATTCTTCTGTAGCACATTGCTTTTCTTAATTTTCTAGTACGGTGGATTTTTGACTTCTTATTACTAAGAATTGATATCTTATTGCGTTAACGTCAGGCTGCATAGGAAAGAATTTTCAGTGGTAAAAGCTTAGGGTTGCTATTAGGACCTTAGGTAGAATTGCAAATTTTAAGTGAAGTTTAATGTTTTTGGTTCCCTTATATCTTTCTGTGAGAGGTAATATACTGGATAGAGTTACACCATATAATTATAGAAGACCTGGATTCAAATAAAATTGCTGACAGAAACACTAGCTGTGTGCCCCTATACAAGTCAGTGAGCCTTTAGGTGCCTCAGACAACTTTCCAAAACTCTGTTTCAGAATAATCACTCTGCATTGATGTTGAAAGTTTCCTACACTAGTAAAATCACAGGTATGTTGTGGAGACTATATAAATCCCCCCTTGACTTCCCTTTTCCCTGGTCCCCTTTAGGAACTTACTGCCTTTTGCCTCTTAGATCCTCTTTCTGTGAAGGGTGCTAATAACTTTCCAGCTAACCCAGGTTGGATATCTGAATCAGCCTGGATTTTTCTCTTTCCTTCCCCTGCTGCTCTGTTTAGTTACCTGACAACTTCTTTGTCAGTTCCAACTTTACAGCAGCTTTCAGACCTTTACTTCTTCTGTCTGGATTTACTGTAGTAATCTCCATTAAGGCAGTGGTATTCTGTGTCTTGCTGTTATATAACCACACTGGTAAACTACTAATCTTGAAAGATGAGACCTTTAATTTCATGGGCAGTTTGGGGTCAGCACAACAGGTTGCCAGTTTTCTAAAAGCAGTCTAGTCCACTTTTTCTGTTTAACCCAGGGTCAAACTTTGTCCATTTGATTCAGATATCTGTCTATCTACAATCACACTAACACACACACTCATACTCATGCAAACTTGGACAAGAAACTCTTTAGGGTGTCCATGCAAATGCTTATTGAAATCTGGTCTTTTTTGTGTGTGTGTGGATGGACATGTCATATTACTTCTACTAATAGAAGATATGTTGCAGGAGGTTTTATAGTGTCCTACATTTTGATGCAATCAGTGCAGTGTAATCTATAAATAGGACTACCTTGAAGACCTTACCACCCACAGTAATCCCTCTTTGACTTGTATGTTGTGCTGTTTCTCTTCCATCGTAAGGAGAATCAAAGATGTCATGTAGCAGGTGAGCTGAGCTTTGAAGGAAGAGGAGATTGTCATTGAAATTAATTATTCAGTTGTAAATAGTTACCAAATAAATTTAGGTGGTTGTATTTGATGTTCAATACTAATTTTTATAGGAATTGGAAATGGACCTGTGATTTTTAGAGAACTCCTAGATGAAGAAATTTCCTCTACCACTGCAGGGTAACACAGTGGATAGAGCCCTGGGCCTAGAGTCAGGAATACCTGAGTTCAAGTCCAGACTCAGACACTTATTAGCTTTGTTACTCTGGGCATGTCATAAAACCTCTTTTTGACCCCCAACTGTAAAATGAGGATAATAACAGCATCTATCTGCTATAGGTTTTGTGAGGTCCAAATGAGATATTTGTAAAATGCTTAGCAGAGTGTTTGGCATGTAGTAGGCACTTAATCTCTCACTGTTTCCCTTTACTAATGCTTATTAATGCCTTTTCTGCAACTTACATTTGGAGAGCTGCTTGAAACCCTGAGACATTAAGTGACTTTCCAAGGGACACATAACTAATGTATATCAGGGGTGGGACTTGAACCCAGATCTTTCTGGCTGTGAGACTATCCAGACTTTGCCAGCATACCATAGCAGAATGAATAGAAAGCTGGCCTTAGATACAAGATGATGAGGGTTTAACTTTTCAGTACAACATCTAATTAAAAAAAAAATTTTAAAGGAAGAGAGAATTTTGAAAGGTAAGAAAGAGGAAGGAGGGCATTATAGGTAGGTTGCACTGTTTGTGCAAATACATGGAGGTGGAACATAACATAATGAGTTTGGACAGCCTTTGATGATCTAGTTTTGTGGACTCACTGGATACATGAGTGACAGTAGTCTAAAATTGGATTGGAAAGGGAAGGTTAGAGGGCTTATTGTGGAGAACCTTGAAAATGTCAAGCCATAAACTTATTTACCTTTTATCCTACAGCCAATAAGGATCCTCTTAAGGTTTTTGAACATGGGAGTGACATGGTTATACCTCTGTAGCAGGAGGACCTTTTTAGCAGCTGTTTGGATAATGGATTAGAGAAGGTGGAGCTAGGTAAGAGTGAGGAAGAATAGTTAGGAGGTAATAAAAATAGTTTAGGCTAGAGGGCTTGGATTAAGGTAGTGGCAAATGTATTTGGAGGTAGAGTTTATTTTGGCAACAAAGTAGAGGGGGGCTGGTGAAAGAGAGGAAAGTGTTAAAACTAATTGAACTTTCTGAGTTTTGGTCTTTGGTTTCTGACCTTACAATCTTTATTTGTTATTGTTGAAATGGCTATAGTTTGTTTGACCATTCTTTTTTTTTATTTGCATGTGTATGTGGGGGTGTGTGTGTAAAAATATGTATGTGTGTATCTGTATTTCTACCTAGTAGGAAGAAAAGTAGAGATAGTGATATAAATACATGGTTTGCTTTCTATATAGGATTTAGTTTTCCTTGGAAAACCAGAGAGAAATTTTCTTACCTTTGTGACTTCTGGCCAAATTTTAGTCCTTTGCAGTTAGGCAGGTTTTTCACAGATCATAGAAAATTAGAGATCGTATAATTTAAACTTCCTAAATTTAGACAAGGACACTGACAAATTGAATTGCAGACAGAGGATCAGGATAGAAGGGGACTGTATACCCTGCCATGCTTTAGAGGAGGACACTTTTAAAATTTTAATAATTTATTTTTTTGTTTTCAGTTTTCTTTTTTTGTTTTCAAAATTTGTTTATTTGCCCTTCCCCAATAAAACAATTTTAAAAAAGAACTCACTAAATATGCATAATCGAGCAAAACTAATTTCCAACATTAGCTATGTCCTCAAATATATAACTCATTTTGCATTTTAATGGACAATTTATTCTCTTATCTTTTTAAAAAAATTTATTTATTTAACTTTAAACATTCATTTCCACAAAATTTTGGGTTCCAAATTTTCTCCCCATTTCTCCCCTCCCCCTACCCCAAAACACAGAGCATTCTAATTGCCACTATCATCAGTCTGCCCTCTCTTCTAACATCCCTCCTTTCTCTTATCCCCATCTTCTCTTTTGTCCTGTAGGGCAAGATAACTTTCTATTCCCCATTACCTGTATTTCTTATTTCCTAGTAACAAGAACAGTACTCGACAGTTGTTCCTAAAACTTTGAGTTCCAACTTCGCTTCCTTCCTCTATACCCATTCCCTTTGGGAAGGCAAGCAATTCAATATAGGCCATATATGTGTAGTTTTGCAAATGACTTCCATGATAGTCCCATCCTATTACATTCACTCTGTGCTTTCTGTCTCTGTGTGTGTGTGTATGTATGTATGTAATCCCACCAATTACCCAGATACTGAAAAGTTTCAAGAGTTACCAATATTGTCTTTCCATGTAGGAATGTAAACAGTTCAGCTTTAGTAAAGTCCCTTGTGACTTCTCTTTGCTGTTTACCTTTTCATGCTTCTCTTCATTATTGTGTTTGAAAGCCAAATTTTCTTTTCAGCTCTGGTCTTTTCATCAAGAATGCTTGAAAGTCCTCAATTTCATTGAAAGACTATTTTTTCTCCTGAAGTATTATATTCAGTTTTGCTGGGTAGGTTTTAGTCCTAGTTCCTTTGATTTCTGGAATATCCTATTCCACACCCTTTGATCCCTTAATGTAGAATCTGCTAGATCTTGTGTTATCCTGATTGTATTTCCACAATACTTAAATTGTTTCTTTCTAGCTGCTTGCAATATTTTCTCCTTGACCAGGGAACTCTGGAATTTGGCCACAATGTTCTTAGGAGTTTCTCTTTTTGGATCTCTTTCAGGAGATGATCAGTGGATTATTTCAATATTTATTTTGCCCTCTGGTTCTAGAATATTAGGGCAGTTTTCCTTGATAATTTCATGAAAGATGATGTCTAGGCTCTTTTTTTGATCATGGCTTTCAGGTAGTCCCATAATTTTTAAATTGTCTCTCCTGGATCTATTTTCCAGGTCAGTTGTTTTTCCCATGAGATATTTCACATTATCTTCCATTTTTTCATTCTTTTGGTTTTGTTTTGTGATTTCTTGGTTTCTCATAAAGTCATTAGCCTCCATCTGTTCCATTCTAATTTTGAAAGATCTGTTTTTTTCAGTGAGCTTTTGAACTTCTTTTTCCATTTGGCTAATTCTGCTTTTGAAAGCATTCTTCTTCTCATTGGCCTTTTGAACCTCTTTTGCCAATTGAGTTAGCCTATTTTTCATGGAGTTATTTTCTTCAGCATTTTTTGGGGTCTCCTTTAGCAAGGTGTTGACCTGCTTTTCATGCTTTTCTTGCATCTCTCTCATTTCTCTTCCCAGTTTTTCCTCCACCTCTGTAACTTGATTTTCAAAATCATTTTTGAGCTCTTCCATGGCCTGAGCCCATTGAATATTTATTTTGGATGTTTGGGATACAGAAGCCTTGATTTTTATGTCTTTCCCTGATGGTAAGCATTGTTCTTCCTCATCAGAAAGGATGAGAGGAGATCTGTTCACCAAGAAAGTAACCTTCTATGGTCTTATTTTTTTTCCCTTTTCTGGACATTTTCCCAGCCAGTTACTTGACTTCTGAGTTTCCTTTCCACACCCACCTCCCCACCAGATCCACCCAGCTAGTGCTTGGAGTCTGAGATTCAAATGCTGCTTTCCAGCCTCAGGGCTTTGGGCAGGGTGGGGCTGCTATTCAATGTGAGATTAAATTCAGGTGCTCTGGTCAGGGTAGGGCCACCACATGGAGCTCAGTTCCCTCAGGGGGTTTATGTGGAGACCTTCAACAATGGATCTGAACTCCTGCCTGCTTTGGGAGCCCCTGTCTGCTGCTGCCTCTGTTGCTGCCTCCTGAGGGGTCCTGAGTCATGGGGACACCCCATTCCCCTCTTGGGGAGCTGAAAAGACCCTCTCACTGGCCTTTGGCACCTATGGGTGGAGGGACCTGTGTGGCTGCTGGAGATTCTGTCCCTGAAGCCTGCTTGGATCTGCTCCTCTCGGTGCCTAGTGGCCAAGGCAGGGCTGAGCTCTCCTCCAGGTCCCGGGTGCGACGGACCTTTCGTGTCAGTTTTTCAGGTCTCTCTGGAACAGAAATTTCCTCCACTCCATTGTTCTGTGGCTTCTGCTGCTCCAGAATTTGTTGGGAGGTCTTCTTTACAGGTATTTTATGGGCTGTGGGTTTGCAGCTAGCATGTGTGTATCTTTCTACCCTGCCATCTTGGCTCCTCCCCTTGTTTTCAGTTTTCAATAATCACTTCCATAAGTTTTAAATTTTCTCCTCCTCCCTCCCTAAGATGGCATGCAATCTTATATGGGTTCTACACATACATTCTTATTAAACACATTTTCACATTAGCCTTGTTGCATAGAAGAATTTTAAAACAAATGGGAGAAACCATGAGAAAAAACAAAATGTAACATAAGAGAAAAGTCCACTTCATTCTGCATTCTGACTCTATAGTTCTTTCTCTGGATGTAGATGGCACTTTGCATCATGAGTCCTTTGGAAACGTTTTAGGTCCTTGCGTTGCTGTGAAGGGCTAAGTTTATCAGATACAGTCCTTGCACACTGTGGCTCTTAGTATGTATAATGTTTGCCTTGTTCTTCTCCTTTCACTCAGCATCAGTTCATATAAATGTTTCTAGGTTTTTCTGAAGTTAAGGAGGACATTTTTTGTAGCTTGCTTCAATTTATCTTTTTGTTCCCTTGATATTTTGATACTTTGATATCTTCCCTTGAAAGAGGGAATAGCTTTTTTAATTTTTGACTCCTGAGGATAGAACTAGGAGGGGCAGGTGGAGTTGCAGAGAGGGAGGCTTTATGTAAGCAAATCTTCTTGCAACTATAGCTGCCCAGAAGTAGAATGATAAGCCTTTGGAAGTGGTAAGTTTTCCATGACTAGAGCTCTTCAAGCAGAGGCTAAGTGATTTGTATACATTTTTAAGTTGGACTAAATGAACTTCTCAGTTTCAGTCTAACTCTGTGATTGTGAAACTGAGGCCTGGAGAACCTTAATAAGAAAAGTTATATAGCAAGATAGAAAGAGAACCATGACTAGATCCTTCATTTCCTGATTCTCACCCAGGTCAATGCTATTTTCTGCTATTAAATTGTTTTTTCTTTTGAAATTGTTGGACTTGGTATTTACTTTAGCTATCCTTTTTCTATATCTTTAGCTGAAATTTATGTTGTGTTTTTATTGTTGTCTTTTATTTATGTTTTCATCATTATCTTTTTCCTATTTTAATTTTCACATACATTGCCCTTACATTTATTGTTTTGGTCAAATGGCATTTTATTTGTTCTTAAACTAGTGAATATGAATTTCTACTCTTGTGACAAGTCGAAGCATTTCCTGTGATACTAAAGTTTTTTCATTAGACTTTCTGTGGTTGGTCTAAAGTACTTTTCAGTGCAGAACAAATATTTCATCACTACAGTTGGCTCTGCTTCCTTATATAGGTAACTAATCAGTTTTTCTTCTTTCAAATTTGCCTTTGAAAATCTTTGAATAGGATATAAAAAGCTTATTTCAGTGACTTAATAATAGATTAGAATCTAGGTAGCCCTATGAGTTTTAATTCTAATTGTACCTGGTGTTTTTTTTTAAAAGGAATTGTAATTTTTCTGTACTTACATTTTATCATTTATAGTGATATGCTATTACTTTGATTTTTTTAAATTAAATACTAGTAAAAGTATTTTGCACATTTGTATTGCAATTTTAACTTTGAAAAATTGGATGTAGATATGAAGCTTGGACCTTTCTTTTCCTAATTCTGTGCTTGCATGAAATAGTTGTCAAATAATGAAACTGATATTAAAAATAAACATCCTTGTTTTTCCATTTGCATAGGTATAATCAAATCTATCCATTGCCCAGAAGCCTTCAGTGGTTTTCCATTTATTCAGGAAACTACTTTATTTGCATTTATTGCCCTCTTTAATCCACCCTACCTTTCCAGTATTATTTCTCATACTTGACACTCCAACCAAACTTAATTTCTTTCCATACCTATTATATGTCTCTGCTTCATGTTCTTATTTTTCATCCTTTATACCTGAAATGCCCTTTCCCCTTCCCCTTCCCCTATTGAAGTCCTAGCCATTATTAATTTCAAATCTCAAAGACTATCCTTTCCTTGATTATTTTAGCTGAAGGTGATTTTTTTTCCATATGTGTTCTTAGAGGTTTTTATGTAAACATGTGCATTTGACCATGACTATTGGATATAATTTGTCCAGTATTTAAAGTTCCAGGCCTTGTCTAGGAATTGAGGATATAAAAACAGGAAAAAAGAAAGAGACCCTGACTTTAAGGAGTTTATGTTTCATTTGGAAGATACAACATATACACAGATAAAGCAATACCAAGTACATATGAAATAATAAAAAGTAAATTTCACAGTGAGAGAAAAACTAACAACTGAGTGGAAAATTGAGAAAGGCCTTATCTAGAGGGTGGCATGGTGCCTTAAAGGAGGTAGGGATTCCAAGAGGAGGAGGCAATCAGGAAAATGGAAGTTAATTCCATAGTTCTAAAGTGTGAGAAAGTAATGAGGCATTTCTAATAGAGGGGATAGGAGAAACAATAGACCAAATCTCAATGACATTATAAATGCATTTTTAAAGTAGGAAAGCATTAAGATTTTATTTAAACCAGGAAATTTAATTATATCAGTCATACTATTTAATTGTAAATTCCAGTTCCAAGCTTTTTCTACTAAACCTATGTAACATTTATCAGAGGAAGTTAGAAATTATTGATTCTACTTAAGTCAATTTCAAGCATTTCATTTATTTTTTAAAGATATAATCAATCTTTAACTTTTGTGGTGCTAGCAAATGGCTCAAAAGCAAAAAATGTGAATGTTGATACGTTGAACCTATGGGAAATTGGGGGTTAGGTTCCTGTGACCACCAAAAACTGTAATCTTTCATTAGAAATTGCTGAAAATAAGCTTTTTTGCATATAGTTCTTTATAACAAAACACTAATTCTGATAATATGCATTTTCCTAACACAGTAACCATGAAATAACCCATAAAATGCAGGACACAAAATAAAATTGGTACATTCAAGAAATTTTTCTTGCTGCCTAGAATTCTGTGATCTTTTGCATCAGCATCTCAGTTACAAAAAAAAATAATCAGACATTGATTTCAAACAATTCACTTTCCTTAACTGATGAAATCATCAGTGCTCTTAAGTACTTTCCTCTTTTTTTGTGGCTCTTATGAATTGTCAATAAATTGGCTTCAAAACAAATTTGAAGTCACAAGGACTGACAGTGGCTATAGACATTGCAGCATGAAGTTTATGTGACACTTATTTTTTCACTAAACTTCATCACTGACTTTGTGCACTTGGCCTTATAGCCCAAAGGATTTGCCGTATGCTTTGTGGACATAGTTATAACATAAAACTTGAGTTTTAAAAGTAAACGATGAAAATATGCAGTGAATGTACGAGGAGCTCTTTACTCTTCAGCGGTATGGTGAACAGGACCTGTGAAGCACCTGGTAGGATACCAGCTCCACTCCACAAACTTGTGAGCATCATACCTCCCATTTTTTTTTCTCTGCTGCGCATAGCTGCGAATTTATCTGTTGCCATTGTGAAAATGATGTTACTTAATGAATGTTTGAAATCACAGAAGTCAAACAGAAAATGTTGAGGATCAACTGTATTTCCTTCTCTTCAAACATGAATATTCACACAGAAAGAAGTATAATAAAGAAGGTTGGATATGAAACTGTGAATTTGTGTTATGTATAGTTTGTTTAAAAGAAAAGTACATAAATTGAACAAGTTGGCAATAAAATTGTTCAATTTATTTCTGGATTTTTTTCCTCTTTTGCTTTTATATTGGTTACTTAGATGTTTCCTTCTTTACTTTCTCCTTTATCCCCCCTTCCTCACTCTTGCTTTTATCATTTCTCACCCCCAACAAGTAAAATAGTTATACAAAACAACCAAATGAAACCAAATGTCTTAATTCTTTTAGTTCTTCGTCTCCGCTGGGAGGCAGATTTCATCATCAGTCCACTGAAGTCATAGCATGATAGATTTAGAGGTTAAGGACAGCTAACTCTCCTAAGGTCATGTGGGTAAGAAGTGTCAGAGGTCAGATTTGGGAAGGGAAAACAAAAGGAATAAAAGTGTTATGATTTCCCCATTGGAGCCATCATAGGAGAATGGAGAATGGCAGTGAAACAAAGAGTTTAACTCCACAGGTAACTAGTGGCAAAGTAATTTTGATTGACAATTGAAACTCATATTGATTTAGTGAGGAAAGAAATCAATAAATAAGATGCAGAAAATAATACAATAAAAACATGACATAAAGGGGAGGACCAAAAAAGTGAATTACTTGATTATAACATTTATCGTTATTAAGGAAATAATCTTAGTGATGATTGATCACTGCACTGTTGTGGGGATGCTGAAGTCTTTTGTTTTCCTTTATATTATTTTGGTCATCGTATAAATTGCTTTAACAGTACTGCTTTTTTTTTCTATTTCATTTCATAAGGATCTCTCCAAATTTCTGTGCGTACTTCATATTTATTCCTTATGGCCCAGTAATGTTCTCTTACATCTTTAGCCATTCTTCATTTAATGGGCTCCCACTTAGTTTCCACTTCTTTGCTGCCACAATGTGTTGCTAATAATATTTTAGTAAAATGAGTCTTTTCCCTTTGTCTTTGATCTCTTTGTGGTATTATTGGCTAAAAGATTATACAAAATTAAATGTCTTATCTACAACTTCATATTGTTTTCCACAAGGTCTTTCTCTATCATCTGACATTTTTGTCTCTTGTTATCCAGACTTTCTAATTATAAACAAAACAAAAAAAAATTCATACGGGAAATTCAGAACTTTCTTTTGAAAGGATTTGCCTGTTAAACGTTGTTTTATTTTACATCTTTCATGTTATTAAATATACATATTGGATTTTTTTTATTAGTGTGTATGTTACCTATTCTGATAATATGTGTAGAAGTGTCCCAAGGACTTAGGAATTTTAGGGTTAAAATTAAAAGGTTTTTCAACAAATAAATCCAAGGGAAAAAACTGGGGAAAAAAATCATAGCAGCAAATTTCTTTGATACCAGTATATAAAGAACTGATTCAAATATATAATAACACCCATTTTCCATTTGATAAATGGTCTAAAGATATGGGCAGGCAGTTCTCAAGGGAAGAAACCAAGGTATTCATAGCTATATGAAAAGTTTTCTAAATCACTGCTTACAGAAATGCAAATTAAAGCAACTCTGAGATTCCATCCCCACATCTAGAAGAATTGCAAAGGTGATAAAAAAGGAAAATGATAAATGTGAGAAACAGGCACACTAATGTACTGTTAGCTGATCTGTGAATGGGTACAACCATTCTGCAAAATAATATGTAATTATACACAAAAAGTTAATAATGAATGCCCTTTGACTCATACTTATTTTCTACCCTCACTATGCATTATTCTTTGGCCTGCACTTTATATTGGCCTTCTCCATGTTGAGGTAGCTAGTAGCACAATAAATAAAGATCTGGGCCTGGAGTCAGGAAAACTTGAGTTCGTATTTGAATTCTGACACTTACTATATGTCCCTGGGAAAGTCACTTAACCTCTGTCTCAGTTTCCTAAGCTGTAAAATGGGGATAATAATAGTACCTTCTTTGTAGAGTTGTTGTAAGGATCAAATGAGATGGTGTGTGTGTGTGTGTGTGTGTGTGTGTGTGTGTGTATGTATGTATGTATGTATGTATGTATGGAGGAAGGGTTATTCTCTTTCCCTTCCCCCTCTATGTTCATCATGTGGTCTTTCATCATCTTTCCTGGTAACTCTGTACTGGTCATCCCTCATGCCTAGTACTACTGTTGCTATATTGTTTCGTGATACTTATTTCAAATCTTGTTATGTTTGTCATTCACTTAGTTGTTGATATATTATCTAATATATGATATATATCTTGATATATATCTAATATATTCTTATTATATCTTGATTTTGACATCAGTGATTAAGTTTTTGAAATTATTTTGTTTTGTAGCCATGCAGGATATACTTACTGTGGGTCTTGTGCTGCTCATGCTTACAAACAAGTGGATCCATCTATTACGTAAGTAATATGATCAGATGTTTTCTTTTTCTTTTTTAATTGGGAGAAGTTTGGCAAATGAAAAATAACTGCTTTGTCACAGAAATCAAATTGCTTTTGATTTTGTTTTTTATTATTTAATTTTAAGAATGGATAACATCCTTACTAATGTCTTTATAAATTCTTTCCCAGAATTCTTTATAATTCTCTTTTATTTGGTGTACAATTTTAAATAAATTCTTAAATATATGTCATAAGGTTTCCAGGGGGCTAATACATTTTATCTTTATGTTTTTCTGATAAATCTAGGAATAGAAAAATAATATATTGAGTGCTAGTGATAGAAAGGCAAAAACTAAACTGGCTGCCTTCAAGAAGCTCATGTGCTATTGGGCGGATACAATATGTTTGCAGTTATGTGTTGTTGTTCTAAACCTTAAGTATAATTTAAGGATAGCATGAGCTCTGATGGGTGGACTGATGAGTGAAGTCTTCACAGAGGAGGTATCACCTGAACTGAACCTTGAAGGAATCTAAGGATTCTAAAAAGATACTGGACTCTGGTAGATGGCTTGTGATGGGTAGGAATCCCAGTATATATGAAAGCTTATAGAGCAGCTAGGCATTATAGTGGGTAGAGGGCTGGGCCTGTTGTCAGGAAGACCTGAGTTCAGATATGACCACAGATACTTACTGTGTGACCTTAGGCAAGTCACTCACCCTCTGCCTACCTCCGTTTCCTTATTTGTGAAAATGGACTTACCGAGGTTTGTTGTGAGGATCCAATGTGGTAATATTTGTGAAGTCCTTTGTAAGCCTTAAAGCACTGTATAAATCCAATTGTTGTTGTTGTTATTGACCAGTATGATGTAGTGAATAGGGATCAGTGAGACCTGATATGTACTGTATATACTTATAGTTTAGATCATGATTAGAAGATTGTTTTTCAACCTTTTACATTATGTTACACAACTGTGAGTGTCTGAATTTTAGTATGCCATAGCAGAGTGTAGAGAGATCCCCTTGAACAACATTTGATGTAGGGTTAGGGGTGGGGACAGCATTAATTAGTAAAAGAGGAAGCAGGCCTTAACTAAGATAGCAAAGAGAAAGAAAGAAGTAAAGAAGACCATGCAGAGAAAAGAAAGAGGTAAAAGAAATCAAAGAGAATCTGAAGAGTAGTCAAAGAAGGCAGGAAAAAAGTGAGAGAACATGTCCTTATAGTTTTAGAAAAAAGATTTCTTATCCATTGTCTTTTAGCAATGAAGTGTTGGTAGGAACAGTGATATATGAAAAGAAAAAGTAGAGAGGAAACTTGAAGAGGTGGGAAATAAGGTGATTGTAGAGGTGAAGCAGATGAAGATGCTTTTACTTTTAGTTAAGGCACAGTCCTGCTTTTTTCTGATATCATGTTCATCTAGATTATAAGCCTCTTAAGAAATAAAACTGTATCCTAATTATCTTTGGTGCCCTCTATTGTTTACCTAGTTTGTGAATATTAGGTGCCCAGTAAATATTTATTGAGTTGAATATGATCCAGCCCTGGCTGACTTAATTTATTATTTTATACTATTGGGCTCTATGTCTTCAGGGTATGTGGTAATAGGTAACTGTTAGGAAGCAATATTGGAAATAAAAAATTGACAAGGAGGATGAAAGTAGAGATAATGATGAAAACTTAAGATAAAAAGAAAAATTGAAAGTGAAGTTTATGAACATAAGTATAGGAAAAGAGATGAAAAGAACAAAGATGTTAAATAGCACCAGCTGTTAAAAGTGTAAAGAGCTAGAGGAAGAGAAGGAATGATTTGTTAAATGCAGGATAGATTAGAAATATTGTATATAAACAGAGGACTATGTTATAAGAAAGTAAGCAACTACACATGTATAAAATGATGGAAGCCTTCTTCCATTGTCATCTCACCCTATTAAAGATAACTTGAGGTTATTGAAGGTTGTGCTTTTGGAAAACAGTGGTCCTCCTAAACTAGAAAAGCTTCATGTGTGACTCCAGCTTAACTAAATTGGGAAGGATTCATGACTAGCAGGTTGGTTAGTAGGTGCTGACTTTTTTTTTCCATCTATAACTCATGACTAATATATTAAGACTTAGTAGTATTGCCATCTATATATGCCAATACATTAATATTTGCCTATTTATTGGATTTGATCTTGATAGAAAATCTTACATAGGGCTTGAACTAACAAAATATACCTTTATTTTTGTGATAGCAAATTGTGGTTTATTTAATAGTCATCCTTTAAGGATCATGATTTTATGAGCAGATTTATGAAAAGTTATTGATCTTGGCTTAACTCAGGAGTGAAATTTCAAACACACGGACACACACACAAATATGTATTTTGAACTCAGGTCTTCCTGATTCTAAGTCTAGCTCTATCTACCGTACCACCATCTGTCTCTTAAGGGATGCTGAGCAAAAGCATTTTGTTGTTTCTTTTTTGTTAGATGTGCCTTGAAAGTATAACAGGGGTGGGGAACGTGTGAGCTTGAGGCCACATGTGGCCCTCTGGGTCCTCAAGTGAAATTTAAATTCACTCAAAGGTCCACACTTGAGATCCTAGAGGGCCACATGTGTCCTTGAGGACACAGGTTGCCCACCCCTGGATAGATAATTTCATTGTTTGTATTTGTACCCTCAGTGTCTAGCACAGATCAGGTGCTTAGTAAATGCGTATTGATTGGTGGAATTTATTTGGTTCTACCTTAAGTGCTAAAAGTTAATATAAGATTTTATTCCTTTTTTGTATGCTTATTTGATTGTTTTTATAAGTGGTTATTACATTTATAAAAAAAATTTCTTGTGAGGGAAAAAATTTCTCTAGATGATGGCATTAGTACAAGGAAAACCTTTTAAAATTTGCTAATGAAAAAGAGGCTTTTAGTTTGATAAAGAATGAGACTTTGCTTGTAGTCTAGCTAGCAATCATTCCTGTGTTATTTCTGTTTGCCATTAGGTTTGAGGATATCCCTGTAAATCCACTAGTTATCTTATTTACATATACTTTTCTCCTTTTCCTTCTACTAAGGTTCTCGTTGGTGAGTTCTGTTATGCGTTCTTTAATAATTTAGTGACTTGTTTCATCATTCAGTAAATTAAAGAAATAAAAGCGTTGGTCACATTAACTTTTGACTATATATGTAGTAATTCTTTTCATGTTAGAGAAAATTAATTTGTAGAACAAGTATTGTAATTTCTAAAAGTTGAGAGGCACTTATGAGTTAGTGTACAAGTAAGTTTTATTGTGGCACCTAGATAGCACAGTGGATAAAGGTCCAGGCCTGAAATCAGGAAGGCTCATTTTCTTTAGTTCAGATCTAGCCTTAGATTCATGCTAACTGTGTGACCTTGGGTAAATCACTTAACCCTGTTTGCCTTAGTTTCTTCATCTATAAAATGAGCTAGAGAAGGAAATAATAAATCATTCCAGTATCTTTGCCAAGAAAACCTCAAATGGGGTCATGGAGAGTGAGACACAGCTGAAGTAACTGAGTAACAGCAACAAGTCACTACTTATATACAATGTTTTTTAATTAATTAATCCTAATACTCCAGTAGCCTTAGTTGAACAGATAGTTGGGGTATAAAAAAAACTCTTGATCAGCATTATATTTAAGGAAGTTTAAAGATTTGGACTCTTAATATAGTTATAAATTTTCATAAGTTTTAGTAACTAAGGTATCCAAGTTCTGTTGCCCTTTATTTCTTGGCAGGAGCTGTAATTCTTCAGTATTGTCATTTTCCTCTTTTTTTCTCTGGTTCTTCCCATTTCCCATATAAGCCCTTATGAATCCTTAGACTGAAATAACCACTTTTCCTAGGAAGCAAAAAATAAGGGAAGAAAATAGAAATTATTGGCTCTCCTGGTACATGTCAGTCTTTATGTCTTAGATCTAAGCTGACTTTTGCATATGCCTTTTTACCTTACTAGTTTAACCCCTTTATTACACTAATGAATATGTATACAGGCCAGGAAGCAACAGTTAGAAGCAGCCATGGAGCAACTGATTGGTTAAAGATTGGAAAAGGAGTATGACAAGGCTCTATATTGTCACCTTATTTAACGTAAATGCAGAGTACATCGTGAAATGCCAGGCTGGATGAATCAAAAACTGGAATTAAGGATGCCAGGAGGAAGATCAACAATCTTAGATATGCAGATGATACCACTCTGATGGCACAAATGAAGAATTAAGAAACCTCTTGATGAAGATGAAAGAGGAGAGTGTAAAAGCTAAGTTGATGGTTAGCATCAAAAAAACCCTAAGACCTTGGTAAATGATCCTGCCACTCTCTGGCAAATAGAGGGAAAAGAAATGGAAGCAGTGTCAGATTTTATATTCTTGGGCTCAAAGAAGACAACTGCAGCCATGCAATTAGTATGCTGTCCAGATTTGCCAAAGGTCAATATAGTCAAAGCTATGGTTTTTGCAGTAGCAATGTATGGCTGTAGGAGTTGAACCATAAGAAAAAGCTGAGCACTTGCAGAATCAACATTTTTGAATTGTGGTGCTGGAGAAGACTTTTGAGAGTGACAAGTAGATCAAATCAGACAATGCTTAAAGAAATTAATTTGGGCTGTTCACTGGAAGGTCAGATATTGGAAATACTTTGTCCATATAAGAAGAAGATGGGACTCATTGGAAGAGACCTTTATGTTGGGAAAACTGAAGACAAAAGGAAAAGGGAATGGCAGAGGGATGAGATGGATAGAGACAGTATCATGGAAACGATGAATGTTAACTTGAACAGACTTCAAGAGAAAATGGAAGATAGAAGAGCCTGCCATGCTGTGGTCCATAAGGTCATGAAGAGTCAAACATGACTGAACAACTGAGTAACAACAGTAAAATCGCCTACCTTCATAACATTTGTTCTAGCCCTCCAGACTGTTTAATTGCAATGCAGTTTTTTGGAAATGATTATGTTGTTGGGGGTTGGGGGAGTGGAGGAGGGGGGTAGGAGAATCATCACCCTGATGATGAAATAAACCTAGTCCAATTTTTATCAGTTAAAAAAAAAGTAGCAATTATATTTGAAGACAGGAGAAAGATCATATTCTATGCCATTCCATATTTTCTTTATCATAGTCCTAGATCTTTGTGTTGTGCGATGCTCTTGTATGTGTTCTTGATTTTTGACACATCATTTGGGAATCTAGTTTTTTTTTTTTCTGGTGAAGGGAATTATCATTCATTGAGAGGCAGAAACAGTTGCATCTCTTAGACTGTACAAAAACAATATGTAATAAGGCTTTTTGTTTTTGAGAATGTCTTTTACTTGGACTGTAAATAGAGAGGGTAGAGTTTAGTATTGCTTTTACATAATTTTAACGAACAATGATACTATGTCTGTGGGTCATGAAAAGACAGTGAAGATAATGTTGTCTTACAAAATCTTTTGTACTCATATTTTGGGTAAGAGGGAAGATGTTTATTGCTTTATGAGTACTATTTTCTTATGAAATTTTAACTAAAGTTGATTTATTTTATATAGAGTTATGTATGTCTGTCTTTATCATTAGAGTATAAGCTTCCTGGCAATAGAGATTTTTTCATTTATTTTATTCGTATCAATAGTACTTTCTTATTCATTGATGTGAAAATTCAGTAATGGGTTTAGATTTCCTTAAGCAATATGCATTTACTAAATATTTCAAAATGGCAAGTTCCTTTAAATTTTGTAAGAGAAATACAAGATAATTTCCTCCTGGGTTGCATCTAGAGTCTTTCACTTCTTTTATCATATAGTGATCACCTCTACTTTAGACCAGAAATTTGAATAGAGCTTTAGTTACCTTTTTCCATTTTGAGTAGCTTAACTTGGTTGAGCACATGATTTTTTTTTTTTTCCCTGGGGACCAATGGGGATCCTTCTTAGGATCCCATTTTAAATAAAGGAAAGACTTGTAATTGTACCTGCATGGCAAGAGAGATTCTTAATAGATAATGAATTGAAATCAGGTTTCTTTTTTTATTGGAGCATATTTTTATAGAAGTTCAATTTTCCTGTGTTTTTTTTTCTTTTTTCTGTTCTTTTAAATTATCTTAGCCGGAGAATATTCATCCTTGGGCCTTCCCATCACGTGCCCCTATCTCGATGTGCACTTTCCAGTGTGGATATATATAGAACACCTCTGTATGACCTGCGTATTGATCAAAAAAGTAAGTGTGTAGTAAGCTTGCAGTTTGTTACACGGTTTTTATTTTAGTGGTAGATATTTTAGCATCTTAAATGAAGGGTCTTAATTTTTTTTGGAAATTTGTTGATAATAACAAAAATTTTCTTGCCAGAGAAACCTATCAGACAAATAGGCCTGTCTGTCTTTTCCTAGAATTTTTTTTAAAGGAGATAAGCATGTTTTAGCAAAAAATAACGCTGGGGTCAAGAGTTAGGATACTTGTATTACTGTGTATGATTCAGGGCTACATAATCAACATTTCTAATCCCTAATTTCTTAGTTACAAAAATGATATCATAGCTGTAAAAAATTGTCCTTAGTACTTCTTAAAACTCTCATAAATCTACCATGCATATTATTTTGTCTCTGTTTAAGATTTTTAAAAACTAAAATAAGAATAAAATAATTTCTGTATAGATATACCTGTAATTATACAATAGACACATTAAACATTTTGGAAATAGTTATATTTCAAGTGAAATCAGGAACTTTAGAATTTACTGAAGTCTTACAGTGAATCATTTTATAAAGCGAATCTAATCATTTTTTCTTTTGGTCAGGGCAAAGGTTAATGGTTGATTTCTGTAGATTAGGTTCGCTTATAATGAAGATACATTTACAGTTTTGTAGTAGTAGCATTTTGTTTTTAGAATAGAGCTTTATTATTGCCATGTCCTCTATTTTGGTTGTTTTCTAGAGAATACACGTTATTTTGAAAATATCGTGGCATTAAAAGAGTCTTGGTTTTAGATAGTGTACTTGTAGGAAGATGTTTTTAAATTAGCAGTTTTGAGAGAAGTGGTCACCCCACTCTTTGTCTTTTATAATAGTTGTAAATTCATTTTAGCAGAATATTTCTAATAATGGTGGGGTATTTTTTTTTTTTTGTATATGTGCGTGCGTGTGTGTGTGTGTTTTGTGGTAGAATAAAAATGTTAAACTCAAGGGTTTCAAGAATTAAATACCATTTCTTCTTTTGGTTTAAAAAAACCCCAGCAAACAAAACCCTGACACTTTTAACTCATTTACAAGTACAGCATTGTTACTTAATATTGTGTGACATGCCTTTGATTATGAGACATTTTAAGCTTGGTGTGATGCCTCACTAAATTAATGTTCTGATCTTCTATGAACTTCATTTTGAAGTTCTGAGAGAATACTCTGCTTATATACTGGAGAGTTTCCATCTTTTGGTGTGTTGCCAACATGTCTGTTCCTAACATGCTGGAGGGAGTGAGACTGAAAGTCCTGTAAATTCCTTGTCTGTCATTAACCTGGTGAGTAGGTAGACCAGTGTTTTCCATGTTTCAACAGTAGCTCATTTTATCAGCTATGTTTTGTTAGGCCATGCTAACTAAAAAAATGCTAAACTTAAAAGCCCCAGACACAAAGGTGACTTTATATAATGTGACTGTAGCTGTTTTACAATTGAAGTTGTTTTTTTTTAAAATGCTTATCCAAACCCTGTTTTAAGAAGCATAAGCAACTACACCCTAGTCCATGTTTAACATGAATATATATATATTTTTGCCTTGTAAAATGTTGCCTACATTTACATAAGAAGATTAAAGAGAGTGCTGTGTGATCAAAGTCATTCCCCCACATTTATACCCATCCCATGCAAGTGGTTTTCTGTCTCATTTCTTGCTTCTAATAAGGGTATGTGCTAATGTATTTGTTTTTAATATATTTTGAAATTTTTTCAGTTTATGGAGAGCTTTGGAAGACAGGAATGTTTGAGCGCATGTCTCTGCAGACAGATGAAGATGAACACAGTATTGAAATGCATTTGCCTTATACTGCTAAAGCCATGGAAAGGTATATTGTTTAAAATGTCAGTACAAAAGAAAATACACATATAATTACATATGAGTTGTTAATTTGGATGAAGTAATTCACTGGACAAGGAAGTATAATGTTTCTTTGATTTATATGAAGTTAATTGAAATAAACTTTTGAGATTGGACTTTCTTGACAATGATAGATCAGTTTGTAAAATATGAATGCTTTGGTTCAATTGATTATTTTGTTAGTTTGCTAAAGCTGACTTAGCTAACCTTCTATTAAATGAGGATTTCTCTAAACTTTTGTCTTCCTTCCATGCATTGGACAAAAACTTAAAGCTAATCTGTGTAAAATCAAAGAGAGCCCACCCTCTCATAGATTGTTCTGTTGTTACACAGCTTTGGTAGTTAGAAAATTTTCTTATATTGAGCCAAAATATACTTTCCTGTAACTCTCATTGTTTAGTTCTGTCCTCTGGAGCTACACAGAATAAATTGACTCAACTACACAACAGCCCTAAAAATATTTTTGAAGACAGGTATTATGTCTTTCCTTAGTTTTTTCTTCTAGGTTAACATTTGAAGGTCCTTCACCCCTTCCTAATAACATGGTTTCCAAACAGTCATCAACCTGAAACAACCCTTCTGGATATACTCTAACTTGTAAATTTTCCTGTTAAAATGGGACACCTTGAATAGAGCACAGCATTCCACATGTTCACTGACTGAGTACCATGAAAGTATTATCTCCCTTGCTTAGTACATCACTCATACAAGCATACAGTCTTGACTGGAGAAGGAACAATTTGTTGATTTGATTTATTAATACAGCACAAGTTTGCATTAGATGCTTGACTTATATTAGATTTGTGGTCAACTGAAATCAAGTCTTTTTCTTACTAAGTATTTTCACATCTGGTAGCCCTCGTAGCCATTAAGATTTTGAATCTAAATATGTCTTTACATTTATTTCTGTAGCATTTCATATAGTTGGTTTTGGTCCATTGTTATACTTTTTGAGAGTATGTTGGTTCATGATTCTGTTACCCAATGTATTATCAATTGTTCCCACAAATTTGATAGTTTGCTTCCTTCCTCTCTCTCATACATCCTTTAATAAGACATTGCCATTCTCCTTATGACTAAAATACAATTATAGCGTGAAATATATTTTATTCCAATTATTTGGAAATTGATAGTCCATATTAGTTACCTATTAAGTAGTTGGAGCAATTATTCTTTTCCATTCCTTAAACTTGCCAGATAACATTAAGTTCTTAACTGCTTTTTAACATATAATAAATTCCATGTTAGATTCCATAAGCTTTCAGTAATACTGAAAAATAAGATGACAACCATACCTTGAAATTCTTGTATTTTTTTTTAATGAAAGTCTTTAATGCTTATAATATTTTGCTTTCAGAAGAGTCATTGCATTTCAGGAGAATCCTTTTCCCCCACATTTCTTAAGGTTATATTAGGACATACTGTAGCCATCTAGCTTACTAGAAAAATGTAGTTAACTGTGAAAGTTTATAACACCAAGTCATAGTTTTTTCTTTGTATTTTGCTCTGTTAAATGAGTTTTTTAATTGTACTTTTCTCCCAGACTTTTGGAGATATTGGAATATTTTTAAACTTTGAAAATGTAAGAGTGAGAAAGAAATATCGTACTTTAAAACTGTTTATGTTCACTGTAAAAATATCATTATTACTGTAGCCATATAACATATTTTGGTACTACCAACATTTGGCATACAGACATTTTGAAAACACATTGCAGTGTATTTACATCTGTTTTATCTTATGCCTTAGATAGTCTTATAAATTCACCAGGACTAGAAGGTGATAATTGTTTTGGAGATATCTGAAGAATACCTCTCAGAAGTGTACTCTGTATTCTTTCTTGTCAGAGTTACCTAGAAAATCTTGGTTTTATTTGAATTATTTAAGTACCCCAGTAAAATATTAAAACACATTGTACTTTCTCCATACTTGGGGGCTGGTGGGACCATGGGAGAACCAGCAGGGGGAACAAAGAGGACAATAGGTCTCCACAGAGGGTGGTCTTACAGGTTTGGGATAGTTACAGGGATCAGAAGGCAGATGGCAAGATGTTCCAAGGTATTTGTGGTGGATAGATATGAAGACTACAATGAGTCAGTAAAGAATTATAACCTATTGCCATACAGACACAAAAAACTGTAGAGGCAAAAATTTTGAGGGGGTAGGTAAGGCAGTTGGAATTAAGTGACTTGCCCAAGGTCACACAGCTAGTAAGTGTCAAGTGTCTGAGTATGGATTTGAACTCAGATCCTCCTGACTCCAGGGCTTGTGCTGTATTCACTGCACCACCTACTTGTCCTGATTAAGGTTATTTTTTAAATATTACTAAAAATGTTTAAAATCCTATTCTCAAATATCTGTTGATTTTTAGTGAAGATCTGAATTTGAAAGTGGTTGAGAAGGAATATGACAGACACATTAGAGGTCAGCACCAAAGCTTCACCACTAATTATGTTCTATATAATATATTCTAACTATATTCTAGATCAGCAAGTAATCAGTAATTTTTCCTTTCTTAAACTTAGGCTTCATAGTGCTCTCTGTAGCTAGTTCCTTGAGAGCAGAGGTGGTTTCATTTTTTGTCTTTGTATCCCCATGGTGGCATAATAAAAGGCAGCTAATAAATGATTAATTGAGTGATAGCTTAGATTTGCTCTAGATTCTAATATTTTGTTAATTTGCAAATTTTCCGATAATAGTGTAATGATGTTCACAGCTGTGGCAACTGGAAAAATTAGTGTCTAGAAATAAATGTCTGGTTGCTCTTTTCAAGTGTAATGAAATGCTGGTTTTGATGGGGAATGGAAGGGTGGAGTGGGGTTTCCAGAACAGTAAAGGGAATAAGTCAGAAGTTTTAAACTTTTTTCCAGTGATTAACTGATAGGTTTAACTTCTAGATCTAGAACTATTGCCATTGTATGACTGTGTCCTTTTTTGTTTGAATAGATCTGAATAAATTATATATCAAGCATAGCACCTATTTTAAATATTTAGATCAAGTAATTTTTCTGTTCTCTAAATAGGTATTTCTAATTTTTTCTCATCTGTTTACTTTTATTTCTAGTTTTTCTTTACTCCACACTTTATTCCTTTTATCCACACTTTATTCCTTTTAAATATTCTCCAGTCCTCAATGGTGAAACTATTTTTCAGAAATTGCAGAAAATGGTATTGCTTAAGGTGAAAATCTCTTTAGTTGGTGGAACTAGAGTCCATTTTAATTCTTATGCTGAAAAGCAAGAACAATAGATGAGCAGTGCAAGTGAATAAAAGTATATTTGATTTGTATTAAGATAGAGATTACTATACTTACACCAATTCTGTAGTTTTTCACAGCTATTTTCTAGCTTAAACAAAGGATTAAAAATTTTATGTAATTCACATTACAAGTACCAGGCCACCAGAGGTGATTTTCCTTCTAACATGCCTATAGCATTTTACTATATTAAAACTCTTCATAAATTCTTTCTAAATCTTCATGATTTTAAGATGCCTGATTAATCCTAATGCCTAATATTAATATACCTAATATTCTAAGGACTTTTGGCAGGGGTTGGGGAGTTGGGGGTAGTATTTATTCAAATGCTTCATGTATCTATGATCTGCCAGTATGCTGATTTAGAAAAGGTGATTTATGTGGAGGGAAAAATTCTTCCATTTTTCCTTGAATAATGAAAGATAAAAGTCTTTCTCTTGAAAGAGAAAAGCATGCAAATAAATACACTACACATTTGAATATTAATCAATATTTAACCAAAATAACCCAGGCTTAATCCCTCTAAATGATTTTTAAATCTGAGACATTGTATTCCCTTTAAATGTGGAGAAGTTATTACAGCAGTATTTCCTAGTGCTTTTTATTCTTTGACATACCTGGAATACAATTAGGTGACAAGGGACTAAAGAATAAAATACAGAAAGAGTAGTAGGAAATTGTGGAAAAACAAGAGAAAGGAGAAAAGGGTAAACATCTTGCTTTCATACATAGTGCGTGAGTTTGTTTCTGTATAACTGGATTTAATGACTCTAAACTGGAACTGATTGATAGGTGTGACTGGGTCTCCTGGAGATTGGTCTGTCTTACTGTCAACAAAGAACTATTTCTTTAGAGCAGTTCAGAAGGGGTTGTTTGAGTGAAGGAATGACTTTTCATACTATTAACCTTTCAGCTACCTTACTGGAGGAATGAGAAATAGGCAGTTACTAAGTGTACTATATTCTAGATCCCCTGCTCCAGGTGCACCCGCTCCAAAAAACACGACAACTACTACCAACAACAGAAAAAGGCATTTGTTCAGTTATATTCTGTACCTTCATACCGTAATTTCCTTAAGTACCTCCTTAACTGTTGCTAGTTAAGAAACTATCTCAGTCACTGCAAATACTTTGTATAATGTGACTATAGTGGGAGTGGATATTGTTCTGGAAACTTAGAGATCTCTCCTGACTATGAGGTTATTTCATTTATATCAGGAGTATTTCAGGTGATAATGGAATATGATAATCTTCCCCTTCCCTTTTGCTTTCTTATCAGCTCAGAACTCTTTGTGACTATTTTGTACCTAAATAAGGTGTTGAAGGGTTAAGAAAACAATGCAGACGGACTTCTTTGTCAATTTCTTCACTCTGTTTTATACTCTGTAGATAGATATTGTTGAAAGAGCATTGCAAGTGGGGTTGCATACCTGTTTATTTTGTAATTAACAGTCATAGAATTTGGATCTTGTATGGACTATGGTCCATTCTAGTTCATCTCCCTCATTTTACATGGTAAGAAACTGACACACAGAGAGGTTAAGTGACATTCCTACGGTCATATTAGGTAGTAGCAGAGTTCAGATTTAAACCCATATTTTCTGACTCTAAATCCAATGCCCTTTCAACTACATTTATTATATGAGGATTTTTCAGGGTGATAGTAATATTCTCCTCCAGAATGCAACTTAATACTGTGGAATTAACAGTTATTTAAGGCCATGTTTCTCAAACTAGTTTGGCCAGTAAAACATTCTTAGGCTTGAGCTACATAGCTGGAACATGCAAATGCTTATTCTAGGGGTTGGAAAATAATATACCTTAGTAACTGACAACATCTTGTAGAAAAAAAATAAGAGAAAATTCAGTATTTTCATGCCAAAAATTTACATACAACAGTATTCTGAATTCATATATATTTTGTATTGACTGTTTTCTCACATTTTCTCGTTGAACCTTTGTTTTATATCATAGCCCACTATGAAATGTTGATTTAAGGAATATTTAACATTAGATATTTTAATTGCTTCTCTGCTACACATCAATTAAATGTCCTGACTCCATGGGAAAATTTTACCCTTAAAGACATCAGTCTTAACATCAAGAGACATTTATTAAGGGTTTTATTTGTTCATGGTATCATGTTAGGACTTGTACAGAGGAAATTGAACAGGCATTTCTGGTGTCTAAAGTTTTATAACCTGGGACAGACAATATTTTTCTGTCTTCCTAAGTGTAAAATGCTGTTAAAACAGTAAACGTTGAATAGCTAACGTAAGCAAGTTCATTACAACTGAAACCATACAAAGAAAGGTTCTTCTTAGCTAATATATTTTGGTCCATTGTAGTTATTCTCTATTGGTCAAACCAACTTCTTCACAGTGAAAGTGCTTTCTTTCTTCCATAATGATTTCACATTCATGCTCTGTGATGAAAGACCTAGGTTAGAGGAATCAGTGGCAGGGGGTAAGTACTGTGCTGGTCTTAATTCTAACTCAGTAAGGAGTTGGTGAAGTAAAAATGATAGGAAATTTGCAATCAATTGACTGCCAGCCAAGAAATGCCTGAATATGCTCAGACATGTGCTAAATTTGAGAAAAGTAACATCTCATGAGGATGAGGGTTGCTTAATTAAGAAAAAATACAGAAGAGTGTTAGAAAGGCTAACGTGCTAAATAAGCTAAAGTTTTGCAGATTTTCAGGGCTTATTTATGTCCTAGCAAGAAGAATAATAATGAAGGTATAGTCCCCTTTCTTGGAGTAGGTTATATGACGTTAAATGTTGAATCCTTCTTTGTTACTTACAATATAGGTACTGCAGGTATTGTTTTTTTCCATTTTACAGATGAGATAGTTGAGGCTCAGAGAAAGTAAGTTACATAGCTAGGTGGCTGTAGAGTCAAGGTTGAACTCAGGTCTTTTGACTCCCAAGTCCTGTTCTCTTTCAGTTATACTAAGTTTGCTTTTTCTAAGAATAATAATGTATGGAATTCTGTTGATTACAATGTACTTTCCCTTGCGTTATCTCACTTGGTTTTCATAACAGTGTGATAATTAAATTAGGTATTGATCTCCATTTTACAATTGAAGCAGCCAGGATTTCTAGAAGTTGAATAGCTGGTAAGATTACTTGAACTCAGTTTTTTTGATGCTAGGCCCATTTGTCTTTCCATCTGTGCTCTATTTCCTTTCACATGACAGAAAGCAGAATTACTCATTCTTTCTCAAGAATGATCATCATTCACATGGCTCAGAGGGTAATTAAGACCAAGAAAGGTGAGGAGATAAAACTTACGTGCTTTAAATGAGTTGAAATCTCTTGGGCCAAACTATTATGCTCCACAGACAAATTCTAAGACTTAAGAAAATGAGGGCTTTGGAACTGTTTAGGCCTTCAGGATTTGCAGGGACCAGTATATTCTGGACATGCCCTGGCAGCAGTTGGGCCCAATGAAGGGATTGCCTACAGTTGGGCCACGCTGGTTATGATGAAGATCAAACAGGTATCCACATGTAGTGAGGCAGAGAAGTAGTGTAAACAACGTCTTGACTTCTAGAAGGGACAAGAAGGAATTATTGTTTCAGTATTGTGGAAGTTGACTGATACCTGAGATAAATTCGAATGACCAGAAGCATAGAAAAGGTCTGAGTGAGAAGTTAATGGGAACCATGAAGGCAGGTGAGTTTAAGGTGACATTCATGGTAGACAAAATTTGTTCCTGATAGGGCTTCTACATGTATTAAGCCCTTTTGAACCAGCAGAATGATGTGACTGGTATCCTCCTCTTTGACTTCAGAGTTGGTGTCCTAGGAATCCTTGGTACCTGACTGATAAATTTAATATAATAGTATGCTGAAAGAACTTGAAAATATGATTACTGAAGCTTTTTAAAAATTATTATTTCAGACCTTCAGCATGTCCTCGGAAACCAGAGAAGGTCATACCTTGTTTTAGTTTTCAGAATAGTTACCTGAAACTATGGGAGTCTAATGGTGACCAAGATGTTACATAGACTGATACAGTTAGGTATATTCAAAGCTGGTAGAACACAATTATACCCAGATTTTGCCCAGTGGATTGATGTCATCCTGAAAGAATGGTCTCTGGGGGTTCACTACAGGCCTCTATTCTTAGCTGTGTCTATTTTTTATCAGTGTCTTTTAAGATCTTGAAGACAATCTTATCAAATTTATGAATTTCACAAAATTGGGAGGAATAGTTAACATGTTAGATAATAGAATTAAGATTCAAAATGATCTTGTCAGATTGCAATGTTAGGTTGTATTTAGCATATGGAGCTATACGTAGGGGAAAATAGAAGGACTTATAATTAGGTTTCCCAAATCAACTGAACAAGTATAGGATGGGGTGGAGGTGGGTAGGGGAAAATTTGACTTGACAGCAATTCATATAAGAAAGATTTGGGTTTTTTTTTTTTTATTGTAAGTATAATATGAGTTAGGTTTGGAATGCCTGACAAAATAACTAATGCAGTTTGGGGTTCCATTAATAGAACTGGAAAGGTTAGGGATATTGTAAAAGTGATTTCTCCATGGGATGGGAGGTAGGATGAGTTAGATGACTTCTAAAGTCCCTTGCAGTTAAAAGATTCTATGATCCCATGATTATGAATTTGTTTACATTTTAGGTGGGATAGGTGAGATATAGTTTTGTTTTTTGTTTTTTTTTTGTATTTTCTTTGTCCTGTCACTACAAATTGGCATTCACCTCCTTAAACTCTACATATATCCAAGACTTCATTATAACCTGTAATCCTTCCAATGCAACCTGTAATCCTTCACATTTATTCCCTGGTGCAGGTGCAGAAGTGCAGATGGTTAATTTTATGGGTAATATACAGTTATTTTTTTTTTAATCTAGTTTCACTCTTTGGTTTCAGAGGACTGAATGAGATGATATGTTTATGGGTGATAATCACAGTGGAGTCTAGTGAAGTGGATGAGATGGGGAGGGAACCTAAAGATCCAATAAGGCAGATCAGATCCTGGAGGTTTTCATTGGGAGATTGCAGTTTAGATGGATGATGGGAAAGGACTTGAGTCCCTGAAGGTCCAATCAAATGTGCACTTGTGTATTTTTGTCTTTGAGAGTATTCATCTGTATTTTAGAATTTCTTAAGATGTAGTATTTAATATATGTAGCATTATATGAGTCAGCATATATATACATGTTTACATAAACATATTTTAGAAGTTGTATTCAGTGGTTGCATAATATTCTGTCCATGATTTCTCACCTTTTTTTTTGGTTGCCTTTTAAAATATTCAGTTTATAGCTTTTGTAAATTCAGGGTACTAATATTATGTTAACTGTTATTACCAATTCAGTACTTTGAATAAATGGTCTCTATTTAATATGAACATATTTGAAAAGTTATTTTTGTTGAATACATTAAATGTGACCATCTGCCTCCCCTGTTTCCTTTAAGCCATAAGGATGAGTTTACCATTATTCCTGTATTGGTTGGAGCTCTGAGTGAGTCAAAAGAACAGGAATTCGGAAAACTCTTCAGTAAATATCTAGCGGATCCTAGTAATCTCTTTGTGGTTTCTTCTGATTTCTGCCATTGGGGTAAGTTGTAGACTTTATATTATCATATGTTAGATAGTATGCATTTGTAACGAAAGGTTCTATTTTCAGTTAAGCTTCTATTTTCAGTTCTTTATAATTTTCTCTTGAAAGATGTAGCATTATCTAATGGTGATAATTTTAAAAGTTACTTGGTTAACTTTGAATGATTAGTAGTAGTGGGTTGATGAGCACATTTCCAAAGGCGACTGGTATAAATGGATTCACACTGTGAGGGTCTCTGCCTATATGGATATATCAACAAGACCTCTCAGGATTTAGATCCACTTAGGCCCTCACCAGGCAGAAGGTCCCCCTTGTAGAATCTGAAGGGAGAATTTCACAGTGATGGTGCCACCAAGAACCATAGAAGATCCTTTTGTGCTTCACTAGTGCTTTTCCTTCCCCCTCCCCCCCACCTTTTATCTTTTTTCTAATGCTTGAGTTTTGTCCAGCATTACCTTTACTTTAGAGGTCCACATCACAGATTGAAAATTTGTAGATACTGAAATTGTCTTCTATTCAAATTGTCTTCTGTTAATGTGACCTGAAAGGGTGAAGACTCTTGAAGGAGTGGATCAAAGAGAAAAAAGGAAGCATCTCACAACTTTTTATTTGAATATACCCCTTTAAGAGCAGTTTTTACTGTGTTGAGTCCACCTATCTTGCAATTTCTTAGCACGTTTCTGGGTATCTTTTAGAACATCCCTTTAAGACATAGTGAGTTATTATTTTCTGAATGCTGAGCTCTTCTATTTATTGCCCAGTTTTCTTGTGTTAGAAAAAAGAAGTTGTCTACTGTTTTCAAGATAGGTTGCTATTGTTAGTCAACATGCATTGTCATTCAAAATCAAATTATATTTGCTTCTTGGTCTAATATTAGAAGAAATTATTCTTTATGTATTTGAAGATGTTATTTAGAATTCTTATCTTAGATTGAAACTTTAAGGAACATCTTTTGTTTCTGATGAGATCCAAGATTCTCTCATAGTGTATTCTCAAATATGTAGAGTATCACTGCTGGAGAAAAAAAAGGCTATATTATGAAATTTCATTGGTACTGAGGCTTATTCTTGTACTTTAATAACATTTAAATGCTTATCTTTTTCTTTTGTTTTCTGAGTTCCTTTTTTCTTTAGAGATTAGAAATCCTTGGATTTTCAGTTCCTCATGATGAAGAGTTATCATTCTTAAATTTTCAAGAATCTAAACTGTATCCATAAACTATTTTACCTTTTCTCTTGATCCATCCCTGTGGATCCTCAAGGCAAGTGATTGATGATGACAGGATACATGATCCTGATGACCTCCTTTTTATTTCCCACTTCTGTAGATTCTTGGTTTCCTCAATGGAATCTAGTCCTTTAGGAGTTTTAAAAGATTCTAAAGCATTTTGCCATTCTATATTGATTTTAGTGGGGAAAAAAATCACAGATCTTTATTCTTATGCCATTTATATTAAATCTGGAGCAAAGATTTCTTTTATTAAGGTTGTCATTAAGGATTTTGCTTTGAGAAAAGTCTTCAGGTAGCCTTCAAAATTTTGAGGTGGAGAGGGATTTGGATAGCAGAAGATAAGCTGTTGGAAATTCGTATATTCTAGCAAAAAAATTCAGTTCAATATTGCTCATAAAGAAAAAAATGTATTTTGTTGTGATTCTGTTATTCATTAGATACTTTAATATTTACACAATAAAATAAAATTTTCATAATAAAATTTATTGGGATTCATTCATTAAGCAAATAATTATTGAATGCTTGTCATGAGAAAAGCACTCAGAAGTCCCTTTAGCTCCTGCTCTCAATTGACTGATTGCCTAATAGAGGAGATAGGACTTATAAATGGTTAACTTTAATAAGAGCTAGACTGTTATAAGAAATACAAGCTAAGTGTTACAGGACAGCAGAGGAGGGAGAAATCATTTTTTGTTAATAGGGGAACAATCATTTTCTAGAGAGCCAGAGTTAGATGTTTAAAATGTCTAATGGCCAAAAGAATACTCAGGTTCTCCTTACCCACGTTTAGTGTCATCATCATCATCATGATCATCATGATCATCATCATGATCATCATCAGTAAACATTTATTAAATATATATTGTGTACAGTATATTAGTCTTGCCAGCAAGTTATTACATCAGATTTCTTCTTGTATTTTTAAGTAACTAAACTTTATTTCTGCCACAATCATACTTCTATATGAGTAAGATTATTAGGTGAATTTTATTGCCTAATTTTTAAGTCATAGTAGTCACTATCCATGGGAGTCTAATCATAATCTTTATTTGTGCTTGAGTATCTGAGTTTCTCAGTTTCATTATTCCTAACAACAGGGTAATTTTGCTTTTGTCAAGATCCTAGAAATTTAGCTTTCCTGAATATGCTTAATGTTATATACCTTTGAAAATTTTGTCTCTTTTCCAGGTATGATCCTGTTTAGTAGGCCAATTAGATCACTGAATTCTCCCAGTTAGGAAAGTCTACTTTAAAAAGATTATTTTATATTATTTTGAAGCACTTGAAATAAGTCTTCTTATTCTGCTAAAAGTAGTAAAACATGGGATCATAAGCTTTAGATCTGTTGCACATCTTAGAGAATATTTTATCTGTCTCCCCCATTTTGGAAATGAGGATACTGAGGCCCATTGAAGTTAAATTACTTTAACAAAGATACACCAATTATAAGTAGAGGAGTTGGGATTTGAACCTGAGACCTTTGACTTAAAATTCAGAGTTCTTGTGACTGTGCCAGAGCTACCTGTTTATATTTGGTAACTTGAGAGTGATGATAGTCTGAAGAGATAATCCGTGTAAAGCACTTTGCAAGAGTTTAACATGTTATATAGATGTCAGCTATAATAATTCTCATCTGTATTTTTGTTCCTAGTAGCCATAGCTACAGAATGAATCCAGGTAAAAATGCTTGATGGAATGAGGCTTTTGCACTTTAACTAGAAGAATTGTGTCCTGTGGATTCATCATTTAATATGAATAAAATTTGTGTTCTAATCTGAATAGCATAAAGATGACTATTTTTTGGTATGTTTCACTTTGAAAAACTATAGAATTCTCCATCCATATTAATTTATCTGCTTTTTAAGCCTTTGCATTAATAGAAAAATAGATTTTTTTTTTAAAGTTGACATCCTGCTTTCTTCTGGGGTGATGATACAATGGATACAGGAATATAAGCCTATATATTCCTATAATGCATTCTGCTTCCTGTTCTCTGATCTGTGTTCTTCACATATTGGCTTTTTTATCTCTTTCTTTATTGGGGTCACAGATCTCCGAAATAGTCAGAATGATGGAATGCTTTTTCAGGTAGAAATAAGGACACTATCTTATGTCTCTCACTTGCATCTCCACCAGCAGCAGGAAATGGAACCAAGGCTAAGGCAAGAGAATTACCAGTACTTGAGTTTTGCTGTGGGAAAGTCTCTAGTTTTTAAGCATTTATCAAATGTACTCTCTATGATTATTCCTTAGGATCCAGCAGTTCAATAAAGGATATAATTTTATTTGGCTTGATTTTAATGGTGATACAGAATTTTCCTTTTATTCCATGGTATCCTGTTAGCATTCTCATTTTTCATGAAATATATGATTGGAACCAACTTTCCCTAAAATGTTTCAGTTGTTCCCTTGTTTCATTCAGATATTTACTATTTGTATTTCTTTGCCTTTCTTAGAATTAGCTTTTTACTATCCCTGAGGACAATTAAAATGAGAAAAACAATCGCTTTGTCCCTATGATATATTTATTTCAAATTAGGTCATTCAGTAGGGAAAAAAAGATTACCACTTGTGCAAACTTATTTGTTTCTGATTTACCTTTGCCCCCAAATCTCTATCTTTTCCCTGCTAAAATATCTAGAGAAATGATGTTATTATTTACTCAGTCATTCATACTTAGAGCCTTAAAAGTTTTTTTTGACATCACCCTTGTTCTACACTTCAAATCTTCTATCTTTCCTTTCTTAGAGGTATCTCATTACTACCCACATTGCTACCATCTTAGTTCAGGCTATTATTTCCTCCCCCAGACTACTGTAATAGCCTCCTAATACTTCTTCCCACTTCCCTTTTCCCCTACTTCCAATGTAGTGTGATGTAGCTGAAGGATCCCAAGTTTTGGAGTCAGAGTTCAAATTTTGACTCTAACACTTACTAGCTGTGTGATTTTGAACAGTTACTTCCCTTTTACTGTGCTTCAGTTTCTTTATCTGTAAAATGAAGGAGTTGGATTGAATGATCTTTTAGGGAAAACGTTTGTAGCTCTAAAACCAATTATTTTACGAATTTCTCAATTTGGACTCATTGCAACTTATTTGTAGTTCCTTGAAAACTTTATTAAATAAAACTGATTTGCCCAAGTCCTGTAATATGATAGAAATTTCCTTTTTGAATGAATATTTGCCACTTGTTATCACTATTTACTACCTTACTGATAATTTATATCTAGATCATTGGTGATAATTTTCTTAGGTAAAAGTTCAGTGCATCATCTTGTTTTGTTCAAATGTAAATAAAGTTTTCCTTGTTCTCTTCACCCAATGATCTGGATTTTTATCTACTAAACAGTTTTGGGCTTTTGTGATTTTTTTTTTTTAAAACAAATATATTCTGCTCTGTGCATGATTGCACTCTTTGGCACATTTGTGGAATTTGCATCAGTATTTATCCTATTTTATCAGCTTTAGAAGATACTGGAGAATCATTTCCCTTCTACATTCCTTTTTTTAGAAGATTGGTAACTTTTGCTAGTCTTTTTGTTTATCTCCCATTTTATTTTATAGATATATTTAAGTAGTTTTGCAGATGTTAATTACTACCTAACATATATGTCACCAGGGCATACAGGTTTGTAGTTTCTTGGATATTTTAGCATACTAAATTAACTTATATTGGATATTGGTAAGAAGCTTTGTTTTTATTTCAATATGTAGTTCCTAGAATCAGGGAATGACAATGTGTTGCTTAGAAACATGATTTCTATGGTTAATGCCAGTTTGTTAGTATTTCCTAAAATAGAGTTTCCTTTTAATAATGAGACCCTATATTTACCCCAGACTAGGTTCTTATGTTTAGTGTAGAATGGTTTAATAACCTACCTCACAGGGTTGTTGTGAGGATTTTATTTGTTAAAAAGGTGATTGTAAAGCATTTTGCAGATCCAAAGGTACAGTAATAAAAAATGCAAATGTATAATCTTGAAGGCAAGTTTAATCAGAGAGAACAATAAATGAACATTTGTCTAAAATTTTCTTATTGCCTGGGCTTTGGAGGGTTCAGCTTGTCAAATTCATTGTTTATTCCTTTTTGTTGTCTGAAATACTGTTTATTTTGAGGTATTGTTTTTAGTTGTTACCAGATTCTTAAAAGTAGCGTTGGTACTTGTGCCATTCATTGTTTGTTTGTCTTCATTAGTTGATTGTTGTGTGTTAAATAGACATCCCTGGAGCTTATTCTCCACACTCTGTGAATCCACTCATTAATCACCAGTCACCTTTGGAGATGGGAAAATTACTTACCTGTATTTCTTTTTCTCAGAAAGCGTGCTCTGGAATGGATTCACAAATGAGCTACCCTCCTTTCCTCAAAGAGTAAGGTTTCTGCTTTACAGGATTTTTTCTTGGGTTATTTTTCCTCTCATCTTTTGAATTTGAAAAGAACTGAGGGAAGGCACCTGAAGAAACTACTGACTTACATTCACTAGGGGAGTTCCAAAGCTTGTACTGCTTCTAGGGGCAGTGTCAATGGCTCTTAAAGCTAGAAAGCTCATACTTGGAGTTGAAACAGGGGCTCAAAGAATCCATTTTCCCAGTGTACCTTCTGAAAGGATAAGTTTCAGGTAAGTAATTTTCTCTTACTATGTGATGTGTAGTATACTTTTTTCATACTATTCCTTGTCCAGGAAAATGGGCGACTGCTAAAATTGATTTTAATGTTGAAAATGTTAGATGTTGTGACTCAAAATATATTGTTGGTAGTTAAAACACATTTGAAATCACAGGGTTTTTCCCCCCCTCTAAAATCAACAACAAAAATATTTGAGGATCTACTTATACTAAGACTTCCAGGTGTTCTCATTAATCTGGGTAATAACTCCTTTTTATTTTTTTAAGAAATAAAAAAAACAACAACCCACAATGTTCCATGGGCTCTTTTCACTGAAATTTTAGCATACATACCAAGATGGTAACAGTGATAGGTCAGTCAAGATTACTCTGAGAATAAAAGCCCTGAACATCTGTGAACCATATAAAGTGATTTAATATAATTTCTGTTTTTAATAAATATTTAGATACTTATCAACTAAGATAGGAATGTAAACTCTTTTAAGGCAAGACCTCTTTTTTTCTTTCTAATTCTGGTGCCTCATATAATACTTTCCACACAGTAAGCACCTAATAAATGTTTGTTGAAATGAACTAAGTTAGGTACATTCTCCTTAGCTCTTAATTAGTTCTGTATATGGAAATGCTAATAATAGGTCAGTGGGTATGATATTAATCATTTGCTTAAATTTATCCTATTTTTTATTATTATTCAGTTTGCTTGTGACATGGTATCCCAATTTAAGATCAGACTTTCTCTTAATATTGTTTTAGTTTGTACTTTTCTTTCAGAGTTCTTAAACTTATTTTTAAATGGTCCACATCAGATGAAAGCAATTTTGAAGTACAGTAATGTTTCACTGATCTTGGGATCAGACTTTGACAGTCATAAACATCAGAAATATAACTACAGTCCTGGAAATAAGCAGAATATTTTTCTTTATGGCAAATAGCTGTCATAAAATTTATGTACTTTACTCCATAGGAGAGGGAGAATCAAACCAGATTTCAATTCAGGCCAGAAACTTGTCTTTAAGGCAGCAGATTAGAAGTTCACACTGGCCACAAATAGGAAGGACAGCTCACAGTAGCCACAAGAGACAACACTCATGGTATAAAAGCACAGCGGTGTTAAAAGCAGCTTTACAAAACCTCAATTCCCTTGGAGTTGGCAGTTGTATTATCTGGCAGTAAATAGTTGATCCTGAGTTATCAAGAATGTTTTGGATGATGTTTTGTATATTCTAAGCAAGCAGAAAAGTGAGGCATGTATCTTAAATTTTTGTCATAGATGATTGAAAATGAAAATGAAAAACTTTTAATGTGGAAATTTTTCACTCATGTACAACTCCTGTCTGCCACAGGATAAATGAACTGGTACTATCTATCCATATTTAGTTTTTCCTTTAAGAGAGAAACCTGAAAATGATGCTAAGATTTTTAAACTGCCCCTTATTTCCGTGTGAATCATCCCAGTAGGTAAGAAGAATTGAGAGAAAGCCAGCTTTTATCTCTAATGATACTGTCATGAAGACCTGCCATCTTCCATGAGAGGATGAAGGCTCATATGTAAAACACTGCTCTAGGATAGAGCTTATATTCTTCAGGCCTTTGTGCATAGCTCTACCATAGATTAATCTTTATCAGGAATCATTTAACCTTACTGATTGTCTATTTTCCCCATTGTAGAATGAAAAGATTTGTTTCTTCCAACTCTAAATCTTTATTACTAGTTTTAGAAATTAAATAATATGGTAAATATAATGCATCTTTGAAGAAAAAACAACCTCTTTAATCACTAATTTAATCCAGATTGCCAGACTATAAAGAATAGTGCAGGTACCTGTGTAATATGAACTAATTTTAAGAATCACAGTCCACAGTTTTTTTTGATTATCCCGGTAGCAAAGAATGGTGAGGACAAAATTATGTCAATGTGTCATTTGTTGCCTAGTTCTTTTTAAGTGAGTTTCTTCTTATTTTGCCCTTTTGGCTCTTTATGTTTGTCTATTTTTGGAAAACAACTGTGTAAAAGTACTACCTCTACCTGGATACTGTTATTAAAATATTATAAGTCAAGAGGAGTGCACTATTTATTACAGTTACTCTTTCTTGCAACTCATTTATTCTTCAATTAAGGAACCTATATTGACCTTTCTCAAAAAGAAAAAAAATTGACCAAAGGACAAACACTTGTATTTTTAGGTCGGGAAAACCACAGGCATAAGCCACCTGTATATCCCTGACCTCCATAGATTTCTTGTAATGGAGATTTATCTTTGCTCCAAAATCTAAGCTTTCTATGGTTTGTCAGATTCAGATTGTTGGTTAAACTGCTCTAAAGAATATTTTGTGTATCTACTTTTCATTATTGCAAGAATTGTAAATGTCTTCTTCACTGACCAACTATACTTAACCATGCTTCTAACTTTTTAAGCTGTTTTGTGTTTCTTTTTTAATCTTTTATTTTGCTGGTGACTTTACTATTTTACAATTTGGAATACCTTTTAACATTAAAAATGCTGTGATGTTTATAATTTCTTTATTACAATACCAAATTCACCTTTTTTGGCTTATTAAGGGCTCATGGGAATGACTCTCAGAGGCTTAAGCTATGCTTTGCCTTCCATGAGGACTGAACTTATTTTGGTAAACATTTGCTTTTTTAGCTTCTAATTTTCCCTATTTTATTTTGTACATAATATTTGTTTCAAGGTCAAAGGTTCCGTTACAGTTACTATGATGAATCCCAGGGGGAGATTTATAGATCCATTGAACATCTAGATAAAATGGTAAGTCTTCCAGGTGTTGGGGTGTTAATAATAATTTTTCTTCTGCAGTCTCAAACAAGAACTTCAAGAACTTGATATAGTAACATATACAATTGGATAATAGATCTTCCTATTTCCAGTGTACAGAAATGTATATTGTAATCATGTAAACATTGATTACAGAATAACCCCCTGTACGACCACTACAAATATCTTTCATGTTAATTTTTATTTGTCAAAGATTTCTTGTTCATAGTGAGAATAATCAGCAAACCTTATGACTTTGAAATTTATTTTTGGCAACTCAGTTTTTTGTGTATTGAGAATACTAACATCACTTTGGTTTTGATTCATATTTTATGAATATTTAGAGATTTTTTAAAAATGTGCTTTGATTCATTGTCCTGAGCTCAGTTGTTGTTTCAATAGCTATTTGGTTATAATAGATTTTGTTTTGGTGTACAGGTTAAATTATAGCAAATTTAAAATCACTAAATGGCAGGTGCCACAGAAAGTAGGTGGCTATAGGCTTAATGGATTTTTGCTTTAAAAATATTCAGTTTGGACGGCTTTTGAGTTTTTTTTAGTCACTCTTATATGAGGCAATTCCTTTCTAATTGATTTACAACCGAAGTATAGGAAATTTTGTATATGTGTATTATAGATTATTCTAAGCTTGACAGTGATGTAAAGGAAAAGATGACAGCTAACTAAAGGAAAAGATGATATGCATAGGAAGATGAAGCCGTAGCGATAGATCATTTAGTTTGTTTCCTTAATTATAAATAATTTGTAGTAGTCATTTATGATTAATTTTAAATGTTAGATATTTATTTTTTTAATTCCTTTTACCTTACTTATAAACACATTTCACTTCACTTTGAAATCAGTTGAAATGACCTAACATTTAGGGACAGCTAGAATTTTTCACAGCAAGTTTTACAATACATTTTTAGAGTTATTATATATTACCCTGCTTGACATAATTGATAAATAACAAAAATTGCCATTGGTTTTTTTAGTAAAGGAATTTTATTTTCCCATTAATTTCTATTATAATTTCAGAGATAATGTATTAATTTTGGTTGACTTCTGGTTGACAGAATATTCTAAAATTTTAGCTGTTTCTTTGTCCTCTATTCTTACTGTTTTTTAAAGTGCAAAACAATTCTGTATTGTAAGCCCTATGGTTTTATGAATCCTCTTACTGTGTAAATAAGTTATTCTCTGTCTGGGACTGAGGAGTATTTGGGATTATCTTTCTATGAATTATTTCCTTAGAATTTAACATTTTTAAGGAGTAGCATATACTGTTATATCAGGAGCCAAGAGCTTATTTAGATGTTTATCTAGACTGGTATACAACAAGAGTGATGAAGCAAATGTTAACACTGAATTTTAGTAACATTTTTCTTGAGGATAGCAATAATTTTATTTTCTTTAAAAATGTTATTACTAGTTAGCTTCCTGTTTTAAATTGGAACTCACTCATCACTGGAGCTTTCACTTGAGTTTTGGTACCTAAAAATTAGTTCCATCATTCATATAAATTATCATTGAAAAAATAATTCTGACTGTTGTATTTCTTGCCAGGATGTAGCCAAGTGTTTACAATGTTATGAAGAACCAAATGGAATGATCAGAATCTGTATCAATAAATGTTAGTTATCTATAAAGAGGCATGATCTTTTAAAAAAAGATGTGTTGTTTTATTCTTTTTTCCCCAAGTTATTGGTATGTCTTTTCTCTTATTCTGTGTGGCTTATAGGAAACAAAAGATATGAACCCACACCTTTTAGAAAATTAGTCCCAAGATGTGATCAGAATAAATAACACTAGTATTCTAGGGGAGTGACTTAGGATAAAGTTAGAGTAGGAGTTAAATTAAAAAAAAATGTTTCTTCTACTAAAGGAAACTGGGAAACTGTATTTGCATTGTGGCCATGTTGCATGTGTTTGATACTCATTTCATTGTAACAAATCATCATGTTTGCATTCATCTGAGTTTGTAAGGTCAATGTTTAGAGAGCTGTTTATTTCATTTTAGGGACTTCATCTCCAGTTAGGACCATACTATCACCAGGCATTCTTTAGGCATGATTAAATGAAAGAGACAAATTTAGCATGTTCTTCCATTTAATTGTGACTTTTCATTAAAACAATTAAAAATGAACATTAATTTTTAGTTTAAAGAAATGCAATCACTTAATTAAAATTTCTTCTTAATCTCAAACTATAAATTAGAGGCAGTATGAAATAGTAGTTAGAATACTGGGATAGAAATCAAGAAAACCTGAGTTTAAGTCCTTTATGACATATGATGGCTATTTTGGCCGTGGGTGAGTCATTTAGAAATATCTATATCTGTACATACATATGTACACACACATACACACACACACACAGAGGCTACTGCCTGTGTATTTAGCTCTCTAGGATTTTCATAGGAAGTCATAGCAGGGTCACCCTTAGGAATTACCTATAACATATTAATTGATCCCTTGCCATATTCATGTGTGAAACTAGTGGCCCTAAGATCTTAATCTAATCCTGCTTCTATTGTAAAGCCTGAGTAGAACTAATTTATTGGGAACATTTCTTGGAGTTATGTCTTCTTTAATTAAAATGGTTTTCAACCTCTTTGATAGGTTTGATAGCCTTTCTAGGCTGTTCCTGCAGTGGTAGAATAGCAGGCCCTGATTCAAGAGGACCAGAGTTCAAATGTGGCCTTAAACGTTTAGTAGCAGTGTGAGCCTAAGCAAGTCACTTAGCCTCTCTGTTTGCCTCAGTTTCCTCATCTGTAAAATGAGGATAATAATAACAAGTATTGTGAAGAATAAATGAGGAATCAGTACAGTGCCTGACACATCATAGGTCCTGTATAAAAGTTGTTCTTGTTAATGAGAGATGCCTTTTTTTTTAGGTTTGGGGGAAGGACAGAAGAGGGCCTAGGATACTTCCTTCATTTCTTGATAAGATAGGAATCTTTTTATTGTCCTGTTGTCCTCTTGAATTCTAGTTTATAGAGGTGTGTAAATCTTTAGCGTAAATATCTAATTTCTCTGTTATCCAGCCTTAAAAACTTTTGGAACTAGATTTGTGTTGTTGTTATTTAAAACACTGTTCCTATTTGTATGTTAAATCTCTTTTTTGGGGGAGGGCCTGATTCCTTTAGCAATGCCTTTAGCAGAATTCTAGTGACTAGAGTGACTACACCCAGTGGGATGGAGTTGGATCTAGTCAGGAAAATCTGAGTTCAAATCCTGCTTTAGACACTTACTAGCTAGTTGACTGGGCAAGTAAATTTCTGTCTGCCTTGATTTCCTTCTCTGTAAAATCTGAATAATAATAGCATCTATTTCTCAATGGGATTATAAAGATCAGATGATATGATTTTTTTTAGTTGTATTTATTAAATGCCTGCTATGTGCCAGGCACTGTGCTAAGTTTTGAGAATACAAAGGAAAATAAAAAATGGCCCCTGCCCTTAAGGAGCTCACAATTGTATCATATTAGATTTGGTCCTTTGTTGACAGTTTCTTGAATCCTCTCATCTGATGTGTTAGTCATAGATTCAATTTTTGTCTCTTCAGCAAATTTAATGTTTGCCATCTATATCTTTGTCATAGGTTGTGGGTAAAAATGAAAAAGAAGATAGTGGGGTGTAGCGGAAAGACTGGTATATTTAGAAAGTAGAGACTTTGATTCCCGTCTCTCCCACATATCTATGTAACTGACCTTCGATAAGTCACTCATTCCTCAGGCCTCTGTTTGCTGATCTGTAAAATGAGAGAATTGGACTATATTATATCAGAAGTATCTTTTAGCTAAAAATTTATCCTGTGTTGAGCAACACAGGGACTGAGCCAGATCCCTAGGTTACTTTACTAGAGACTTTCTTCCAAGTTAATATCAATCTATTAATGCCAATTCTTAGGGTCTGGTCATTAAGTCAGTTTAAATCTGCTTAACTGTACTACTGTTTATTCCATATTCCTCATCAATATTTGATAAAACATGAATGTTCAGTTGTAGGGACAAGCTCTTGTTTGTCTTGGATTCAAAAAGGAATTTAATAGCTTAAATACTCGTGTAAAAGACGTTATGTAATAATCCCAGTGTCATTTTCTAACATTTTTCCCCCCTAATACCTATCTCCTGTGAAAGCTAAAGGAATAACATGAATTCTTATCATAGCAAAGGTGTTATTGCCATAGACATCTAAGATTTAATCATCCATTGTTTTTTGTTAATCTTGGTTAATATACAGAGAGCTTAGAAAATCAGAACAATATTTAGCAGACATGTCTGTTAGGTTTACTTTTAGAGTACTTAGTTCTCAGGTGAAACTTAGGCTAGTGCCCATTTAATCTTTGATTAATATGTGAAGTGCTGATGTTCTAGGTGGTTGATGAGAGATAGAACTGTATTTATTCAATACCAAATGTGCGCAAAGCAGAGTTGAGTTTGAGTTATAGGTTTGACTTGTATTTTCTTCTAGCTAGAGGGCTAACTTGATTTCACATGGAAGTAAGCTATAGGAATGACCTTGAGTTATTTCAATCAGATTTGTAAATCTTAAAAAGATAATATAAATGTGTGAGCTATTAATAAGTGAATATTTAATCTTAACCAATTTGGGTCATTTGAGAGCCTAAAGTTTCTGTATCAGATCTAATTTGCCCCTGCAAATTTTTTAGGACAGCTTTTACCAATCCTTTGCCTCCACTCTAAAATAACCATACCTTGCTCTCTGTTGAATTTTGATTAGAAATATGCTCTCAAATAGTTGAGTGAATTAATCTGCATGAGGTTATTTAATGTATACTTCAATACTTATGGTGTCTGTAATTTTGTCAGTATGTATATTTTCCCTGCTTAATAGATACCCTTCAAGAATTTCTGGGGCTAAAAATTTTGTTAGCCTATTCTTTGGATCAGCCAGCCTGTTGAGGTACGTCTCTCTGAATTTAGCTAGGTTAATCCTTGGACAATAGACAGTGGGCCAATTGGTATCTGGAGCCTCTTCAGCATGGGTAGGTAGTCAGAATTTGCACTTGTTTAGACTAAGAACCCAGAGTACATCCACATAGTGCCAAACCATTAGAACAGGATGTTAGAGAGATAATTATTTATTATTGAGGTCCATCGATCTAAATGTTGGGGAAAGTCTAGCCAAAAAGAACAATTTTGGTTTTAGTATAATTTATGCTTAGGTGTTCTCTCTCTCTCTCTGAATATAGTTGGCTAACAGGCTTAGTTTCTTATGTTTCTTTTTAGTTCAAGGTAGTCAAACCATGTCATTTGTGTAAAGGAGGACAATTCTTTTTTTGTTTGATATAACTGAGAGGTACATCTAATTAATTCATCCTGTTAACTGTACCAAATTGTTTAAATAGAAGTCTGTGACGCAGCCCTGTTTTTATACCATTGGGGAATGAAATTTCAATTACATAAAATTATTCCTTTGTACCAAAATTTTAGCAATATGATACAGACTTTGAAAAGAAGCATTAATCTGTCCTGGAATTTATACCAATATTTTATAGTTGAAATCACAGATAATTTCTTATTTTGGAGTCCAAAGATGATTAGAGATGAGTGAAAACTCTTATTTTGTACCTCAACATTCATTTAACAAATAAATGTTATATATCTTTTATGTGTAACATTCTCCCTCAACAAAATTTAACCTCCTTAAGGGCAGAGACTTTCATTTTTGTCTTTGTTATCTCCAGTTTGTAGTAAATGTTTAATAAGTACTTGTGATGGAGTATAAAATCATGCTGAGGAATGAACAAGTTAAAATATGGCATAATCTTTTCTAGAACCTAATCAGAAGTAAATAACTACATAGAGTATTATGTGACACAGCAGTAAGGAAGACACAAAATACTCTCCATAGGAGGGTATGGAGAGGTTACACTTAGGTGATATAATACAGTAATACAGCTAGCAGAGAAGAAGTCTAATGTAGTAGAAGGTGCAGGATTTGGCATCAGAGGATCTGGGTTAGGATCCTCAAATTTATTGTGTGAACTTGGAACCTAGTCCTTTTCTGTAAAAGTAGGGAGTTCAGCTAGAATTATTCTTTAGAACAATGTAGCAATGATCATTTGTAGAATAGTTGTTTTAAACCTGCTTGCTCCTCATGCAGAATTTTAGGTGGAGAGACCCAACTCAGCAGTTTATTAGAAGGAAATTGACATTGAGTTTGGTAGCTGGTTATAATTCAACATGAGCATGACCCTCTAATGAGACTGTAATGGGAAATATGGAAGATTTCCCTCAGGGCCAAAGAGATGTATCTTTATGCCTTTGGGTTATCTGATTCTGTAACTGCTAGTTGATACCATAAATTAGACATATATACTAGTTCTAGTAAAATAGTTTAAGTTTTATAATAGGAAAACTTGTACTTCATAGGTAGGGCTTTTAAAATGGGGAAATATTTACCAAGGAATCTGCCAGCCTGGAAAAAGTGGGGTTTAAGTGTAAGGGAGGTCAGTCTCAAAGCTGGAGTCATGAATCAAGGAAATTTGGAAGAAAAATTATATCCAGGGACGGGATGGTTAGTATCTTTAGTTCACTTTCTACAGACGGAATGAAATTCCTAATAGTATAAATTCTCAAGGGGAGAACAGCAGAGGGAGACAGACTGATTGAAAAATAGTAACAGATGAAGCTCTTTGTGGTAACAGTTGAAATTAAGGCATTTGCTGTGAAGTGTCTGAAATTTACCTATGTATCTACAGTTCATCCTTAAGGAAAAATATAAAAAGATGTAATTTGCTCCCAGTACTCCAGGGACTTAAAAGAAAATGAAAAGCTACAACCTAGTATATATTGTAGCTTCCCCATGTTTGAGGGATTCTGCATAAAGATTATTATTAAAGGATTTTGAAGTCTCTACCATTTGAAAAATGGAATAAGTTTAACCAAACTGTGGACACCTCCAACATATTTAAGAGCCTATCTGAAGTGATCTCAACTCAAATCACCATTTCCTCAGTTTTCACAAAAGTAGAAAGTTGTGAAGTGCTTATTTTTTTTTAGAAAATTAGAGTTCTCTTAAAACTTTATTTTTTTTTAAAAGCTATTTCTTAATGTGAAGATAGAGCTGTATAGAAGCCAGTGTAATATATGTACTAATATAGATTAGTATAGAGGCCAATGCAGAATGAATTCTAATAAGCTTATTATGTCTCATCAGAAAAGCCTTATTCAGGTTTTCCTGCTTATTTTCCAAAATTGAATTTGTTAAAGACTTGTATGGAGTGGTTCTTTCTGGGGATGAATTCCTGCCTGCCTCATTCTTAGTCTATCAATGATTGAGAGACTTGGTCAATCAATGCTAGGTGGTTCGTAGGTTGGAGAATGTGGATTTTAGTTTGTAGATATTTTCATATAGGGTTATGGAGACTGAATGGCTGTAGATATTTAAAAAACAAACAAATAGAAAACCTCTTTTATTTTCACTCCATAATTTTCCATAACAGTGAACTTTATTCTTTCTTGAGGAAAAATTTTTGTCTTCAGTCATGCTTAATATTTCTTAGGTATAAGGCAGATCTAAAAAGTGTCCTGTCTTTTAGATAAAGGGGCCTGGAGAGAGTATGCAGTTTGGAGCTGTTAAAATGGTTTCCATGACTCTCTCAAGTTTACTAGCTAATTACTAATTTAATGAATAAGTAAAATCAGTAAATTGGCTAGATAGATCATAACAAAAGAGCTAATCTGAAAATATGTAACTAAAATTACATAAATGCATATATACTCTTATGTTATTTATGATGTAATTAAATTACCATTAAAGTATGTAGATCATGGATATCCTTTTTCTTTTTTGAGGAGTCTGTTTTCTAAGATGACAGTGTGTTTTATTTTGTAAGTTTTAAGACAGTATTTCAGTGAAATCCATTTAGTGTCAGGGATGCTGCTACTCCCAAAACCTCTTTCTTGTTGATCAGGGTCACTTGGTCATCAGTAGGTATTGGTGGTGGCAAGGAGGATTAGACCCTTTCTCTATAACTAAAGCAGAATTATTGTAAATATTTTAGTTCTGTGGAAACACACAAAAAAGTTTTTAAATTATAAAATTTTGAACCTGTGTGTTCTTCAAGTCATGCTCCAAATTTTGATAACCTTATTGTGCTACTACTTAGAAATTTTATTTCATTGCCTAAGATGCCATATTATGTAGGTCAGTACAATATTGAGATAAGTTTAGCGTTTTCTCATCCTTTTAAAATTAATGTCTCAATCATAAAATGTCCTTACCCCGAAAGGTAATTTCATAATTTAGGGAAAGATTACAAATATATTCCATGGAAGAATAAATTAAATCATGGGACATAAAGAGGAAATAATAGGTAGGAATACGAACTAGAACTCAAATTTTTGATTGGTTAAAAAAGATGATGAACCATAATTTTAAAAAGTATGTAATCTTACCAAAATCATGACTCTACAAGATGTGAGTAGTAACTTGATATATTACAGGAGAAAGGCACATGCAGTGAGAACTCCTTATATCAAGGAGCCCACCCTACAGACAGAGCCTTGGATATTTATGAGGTACAACAAAAGGGGAGGATAATTTCTTCCCAAATGGGAGTGGCATTGGAGTAGGAAGAGAATAGTAAAGGAGGGAAAGTGAGAAGGGAGCAGGAGGATGTGGAAAGTAGGACTGTGGAGGGAGAATGTTCTCCTTATTTGGAAGGATCCCAGTTGTATGAACAGTTTATCAGTTTGGGTAGAGTGGCCAGAGCCAAGCTTGTAGCTGACTTGGCTTCAAGGACTGAAAGTTTAAAAGTTAAGTTGCAGAAGATCACTGTTACGTTAGTTTGGAGGAAAAAGGAGAGGGGGCTTCATTTGAGAAATAGGGCAACTCAACAAATTCAGGGGGCCTCTCCGTAGTAGAAAACAAAGGGTTTCTTGTGATATAACTGAGTATAATTTGAAAAAAAATTTTGTAATTGAAAATATGCTATTTAAATACCTGTTGTAACCAGATCAGAAAGCATAGTATAACATTGATTTTGACAGTTATAGGTGACTTATTTGTAAATATGAATGTCTTAATAATTCATAAATAAGTTGTATGTGATATTTTAAAGCTAGTTTTAGAAGTACAAACCATTGGTTTAATGGTAGCATATTACAACTTTTTCTCTGCCATATTTATTAGTAAAGCTTTTAACAAATAACTGCTATTTAAATTTGAGTTTCAATTTATTGTCTTTTCTTCTGTCTGTTTGGTGCAGAAGTTACTAATTGACAGTGACACTTGGCACTTCTTTTTCCCAGTACAGGTGGTACAGCAGTGCAGCATGATAATAGATTTATTTTATCATTTATGGCACAAAAGTTTTAATAGAGCATTCTTCTTAGGTAATTTTTCTGTAGTTCACTACTACCATAAGAATTTCAAAAGGAAATTGTTATAGAAATAATAATAATAATAATAATGATAATAAAAGAATCTCAAAAATTAAAAGAGACTTTTGGTCCTCTAGTCCAGCTTGTACCTGAACATGAATTACTACTTCCACATTCTTGATCAAAATGATTTTTCAGCATCCACTTGATTACTTTCAATGAATGACAATTCATTACTTCCTGGAGTAGCTGATTCTGTTTTTGATTGTCTCTCATTGTTGGGAAATTTTTCAATCAAACTGGATCTACCTCTTTGCATTTCTACCTGTTGTCCTTTCTCTGAGTTTAATAGTTTAAACAAATTAAATTCCTTATTCTTCCATATGACAGCTCTTAGATAGCTTTGAAGGTAGCTCTCACAACTTTTGCTAAGATTTTTTTTCTCTTGGCTAAACATCCTCACTTCTTTTTGCTGATCTTTGTATTGGCCTGTCCTTCAGTTCACTCAGTATCCTAGTTGCTTTGGATGCTCTCTAGATTAGCCATTTCTTTCCTAAAATGTGACTTTCAAAACTCAACACATTGTTCTCGATGTGGTCCAATTAGGACAAAGTTTAACTAGACAGCCATTTCCCTTATCTTATTAATATAGCCCAGCCTAAGATCACGTCAGCTGTTGTGGCTACAGTCTGCTGCTGATTCATTGAGCTTTCAGTCTCCTAAGTTTTTTTTCACATAACTTGTGAAACTATATCTAAAGGGGGTGATTATATCTTCCCATACTAGATACAGCTCATTGAAAGCAACAATAGCCATCACCACAGCCACCAGCAGCAAAAAACTCAAGGATGCATGTTTTCTTATGAAATTTCATCTTATAAGATTTGCTCTTTGTTCTAGACCTGGGGATTGTAAACTATGTCCCAGAGTTTGACCCACTTGTTTTTGTTCTCCCCAAATCTAAGATTTAAGGCCTAAGATTTCTTTTTCCTTTCTATTTTTAAGTGCAAAAATGTACAAAACAGATCACAGGCTAGATGGGCCAGGTTTGGCCCTAGGAATGTAGTTTGCTGACTCCCTGTTCTAACATGTCAAGATCATTTATTATCTAACGTTGGAGCTATCCCTCTTGAAAAAAAGCAGAACATAGCCCTTCTTCTTATCTGTGTAAATATATATCCTATTTAAAACTGTAAAATGCAAGTTAATTTTAATGATTTGGTAAGTTATTTGAATTTAAGTATGTAGTATGAGTAGACAGTAGGTTTTATAATTTGGGATCTTACATCTGAACACTCTTGAAAGTTATCTGCTACTGGTTGCTACATGATTGTTATATTTGGGGAACTTAATTTTTCCTTCAGGTGGTAATTTCTTATTCAGTTGGTTAGAAGTGGCCTTGTCATACATATATAGAGGAATAATTTTGTTGTTCCTCTTTGTTGCTACATCAAGGCCAGAATTTGCAGGTTTTAATGAAAACTATTGATATATAAAATATATTGATTTATAAAATATATTCAGCTCAGAGTACTACATGAACATTGTTAGTTCAAGGTTCTGCCCCCACCATGCTGTGAGTTAGCTTACTTTCTGAGTTAGACTTTGCAAAGATATAAAGGACTTAGTTTTTGTTTTAAACTAAGCCTCAGCTGTCTTGATGATGCTGCAGGCTCAGTTATTCAGAGTAGATTATGGTATATGAGGTTTTTGTTGTGTATGAAGGAAACTTCATTTCTTAGAAATGAATGTGGACACATTTTAGTGTGTTTTGAACTGGTTTAGATTTAGAGGGATCAGATTCCAAATATTCTAAATCTCTGGAAAGTTATTCATTTGCCTGAAATTGCTACTCATTGATAACATATTCTTTTTTTAAAAATAGTATTTTATTTTTTCCCAATTACATGTATAGAAAATTTTTAACATTTCTTTTTTAAAAAAAAATTGAGTTCCAAATTTTCTCCTTCCCTTCTTTACTCTTCCCCTGTTCCTAAGATGTTAAGTAATTTGATACAGGTTACATATATGCAATCATGTAAAAAAGTATTTCCATATTATCCTTGAAAAAATATTTTGAGGGCGAGAAAATTTTCTTAAGCCATCATTTTTATGATACATTTCCTTTTGTATTATATAATTTTGATAATTATATTGAACTAGTTGTTGTGGGGCATGTGATTCCATAGGTATTTTTTGGCAAATGTGCTGTATTCAGTTTGCTGATATTTTGTGATCTCGTTTTGTTATCTTATGAGGGTTTTTAAAAATTCACATAATCTATGAAACTCAGGTGCTGGTAGTTTACTTTGAGATGGTTGGCCATATTTGCTCTACAAAACTAAGAAACAAACAAAAACAGTACACTAAGTATGTATTTGCCAAAAAATTGGTAAGTATGATTGTAATGACTTAAGTATTAATAGGCAAGTGGCACATCTAGTTCATTACAGTTTTATTTCAGACTCAGTCTTGCTTCTTACAATTCCAGATATTTTTCCTCAATGCTATTATGGTTTAACCAGTGTTCAGTCATTATATATCCTCCTGTTTAATCATTTTCTTCTCTTACTCTATCGCTTCACATATTTCTAAAGTATGATTGGATTGTTCTGTTCCTTAAGTTGCTTTTATAAAACAAAAATTTTGCTTTACTTTTGTAAAATGAAGAAACAAAGCAATTCAGCTTTAAACTGCTTTGAGTTATTAAGACTGAAAATTGCACTAACCTCGTTATAATCTTCTTTGTTATAGAATATAATTCTGTTTAAGGCAGAGACCTACAACTGTATCCAAAAGGGATTGCTTAGTCAAATGCAAAAAAAACTTTCAAATGTTCCTCATAGCATAGACTGCCAAGGCCAACATTAAAACAAAAGGGTCTAATATACAAACAGTCCTTCATATGATTATGAGGTAGAATAGTAGTCAATTAGAAGATTCAAGAGATCTAGTGTAGATCTAAGGCAAGGTTTTTTGCCCTTTTGGCCTTAGTTTTCTTTATCTTTGAAATGAATTTTTTTCTTATATGAAGTCATCTCTAGATCACTTCTATTTGGTTTTGGAATGCATTATGTAATTTTTTTGTGTTGTAAGTTTATGGTATAAGTTGTGGTTTGTTTATATTGAGTTTAAAATAAGGTAGTGTTCTCTGAATTCACTCAAAGTCCCTAGAAAATGGTGATTGAGGTTTCCATGGGGGAAACAGCTTTGGAATGAAAAATGTTCAGTACATAAACCATAAAGTAGCAAATCAACAAACTGATACATGAGATTTAGTTTTATCTGCTCCTACTTATTTTCAGGTAGTAGTATAAGAAAAACGTTATGTACTTGAAATATTTTAACCTGTTGAAAGAAAACTGTTTTACAGAAAGAAATGCACACTATTACTCCACTGTTTTTTCCCTCCCTTATTTATGTTACAGTTATATTTTATTATAGTTGTTCAATAAGCTATTCTCAAATATTTTATATAGTTCATTTAGTTAAATTATTTCTTGAAGTATATTCCAATGAACTTTTAGCTCTTTCTTGATATAATTTCTTAGCTACCTTTTAAATTTCTCTTGATATGTTCTAATCTCGTTTATTGAACAGTTAATATGCGTTTGACATAAAAAAATAAAACTGGATGATAAAGCATCCTTTGTATTAGTCTGGATCTCATTTTAATTTCTTATTGAGATTAATAGCAGCAAAACTTGTTAGTGTGCATATATAAACAGTTGATTTTGATGAAGTCACATATAGTAGAAATAGTAGTAGACTTGAAGTCAGGAGAACTGAGACCATAGATAAGTACTTGGACTAGATGACTTCTGTAGTCCCTTCTAGTACCAAAAATTCCATGATTCTTTATAATTTATATTAAAGATTATTGTGAGCAAGCACCTAGATTTTCCTTCCTAGTAGTCAACCTGATGGATCAATAATCCAACAAACATTCGTTAACCATCTGTCATGTGCAGAATGCTGCGATCTTAGATAGTCCTGCATTAAATGAAGAATCACTCTTCAAGGAGAAGTGGAAATGTTCAAAACTTCTTTCTACCTTCTATTTGTGAATGAGTTATTTTTTTTCTATTATCAACATTCTGTGAATTTTACTTTCTTTAAAAATAACTCTAACTCAACTAACTTAATTTGTAATTACTCTCTTTTCTGGTTCCCCATCATTTAACAGCAAATCCTTTGGCAAATGGTTTAATCTGTTTAATTCCTTAGGGATTGTTGTTGCTATGTTTACAATGTCTTGCACACTTCGGGTGTTCATGAAAATGTTATGTAAATAAAAAAAGGTTATAGTCAAAAATGTTCAACTCAGTTATTTCTGCAAAAGGAGAATGGTGACATAGATATTGAAATACACAGATATTGAAATATAGCAAATAAATTTAAAATTTATATTGAACTTTAGAATGCATTGTAGCATTTGCCCAGTAAGCAAAATAGAAAACTGAAGTACACTCAGGGAATATGAACAGCCTAGAGTAAGAAGCGTGACATTGACCAGAATAAAGGATTAAGACATTCCTGTATATTACTGCATGGTTAATTGCTAGTTGAGTATGAGATATTACTCTAATTTGATATTTCACTGAATTTATTCTGTATGTTTTCTTTAGCTAATTATGATGCTTAGCTGTGTGAAGGAACATTTCCCATGTCTAATTAAAAGTAAAAATGTTTTCTTTTTCTTTCAGGGCATGAGTATTATAGAACAACTAGACCCCGTATCTTTTAGCAATTACTTGAAGAAATACCATAACACAATATGTGGAAGACATCCCATTGGGGTGTTACTAAATGTGAGTACACTTGTGAAACCTTGATTTTATAACTTGTTTCCATCCAAAATGAAATGATTGGCCTTAATTCATTACTGGACATACTCATAGTATGTTTTTTCTAATTTGTCTATAACTGTTTGTCTCTAACTGTAATTATTCGTGTGTGTGTGTGTGTGTGTGTGTGTGTGTGTGTGTGTGTGTGTGTATACACATACATATATATATTTATAAACTATCAGATTGGAGTGAATGCTATCTTATACTTGTTGGTCACCTCAGTGAGAGAATATAGTGGCATTGTGGAAGGAACACTCACTGCTCTATTCCTGTCTGTGCCACATAATTGCTATGTGACGTTTAGCAAGTCAGTCATACTCTTTAACTTAGTTTTGAGTTCCTGCCCTTATAAAATGAAAGGATTGGACTAGATAGCTATGATCTTTTTCCAGTTCTGACATTCTGTCAAAATTGTATTTCCTTTTGTGAACTCTTACCAACATGTTCTTTCAAAGATCTATTTTGATTAGAAGCTATATTTTTGTAGATTATATATAAACAAAAGTCTAGTTCCTTTTCTTTAAGAACTGTCTTATAACAATGCATCTTCCTATATTGTAGCTTTATCTGAAGAAGGAGAAAGGACCAAGAATCTTGGTGGGACAGTTTAGAGAGGCAGTATAACAGTAAGAGAGTTGGGGAGATATCCTAAGAGGAAGAATGGAAAACTAATTTAGGAAGCAGAAAAGATGTGGAACAAATATAGGAGTAGGTAATTAATAGGGATGAGAGAAGAGACATAGAATCAGATTAGGTGCCAGGAGATTTGAGATTTTCATCCTGGTTTCACTAACTGTGTGACCTTCTGGGCAGCTTTACCTTCATATTCTTTCTTCCAAAAATGAAGTGATTAAACTAGATGATTGTGATATCTCTTTCAACTCCAAAGGTTCTCTTTTAGAGTTGGAAAATTTAACATGATGGGGAGAGTTTGGCATCAGAACCTTAAAATCCAATGTGATTTGAAGGGCAATAAGAAATAAATTGAAGATTTTAAAGGAGGTGGTTGCAAGTAATATGGTCACAGTGGTTGATACAGAGGGAACATTTTGGTTTAAGGATTTTGCACTGCCTACAGGGATATATATTGGCAGTTTGTAAGAATCCAAACTGTCGAACTCCTATTTTTTTTCTTCTTAACTCAAGTGCCACCTTATCTATAAGTCTTTTCTTCATTTTCCCAGTTGCTTCTGCTTCCCTCAAAATTGTTTTGTATTCAGTTCATTTTATCTTTACTTAATATTTATACATGTTATTTCCCTTATTAGAATAGTAGTGCCTTGTGGAACTAGTTTCTTTATTTGTGTTAGTTTTCTTCCTGTATCCAAAGCAACCAACCACAGTACCTGGTATCTCTCAGGCACGTAATATTTTTTTAATGAAAGGATTACATCTGAGTGACCCAGTTACTACTGGGACTAAGCATATATATTTTAAAAATTAACAGCTGAGCTTTATAGATCTTTAAAGTTTGCAAAGTACTTTACACATAATATCTCATTTGAATTTTGGAAATCAGGGCATCAAAATATTATAGATGAACCTGAACTAGTATTTCACTGGGCTCAGCTCTGGTAAGGATAAGTCTTCCATAGTTCAAGGGTTAAAATAGTCAGAAATTTATCCTTGAGGCTAAAATTAACAAGGGCCTGGGGGTAGGTATATTAGGAGTAGCCTTATTAAATGTAGAGAGAAAGAGTAGCTAAAATTTATGGTAGCTGAGGTTTGTTGTTTGAACAAATGATGAGGTGATAGTATTTTCCACAGTAATAATGGTTGCTAACTTGGGGGAATACCTTTGAAGAAAAAACTGTCAGAATATTATTTACTAAACCTATTTAATGTAAAGGCAGCCCCATATCTTTCAAGAAAAGGATGAAAGGTAAAGAGGTTTAGAAATTATTGATGAAATTGAAGAGATAATCACTAATTACTTATTTAACAATTCTTGCTTTATGTATAATTTTTGTCCTAACTATGTTTTTTCCACCTCTTCTCTTTAGGCTATCACAGAGCTCCAGAAGAATGGAATGAATATGAGCTTTTCATTTTTGAATTATGCCCAGTCAAGCCAGTGTAGAAACTGGCAAGACAGTTCAGTGAGTTATGCAGCTGGAGCACTTACAGTCCACTGAAGCTCTGAATACTCAGGGATACCACCTGCACATACTCATTCTCTAAATGAGGTCCCAGCCTAGCCCTTACAAAGATACAGTTCCTGGTCTTTGGGGATACTGAAACCTCAAAATTAATAGAACTTTCTTCTCTTCTTTTTTAGTAGGTGTAGTCCTTCCTTAATTTCAACTCATTATAAAATGCTTTCTTGTTTAGGACAATGGAAGGAAGGAAGGCTGGCATCAAAATATTTTATGATTTAAAAGTGATGATGGATGTAAAGTCATGGTGGCAGATGGTCCTTCAAATACAACCTGTAAAGCATTTACCATATTCTAAATTTGCACTCTTTGCAGACCTGTGCACATATATTCAGCTTTCAGAATAGTTTTGCAAATTATAAACAAACAAAAAAAAGGGTGGAAGCTTTTTAATAATGAAAATTGCATTTATAAATGATCTGTATTAGAATATAATAAATCTCCAGTATAGTAAACTACTACCCATGTTGTACAACAGATACCTTCTATTTTAGTTGCTAATAAAGGGCTACACAACTCAAATTAGTCTGATTTAAACTTATTGCTCTGTGGTATATGTGTAGATTGCTTCTCATTAACTTCATCTTAGAATTTTTATGTTCAGTTTGGAAAACAGCTTCTTTGTAAGATAGTTTAGGATGTGTTTATATTTATATGAAGACTATTTCAGTTACAGAAATTAGTATAATGTTACAATTTATAAGTTGGCTCTTCAAAGCTACATACAGTATGCCAAAATTGCTTTTAGGTATATGAAATCAATTTTTGTGACTAAATACAATGTTATAGTAAACTTTACATTCAGATTTGGCAAAATGGGGTTGATTTTAGCCCTTCAGCTGCAAAGATTGTTTGCAGGATGCTAGTTTGCAAAGATTGTGGAACACATATTGTCTTTTATGGTTATCGCCAGATAGTTGCCACTGTGTTTCACAGTGCTTTAAAAAAATTCAACCTTATCTTGTAGTCATCTTTTTCAGTAAGAAATCATTTTTTTAAAAAATCCCTTACTGTTCCTATACAGTTCTGCTATTTAAATGGTAATTGTTTCTTTCCTCTTGCTTAGTTTAGACTAAATTAGACTTAATCTAACTGAAAAAATGTCATGTAGTGTTTGTTATTATTTGTCCATCCTGTATATGCTAGGTTGCATTAGTGTAGTTTCGTGTACAAATCTACAAGACTACAAATCTAGTCTTGATTTCCCAGCTGTTGGATTCAATTTTAAAATCTTCAATACAATATCTGACAAGCACAATACTTAGGTGCCTTGCACCAAATGTATTCAAATATTTGATTTTGCTATTTATTAAACATTTTTTTCCTACCTAAGGAGTGATTTAAATGGTAATACCTTTCTAAACGGAGTAAAAGTGTCCTATGCATCTCTGGAAAAGTATGTCATTAGATTAGATATCAACGATTTAAATCCTGGCATGTTCGTAGGGATTTTTTTTTTTGGAGAGGGTGGTGGGATATTATGGATTTAAATGAATTACGTCAAAACTTTTTGTGATATATGATTTTTTTAAAAAGCTAACCATTGTTCCTCCTGGTAATGTTATTATAAAATTTGCAATATATTTTGTGGGAAAAGTTTTCCAATTTGATGAGTTGTAATTTCCTTTTTAAAGAAAGAGGATAAGATGGTGGCCAGGCCTGTTAAATGCTGGCATTGTAGTACAGGGACTGCTTTTATAGTATTTTTTGAAGTGTAAGACCCTCCCTTATCACCTCTACCCTTTTCCAAGAACACAGGAACATCTGCCATGCCTGGGAATACCTTGGCTCCACACTTATACCTCCTAGAATTTAGCGCAACTTCTTCTTGTTTTTTTGATGTATATTTACAGTGTCTCAGAGAGTTGGGCTATTGTAGCACACTTCGGTAGTGAATGCCACTGTAACTCAGCTTGAAATTTCTTAGTGCCCTACTTTGTCAATTCTGGAAATTTGGTATTCTGGTAAAAATAAATTTGCTTTAAATGGAGAATATCTGTATTGATAACTTGATCAACATCATTTTACACTATATAAACATCATGTAATTGAGAATGAGCACTGGATGAGATAGAAAGCCTTATTTCTAGTCTTGGCTTTCCACCTCTGTATCCTTGAGCAAGTAAATCACTCTGAACCTCAGTTTTCTTCAAAAGAAATGAACTAGATAATGTGAACTAGATAATATCTGAGGTTCCTTCTAGCTCTAAACTTTTATGGTTCTATGAACTTAATCCATGGCAGTTCTGGTGTCACTTGTATAAAACAAGTTAAAACTGCTAAGTGATTGAAGTATAAGGTGCTATCTTTTTTCTTCATAGTATAAAGTTTTTTTTGTTATAACAATATAAAGAGAGCAGTTAATTTATATTAGCTTAATGGGGTTAGTTCTGAAATGTTGGATGTAGGCTAATAGAGTTTATGTGCCTTTAAAAAGTCTATAGCTTTTGGACAGATTTAAGCATTTTTAAACTGTATATAACATGGTTAAATTGACCTTTTATTATCTGCTTTATACTTCATTCGTGTGCATTACAGATTAATTTCTTTGCATTGCTCAGTATACCTATGAGTGTTCATTTCTCTCTACCACCTGTGTTGTGATGTATTACTTAGAGAATACAATTTGATTTTCCATATCAACTTAAGTAAAAATGTCACCAAGAAGACCTGTCATGGTTAAATAACAAAGCCTTGTTGTAGGACCAGAATATAAAACCATCTAGGTCATCATAATGAGGCAGTGTGTGACACAAGATTGGTCAAGAAAGCTAGGGTTGGTGTGGAATTGGGTAGATCTGATCTAGTTGCTTTATCTAGACTCTCCAGGGAAGGGTCTGGATCTGAAGTGTTAAGATATAACAGTTTCCCAGAAACCCAGGAAAATCTTTTTTAGGGCTGTCTGTATAAGGAACGCTTTGGAAAATGATTGTTTTAAGAGAAACTTGATCAGCTGAGGCAGTTTTATAGCTAGTAGGTCACCCACTCTTCTTTGTGGAACTTTCTTTATCTTAAAGAGCCATAGTTTGCTATAGTAGATCACCTGAGAGCAGATTGAGCCTCTTTAGTTAGCCCAAAAGTATTCATTATCTCTGTTAAAGAGAAAAGCTTTGTAAACCTTAAAGTGAAATATATGTGTGTGAACTATTAATATTGTTGTTGTTTTTAAAAGAAGACTTCTATCTCCAGAAACTCACATACTCCACTTTAGGCCTCTACTCTGTTGCCTGTGTTTGTTAGGGACATGGTTATGTCAACCCTAGGACAGGGCCTCCTTAGAGATCCCAGTAAGATACTTCATTCCATGAGCCAGCTGGTGGTGTAGGTTGACATACTGGTTCAGCTGGTGTGATAGAATCTAGAGCAAAGGTGGGAAACCTGCAGAGAGACTTCCCTGTAAAGATGTCTCTAACGTAGTGCTCAAGGCATCTGTGTTGACCCTGTTATTTAACCTTTTTTTTATCAGTTTGAGATCAGTTTGAGTGAAGGCATAGAAGGCATACATATCAGTTGTGCAGACTGCACAAAACTGAGAGGTATATGACATAGTCAGGATCCAGTATGATTGGATCGGTTCTAGTAAGATGAATTTGATAGGCATAGATGACTTACACTTCACTAATGAAAGTCAACTTCATAAGTACAAGATGGAGTAAGTGCAGTAGATAATTCATTTTAAAAAGATGGGAATGGGACTCGTTAACTACAAGCTCTTCAGGAGTCAAAGGTGTGATATAGCTGACCAAAAAAGTTAATTTGGTCTTAGGCTAAATTAAGAGAGGAACAGCATTCAGGAATAAGGTGACAGTCCTGTGTTTTTCCCTTTCCAGACCATTCCTCAAGTATTGTGTTCCATTTTACTTGCCACATTTTAGGAAAGATATTTATAAGTAGAGAGCAACTGGAAGAAGGTAAATAGGATGATGAGAAGCCTTGATGCCATGCCATATGAGGATTAGTTGAAGCAACTTGGGGATTCTTGCTCTGTAGAAAATGTTCCCTCCCCAAATTGGACCCTCACTTGTAACAAAGAAAAGCAGTTAAGCAAAATTGACCAACAAAGAGACCTCATCCAAAAACAGCTACAACATTCTGCCCCTAGTTCTCTTTCTTACCGAGAGGAAGGAAGTTTGTTCTGTCATGTTCTCTGAGACTGTGGACTAGTCTATATTTCAGTCTTTGGGACTGAGATTGTTACCATAATTAATCTGAATTCAACTCCCTTATCTCAAGTGAGGACTGTTGTCATGATTTATTGGGGATATTATAGAGTATCCTTAATTTATTTGTCAGTTGGATTAGATGACCTCTGAAGTCTTTTCTAGCCTATTAGATTTTGTAATATCAGTTTGGACAGTGTAGAAAAATTCAGTAGACATTCAGACTCAATTTGAGCTTTCTAGGCATCTGCCACTTTGTACAGAACGTTAGTTTGTTGCAAGAGTTTTTAGAGGTCAGCTTGCAGATTGTTTTAAGTTGTTATAGAGCAATGAAGTGTAAAGGTAGCACTGAGAGACTGGAAAGTAGCAAAAAGTATAAGCTGCAATGGAGGAAGTAGGGGTTTTATGGGGACTGGGGGGAGGAACTCATTTGTAAGGGAAATTAATTAGAATGAGCCATTTATTGTAGGAGGTCGATACTGCTGCAGATTTAGGTTTCTTAATTTGGTCTACCTTTTCATCTTGGCATGATTGGCTAACATCAAATGAAATTTGTTTTTAATTTTTTTTATTCTGAATTTAATATTTCTTTATACAAATAGAACAGAAAAAAGGATTATATGTGAAACCCCACATTATTATGTGCTGCTTGCTTTAAAAAAAGTTATAATAAATTCAACATGTTACTTTCAAAGCTGGCCTGCTTGTCTCTGTTTCCTTTTGAACTAATGTTCATTTTAAAAATGCTTCAGTGCCCCCTGCCCCCTTTTAGCAATACTTTGAGAAGTTCCTTTCTTCCATCTCCTAGTAATCCCCCTCCCCAGGAGCAAAAAGAAAAACACAGTGCTTGTAACAGATAATTGTAGTCAAGCAAAACAATCCTACAAGTCAGTCATGTTCACAAATGTATGTCTTATTTGGCAACTTGAATCCTTCACCTCTTCATCATTGGTGTCCTAGAGGTGAGGTTGCTTGTTGCATTAATTAGAGTTCTTAAATCTTTCAAAGTTGTTTTCCTTTATAGTGTTGTTGTTAAAGTCATAGGAATCTTGACCTGGAAAAAGAAAAGAAGATATAATAGAAACTGAATTGTTATGTACTGTCACATGTGAACTTTTCCGGAATTCCACAGAGGTTGAAAACCTTGTGTATAATCAAATGAGTAGTCATGGGCTGTATTGATGGCTTCCATCTTTTGGTAGGAGCAGAATTTACATGTGAATATGAACATACCACCAGACTTTGCAGGTGACAAGGGGGAAGCTTTTACTTAATCCACATTGCACAGATGATAGCATTTTTCTTACTTTGACAGACACAGGATTAAATGTGGAATGGTCTGTTCTTATTTTCTTCCAGCATATTCTCACAACTCTTTAACCCTCCAGAGACTGACTTGTTGAAGAAATTATCCTCTCCTGTGCTGAGGCTCAAATTGACTACCACTTAGATTGTTAGCCTTATAAGATTTAGTTAGGACTGTTTTGCTGGTTAGGGTTATTTCCTTTTCCAGGGATGTGTAACTCAGATTCCTTGAGAGTATTTGCTTATTTTTCCTGAAACTAACAATATGATGGATTGGAAAGTTAAGGTAAAAATGTTACAGTGATCTGCAAGTTGTGATTGTCAGTATAGATAATATGATTTGGATGTTAAAGCCCTTCAGAGAGTTGCCAGAATTAAAATATGGTTGATAGTACATAGTTCTTCTCCTACTTAAGTTCTGTAGATAATAATGTACAGAAAAGGTAAAGACACAGTTATACCTTTTTGTGCCCTTCCAACTTTTTGTGCCATCTAACAAGACATTGGTACTTCAGATTTTGACCATAAGGTATAGCTGGGCCCTGATTACGTCCAAATTAGGGCTAATTGGTGTGTTAGTGTTTCATAGGTACTTAAGGGACTATTAGAAAACCTGAGTTTCTTCACAGTGAATTGAATAAGAATCCCAGGAACTATTAGTCCTTAACTACCTCTGGGTTGTCAGTCTGGTACAGTATTTTTGCAGATCCATTTCCTTTGGGTGAGAAAAGGAGGTAAGATAATATCCAAAAAGCTGGGGATTTTGGTTAACTTACTACAGTCAGGATGAACCAACAGTCTAATGAAGCTGATTAAAAAATAAAATGTGTCCCAGTTAAAGGAAGTAATCATTCCATTGAACAGTGCGCTGGGCAGCTTACAAATGTTAATATATTTAGTACTGTGTGTCATGTTTTAAGAGAGTCCTAATAACCAGAGTACATTCAGAGAGGGATGATCAGGTTGATTGAGTTAAACATCTTGAAAAGAACTGTTTAAGGTTTTGGAAGAGTGAAAAATAAAATTATAGGGGAGAGGAAGGAATGATGGCCTCCAGTAGTTGAAGGGACTTTTATGCAGGAAGAAGTACTTTCTTATGTATGCCTTCAGACACTAGAAACAAAACACAGTGGACGGAAGTTCCATTGCAACCCTTAGGTCTAACAAGGAAATGGTTTGATTAAGGAATGGATATTTTATTACTGAAAGTAAGCAGAGGCTTCAACACTGTCAAGAATATTATGGAAGGGATTTCTTTGTTGAATGGGAGGTTGACTTTACTCCAGTTAAAGAAACTATAGAACTCTATGTGTTACAGGTGTTAAATGTGTATTCTTTGAACTTGACATGCTGGTTATGTTCCTGGAGGTGGACCAGTACTGACAGGATAAGGGCTGTGTGTGGAATAAATAGGAATATTGTCCAGGTGTAGTCATATAGTTCATATGAAATATTCAAAGACTGAAGTGGCATAGCAACCCAAATGGTATTACAGTATGCTTAAAAATATCTGTCGGATGGCCCAGATACAGCCTTCCATTCATCCTCCTTATTTTGAAACCGATTTTAAACCTTGCAGAGATTGTTAAGTATAGCTCCTAAGCACCTTGCCTAGCAGGTGGAGTCTTTGTTACAAATGGTGGTATTGAGAGTCTGGTAGTGTTTTTTTGGGGAGGAGGACATGGGAAGTACTCATGGTTAAGACTTACGTTTTCTTTGATGTGGATAAACTCTTATGTAGAGATTTCTTTTCTTGATAAGTAATTTGTAACTTAGATTCACACTGCTAATGCGTATCAAGAGACAGACCATGAACCTAAGTATTACTCCAATGCTAGTCCACTATCCACTACACCGTGCTACCTGAATGCTGTAGTAATCATTTCTACTTGTTCCACACCCTTAACAAGAGCTAGCTGGGAAGCTGTATAAATGTGTCTTCTGCTTTAAGTTTTTAAATCTAGAAAATTTGAGAGCATTTAATTACATCTTAATTCTACAAAGGTCCAACTCACTGCAATGTGTTCATTAGATAAGATGTAACGACCATTTCACTAATGAAGGAGGCTCAGAACATCCTAGAACTTGCTATAGCTTTCAGTCATTGTCAGTAAGATTTTTCTTCCTTAGTAACCTGATTAGTAACCTTTTAGAGAGTCTCTTGGGAATTCCACCTACAAAAACTAAAGTCATAGCTTTAGATAAGGAGTCTTCAGGTGACAGAGGGGTCATATTGATCAACTGTCAGATAATGAGACTATTTTGAAGCAAAGTAGTTGGGGTACCATGACCAAAGAAAGAAATCACCTGGCTAACCTTCTGGTGATGAGTTTCTTCATACTTAGCCACAATGGGCCTTGGGTAGGAGGCACAGTCTGTTACATCTTGGAAGGTTTTCCAGAATTTTAGGGCTTGTTAGAACTTGTACTGCATTGGCATAACATTTACGGATCAAGGATCGTTTTTATGACATGTGAGGCAGCAAGTTTGTTATAATAATTTAGATTACCTATTGATGATCCCTGGTGATCATTTTGACTTCACTAACCAGTCCAGAGACCTATCCAAATCATTAATAACCTCCAGTCTCATTGATTATGCCTTTGTTCTTTGTGGGATTTTCATTCACATTGTGTTCAATAAAGTTACTCTGTGTGCCAGTTCACCATCACCTGGAGTAGGAGAAGTTGCCTCACTGGTAGTTAGAGGCAATGATTGGGTTCTTTTCCCACCTTCTATTTTATATTACCCCACCAAAGTTCCTTGGATAATAGAAATATGACATTTCTTTATCTTTGAAATAGATGGCCTTTTGACCAGAAAGGCTTTGATGCAGTAGAAGGCCTCTTACCAGAGTAGGGTCAAAGGCCAGCCAATCACAGATATACCTTCTTTTGGATAAAGTGGAGCTGGACTAATCCAGCTATATGTAGTTCTAAGGGGGGAAAAGGAGCTAAACTGTGTAACCTGGACTCAGTGGGTGAAAAAAGGAAATAAAAACTCATTTGGGGAAATCCTTCTGAAAATAAACACTGTTCTCAATAAATATTTGCTTACTAGTACTGGAAGGTATCTGAAACATAAGTACTAATCGGTTCACTTTAGGTTTTTTAGACTACTAGAATTGGTCACTTTATTCCAGTGTAGGTCTTTAGCACATGACCAGAATGCACATGAGTAATCTTTCTTTGCAGGGCTTTAAAGTCTGGCTAGACTTCATTCAGTAAGCATTTATTAAGCACCAACTATATTCTCAAGCACCATGCTTGGTGTTGGAGAAAGACAAAATTGAAAAGTTCCTGTCTAGAGAGAGTGGGAAGTAACATTAACATAGGCAAGTAAACATGTATACAAAATAGATACAAAGTAATCGCAGGGGTGAGGAGGATGGTGTGGTCCTGGTGAGGTGAGGATTTGGAACAAGTTTCCTCTAGATCTTGGTATTAAAGCTGAATTTTGAAGAAAACTAGAGATATTAAGAAGTGAAGATGGGAAATGGAATGTCCTGTGCAGGGACACAATGAGTTGGCCAGTTTGGATGGAATGTATAGTGTGAAGAAATAATGCACAGTAATCCTGGAAAGGTAGGTTGCAACCATGTTACTTTGGGGTTAAGAACCTAAACAAAAACATAAATTTTTATCCTAGAGGCAATAGGGTACAACTGGAGGAGGGGAGCGGTGGTCAGATCTGTTCTTAAGGAAGATTGCTTGAGAATTATGTGGGTGATATATTAGAGAGAAGAGAAATGAGACAGGCTAAGGCAAAAGTCCAGGCAAGTGATCATGAGGGACCTAGAGTATTATAACTTGTCAGTGGAGAAAAGGGGTCAAATGCAAATATATATTGTGGCTGTAGAATTTATCAATACTTGGCAACTGATTAGATATGGGTGGGAGAAGGGAAAGGGAAGAGTAACACTTAGCTTGCAGTCTGGAGTGACCAGAAGGAAGATATATCTTCAACAAAAAAGAAATTAGGAAGAGGAGAGGATTGGGGGGAAGTGGTGAATTCTCTTTATTGAATCTCTGATACCTGTGGGACATAGATTTAGAGTCTTCAAGGAAAATCATATTAATGAAGTAGAATATGGATCATTGGGTGATAACATTTGATTTTTTTTTTTTTATTTGCCCCCAGAGGGCAGAATTAGGGAAGGTGTTTAGAGTTCTCAGTCAGATTTGGGACTCCATAAAGGGGACAAACTTCCTAACAATTATGACTGTCCCAGAATGGGCTGATCTGCTTCACAAGATGGTGAATTCTCTTAACTAAAGGTCTTCATGTGAAAGCTAGATGGTCAGTTTTTAGGGATATTGTAAAGGGGAAATCCTGCTCAGGTATAGATTGGACTCTGAGGTCTCTTTCTGGAGTTCAGTGGATATTTTCTACAGAAAAGCTGTTGGTAGAATGCTGGTAATATATGAGGGAGAAAGATGACAATATATTTGTTTATAGTAGCAGTTCAAGTATATATGACAAGCATTGTGTTTACAAACATTACACATGTTGTTGAACTCTTTATTCTCCATGCTTTTGTTGTAGCATGTATTAAAGATAGTTGGGTCTGTCAGTAGTAACACCTCTTTGGTTTCAAGAATGATCTTTGCAAAATCTGCATAAATCTGTTATGCTGAGCTTTGGTAGTTTTTAAAATCAAGATTCACTTCTTTTTTGTGTGTGAGTTCAGTTTTCCTAAATTTATAATCATAGCCCAGCAGACTAAAATAAAAATTAATGAAAAGAGTGTAAGTAAAATTAAAATAGTTCAGGTTGTGTAAAACTAAGGCAGCTTTTTAAAAAAAAATTATGTTATTTTGTTCCTTGGTTTGTAAAAATTCTTTATTAATACTGAGTATGATTGATTATATAGTTACAACTTAGTTTTTATTAGTGGCACATTTGTGCCTAGAATAATTATTCTTTTTACTTTAAAACATTAGTTAAAGCATCTAAATATAATGCTAAATTTTAAACTTCTAGATGTAATACTGTTTCTTTTTAAAAATATTTTTTCCCAATTACATGTAAAGACAATTTCTGACATTTATTTAAAAATTTTTTTTGTTTCAAATTTTCTCCTTCCCTCTCTTACTTCTCTCCTCCCTGAGATGGTAAGCAATTTGACATAGATTATATGTATGCAGTCATACAAAACATATTTCTGTATATAATTCTGTTTCTTAAGAATAAAGTAGTCCAACCCCTGGAAGTTGAAGGAACAGGGGTGAGGAGGGTTAGGGGAGTTTGACTACCTTTTTTTTTTTTTTTTTTTAAATGCTTCTTGAGCCTAAAATGAGCCAGAAACATAGTAGGAAAAAGAGTGGCAAATACTGAAAGGCCAGTGAGTGATTCAGGGACAACTATAGTTTAAATCATTTGCCTACTTTGACCTGGGGTACCATGGCATACTCCACACATTTGAGTTGAACACTATTGGGATGAAGGGGTGCACACTAGCACTTGCCATTTGCTAATAGGTGCTTTAGTGGCCCAAAGTGCCTTATCGGGTATTCAGGTTGTACTAAACCTGTAGAAGACAGGTTATGGATTTTGCATATGAGTGGTGGTAATTCTAAAGGAAGGTTTTAAGTAGTTATTTCTCTTAATAATGGACTAGTTTTATAAAACTGTACCGATTTTGCCTAGTTTTTTGGAAAGTAACATAATGGAAGTACTTCTGGTCATAAATTGAATTATATTCTGACGTCCCCTTCAGACACTTAGGAATATCTAGTCTTTTACTAGAAGTAGTCACCCCTAATCCAAACAAGCTGATAAATCTAAAAGAGCATTAACAACACATGATCAAGTAGAGAATGATGATCTGGGACATTTGCTCAAAATTGCTTTCTGATGGAAAAAGAAGTAAATGCTTGGTAATTGAAAAAAAATTTTTTAATAATTAGATCTTGAGTTCTGATCCTGGACTTGTATATTGAGTGACCAATAGAACTAGTCTTCTTTATCAAGATAGTTTGGAGAATCATGAGTACAATATATATACTTGCTTACAAAGATGTTAGTAAGAATTAAAAAAGACTGAAGAGTAATTTAAATCAGAACATGTAGTCAATATATTGAGAATGTTTCAGTTAATGTAGTTTTTTAGGCTGAATAAAGTTTGAGCAGGGAGCTTTTTTTTTTTTTTTAACGTTTTTCTTGTGCTAAATGGGAGGGAAATTCTAAAAAGAGTTTCTTAACATTCTTATTTTGAAAGAAATGAAAGCAGAGGACACATTTTTTGTGAGTGTAATTTGCTTTCCAAATGTTGGCATCACATTCCTTTTCTTTTTAACAAAGTGCTTTTTATTTTTACAAACCTTTTTGAACCTCAGTTTCCTTACCTGCAAGATTAACTGATTGGAATAGATGTCCTCTAAGATCCCTTTCTAATAACTTTAATTTTCTTTGAGACTAGAAATTATTTTACTTTGTCTCCCTTTTTCTCTATGTAGAGATTTATAGTAGTGGCTTTTTTAAAAATTAAAATTTTGTATATGTGATGTGATGAAATGTTGATTGTCTAAATTTAATACCAGCTTAGAATAATGGATAGAACATTGGAATTTGAATTAAGAAGGAGCTGGGTTCAAATCCTACTTCAGACATTTACTAGCTACATGGCCCTGAGCAGATCTCTTCTTACCTTCTCTGTGCCTCAGATTCTTCATCTGTAAAATGAGGAGGTTGGAGTAGATGATCCCTCTAGCTCTAAATGTCTGATTTGGGGATCCTTTTTTCTGTTTCCTTTGTTTTCCTTTCCAACCCCCAATACCTTCCTCTTTTCTGTTTTGTTTTTCCCATTTACCCCCTGTCCTTGCTGAAAATGGCAAATAGTTCCTCTATGCACAACCAGAAACTTTAATGGATGCACTGCATACTGTTCATTAGTGCACACAAATTGTTTTCATTTCTGTCAGTTGTCTCAAGTGTGTGTGAGACCATGGACATAGAGTGTATCTACCTCGTTTTGAATCACTTGGTGTTCAAGTTGAACTGATAGGTGAGATAGGTCAAGATATTTGCCAGTACCATATCACTAATTTAGGAAGAGAGCTGGAGTTAGAATTCTTAGATCAGTGTACGCTCAAAGCAAATGGCATTCACATAAGTGATGTGAATTCAGAATGGTCAACCTAACTTTGCAGGTTTTGCAGTTCCTCTTTATCTCTGGTTATCTCAAAGGAATGTAATTCTCAAAGTGAAGTGAATTTTAAAATAAAATGGCATCTTGCAGTTGTATGGTATGTTTAACTTTTTAACATGTTTTTGCATATTTTTGTCCTATTTGATTCTTATCGCATCAATTTCAAGTAGTTTGAATCTCATTTAACACATACAGAAATTGAGAATTAAGTTACAGAATTGTTTAAATTTGTACGGCTAGTTAGTATAAAGGCTAAGGGCAGAAATTAGATCCCCCTACCTTTCCATTCCAAGTTCTTTCTAGCATGTTATATTGGCCAGTTTTGTGGTTTGTTTGTTTTTTGCAGTATTCACTTTGGGGGAAGTTGTATTTTGGGAGGAGAATTGAACTCTCCCTTCTTCCTGAGTAGGGAAGCTACTTACAGAGGGCTATCTCATGTAGAAGTAAACAGTGATTGAACATTACAACTTCAAGTATGTTGGGATTTCATATCAAGTCAGTTGTTTGTAATCATACAAATATACAATTAATTCTTTCCATAGATTAAAATTCTCCCAGTTATTCAGCAAGTCTGCATTTTTATTTTGACCATGAAGTCCAATGTTAAAGCCTTAACATTATATAGTCCTTTCCAACCATCTTTTTCCAGTGCAACAGAAATGATAATGAACAAATAGAAATTTGTAGTGTAAGGACCATTGGATTTGAATTCAAAGGAGCTGCATTTGAATCCTAACTTTGCTATTTCTTAGCTGTTTAACTTTGTGCAAAGCTATTTCACCTATACAGACCTCAGTTTCCTCATCTTAAAGTAAAGAAGTTGAATAAGATTATCTTCTAAAGTCCCTGCCAGCTCTGGATTCTAGGGGGTTGATTTGTTCTGGTTTTTTTGTAAATTTTTATTTTTTTCAAAATTGATGACCTATTATTATGTCATATTCATTTCTGAATATATATTCCTCCCTATTTCCCATTCTGCCTTGTTATTTTGTAACAAAGTTTAAAAGTAGAGAAAAAAAGTTTATTAAAATTGACATGGAAGACCCCTTCCAACTTTAAATCTATGATCCTAGGATCAAGCCCATCTGACAACATTCAGTATTCCCACAGCCCTCATTTTTGCAATTAAAGGAGAGAGAAGCCATTTTTCAAATTTCAGAGATGAAGTTCAGTCATAATTACAGAGCATTGTTTTCTTTTGTTCTTTTAGTTTACACTATTGTAGACATTAAAGTAGTTTGCTTTAATTTAATTTTATTATTATATGCAAAATCAGAACCAAGATTCTTAGTGACAGTTCATGATCTTTTGTAAAAATCTCACCCCTTGGTCATTGTAGCTTATCCTTTGAAAAGCTGAGTTTATAGAACTTGGATGATTAGGTTGGTTATCATGACTTCTGTAAGATGTAAGAGTGGGGGTGAAAGGCTTCAGAGAGGAAATGATTCAACTAAAGCTGCAGGTTGTTTTTCTATCTGGACACTTACTTCTGTTGGTTCCTTATTTCTTACTGAACCTTTTGGTTATAAGCAGAGTCCAGGAAAGGTCTGATCTGGTAGAACATTGGTTAGAAGGAGAGACAGATTCTTGGGGTCATTCCTATACCTTGAAATTTATACTCTGATCCTTACTTAGACTCAAAACTTTTTAGTTACCAAGTGAATGAAGATTAAATAATGATGGAATTGAACAAAATCCAATGTTAAAAATTTAGTACATTTGAAATTTTAATTAGATTGTATTTGTGGGGAGATGAAATAAAAACCATTTTGGATTAACTGTTTTTACTGAATTTGTTCATTTTGAAATTAGCTGAATGTAGCCTCCATTTCCTAGAACACTTTTACAACTCCTTATGCTAGTTATTACTGTTCATATAAAAAATGAGTTTTGGAAGATTTGTTTTATATTCATTTCAGACAAATGTTAGATCAATCCTCCATGCCCTTTTCTTACACAATATGATTTATTGAAGTTTGTTGTCTTTAAATTTGTACTCTATTTGTTAATATGACTTAGAAGTCTTTTAAAATGGATTTTAAAATGGGGAGAATTCGATCTTCCATGCAAAGTTACTTTCATGGAGCTGCACTGAAATTGGTATTCACCTCAAATTTCTATATATGATAATGCTTTAAAACAATTATTCCAGAAATTTTACACTGAAAAAAGTATTTTTTTTATGGTAATAACTTTTACAATGCTTTCAGTGCGATCAGCCTTTCAAATCTCCTCTGGTGGCAGATTTGGTTTTAAAAATGTTCAAAATGAATGAGTGAATGATAGAACATTTATAAAGCACCTGCCAAGTCTCAGGCATTGTGGGAAGCAATAGGAACATAAATATAGAAAGCAAATCAAAGAGTGTATATCCTAATACATAGAATTCATTATGACCAAGTCTAGTAATTGAGGTTGGAGAATCCAACTAGGGAATTACCATTTTTAGTCCAAAATGAGGCACAGCCGTCAAGTGACAAAGCTGATTTTTTTGTATGGTGCACGAATTGTCTCAAAAGGAGAGTTTTCAAAGAAAAGATCCAAAAAATTTTTTTAATAATAGCATTAATGAAATAAACATGTATCATCACCCCACGCTAACATCTTCAAAAGGCAGCTGTCATTTGGATAGATAGCTTTAATTTTTGTTAAATTCAGGTTTGTTGCTTTATGATCACATGCCATATAAAAAGGCAAGTGGAAACCTGTTGGACCCATTTTATGCTTAAGCTCTTTTAAAAGACTGTCCATTTCCCTATCTGTGACCATTGTTGAACTCCAATTCTGTAACAAAAAAAATCAAGGAGAAGGAAATAAAAAGTTGAGCCTTGACTGTTGAAGACAGTCTAAATAAAGATAATTTCTTGGGAGTGTTTTAAAAAAAGTGGTGGTTGGAGAACATTGGATTAAAAGTTAAAATCCTAAGGGCAAATGAGTATTGAAACTTTTTCCTGAACTTTAGACAGTTTCATTTAGAACTTAAATGGAGAAGTTTGAGAAACAGCTTTTACAACCAAACATTTATATATTTTTTGAAAGGGATTGGAGCTATCCAGTACCTCAGTACTAAAGAATGAAGTACAATTTGGCCTTTATTAGGTCTAGGAAAGGGCTTTAAAAAGAACTTTATGTGTAATAAAGTTTGGCACTAATAGCTTATGTCATCCTATTATTAGTAATGGTACTTTTCAGAATTGTATAATTGTGGTGTTTTTGGATTATTTTATAGTTTTGTGTGTGTACGTTAGGATTTGCCTAATCTCAAACATAATCTCAGTGCAGTTGGAAGAGGACAAATGACTTGGGGTAAAGGATGGTCCTCTTTTAAAATGTAGTTAACATTGTTTTAATTTCTTCTTCTATAAGCAAGTATTATCAGTAATGGTGTCAGATGTTTAGTAACTTGTAGTTCTCAAAGTAGCCTTTATGTTAGGAAAACCACATGCCTTGACATAGTAGTCTCTCAGTGGTGTTATGTGTATGTAATTTTCAGCAGCTTCTTAAGAACTTGTTGAATAAAAATAACTTCTTAAGATAGTTAAGTGTTTACTATATTGAATGTAAATGTTGTTCCTCCAAAAGTGGGCTAAGGCTTAGGTATGCTTTCTTAGATTGTTAGTGTATGGACCTTTGTTGGAGGGATGATTCTTTTTGCCTCGATGCAAGCTTGCATCCGTAGTTCAGCTGTTATTTGCAATTTTTATTGGATAATGCAATTTTGAATTTGTATTTTAACAGGTGTTTTGTTTTTACTTCACATCATAAATGAATGTTTCTTTTGAAAAGATTTCCAATCAGGTGGCTATTTTAGATAACATAGAAACTTAGGTCAGTATGTGATCTTTTTTTTAAGTCACCCCTAGTTCATTACTGGTAGGGCACTACTATCATGTATTTACCATCAACTTAAATATAAAAGAGTTCAAAGTATTCCATTGAAAACTGAACTCTTAACTGAAAAAACAGCTGCCATTTGGGCTAATATGTGCGCTGCTAATATAACTTTGAAAGCATCTCAGAATATAAAATGGAAAATTGTTTTTAGCAGACTTTAAAGTCATGCCAGTACTATATTGTATAATAATATTTTAGCCATTTTCTTCCTCTTTAGAATCACCAATTCTTTCTTCAGTTTATATATTTCCTGCGAATGGTCAGTATTGGTGCAGCCTTTCTCCATTTGGAGGAAAATGACAGCACTTGGCAGGTGAGCCCCTTGTAGGGTATTTCTTTATGTTTTTCCATAAGTGAGAAGGGCTAAGGTCTTGGAGTAACAAACATTGCTTTCTATCTTTTAGTAACAACCATTTTTCTCACCTGAAGATGAAGTTTCTCACACACTTGGTTTATGGTCCTATCAAAATAGGAATGCCTTCTAAAATGTGGCACAGGCATTGTGCAGCAAAATGTATACTGTATTTTGAAGGGCTTTTGAGAATAGGATATGCTCTTGCTCATTTTTCATATATATGAAAACTCTTCAGTAGAGTAGAATAGCAGTCTTCTTTTGATGTGAAAATAAGAAAAGAATTGAAAAAATTGTAAGATGTGACAAGTACTTTAAAAATTATTAAAATCATGTTCGAGCATTAATTGTGGGAGAAAAGTATTAGATCTATAAAGTTATGTTTTTTAATTTCTTGTGCTTATTTTTGACAGGATGTCACTGAAGTTGTTAATGCCAAGTTAGATTCTTCCTCCCCCCTCCTTTAATTAGGGGAGTTTTTGCTATTGTATGACTCACAAAGATGAACTTGATAGCCTAGAGTTTCAAAAAGACCTTGTCTTTTTACAAAGCGTTTTCTTAGAGGTAGTAGAGATGATTCAGCACTCCCCTTTTCCCTTTCTGCTAGTGTTTACTTCTCTAACCAAGACTTCTAAAAGCTGCTGCAGTTTGAAAAGCCCATGGGCCCCCTTAAAGTGAGTTTAGGGTTCCCTTTAACTAAATTAGATAGTTTCTGGTCAGCAGAATTATTCTTTCTACCATAACAAGACCTTCCTCGCCTGCCTCCTGTTTTCCAGACCCTGGGGCTCAGTATGTAAAGGATACTTTAACCAAGCAGCACTTTATAGAGTAGTGTTAAGGTCTTCCTTCCCACATTGGGAGTGGTGATGTAAGAATGTCTCATGTCTCTTTACAGTTGCAGATTCCCTCTCCTGTAATATGTATAGTATCAATACTTAGTGTATACTTAAGTTCCAACTTTTTCCGTATTCTGAAATAACAGTTCAGTAACTAGCTTCATCTCAAAATAAGACCACTTTTGACATCAGGTTAACGTTAACAGGTTTCTTTATGATAAACTTCATTGTCAAAGGTCATAGTATGTTATATCCAAGGCTAAGCATGAGGGAAAGTATTGGTGCCAATTTTCATATGCATATGATAAACCATGGTTTAATTTTTTTTGTTTGCCAAATGGGAATACATTTTTAAAAGGAAAGGAAAAAAATAATTTTATGGAAATGTTTGTAAAATCAACTTGTATGTAAAAATATTGTTTTACCTCCTAAAAATATCAATAAAAATGTATGGTTTCTTAGCATATCCTTGAATGGGGTTCCTTTGTACAGAAGAACAAATTTAGAAGACCCAAAACCATCTTTTTACTTTGAATTTTTAATGTCATGTGGTTTTAATGAAAGATTCCTTTTCCTATTCTTTGATGCCAGGATGTCACTTGTCACTTTACAGTAAGTATCCTTTTTTTTTCCTTTTGTTTACTTGTTTAGACTACATCTGTGATTTCACTGGTATAGGCCATTTCAGGCAGGAAACACTCACTATTAATGCAGCTGAGCACCTGCAATGCAACTCATAATCTTGTAGAATTTCCTTGGATCCTAAGAGGTTAAACTACTTTCCAAGGGTCTAACAACCAAAATGATGATGATAATGATGATGAAGATGATAGTATTTATATAGCACTTTAGGATTTTCAAAGTGCTTTAGAAATATTTCATTTTATCAATACAATCCTGCAAGGTAGGTGCTTCTATTATCCTTATTTTGCAGCTGAGGAAACTGAAGCTGACAGGCTAAGTGATTTGCATGCCCAGCTAGTATCTGAGTGTAGATTTAAATGTCTGAAACTCAATTTAAACTTAGGTCTTGCAGACTACAGGTTCAGTATTCTATATACTGTGCCACCTAGCTGCCTCCAACACAGTATATATCAGAGGCAGGATTTCAACCAGTGTCTTTCTTACTTCGGGGTTTGACTCTTTATCAACTATGCCACAGCTGCCTCTCATTAGTTTTGAAATAATGAGCCTTTGGATTTTGAATTGGAATTGGATTTTGTGTTATGCTGATAATGTTTTGCTCTAGATTGACTTTTAGTTTGCTGTCCAAAAAGGAAATGTAGACATCTATATAATATTACAGGTATCTGTCCTTTCCAAAATACAGAGAAAATAAGATATGATTAGTTTGTTCATCTGTATTCTTGCCATTTTATTGCTATACATAAAGAGAAATACATTCTCAAAGAGAAATCACAAATAAAAGAAAATATGTGAAGGATTAATTTACTTGACTCGATCCCAGGGAGAATTAGGACCAAGAGGTGAAAGTAATAGGGAAACAGATTTTGGTCCCAAACAGTTAGAGCTATCTGAAACTGAAATGATTCTTATCTAAGAATTTCACACAATTAGCACTCTCTGGTCCCTATCCAAGTAATGAGTTCCCTCCTGTTTAAGGGGTTTAAGCTGAGGTTAGATAACTACTTTATCAAGTAGATTCTTTGAGATCAGGTAAGGGTTGAATTATGGAACTATGGAATTCCAGTTTAAGAAGGAGACTTTAATAACCACCTAGACTAACCTATACCTGATCAGATGGTATCTAAGACCTTTACAACACTCTACTAATAGAAAATTGCTCCATCTTTTCCTTTTGGAACCTGAATGTAGTCTCACTTTAAGGCTGATTTTACATATATAGACTTACCAGTAACAGTAAAACAAGATTTCCATGTTATAGTCATTAAGAGTCTTTTCTCCTGAGCCCCCAGTTTACATGGCAGACGGTTGTGAGGTAGGATGGGGGAGGTTGAATATGAGAAATTCTGAGGTGGAGTTAAGATTGAAAAGTTAAGATTACTTAACCATAAGTGTAAGGTCTTTATTAACCATAAATTCAAGAAGGAACTAGTGGTAGTAAGTAGCTATATTCTCATTCTATGGAAGGACATGCATAGTAAGATACCTAGGTTGAAACATATATATATTAAGGGTAATATTAAGAGGGACTTCCAGACTAGGGATTTGTGAGACTTAAGAGACATGTTTGCCCTGCGAAGTTGTCAGGACAAGAGGAGACACTGGGATGTGTATGGATGCTCATAGGAAGAGTAGTAAACTATACAACTTCAAAAGATCTTTTAACCTAAGGACATTTGGATTCTGGGACTGATTATTTACAGAGCAATACTGCTTTTGATATTTATTTTTTCAAGTTAAAGTGAACTGTAACTTTTGGGGGAAGACTTAGAAATACCTGTAAGGATATCCAGAAATACTCTGTGGCTTCATAGAAACAGACCTGGAAATCTCTTTTTTTTGACAGTCATAGATCCTACTGTTCAGTTATTTTGGAAATTAAGATTGTGATTCTAAATCACTAGTTACCCTTTAAAACATAATAATGCTAAAAAACTACAAACAACAGAGGTTTATTTTAGTAAGTCATGTGTGTGTGTGTGTGTGTGTGTGTGTGTGCGCGCGTGTGTAAATGCAGTCTGAAAATGCAAAGTTCAGGTAACATCTTTTAACCCACCTGGGACCGTGTCCTCATCTAATTGTGATTGGCCATAGTTGGATCTGAGGAAACCTTAATTAGCTATTTTGATAGGGAGGTGGGAGAAGGGAGTATAATTTGCTTCATTAAAACCTGAAAGAGCCATTTCCATCCAGACTCTTTCATGGTGGTAGCTGTGATGATACTTATTCTGGCAGAGAGAAGAAGACATCTGTGGCTCTGATTCTTAGCGAGGGTAATTTCATTTTGAAAAGTGTCAGCTGTATTTTTTAATAGCTATGTACCCTACAAGTTTTCTTTTTTGGCAAACCCTTGAAGTTCTTTTTAAAATGTCATTTTACATTTAAAAAATCTTTTTAAAATAACATTTGGATAAACACAAGACATGTACCATAACTTGTAATTATAATAGCTAACACTTTACCAATCCATTATTGATCTATAGGGTGTAATATGTCAAATCCTACAATAACATTTTAACAAACCTTCTACATGGGGATAACAAAATCATTTAAATCCCAGTTAAAATGTCTCCTAATTTCAAGCAGTAGCCATTGTACTCCAGTTCTTATGCAAAAATTTTGACAGATCCTTGGACGTTCAGATGACCTTCTATCACAGGAGGAAGGCAATATGATATGGAAGAAAGAGCATTGAACGTGAAGTCATGAGACCTAGGTCTAAACACTGGTTCTGTCACTGGTTGTGTGATCTCAGGGACGTGTCTCCTCTATAAAAGAGATGATTATACTCCCATGGCCTTTCTTCCAAGGATGTTGTGATGAAAAGTACTTTGTAAACTTTCAAGTGACATATCAAATGAATGTTTTCTGTCAAAGTAGTCATCTGTGGAGGCAACATGGCACTCTTATGGCAAAGATGCTGACATTGCCCAGGGAATATTTTTGGAGCTCCTCTTTGGAAATCACCTTCAAAACTAGATTGAGAGCCAGATTAGGAAGTCAGGCTCTCTGTTAAGCCACCTCATCCCTGTTTGGGATCTGAGTGATTTCTGTTTCAAACAAAATCTGTTTACAATATTGCATGTATTCAAAATAATGAGTGGCAGACACCAAAGGCAATTCCAACTTAGAAATTTCTAAAATTTTTCACATGGAGTCAGTATTCTCTTTCCCATGGTGTTTGCTTTTAAGGGGATGAACTTGAATGCAAGGGTATGATTTCTGGTATTCCTGTTAACTAGTAAAGTTGCTATATTATGAATTTATTTTAAAAAAAACTTTATCCATTTTAATTGAATGATTCCTTTCTAGAATACATAATGCTGGTTCTTATCCAGAGGAACAATTGGGGGAAAATTTTCATAGCTTGTATATATACTTTCCTCAGCTTCATAGAGAGTTAAGGAACTATGTATAAACCCTTTTGCCTAGGGTGAAATGATGAGTATGATGAGTAAAAATAAAGTGAAAGATTATTTGTTGCTATGTTTTCTTCTTTGCCCACTAACCATCCTCTTTTCTTGTTTCTGATGTAAATTTGGAGTTAGGAGACATGGTTTCAGATCATCTTTCCCTTTCATCCTTGAATAACTTTGGTTAAGCTGCTTTACCTCTCGGAGTGGTCCTTATTTTCTTCCTCTATAAAATGAGGAGGTTGGTCTGGACCACAGGTTCCCAAACTTACTTGACCTACTATTCACCTTTTTTAAAAAAGAAATTACTCAGTGCCCCTCTGGAAATCTACTTTCTTTAAACCTTTAACTTTTTGTTTTGCATCATTTAAAAAAATATATATGAAATTTTTTTTAAAAGTCATCTTCAATATAATGATTTATTATAAATTTGTGGGTTTTTTCCTGCATTGAAATTTTAATGATGCAATATTGCATCGTTACCATATAGCATTATATTGTAAACAAGTCATTACGTGCACATATTCTTGCTAATGCATACTGGACTTTCTGACTATGCACGACACGCTCTTCTGCCAATACTTGCTTGTTAAGACCTGTTAGCGAACTTGACAAGTGAACAGTTATAACTTCATTTTGTGTGTTTAATTTGAAAAATAATATAGTCACGATTTTAACTCTGTTAACAGATGAAATGTGTCCCAAGAGTTTTTCAAAATTTTCTTTTATTTCTTCCTTATGCTTCCACCACCCCCTTGTTTTTATTCAGTGCCCCCCCACTACACATGAGGTTACTACCCCCCACCCCCATCATTTTAGTTCCCCCCAGGTGGCAGTATTGCTCACTTTGGGAACTTTTGGTAGACATTTGACTAAAGTTCCTTCCAGCTCTCAATTCTGCATCCTGTTATTCTAGAATAAGGTGAATCTCTGGGATTCAAGCTGAACCCTGGTTAATTCAACTGGCCACAGTCTTTGATGACCTTTTTAGAAGTTTTCCTGCTATAAACTAAAAGGATTCTATTACATTTGGCCATTTCTGCAATATGACATGCAAGTGGCTTCAACAAAGTAATTATTAGGAAAAGAAAAGTAATTCCATTGATAAAAATAGTTTTTAAAAACTAAAAATTGAATAAATGTAAGGAAAACTTCTTTTAGTCTGGGAATATGCAGGGTTTCCCACATAGCTAGTCAGTGGCAGAATTAGTTTTCCTGACTCTTATATCTGTATTCCTTCTGAGAGGCAATGTGGTATAGACAGAGTGCTGGATGTAGGATTAGGAAGTCCTGCGTTCAAATCTAACCTCTGACATTTGCTAATTGTATGGCCATAGGGAAGACATTTGACTTCCCTGAACTTCAGTTTCTTCATCTCTGAAATGGAAATTATACTTACAGGATCTACCTCATAGTGTTGTTGTGAGACTCACAGAAGTAATGTATGTAAAATGCTCCACAAACACTGATTAATCAACATTTATTGAATGCCTGGTGTGTGTCAAGTTATGTGCTAGAGATGCCCCCCAAAAAGGAAAGAAGCAAACACTCAAGGAGCAAGAAACTCTTTTCCAGAGAAGACAACATGTACATATATTAGAATATACAAAATATATGCAGAATAAGTGTAAGATATTTTGAATGATACACTAGTAACTGAGTAGATCAGGAAAAACCTCATGTGGAAGGTGATAAGCTTAAATGAACTGAACTTGGAAGAAAACTTAGTGATTCTAAACTAGAGATGAGGAAGCAGTTGATTCTAGGCATGTGGAGAGGTATAGAGTTGAATAAATATTTGCTATTTTCATTCTCTTCTATAGGTGGATCAACTCAATTTTTAAAATGAAAAGAATAAATACTTACCAAGACCTAACAACCCACCCACATGTTAACTTCCCTTCCCAGCAACTCTAAAAGCCCTCTTTTTTTTTTTTTTTTTTTTCTGATTAGGGCCTAGTAGTTGTATTCCTGGTGCCTAGTTTTGGCATTTGTAATCATCAGAATGAAGGGGAGAATGGGTAACTTGCTTGCTACCTTCTAAATTTAATTCTCAGCTCTCATGAGGAATATGACTTTCATATAACATGAATAGGGCCTTTAGGCTAAAGGAAGACAGAACAGCCTGAGTTAGAAAAATGTTTTCCCAAACCTTATCGGATCTGGGTGTAAGGAACTCGGTGAGGAAACTCCCTATAATGTTACATATAAACAGTTATTCTAGAATTTAAAGTCTTAGTTATTTGTGGTCCTGAGAGGTCATGACTTGCCCAGAGTCACACAGCCAGCATATTTCAGGCAGGACTTGGAGTCAGGTGTTCCAGACTCTGACCATCCCTTTAATGCACTCCTTACATGGCTAAATTAGCCTGTCTGTAATCCATAACCACCCTACTTGCGGCTGGCAGGGTCTTCTTCCTGGAGATGCTTTCTGTCATTTACTTTGAACCCTTCTGGCCTTTTCAGCTAATATGTCATATAGACAGATCCCATGATTTTTGTTGAAGTGGGTCGACACTCTCTTCCCATTGTCCCTCTGTCCCTACTTTAGTGAGTAAAATGACATTGAGGCAAGTTTTCTGGGTAAGAAAACAGTTTATTAACAGTGATGGGTACAGCTGTTAATAAAGTGAGTCACTGACCACCTCAAGAAAGCCAGGGACCCCAGTTGGATGGAAAAGACTTTTTATTGATATACAAAGAAAGGTGTGTGTGTGGGGGGGTCCATGTAGTTGATAAGCCTTAGCTGGGTCTGGGGAAAGTGGGTTGACCTTCTGATGTGGCGACTACGCTCTTCTCCCACAATTAAAGAATGCTAATTACTTTATGGGCCTCAACTGCCCTTAGTGATCTTGGCTAGAAAATCAGAACCATCTCAGTCAAGATCACCACAGTTAGCTATCCCCTTGGGGAGATCGCACCACCCCTAATTTGATAAAGAGAGCCCAGGAGTGGAGAGCAGTCTCTTGGGGAGAGGCCCAGCCTAAACTGGTTCTTTGTTTATAGGGACTCAGATTTTACTGGTTGGCAAGCAAATGTCCGGAGGGCTAGTTGAAAACTATATTACCACTCCCTTTCAACAATACCTCCAAGCCAATTCTGAGACCCACAGGATTTTTTAAAAAAATTTATTTATTTAACTTTTCAACATTCATTTCCACAAAATTTTGGGTTCCAAATTTTCTCCCCATTTCTCCCCTACCCCCCACCCCCAAAGACCCACAGGATTTTTAAGGCAGATTTTGCCTTAAATACACAGTTTGCATAATCTGCAGTTGCTAAAAGTCAGTGCAGCAAAAATGCAAATTACATTATAAAATAAATAGAAATCAAAGGTAATATTAATTTTTATCCATAACACTACTTGTGGCACTTACCACTTTGTAGTTCTTCCAAACTGGAAAAGTCACCCTTACGACTACAATGCAGTGCCATGTTTTAAAAGCACATGTAGTTTCTGGAAGCACAGTTGACAGGATATGATTCAAAGAGTACTCTTAGCCAAGTTCTAACATATAAGGAAAAACAGTTGAAATACTGAAACAGCTGCCACTGTCTTGATTTTTTCTCCCCCAAATTTGCCTTTCATTAGATGTTGGTCAGGCTGTCTCTGAAGTGTTTAATATTACTGTAGAATTTTTAGTTCTAAGAAATGCCTGAAACTGTTACTATCAAGGAATTCCCCTCTACATTTGATTATCTTTTTAAAGTCCAACTCAGAGGAAGTTTTAAAATTTTTCATTGTTCTGAACCATACCATTGGGGTAACTGGATAGTGCAGTGGATAGAGCACTTGGAGTCAGGTACACTCATCTTTCTAAATTCAAATCTGATGTCAGACATTTGTTAGCTGTGTGACCCTGGGCAAGTCACTTGGTGGTTTCATCATCTGTAAAATGATCTGGAGAAAGAAATGGCAAACCACTCCAGTATCTACCAAGAAAACCCCAAAATGGGGTCACAAAAAATTGAACATGACCAAAGCAGTTTAGCTCATAACATCACATCTTGAGAGGGATTTATAAGCTAGGGTACCTACTTGTAGTACTTGAGGTAAGTTGAAACAGGAAAAAAAAATTATTGCTCACAAATTGCTGAAAGGATTTTTACCGTAGGTAACAAGAACATGGTAATTGAAACACTTGAAGTGGTGCTATGTGCAGTAATGGTAACTGATATGATTGGAAAACATTGCTCTAATGACAATTATTACATCTTATTTTTAATGTTATCTTGAGCTAGTCATCCAGTCCAGTGGTGTCCAATATAAAACACATGTTTGTAGTCTATTTGTACCACAATTCTGTAAATATTTCTCTTCACAAAGACATAACTGAATTCTATATTTTTATTAAGAACTACATGACCTTTATGATACAATGGAAAGAGTACAGGTTCTAGAATAAGTAGAACTAGGTTCAAATCCTGCTTCTTATGATTGCTACCTGTATGAGTACCTTAAGCTCCTTGGACATCAGTTTCTTTATAGAATGAAGAAGTTGGACTAGGGGACCCTTATGGTCTCTCCCAGGTCTAGATTTAAGTGATTAGAAGGGTTTGGGATGCCTGATCTAGTCTATTCCTATAACTACTAGGATCAAATATATAATCCTCTGTTTGGCTTTTAAACTCCTTCATAACCTGAATCTTCCTGACCTTTCTAGTCTCCTTCCACCTTACTTCCCCATTCATTCTCCTAGTGTGTTATTTGGGGACACTGGCCTTCTCACTCTTCCTTACACAAGATGCTCCATCTGCTAATTGAGCATTTTCATTGGCTGTTCCCCATACCTATGAACTCTCTCCTTCCTCATCTTGGCCCCTTGGATTTCCTGAATTCCTTCAAATCTCAACTACAGTCCTATCTTCTGCAAGAAGGCTTTGCCAATCATTCTCTAAATGCCTTCCCTCTGGAAATAGCTCCAATTTATCTTGTATATATGTATATATTGTTGGTGTATTGATAGGAGTGCGGACCCTACATGTGTACTGAGGCCTCTGGCAAAGAGGGAGGCAGAATAGACATCTCTAGCTTCTTCTCCCCCAATCTTCACCAAGGGACACTTTCTTTCCTGCCAGGAAAGAAAGCAGGATATTGGGGCCAGAAACCACCATTCTGCTCTCCTCCGAGAGAGGAGGTACTAGACTAAGATTATTTCTTTCTGCTCCCTTAAACATTATTAGTCTAGAGCATATGATTGGGTTCTATCTAACTTTGGATTGCTTTGTTGTGTTATGGAGAAAGAAAGCCTCAAGCTCTATATTTAAAGCTTGACCCCTTCTCCAACTAATACCAATTCCATAATAAACATATATAAGCAAATAGAAAAGATACTTATTTATCCTGTTAAAAAAATACCTATTAAATAAAAATCTTATGGAAATAAATGTGGAAAACTAATAATAAATTTTATTTTTTAAAAAAGATGCTTATTTATTTGAGTCCCCAAAGCTGGACTCAGAAGGGAGCTCTCATTTGGAGAGTCCTGAAAAGGTCTTAAAGGTGGCTGTTAATGCAGAGTCCCAGGAACTGGCTGAAGACTGAAGAAGCTCTTGCTTCTTTCCAACTCCACCTCACCCCTCAAGGCAGGACCTTTATCCCCACCAACAAGGAAAGAATTTCTTGTCAGAAGCTACTCTTTGGCAATATAAATCATTTTACTCTTGTTCTATTTTTAACATAAACTATGCAATCCTCACTGTAATAAAGTACTCTCTTCATATTCTTGAAATTTTATTCAATTGGATTGTTTGGCTGAGTTTATTAAAACCCAGTTCCTTTAGTCTTCAATGAATCTATTTTCTTTTAATCATCTTCATTGTTGTCTAGGAATTCATCACAGTCTACATATACTTTGGTTATGGGACCTGAAACTGGAAAGCATTATTGATTTGATTCTTAATAGTATGGACCTTTATTTATCTTGGAAATATCTCTGATCCATCCCTTTGGCTTATGTTTCCATCCCAAAGAAAAAGAAGAGTAAGAAAGCAATGTGGCTATCTGATGAACCTTTTCAGATAGCTGAGGAAAGAAGGAAAGCAAAATGTAAAGGAGAAAGGGAAAGATGTACACAACTGAATGCTTCTTGTTGTGTGTGATTTGTCCTTCATTCTTGAAGAAGATTATGACATCAGAAAAATTATTTGATGACTTGCAAGTAAATTGGTTTTAAGTGAGGGAGGTCTGTGCAAAAGTCCCTAGGCTCAGTTTTTTCTCCTGAACCATCTGGGTCCAGTGGACAGATATAGATCAGGACAACTGGGGATGGCACAGGATGCAATGGGCAGAATTCCAGAGAATAGCAAGGAGAGATAAGACTTTCTTTTTGTTTTACAAGTTTTTTTATTAATTAATTTTTAGTTTTCAACATTCATTTCCACAAGATTTTGAGTTCCAGATTTTCTCCCCATCTCTCCCGTTGGCACCCTAAAATGGCATGCATTCCTCTAATCTGCCCTCCCCTCTATCACTCCCTTTATTTCCTTCCCCTTTACTTGATAAGATTTTCTTAAATGAACAATGCAAAGAAACAGAAGAAAACAACAAAATGGGAAAGACAAGATATCTCTTCAAGAAAATTAGAGATAGAAAGGGAAAGTTTCATTGCAAAAAGGGCATGATAAAAGACAAAAATCACAAGGATTTAACAGAAGTAGAAGAGATTAAGATGTATAATACAGGAATACATAGAAGAACTATACAAGAGAGATCTTAACATGACTGATAACCACAATGGTGTGGTTACTGATCTAGAGTCAGACATTCTGGAGAATGAAGTCAACTGCGTCTTAGGAAACATTGCTAACAATGCTAGTGTTGATGATAGAATTCCAGCTGAACTATTTAAAATCCCCAAAGATGATGCTGTCAAAGTGAAGCATTCAGTATGCAGCAAATTTGGAAAACAGCAGTGGTCACTGGATTGGACTGGAACAGTTTACAGCCAGTCCTAAAGAAGAGCCAATGCCAAAGAACGATGATCCAGCAAAGGAGCCTGAAAAGGATTGTCAGCAAGGAAGAGAACCAGGATAGAACAGGGTCATGAGGACCTTGGGAGGAGAAAAGAACCAGAGGGTGGCCAAAAATATCAGACCCTGTCAAGGAAGATGAAAAATTAGAAAAAAGGCCAGTATAGTTAGCAATTAAAAGGTTTAAAAAATTATAAGGACCAAAGAAAGATCCAGATATAGAATCCCATGAAAAGTTGGGGAAGAAGTGAATAGTTGTAGTTTAGGGAGATTATTGATGACTTTATGGAAAATGTGGAACCTTTTTGTGAGAGAAGAATTTCCCAGATTTCTCCCATTATACATTTATGATACATAAACTCTGTTGGACCCGTGTTAGTGTTTGCCCTGAAAAGTATAATTATCCTTGGGGCCTCCTCACTCAAAAATCTTCTTCTGTTTACCCCATTTCTCCCATTGGTGGGTTTCTTTGGGGCCCTCCATTTTTTTGGGAGAGCCCAGGGAGATGAACCTTCATTCTCCTCCTGATTTTGGTCCTGATTAACAGACTTTAAAACCATGTCTCAGCAGTCTTATCCTGGGATTTCCTTTAATGCCTGGGTCCTCCTTGCCTTGGAATATTCAACTATCCCTGTGTACTCATCCTGAAATATCCCTGCACCAGGTTACCCTCTTCTCCTCCTGGTAGGTTGCTGCTAAGGCTTCCATTTTGTGGAAAGGTCCAGCTTCATTTTCCTCTTGGCTTTGCTCTCATGCTAGGTACCTCCATTATCACTCTACTCCCCTCATTTTTAGCTCTCTTTTGTGGATCATTTTCCCCCATTAAAATTTAAACTCATTGAGAGTAGGGATTGTATTTCTTTTTTACTTAGATTTGTATTCCCAATGCTTAGTACAGTGCCTGGCACATAGTAAACTCAGAATAAATGCTTGTTTCCTTTACTCCTTCACCTTTTTCCAAAATAATTTTAATTTAATCTTTAAAAACCTCCTGAAGTTCTGTTAATGTCTTTTGCTTTCATATCACTGTCATCTCCACGTTTTACCATTCACCCCTGACTTAGTTGAGTCTTGTCACATCTGAACAAAACCATCTGTCACAATAATCACACCTAATAGTACACACAACATTCTGTACCCATAGTCTTTGATCTCTCCAAGAAACAGATTGAGTTATAGATTCTCATCTCTTCACCAGGGTCAAGATTAATCATTATAATTACACATTATTCAACTTTAAAATTCTTTTCATTTACATTTTAACCCAAGGCTCAGCATCCCTCAGGACTTTGGACTCAAATGGACTGAATTTAATTATGAGGTTAACCCCCAAGTGAGTCATTTTCTCTCTTTGATTCATTGCTCCTATCTGAAATCTATTCCATGAAAAATCTTCAAACATAGCTTATAACTTAGTTTCCCCCATATGTTTATAACAGAGCCTTACCTCTTCTAAAAACAATGAAGATAATAAAGATGAGTATAGAAGATTCACAGATCTCACAGCAGCTTAAAACCAGATATTGAAACAACAAGAAGACATTCCAATTGCCCACAAACTTGGCCCAGAAGGCAGTCATATGTAGGAGTTGAACAAGTAACACCCCTTCCCACTGGACTTAGAGTTTGGGTTATGTGGTATATTAATGTTAGTCTCTTACTTCCCCAAGTCATGTGTCACTTGGGGTAGAGCCAAGATGGTGGAGTGAGAGCAACTATTCACCTAACCTCTAAGACAAATTCTTTCAGATACCTCTAAAAGGATAATCTGAACAAATTTTAGAGTGGCAGAATCCAATAGGAGACAGAGGGTGGCAGATTTCCAATCCAGGACAGACTGGAAGGTTGACAGGAAGGATCTGTTGCAAAGGGCTGGAGGAGTTCACAGCACACAGGCTGTACCAGTGCGAACCCTGCCATAGCAAAGCCAAGCAGGAAGCCCCAGGTGATCTGAAGCAGTAGCTGCACTGCAGAATCTCTATCATATAAGCCCAGGACAGGAGTCCAGTGTAACTGAGTGAGAGAGCCGTAGAACCCCAGGTAACTATAGTAGCTGCTCCTGAGACTATCAGCCCACAGATTAAATGTCTGTAAGTCACTTACTTGAACTTCCAGGGGCCAAGATGGCAGAGTAATCAGTAAATGCTCTATCCCTCTACTTGTTGACCTTGAAAAACCCATAGAATGTTTCCCCAGGAAAAATCCTGTAACAGTGGGATCAGCCAAAGGGGAAACAGTCTCTTAACCCATGAGGCTAGGAAAATCGCAAAGGGAGGGTTCCTCTTGCTGTGGATTAAGGGGACCAGTGTAGGACCAGAGCTGTCCCAGACAGCCCCATTTCAGTGAACTGGGAGGAAATCCTGAGCCCCAGGGGGATGGAGCCCGCAATCATCAACAGGACCGCAGGCATGCCTCAGCACAACCAGAGGAATAGGGAAGACACTAGTGCAAATGGGGACCACCAACCACCGAGCCTGCCTGTACTCAGTAGAGGAGACCTTCTGTGGCCAGACCACCCCTCCCCCGCACTTAATGTGGCTAGCTCCAGGGTAACTCTGGGGAAACTCAGGAAGATTTCACCAGGCCTCTGCTTTGGCATATCAGCCAGCTCAGCACTAGGTAAGCTACAGTATTGTAGCCTCTAGATGAAAGGCCACAGTACACAAAGCCTCAAGTTCTAAGCATAAGAACAGTGGGACAGAGCCCCTGTGCCCCAGAAGCAGAGATCCACTTTAAAAGCCAGGAAAAGGGCAATCATCATGAGCAAGCAACAAACCAGAAAAGACCATAGAAGTTTTCTATGGGACAAGAACCAAAACAAGAATACCAAAGAATACCAGCATTGAGACTGTACTCCCATCTGAAACTTCAGAAGGTAATATGAACTGGTCTCAAGTCCAAAGAACATTCTTGGAAGAATTCAAGAAGGATTTTAAAAGCCAAATTAGGGAAGTAGAAGAAAAACTGGCCAATGATTTTAAAAATATGAAAAAAAAATCATGGAAGAATTTAAAAGGAAAATTGGACTAATGGAAAAGGAAGTACAAAAACTAACTGGAGAAAATAATTCCTTCAAAGGAACAATTGGACAGATGGAAAAGGAGATGCAAAAGTTAACTGAAGAAAACAATTTGATAAAAATTAGAATAGGGCAAGTAGAAGCTAATGACTCTATGAAACATCAAGAATCAGTCAAACAAAACCTAAAGAATAAAAAGATAGAAGAAAATGCAAAGTATCTAATTGGAAAAACAAGTGACCTGTAAAATAGATCCAGGAGAGAAAAATCTAAGAATTATTAGTCTACTGGAAAGCCATAATGAAAAAAAAGCCTGGACAATATCTTCCAAGAAATCATCAAGGAAAACTGCCCAGAAATCCTAGATCCAGAGGGCAAAATAGTCATTGAAAGAGTCCACCGTTCATCTCCTGAAAGGGATCCCAAAGCAAAAACACCAAGGAATATCATTGCCAAATTCCAGAACTATCAAGTGTAGGAGAAAATACTGCAGGCAGCCAGAAAGAAACAATTCAAATATTGAGAAACTACAGTCAGGATCACACAGGACCTTGAAGCTTCTATATTAAAAGATCAGAGGGATTGGAATATGATATTCCATAAGGAAAAGGAACTGGGACTACAACCAAGGATCAATTAGCCAGCAAAATTGAGCATAATATTTCAGACAAGGAGATGGACATCCAATGAAATAAGGAATTCCAGAGCTTCCTGATGAAAAGGCCAGAGGTCAATAGAAAATTCGATCTTCAAACACAAGTCTCAAGAGAGGAATAGAAAGGTAAACAGGAAAAGAAATTTGTTATTCAATATGGGCAAACTGTTTACATCCCTATAAGGGAAGATGATACTTGTTAATCTTGAGAATTGTATATTTATTAGGATCTATAAAAGGGATATACATAGATAGAGGGAGTGGGTATAAAGTAAATGATGTGATGATAAAAATGTGATTTAATGGTGCAAAGGGATTGTAACAGGAGATGTGAAAAGGAGGAGGCAGAAAAAGGTAAACTGCATCACAAGAAGAGGCCCAGAACTATATTACAGTAGAGGGAAAGAGGGGAGGGAGATGAACATTGTTTGAGATTTACTTTCTGATTTGGTTCAAGGAGGGAACTCCTTGAACTATATTTAACTCAGTTAAATATAGAAATCTAACTAGCTCTATATACAGTAGGAGGGGAAGGGGGAAGAAAGAGGAAGGAAGGCTAAAAGGGAGGGGAGAAGTAGTAAGGGTAAAGGGCAGTAAAAGGGAGGGGGGCTGGAAGAAGGGAGGGAAGACTGAGGGAGACGATGTGAGGGAGGGTCACCTTCACTGCTCTTCCATGTGGCTGTTCCTCCTCTTTCTCCAAGAAACTTACCATTTAGGAACTCCTCCCAGCTTTAAGTGATAGCAGCTAATCAGAGTTGTGACCTAGCAGAAACAGGCTCTTGATCAAGTCAAAGGTCAGAAACTTGTTCACATGCCTTGATGAACTGTTTGAGGGGGAGCCTATCAAAGAGGAGAATGTTGGGCTGCCTCTAGCCAATAAAGAATGAGGCAGGAAATTTGGAACAGCATAAAAAGACTTGCACTGGTCTGAATAATTGTAGCAGTCCCTTAGGAGCTACCGTTCCTTCGAGGGAATAAACGTAAAAATTAATAAAAGCTTTCTTGATTTCATAACAAGTACTGTTCTTTGTTTAAGGTGAGCATGTTTCTCACAGTTGGGGGCTCATCCGGGATCTCTAGCATCAGAAGGGAAACACTATGGAGGATAGGAGGCGTGCCACTTTGGTTTTCAACAGCCCAAACATCCACAGGCAAGTTACCCCTCTTCGGACTGCTAACTTCCCAGGGACTGTTTGGAATCATTGTGAACCCAGGAATGTAGGTAAAATAATAGATTGAATGGCCAGAGAGACTGTAAATTGAATCTATCTGAGCAACAGCAGGAAAATATGAGATCTAATTACTACTTTGTCTTGCCTTGAATTTTGGGTTCAAAAGTAAGAGAAAAGGAAAGGAGTGAAGGAAGGAGGGAAGAAAAAGGAGAAGGGAGAAGTGAATTTAGATTCTGGGAAGGATTCTTTTGAAATTGGCTAGAAATAAGTCAGGGCAAATTACAACTCTGAGTTTTTGACCAGTCTGAATTCAAGTTCAAAATTGGTGTGCACTCTCTAATGCTTTGTCAAATGTCTTGTCTCTGTGCATTTGTGAAGTGTTTCATGTTTGTTGTGTAACGTTTCAAAAGGTAGTCAGCTAGCAAGAACAGTAAAAGGCTGTAGTTGCATCCTTGGAGTGCCATCCTCTTTATTTCCCTCTCTTCCTCTCTCCCTGATTACAGCAGTCTCAGAGGAGTAAGTGGGTGGGAGAGAGAAAGAGAGAGAAAGGTATTTTGATGTTTGACTTAATCTATTTGCATGAATGGTGTTAATAGAGAGTTTGAAAACTTTTAAAAAATTGTTAAAATTCGGTCTTTCTGCATTCTATTGGCCAAGTTTTGAATGTGAAAAGAAAGATAAAGAAAAAGGAGATGGGAAAAATCTTTTCCCCTCAGATTAGGGAGGGGCACGATGACCCAGCATTTGACCATTTCCTGCCTCATCTAAAGGAGAAGTTTTTCTGTGGGAGGGGACACAACTGAAAGGTAATTGATTTCATTGTGGTTGTATTTAGAAATGTAAAAAGTGAAATATATCACTCTTAATTTAATGCTTAAGATAAGTTATAATTTATTATAAGCAGGGAGAAACTCTGCTAGAAGTTATTGGAAGATTAGAGAAAAAAAATCTCAAGCAGGCAGCCCAGAAGAAGACTGAGGGTTTAAATCTAGGTCTAATTATATCTCAAAGCTAAAGTTCATGTAATGGGATTGCTTTAGGATTTCAGGGATCTGTTTAACATGCATCATAAAGGCTCTTTGTTGAGACTGGAAGAGAAATGTGCCTCTCTTGATATGTAAATTGTTAGACATTTAACTAATGTGAAGGAGAATGCAGGTAGTCTGAGTGGACACTGGGAAAGAGATGGAAGATTTGAAAGAAGAAGAGAATGATTTGGATGGGAGTGGTGGAGCCCTGGACCATGTGCTCTTAGTCACTCCCTTCCCCATCTTAGTTCAAGAGATTTGGAAAAGACTGCAAGGTCAGAGGCTAAAATGGAAAATTTGTAACCTGATTGAATGATGGAAAGTTAGAAGGGATTAGCTGTATCTGCCTTCCAGGATGGATCAAAGGAAGGTTACTAAATTTAAAAATGGGTACTGACTGTGTTAAAGATATTGATGACTGTGACTTGTATTTATTACTATTCAATTAATTATTAAGTTCCAGAGGTGCTTTGGTTCCAATTCTTTAGATCTCTTTCCTCTGGGCTAAAGGCAACAGTTAGAATATTAACTTAGCACATTGTAAAGTACCGTAATTTCAAACTTTTAAACTTTTTACAGAAGTAGAATAAAGGGTATTCAAATTGGACTTTATATACACACGCGCGCACACACACACACACACACACACACACACACACACATATATAAAGCATGTATATAATTAAAGTGTTTACATATTCTTCTTTGGTCTTATGATTGTAAAGTGCTTAATATAAGGACTGCAATCTAATGTAATTGTTCCATACCTGGTCACTTTGAAGTGGATTTTAAATACCAAAAGTAATAAGATCAATAATTCCTGGAAATGCAATTGATATTATCTGAAGTTATTGTTTGTGTTTCTAAATTGTATTGTATTTCTAAAGTTCTCTTCGAGGTAGAAATGGTGTTAAAACAATTTTTAATCTGGATTTTGTCCATATGGATTGGGTTTTTAAAAGCAAGTGATAGTAATCTGAGAATTTGGAATTTATATTTGGTTATAAATAAGCAGTGATAATGCTATTGATGTTTGCTATAATGGTAGATTTTCTGCTTGAAATATTGGCTATTATGAAAATGTATACAGTGCTTTAGGATGATAAGTTTCCACGTGTTGATGATGAGATGAATGATTCTCTGTGCAAGGTGATTTAGAAATGCATTCACCTGAATTGATAATGGGTGGTTTTCAGTTTTAAATATATAATAAGCTATATTGTTGTAAAAGCAATTTTTAAAAAATCTAAATGTTGTTATATTAGCTGTCCTTCAAACCTGGCTCTTAAAGTTAACAAAATTAATTTCTAGTTATTGGCTTTTAAGACAAATTTAAAATGTAAGATGTGAGTTTTGGTAAAAATTTTTGATTAGTGAAATTTGCCATCTGATATAAAAGCTTCTGGGACAATAACAGTTGTGTTCTGCCACTCAGAAAAGAATGTGACTGTTACAGGTAGAGGTTTTTCCCTCAGGGGAATAAAAGACTGAAAGGACAATCCTGACCTCAGCCTGGAATGGGATACTTCTGCCTCAGTTTTCCCATTGTGTTCCTCTGAAAAGAAAGATTTTTCAACCTGACTATTCCTCAGTCTGGCTATAAGGTGGAGATGATATCTAATTAGGTCCTTTTCTTCTTTATGGCATGTTTCTGTAATCAAAGCATGTTATTTAAGATGTGAGCACATGCAGCATGTGGAATCTTGCTGTTTTCAATTAAATAATTGGGTAAATTGGTACTCTTGTATAGTCCTGTGAAAGATAAAATCCCTGGAATAGAACATTCTTTCTGAATGATATGAGAATAATTAGACAAAGGAAAAGAAGTTTGTGAAATAAAAGTACAAATGCTATTTTGAATCATTGTTCCATAGACTAAGGCTGGGATTTAAAGTTACCTATAATAAAGGTATATCTGTATAGAATAATGTCCTTGCATGTTTCAAAGTGATGTAAGAGTAATTGGGTATTCATACAATTGACCGAATTAATTACTGGGACTAAATTAGAGACATCTTCAGTTTAGGAGAAAGAATTTCAGTATAGATTGATTAAAGGGGGATAATACTTTTGCATTGATGGAAAAGTTAAATGTTTCTATTTTATTTGAATTCATTCCATTATCTAACATAAGTTGAAGTTAGTGTTTGAACTTATCATATGTGTATCTTTTAGACTGAGCATGGTTAGAAAAGGATAGGGAAGCTTGGGAAGCAGATCTATTAGGGCAATCTTAATGGTAAATTTGATTTCATGATATTTAATCAGGAATACAACAAGTGTAAAAGTGCATGCAAGTTACTTAAGGCTCACTTTAAAGATGTTCTTTAGTCAATTGTAGCCATATCTGAAACTGATTATCAGAGCTTGCTATTTTAAGATTCTATGGGACCATTAACTGACTGTTCTTCTGAGTCTAACTCCAGGTGGATGCCAAGAAAGGCTGTCTGAGCCAATGATGTCAGTTAACCTGTGCAGATATGAACTGCAAAGGGATGATACCTCATGGGAAGGTTGGGAGAATGACTTTTCCACCTGCACTGAGGTAGGATTCTCCTGACTCAATTTCTCCCACTGACACTTGGTAGACTTTAAGTTCTTTCTAAGTGCCAGTTGACAATCTACCCAGCTTCTGCCTGGAATTAACATGAAGGTAGTGAAATGTTGTTCCCTTGCTATATAGCTAAGTCTCTACTCTTAATGGTAAATTCCTATAATCAAAAGTTTTATAAGCATAATACCAGATTTATTAAATAATAGGTTGGAACAGAAACATCTGAAGTTAAGATGTAAGTCTAAGATTAAGCTATTAGGCTCAGGACTTTAGCCCAGTTATAACTATTTAGCATTGACATCTATTTTATGTATATCTATCTGTCATGTATATTCCCTCCCCTCCCCTCCCCTCACCTGCCCTGCCCTCCCCTCCCTCCCCTCCCCTCCCCTCCCCTTCCCCCTTAAACCTGCTTCACTCTGAAGCTCATACATTCTACAACACTAGGTTCCCCCTGCCCAAGCTCCACTTAACACCTCTTTTCTGCACATTCCTTCCTTAAGAGTGATCATCAATAGTAACTGTTGCTATTTCCATCCCAGCTTGATTTACTTATTTTTCTTGGCCTCATTAAAGGGTCCATCCCCTCATGACTTCTTAAATAGACTTATTCAATGAATGGCCCTTACCTCACCCTAAGTGACTACCTAAATAGGCTTTGTCCTAAAGGGGCCAGTGTCTCCCATTGCATCCTGGGCCATCTCCAGTCATTCTGATGACTGGATCCAGATGGCTCTGGAGGAGAAAGTGAAGCTGATGAACTTGCACAGACCTCTTTCACTCAAAACAAAGTCAAATGCAAGTCATGTCATCATTTCTATGATGGCATGGTCTTCTTCGGCAATGAAGGATGAATACAACAAAACAGCAACAGCAATATATATATATGTATGTTACTGTATAAGTTAGGGTCCTTTAATTCTTAGTAATAGTATGGAGACAATTGGGTCAAGGGCTTGTGAAGTTAGCATATTATTCTTGTCTCAGTTTTGTTATAATTAATTAATATTAAAAAAGAATGGTTTATGGCATATTTTGCAAATGCCTTTAAGCACAATGTGACTTGAAGTTGGAATTGTTTCTTGACTTGATATGTACTATGTTTGAAAAATAAATTTGATTACTTACTGTATTTGTGTATGTACTAGAGCCTACTGTTAATTCCTTAGTGAAATCTCATCCTCCTGATTGGGGAATGAATAGTAGATTAATGTAAAGTGTAAAAACTGATCTCTAAGGTGAATTTCTTAAACATGACAGTTGGCCAAGGTTCCTATTTTGATTTTATAAGGATAGCAGTTTTGTAGGAGAATGGATATCTGGGTTTCTATGGGAAGGTGAGGGGAAGATGTTGAAATGCTATGCTGAAGATGGCTTGAATGAGCATCGAGACCAGAAAACTGCATTAGATGATGTTCCTCGCCAGACTGCTGTATGAGGTGAAACTTCTAAATGGACAATTCATTGATTTATCTTTTCCTTCAGAGTCTCTGTATCTGTACTTATAAAAGGGGACTGCCCCCTTGTAATTTGTCAATGTATTGATCTACTTTGCTCTGTTCCCATATTTACTTAAAGGGGAGATACATGAGGGGAAGAATTCATATGGGAAAGAAAGTGAGGAGGTATTGATTGGATTTAGGTGTGGAAATAAAAATTTTGGTTAAAAAAGGGGGGAGGAAATGTGTGGGAAACAAAAGAAGGAATGATGTTTCCATAGGGTTAAAACTCATCAGAGCTTTGAGTGATAGCAGCTAATTGTGATCTAGCAGAAACATGCTCTTGATCAGGTCAAAGGTCATAAATTTGTGCACATGCTTGATGAACTATTTGAGGGGGAGCCTATCAGAGAAGAGAATGTTGAAGGATGAGGGGGGCTGCCTCTAGCCAATGAAGAATGAGGTGGGAGATTCGAATTTGGAACAGCATAAAAAAGACTTGCATTCATCTGAATAATTATAACAATCCCTTAGGAGCTACCTGTTCATTTAGGGTGAATGAATGTACAAATTAATAAAAGCTCTCCTGATTTGTTTAAAGTGAGCATGTTTCTCACACCAGTCTCACACAGCTGGTAGGAAATGTTAGCACTAGGCTTTTGACTCCAGATCAAGCTCTTTCTACTAGAGGTTACTTCCTTCTGTTTAGCTCTTCCGGGTCCATATGGATAGCAAGATAAGAAGAAACAATATGACTCTGAAAAAAAGAGGAACTTCAGTTATTAGTACTTATATGATATTATAAAAGATATTTGTATCATTCACAAAACACTCTATATATGTTCTTATTTGATCCTCAGAACCACCTTGTGAGGCAGTAGCAAGTTTTATTATTCCAAATTCTTAGTTTAATAGACTTGTTTATGTAAATATTGGAGGTTGTGATTCGAACTTGGGTGTCTCAAGTCCAGGTCCTGCTCTTTTCCCACCCTGTTGATTCCTAAAGGGAATCAAAGGGAAAGTAAAAATTCAGACTATGGTGACTTCTCTTCTTTTCAGGGATAAACATAAAGTCCTTCTGGCTAAAATGTCCAATGGTCTAAGACCAAGATGTGAGGATTCATTTACATGAAAAAGATTTGTGAATTTTAATTGACTACAGGTTTAATAAGCCAGTAATGTGAGACAATTGCTGACAAAAAAAATGTAAAAAAGAGGGTTACTAGTCAGACCACATGTCGAGTTGCGTTCATGTTGGAGGTCAGTATTTTTATGAGAAACAATGACAAACTAGGTGATCAGGATGGTGAAGAGTCTAAAAACCATGTCATGGACTAAGGATATTCAGCCCAGAGAAAATAGGACTATAGAAGAGGCATAAAAATCATTTTAGCTGAAGGGCTTTCAAGTAGAGGAGGAACTAGATTAGTAATCTGTTATTCCCAGAGAGGGGAATAAAAGGATCAGTGGATTGAAGGTAAAAGGGAATTTTTTTCAATTCAAATATTTGTACCCCTACTATGAACTAGACACTACACTTGGTGCTACAGGTAGTATAGAAGTAAGACATAGTTCTTGTTCTCATGGAGTCTGTACCCTAATAGGGAGAAAAACATAGCTAAGAAAACCACTAGAATAGAAAATGGAAAAAAAATATGTGTCATAAAAGATCAATATATTTGTAAGATCTCTCACAATACTCAACACTGTGCCTTGTGCATAATAGGTACTCCTTACATATAAAATATTATATTTATGGATGTGAATGATAGAGTGAAGGGATTGACAAGATGTATATCTTCCACCTTTCCAATTTCTCCTCTTTGCCAACTATAACCCTCATTCCCACATTTGTAAGCTATTCCTACTCCCTCCCCTACAACATTAGATAGAAGGTGGCATTGGCTACCTCAAATAAATCAATCAATAACAAGTATCAATAGTTAATAAATATTTGCTAAACTTCTACTGAATACCTGGCACTGTGCTGGGGATACAAATTCAGATAAAAAGAGATAATTCCTGCCCTCAAGGAATTTGTAATCCAATAGAGGGGGAAGATGATGCACAAAAGAAAGCTGAAAAGGAGGGAAGGAAGGTCCTGTCTCTAGGGCATAATGGAAAAGTCCGAAGAAGTCCAAGAGCAGTGCAGCTGGTGAGAAATGGAGAGAAGATTTGCTGGACTTTCTACTTAAACAGAGGTTTTGGAGCTCATTGCTCTGCTCTCCAGTCAGAGGGGCCGAGGGTATTGATGAAATGTGAGTATCAAGGCTGATTCAATCTTGCAGGAAAATGAGATTTTCCAATGATGAGTTTCCTAGGGCATCTTTGAAGGAATGAGGGAGAAGTCCAAAAGCAGTATAGCTGTTGGGAAAGACATTTGTTAAGTGCCTGCTATGTGCTAGGCACTATGGGATGTACTATGGATATAAATTTAAGCAATGAAACAATTCCTGTTCTCAAGGATGTTGCATTCTACAGGGCTAAAGAAAGGACATATATAAAGATATATGGAATAAACATAAAGAGAAGAAATATAAAGTAGTTAAATGCCTAAGAAGAAAGGTACTAATAGTTGAGGTGATTAGGAAACTACACAGTAGAAGATGGTATTTGAGCTGTGAAAGAAAAACAGATATTCTGTGGATAGGAAATGAGGAAGGAATATATTCAAGGCATGGAAGAAGCAGGTGCAAAGATATGGAGACAGGAGATATGGAGTGTTGTTTCTAAGGAACAGAGGGCCAATTTGGCTGCATCTCAGTGCAATTAGGGGAACAATATACAATGAGGCTAGAAATATATGTTGGGGCAAGGTTTGTGAGAAATTCTGCTTTCCTTCTAATCTTGTTTGCATTGATTTTGTTTGTGCAAAACTTTTAAAATTTAATATAATCAGAATTATCCATTTTACATCTAGTAAAACTATCTCTTGTTTGGTGGTAAACTCTTCCATATAGCTGACAGGTAAATTATTCTTTGCTCTCCTAAGTTGCTTATGGTATCATCTTTTATGTTTAAATCATATACCTGTTTTGACCTTATCTTGGTGTACAGTGCTTGAGCTGTTGGTCTATACCTAATTTCTGTCATACTATTTTCCAATTTTCCCAGCAGTTTTTGTCAAATAGTGAATTCTTGTCTCAGAAGTTGGGGTCATTGAGTTTATCAAACACTAGGTTACTGTGGTCATTTACTATTGTGTCTTGGTATTAAAGTTTTAGGGAGAGAATGGAGGTGAACACATAGATCTGGGCAGGGGTATCACTGATTATGGAAATGATAATTAAATCCATGGGAACTGATAATGTCAGGGGAGGAAGGGGAGGGAGGAGGGGAGGAGGAGAGAAGAGAAGAGGGAAGGGAAGCGAGAGTTGAGGAGGGGATAGGAGGTAAGGGAAGGGACAGGAGGGAAGAGGAGAGAAAAATGAGGGAGGTGGGGAGAGAGAGAGAGAGAGAGAGAGAGAGAGAGAGAATATATAGAGAAGAGTAAGGGAGTCTAGAACACAGCCCTGGGGAGCACCTACAGCTAGGGGGCATGATTTGGATTAAGAACCAGTAAAGGAGATTAAGAAAAAGTGTCCAGACAGGAGATGAATCAAGAGAGATAATCCCATGAAGAACAGAGTATCCAGGAGAAAAGGGTGGTCAATAGTGTAACAGCAGATAGTTTGAGAGGGATGAGGACTGAAAAAAGACCATCAGGTTTTAAGCAATTAAGAGATTAGTGGGAATTTTGGAGAAAGCAGTTTTAGACAAGTGATGAGGTAGGTTAGAGACCAAATTGCAAAGTTTCAGGAATCAGTGTGAATGAAGTATAGATAGTGTTTTGTTTTTTAAAAAAATTTTTCTAAAAATATATTATTAATTTCTAACATTCTAATTTTCTAACATTCTAATTCTAACATTCTTTTAAAAAAATTGAGTTCCAAATTCTCTTCCTCCTTCCCCTCCTCCCCCAGTTATTGAGAAAGCAAGCAATATATCACTTATATATCATGCAAAACAAATTTCCATATTAGCCATGTTACAAAAAAGCTATAAAAATAAAGTGAAAAAAATTATACTTCAATTTGCTCTCAGACTTTAGCAGTTCTCTCTCTTGAGAGTGGATCACATTTTTTCATCCTGAGTCCTTTGTAATTGTGTAGACAATTTTTTCAAGGAATTTGACTGAGAAAGAGAAGAGATATAGGATGATAGGTTGGGGGGGGGATAATAAAAAAAACATTTACAAAAGTTTTTTTTAAGGATAGGGGCTATTTGGGCATGTTTGAGGCCAGTGGCGAAAGAACCAATAGAGAGGGAGATGTTTAAGATTTGGGAAAGGGGGGGAATGACTGAAGTGGAAATATGCTAGAAAAGATGGAAGAGGATGGAATCAAGGGTATATGTAGAGGGACTGGCCTAGGGAGGTGAGATGGGCTATCTTATTTTATTGTCAGACACTTAAAGAAAGGAATAGAGGATAGAGGATGATGTGAAGAGATTTTGAGATGAGAGGAGAGAAAAAAGCTCACTTGAAATTGCTTCAATTTTCTCAGTAAAGAAGAAAGTAGGTACTCAACTGAGAGAGGGTGAAGTGAGGTTTAGGAAATTTGGAAAGAAGAGCTTTTGGAAAAGTTTCTGATGGGAGATGTAGTAAGATAGGGAATTGTTGCAGTGAGGAGCTAGTTGAAGTTGGATTAACAAATTTATAATATAAAAACTCATGTAAAACATAAGAGAATCTGCCTGTGGCCTGGAAATAGATGGGGTTCCTCATTTAACTCTTTGTTATAACAAAACACTAAGCATACCTCAGATTCTCAATCCAAAACCCATCCTTTCATTTCTGTTTATATTCTAATTCCTTTCCAACCCAGTTCCCTTCCCCTTTCCAAAATATATTAGTTCTTTCAATCAGATGAAATAATATTTCAAAGCACTTAGCACACAGTTCCTGGCACTTAATAGGTACCTAATAAATGTTTATTTCCTTCCCCCTCCCCATTTACTACATGCCAAACACTGTGCCAGGTACCAGGGACACAAAGGCAAAAATGAAATAGTCTTTGCCCTTAAAGAGTTACATTGCTATTGGGAATAAATGATATATATACGCATAAGTATATACAAAACGCATAGGGATTGTACCTCTGACTTCATGGATATGGAGCACTCCCAGGTAAGGGAAGTCTCTCTATCATTGCAAAAAGCCCTCATGTGTGAGGTGGCATTTCCAACCTTATCTCAGTCCCCTAGACTCTCTGCCTCCAAATGCTTCCCCAGTTATGTAATGTGTCTGCCTAAAATTTGCTTGAGGCTCTTCTAGCTTTGCCCTTCATAACATCATTTAAGGTAAAGTAAATGCTACTATTTGGGGTTAACTGAGGCCAAAAAGAAAAAAAAGGAAAAGAAATGATGGATGATTTATCATGAAAATATTAGCCTTAAATCAGTGGCAGAGCTGGCACAAATTGCACGACTTCCTAGTCTATGCATCACCCACTGAACCAAAATGTTTCTTGTGATATGATTTATGGCAAGGCCAACATTTTTCTCTAAATCCCTGAAGCTTAGCTTTTGGAATGATTGTCTATTATCCTTCTCTTGCCTTTAGAAAAATTCAGCATTTGACTCACTTTTGTAGTGCATGGAGCCAGTGACATTTTCCATTTTTTAAAAAGTCTCCCCAGACCCATTAGATGGGGCCTTTGCTCTTATATTTTGGTTACTTATGTTATATAATTAGGCCACTTTACCTGCCAGACTTTAGAAGCATTCAAAGTATTGTTTGGGTCAAATCATAGGTGAACTTTTCAAGAAAGCCAAACAAAGTAATAGTCAAATCTCCAAAAAGACAATGACATTTCTAGAGGATGTCCTTTACTCCCTGCACCATTATCAGATATTTTGATATATTTTACTTATACTTTTTCTAGTTTATTGTTTATGGTTGAACACATGAATATTGTTAGGTTTGTGGTGTTATGATGCCCTTTCTTGAAATACCAATCAGCTACTTATCTTTGGTTTAGTTGTCCTTTGTTCTCAGAGGACCAAAATGACATCACTATGATAAAATCAAATTTCAATGTGTCCAACTGTGGCTTATCTTTGGTTTAAACAATTTGTAAATTAACAATGGGTTGGCTACCTTCCTGGAAAGATTTCTAAATGAAAATTATGCAAATAGACATCTAATTGGCCCATAGAAACCACAGTATAATAGAAAAGATATTTCAAAGGACTTAATAACTTAAAGTAGAAGTGATTGTCACATCTTCTTCCTCAGTTTTCTTCTCTGTAAAATTGAGGTAATACTAGCATCTACTTCTCAGTTTTGTTGTGAGAATCAAATGAGGTAACAATATCTGGCACATAGTAAATGCTATATACATGTTAGTTTTAATTGTCATTATCATCATCATCATCATCTTCATCACTATATTTGATCCATGATACTGTGATACTCTGAATTATGTTTGCTTCTATACTTCAGTAATTTTGTAATCTCAGTCAGTCAGTTAACAACCTTAATTATGTCCTTACCATGTGCCAGTTACTGTGCTAAGCCCTGAGGATACAAAGAAAGATTATTCTGCCATCTTGATTCCTTAGTTCTATCATTAATCCAAAGTTAATGGAATCACTCTAAGCAAATTCCTCTGTATATTAGTAATTATGTACTTTAATTTTGATTTCCCATAATTAGAAATAGATACTTTACTTTGGGATTACCTTTTCCCTTTCTTTATTTCTTTTTCCCTCTTGTATTTTTTCTTCTTCAGTTTCTCTGAAAATTTCCTTCTGAAATAAATATTGACTAAATGAAACCTTTTGTGATTTAGCCAATAAAATACTCTGAGGGGTTTCACTTTTTGTCGGCAACTATTTTATCTTCATTGTTTTCTCTCTCTGATAAGTTTGCTTGCCATTTGAAGACTTTCTTGAAATGGCTGCATCTCTCTTGTCTGTGTTCTAATGGCTGTTTGCTTCTCAAATATCCATCACCCTTTTCACAGAGCATGCTAGGTAGATAATTCTTGCTTGTAAAAATATTACACTCCAATTTTTGTGATCTTCCTCAAATCTTGGAAAGCCAATTGTGATTATTATTACTATTCCTTAGTAAATTATTTATGTATTTCTTCTGGAAGCCTGTAGTATTTTTTCTTTTAGCAGCATTGAAGTTCAACTATGTTATTTTTTGTAGTGTTAAATCATATATTCTACCCTGACAATGTGCCATAAATTCTTTCTATTTATATTTTTCCATTTTTTTAAAAGAAAAACAATCCTATGAAAGTTTTCTTGGTGATTTTATAAAATTTGGTTTTCATATTCTTTTGTTTTTTAGTTCTCTAGGATATCAGTAATCCTGTGGTTGCTGTCTTGGCATTTGTCTTCCGAATCTGTCTTTGGATCTGCGTGTTTTTAGTCATTTGGAAAATTCACTGATTTATTGATCTTTTATTTCTAAGTGTTCTGCAGAGTGCAAAATTCCATCTTTTTGTGTCATTTTCTTCTAGAGATTTTTTCCATATAAATTTATTGATTTTCAGTTTTCAACATTCACTTCCACAAAATTTTCAATTTCAAATTTTCTCCCCATCTCCCTCTTACCCCCACTCCAGGACGGTATGTATTCTGATTGCACTTTCCTCCAATCTGCCCTCTTTTCTATCACTGCCCCACCCCATCACCTTCCCTTCTATTTTCCTGTAGGGTAAGATAGATTTCTATAGCCCATTGCCTATGTATATTATTTCTAAGTTGCATGTAAAACAATCTCTAACATTCATTTTTAAAGTTTTGAGTTTCACTTTCTTTCCCTTCCGCCTTCCCTACCCACTCTCATTGACAAGGCAAGCAATTCGATAAAAGTTATACTTGTGTGGTCATGCTCAACACTTCCATTACAGTGATGTTGTGAAAGACTAACTATATTTCTCTCTATCCTGCTCTGCTCTCCATTTATTTGATTCTCTCCTTTGACCTGTCCCGCTACCAAAGTGTTTGCTTCCTATTAGTGTTTCCCCAATCTGCTGTCCCTTCTATTAGCCCCCCTCTCTTATCCCCTTACCCCCTGCTTTCCTATAGGGTAAGATAAACTTCCATACCCAATTGAGTATGCATGTTATTCTCTCCTGAAGCCAAGTCCAGTGAAAGGAAGGCTCACTCATTCCCTCTCACCTTCCTCTTCTTCCCCTCCATTGTAAAACCTTTTTCTTGCCTCTTACATGTGAGATGATTTATTATATTTTACCTCTCCCTTTCTCTTTCTCCTAGTGCATTCCTCTCAACCCTTAATTATCTGTTTAGATATCATCCCTTCATATGTATATATATATATATTCCCTGCAACTATCCTAATACTGAGAAATATCTCATGAGTTACAAATATCATCTTCCATGTGGGAATGTAAACAGTTCAACTTCAACAAGTCCCTTATGACTTTTCTATCTTGTTTAGTTTTTCATGCTTCTCTTGATTCTTATATTTGAAAGTCAAATTTTCTATTCATCTCTAATGTTTTCAACAAGAATGCTTGGAAGTCCTCTACTTCACTGAAGTTCTATTTTTTACCCCTTGTTTCTCAGTTTTACTAGGTAGGTGATTCTTGGTTTTAATCCTATTTCCTTTGACCTCTGAAATATAATATTGCAAGCCCTCTGATCCCTTAGTGTACAAGCTGCTAAGTCCTGTGTTATCCTTATTGTATTTCCACAATACTTGAATTGTTTTTTCCTGGCTGCTTGTAATATTTTCTCCTTGATCTGGGAATTCTGGAATTTGGCTCCAATATTCCTAGGAGTTTTCCTTTTGGGATCTCTTTTAGGAGGTGATTTGTAGATTCTTTTTTTCTTTTCTTTTTTTTAATGTTTATTTGTTTATTTTTAGTTTTCAACATTCATTTACACAAAATTTTGAGTTCCGAATTTTCTCCCCATCTCTCCCCTTCCCCCATCCCCAAATGCCATTCATTCTGATTGCCCCTTCCCCCAATCTGCCCTCCCTTCTATCATACTACTCCCTTCCCTTATCTCCATCCTCTCTCTTTTCTTGTAGGGCTAGATAGATTTCTATACCTTATTACCTATATTTCTTATTTCCCAGTTGTATGCAAAAACAATTCTCAACATTCGTTCTAAAACTTTGAGTTCCAACTTCTCTCCCTTCCTCCCTCCCCACCCATCCCCACTGAGAAGGCAAGCATTTCGATATGTTATATGTGTGTAGTTATGTAAAAGACTTCCATAAAAGTCATGTTGTGAAAGCCTAACTGTATTTCCCTCCATCCTATCCTGCCACCCATTTATTCTACTGTTTTTTGACCCTAACCCTCCTCAAAAGTGTTTACTTCTAATTACCCTCTCCTCCCATTTTCCCTCCCTTCTATCATCTCCCCTACACCCTGCTTCTCCCTTCCCCCCTACTTTCTTGTAATGTAAGGTAGATTTTCACAGCAAATTGAGTATACATGTTATTCCTTCCTTAAGCCAAATATGATGAGAGTAAGGTTTGCTTTTCCTCTCTCATCTCCCCTCTCTTCCCTTCCATTGAAAAAGCTTTTTCTTGCTTCTTTTATATGAGAGAGAATTTGCCCCACTCTATTTCTCCCTTTCTCCTCCCAATATGTTCTTCTCTCAAACCTTAATTTTACTTTTTTTGATATCATCCCTTCCTCTTCAACTCAGGCTGTGCCCTCTGTCTATATGTATATAATCCCTCCAACTACCCTAGTACTGAGAAAAGTCTCAAACATAAATATGACCTTTCCATGTAGGAATGTAAACAGTTCAACTTTAGTAAGTCCCTTATGATTTCTCTTTCCTGTTTACCTTTTCATGCTTCTCTTCATTCTTGTGTTTGAAAGTCAAATTTTCTATTCAGCTCTCATCTTTTTATCAAGAATGTTTGAAAGTCCTCTATTTCATTGAATGACTACTTTTTTTCTGAAGTATTATACTCAATTTAGCTGAGTAGGTGATCTTGGTTTCAATGCTAGCTCCTTTGATCTCTGGAATATCATATTCCAAGCCCTTTGATCCCTTAATGTAGAAGCTGCTAGGTCTTCTGTTATCCTGACTGTATTTCCACAATACTTGAATTGTTTCTTTCTGGCTGCTTCCAATATTTTCTACTTGACCTAGGAACTTTGGAATTTGGCTCCAATATTCCTAGGAGTTTTCCTTTGGGGATCACTTTGATTAGGTGATTGGTGGATTCTTTCAATATTTATCTTACCTTCTGGTTTTAGAATATCAGGGCAGTTTTCCTTAGTAATTTCTTGAAAGATGATGTCTAGGCTCTTTTTTTTGATCATGGCTTTCAGGTCATCCCATAATTTTTAAATTGTCTCTCCTGGATCTATTTTCTAGGTCAGTTATTTTTCCAGTGAGATATTTTACATTGTCTGCTATTTTTTCATCCCTTTGGTTTTGTTTTATAATGTCTTGATTTTTAGTAAAGTCATTTGCTTCCCTCTGCTCTATTCTAATCTTTAAGGAATTATTTTCTTCAATGAGCTTTTGGACCTCCTTTCCCAACTGATCAATACTACTTTTTTAGAGTATTCTTCTCCTCATTGGCTTTTTGGATCTCTTTTGTCATTTGGGTTAGTCTATTTTTTTAAAGTGTTATTTTCTTCAGCATTTTTTTGGGTCTTCTTTAGCACGTAGCTAACTTGTTTTTCATGATTTTCTTGCATCACTTTTATTTCTTTTCCCAATTTTTACTCTGATTCTCTTACTTGATATTCAGAATCCTTTTTTTGAGTTCTTCCATGTCCTGAGTCTGATTCATATTTTCCTTGGAGATTTTGGGTGGAGGACCTTTGACTTTGTTGTCTTTTTTTGCATGTTTTGGTCTTCCTTGTCAGCAAAGTAAGATTCTATAGTCTGATTCTTTTTCCAATGTTTGCTCATTTCCACTGCCATTTACTTGACTTTTGAGCTCTTTGTTAAGATGTTCTCTGCTTCAAGTGGGGTGGGGGGGTGTACTGTCAGCTGCTCATTAACCCCACAATCTATGGACCTAGAGTTCCAGAAACAGTGGCTGCAGCTGCTCCTGGTGATGCTGTGGCTGCTTGGGTTTTTCTACCCCATTTCCTTCCCTGTGGCTAGAACTAGGCAGACCATTCAACTCTCCCACATTGTCCCACAGGTTTTTTCCACTGACCTTCCTATTTGTCATCAGCATTTTGGGGTCATGATGTCTGGAAACCACCACAGGTGAGAGATTCAGTCCTCCCAAGGCCTGCTTAAATCTCCTGTGTGCCAGTACGACCCACACTGGACTGCACTCTGTTCTCAGTGTGGCATGATAGACACTTCCTGACAACCTTCCAGGCTCTCTTAGGCTAGAGATTTGCTTCACTCCATCATTCTGTGGGTTCTGCATCTCCAGAATTTATTCAGAGCCATTTTTTATAGGTATTTGGCTGGATTTGGAGGGAGAGGCCTAGGAAGTCCATGTTGGTACTGTGCCATCTTGGCTCTGCCCCTGACCATGTCTTTAAGAAGTGTTTTAAGAGTACCTCTTTCATGTCACTCATCAGGCTAAGCCCTAGAAATACAAAGTCAGAAGTGAAATAGTCATTGCCTTCTTTTTATTGGAGTGTGTAAATTGTAAAGTACATTTTGGTTTGATGTTAGGGAAAGCTTCCTAATAGTTCAATTGCTGTTCTTTACAACAAAGTGGAATGGACTGCCTTGTAAAAGTAATGGGTTCCCCCTCACTATGGGGGTCTTTATATGAAAGTTGGATGACCACAATTCTCAGGAATGATAGAGAGGATTTCTGTTCATTCCTATATGGGTCATGATGAAAGGACTCTGAAATCCCAGAAAACTTTAAAAGTCTATAATTCTGTGAAGTAATTCTTATATAGACTATTTCTAAAAGTAGAGAAAGATTGTGGGCTACACTGTTCCTTTTATGAACAAAATGTGATTTTTGACTCCTTAACCAATTTAAGGATGGGAATGTTTAAATGAAGAAGAGAATGATAGGCTAACTTTTTTTTAATGATTATCACCACAAAATATTGAATATTTGTAAATAGAATACAGCAATTTCTTTAAAAAATTATTTCTTATGATCAAATCCTATCAACAAGAGAAAAAAGTGGACTTTTTTGTCATTTGATGCACAGAAAGCAGTCTTTGATGTTAATGGTAAAAAATAAAATACAGATGTTTCATAAATAACTAGATATGTGTGTTTATATACATACATATGCATATATATGTATGTGAGTATATACAATATTTATATACATATACTTATATGCACATATATATGCTACAAGCTAATATTATATGCAATGGATAACAATTAAAAATGTTCTCAGTCAAAAGAGGTAACAAGACTATCCATTCTGACCACTCTTATTATATGTTATCTTAGAGGTATTACAAGAAGCAATAAGATATGAAACAAAAATTAAAGGATAAACATAGGAAAAATCAAAATATATGTGTATAATATACACATACATAGATATGTACATATCTATGTATATATCTATAGATATGTATATATCCATACGTAAGCATGTGTATGAATATATATACATATTGGTTGGTTGTTGTTCTTCTTCTTCGAAGAGGACCAAAATGACATCACCATGATAAAGTGAAATTTCAGTGCATTTGACTGTGGCTGATCAGACCAATATGAGCTTGGAATTCTCTACCACAGGTTGGGCACAGATAGTCCATGTGAATATTTGGGATGGATATCCCAAATTTGTGCATCCTGTGTTTACCTTGTGCTGCCTCAATTCTGCACCCTTTCTGATGTGGGCACACCATACTGAGTGGTCCTGTGCCAGTGTCTCTTGTGTTGCACAGTCAAATTCAAAGTTCTTGAGAGAGACCTTGAGAGTGTCCTTGTATCATTTCTTCTGACCACCATGTGATCACTGTCCCATGCAAGTTCTCCATAAAATAGTCTTTTTGGCAAGCTTACATTTTGCATTCAGACAATGTGGGCAGCCCATTGAAGTTGTGCTTTCTGAAGCATAGTTTGAATACTTGGCAGTTCAACTTGAGCAAGGCTTCCGTGTCTGGTACCTTATCCTGCCAGATGATCTTCAGAATCTTCCTAAGACAGTTCAAATGGAAATGATTCAGTTTCCTGGAATGGTGCTGGTAGACTGTCTATGTTTCACAGGCCTACAAAAATGAGGTCAGCACAATGGCCCAGTAGACCTTCAGTTTGGTAATCAGTATACCAAATTTTTCTTTGGAACCTCTCAAACACTGAGCTAGCTCTGGCAATGTGTGCATCAACCTCGTTGTCAATGTGTACATCTCTGGAAAGTAGACTACCAAGGTAAGTGAACTTATCCACAGCATTCAAAACTTCTCCATTTGTTGTAATTGATGGCTCCACATATGGATGGTGTGGTGGTGGCTGATGGAGCACTGTGTTTTCTTGGTATTAGTTATTAGGCCAAAATTAACACAAGCAGCAGAGAATTGATCCATACTTTGTTTCATCTCAGCTTCAGAGGCTGCATTGCATGTACAATCATCTGCAAATAGAAAATCATGCACCAACATTCCCTCCACTTTGGTCTTCGCTTGTAACCTTTTCAAATTGAAGAACTTGACATCAGTACAGTAGTTGACCTTGATGCCATGTTCATCCTCATGGAAAGCATTTATCAACGTGGCTGAAAACATCATTCTAAAAAACTTGAGAGCAAGCTCACAGCCCTGTTTCACTCCATTGGTGACTGGGAAGGCACAAGAGCATTGTCCATTATCCAGAACCTGGGCAAATATGCCGTCATGAAATTGATGTGCAATACTGATGAACTTCTCTGGGCAACCAAGTTTTGACATAATTTTCCATAAACCCTCATGACTAACAGTGTCAAAGGCCTTGGTCAGATCTACAAACGTTGTATACAGACCTCTGTTCTGCTCCAGGCATTTCTCCTGGAGTTGTTGGGCAGCAAACACCATAATGACTGTTCCTTTCTGAAGTCACACTGGCTCTCAGGTATATGACCATCTTCCAGATGAAGGATCAGCCTGTTAAGGAGGACTCTAGCAAGAACTTTGCTAACAATGACTAAGAGAGAGACCCCCTCTGTGATTGTCACAGGACAGTCTATTCCCTTTACCCTTATAGAGATGGACAATGGAGGCATCCTTGACCTCCTGGGGGATAACTTCCTCTTGTCATGTAACTTGGAAAATTTCAGTCAGCTTTTGTATGAGCAATGGTCCCCCTACCTTGTACATCTCAGCTGGAATAGAATCAGCACCAGGTGCTTTGCCACATGAAAGGAACCTAATGGCTCTTAAAACCTTTTCTTCAGTTGGAAGTTCATCTAAGGAAGGATTGACTTCAACCTGAGGTAAATGGTCAATGGCCACAGTATTGATTGATAATGGTCTGTTGAGAACACTATGGAAGTGTTCAGCCCATCTCTCTAGGATCATGTCCTTTTCTCTAATCAATGTGGCTCCATCAGCACTGAGTAGTTGTGATGCACCATAGGTTTTTGGTCCAAAAATAGCTTTCAGGGAATCAGAAAAGTGCTTTGGATTGTTACTATGAGCATAAAACTGAATTTCATCACCTTATTGAGCCTTGTTCAGGGAGGATCAGTATCTTTGGTGTGATGACTGCTCAGCCCTTTTTGGGGCTCTTTCCACCTGTAGTCTACCTGTTCCACTTAACTCTCACCTATGGTTCCAAGAAGCTGCAGCATGCACAGCAGCCATACCCAGATAAACCATTTCATCTGACAGGTCAAACCAGACTGAGGGTAAACAAGGGTTCTCAAACCCATTGGTGAGTTAAGGGAGTGTCTGCCCCAAGCTTGTGAAGACTTCCTCTGGTGAAATGGGTAGATGAGAACAATTTGTTCCAACGACCATCAAGGCAGATGAAGTATGCCATGTGGAGCGCTTACAGCTTGGTTAGACACTGAGGACGCCAAGGTCATCCACTGCATCCTGAGTCATTGTCAGCCATCTTGACTCTGTCCTACCCCTGGACTATGATAACTCTGGAGGAGAGAGTGAGGCTGATGACTTCGTGCAACTCTGCCTCACTTAAATCCAATTTATGCATGAATCAAAAGACACCACCTGTACCATTTCACTATTATGCCTCAAAGTCCTGTGATGACAAGGAAGTGATGAAGCAGCAGGTGGGGATACAATGGAAGCTGTAGTCATACATACATATATAATAACACATACACACTTTCACAAAGTCAACAGGTATTAGCTAACATGCCCCATCACAAATAATCTTGATTTCCATGAAACTCCACCAATAATCAAAATAAACTGAAAGAAAAATATTCTTTATCATAATAATATTGTTTATCATAATAATGCTATTGTTTTGACTAGCTTCGATAAAAATTTTTTAGCCAAAAGCCCGTTTCAGCTTACTGTTTCTCACCATTCTTTTCCTCTTTCTTAATTGATTCTGTTCTGTTCCCCTCAGTTAAGCTCAAAATCTTCTCTTCTGTCCTCAAAACACCTATTTTACCCCATCCCCTTTCTTTCTCAGAAAGGGAACTTGACAAATACTTTATTGAGAAAACTGAGTCTACCTCATGAATTCTCTTCTCCCCAACTCAGCATTCCAAATCACTTCAACCTAAACACTTGATCTCTCCTTTGCTCCAATGATGGTAGAAAAGAGGACACCAACTCCTCTACTTGTTTCCTTGATCTCATGCTCTCCTGTGTCCTCTAGTCATCCCCTCTCCCAAATTTTCAATTTCTTGTTATCCACTGGTTCCCCAGATCTCACCAGTCCTTAAACAACAACACTACACACACACACACACACACACATACACACACTCACACACACACGCAAGTACACACATGTACTATTGATTCTATCATTTTATCATCCCCTTTAGCTACCATTCTTTATCTTTCTCCCTTTTACAATTATAGAAAAATCGACTCCAACTATTGCTTCCATATTCTCACTTCTCAGACCCTGGGAATCTGACTTCTAAATTCCCAATTGAAATAGTTTTCTCTAAGATTGCTAATGACCTAATTAAAAATCTAGTGATCTTTTCTCGAGCTTTATCCTTAACATCTCTAGCATTTTATATAGTTAATTACCACCTCTAGGATATTCTCTCCTCCTTGCTGACATTGCTTTGTCCTAGTTCTCTTACTACATGTTTGACTGTTCCTTCTTTAATGGCTCATCATCCTTATTCCATTCCCTATCTGTAAGTGGCTCCTAGGGCTTTCCATGCTCGACTTTCTTTTCTTTCTATACTTTCTCTCTTGTTGATTTCAGCTTCCATAGATTCAACTATGCTCTCTGTCCTGTATTTCCCAAACTCAGTCTATATATCTCAGTCTTTTCACCAGTTTTAGTCTTTATTCTGAACTTTAGTCCCATATCAGAAGTCAGTAAACGTTTATTAAGTGCCTTCTATGTATCAGGCACTGTGTTAAGTTCTGGGGATGCAAAAAAGATGCAAAGATAATCTTTCCTCTCAAGGAGCTCGTGATCTAATGGGGGAAACAACAGGCAAACAAATGTACAAATAACCTATATACAGGATAAAAAGGAAATGATTAAAAGAAGGAGGGCACTAGAAGTATGAGACGTTGGGAAAGACTTCTACAAGAAGATGGGATATTAGTTAGAATTCATATGAAGCCAGGGAAATTAAGAGGTAGAGATAAGGAGGGAGAGCATTTTAGGTATGGGCGAAAGCCAGTGAAAATGCATGGAATCTAGAGATATAGCGTCTTGTTTATGGAACAAAGGAGGTCAATGTCACTGGATAAAAAAGTTTGTGGTGGGGATAAAGCATAAGAAGACTGGAAAGGTCATAGTGGAGGGGGCAGTTAATGAAGAGCTTTGAATGCTTGAGAAAGTATTTTATGGTTGATTCTAGAATGAGAGTCAATAGATTTTTTTGGGATAGGGGTAGAGGTGTCATGTTCAAACCTGCTCTTGAGGAAAATCATTTTGGTGACTGAATGAAAGATGGATAGAAGAGGGGAGAGATTTGTGTTGGGAAGACTCACTAGTAGGCTATTGCAATAATTCAGGTGTGAGGTGATGAGGGCTTATACTAGAATAATGGCAGTGTCAGAGTAGAGAAAGAGGGACTACATGAGAGATGTTGCAAAGGTAAAATGACAGACTTTGACAACAAACTGAGTGCGAGAGGAGAGAAATTGGACATTTCCAATGGATTGTCCCATATGCATCCTACACTTACCACATATGAAACAGAATTTATTACCTTTACTTGTCAATTCTACCCTTGTCTACCTTCTCTTTCTCTTTTGAGGGAACTATTACCATTCTAGTCACCTAGATATGCAACTTCAGAAATATCTTCCTCATCCCTCACACTCAACCAGCTGCTCCATCTTGTTGATTGAACCTCTAAACTCACATCTATCTCCATTTTCCCACTCACCATGGCTCCTCCCTTAAACAGGCCCTACTCACCTCTTGCCTGGACTATTACAATTGCCTTCTATGTGCTCTCCTTGCTTTCAATCTATCTACCATACGACCAATCCATCCTTGACATAGGTGACAAGTTGATATTCCTAAAACACTGATATGACCATATCACTCTTTTGCTCAGGAAGCTCCCGTGATTTCTTCTTCCCTCTAGGATAAAATATAGACTCATCCATTTGGCTTTTAAAGCTGGGTCCAGCCAGATTTATTGCACATTTCCAAGTTTTATTGTATATGACTCTTTGATGAACTTTATGGTCCAGCTAATCTGACCTGATTGCTATAATACCAGCACATGACATTCTATTTCCTGTTTCTGTGATATTGTACAGGGTGTTCCCTATGCCTGGGACATATTTCATCTTCAACTTCACTTTTGGAATAGTTGAGTACCAAAATAGCAATATCACAAGTACAAGATGTGAGAGGTAGATAGAAGTTGTTCTGAAAAAGATCTGGGGGATTTAGTGGACTGCAAGCTGCATAAAAGTTAGAAGTGCGATGTGGAAGCTAAAAGAGCTTATGCAGTTTTGGCCTGCAGTAAGAGAGACAGCTTTCAAAAATAGAGAGGCAGTAGTCCCACTGTCTCCTGCCTTGGTCAGACCTCATCTGTGTTCAGTTCTGAATCCTATAGTTTTAAAAGGACATTGATAAGCTGAAGAGTGTCCAGAAGAGGGTAACCAAGACAATGAAGGGCCTTGAATCCATGTCATAAGTGGATAGAGAGCTGGGTCTTGAGTCAGGAAGACCTGAGTTCAAATGTGACCTCAAACACTTAATACCCATGTGATCCTGGACAAGTTTGTCTCAGTTTCCTCATCTTTAAAATGAGCTGGAGAAGGAAATGGTAAATCACTGCCAAGAAAACCCCAAATGGGGTCATGAAGAGTTGGATATGACTAAAACTACTGACCAACAAAAATTATTATTATTATCCAAGCAGAGGATGTGTGATTAATTGTTGGGTTTATTATAGTGGGTATTTCTTTTGCACATGAACTATATGGACATTATGTAGCTTTTCTAATCCAATGAACATTTATTAAGAACTTACTATGTGCCAGGCACTCTGCTAACCCTTCCTGCTCTCAAACCCTATCTACCCAATGTTCTAGAGCAGAGGTGTCAAACCTTTAGCCTGCAACATGCCTGAGTGAGGCGTAAACCAGACTAAAATGTGATTGGAAAATATTTAACAAGATAAGTAACAATTCCATAAAACACAGACTAAGGCAATACGCTGCCTATAGGGATCCTTAGGTATGGCTTGGCAGCCCTTATTTCTATTTGAGTTTGACATCACTGTTCAAGAGGCCTTTCTCTAGATCTTTTTACCCATCCTGGGTGCCAAGCACAACACTTACATTATCTATTATCTATTACATTATCTATTATCTATTACCTATTGTTCTTGTCAAATGAGTACTCCACCTCTTTTTCTAATCACATTTCCTGGTTGAAAATATTTCTTGCCCATGTCATCATTGGACTCTGTAGCTAAGTTGTGTGTAACCTCTGTCAGAAGCAGATTTTTACTTCAGCCTATTCCTATTTTCCCCTATAATTTTTGGATTTTTAGTTGTCAAGAATAATAGAAGTCCATAGTTGGAGTCCTCTCTTGGGGAACTATGTAAAGGACAACTGTGAAATGTATTCTGGTTGCTTCTGGGCTAGGCGTGACTCAAGCTAATTCCCTAGTAATTTAGATTCAATATTAGAATAGAAAGACACACTTGTGGGTTATCCAATGGTTGTTTTTTTTTTTAGGTTTGTTTTGTTTTTAACCAAAAAAAAATTTACTTAGTCGCAGCAGGAGAAAGATTTAACTGGAATAGGTATTGAGAACACCTCTAGTTGATTTTATTGAGTGAAGATTTCTTGCCTATTTGTGATACACCAGCTAAATATCATACTACCCCTGTAACTGATCCTGGCTATATTGTATTCTGATGATGAGAAAGTGATCCACAGTCTGAGCCTTCAGTCCTCCTGAGACAACCAAATCTTGAGGAAGGTCTCAATACTTCTAAGGAAAAATTAGCCTAATTAGCTTGGGAAAGGAGGGGTTAGATTTTGACTCCACCACACACGCTTTGCTCTACCTTTTAAAGAGAAACACAGTTCTTTGTAGTTGCCTTTCTCTTCGATTTCTAGGCATTTATGTGACCTAACAAGAGGAGACAAAGAAAAGTCAGCTGACACAAATGTGGCAGGCCTGGGGTGGATTTTCTGGGGCCGGGGCATTATGTATAGCAAAATAATAACTGAATAGGAGTTGAGAAGAGTTCAGTAGCAAGATGATAGGAAATTTATGGTGAGGTTTCCCTTCCCCATTTTGACTTAGATCAAAATTATTTAGTATCATAGGATCCTAGATTCAAAGTTGTAAAGGCGCTTACAAGTCATTTACTACAACCCTTCAATTTTACGGTTTTATAGATGAGGAAATTGAGACTAAGGGAAATGTTCCATGCCCACAGTCACAAAACTAAGGTGTCAGAACAAGGGTTTGAAGCTAGGTCATTTGAATATAAATACTTATAGAGGTGCTTCCAGATTTGTCAGCGTTGGTCCTTAGGGGCTGCTTAATGGTTGTCCCAAGTTCAGGGTCTTTGCCTACTCCCCAAATGCTCCCTTTCCTTCCAGGGAGGAAGAATAGGTGATGACAGCTTTTCACCTGATGCTAGCTGGATCCTAGGAATCAATGACATTTGAAAATGTGGCTGTGTTGTTGATGATGAAAGAATGGTAGTTTCTGGGCTCTTCTCAGAGGACCCTCTGATGTTTGAAAAATTGATGCTAGATGATGCTGGAAAATTATGGGAGCATGGTCTGGCAGGATAAACCTGACTTGATATCCATTTAGAGAGAAAGAACTATGAGCTCAGGATCTTCGGGAAATTGAGGGAGGAGAAACCCCAAGAAACATCTGTACAGATTCCAAGAAGCAAAAAAATAAATAAATAAATAAAATAAAAGCAAAAAGGATGTGATTAGAAGAGTCACTTGAGTTTGGCAGAGATATGGCTCTGGAGATTATAGGTCTATTCCTGACTCTCCAAATTTTCTCTGCCATGACACAGAAATCTCCTTAGCTGAGCAGTTCACTTCAACCCTGGTCATCTCAGACTGGGAGCCCCTGTAGTTCCTTCTTTTAATTGACTGGTTCCTATACAAACTTTCATTTTAAAGAAATGTCCCAGGCCTGCCACATTTTCATTCCTTTTCAGGTTCCACTCTTGACTCTCTAAATGTTTTCTACCAAACTCTAGAGGGTACCTTTTATACTTCTTCCTGGCTTCACTTCCTTTTCAGCATCCTTTTATGTGTCCCCAGATCATCTCTCCCTTTGCTCTAATCTTTGGTGAAGAAATGATGCTCTTAGGTTAAATCTTGTAATCTTCATTCACCCTTCCTATCTCTCTAGGGACTTGCTACTTTGATCATCTCCCACCCTCACCCCCTTGCTCTCATCTTCAGTCTCTTTTTAAGTACTGGTTCCTTCTTAGATGCTTATAAATATGCCCAGATTTCCCTGTCATTAAAAACCTTCATTTGTCTCTATAGCCTCCACAGTCTGTCTTACATTTCTCTTCCTTTTCAGTTAAAACTCTAGAAAAAACTGTGCCTCTAATTCTTCAAGTCTCCTCTACTTCTTCAAGTCCCATTGCTCCCCTCATTGTAGTCTAGCTTCCACCCTTGACTGACATGTCTTGATTGGGTCTATCCAAAGTTACCAGTTATTATTAATCCTTCTATTAGGTGGTAAGGCTCCCCCAGAGTGGAATCTAGTGCATGGATCCACAGTTGAGATGGCTCTCTTGGTGGGGAGCTCCAGGGCCCTGAGCTCAGCAGCAGGTTGTTACTATTAGACCTCAGTTGAACTTCTCAACAACCATGTGAAGTAGTTGAGTATCTCTATTTTGCAATGGAAGAAACTAAGGATCAGAGCAGGTTCAGTCTTACTCATGGTAAACCTTAACACACCTGGTAAGCATCATATGGGATTCAAAGCTAGGTCTTCCTGACTCCAAGTCTAATGCTTTCTCCAGGATGCTGTAGTGCCTGCTAATTTGAAGGGGAGAGTACAAATCTACTGGGGGCTCAGGAAAGGCTTACTATGAAGGCAGCTCCTGAGATGAGCTTTGACAAGATTAAGGACCATAAGAATAGGAGATGAGGGAGTGCATTTGAGTCATGGGAGCCAGTTTAGGAAATACCTAACCTTAAAGGAAGTGTATCAAGGAAGAGCTGTTTGCCACTTAGATACAATACTGGGCCTGGAGTCTGGAGGACTTGAGTTCAAATCCAGCCTCAGACACTTATTAGCTATGTGACCTTTAAACATTTATTAGTTGTGTGATCCTGGGCAAGTCAATTAACCCTGTTTATCCCAGTTTTTCATCTGTAAAAAGAGCTGGAGAAGGAAATGGCAAATGATTTCAGTATCTTTGCCAAGAAAACCCCAAACGGGATCATGAAGAGTCAAACACAACTGAAATAACTCAACAATAACAACAAATTTGCTCTTTGGGAGAGTTAAAGGAAAGGAGTGAGCCAGTAGTTGCCTCTCCTTTGTAATGAAGACAGCACCCTGACTCTACCCCTCTGATGCTTGTGTATGAAATGCAGACTAAAGGGGCACATAGTGCTTCATCATGTATGCTATATCATACCAAAGTGCCAACACCCATGTCCCTGGAACTTATCTAAGGAGCTCAGTCACACTCTTCATGTAGTGACCCCTGAAGGTCCATCCCCATGAATGTTCTGGGGGATTCAACTCCTACTATAGAGCTAATGTACACAAAATACTTTGTAGACTTCATAGTATCTTTGTAAATATCAATGGATATTATTATATTATGTTCCCCAGTGGAAGAGGTAGTTATATGGCTCAGTGGATAGAATGGTACGCCCTGAGTCAGGAAGACCTAAATTAAAATCCAGCCTCAGATACTTACTAGCTATGTGCTTGGGCCAGTCACTTAACTTCTGCCTAGAAGGCAGCTAGGTGGATCAATGGATAGAGTGCTGGGCCTGGAGTCAGGAAGACCTGAGTTCAAATGTGGCCTCAAACACTTACTAGCTGTGTGGCCCTGGGCAAGTCATTTAACGTGTATTTGCCTTGATCCACCAGAGAAGGAAATGCCAAATCACTCCAGTATCTTTGCCAGGAAAAGTCCATGGACAGTGTGATACATGGGGTCATGAAGAGTTGAACATAACTGAACAATAATCACAACAAATTCTCCAGTGGAATGTAAGCATATTGAAGGTAGATTCTGTTTTTGTTTTTGTTTTTGTCTTTTTATCCCCAGTGCCTTGAATAATAATTTTTTAAAAATCGGATCTATTTTTTCATTTGTAGAGGAAGTTTCTGGTGATAAAGGCTCTATGATTCAGATATGCACACATTCTATAGCCTTAGTTGCCTTAGGGCACTATAAATTTTAGTGACTTATCCAGAGTCACATAGCCAGTTATGTCTCTGCGGTGGAACTCGAACCCACATCATCCTGACTACAAGACCAGGTTAATATCTACAAGATATGCCTCTTGCTTTGAACAAATGTGTGCTTAATCAGTGTTAAATAGAATTAGACAATGGGTAAACTTAGTCCATTTAATACTTGTTGAATCAGTTTTGAGGCAGCTAAAAGGACAGCAGATTCAACTTGAAGACAGGAGGATGGACCAGGATTCTAAATGTTAAAGTCCTTTAGTTTTCTAGCAATCTACAAGTATAGTCACAAAGAAAACTATTGACTCAAAGGCTTGGTTAATAGGAATAGCCAGAAAATGGGTCATAAAAGGCTTGGAAAGGACCAAGTCGTACTTTAAGCCTTTAAGCTGAAGCAAGTAAACTGAGTAACCAGAGTCTGTGTAGATATAATTGACTTAATTTGTATGTAGCTTTCTGCTCATACTCTGTGCTTTTGAACTCCTCAAACCACGCCCCCCCCAACCCCCCCATTCCTGGAATGAACTCCTTTATCACCTCTGCTTCATTCCTCTCTTTCTTCAAGGTAGCTCAAGCTTTTCTCTGATCTCTCAATTGCTAGTACCCTCTCTGCCAAATTACTTTTTATTAATTTTATATTTATCTATGAATATGTTATCTCCCCTGATCAATTGTAAGCACTTTGAGAGCAGGTACTGTTTCATTTTTGTCTTTGTACTGTATTCTCAGCATTTAGAATGCTGAGAATTATTTAACAAGTGATTGATTGACACTGATGTTGCCTTACACTCTAGAAGGCTAGTTTATATGTCTTAAAAATGACCATGTACACATGGCAGTCCTGCAGTGCCCCCTCTGGGGAAGGGGCATTGTAGCAGAAGAGAAAAGGAAAATACTATGAATTTCTGAGCTATGGGTCTTTGGAATAGAAATTTCTATAGGAGTCCCATTCCCAGGGAAGTTTGCCTAAGCAATGCCAGCAAAAATCTGGCCAGAAGCTTTTAGTTAGGAATAGCCCCAATGCCATGCTTGCTTGCTTCTGAATTAGGGGATAAATTAAAATTAACCAGACCACTTGGGAAGTGAGCCCACTACCTCAACCTCAGAAAATTCCATGTTCTAACCAGCAATCCTCTGTAACAAAACAAGAGTCAGTTTGCCCCACCCGTGGTGACAGACTTCTGCACTGGACAGACTCAGGTGAGACAGACTCCTGTTCTCACTTGTTACTCCAGGTTATAGGATTATGCATCCTTCATGACTTTGCCCCTGCCTACTAGAAGCATCACCTGTTTGGATCCAGCCATTGTTAATTTACTTAGGCTCCTTATCATGCCGGCCCCTGCCTACTAGAAGCATCACCTGTTTGGATCCAGCCATTGTTAATTTACTTAGGCTCCTTATCATGCCGGCAGTCTAATTGGATTAAGGAGAAAATGTGGTGCTAGCACCTAGCACTGCAATGAGAATTAACATTAACCCTCTCACCAACATTTTTACAATAATGATGAATTATTAACCCTTCTCACTCCTTTATTCTGGGTAGAGTTCAATTTCTCTCCCTCTCCAGTCTCTTAGACCATTTTCAAGCTGCAGTAGAGAAAACCCCCAAATTAAGTTGGCTTATTACAATCTCCTGTTTCTGCATGCTGCAATTAACCAGACAACCAGCAAGCGTTGGTTATGTGTGCTAGGTGCTGGGGACATAAGACCAAAGATGGAAGTCTTTGCCTTTAAGGAACTTACATTCTATTGGGGGATACAAATATACGCATACAAAAATCGTAAAATACATATAAAATCAATGCAAGGTGATTTCAGGGAGGAGGTGCTGGTAGCTGGCAGGTAAGAAAAGACCTTGGGATGGAGGTGGCATATAAGATAAACACTGAAATGAGGGATTTTAAGAGGCAGAGGAAAGGGCAGTTCATTCCAATGATGGGAGAGAGCACATAGAAAGGCACGGAGATAGGAGTTCTAAAACAATAAGAGAAGTACAGCAAGAAGGTCAGTATGACTGGACTATAGAGCATGTGAAGTGTAGTATAATAAGCCTAGAAAATACTTGTCAGAGCTCTGTAGTAGAGGGCGTTGCCGCTTCTGTTTGTCCTTTGTTCTGAAAGAGGACCACCATGAGAGTGATGACTTGCTCATGAGTTGTATATAAATGAGGCAGAGCTGGTCAGAGTCCTCAGAGGGCTTTAATGCCAAACAGAAGAGATTCAGCTCCCACCCACCACCCCCATCTACAGGGTTGTTGTGAGGAAAGCACTTTTAAAATTGTAAGATGAACTTATTAAAACTCACAGATTTGTAGTTTATGTCTCTCTCTGATTAGGGGGATCATTTTTCTCATATTGGATTCTCAGAAGCAACCAAAAAGATCTTAACCTGTATGGGAGATTCTCACTTGAGGGTACCCTCACTTGGACACATGGCTACACTTCCAAGAAAAGATATACCAGGCTCATGTAACTCTGCATCTTTCCCTGAAAACCACAACTCACAAGCCCCCACTAGTGTGTTTGCTTTTACTACTCAGACAAAGGATTAAATTCATTCAAAATACTTTAAGAAGTAATGGAAGATCTCTCCCTCTTCCTCCTCCCACCCCCAACCTTGGAGACACTCTTTGTCTAATACATATATACATTTAGTGAGAAGAGTTGACAAGAATAAAGATCACCCATGAGGAGCACACACATATAGAACATATGTGACCAGGGCATGTGTGGAGAGGTACACATATAGGTAATACACATGGCCAGTGCACATACATGGAAGGGTACACACATAGGGAACCCATGGGGTCAGAGTGCTTGGATAGAGCTCTGATCAGCTCATGCTGCTTCAGGGCCACCACTGTCTTCTGGTGCTACTCTTGCTGGGTAATTGCTTTCTGGGCATTTACTTTTGGTTGGTTTTGCTCTGTGCCAGATGCTGCATTGTGGCTGCTTGTAGGGAATGATATTTCTGCTCTTTAACCCATCTGTGAACTAGTATCTTAGTTGTTGAACTTCTTTCTGCCTCTAGCTTTGAGGTTTCATTTTTTTAATCATTTTCTGCTAGTCATCTCATCTTATCTGTTAGGAGCTGAGTTTGTTAGTAGTGCTAATTAGAAGTGTATCAACATGGCTAATATGACAAGAAAGGAAAATGATCAATGTTGGAGAGGATGTGGGAAAACTGAGACTCTAATGCACTGGTAGAGTTGTGAACTATTCCAACCATCCTGTAGAACAATTTGGAACTATGCCTAAAGGGTTATAAAGCTGTGCATATCCTTTGATCTAACTAGGTTGCTAGGTTTATAACCCCAAGACATCAAAAAGGGGGGAAAAGGACCTGTTTGTACAAAATATTTATAGCTCCTTTTTCGTGGTGGCTAAGAATTGGAAATCAAAGGGATGCCAATCATTTGGGGAATGGGCAAACAAGCTGTGGTATATGATTGTAATAGGGTACTGTTGTGCTATAAGAAGTGACAGGCAGGATGATTTCAGAAAAACCTGGAAAGACTTACATGAACTTAAATGGACTTACATGATGCAAAGTGAAGCGAACAGATGTGACAACATTGTCCACAGTAACATCAATATAGTTTCAAGAAGAATTGTGAATGACTTAGCAATTGTCAGCAATACAATCCCAAGGCAATCCCAAAGGACTAATGATGAAGCATACTATCTACCTCCAGAGCAAGAATTGATATTGTTTGAATATACAGACTGAAGCATGCTATTTTTCACTTTCTTTCTTTCATTCTTTCTCTTTTATTCAATATGGAAATGTTTTACATGATTGCACATGTATAGCCTGTATCTGATTGCTTACTATCTTAGGGAGGGGGGAGGAAAAGAAGAGGAGGGATAGAATTTGGAACTTAAAGCTAAAAAAAAAAAAAAAAAAGCCCACATGTTAAAAAAAAGAGAAATGTATTAGCAAGTTTCTCTCACTCCCAGTCTGACAGCTTCTGTCATAACTCTTTAAGCTTGAGGCTATGAGGTAATATATCCAAGTAAAGGTCCCGAACAAAAGTCAGTATCCCCAGTATCCCAAGTTAGGATTGTCTGTCTTGAAGCACTTTTTCCTGCCAGTGATATTAATTTTACTACCCCACACCACTCTATGACTTAGGGTTGGAAGACCCTCTTTAACTGCTGTGACTTGTTGACCTACATCTCCTCGAACAATTTCAGGAACTGAATTTGCAATAATTCGTACAGGGCTCTGTGTGTGTGTGTGTGTGTGTGTGTGTGTGTGTGTGTGTGTGTCTGTGTGTGTGTGTGTGTGTGTGTGTGTGTGTGTGCGTGTGCTCGGGAGCATGCTCAAATGCATATTCCTCCATGGAATGGAGGTAAGGGAATGGCAAGAACGATAAATGCTAAACCTGCCGGTGTCTCAGATACTTTGTCACGAAGTTCTGCCTTCCACATGGACACTAACAAGCAGCATACCTTCTAGGCTTTGAGTTCTGAGTCCTTTTGAGTACCTTTGAGTGTCTATGTCATTAGCTGAGGCCTGGGATAGGGTGAAGTGGGAAAGGAGGGGGGAACCAAGAACCTGGGAGTTCTAGGAGGGCACATGGCCCTTCTTCTCAGGAAGAGACATTGCTGTAAGAAGGTCCCTTTACATATGAGCGCTCAGGTTTTTCATATTTCCTGCTCAGGCATTCCCAAGTCCCCAGAGGAAGTTTTATATAGAAAATTTTTATACAGAAATATTTTGTATAGAAATGTTCTTCCCTAAAGAATTAAAAGAATTCCCTAAGAAAATTCTGTAATGGGATGTTACATATAGTCTGTAAGACAAAACGTACAATATAGAGGAGATAATATAAAGCTGCTTAAGTAGCTCATCAAAATGAGGCAGTTGATTTTGAGCAAAACTCTGGCACTGGAGTCAGAAGACCTTGGTTCAAATTCTGCCTCTGATTCTACTTCTGTGACCTTAGGCAAGTCATTTAATGTTTCCGGGCCTCAGTTTCCTCTTCTGTTAAAACAGGAGATTGGACTTGCTGGCTGCTGAGGTTCCTTTGAAGTTTAGATCTGGGATCTTAATGGTTTGTGTCTCTTTTCATTGCTTTTCCTTTAAACAAAAAAAGACAAAAACATTGCATTAGGTCCACTAGGTGTCAGCCGTGTACTTCAAATAATCTATAAATGACTGACTGGCCTTTCTCAGCCTTGGAGCCCAAGAAGAGAAAAGTGAGTGGCTAGACAAGAAGGGAATATGTTAGTAGACACTGGGCAGTCAGAATTTGAAAATGAGTAAGGAAACAAAAGATAAAATAGATAACTTTGCATCACAAGAATCTGAAAAACTTCTACACAAAATTAGTACACCTAGGATAAGAAGGATAGTAAGTGGTCAAATGGGCAAAAATATTTTAATCAAATTTCTCTGATAAAGGTTTGGTATCCAAAATATATAAACAATCTATCTAAAATATAGACATTTGAAACCAAAAGCCATTCTCTAATAGTAAGTGGTCAAAGGATACGAACAAATCATTCTCAAAATAAGAAATGTAAATTATTGGTGACTGTAAGAAAGAATACTCCATATCACTAATAATAAAAGAAATGTAAATTGAAACAACCCTGAGATTTCACCTTATACTCTGCAAATTAGCAGAGATGACAAAAGATTGGAGTAGTCAGTCTTAGAGACATTATAGGATAACAGACTTACTAGTACGTTATTGGTGGAGTTGCAAATCAGTAAATAAAAAATGACTAAAATGTTCATACCTTTTGACCCAGAGATTCTATTACTAGGCTTATACCCCACAAGTATGCTGTTGAGAAGAAGAAAATTTCCGTATACCACAAAAGATTTACAGCAATTCTATTTTTGTTTTTGTTTTGGTAGTAGCAAGGAACTGGAAATAAAATAGATGCTCATCAAGTAGGAAATGGATAAAGTAACTGGGGTACGTGAATGTAATAGAATATTACTGTGCTATAAGAAAAGATGTATATGATAAATATAGTGAACATGGAAAGATCGATACGAACTGATGTAGAGTGAAATAAGCAGAGCTAAGAAAACAATAAGCAAATGAATACAATAATGTAATACAACAACCACAAAGATAGTGAATGTTGCAAAATTAGAAAGAATAATCGTGATTTGAAAGAAGGAAGATGAGAAGATAATTTGTACCCTCCTCTTTTGCAGAGGTGGGAGGTCCAAGGGCATAGTTCATTGCACATAATTTTAGACTTTTGTGATATACTGATCAGTTTTACTGATTTTTAAAAATCTTTTTCTTGTCTTTGTAAAATATTTGTTATATAGAGTAGCTCTTTGGGAGGGGTAGGGGGAAGAATACTGGGGAAAATTTTGGTGATGTACAACGAAGATATCAATAAAAATTTCTTTTTAAAAATAGAAAATGAATAAGGAGTAGAAATGGGGCTCAGGCTAGCAAGTGTAATTCTATTTCAAACTGGATGTCTGTTAATCATATGGCTGAAAACACTCTATTTGCATACCCCATTATCTTATCAAATGTAACATGTCAAATTTAAATTAGGTTTCCAAATTTTATAGCTGGAAGGGACTTTAGAGATGACCTAATCTGATGGTTTCCAAAGTGGTGCCCATGTATCTCCAAGGGGCTGGGACATTGTCCCAAAGGTTATAAGTAGATAAAAACTAGATGAGTGGTGGGTTGCACCCCACCCTCCCTACAATAGCCAATCATGGGCTTATCTCTGATATAACTATGTTCCCTGCTTCACTTATTTTTGCTTAACATTTCTCCGTTCTCCTCCCTCCCACAACTGGTTACTCATGGCCATGCTGGTCCATTGGCCTCTTAAACTGTTAGAATCCTGCTGCAGTCACCTGAAGCAGCTGTTCAGGGAAAATTCCTCTCCCCTCCTCACTAGCTAATCTTTTGGCTACTATGGGCAATGGACTTTGTGCTCTGGATCAGTGCCTGACAAGTAAGGGGTCCAGGCGACTCTTTTTTTGATGGGACAGAGTAAGTTATGCAAGATAAAAGGCATGGATAGTGCATCCAACTGCATTACATTTGCCCTAAAATCTATTTCTTTTCCAAACTTCCCTATTACCGTTGAGGATATTATCATCCTTTTAGTCATTCAGGTTCACAATCTTAGTACTATGTAAGTACTTAGTGTCAAATCTTCATTACTATGTAAATAGCAAGACAAGTTGTATTGTCAGCCTAGGGGTATATATGAGTTTTATATTTAATCCATTTATGACTAGGCCCCATTCTATAGCTTTGTCTACATATACTTAGCTGAAGAGCTTCTGCTGTTATTGCTACCCTCATCATTTTACATAAGATCCCTAGAATAGACAAATGAAAGAACAATTGTGACACAATGAAATATAACGGATCAAAAGTAATAGAGGCAAAAATTTCAGAAGAAAACTTCACCAGAAATGAAATGAAAATTTCCTTAAGATACAATAAAATGTGTAACAAATACGCTAAAGGAACATATGAAATCAGCAAAAGTAAAGATTAATTAAGGAAGAACTTAAATATAGCTAAGAAATCTTAGGACAAGATGATGATGAAACTCAGTAGTTTAGAAATATCATTGGCAAATTTAAACAAAACAATAGGTCAATAAGAAGCCACATTATTTTACTGGAGGACAGAATGGTGGAAACAATAAAAGAGTCAGAAAAACATACCCAGAAAATTACTCAATAGGAAAAAAATTTTTGAATTTATGCAGGTAAAAATGATGAAATTGGAGGAGAGGGTAAGAAAATATTTATGAATTATTATGCTTCTGAAAACCATGAACATAATAACTACTATATTACAGGAATTTCTACCTGAAATACAGTACAAAATTTTCCAGGTATATTTAAAGAGGGGAACCAAATGATAGAACTCACAGGTCAACCCAAAGATTGCATCCTGAATTGATCTCACCTAGATATATAACTGTGAAGCTGTTAGACTACAATGACAAAAGGATAATTTTGTAAGATGCTACACAGAAACAATCACATTCAAAAACACACATCAATGTAATTGTTTTTAGTTGATCATTAGATAAAAAATTACAGTAAAAGCTAGAATACAGTATACTGCAATTAGATTATAGAACTTAATCCTCAGATTACAGATTTAAGAGGTGGAAGGAAGTTTAGTGGCCCTCTAGGCCTTTCATTTCACAAATGAAGAAACAGGCCCAGAGATCTTCAGTGACTCATTTAAGGTCATACAGGTAGTAAGTGGCAGAACTAGTATTTGAGTCCAGCTTGTCTGATGCCAAATCTAGCACTCTTTCCATTGTATCATGCTGTTCTCACCAAATCAGCCTTCTAGGACTACTAAGCATTCCTTCCAAAAACAATTTGTGGAGGACATATTCAGGCCTAAGAGAGGTTTTGATATGTACATCCAACAAAGGTTAGAGTCTGAATATCATTAAGATAAATATCAAAATCAACGGATATCAGAATCCTAATTAACCCTCCTGTTTCTATAGATCATTATCCAAATCCCACTCAACACTCCCTACCACCTTATTCCTCATTTCTATCCCCTTCAAACCTCTCACCCCAAAATTTCATCCTAATTCCACTAGTCCCTTCCATTGTGGCCTCTGGAATGCCTGTTTCATAGGCAACACACTTCTTTTCATCTTAAATCTATTCCTCTCCAACTCCTTCCATCTACTAGCTCTTCATGAAACTTGACTTTCCTGATGACACAGACTTCCTGCTCACCCTTTCCAGTACTGGCTGAATCTTTACTCATTCTCCTTGGCTCACTGCTCAAGGCAGGGGAATTGGAGTATTCCTTGTTTCTTTTTTGCCACTTCTAGGTTTTTGCCCTTTCTTCTTCACTTAGTAATCTTTCTTCCTTTGAGGTTCAGGCTATTCATTATCTACCACCAAGTCAAAATCCAGGCAGTTATTGTCTACAGATCCCCAGGTCATTCCCCTTCCTTCCTCAATGAGTTCAATGCTTGGCTTATATAATTTTTCTCTTCCCTCCAATTCATGCCCTCATACCAGGGGACTTATACATATATTCTTCCTCAAATAACTTAATCACTCAGTTCTTCAACCTACTGTCCTCTTATGAACTGCTCTTCTACTCTACCTCAGCTACACACAAAGATGGTCATACTCCATTTTGTTATCACCCACAAATTCTGAAATCCTCTTCTCTGACTATAATCTATTGGCTTTTCACTCCTCCCTATGTCTTGTCTTACATAACCCTACTCTTCATCTTCAACCCTACCCTACCTTGACCCCTCAATTCTCTCAAGCCATTTTACCTGCACTAGTGACTCTCTCCTCTTCTCCTCATCTTGAATCATTGGTGAACCAATTCAATGCCAATCCTCTTCTCTTGAATCCCTAGTCCTCTTATCATATCATTTATGCCCAGCCAAGTTTCATTCTTGGATCACTTCCATCATTGGTCACTTTTGTGCCTACACATGAGCTGCTGAATGAAGGTGAAGAAAATCATGCAACCCCATTTTGAGTGGGTCCTTTACACATTTATGTTACATAACCTCAACTGGTCTCTTGCTGCTGCCAGGCAATCCTTCTACATCTCCCTTATTAATTCACTGTCCCACTCTCCATAACAACTTCCCCAAAGCTTTTCATATCTCCTCAAACCTTCCATGGCTTTCCTTCTACCCACTCTCTCAACTGAGAATCTTGCCTTATATTTGACTGAAAAAATTGAGGCCATTTACTATGAAATCTCTCTTCTTACCTCTTCCTCATCTCCCATTACTCAGTTGCCTTCTGCTAGTCTTTCCTTTTCCCCTATTTTACATGATGAAATGGCCTTACTCCTTACCAAGGCTAACCCCTACTTATTCAAGTGATTCCATTCCATCCTTTCTCCTACAACAGACTGCCCCTCTGTCATCTCCACCTTTCACTTATTTTCAATTTCTCCCTGTCTACTGGCTCCTTCCCTACTATCCACAAATATGCCTATGTCTTCCCATCCTGAAAACAAAAACAAAAAACACCTTTCACTTGATCCTTCCAGTTCTCCTAATTATCATCCTATTTCTCTTCTGCACTATGTAGCTAAACTTCTTTTTTTTAAATTTTTTTAATTTTTTAATGTTTAACAATCACTGCCATACAATTGAGATTTTATCCCCCCCCACCTATCCCCCACTACCCCCCTCCCTCCCCACGACTGTAGCTAAATTTCTTGAAAAAAAATCTGCAATAGGTACCTTTACTTTCTTCTCACTCTCTTCTTAATGCCTTCTGACTTATCATTCCACTGAAACAGTTCTCTCCAAAGTTCTAATGATCTCTTAGTTGCCAAATCCAATAGACTTTCTCAGTCCTCATTCTCCTTGTCTTCTCTGCAGCATTTGCACTGTTGATCACTCTTTCCTCCTTGACATTCTCTTCTTTCTAGGTTTTTGAAACACCACTCTCTCCTGGTTTTCCTCCTACCTATCTGACCACTCTTTTTCAGTCTCCTTTGCTGACTCCTTCTTCAGATCATGTCCTCTAACCATAATTGTCCCTCAGAGTGCTGTCCCAACCCCTCTTCTCTTCTCCTTCTATACTATTTCATTTGGTGATTTCATCAGTTTCTGTGGATTTAATTACTATCTCTATGCTGATGATTCTCAGATCTACTTGTTCTGCCCCAACCTCTGCACTGACCTCCAATCTTACATCTCCAACTACTTTTTAGACATCTAAAATAGGGTGATCAGTAGACATCCTAAACTAAACATGTTTAAAACAGAACTCATTATCTTTCCTCCTAAATCCTCTCCCGGTCATATCTTCCCTATTACAATAGAGGGTAACACTATACTCCCAGGCCCTCAGGCTCCCAATGAAGGGGTCATCTTTGACTCTTTACTACCTCTCATACCCCATGTTCAAGCTGTTGCCAAGACCTGTTGATTTCGCCTTTGCAACATCTCTTAACTATGTCCCCTTCTCTCCTCTGACACTGCCACCATTCTATTATAGATCCTTATCACTTCACTCTTGCCCTATTGTAATAGCCTGGTGGTGGGTCTTCATGCTTAAAGTCTTTCCTCACTCCAATCCATCTTCCGTTTATCCACTAATGTGATTTTCATAAAGCACAGATCTAATCATGTCACTGCCCACACCATCAAGAAACTCCAGTGACTTCCTGTTGTCTCTAGGAACAAATATAAAATGCTCTGTTTGTCATTTAAAGCCTTTCATAACCAATTCCCTTCCTACCTTTCCAGTCTTCTTACTTCTTACTCCTTAATATGTACTCTTCAATTCAGTGATATTTGCCTCCTAGTTTTATTCCACAAACAAGACACTCCATTTCTTGGCTCCTGGTATTTTCTCTGATTGTCCCCATACTTGGAACACTCTCCCCCACTCTGAATATAGAGCTCCCTGGCTTCCTTTAAATTCCAACTAAAATCTCATCTTCTACAGGAAGCTTTCCCTAACTTCTCATAATTCCAATGCTTTTTCTCTTTTATTTTTCCAATTTATCCTGTATATAACTTGCTTTTTATAGGTTTATTTACATGTCTCCCCTACTAGACTGTGAAATCACAGCACCTGGAACATGATTGATGCTTAATAAAGGATTATTGAATTGAATCTCAAATTGATTGAGAATAGGGAAGTTGAATTTTTAAAAATTTTAGAGAGCTAATAATGTCAAATAGAGGTACTATGTTTAATGTACTGCATACATTAAGGTTGAGAAAGGATTAATAAGAAAAGAAGAAAGATTGTTTTTTCTTCTGCCAAAATGCATAAAATAACAATGTATAAAGAATAAATCAAGATAAACAATTATAGCATTGAATGCAAACGGATTTAAGTCCCGTATAAAGTGAAAAAGAGAAAAGGTTATTGAAAAGATTATGAAACACAACCCAACAGTACATTGCTACAGGAAACAAAACCCAACGTGAAAAGATACATACATACATACATACATACATATATGTATATATATATATATATACATATATATATATATATATATATATATATATATATATATAGAGAGAGAGAGAGAGAGAGAGAGAGAGAGAGAGAGAGAAAGAGAGAGAGAGAGATTTAAGATGAGAGAATAAGTTAAAATTTATTATGCTTTATTTGGTTTCAAGTAGTTCTAAATGACTGAAATAGCACTATATATACATTTATTATCATCTTGCACCTGGGTAGGGAGGCCTTCACTAATACAATGATTTCTGCACTAGCACTTGTTCCTCCATGGACTTTTTGTCACTGACCTTACAAGGGTGAAATACTTGTCCTGGTCCCACTTGGGACTGTAATTGGAATACTGCAATACTTTGTAATGTACTTTTTTAAACCTATGGCATTTCTTTGAGATTGTAGTACTGTGTCACCACAAAAATGTTGCATCCCTCTGTTATCACTGAGTATTCAGGCAAGAGAGAGCATCCACTAACACCAAGGCTTCTGCCCCTTCTCCATCACAGGTCCTAAGACAGTGATGGTCTAACCTCAGTTATTATCAGGGATTGTCTATGAAAGACATTCCAGATCTTTTTGGAGATCTGTCCTATGCCACCACAACTATACTATAACTCTTTACCAATATCCATGAGCACAGAGATTCTATATGGAAGTTTCCTTGCTCTAAGATCCCCTGACACAGTAATGGAACTATCTACCCTATTATGTTTTGTTTGTTCTTTTTTGAATCATTTCAGAAATTCAACAATGCTTCAGTGTCCTCTATCATTGAGACTCAAACTCTAAGTCTCTGGAACTAGATACTCCTTTAATCACAAGATTGCCTCAGGATTCTGTCCTGGGTCCTCTTCTCTTCTCCCTCTATACTACCTCACTTAGAGATCTCATTAGTTCTCATTAATTGCCATTTCTATGCTGATAATTCTCAGATCTAACTATTCTACCTGAACTTCACATTTGCCAAGAGAAGAATCTGATAAAACTGATAGGAATGAACAACAAAAAGAAATGTTTATTTTTTGATTAAATTTATCTCTATTAAAGTTAATCTTATTCACTCATTTCAATTCAATAAACATTTATTAAGTGCTTACTATGTGTTATACTATGCTAAGTGTTGGGGAATACAAATTAGAAAAAGAAAGACATTTCCTGCTTTCAAGGAGTTTACAATCTAATAGGGGAAAACAACATGCAAAAGCAATCTAGAAAAGGGGTTGAGGAAAAAACACCAGGGAGTGGGGACATCATGTTCTGTGGAGTTCAAACCAAAGATAGCTAGTGACACATGGAAAGTAGAGAGTGAACTACAAAGTCCAGATCCCTGCCCTCAGTAAAGGAAAGCTTAGTAAAGGAGGAATTTGGTATACCACTCTCCAGCCCTCCTGTTGGAGGGGAGAGGAGTCTGAGATGGGGTATCCAAAGGCTGAGTATCCAAAGCTGAGTTAAAGCAGGATGGGGAGATTTTAAGGGATCAGTTTATCCTGGGAGAAGTATGATGTTACTAGATTTGGTCCAGTGTTGTAACTTGGCAAGATCTTTCTGAATTTTGTGGCAGCTAAGTGGAGCAGTGGATAATGTTCTGGGCCTAGAGTTAGGAAGGCTAGATGGAGCAGTGGATAATCTTGTGAGCCTAGAGCTAGGAAGACCTGAGTTAAAATTGTGGGTTAGTTACTTAACTCCTATCTGCCTCAGTTTCTTCAATTGTAAAATAAGGATAATAAATGAGGATACCTCCTAGGTGGTACTTGAGACAGTCAAATGAGATAGTATTTGTAAAGCACCTGATGTATAGTAGGTGCTCAATAAATGATTATTCCCTCCGTCTATCATCTAATGTATTTACTATTCCTTTTATTATTTTCAAATTTGATAAGTACACCATCTATCTAAGTCATTGCTAAAAATATTGAAGCACACAGGGATAAACACAAGTGCCCAGGGCATAAAATAGCAAATCTCCTTCCAAGCTGACATAGAGCCATTAATAGTTATTTTTTTATGTGCAGTCAATTTTGAATCCATTTATATTGCCATCTAGCCTGATCTTCTTTTCCATAACAACTTTCACATTCGTCCCTCTCTACTCACAAAGCTGTCCTTAGTTCAGCTTCTCAATACCTTTCACTTGGGCTATTGTAGTAGTCTCCTAATTGTTCTCAAGGCTTCTGGTCTCTTCCCTCTCCAATCTATTCTCCCTATACGTAACAAACTGATAGTCCTAACACATTAGTTTGACCATATAACTCCTCTACTCAAGTATGTATTTTTGATGTTATTCAACTTTTAAGATTTTTTTCATTATTAGTTTGTTGCTATGTAATTATGTGCAATTTAATGTTCTTCATTTCATAATTTGCTGTGATTTTCTCCAGCTCATTTTTTTGTTTTATTTTGGCAGTTGAGTTTTTATTTCTTTTTTTATTGTTAAATTAGTTATTGGTTTTTTGTCTTTCACTTTATTGACTTTTAAAAAAAAATCTAGCCTTTTGTTTTGCTTATGAATTTGTTTGCAAATTCAACTCTGTTAATTTTTCCTTTGATCAAAATGACCTCTTCTTTTGAGAATATTATTTTGATGGTTCTCTTACTCTGTAGTCTGCAATGATAACTTACTGATCTTTCTCATTTTTTCTTGTTAATATATAATATTACCATTATTGCAATTCTTGTAATAATATAAGCATTCAGGGAAGTCAATTTTATTCTAAAAACTACTTTGGGGGGTGGAGCCAAGATGGCAGAGTAGAAGGACACACATATTCTAGCTCTTCCCCTATAGCCCATAAAATACCTGTAAAAAATGACTCTCAACAAATTCTAGAGCACCAGAAGCTACAGAATGACAGAGTGAAAGAGATTTCCAGCCCAAGGTAACCTGGAAGGCCAACAGGAAAGGTCTATCTCATGGGGATGGAGAGGAATGCAGTCCAGCCTTGGCCATGGGGCACCTGAAGGAACAGGACTAGAACAGGCTTCAGGGGCAGAATTGCTGGCAGCAGTGGTGGTTCTCAAGTCCCTCAACCCACAAACTCCAAAGGTCAGTGAGTGGGCTTTTTTCACCTCAGTGACAAGGGAATAGGGTCCTCCCCTAGTCCTGGCCTCAGGCAATGGCAGTGGTGGCAGCAACGCAGTGTCCATTTGTGAAGCCCTTAGCCTAAAGCCCCTCGGGGAATTGAGCAGCTCATTTGAATCTCAGCCCTGAGCATAGTCCTGGGGTGTGGACTGCTGGAGGTGGTTCTGGAGAGGGAGTTTTACTACTTACAGATTCTGGGCAGAAAAGTTTTTGGTTGCTCCCAGACCAAAGCACAGGCCAGGAGAGGAGTAAACTCCTCTCCCTTGATTGTGCCACCTTGGAGGAACTGAGAACTTACTGGTCCCCAGAATATACCCTCCTCTTGACCAAGGACTCAAAAGTCAAATAACTGGCTGAGGAAATGCCCAAAAAAGGGGAAAAAATAAGACTATAGAAGGTTACTTTCTTGGTGAACAGGCATTTTGTTCCATCCTTTTGGATGAGGAAGAACAATGCTTACCATCAGAGGCCTCCAAAATAAATATGCAATGATCTCAGGCCATGGAAGAGCTCAAAAAGGATTTTGAAAATCAGGTAAGAGAGGTGGAGGAAAAACTGGGAAGAGAAATGAGAGCAATGCAAGAAAATCATTAAAAGAGAGTCAACAGCTTGTTAAAGGAGACCCAAAAAAGTGCTGAAGACAATAACACCTTTAAAAATAGGCTGACTCAATTGGCAAAAGAGGTCCAAAAAGCCAATGAGGAGAATAATGCTTTAAAAAGCAGAATGAGTCAAATGGAAAAGGAGGTTCAAAAGCTCACTGAAGAAAATAGTTCTTTAAAAATTGAAATGGAACAGATAGGAGCTAATGACTTTATGAGAAACCAAGAAAGCACAAAACAAAACCAAAAGAATGAAAAAATGGAAGATAATGTGAAATACCTTATTGAAAAAATAACTGACCTGGAAAATAGATCCAGGAGAGACAATTTAAAAATTATGGGACTACCTGAAAGCCATGATCAAAAAAGAGCCTAGACATTATCTGTCATGAAATTATCAAGGAAAACTGCCCTGATATTCTAGAATCAGAAGGCAAAATAAATATTGAAAGAATCCACTGACCACCTTCTGAAGGAGATCCAAAAAGAGAAACTCCAAGAAACATTGTAACCAAATTCCAGAGTTCTCAGGTCAAGGAGAAAATATTGAAGCAGCTAGAAAGGAACAATTCAAGTATTGTAGAAATACAATCAGGATAACACAAGATCTAGCATCTTCTACCCTAAGGGATTGAAGGACATGGAATATGATATTCCCAAAGTCAAAGGAACTAGGATTAAAACCGAGAATCACCTACCCAGCAAACCTGAGTATTACACTTCAGGAGGAAAATGGTCATTCAATGAAATAGAGGACTTTCAAGCATTCTAGATGAAAAGACCAGAACTGAAAAGAAAATTTGACTCTCAAATCTAAGAATCAAGAGAAGAATGAAAAGGTAGACAGGAAAGAGAAATTGTAAGGGAATTTCTAAAGTTGAACTGTTTATATTCCTACAAGGAAAGATAATATTTGTAACTCTTGAAACTTTTCTCAGTATCTGGGTAGTTGATGGGATTATACACACATACACACACACACACACACACACACACACATGCATATGGAAAGAGAGAGAGAGAGAGGCAGAGCACAGAGTGAGTTGCATAGGAAGGGATCATATCTAAAAAAATAAAATTAAGGAGTGAGAGAGGAATACATTGGGAGGAGAAAGGGAGAAATGGAATGGGGCAATTTTTTTCTCATAAAGGAGGCAAGAGAAAGCTTTTTCAATGGAGAGAAAAAAGGAGGAGGAGAGAGGGAAAAAGTGAAGCTTACTCTCATCACATATGGCTCAAGGAAGGAATAACATGCACACTCAATTTGGTATGAAAACCTATCTTCCAATATAGGAAATTAGGGGAGAAGGGGATAAGCAGGGTGGAGGGGATGATGGAAAGGAGAGCAAATGTGAGGAGGGAACAGTTAGAAGTAAACACTCTTGAGGAGGGACAGGGTCAAAAGAGAGAATAGAAGAAAGGTGGGGCAGGATAGGGTGGAGGGAAATAGTTTTACACAACATGACTATTATGGAAGTCTTGCTAAACTTTACATGTATAACCTATGTTGAATTGCTTGCCTTCTCAGTGGGGATGGGTGGGGATGGAGGGAGGGAGAGAAGTTGGAATTCAAAGTATTAGAAATAAATGTTGAGAATTATTATTGCCTATAACTGGGAAATAAAAAATACAGGTAATGGGATATAGAAATCTGTCTTGCCCTACAAGAAAAGAGAGAAGATGGGGGTAAGGAAAGGGTGGTGTGTGATAGAAGGGAGGGCATATTGAGGGAAGGGGTAATCAAAATACAAGGTGTTATGGTGTGGGGGGAGGGGAGAGATGGGGAGAAAATTTGGAACTCAAAATTTTGTGGAAATGAATGCTGAAAACTGAAAACAAATAAATAAACATTAGAAAATTACTTTAGCTGAATCTGATAAACTTTCATCTATTTTTATCAGTATATGGTCTGTTTTCTAAGAATTGGCCCTTTTTAGAGACATTACCAGGAAATAAGGAATTCCTTGGTTATGGCAGCCCATAAAACAAAATAAAATACAAAATGACCCTTGATCCTTTGCAGCCCTTTCATAGTTCTGATAACGAAGTGGTAGAAAAAGAGGAGAGTGTTCTAAAAATCACAGTTTTTAGGTGGTCTATAAACATTAACTTAACTGTTGGTGGTCTATGTAGCATCCTTTCTGAGGTCACTCTTCCAACCAAGCACTGGGAATCCCAGGATTGGGTTCTGAGGATAAATACTAATCCTCTTACTATTCTAGGGGTAACCTTGAAGAACTGTAGTAAAGCGGGTACTTCCTGACTACCACTCTTGGAAGTCCTTTTCTTCTTTTGTGGAGTCCTCATAAAGTGTGAGGGGGAAGGGCATCAGTGAAAGACTAGCAGTTCTGCTGGGTTGGCTCCCTTAGAGGGTGACATATCTCTGCTGCTTGATCTGCTACTGAGCCAGGTACATCTGCCTGTTTGGTTAAGTAACTTCTCTGCTACTGGTACCCCTTCTTGTTAGGCTCTAGAGGAGAAGAAAATGCCAACTGCTACCCTATAATTTTTCCAGTTCATACAATTCTTGCAAGGTTAATGCCTGGGAACTTTCATGTCAAGATTCCTATTTGGTCACTTTTAGACATCTAAGGCTATTGCTATGAACTCTAGTGGACTCAGTTACCAAGTCTGTTTTTTGGTGGGACCTCCAAGTGGTCCTCAGGATTTCCCCAACTCACATGATCATCTGGGAGGGAGGGCAGAGAGGGAGAGTTTCCTTTTTAGGACCCTAGCTGGACCTCCTCTATCACTAGAATGGCTGGTTATTGTACTTCAAGACTCTAAACTGGCTTACTATTTCATATAGAAGCTTAGAAGTGTGTCTAATTCAGCCAATCACATGACTTTATATTTGTAAATGATCTTTAGTACTTTAGTACTTTCAAATTAAGTAAGGACTTTCCAGTTACACTTTTGATTGATTGATTCAATCAAGCTTTCTGGGCCTTCTGTGATTTCATTACTCTAAAGATCAGTATTTATACTAATTACACAACTTGCTATTAGAGGAACTGAATATCAGTATATTCCTACAAGTATTTACATTCCTAAAACTCAATGTCAATGTATGCCTGCAAATGAAGCCAGATGATAAAAGAAAATTGTAGTTATATTGAAAGACAACTCTCAGGCTGTCCTTGGAGAGGCAAATAAAGAGTTTACATCTTTCCTGTAAATCTGGTAACTATGACTATGTCCTCCTGTAACCCCTCCATAAAGGGGTTACTCCAATATGTTGTTGGACTTCCTTTTGTACTCTTGACATTGTGTGGTAAACTGTACATCTGGTTTCCCTTGATCTCACTACAAAATAAAATAAATTTTAATTGATATTTTATGTTTCCTATATTACCATGGTATTCATGTATCCATCCCTCTTTCTCTCTCAGAAAGTCATCTCATATGACATATAGTATGTTTTTCAGAGGGGGAAAAATCATCAAAATTGATGGATACATTAAAAAAAAGTCCAAAAATACACACAATGAGTAACACCTGTAGAGCTCCCACCTCCATGAAGGAGTATGTTGGAGTATCTTCACATATGTCTTCATTTTGAGACCTGTTGATCTTTTTAATTTTTTTTTTTAAATTTTGGAGGTGTCATTGTTCTTTCCCTTTACATTGTTGGAGTTACTGTGTATATTATTTTTGTGACTTTGCTTACTTCATTCTATGTCGGTTTGTATAGATCTTTCCATGCTTCTCTGCATTCATCGCTGACATAATTTCTTGCAGGATAGTAATATTCCATTATATCATGTACCACAATTTGCTTAGCTATTTCTTAATTGAGGAGCATCTTCGTTGTTTCCAATTCTTAGCTATCACAAAAAGTGTTTCTAGAAATATTTTGAAGTATATGGGACTGTTTTCTTATTGATGGCTTCCTTGAAAACCCTGTAATGGAAAAGCTAGTTCAAAGGATATCAACATTTTAGTCACTTTATTTAAATAATTCCCAATTGTTTTCCAAAATATTTCTACCATTTCATAGCTCTACCAAATATGTATTAGTGTGCCTATCTTTCTACAATCCCTCCAACATTGACTGTTGTCATTTTTTTTGGTTATTATTATTATTTTTAACCAATTTGCAGGGTATAAAGTGAAACCTTGAGGTTATTTTCATGGGCATTTCTCTTATGAGTGATTTTTTTTATATGATTGTGAATTCTTTTCAGTTCTTGAGAACTATTTGCTCATATCCTTTGATTATTTATCTATTGAGGAATGACTACTAGTCTTATGTAAGTTTATTAACTGTTTATATGTCTTGGATACCAAGCCCTTATCAGAGAAATCTAATACAAAGATTTTTATTTCCTATTCAACCACTTCCCTTCTTATCCTAGATGTATTAATGCTGTCTATGTAGAAGATCTTCAGTTTTTTAGGTAATCAAAGTTATCTGTTTTGTCTTTTGTAATTGCCTTTATCTCTTGTTTGGTTAAGAATACATCTCCTACCCATAGCTGTGAGAAGTATATGATCTGTTTCTCTTTTAATTTTTTAATAGTGTAAGTTTTAATATTAAAGTCATGTATCCATCAGAAAGTATTGTGGAGTGTAAGATGTTGGTTCAAGCTTAATTTCTCCCAGACTGCTTTCAAGTTTTTCTAATAGTTTTTATGAAATAGGGAGTTTTTCCCTTGGTAATTTATGTTTCTCACTTTATTAAACACTGGAGTATTGAATTCTATTGTTTCTGATTCTCTGCTATCTAATCTGTTCCAGTGATTTATCTCTTTATTCTTTAACCAATATCAGACAGTTTTGATGACTTCTGCTTCATAAATATAGTTTGAAGTCTGGACTTGTTCTTTCTTTTTCCTTTTTTCTTTTCATCATTTCTCTTGATATTCTAGATCTTTTGCTTTTCCAAATGATTTTTTAATTATTTTATCAAGTCCCATAATACCAAGTTTCTTGGGCAATTTGATTGGTGTAGAATTGAAAATGTAAATTAATTTTCATAATGTTGCCAATTTTATTATACTGTCATAGCCTAGCCATGAGCAGTGACTATTCCTCCAGCTATTTAGATTGTTCTTTATTTCTTTAAAGAATGCTTCTATGTCTTTTGTGTGCTTTGGGATGTCAATCCCTAGATACTTTATGCATTTTGTAGTTATTTAGAATGGAATTTCTTTCTTTTTTTTATTATTGCTTCTTGTGTTTTATTATTAATATATAGATATACTGTTGAGAGGATTTATTTTGTGGCTGGCAATTTTGCTGAAGCTATTAATTGTCTCAATTAGCAACTTTGTTGTTTTCCTGGGGTTTTCCAAGAAAGCCATCATATCATCAGCAAACAGGGAGAGTTTTATCTCCTCTTTACCTACCTTTATTCCTTTAATTCCTTCTCTTGTCTTATTGCTACTGATGGCATTTCCAGAATGACATAAAATAATGATGTGGAGAATGGGCATGCTTGCTTCACTTCCATCTTTATTGGAAAAGGTTCTAGCTATCCTCATTTTATATAATTCTTGCATTTGGTTTTAGATAGATGCTTTTTATGATAGTTAAAAAAAGAAGTCCTTCTATGTCTATGCTTTGTTGGGTTTTTAGGATAAAAGAGTATTATACCTTGTTAAAGATTTTTCTGCATCTATTGAGATGATCATGTGGTTTTTGGATGTTTTGATTTTTAATATGATTATGTTGATTGTTTTCCTAATATTGAACCATCTTTGCATCCCTGGTATAAATCTAACTTGATTATAATGAAGGGTTTCTTGAATAAATTGCTGTAGTCTGTTTGATAGGATTTTGTTTACAATTTCTGAGTCAGTGTTCAGTAATGGTATTGGCCCATAGTTTTCTTTCTGTGTTTAATCTTTCCTTAAAGGTATTAGTACTATATTTATCTCATAAAATGATTCTGATAGGGTTCCCTTTTCCCCAGTTTTTGAGAAACATTAATGAAGTATGAGTACTAACTGTTCTTTAAAAGACTGAAAGAATTCTCCTGTGAATCCATTAGCACCAACAGTTTTTTCCTTTGGTAGTTCATTTTTAGCTATATCTATATCTTTTTCTGAGATCTAGGCATTTAAGATCTCTATCTGGTCTTCTGATAATTTGAGTATTTTATATTTTTGAAGTTATTCCTCTATTTCTTTCATGCTCTCAGTTTTGATACCATATAACTGTGCAATATTTCCTGATTATTCTTTTTGCTTATTCTGGGTTTGCTCTGATTTCACTTTATTTGCTATTTTATTAATTTGATTTTCTGCTCTCTTTTTAAAAAAAATCAGATTAGCTAACAGTTTTTCAACTTTATTAGTCTTTTAAGAGAACCAGCTTTTAGTTTTATCATTTCTATTTTTTGTTCCCAATTTTTGTATTTCCCTTCTTAATTTTAATGTTTCCTCTCATGCCTGTTTTAGATTTGTTTAGTTGCTAATAGTCTAATAAAATGCATCCTCAGTTCACTAATCCTCTTTTTTTTCCCATTTTGTTTATATATTATTGTGAGAATATGATTTTCCCCCTTAGGACTGCTTTAGCTGCATTCCAGAAATTTTGGCATTTGTTTTATCATTATCACAAATTGTTTCTATCATTTGTTCTTGGACTCACTCATTATTTTAGATTTCATTGTTAATTTTCCATTTTGTTTGTAGTCCCTGAACCTATTCTTGTTGCATTATGATCTGTAATGAATATATTAACTATTTCTTCCTTTATACACTTGTTTGCAATATCTCTGTGACCTGATATGTTGTCAATTTTTGCAAAAGTTCTATGTGGTATGGAGAAATATGCATATTCTTTTGTTGTCCCATTTAGTTGATGCTGTAAGTCTTTTAAATATAATTTCTCCTAAAAGTTATCTAGTTCTGTAGTTTCCCTTTTGTTTATCTTTCTGTTAGACTTATAAAAAACTAATAGAGAGATACTGAATCTCCTATCACTATTATGTTACCATCTCTGCCTTCTTGAAGCTTCCTTTGTGAATTTGGATGTTAAGGCTTTTGGAATGTATAAGTTTACTTTTGCTTTTGGTTTGTTGTTTATGGTTTCTTTTGGCATAATAAAATTTTATTTTTTTATTTCTTTTTATTTTTTGAATGTTTGTTTTTCCTAATAGTTTGATGGCAACTGCTGTTGCATCTGTTCACCTGATGCGGAGTATATTTTCCCCCATCCCTGAAATTTTATTTTGTGCATGTCTTTGTTTTTAAAATATATTTTTGTGTAAGCAACAGATTGTAGAATTTTTTTTTTAGCCAATCTGTCATTTCTTTTCATTTTATTGGATTGTTTAATCCATTCGCATTTAAAGTTATAAGAATTAGGCTTATATTTTCCTCCATCTGTCTCTAAAATGTTTTTAAGTTAAGATTTTTTCTTTTTCTGCTAGAAACACAGTATTATATTTCTTCAGTTACTTTTACTTTAATCTTTTTTCTAAGGTGACCTTGTTTCTAGTGGCCCTTTTTCCCTTACTCCTGCTTCACTCTTCTCCTTTGTTTTTCCTTTACTTTTAGAGTTATATTATTGCCTTTTAGTTTTCTACTTTTATCTGATTATGCATTTCTTCTGCCTCTTTTTTCCTCTCAAATAGATTCATCTTTCCTTTTCTCCCCTTCATGTAGTCCTGCTCATTAGTTGCTTCCTTTATTCACTCCTCTTGCATTTCTATTGTTTGTGGTGTTTGAGAAGTAAATAATATCTTCAGTTCTAGTTTTTTTCCCTAAAAATGTTTAAAACTCTTCTTTGTTATTGACTGTCCATCTTTTGTCCTGTATAGTTAAGCTCAGATTTGAGGGCTAGGTCACCCTGAGCTGCATCCTCAGCCCTATTGTTCTTCAGACCATTTCCTTTTCCTTTTTCTAGTGGATGCAGAATAGTCTTGTATTCAAATGTTCTTTCTTTTGTATTTGAAGGTCTTTTTCCCCCTTGATGTCTTGCAGAACTTCTTGTTTCTGAATTGAATTATGAAATTTGACCCCTATAGTTTTCAATTTTGGTTGTTTTTTTTTCTAGAGATGATCTATGAATTCTTTCAATTTGAATTTCATTTTATATGTTCAGAGGTTCTGGGTAGTCCTTTTCTATTATTTTCTTCATTGTGGTGTTAAGGCCTTTTGTCCTGTAGTACTTTTTTGGGAAACTTATGATCCTTAGGTTGTCTCTTTGCATCCTGCCTTTGAGTTCAGTATGTTTTACTTGCATAGTGAACATGTTTTCTTTTAATGTTATAGTTTTTTGCTTTTCTTCATCTAGATTTCCTTTGCTTCTATGTGTTTGGTGTCTTAATCTATTGTTTTCTCTTTGGTTTCTTTGGTGAAGCTTGTCATTGTAGATCCAAATTTTCCTTTTCTGTTTATTATTTTTGTTGTGCAGGACATAAATTCTGCTTTCACGATTCTCATTTCTCTTTAAAACCATTCAGGAATAGCATGTTGTGGTTCCATATTCTCCTCAAATTCCACAGAGTCCTCTGTCTCATCATATTGGATCATTTTCCTTTATTTTGCAGTATTTATTCACAGATATTTCATATTTTGATGCAATTAGTGCAATGTCATCTGCAAATAGGAGCATCTGATAGACTTCAACATATTCAGGAAAAAATCTCTTCCATTTGGACTTTCCACTGGAAATCCTACATGATGATGGCAAACACATTTAGTAGTATACACATACATGTTTCATGCCTTGGTTTATATTAAGAATCAGAATATTGTCAAAGTTATCTCCATTGCATCTCTTGAAGAATCTTACATTATCTTAATATTTGCATGGTAGAGATCTTATTGGAGGAGAGAAATTTTAAATCTGTTTTTTGATCTATGAAATCAAATGTTTTTTTATAGTCCACAAATAATAAAGCTCTGCAGAATCTTGTCTTCTTCACACTTTTTAGTTATTTGTCTAACTGTAAAGATGTAGTCTTCTGCATAACATTGTGAAAGCCAGCTTATTCTTTTCTTTTATCTTTATACTCTTGTTCAGATTGTTTCCAAGCCTGAAATACACAGATTGTTCCCATGCTTCTTATCAGCATTGTAGAACTCTCTCTTTGTTCAAATAACACCCAACCTTGTAGAATCTTAAGCTCAAGTTTGTACCACCTCCTAACTGAGATGTTTCATGATCTGCAAATTGTTACTGCCCTCCATGGAATTCCTTTGTATTTACTTATCTGTGCACATGTAAAATGTTAGTCCTATTCCTTAAGGGGAGGTATTATTTAATTTTTTAAATTTGTATTGATTGTTCCTGACAGTAGTTTAATAAAAGCAGGTAGATTTGAATTTTTTAAAGATGTTCTTTTATATATATATATATATATATATATATATATATATATATATGCATATGTAGATTTTTATCATAAAGACTAAGTTGCCATGAGAAAAAGGTCATATATGTTGGCAGTTATTGCTATCCAGTAATGCTCTGTTTCTTTTGGGGAGGTGTTATTAATAAAATCCTTGATTTCTTTCCCTAATGATTTGATATTCTCCACTTTCCCAGCTATTTTGATACTTTAATGTTATCAAAATTGTGGCAACATAAATATAGACCTTGCCTGCATAAACCTGGTTTGATCTAGATGTCTTTTCCCCCTTAGTATCATTTCTACTTCCTCATGTAGCATGTAGGGGATTGTGAAGTGAAATGGATAAATTTTATGGTTTTTTTTTTTTTTTGCTATTAATGGAGAAAGTGGTCTGATATATAAATTTAGACAGATCCTTTTCCCTTTTTGTGTATGTGTCATCATAGTTTATCCTTAAATGCTCTTAAGAGATCCCACCAAGCTTTCTATAAATTCCTTTATCCCTGGATTAATTCTCATTGTTTTATGAGGTGATAATAATAATGATCACTCCCCCTCCTCTTTCATAATATTTTACAAATGATTCTATATTACAAACTATTACTTTCCTTAAATGTAATATATTTCAACTTGGCAAGGAGATCTATATTTTTTATGTGTGTGTGGCTGAGGTGGTTTCCAGACTCTTTTGACCTCCTTGTTGCTTTAATTCAGCTAAAATTCTATGTGAAACAGTCAAAATCTGTGTCAATATTTGTTCCTTTACTCATCTTCCATTTTCTCCTGCAATTGCTTGTTTTAATAAATCAAGTTGAAGATGTTTTGATTGCATACTTTTATGCTCAGCTAATATTATCCTTTCTCCTAACTTGTGATTGATTTTGATCTTTGAGCTAATAAATTAATTAGTTATGTACAAACAACTGATTCAGAAATGATTTTCAGTTTGGTAATGGATTGTTTCTAATCTGCTATGATAGTCAATTTCATTTTGTGTGATGTTAACTGATGCTTATTATACCTAGGATCTTTCAGTTTTCTCCTTAAAGAGCATTTCTTTTGTGTGGAAGAAATAAATAACTGTTCTGTATATGATTTACATCATACTTTGAGTACTTTTCTGTTTCTCTTTTTTCTGGAGATGATAAATATATGCCAAATCTAAACTTTATGTGATTCTCCCCAGGGCTCTGAGAAGGGAACGTAAACAGGCTCCCTAGGATTAAATGTAGTCCACAAGTATGAGTCTAAACTTGAGAGGAACTCTTTAGTGGAGAGGGAGATGGCAAGTGTCCCAACCTCCCTGGGCCTATCAGCAGGTACATGTATTATTACGCTTGCATGAGGCATCTGTGAAGTCTACCAATCCTTACTATCCTCTTTATTGTTCCTGAGTTACTTCCTAATACATTTCTCACCATCCTCCATTATACTCATCTGTGTTCTGAAATTACTGGTATTAAAATTTATGTTGATTTACTTTGGAGGCTCTTACTGAATTTTTCATAGAATTTTTCTAACTTTTATGATGGTCTTTTTACTTAGCTCCATCACAAGCACTGAAATTTGAAATGTGCTGTGAGTCACCCTTCCATTTGACTAAAATTTCCTTTTAAATTCGGCTTTCTTTTACAGAGGAGGGCATCAATATTGATAAGATTTCTTTTCTCTGGCAGGATGTCATCTCATTGGCCACTGGATAAGGATCTCACTTTAGAATACTTAAGTTAATGTTTTTGAAAACTAATCCTTTCCCCCTACTTTACCTCTCTTACTGCAGAAGTAGAAAAGAGATGTTCAGGAATGAAAGCTATTTTTCATTTCCTCCCTTTGTTTCATAGATTAAAATAGTGAATTAATTCATGATCAACTCTTCAGCCCCTGGAGATTCTACCTCTATTTACGTAGCTACAATGCTGCTCTGAAAGCAGATGTGATCTGCTGCTGGGACAGGACTTGACTTGAGACTATTACAATTTGCCCTCAACTGCCTCAGTAACATTACCCATGTTGTCTCTAAACTGTGATGAAGAACTAAAGCATGAATTTTGTATAATTATCTTTAATATTTGAAAAAATTATTTCTATAGCTTGGACTTTGTCCCAGTAGTTTGTTATTAAATTATTTTAGCTTCTACTTAGGCCCACATCTTTACCAAATTCATAATTCTTTATTGATTACTATCAATTATTTATGGTCTGTGAAAAAAACATATTTATAATGTCTGTTTTTCTGTATTTTTAGAAGTTCTTTATATTCTAGAGCAGGGTTCTTATTTTTTTGTGTGTCATGGACTTCTATAGCAATCTGGTGAAGCTTATGGAACCCTTATCCTAATAATATCTTAAAATGTATAAAATAAAATACAAAAGATACAAGGAAATGTTATTGAAATAGAGCTATCAAAATATTAACACACACACACGCACACACACATCCCTAGACCGCAGGTTAGGAAGCTCTGTCCTAGAGTGTGATCAGTTTTTGTCAACATGTCATGGAAACCTATTCAGTTTTCTTTATATATGTATCATATGTATTTTTTCTAGAACTTTTTTCTTATTTTTCCATTTGCATTGCATTCTGATTTGATATGTTGATAGCTACCACTCTTAATGACTTTCCATCTAGATCCTCTTGAAATTCAGTTAATTTTCCTTTGAAGCTTAGTTACTTGGTCAAAGGGAGCATGCCTAGTACTTGAGTGAAGCTGCAGCTTTGATATTGTTCCACTTGCAATGCTTCTCCTCCTCTTGAGAAGAGCTAAATTATCAACTGGGGTTCCAATACCTCCCCAGGGGCTCAAAAGAAGAACATTGTTTATCTCTACAACCTGTTGTGTTATGCATCACATTTACTCGAACTCTTCCTTCCAAGTCTGACTCCCCACTACTTGGCCCATTGCCCAGTATAATACCACTAATGGAATTTTACTTGCTTTGAATGACATTTATAATAGATCACCCATTCAGTTCTTTCTCTCTACCATTTGAAACAATTTCAGGTCATAACATCCCAACTTTAGTTTTGCTGATAATATAGAGCATTTAAATGGATGTGCTTTATTTTGACACAAACAGAAGTAATATCCTAGCGAGGAGGTGACATGGAACAATGCAAGTAGAACTGACTCTAGAACCAGAGTTCAAATCCCAGCTCTGTCGTTCACTATCTGCATGATTTAGGAGCAATTTGTCTCTTTTCTCAGGGCCTCATTTTCTGCATCTGTAAAATGAAGGGTGAGAGTTAGATTACTTCTAAGATCTCTTACAGCTCTAAATTTATAATCCTTTTTACCCATGATTCTATTGCTACAATTAGGAAGGTGGTTTTAGGAATAGCTCTGTGGAATTTAATCTCTGTATAAGCCACTAGGTGCTACTCCAAGCTGAAGTTGCTATGATTCTGAGGTCCCCTTCAGTAGGTACCTACCTTCTCCACCTGAAGCTTACATGTAACCCTTGTGAAAAGGGGTCTGGATGTTTTGTCTTGGCATTTGTCCTTTTGTTTTAGATGAAAGGATTAGAGATTTCTATCTTGTGAGTTCAAAAGGTCAGGAGAGTAAATTGTCCAGGTTTCCAGGAGATCTAGGAATCTGGGAGCAACATCCATGCTGAATTTTGCAGTCAGCCTAGCATTGATGCCTCAAATTGTGACCATCCAGGGTTGCCTTTGGTCTCCGTTGTCCTTAATCAAACAGAACAAGAGATCACCTAGTGAATTTACATTGCAGGCTCATTTGGCCATTCTGTGTTTTTCTTTGTCATATTTCTTCTAAAGCTGTTGACTTTCCTTAAAATGCCCTGCTTTAGTCCAGCATTAAATGAGCAATTGCCTTTACATTAAACATCCTGGTAATCCAATCTCTAGTCCTAAATTTTCTGCCCCTGTGTGGTTCATACAAATCCATGAAATTGTAGGAGAGAAAATCCATACTCTTTAAAATATTGGTTATACATTGAATTTCCTTTCAATGATTTAATGATTCAGATTTTTAAACTTGGTTTTGCCTGAAATTCATTTTTGGCTTGCATATCAAATATCCACTAGTGGCATGAACTTTCTAGGAATTACCTGGAGATTTAATTTTGGGCTAATTTGCAGGTCAAAGGCCTCAGCAAACTTTTTCTTTTCTTTTTTTTTCCTATGAAAATACTTGGAAATACAAAATATGTTTTCAAGATCTTCAAACATTATTCTAAATTTAGCAAGATAAAAAATTATGTCAGGAAGCATAATATCCCTGAACTTTGAGTAATTTATTTTCTAGCCTTTTTTCTCATTAAAATCTTTGTGTAGCTCAATTCAGTGATTTTTGATGATTAGTATTTTTCTCCTTAGCCACTTCTAAAATCACCTTTTCATCAGTGAAGTCTTGAATTTTGATGGCAATGTATTCTGGTGAATTGAATCCGATATTTCTGTCTATAAGCATCTAACACATTTAATTAATTTGAAGTTTGTCCCATGATTTTTCTAATTCTGGGAATTTTCTTGCATGATTTTCTGAAAAAAAATGATGGCTAAGCTTTTTCTTCATGTCTTTGAACAGTCAAATGGCTCCCAAATTATCTCTACAAATTCTAATTTCCTCATCTTGACTCATAAACCTCTTAAACTCTCCATCTTTTTTTTTAACTGCATATTGTCACTTTAGCTGGTTTACCTTTCAGTCTGACAATGTTATTTTTCCTCAGTTAAATCCCTTTATTCCCATTTTTCACTGTTTTCTCTAGGTTGAAAATATTTATCTATTTGTCTTGTTCTGTATTTATTGATGAGAGCTCTAATTACAAATGTCAGATCTGTCTTTACAAATGCCAGACTCTGATTCATTTCCTTGAGAGTGTTTTCAATCAGTTTGATGTGGCTTGAGCTTAATCCAACTTTGTTTCTGGGGATATGGCTGAATTTTATGTGTTATTTTTTTCCTTCTGGTGTCTTCTTTTGGGGATCCTTTAATCACTAATATTTAATTCATATTGAAGTTTTCTTCTTGCTAGTTCATTTAGTTATCTTTTCATTTACCCCTGCTAGTGTTCAAGTCTCACTTCTAACATGTATTGGTGATAGGAACCTGGACAAGTCATAGAAATCTCTCAGTGTTCTATGTAGCTCTTTGGGACTAGAAGGTTCAGGCAGGGTATGAAGAAAACTACCTTGGAAGAGAAAATTTCTCACTCAGAGCCCCCTAGACCCATAAAATGACAGCTCTAGTCCTAATTTCTTGTTTCTAAAGTTCTAAGTTCTACAAATTTTCAAAAATAGAAAAAAAAAGAGATAGGAGAGGAAATTGTTCTTTTCTCTTCTTTTCTTTTTTATTTATTTACTTGTTTTTTAAATTGAGGGATAACTCCAACTTCATTTGTGTGGTGGTAATGAGCAAGGCCTTTTAATTTAATTGAATTTTTTAACGAATTTTTACTTTACCATCTTGCTGGAACTGCTTACCTGCCAATTGGAAATGCAATGTTAAAGGTAGTCAGGGATCAATTCTTAATATATCTTGAACCAGGAAAGATTTTAGGAGAATAATTTTCCACAGAGATGATGCTGTTACCAAAAAAAAAAAAAAAAAAAAAAGAACTGAGAAGTTATTAGGAACTACCTTTCTATAGTTCTTATACCTAATTTCTTTCCTCTAGAAAGTGGAGTGGAAAGATTATTGGGCCTGAATTCAGGAGATTTGACTTTGATACTTTACTAATTCTGGGATCATGGTACAGTTACTTAATCAAACAGCAAGAATTTATTAAATATTTATTATGTGTTAGGCACTGTCCTAAGTGTTGAGGAAATACAGAAAGGCCCAAACAAACAAACAACCCTCCTTTCCAATTTTTTAGGTCAATGAATAGTCTAATGGAGCAGAAAACATACCAACAATGATGTACAACACTCACCCCCCTCTCCCCCCCACACAGTGTAATTGGAGATAATCTCAGAGGGAAGACATCAAGATTAAGGAGGCTTGGGAAAAGACTTCTTGCAAAAGATGGGACTGTAGTGGAGACCAGGGAAGCCAAGAAGTGGAGGTGAGAAGGGTCAGCATTCTAGGCACAGGCAAAAGCCACTGAAAATGCCCAGTCAGTAGAGGGAGTGTCTTGTATGAAGAAAGCAAGGAGACCCAGTATCTCTGGATCACAGAGAATGTGGAGGAGAGTAGGGTATAAGAGCATCAGATGGGCCGTTATAGGATCTACTTGGCTGATCAGAAGTGCTGGGGAAGTGATTTTTGTGGTCTTCAGAGAGTTTGTTGTGCTGTTGGTCAGTCATTTCAGACATATCTGACTCTCTATGACCCCACTGGAGGTTTTCTTGACAAAGACACTGGGAGAGGTTTGCTATTTCCTTCTCCAGCTCATTTTACAGATGAGGAAACTGAGGCAAATAAGATTAAGTGACTTGCTCCTGGGTCACACAGCTAGTACCTGCTGTCTGAGGTCAGATCTGAAATCAGATTCAAGTAAATGACCTTTTATTCCTCAAATCTTCCTTTCTGTGGATAGACACTTCATTCTGGCATTCTAGAGACCATAGTGTAGATTTAACCAATAGAGTTAGTCCTGAAGCCCTAATCCTATACACAGTAGTCCATAGGCTATGTCACATCAAGGAGTTCTAAGGAAGATACAGTTTTGTTTTGTTTTTGTTCTTAAATTTCCCATAGCTTTTCTTCCAGTGACAGTCAAAGAATGAATAATGACAAAAGAGTTTATTAAGTGCTTACTATCTGTCAAACACTGTGCTAAGTACTGGAGATAATAAATGCAAAACCAGAGACCCACCTTGTGTTCCAGGAGCTTATATTCTAAATGGGGGGGAAAGTACACCTGGGGTTAGTGGCCAGGGAGGGTCCTCTGGTCTTAGGGCCTGCATAGGGGAATATCTATAACCAGAACAGCTGCAGAATTGATTTGATCATGGTTCTAGAATTAGAGAATAGGGTAGTAGAGTGGAAAGGGGAGGTCTCTGACAGAAAAGCTGCTGGTGTCAAGAAGATGCATGGGATGCAGAAAATGAAATAAAGCATGGCTCTGGTTTGCCTGTAATAGTGAACCAAGTTCCTCTCTTTGGAGGGGGACCCCAGGGCAGAAGTTCTAGAGAAGAAAGGTTAAACCTTAAGATCATGGCTGCTGACCTCAGCAGGAAGGCCAGTGGAGAAGATGGCAAGAAGAATGGGGTGTGTAATGAAGCAACGCTGGGCTCTGCCTCTGGAAAACAGTGTAACAGTGCGGCAGTCACCAGTCAGGATGGTGAGCATCAAACCCAGAGGAGTCCCTAACCAGTGTTACAATGTTACAGCTCATGTTACAATAGGGCCACCTTAAGAGGAAAGCTCAGAAGCTTGGAATCTGGGACTCCAACTCCTCATGGCGCAGGGCCTGAATGTGTGACCTGATGCTGCTGCTGACTGGGGCTTTTCCATCTGCTACTCTGTCATGCTCAGGGACCTCCAAATACTTTTTGTTGTAGCTAACTTGTCTCTTGGAAAGTCAGAATACAGAGAAGAGCAGGACAGATATGGAGATGGCTGGACATCATACTGCCACTTCTGTTCTCCCTTTATCTCTGACCCTGAGTCCTTCATCTCAGACTTCCAGGGGCCAAAAGTTACTTCCCATTCCCTCTAACGGCAGCTGAACTTGACCTCTCTTTCATCCTTTATATTTAAGAGGATGGGGGAATGGAGCTATAATGTTACATATGTGAGTTGTGGTTGTGGTTTGTCCTTTGTACTCAAAGAGGAGCGTGCCATCAGGAAGGCAATGCCAAGACTTGTAAGTGGATTGGATTTAAGTGAGGGAAGGGCTGTGCAAAGTCACCAGCCTCACTTTCTTCTCCAGAGCCATCTGGGTCCAGTGGCCAGATGGAGATTAGGACAACTGGAGATGGCCCAATATGCAGTGGGAGACCTTGGGTTTTTTAAGCTAATTTCTTTCTGAGTTTTCACTTTGACTGAGGCAATGCCCATTCAGTGATTAGGGTTGTTTAAGAGATGAGCCAAGGGATGGCCCCTTTAATCCAAAAAATAAAAATAAAAAAATCAAACTGGGAGGGGTTTCTGGCCAAAAGAGAAACAATTACTATTTACATTCACTCTGAGCCATGAAGGTGCAGTGGGACCCCCTAACAATAAACATTAAGTGGTGCTTGGGTATGGACCTATTGTCAATCAATGAGAGTCAAAGTGAATTTGGGTTCAAAGCATGGTCTTTAAGAAAGAAATCTAGCCATTAAACCCCAAGATAACTAGGTAGGTTTCAGGCTTAGAAATTTACTTTCCTTTGGGCAAAGTACCCTCAGTTATGGGCACGATACCCCATGTGAAGAAAAGAAAGGAGAGGAGAAGAGAGGAGAGGATTGCAGAGGAAAGGAGAACTGAGGAGGATCTGAGTTGGCCAAATGGAACTGGCAAGGTGAGTCCCCAGTGGGGCACTTAGAGTACTCACGGGTTGTGATTTATCCTTGTTGAAGAGGACCATGACATCAGGAAGATGATGACATGACTTGCAAGAGAATTGGATTTAAGTGAAGGAGGGCTGAGTAAAGTCACAAGCCTCATTTTCTCCTCCAGATTCATCTGGGTCCAGTGGACAGATTGAGCACATGTGAGTTAGTGTTAGAATGAATGCTATGCTTGTGTTGGCATGAATATATTCAAGAAAAGCTGACTGTTAAATGTTCAATGTGAACATTTGCAACTTAAAAGTTAGCAAATGCTACAAACCAGGGCTTACTTTATTGCTTTGTTGATTGTCTAGAGTTAAGAAATTGCAGGAACTCTTCCCTAATCCCTCTTAATTCTAGTGCTTTCCCTCTTTTAATTATTTTCTATTTATCCCCATATATGGCTTGCAATATATATATATATTTGTCTGTTTGCATGTTGTCTTCCCCATTAGATTGTAAGCTCCTTGAGGGCAAGGATTGTCTTTTGCCTTTTTTTATATCTCTAGCACTTAGAACAGTGCCTGGCACATAGTAAGGGCTTAATAAATATTTACTGATTGAATAGATTTTTAAGTGTGTTATATATACTACCCCCGCTTGGAGAACTGGTTGTTAAACATTTACCAGTATACCCTGGTTTGGATTGTTTGTTTGTTTTTGGAATATGGCCCAAGTTCATACATTTAGGGTATCCTCAGCAAAAGCACAAGAAATAGCAGGTCAGTTTTTGCAGCTGCTTTTCTCTAGCAAAACACATTTCACAGCTAAAAGAAAGTTAATAGAATCTGAGATCCTTCTTTGTTAAATATTTATTGATTTTCTTTTCTTTTTTAAATTAAAAAATTTTTTTTCTCTTTATCCTTCCCCCATATTGATTTTCTTAAAAAGAAAGTTTTTGGCTTGACAGAAAAGAAAATACCACCCTTGAGGTTCTTTTAAAATAAAATATCTCTCATGTATAAGTTAACATGAGACTGCTGGGATCTCAGAGATAAACTTGTTCAATTACCTGCTAAACGTCATGGCCTAACCACTTCCTCAAATAAGGGCCGCTAGAGATAAGGTCAAATTTTTCTTTGTCAGAAAGAGTCTGCCTCTTGGGGTGAGTGGGGAGATTGAAGGAGTTGCTCTTTCCCTGGGCTTAGACATCCCCAGAGATGGCCAGCCACTGCAAAGTGATTGTAAACAAATGAAAGGAGCAGGCTGTAGGGGGGGATCAAGGTAGGGAGCATAATGGGAATACAGAACAACTAAAGCTACCAAATGTATAGGTAACCAGTCTTGTGTATGTAAGGGACTCAGGCAGGGAGGGAGCTGTTCTTTGTTCAGGTCTGGTCCGGACTCTTGGGAAAGCTGTCTGCATCTGATGTCTTTTTCAGTCCTCTTTGAAATCAGAGGGCAAAGTCTCTTATGAGCTCAGATGTCCAGCAGTCCACTTGGCAACCAGATGTCCTATGGCAATCTTTAGATGTGACAGATGGATCCAAGAGTCCATATTGACAAGTTGGCAGCTATGAGAGTAATCAGATAGACCTGGCAGGGACTCCCAGAAGACATAGAAAACATAGGAAACAGCACAACACAGCTAATATAACTAAAGGCACATAGAAATGGTTTAGTTTCCTAGCCAGGCAGAGCTAGGTTCAAAGAGTACAAAAAATGGTTCAGTTTCCTAGCTGTGTAGGGCTAGGTTCAAACAATACAATAAAGTTTTTCTCACAAGTCACAAAATTGCATAATTACATTGTCAGGTACAGATTAAACTACTTAGATGGCTCACAGTAGAGTAGTTTTGAGAAGGGAGATTTACATGTTACCAAGATAACCAAGAAAACTTAAACATGAACCATACAAATCAATGCAATAAATTATTACCAATATTTAATATTATCATTATAATATTAATTAAAATGACACAATTATTTAATTGTGTGATTATTTTAATTATATTATAAATAATAATGTAGTATTAACAATTCATAATAATGATTAAGAATATGATACCGTAATAATAACAATACTATCATTATAACCAGTGATAGTTGTTCCATCAAATCTCCTTGTATTCCAGTAATCCATTCTTAATGTTCATTTATGCATCCCAGATGTCTCATGTAGTTACCTTGATATCATATCTTTGACAATAGGCCTTATTCTAAGGACAGTTCAAAAAAAGGAGTTTTGCTTCTCTGGTTCAGATTTGGAAGTTTCTGATAATTCCGACAGTATAAAATTAGTAAAATCACTTAAATTTGGTTCTCCATTTTTGAAACTTCAGGTAATTTAAATTTACATATTATTCTCTGGTTTTTTACTTAACCAAATCCTGTACCTGATATAAGAATCTTTTAAAATGTGAGGGTTCTGATCAGAAAATGAGCTTATCTGCCTTAAAATTATCAGACAAATCCTTTAATAAGGGAAAAATAATTTCACTTTTACATCTGTCTTATACAATTTTTGTGCAAAAATCAAAATTTGAGATCAAACATGAAAAATTTAGAAGCCAATCATATACCTCTATATATAATTTTTTAGAGGAATCAGTCTGATCCTGTTATTTTTCTCAAAGTTTTGCTATCCTATTTAATTAGACATCTATCACATTATATCTTTGTCTTATACCTTGTCTAATGATTTCCTCCTTTGGAGGATGTTATCTCTATATTATTCTTATTTGGCCATGAATATAGGTTAAAATTGTAAGCTAATTATTCTTACATTCCATTATAGTAACTCACGGATGTTCCAATATCCATGTATTACTCAATATATTTAGCATTGTAACTTCTTGATTATAGAAATTTTCTGTAAAAGGAGGGACAATGTCAGATATTTTAACAGAAGGAAAGAACTTCCTTAATTCTGTTTGATTTTAGGCAAGTCATATCTGATAGTCAGTCATGTAAATCAGGGCTCAGGATTAATCAGGTGGGGAATTTTCCTTTTTCAGGAAGAAGATAGCACAATTGAGAAATAGAGTTAGGAAGATCTTACCTAGGCCATGTGCAAGGTTGTCTTCAAGACCTTTCTTAGGCACAGATATACACCATTAGCAGTCCTCAGCCTGCAGCACAATACCATTCTACTATTGGCTTTATGACAGCTTGGACAACTATCCCTGTAATCAGAGCTGAAAACAATGGTAAATTTCAGTCCCATGAAGTCTTAAATAGCAAATAAATATGGGTTGGTATTCTTCATATAAGGCCATCTCAAATTTGATTGAGCTATTAATCACCAAATCAAGTTACATAATTTTTCTGTCTTATTAAAATACTTTCTCACATTCTCTCTACACACTTAAACCATCTGAAATGGTTTAAAGTATCTGGAGTAACTATCTAGGGACAGGAGGGGCTTGGATAACCCCCATTTATCACCACACCTTCTTATCTGCCTTCCATATGTTCAATCAAACCTTTTTTTATCTTTCCAAATCTCTCAAGCCTATTATTTCAATCAGCTTTTCTTTGCATTTCAACCACAAGACAAGATAGCTCATAAGTTACTGCTTTTTACTAACATAACTGTCTGTACTGGAATCCCAGCTTAAACAAAGCAAAGATAAAAATTAATTAATTAAATTATTTAATTAACTAATTAATTGATTAATTTTAAATTTAATTTAATTAAAAATTAATAAAGTATTAATTAAATAATAGATTAATGGCTAACCTCACATACTGATGGATTTATGTCCTTGTTTCACAAGCTTGTTTGTTCTTCACTAATTATACTCACATTGGAAGAAAGAGATACTTTAGGATTTGAATCTTATACATATGATAGGTTCAAACACTAACTCTTGCTTAGACCATGGAATGACTACAAATTCAGATCAAAACAGCAAGATCTCTTCTGTTTTACAGCCCATTAAGTTAATTTAGCAATAAATTATCTTGCAAATGAAAATTTAGTAAGCCCTTTAAAAATCACACAAGAGATTATTATTATTTAAAAATGTTTTTCTAAAAGTATTTCTTTCCCCTTCTTTAAACACAGTTTAAAATTTATCCTGATGTTGAGAGGAATAGTCGCTAAACTTTTATGAAGAAAATTAGTTAGAAAGCTTTAAAATGATAGGTATCTCTTCCTCCTTAAAGCAAAAATAAACCTTTAAAATTGGAATTCATTAAAACTAAGTTGGTTTAAATGTCCTTAAGTAACATAAATTCTAAGGTATTATAGCAAACTAAATTCCTAGTTATTACAGAATTTCTAGATATCACAAAGTTCTTTAGTCAAAAAAAGTGTTCGCATTGGAGAGGAGATGGTTTTTCATAAGCCAAGAAGAACACACCCAAATAGATTAGCCTTATCACAAAAACAAAATTTACCATGCCTTTAAAAATTTAACCAGTATCTTTTTTTTCATTTGTCCTTAAATATGTCGCTAGAAATTAAATGCATTCTGAAATTTCACATAGAAATGAATGTGGTAGTCCATAAACCTTCAAATTAACTTATATAAATATATCCTTAGATGAAACAGGCTTGAAAAATCACACCCTTATCTTTTCCCAAGGATTCTCATTTGCTCAATAGAAATTCATCACACAGAAACTTTTGCACAGAGTTTATAAGAACTTTAGGTGAATGCATTCCTAAATCACCTTGCACAGAGAACAATTCATCTCATCATATAGAAACTATAAATTTAAACCTATATATATATATATATATATATATATATATATATACATATATATATTCACAATAACTAAGATTTCATATGGAAAAAATCTGCTATCACAGTAAGTACTGAATCATCTAATTTTATCACATCCTTTTAAAAGCCCAATTCATATACAACAAAATCCAGATTAAAAATTGCTTTAACACCATTTCTGCTTCACAATGTTCTCTCAATTTTTACAATCTAAGAGAATTTTAGAAATACAATACAATTTAGAAATACAGTAATAACACAAACAATAGATTTCAGATGCCTTCACTTGCATTTCCAGATTATCACATATAGAAATTTGTTTATTTATTTTAAGTTTTCAACATTCATTTCCAAAAAATTTTGAGTTCCAAATTTTATCCCCATATCTCTCCTCACCCCACCCCAAAACGCCTTGCATTCTGATTGCCCTTCCACCAATGTACCCTCCCTACTAACACCCATCCCTTCTCTTATCCCCATCTTCTCTCTTGTTCTGTAGGGCAAGATAAACTTCTATACCCCATTACCTGTATTTCTTATTTCCCAGTTGTACACAAAAACAGTTCTCAGCTTTTGTTCCTAAAACTTTGAGTTCCAACTTCTCTTCCTTCTTCCCTCCCCACCCATCCCCACTCAGAAGGCAAAAAATTCAATATAGGCTTTATATGTGAAGTTTTGCAAAAGACTTCCATAATAGTCATGTTGTGTAAGACTAACTACATTTCCCTTCATCCTCTCCTGCCCCCCATTTCTTCTCTTCTCTCTTTTGACCTCCCCAAGAGTATTTACTTCTAATTGCTCCCTCTTCCCATTTGCCCTCCCTTCCATTATCCCCTCCCACCCTGCTTATCCCCTTCTCCCCTACTTCTCCACTCCCTAAGGCGCACTCTGGCCCTGCTCCTCCTGGAGCAGGCTCCATGCCCGGGTGTGACAGATCTTTCCCATGGGCCTTCCAGGTCACCCTGGGCTGGAAATGTCCTCCACTCTGTCGTTCTGTGGCTTCTGCTGCTCTAGAATTTGTTGAGAATCTTTCTTAACAGGTATTTTCTGGGCTGTGGGGGAACAGCTAGAGTATGTGTGCCTTTCTACTCTGCCATCTTGGCTCTGCTCCCCCACATATAGAAATTACTGATCTTATTACTTTTGGTATTTAAAAACCACTTCAAAGTTATTAGGCAGGGAGCAGTTACATTACATTAGAGAGAGATAGTAATAATGTTGTGTCTGACATATACCAACCTTTGTGTTAAGCATTTTAGTTATTATATCATTTTGATCCTACCACAACCACCATTATTGTTTTTTCCTTTAGAAATCAGGAAACAGGTCAAACAGAGTTAAAATAGCTTTCCAAAAGTTGATACATTTTGTAACTGAAACAGAGAAGCGTTACCAACAGAGGCTGGCTTCCCAGTGGTGGTAATTCTTGGAGGCAGGGCTTAGGGAATGCTTGCCACAGGCCCAACCCATTCACCTCTCCCTTCACCTACAACTGCAGAATTTACTGAGGCTGGGGTGGTTTGCAGCTGCTGGGGCAGGGTGGGCAGAATGTACCCAACCTGGGTGACATTTCAAAGCTTTGACAAGAAAGGTGGGTGACAAAAGATGCATAGCCAGCCCTTTAAGTCCAATCCATCAATTAATAAATCAACAAAGATTTATTAAGTATCTACTATTTGCCAGGCCCTGAGCTAGGCACTAGGGATATAAAGACAAAAGCAATAGAATTAAACAATCAATCAGGGAAGCCACATAATATTTGTATATACATATACACGTATACATATATGCATACAAAATATAGGCAATTTCTATTTTTTGGAAGTCAAAAGTAAAGGTTTCATATAGAAGGTGATACCTGAACTGAACCTTGAAGGAAACTAGGAAATCTAAGAGATGAAAGTGAGAATGAATGCATTCTAGGCATGGTCAAAAGCCTGGAGACAGGAGATGTAGGACCATGTATGAAGAACATTAAGAAGGACAGTGTAGCTGGGAGTGATGCATGATAAGTCTGGAAATGGAGGCTGGGGCCAGGTTGTGAGGAGCTTTAAATTTCATAGGTCAGAGGAGTTAGACCATCAATATAGAAAGCTTGGACAGGCACAGCAGATGAAAAATAAAATGAGGCAAGAAGTGAATAATGGTAGGAGAAGACAGAACTGGGTAACCTTTGGGAAATCACTTGATCTCAAACTGCTTGCTGACATAAAAACATGATTCTATCACCTTAATAGGACTACTAGATGGGATAATTGATAGAGTGCCAAGCATGGAATCAAGAAGACTTGAGTTTAAATCTAGCCTCACACATTTTCCAGCTGTGTGACTGTGGGTAAGTCTCAATCACTGTCAGCCTCAGTTTCTTCATCTGAAAAATAGGAACAATAGTAGCATCTACCTTCCAGGGTTGTTATACCAAATAAGATACTTGTATAACACAGAGCACAGTGCCTGGCATATAGGAGGTACTCTACAAATGTTAGCTACTATTAATATCGATCATCTCAAGATGCTTTTCTTGTAGTGGGCACATGAATCCTGCCAATGATTCAATCACCCAAGCTCAGATCATACCTATGATAGTGATGAGGATGGAATATATAGCAACTAGGAGATTGGAGAAGTGATATCAAGTCAGGCAAGAGGCAGCCTGTTCATCACCTTCATGCCATTTGCATTTGGAGGGACTCAAATAGTCAGGAAATGCTATCTCCTCTGGGCAACTCAGTAGCCTCTGCACTAGCATTGAATGGACAGAGGAATAGATCAATGTATGTCCCAGATACTTAGCAAGGGAGATGACTAATGTGTGTCTGAGGAGAGGTCAGATTGCTGATAGTCCCAGGATAAGTGAACTAGACTCTACTCCGTCACACCACATTCTATACATAATGTATAGAATTATACATTGCATAATTATACAATTCATAAAAGGGAACTAAAAAGGAGAGAAGTCAGGAATGGAGCTGGGAAAAGAGTGGAGTATATGACTGGCACTTCCTCAAAATTAAGCCTCTGGCAAGAACTTACTAATCAGAGGAGGGACATACATGGACCAAGGGATCTTCCATGGTGAGAGGACCATGGGGGTACAGGGATCTTCCAGGGAGAGAAAACTGCTGGAGAACAGTGACTAAGTTTGGATTGACAGGAGGGGAGCCAGGAAAGGAGTGAAGAAATGAGCACAGGTGGTCTGGATATTTCCTCAAAATCAGAGCTGTCCAAAAGTCAGAGAGCCTGCTGAGAAAAGTGGGGGGGTTCCTTCTTCTTAGAGGTCTTCTAGCAGAGGCGGAATAAGTTCTTGCTGACTATAGTATTGCAGGGATTCCTTTTGGGGAATAGTTGAACTAGATATCTGTTTAAGATACCTTCTAATTCAAATTTTGTAATTCTTATCTCCCTACTAGACTATAAGCTCTGTGAGGACAGGGCCTTTAATTTCCCCAGAGTCTAACACAGTATTCTACTTATCAGAGGTCTTTGATAAATATTTGTCAAATGAATGAATGAATGACTCCATTGTATTCCAGTACAGAGTATCACCTTGTGAAGTACATGCTTCAGGTATAATTATCCCTACTTTGTTGTTGTTCAATCGTGTTTGAATCTTCATAACTCCATTTGAAATTTTATTGGCAGAGATACCAGAGTGGTTTGACATCTCCTTCTTCAGTTCATTTTACAGATGAGGAAACTGAGGCAAATGGGGTAAAGTGATTTGCTCAGGGTCACAGAACTAGTAAGCTTGTAAGTGTCTGAGACTGGATATGAAATCAGGAAAGTGGATCTAGATGACTTGTCTAAGATCACCCTGGAAAAGCAGGGACACCAACCCATCACTTTTAAGTCCTGTTCCATTGCTTTTTTTCACTGCATCCTGACCTTTCAGATGATTTAATAAGCTTTAAGTGATTCATATCCTGATGAGTATCATAAGTTACAAGCAGAAGGTTTTATTATCAGCAGTATCTGAGTGAAGTGTTCTGATGGCCTCTGCCGATTAGCAGTCACCCTGCACAAAGAAAACTGCAGTTTGCATTTGTGAAATGAATGAACTTAGAATATATTTTTGCTTAACACTATTTCTCTGGTGTGCTCTGCTCTGTTTTCAGCACTCAAATGCATCTCCACTGGCATTCAAAAATTAGCATACCATGGGGATCATACTCACTAATTGTTTCCGATGTGGCTGTGACTTATTAAGAAAAATAACATTCACACATAATCAAGCTGTCAGTCCCAGTGACATCCTAAGCAGATGGGAACCATTCACATCTAACCCTTCAACTTGGTCCAACAAAACAAGAAATTCACTAGAAACCAACATCTTCCCCTTTCAGGTCCCAGTAGGTCTTGTTTTATGCAACAGATGTGTTCCTGAAAGAAACTGTGGAAATTAAATCCTGTTAAATGATCTGGAGCACTTGTATCATGAGGGCAATCTAGGGTCTACTTCTCTTTTGTAAAGTGAATTACTAACCCCAATTTGCCAATTTTAAATGATTAGTTCAGCACACATTTCATTTTCTTTTCCTTCTTCCTAAGATCAGCAGAAGGTGCTGATTGTTGATTGATTTATGTTTTTGGAATAGTTCCCAATGGATGTCTGAGCTACATATTCCCTTCCTATAATTCAAAGTCGATGGTGTCTGGGGAAGAGGCTAAATGTATCAATTTGGTTTCATGCAAAATTGATACCTGAACTGCTCTCTTGGTATGCTGGGGCTAGCATGTCTGTGTTGTCTCTGATCTACCAACATGTGGCAACAATACCCAGTATATAGAGCTGCTAAAGAATAATACCATTCCTCAGCCATGACACCCATCCTGGCATCAACAGAAGCTGATGGGTAACTCTGGGTCATATACATTTGCCCAGGAAGGTACCTGAAAAGAGAAATAGTGCTGGATATTAACTAGTTCCTCTGTTGGGATAAAAACGCTCGCTTGTGAATTGTTCTTTCTGATGATGGAATGGAGAAGAAAGCACATTTACAGCATCCACAGTTCATTTTGTGGTGTCATTTTAGCCTCTGGTTTTAAGTTTACTCCCCAATCTAATTTGTAAACTCTCCACAGGAGCAAAATACATGGTGGACAAGCCCTCTCCTTCCTCCCCTTTTGTCTTACAAGACTCAGCTCAGGTACCACCTTCTGCATATGATCTCTTTTGGTCCTTCAGCAGCTAGTGCCATTCTCCCCAAGGTTACTCTGTGTGTGTGTGTGTGTGTGTATGTGTGTGTGTGTGTGTGTGTGTGTGTGTGTGTGTGTGTGTGTGTGTGTATTGCTTAATATATTGGGAAGAAAATATGTGTGTGTGAATATATGCATATATGTAAGGTGAATATATTTATATATCATATTTAATGTGACTGTATATATAATATACACATACTATAATAATATACAATATACACATATGTGCGTAGAGGTATAATAATATGTAATATGCACATGTATGTATGTATGTATATATATACACATATATAGTATACACATTTTCTTCCATGTTAGAATATAACAAGTTCCTTGAAAACAGGGATTATTTTAGTTTTTTTAAGTTCTAATACTGAGTACAATGCCTAATATATAATAATCTCACATCCTAGTATCTAGAAAATAATAATAGCTAGCATTTATATTGCACTTTAAGTCTGCAGAGAGCTTTATACATAATATCTCATTTTATCCTCAATAGCAACCCTGGGAAGTAAAGGTATAAAGCTATTTTGTTTTTGTTTTTGACATTTTATAGATAAACTGAGGCAGACAGCATTTAAGTGACTTGCCTGGCTAGTAAATGTCTGGGGCTGGATTTGAACTCAGGTCTTCCAGATTCCAAGACTTCCTGCCAAAACAAACCCAGGGACTACACGAACACAATTACAAAATACTTTTTGCACAAATAAAGTCAGATATAAGTAAGTGGAAAACATCAGCTGCTCGTGGGTAGGCTGAGTCAATATAATAAAAATGACAATTCTACCTAAATTAATTTACTTATTCAATGCCATACCAATCAAACTACCAGATAATTATTTTCTAGAGCTAGAAGAAATAATACCAAAATTTATCTGGAAAAACAAAAGGTCCAGAATATCAAGGGATCTAATGAAAATAAATGCTAGGGAAGGTGGCCTAGCCCTGCCAGATCTCAAATTGTATTATAAAGCAACAATCATCAAAATCACTTGATATGGGCCAAGAAACAGAGGGTTAGGCCAGTGGAATATGTTAGGTACTCAAGAAGTGAATGAATATAACAATATACTGTTTGATAAACCCAAGGACCCCAGCTTCTGGGATAAGAACTCACTGTTTGACAAAAATTGCTGGGAAAACTGGATAACAGTGTGGCAGAAACTGGGCAGAGATCAATGCCTGACACCATTCACAAGAGTAAAGTCCAAATGGGTACATGATCTAGGTATAAAGATTGATACTATAAACAAATTAATGGAGCAAGGAATAGTGTATTTATCAGATTTATGGAGAATGGAGAAATTTTTGACTAAACAAGAGATAGAAAACATTATGAAGTGCAAAATGGATAATTTTGATTACATTAAATTGAAAAGTTTTTGCACAAACAAACCCAGTGCAACCAAGATTAAGAGGAAAGCAAAAAACTGAGAAAGAATTTTTGCAACTAGTATGTGATAAAGGCCTCATTTCTAAGTCAAATGTACAAGAATACAAGTCATTCCCCAATTCAGAAATGGTCAAAGGATATGAACAGGCAGTTTTCAGAGGAAGAAATTAAAGCTATCTATAGTCATATGAAAAAATGCTCTAAATCACTATTGATTAGAGAGATACAAATCAAAACAATTCTGAGGTACCACATCACACCTATTAGATTGGCTAACATGACAAAACAGGAAAATGATAAATATTGGAGAAGATGTGGGAGTGTTGGAACACTAATTTATTGTTCGTGGAGTTGTGAGCTGATCCAACCATTCTGGAGAGCAATTTGGAACTATGCCCAAAGGGCTACAAAAATGTACATACATTTGACCCAGCAATATCATTTCTAGGGCTGTATCCCCAAGAGATCCTAAAAATGGGAAAGGGTCCCATATGTACGAAAATATTTATAGCAGCTCTCTTTGTGGTGGCCAAAAACTGGAAATCAAGGGGATGCCCATCAATTGGGGAATGGCTGAATAAGTTGTGGTATATGAATGTAATGGAATACTATTGTGCTATAAGAAATGATGAACAGGAAGACTTCGGAGAAGCCTGGAAAGACTTATATGAACTGATGCTGAGTGAAAGGAGCAGAACCAGGAGAACTTTCTACACAGCAACAACCACAGTGTGTGAGGATTTTTTCTGGTAGACTTAGTACTTCATTGCAATGCAAGGACTTAAAAAATTCTCAACAGACTCTTGAGGCAAAACTCCTTCCACATCAAGAGAAAGAAATGTGGAATTGGATCGCAGAATCAAGCAGACAATTTTCTTTTGTATTATGTTTTGTTTTATGGTTTCTCCCATTCATTTTAATTCTTCTATGTAACATGACTAAGGTGAAAATATATTTAATAGGAATGTATGTGTAGAACCCATATAAAATTGTACACTGTCTCAGGGAGGGAGTAGGCAGGGAAGATAGAGGGGAAGAGAAGGGGAGAAAACCCAGGATTTATGGAAGTGATTGTAGAACAGTGACAACAAATAAAATAATTTAGTAAAAAAATAGAAAGATGATTGCACATTAAAAAAATAAAATGAATTTGGACTATCAAATCATATCTATCATTTCATTTCATATCATATTATATAACATCATATTATGAACCTCATCCATTGAATCTCTTTCCATTATACTAGTCCAAATTTATCACACAACCTCATGTCTTAGTGAGAACAAAATTAATTTACTTAGAATCATGTATTGTTAATAGATTAATAGCACATGCTCTCAATACTTGTGGTTCAAGGCAAAACACCTCTGACTTCTCAGTTAATCTAGGAAATTGGGACATGGTGGATTAATAATTTACTCTTGAAAGATGTTGTATCTTGATCTCAGCTGGATCACTGAGCAATCAGTAATCAATTACTACCTTCCCAGCTGTTGATGGGATGAGGTCTGTGCACGGACTTTCCCCATCCGAACAGTGACTAAATTTCTTTTTCATATGAGTATGCTAAATGCTTAGGAGAGTGCCTAGCATGTGCTAGGCACTTAAATGTTTATTGACTGACTGACTTTTCTGGAAGAGCATGACTACATGGGTCCCAAGTCAGGTTTTGAGACAAAATCTGTACTATAAAGAGAAAGGCAAACCCTCAGTGTCTTAAACATGGCTGGATACTATGTGCCATGGCTTAGGGAGAAATCTCTGAGCACCTGTACACATTTTCTCCCCTTGTATCTTAGATTTCGCTCTGCATTCAGGACCCAGGACCCTTATGCTGAGGCATAAAGGCAAATCATTGCACCCCTCAAGTATACTTTAATGATTGCTGTGGTTTGGACAATAACCTCTAGTACCGATGATGGAATACAGAGCCAGGCTTAAATCAATATTAAAGTTCACACTACTTGATTTGCTGCCATGTGTGAATGCTGGCTAGTAATTCCCTTATTTTCTCTCTGCTACTTCCAGTTAGACAATACAGTGGATAAAGCATTGGACTTGGAATTAGTAAGTCATGAGTTCAAATTCAGCCTCAGACACTTCCTAGCCATAGGACCCTGGGCAAATCCCTTGAACTCTCTGTGTTTATTCATCTGTAAAAGCTAGAAAATAATAGCACCTGCTTCTCACAGTGATTGTGAGGATCAAATGAGATAGTATTGGTAAAATGCTTTGCCAACTCTAAAACACTATGTAAATGCTAGTTATCATTATTATTAAGACTTAGCTCAAGTATCATCTTCATGAAGACTTTCTTAGTCTCCCTACCTGCTAATGACTTCCTTCTCAAAGTTACTGTGCATATATTTTGCAACTATTTTGTGTAAACTTTTATAGGGTGTTGGTCCTCCATTAAAATATAAGTTCCGTAAGGGAGGGGACTGGTTTTATTTGTCTTGTATGTCAGTGCCTAGCATAGTGCCATAGCATATTAAGCAGGTGCTTAATAAAAGTTTAATTTATTGATTGAATTGGGAGGAAGAATCTTTCTTCTTTTTCTTCAGATGGGCAATGTGGGTGTGTGGGGTATGAGGGTGAGCAATGCAGTTTAATGAATTACTATTATTTACTTGTCTATTGCCCATCTCTTGGCTATATTTTCTAAAGGACAAAAGCTGAGGAACCTGGAACAACTCCAATCACAGAGGATGTATTGTGGTGGTAAAAAAGAACACTGATGTTGGTGGGCAGGAGACCCTCTAGCCACAAAACTAGCTTCTTCAAATGCTGCTTTTGCAATCCTTGGGAATATGATGTTCTGTGCAAATGCACAGGTAGACAGGTAGATGAAATCCATAACCTGACAGATTCTCTGGAAAGTTCTGCCAGGCTCTTGACTTTATCTTCCTTGAGTGTTTGCACCACTGATCATTCATATCATTCAAGTCAATTCAACATTTGTTTGTTCAGTACTTGTCATATTCAAGTACCCATCTAAGCCCTGGACAAGACACAAAGGTGAAAAGACTGAGCAGTTCAAGAAACTGATAGTCTATTAGAAGAAAAAGGGTTTGAGGGACCAAGGATAAAGACTGGTACCACAACCATACAGAAGCTATGCTTATTTGGTTCACAATGACATCTACGTGTATACTATCTTAGGGGAAATGCATTTTTCATAAACTTGAGAGGAGGGGCAGTTATTCACGGCTAATTTAAAGTGTCTACTTACAGCTCACATCCTGAGAATGGCTCTTTGCCCTCAATTTTCTAATCTCCAGTATGTCACCAGAAGAAATGCTGCCAGATAAAGGGGAGGGAGACCCCATTGCACATAGTACAGTGTATTCCTCATAAAATGAAGGCTTTGAAAACAGTTCCATTTTACTGATGGAATTAAAACAGCAGAAAATGAATCTAACTTTTGCAAGCAAATGAATTCTCCTCAGTTAATTATTCCTGGACCATCCTCTGAAGTGGTCTTTCTTCCTGAGATTCTGAAGGAAGTAAAAAAAGCACAGTGTGCTATGTTCTCTGAGGAAGACAGTCCAGTCTTGTCAGGTTAGGAGGTCTTATTGTGGGCAGTTATGATACTGTATTATTTTTATGTTGAAAAAAAGACTCTTTAGCCTCACAGATCAGAACAAGTTGACCCATCACATAATACCATTGCTAGAGCAAAAGGGCACTAAATGTTTTCTTTTATATAGCAAAGAAACTTTTTCTCTCTATTAGAAGGGAAGGAAGATAGAAACAGTTAAATAGGGAAACTGAAGGAAGCCCACTAAACCTAAACTCAATTGGATCTTTGTTAAAAGTGGGGTAGGGGAGAAAGAGAGGCAAGGAGACACAAACCACACACAAAAGCTTCTTAATGTTTTGTTTGGTGTTTTTCCCTTTCATTCACATTTAAACATCTGGATGGGACCCAGGGATGGGGAGGAAAAACTCATCCAAACATCCTATGAAAGACCATGCCTCTAGGGCTACAAGTAGGGTCAAATACTGGAAATGATGAGACCCTTCAGAGGACAGCCTGTTCTTAGGACATCTCTAGGCAGGTTTCTAAAACAGGAAAATTTTTGTTAAGAACCTGAGCATATAACATTTTAAATATCCATTGTCTACCCTTTTCTCTAAGCAAGCTTTATAAAATGCTTTTTTTCAGTATCGTTTCAGAAGCATAAATGAAGAGGCAATTTGAAGATAGAATGCACGTTCTCTGAGTAGTTACAGATGCCAGATCACTTAGAAGTCACAAAGGTTTTGTCCAGACTAATTTCTACCAGTAATGGTAATGGTCTTTCTAGAAAATCCCAGAATTTCAGAGTTGTGAAGGATCCAGGATCCCAGGATAAATTCTGTTTCCACAGGATTAAGACTCCTCCTAACTTTGAGTTGTAGTAAAATGTAAGTCAGAGGTGACTGTACTAATCAGAGTTGTGACCTAGCAGAACCAGGCTTCTGATCAGGTAGAAGGTCAAAAGCTTTTACCCATGCTCAATGAGTTGTTTGGGGGAGAACAGATCAAGCAGGAGGAGAACATGAAGTGGGAGGTTCAGGAGGTTGCATCTAGCCAATGGAGAGCAAGGGGGGAAAATTAAAAATGGGAACAGTATAAAAAGCATTGCATTTGTCTGAGCAAGCATACTGTCCATTAGGAAAAGACCCATTTCATTAGGAATGTAGAAAAATTGGCTAAAATGAAGTGAGAACTTTTCTGGCTTCATAGTGAGTACTGTTCTTTGTTTAGAGTGAACATGTTTCTCACCTCTAGTTCTTTTCAAAACTCAGCCCAAGTACCACCTTCTACATAATTCCTTTCCTGCTGCTTCCTTCCCCTAACAAATTACTTTAATTTATTTTGATGCACTTAAATATCTATGTGCTATCTTCTCAGATAGAATGTAGGCCTCTTGAGGGGAAGGCACTGTTTCATTTTTTACCGGGGTTCATCATGCCTAGCCAAATACCTGGCAGATAGTAAGCAATTAATACACACTTGTTGATTGATTGGTCATTCACTCTTTACTTGAAAAGACCTTTGTGTACAAGAAGCCATTTTCTCTTGAGGCAAAACATATGAATTTTGGACAGCTCTAATTGTTAGAAAGTTTTTCCTTGTGTCAAGCCTAAATCTGCCTTTCTCTATTTTCCCCTATTGCTTTTCATATTGTTCTCTTGAGCAAAGCAGAAAAAGTCTTTCTTCATTCGACAATCCTTGAAGACAGCTATCATGTTCTACTTTTCCGCTCTCCCCCTGCATCCATGACCAAACCTTTTTCTCTTCAAGCCAAACATTCCCAGTTCCTTCAACTCATCTTAATGGCAGGAGCTTGAGGTCCTTCACCATTTTATTCTCCTGCCTCAGATACATTCTTTCTTTTCAATATCCTTCCCAAAAAGTGGATCCCAGAAATGAACGCAAAATTCTATATGTGAGTTAACCAGGACAGAATACGTACGGATTATAACCTCATGCTCTGGATACTATACCTCTTTTCAAAAAAAGTATTTATTTTCAATTCTGACACTATGCCTTTTAAAGCAAGTAGTCTAAGATGATATTACCTTCTTTTGGCTATTCCAGTGGTGACTCACTTTAAAACACTTTTTTTTTTCTCCTTAAAAGCCCTACGAAATGATATCTCTAAATCACCTACACTGATGCAATGGCACAGTTGCTTGCACTATATTTTACTAGGTCCTCAGGGATTTTTCTCATAATAGTACTGACATCTTCCTTTGTGAGAATTGGTTTCCCCTTTCCCCTTCTTGGGAAGGGTGTCTTTGTGACAGTCATATGACACATACCTGAGGGTACTTGGTTCATATTGTCAAGGGCACGCACATCTTCTCTCTGTCACATTGTTATTGAGAGAAATGATTATTAATAAACAATGATTCAGGGAGATCCATATTTCCCTAAAGTCTAAAGTCCTGATTTAAAAGTTGAGTCTCTTGAAGGACATAAGGAGATTTGACTAATTTTCTTATTCCAGACCCTGGTGGAAGCTATTGTGACCTGCTCAGACTTGGGTGGGATATACATTCTTTGAATAGATAGCTCACATCTGGAGATGGTCTGTGTGTATAGTTTCTCTGTCCAAGAGTAATATGATACACTCTCAGTCTCTTATTTTAATATAGATCACTTCCTATTTTGTTAACCCATCAGAGCTGATTGCCAGTCCTCTTCCAACAGAACATATATAGGCTCTGAAGCTGCCTGCCACAACTGTCTTTGGTCTAAGAGAGTCAGACAAATAATAATCCTTTTATTAATAACATGCTGACCTTATTAATAAAATGGTTAAGTTACCCAGAAACTATATCTCTCAAATCTTTTTAATCGTCATAGTGTGTAGCAAGACTGCCAAGGTATTTACAATTACTTGATTCTGATGAGCTCTTCTCCCTAATATCACATGTGCAGATCTCAAGGTTTCCATGTCCAGCATTCTCTTCCCATAGATTTTCATTCCTACCCTTCTTTGGAAGGATCAGTTAGGGCTAATGGCCTCTCCCTTGCGTGCTTTCAGTATTCTGCCAGTAGGGGTTATTGCCAGCTCCTGAACTTTCTTCTTTTTTGAGGTTTCTCTATCCAGGGCAGAGGCTTAAATTGAAAAGACTTTTTTTCACCAGAGGTTTCTCTGTATCCTGGTAAATATTGTCTCCTGGATTTCTAAGTTCATAGAAATTTGTGAACATGGTTGTTGGTTGGGTTCTCTCCTTATATTATTGTGAATCAAGGATCCAGCGATTACACTGTAAAGAGCTCTGAATATCCAAATAGAAGAGTTTATATTTGTTAGGAATGAAAGAGAATAAGGATTTATTAAGTGCTTACTGTGTGTCAGGCATTGCCCTTATTTAATACTTTACAAATATCTCATTTCATAAGGAGAATGATTTGGTTAGACCTCTCTTTGTATCAGGAAGATCAATTAGGAGGCTACAGGAATTCTACAAGTATAGATGAGGGGTGATGAAGGCCTGAAAAATTTTGGTAATTTTATTTCAGTATAATTGGTGTCCTTTGTAATCCTATGTATTTTGTTTTATACATGTAAAACATTATTCTGAAAAGGGATCCATAGGTGTCACTGGATTTCTAAAGTGTTCCAGGATACAAAAAAATTAAGAACCCCATTTTCAGAGATTCTATGGTAAGCTACAGACCTCTTCTCAGAATAATATTTTTAAATGTATAAAATAAAATACATAGAATTACAAAGAAAATCAAAGGTTAATGAAAATAAAGATGTAATTCTTCCTCCCCCCACTTTCAAAGACCCCTTGAAATTCCTCCACAAGTCTTTTACTCTGCTATAGAATCACAGGGGTCAAATGGGTGTTTCTATTGCTTAGGCAGAACTTTAGATCTAGGACTGTAATCTACTTTTAGGGTCACGGACCACAGTCTTTTAACTGCTTTCTCAGAAGTGCACCTGAAGTTAGTCTTTGAATAGCCTTGTCATTATAGACTCATCTGAACTAGAAAAAGATACTGTTAAGGAAAGGTACTAATCCTATACATAGTGCACAAGATGTTTGGGTAAAGGAAACACATATGGAACATTCCCTAGCTCCTCTAGACCTGTCATATCAATGGTCAATATTCCAGGTGTGATAGACCCCGACTTATCCATACAAGTGAAAATTCATAGCAAATCCAGACAGTGGAATTGATGGGATGATGAGACCTGGACCCCTAAAAGGAAAAAAACACATCTTTGAAAATAACTCATTCCCTGAATTTTCCCACACATTTCAGCAGCCCAGATGACAGGCATCTCATCTAAGACAATTGGCCCACCCCAGCCCAGCTAGATACTTGACAGTCCTTTCACAGTTGCTCTTGGCCTACCCAAGAGTACTTTATTCCTTTCACTATTGCACCTGACCTATCCCAGGCTATTTGCCACTCCTTAATCCCATATAGATCTTTTCACTGTCTTTTTTTGTATATAAGACTGATGTCTTACCCCCATTAAGATGCAGATTCATTAGGAATCTACTCACTTCTGTTGGCATTTCAATAAACCTTGGCACTTTGACTGGAAGAAGGTTTGAGTATGTGAATTCTTTCTAGGCAGATGCCACCCTCTACCCTGACATTTTGTAGGTTTCCAGTAACCCAAACCACATCAAAACTGTAGCATTTCCAAAACCTGAAGAATTACCTGAGTTTGTCCCTTGTTCTCTAAGCAAGTAAGTTTGTTTACGGACAGTGAAGTTGGGGTCAGTCTAACTAGGCATCAGCAGTAATAATGACCCCTTAATGAATGTTAGTTTTTCTAGTTGCAGAAATATGAGTATAATTGGAATCACAAAAGTTAGAACTAGAAGGGATTTTCAAGATCATCTGGTCTAATTTCTACATTTTATAGACAATGGGATTAAGGACCTAAAAGGTGAAGTTACTTGCCTGAAGTTTCCCACGTAAGATGTTGCAAAACTAGGATTTGAACTTGGGCCCATGAGTACAAATCCAGTGATCTTTTCCTTATATTTCCTTATGTTTTTATGCTGCTGTTGAATGACCTCTGAGGTTTTTTCCATCCTTAAAAATAAAAACGACTAGAGAGAGCACCCAAGGAAGGACTTTCTCTACCAATGCAGGTTAGCACTTTCTCTGCAACTTATAGTCTTAAAGCAGGAGTTCTTAATCTGGACCCATTTCCAATAAATCTTTGTTTTTGTTAACTTCTAAATGAAACTTAGTGTTTCCTTCAATTATTCAAAAAACATTATTCTGAGATGGGATCCATAGGTTTCACCAAACTGCTGAAGGGGTTCATGACATAAACAAAGTTAAGAACCCCTATCTAAGAGAGTTACCTGTCACACTGAGTTTTTAAGTGACTTTCCTAGGGCCACACAGCCAGTATGTATCAAAGGTGAAACTTGAATTCAGGTCTTCCTGAATTCAGGTTACCTTTCTATAGACCTTTTTAGATCAAAGGTGACTGTAATTCAGCAAGTTTTTGTTTTCTGTTTTTTTGGTTAGAATCTCTAATAATTCTAAGATCCTCCACAATTGAGCTCCAACCCACATTTCCGGTCTTGTTTCACATCACTCCCCTTCTTGCACTCTGTGTTCTAGCCAAACTGGAATACTAGCTGTTCCCTGAACTTGACATGCAATCTCCCCCCACCTCTGGGCATTTGCATAGGCAGTAACCCTGGGAATGTGCTCACTTTGCATCCCTACTTGTCAAAATCATTTCCCCTTTCCCAGGCTCAGCCCAGGAACAGCCGGAAGTGATACCCTTCACTAACAGAGTTCTCTCTCTCCTCATATTTTCCTGGAGTACTTTGTTGGGCTCTCTCTCTTGGCCCTTTTTATACTCTGCCTCACATTATTCTAAATTGCAGAGTTAGTTGAATGCCCTAAAAGGATATAAAGTCCCTGGGGAGTTATATTTTATCTTTATATCCTGCCAGAGTAGGAATTTAATATAGATTTGTTGAATTGAATGGAATATATTTTAAAATTTATTTTAATTTTAAATTTCTGGACTAAAACAAGCATTTCCATAACATAGTATAATTAAAAAAAAGATAACTGTGCATGAAACCTCAAATCTATTATATACAATTTGCTATTCCTTTTAAGCATATAATAAGGTTATCGTGTAAATTTCTTTTTTTCCCTTTTTCCTCCACTCTCCCCACCCTAGAGATGGCTACCTTTACACACAAACATATACATATATATTATATATGTAAAATCATTCTATACATACTTCTGTTTATCAGGAGTTTAATAGCATTGTGCTAGGTGATTTGGGGACTATGAAAGCAGCATACTGTATATCCTTCCATCTTCAAAGAATTTATAGGCCTTTGGAGGAATAAAAGCATACACCTAATCACAGAATTCCAGAGTTAGAAAGTACTCTAGTGACCATCTAGTACAATTTATATTTAAAAAAGCCTCCCTATAATACAATACTAATGAGAATAATAATAATATTAACATTTATGGAATTTATGTAGAGATTTAAGGGTTGGAAAATACCTTACAAATATCTCATTTTATCTCACGATGACCATGGGAGGCAGTCCACTGCACTTTTTTTTCTTTTTTTCTGGAGGCAATGGGGATTAAGCAATTGCCCAGAGTCACATAGCTGGTAAATGTCTGAGGCTAGATTTGAACTCAGGACCTCCTGACCCCAGGACTAGTGATCTAACCACTGTACCACCTAGCTGCCTCTGTCCATTTCATGTTTGGAAAGCTTTAATTGTTTGGAATTTATCTCTCTGTAACTTTCAGCCATTGCTTCTGGCTCTGTCCTCTTGGAATAAACAGAATGAGTCTAATAATTCCTTTTCAACAAAGATATCATTCAAATATTTGAAGAGAATCATCATCTCCCCTTTTAGTCTTCTCTTCTCCAAGTTAAACAGCCCCAGTTATTTCAACCAATCCTCATATGGTTTGGGTTCCAGACCTTTGCTGATACTGGTTAACCTCTTCTGGACTGTCTCCTGATTATCAACTGCCTTCCTAAAATGTGGTATCCAGAAAGGAACACAATGGTGCAGATGTGCACTGACCAGGGCAGAGTTAACAGAAGTTTTATCCTTTTTAATGCAGACTATGAAGGCTTTGGTAGTTTTGACTGCCATATCAGAGTTGACTTCAATTGAATTTGCAGATCATTAAGATAATTTTTTATGATCAAAACAGATAACAGTCTTGCAGCTGGGCTAGTGTCTGAATGATCTTATCATCACATACTCATCTGTAGAAAAATGATACTGTACTACTGGGAAGGATATTAAACTTAGCCACAGTAAAATGGGGGTTTTGGACTTGATGACCTCTTGTATCCCTCTCAACTCGACATCTGTGGTTCTGTAATCTTCTTCTCTGAAATCCCCTAGGCAGAAAAGATGTTCTCCTTTGGTTCCTCATAGTACATTGTACATATCTCTTTGGCATTTTCACACTAATTTGTATTTTATGTATGTTTATATAGTTACGTGTATGCATATGTACATGTATATTTATATGTAATATATGATGTATGTTTATATATTTACATGTAAGCATATGCACATATATTACATTTATATACATACATGTATATGTATATATATATTTAAATTTTATTTTTTATGAACAAAAGTATATTTCCTCCTCTTTCTATTCCCCCACACCAAAAACAAACAAAAACCTTGTAACTAATATGACTAGTCAATCAAAACAAATTGCCACATTTGAAAAGATCAGCTATTATTAATTATTTTTAGTTTGATTATAGGATTAAGCTCTTTTCTTTAGGAAGAGCTAGCCCTAAACTAAGCCAGACTAACACAGATAGTCTCTTAAGTCTAAGTTACCTATAGGTTTGGACATTGGATAGATTGAGAGATCTTTATGATAAACCTTTAGCAGTAGATAGTTTAGACATAATAAAATAATCACAGGATTACGCTTTTTAAAGTCTGTTTCCCTTTCTAGCAGAAAGAGGAGTTTGTCCAGAGGCCAGTTTCCTCTTTCTGGCAGCTGGAGAAAGGTTAGCCAGAGATTAAGTTCCTTTTTCCAGTATTAATGGGTAAGCTCCTTTCTTTCTTGAGCTAGTGTCTAACTAAGTTGAGTAATAGAATCTTCTAAGAAAGATGAGGGGGCCTGCTAATTATTGACCACAAATTCCTCTCTCCCAGTCCACTTACTGGCATCACTATAAGGCAAGGGCTTCTGGGTAGAATTAAGAAAGCCTAAGAGAAATTAACTAGTTGGGTGACCCATTTTGTCCACTTGGTTTATGTTCAAAACAAATTTCTTTCTTTCTTTTTTTTTGTTATAAAAATCAACTCTGTAAATCACTTCTTGTGATCTCTGAGTAGTCAGGTGACCTGATTTGATATGCAAATGCTAGATTTGCAAATTAAATCATAGATGGCTCTGTAACTTTGTCCTCAGTGTCCTTTTTATTTCGGATAACTAATTTTAACACATTGGCCATGCTCAAAAGAATCTGCCTTATTCTGTACAACATAAAAATGCATAAATCTCCAAATGTCTTCCCTTCCCATCTAATCCCTTTTGTCGCTTATGTTTCCCAAATGTAATCCTGGTCTCAGAATGTTCCTCCTGACAGCAAGGACTAGAGTAAAATTTGGAGGTGCCTCTCAACTGATCTCTGTCTGGCTCATGTCTTGTTGTCTAGCCCAGGGATCACACTCTAGTCCCCCTGGATCATTTAGTTTCCCCCACCTTGGAAATTTTAGTATTTGACTCAATTTGCTTTTTTAAGGTGGGTGGATGGTAGCTGTGGTCTCCACTCTCCTGCAAGCACTTAGAAGTGGGATATACCAAATATAGGAAAAGTTTTATTTCCACAATAAAAAGGTAGAAGGGACAGTGACTGAGAATTCCAGCAAAGAGTAAGGTCCAGCCTTTCTTTTCCATGTCATGACCCTGGGCCTCACTGCTTCTTGACCTTTCCTTTCTATTCCTTGCTTTCTTCTCTCCATGAATGCATAGATAAATGACTCCCTCATATGGAAGCAGATCTCTTATTGCAATGCATCCTGGGAGTGTCTATGCACAAGGGGAAAAGTCTGACCTGACTCCTTTTGCTTCATGCAAATAATACATAATGATAATAACTAGCATTTATGCAGATTGTCCCCAAAGTCTTAGTGCAGTTTTAAGCTATTAAATCTTTAGGTTGAACTAGCTGTGTGACCCTGGGAAAATCATTTAACCTCAGTTTCCCCATCTGTAAAATGAGGATGATGATAATAGCACCTACCTCCCACATATGGATCAAATGAGATAACATATGTAAAGTGCTTTGCAAATCTTGAAACATGACATAGGAGGCCTCAAAAGTCTTTGATCCTTACAACAATCCTGGGAGGTAGGTGCTATTATTGTCCTCATTTTATAGATGGGGAGACTGAGGTACAGGGAGATGTAAATGACTTGCCCAGAAACACAGTTAGAAAATGTCTCAGTCTGGATTTGACCATGGGTCTTCCTGACTCCAAGTCTGGCACTCTATCCACTACACACCTTATTTGCTTCATATTCATTACATAAAAGACCAGATGGTTGTCTAGATACAATTTGAGGGCATCATAATGGTGAGAAACAAAACAAAACAAAACCCTGCTAAAAAACCCTGCTATTGTGGTGAAGTTCTATTCATGTCCCTAGGTTGGCACAGGTATTATTGAAGGAGCCTGGAAGAAGTTATTTAACTTAGTTTTGGTTCAATGCTGAAGTTGAGCCACAGTACAGGAGGGGTGTCATGTCCTGCTTGGCACCCTTTGCCCCTCCGTATTTCCTCATATCTCTGTCTTTTATAGTAGAGGCACTGCTTCTGAACTCATGAGACTCCCTCTTTGCCACAGTTATCCACTTGGTCATCCAGATGTTATTTTTAGCTGTATATGGTATCCAGGGAATATTTTACTTCTAATAGAGGAGGCATCATACCTCAGAAAGAGTATTGACCATGGAGTCAAAAGACCTGGGCTCTAGTCCCAGCTCTTCCATGAACTGTCTGTGGAACCTTAGGCTAGTTAATTCAGCTTTCTGAGTTTCAATTTCCTCCTTCACCAGCTAAGTAATCTCAAAAGTCCATTTTAATCCTAAACCTTATGGTCTAAATACTCATAAATTTAGAGCTAGAAGGGATGTCTGAAGTCATCTAGTCCAACCCCCTGGGGATCCAGTAGGGTTAATGTACTTCTCCAATGTCACACAGGCAGAAACTGTAGAACCTCAAATATATGGGTTTGAGCCCACATATTCTGCTTCTCAATTCCATTATCTTTTTCATTGCCTCCATACTAACTACTTCACAGAGTTGTTCAGAGCATCAAATGAGATAATGCCTATAAAGTGCTTTATAAATATTAACATGGGGACTTGAATGGATCTGTGATCTCCTTCATGTGGGTACACTTCCCATGAGTGCAAATCAAAGGCTCTCCAGAACTTCTCATCCTGATTTGTTTCTCGATGTTCTTCCATAGTAACACACTGGAGGCCTTCCTTTAATTTTTTAACATCTCCAGAGCACCAATAGAGCACACAGAGGCTCTCTCTGTCTGTTGCCTTCTATTCTCTCTATGCATCTGGCCTACCTTGTTTTCTAGTCATTCCTACCCTTGAAGATGCCTTTTATACTAATTCATGAGTGCAAATAGTCATTGGTAAAATGGCTAATAGAGCGTTCTTCCACCCACCATTTGTTTTTGGGTTGCCTGTGGCATGGAGTCTTCACTCGATGTGATATTTCATGATTCATTGACATATAGCCTCCCCAGGATCACGTTTTGTTAAATATATGGGGTTTTACAAGGATGGAAACTTAGGATCACTGAAAACCCTCTCCTAATTGAGGCTGGATGATCAGACTATCATTGGGCTAGATTTGCTGTAGCTCAAAATGGACAGCATTTTGGTGACAGTGATTATACATACCAAAGCATAAGGAAAAGACCTGGGACCAGCGCTTGACATCCAGGTTGATGCTTAGGTGTCTGGCAAAAAGTATGGTGAGATGAATATATTGATGAGAGTAACCAGGGAAGCAGAAATCAAGGGCAATACAGCGAGTCTATCTGAGCAGGCTAAACAGAACAGATAAGTGGAAAAAATTGTTATGGAAAAGTTGGTGTCGAACCCATAGAAAAGCTGGACAGAAGCATAGGAAGCTAGACCATGATGGAGACAAGATGTCATAGGACAAGTTGTGTTGGACCATAACCTTTCTTTTTGGCAGGGTGGGGCGTGGGGGAGAGATGAAATAGAGATGCTGCATAGGAGCACAAGTTCACAGAATCTTTGATTTGGAAGGGGCCTCAGCAGCCATCTAGTCCAGCTTGAATCTCAACAGAATCTCTTCTGTAATATATCTGACAGAGATTCATCCCTTCAGATGACAAAGTGCTATTGCTAAAGCACAGTCTTGACAGAATCACTTCACTTCATGGGCTTATTGCTTCTAGCATAAGGGATCTTAACCTGGGTTCTATGGACCATAGATTTCAGGTGGCCTGTGAACTTGGATTTTGGGGGAAAATACATATGTATCTGTGTTTTCACTAACCTCTGACAAAATGCTAAGTTTATATATATATGTATATGATATGTAATATAAATATTATATTTTAATAATATCTATAAATAATATAAATAAATAATACTTAAAAAGAAATATAAATACTATTTTATATGTTGGTTTTTATCCTTTGTTCTTGAAGAAGACCAAAATTAAATCACTATGGTGGAATCAAGGTACAGTGTATCTGACTATGGCCAGTCACACCAACCTGAGCTCAGAAGGCTTAATCACAGGTCAGACACAAATAGTTCACATGAACATTTAGAGTGGAGATGTTCCTAAATTTGTGCATCTCACTTTTCTTTTGAGCTACTTCAATTCTGCTCATGTTAGAAAGCACAATGCCTTCTTTGATATGGGCATGCCATTCTGGGTGGTCCTTTGCCAGTGTCTCCCATGTTGTACAATCAATTTCAAAATTCTTCAGAGCCACCTTGAGAGTGTCTTTGTAGTGTTTCTTCTGACTACTATGTGAACTCCTTCCTTGCATGAATTCTCTGTAAAATAGTCTTTTAGGCAAATGTACATTTGGCTTTCAAACTATATGGCCTGCCCTTGGGAGTTGCGCTCTTTGCAGTAGAGTTTGAATGCTTGGCAGTTTAGCTTGGGAAAGAACCTCAGTTTCTGGTACTTAACATGCCAGGTGATCTTCAGAATCATCCTAAGACAATTCAAATGGAAGCTATTCAATTTCTTAGCATAGATCTGGTAGGCTATCCAGGTTTCACAGGCATACAACAATGAGGTCAGCACAATGGCTTTATAGACTTTCAGTTTGGTAAGGCAACCTTTTCTCTCCCACACTTTCCTTTGGGGCCTTCCAAACACTGAGCTACTTTGGCAATGTGTGTATCAACCTCATCATCTATGTGTACATCTCTAGAAAGTATACTGCCAAGGTAAGTGAACCTATCCACAGTTTTTGCTGTAACTAATTGTTCCATCTATGGATGGTGTAGTGCTAGCTGGTAGAGAACCTGTATTTCCTTGGTGTTAATCATTAGGCCAAAATTAGCATAAGCAGCAGAGAATTGATCCATACTTTGTCGCATCTCAGCCTTAGAGGCTGCATTGAGTGCATAATCATCCATGAGCATGAAATTACGAACCAATTCTCCCTTCACTGTAGTCTTGGCTTGTAGCCTTTTCAAGTTAAATAGTTTGCCATCAGTGTGGTAGCTGACATTCTTATCCTCATTGAAGGCTTCTAACAACATTGCTGAAAATAGGCTGAAAAGCATGAGAGCAAGCACATAACCTTGCTTTACTCCATTAGTGACTGGGAAAGTGTGAGAGCATTGTTCATTATCTAGAACTGGAGCAAGCATTCCATTGTGAAATTGATGTATAATACTGATGAACTTATTTGGGCAACCAAACTTTGACATAATTTTCCACAAGCCCTCATGAATGACAGTATCAAAGTTATTGGTCAGATCTACCAAAAAATAGTATGGATGATATCTTTTGATTTGCACATAATTTGCATTTAATTGAGGCAGAGTTGGTTGAAGTTGTCAGCCCCATTCTCTCTTCCAGAGTCATCAGAATCTGGTAGCAAGACAAAGTCCAGAAAGCTGGTGATGGCTCAGGATGCAGTGAATGACCTTGGTATCTTCAATGTCTAACTAAGCTCTAAGTATTACACTTCATGGTCATTGGAACAAATTGTTCTCATCTGCCCATTATGCCAGAAGTCTTCACATGCTTGGGGTAGACATCCCCTAACTTACTGAAGAGTTTGAGCATCTTCAGTTACTCTCGACCTGGTTTAACCTGTCTGCTGAAATGGTTTATGGGATGTGACCACTGTGCATGTTACAACTTCTTAGAGCCATAGGTGAGAGCTGGGTGAATCCAGGCTGATTATATATTAGTCTCCCTTATTGACTTTACATTCTAGTAATATTTCCTGTATATGGCCCTTCAAATTCCTTGCCTTTGTGTAAACTGTCCCCAATATCAACTGTCTCTCTCTACTTCTACCTCTTGGATACTGTAATTTCTTTCAAGGCTCAAATTAAGTGATGCCTCCTTCAAGAAGATTTTCTTGATTCCTTCATCTGTTAATGCTACCTGTGCCAGCCCTCCTTCCCCCCAATTTATTTTGTATATATAGCATTGCTACATGGAGTTGAGCTGTACTCCTATAAAAGACACTTAAGGTGGCAGCTAGTGGCTCAGTGGATAGAGTACTGGGGTTGGGAGTCAGGAAAACCTGAGTTCAGATTCTGCCTTATATATTTATAAGCTGTGTGATCTTGACCAAGTTACCTTCTCTAAGCCTCAGTTTTCTCATCTGTAAAATGGTGATAATAATAGCGTCTACTTCTCAGGGTTGTTGCAAGAATCAAATGAGATATTTGTAAAAATGCTTACTTAGCACAGTGCCTAACACAGAGTAGGTACTATATAAATGCTTATTCATTTTCTTTCCCCTTCCTTGCTCTTACCCATAATAGTCTATTCAGATAAAAGGAGTGTTTATGTATAATGATAATAATAATATGTGCATGGCCTCAATTTTTCCCCAGCAGATTTGCTGATTTTTTTTTTAGATTCTAAGTTCTTCTCTCTTATGTAGGGATCCAGGGGTCTTCTCCCTACCAACTTACCTCACTGAAGGGTAAAAATGTCTCCTGTCTCTTTAAGGAAAAAACCTCTAGTCAAATCTCTCCCAAAATATCATCATTAAGTTACACCAATAAGTATTTTGGTAGTCACCAGTATTCCTTTTTCTTTCCAATAAATGAAATTGTGTTAAAATTGCAAGGGCAGCAGTGCAGATAACAAAAATGTATGCATCACCACTTTGGGTTAAGCCACCATTGTTGGAAAGGACAAACTGTTTGATAGGCTCCTACCCACACACCCAAGTTTCTTCCTTCCATAGACAGAAAAGGGACAAGAAGAGATTGTGCCATGTGACAGCCCTTCAGATCCTTGAAGGTGGTTATGATGTCCTCCTTAAGTCTTGCTCTCCCGCCTAAAAATTCTAATTCTCTTTAATTGATACTCACATGGTGTGGTTTTGGGGTCCTTTCCTATTTTCTACTTTCTGGCTGATTAGTGTTCTTCCTAAAATGTTACACCCAGAAGGGAATTAAATACTCTAGGTAAGGTTGGAAAAGGGAAGAGGACAGAAAGACTTTCACAGAATCCTGGGAAGTACTGAGGAAATGGATATGGATCAATACAAAGAGGATGTAATCGCAATTGTTTCTGAGAAAAAAAGAAACTTTTTGTATGTAGGCTTATTTCAACTTTAGAGAAAAACTTCAAAATTTTGAAAAAAATTGGATCTTGTTGGTTTCTCAATTACATAGTATTATCGCAGTTAGGGAATAGTCCATGCATTTTCTAAGGAGTAGACATGGCACACACATCCCTTCTACCAGGAATGGACTTTCCTCTCTACTCCCAGAGTAGAGTTGGAAATTAACTTGGAGAAGAGAAGACACAGAAATTTTGAGTGTGTTAGAAGCAAGATAAATAGGAGGTATTGTACTTTGAAGAGTGCCTTCCTTGTACAGAGTAGATGTTCAATAAATATTGTCTTTTGGTTGATTTTAATTGAGGGAGCAAGGGTTTTTGTGATGACCAGAGAGGAGAAGGGAAAGATAAACATAAGTTAAAACAATCCTAAAGGACCACATTTTATTTGTACCAGGAAAGAAACTTCAACTCTCATTCACTTTTTAAGAGTATGTGTGTGTGTGTGTGTGTGTGTGTGTGTGTGTGTGTGATGCTTATGTGAAATAGAAGCAGTCCCTTACAAATGTGAGTGGGAATGATGTGAGGATGAATTTAACCCCCACCTAGGGGTCTTCATTGCCATTCAATGTTACAAAAATAATTCTTACATGTTATGACTTCAGGGTTTTTCTTTTTCCTGTTAGCCCCCATTGCTGGAGACTTTCCTTCTTCTTCTCTTTTCCCCCAACTCACCTCATCCTGTTAGCTTGGAAGCATCCTCTTAGGGGCCATGGAAGGGATAAATGTAGGAGACAGTGATATTGGATTCTTTTGGGGGTCAAGAAGACAAGGCGTAACCTCTTATTTTAGGAGCTTTATTAGATGAAAATGTTTTTCCAGTGTTCCAAGTTAGAATTTGGAATGCCTCTTGGGATAGAAATTATGCTATTCTAGACTAGAGCAGAGCTGTGCTCTATTATGGGTTAAATAGGTTTTTAGGTGGTTGGCCTGGGAGCCTAATCTCCATTTATAACATTATTGCTATGAGAAAATACATTTTGAGTTCCAAACAACTGATTTTTGGTGCAATAGTTTGTAAACTGAGTATTGTATATACTCTGATTCATGAAAGCTAAGCTGGCCAAGGTATATAAAAATAGTCTGAAAGGACATGTGAGATTTCTTGTACTGTATTTAAAGAAATAGTGTATGAAAGGTCCAGGTTCAGTTTTAACCACTTAAAAGAGAAAAAATTTCAACTCAATCAGTCCATCATCCAATTTGGAATCAAGTTGATGGAAATATTAAAGTTGTGGGTGAAAGGTGGGTGCAATGGGCAGCATTTCTTCATTTGTAAAATGGAGTTAGCCTAAGTCTCTAAATCCCTCTGGCTGCTAACATTCTATTATATTAAGTGGAGAAGAGGAAGGTTCTTGATAAAATGGATCTAGATCACTTCTCTTCTAGAACTTCCAAAGAAATCCACTTTCCTTCAGGAGCATACCACTGTGGCTTAGGTAGAAGAGATTGTTGTTGTTTAGTTGTGTTCAACTCCCCTAAGTTTGCACAGTTAGTAAGTGTCTAAGGCCGATTTGAACTCAGGTCTTCTTGTCCCAGCACTGTATCCACTGAGCCATCTAGCTACCTCCACTGAAGAGATTACCACTGAGCAAAATAGGAATTCAAAGCTCCTGAGGGCTTTGAGTTTTAAGCAGGGAGGAATGAGAGGAAGGAGCAATGAAAAATAATTCGAAGAAATTGTACATCTCAAAGGAGACAGTCATTCATTCAATAAATATGTATTAAATGGCTATTATGTGTGAAGTGGGAAGAGTAAGGGGGGAAGATGCAAAGTCAAAAATGAGACCCTGAAAGAGCTTATTTGTTCATAGAATGAAAATCTGGAGAACTGGGTCATTTCAATGGGAGGATTATTTAAAGACCAAGGCAGAGGACTTAAAACTGCAATTTCAAGTCTTAAGTATGGCCTTTGTACTTCTTTATTTATTATGTGATGCAGATTTCCAGTATTGTACTTGGTTTGCTCCTCATCTTCAAGCACCCAAAGTAATAGCAGTGGTAGGAGAACATCATGGATGTGGGCTGAAGTCAGCTAATTGACAGGTAGAAATTAAAAACTTAAAGAACTTGGATGTGATGGAGATGGTGGTGGTGGTGATGTAGTGAAAAAGGCTGGGGCAAGGGAAGGAGGAAAAGAAGGTTTTGCTGGATGCTGGGGCCTACTTGTTAGCTGATTAACTCAGATCTAGTTGAAGTTTCTGACTGAGAAAGTCTCTGACTGAAATCCAGGGTCTAGGAAGCTTTGGAAGTATTGGTCATTTGCATGTGTATTTTATTGCGAGATTGGATCACAAGATCATGAATTTATAACTGGAAGGAACCTTAAAGGTAAGTTCAACACTCTTATTTTATAGGTGAGGAAATGGAGGCCCAGGAGTAGAAATGATTTGCCTAGGTTTCATAGCTAGTATCTCTACAGAAGTCCATCGTTCTGTCCATGACACTATAGTTCAAATGAAGCTCCAGTTATAAGTTACTAAGTTATAAGAACAGAAACAACTATCCCATAATAATTTGGAGCCAAATAAAGAAAATAGGAGAAAAATTAAAAAGATGAAGGCCTGGAGAAAGAAAGGCCCATCCTTTTAATAGCAACGTTCTGCTAATGGTGTATCTGAGAATTATGGAACACACTAGTGTCCAAGGAATTTTTTAAAAATGAGTAGCACTAGGAGGACAACGGAGAGATGCACAGTAAACTTCTGCAGACTGCAACATATAACAAAAAAGGAACTACTGAGAAGAATTGGAGTAAAGGATGTCAACAAATAAATGTATCATTGCAAAAGAAAATGGACCAGCCAGGTAGCAAGAGCAGAGGATAAGCAATGGAAAACCTATATAGGATACCCCTTTTCCTATGCCTTATAAACATTCTTACTCCTCTCCTTTTCTTTTTAAAGTCATTTTTTAAAAAATTCAATTTTATTTTATTTCCATTTCAGATTCTTCTGTCCTATCCCCTCTCTCCCCACCTCATTGACAAGGTAAGAAATACAAACCCCTTACAGATGTGAAGTCATAAAAACAAGTTTCTACATTAGTTGTATTCTGACAAAAAAAAGTAACAAGAAAAAGAAAAGAAGAGAAAAAACATGCTCCAATTCTGCACTAGGAGTCCATCAGTTTTCTGTCTGGAAGTGGATCCTATTTTTCATCTTGAGTCTATTGGAATTGTGGTGGATCATTGTGTTGATCAGTTACAAAGTCTTCAAAATGATCTCTACAGTATTACTGTTACTGTGTAAATTGTTCTGGTTCTGCTCTGCTCACTTCACTTTTCATCAGTTCATTTAAGTCTTCCCAAGTTTTTCTGAAACATTACCTTCATGATTTCTTATAGCACAATAGTAATCCATCAATTCATATACCACAACTTGTTCAGCCATTCCACAATTGATGGGCATACCCTCATTTTCCAATTCTTTGCTACCATAAGAAGAGCTGCTTATTTCAATTTACTTTAAAAAAAGTCCCTCCAGCCTGCTACTATCCTTTCACTCTCCTTTTGCTTTTTGAACTTTTAAAAAAAGAATAATCTACTCTATTTTCTTTACATCCACTTACTCATCAATCCATCAAACTTACCTTTCATCTTTGATACTTAATTAAATTGTTTTCTCAATCAGTGACCTCATAATTGACAAATTCAGTGGCCCCTTCTATATTTTCTATGCTATGCAGCATTGAACACCATTGACCTGTCCCACTCTTTGCTTCTTAAAAATTCTTTGTTCTAGGTGACACAATGGATGGAGTACTTAAGGCCAAATCTGCCCTCAGATACTTACTAGCCATGAACAAATTCCTCTCTACCTCAGTTTCCTTAAATGTAAAAGGCAATAATAGCACCTACCTTTTAGATTACAAGGATCAAATGAGATATTTTTAAAGTGCTTAGCACATAGTAGGCACTTAATGAGTGGTTATTATTTTCTTTCCTTTCCATGGCACAGAAGAATCCTCTCTTTTTCTTAGTCCTCTGTCCAATTCTTTACCTCATCTAATGCCTCTTCTTATTTCTCCATCTCCCTTAATGTAGGTGATCAGTGCTGATATTTATGTGAGAAAGACTCCAGATTCTAGCCCTTTAATTGTACAGAGATGAAAATGAGGCCAAGAGTGGCAGAACCAGGAATGATTGTCATGGATTTGTGGTAACTTATTAGCCACTTACTATGTATCAGACACTGTACCAAGAACTAGCAATACGAATACAACCAAGGGAGACAATTTCTACCCTGAAGGAACTTACGTGACTGGGCGAGATAAAGAAAAATCTCACCTAGAGTCCAAGGTCACATGATTGCTATGGTGCAGGTACCATGGTTTAGAGATATCTGAGAAGTAGTGTTCCTCTGGGGTGCAATGGATTGAGTATTGGGGCTGGGGTCAGGAAAATCATCTTTGCCAGTTCAAATCGACCTCAGACACTAACTAGTAGTGTGACCTTAGGCAAGTCACTTAACCCTGTTTGCCTCAGTTGATCATCTGTAAAATAAGCTGCAGAAGGAAATAGCAAACCACTTTTACTATCTTTGCTAAGAAAATCTCAAATGGGGTCACAAAGAGTCAGACACAACTGAAAAATGACCGAACAGCAACAATGTTCCTCTGAATCCATCCCAGGGCTTTTCATACTTTTGCTAGTAATCTTGTGTGTATGGCCAGAAGAATTATGTGGTTGAATGTCGAGTAGTGTCCCCTGATATCCAACCAAGGCTGTGAAAAGCCTCAGTAAAAGACACTTCTAGGATTTAAACTAATAAGACATCAACAATGCTGTTTTCTCAGGAATGCATGTGAGAATAACCCTCTTCTATTGGGACAGATCTCTCTGAATAAACATGGGGACGATTTGATGGAATACTCAAAGCCTGACCAAAGTTTATGTACTTGATGTAAACATGACTATTGGGTCATTTGTGCATTCAGCTGTGCCCAGTGCAGTAATGATGATAGAATCCATCACCCATCCGTGTTAAAAATGTTTTTTGCACTTGATCAGTCAATTTAGAATGAACAACTGGATAACTAAAAGTATAGCAGCAAGTTGCAGAGCAGAGTAGATTGGTAGAAGATTGGCCTTAGAGTCAGACAGGCCTGGGTTAAAGTCTTGCCTCTGGATGTATGACTCTGGGCATGTCAATTTACATGGTCACAGAATCATAGATGTTGAGATAGAAGGGACCTTATTGTTCATGTTCTAGCGCCATCATTTTACAGATGAAGAAACTTGGGCCGGGGAGTCTTACAGGTAAGTAGGAGAGTTGAGATTTGAACCCAGGGCCTCTGACTCCAAATCCAGAACTGTTTTGACTAGACTATCCTCACTTCTCTCTTTGTGCCTCAGGACAAGACTCTAATGTAATAATTTGCTGAGTGGGTGTCAGTGTGCATTGGTGGAGGGAGTTTTCACACCAAGAAATTCTTTACCCCAGTGAAATCATGGGTCTAGTTAAAAGTAAAAAAAAAAAAAAAAAGGCCAGTAGTACTCCTCTCCCTTGGTTGTTGTGAGACTCAGTTGAGATCATGCTTAGTGCTTTGTTAAGTGTTTAAAGTGCTTTATAATGTCAGCAGTTATTGGAATCATTGGTTCCAATAGGTCAGTTTGGTTTACAAGACTGAGAGATCTGCAAAACTTGTTCTCACTTCAGCCAATCAATCAAGCATTTTTATCAAATGTCTGCCACACACCGCACACTGTGCTAGGTTCTTGGAATACAAGAACAAACGTGAAACCGTTCTTGTCCTCAAAGAACTTCATTTATGTAGATACACACAAAAACTTCTTGGGGGCAGTTAGGTGGTATGGTGGATATAGTACAGGGCCTGGGTTCAAATCTGACCATAGACACTTAACAGCTGTGTGGCCCTGGGTAAATCACTTAACCCTGTTTGCCTCAGTTTCCTCCTACGTAAAATAAAGTGGAGAAGGAAATGGCAGCCTGTTGCCAAGAAAACCCCATATGCTGTCATGGAATGTTGGACATGACTGGAAAATGACCGAACAACAAGCATAAAAACTATATAAAGCAATTGTAAAATAAGCTTAAAGGGGAATAGGAGAGGAGGTTAGGAGGAGAGAAGGAGGAGAATAGGAAAGTCCTCATGGTCTGTAAAACTCTTCAAAAGCCAACAAAACTGGCATTGTTTGGGGCTCAAGTTTACTCTCAGGAGTGAACTTCTCATTTCTCATCTGATTGCCCTACCTCAGGACTTCTCTGACTGGCTTTTCGACCTTTCCCATATGTTGAGTACCTGTACCCTCCTCCTCCCCCATTCATCTTCCTTTTGTGTGTTGTCTTCCCCCTTTTATTGCAAGATCCTTGAGGTCAGGTACTTGTCTTTTTTTTTTCATATTTGTATCCCCACCACTTAGCACATTGTGTGGCATATGGTGCTTAATAAATGTTAACAGTTGTTTGACGCTAGTCCCATTCTGATGCCCTATCATGGAGCAGAGGTGACCTTGAATTCTTAACATCTATGCCAGTTGAGTATAAACCCAAATGGATCATCTAGAGCTAGGCAGTCTTCACTAAGAGGTCTGATTATTAATTGTGTTTGTTCAGAGAAGTACAGAGAACCTCATCACCAAGTTTGGCTACAGAGAGATGTCTAGAAGGCTTCATATGAAGTGGTAGAGGAGTTATCATCTATCTCACTGGAGGCAGCTGTCAGAGGGATGAAATTGTGAGTTTCTGAAGAACTGAGAAGTAAACCCATTGTCCAGGAGCTAGAAGACACATGCCTTTCCTTTGGGCTGGCCTTTATTGGCTACCTTTTGTTTGAAGACACATAACCTCATCTGTAGACTAAAGAGGCCAAGTTCCACTTAATGACTATATTTTGGACCCTCCTGTTTTGTTTGGAGAATGGGGTGCCCCAGGTGGTTACTGTTTCTCTTTGGAATAACAACTCTGAGGGTCTTCCCCTCTCAGCTTGATTTTTTTTTCTTTTATTCTGTTTAAAGGGGCCATCTCTTGACTCACTTCTTAAAGAGGCCTATTCACTGAGTGGGTGTTAGCTCACTCAAAGTGAGAACCTGGAAAGACCTTAGCCTAAAAGGGCCAGGGTCTCCCATTATATCCTGGGCCATCTCCAGTCATCCTGATGAATATCTGGCCACTGGACCCAGATGGCTCTGGAGGAGAAAGTGAGACTGGTGACCTTGCATATCCCTTCCTCACTCAAATTCAAGTCAACTGAAAGTCATGTCATCATTTCCTGATGTCATGGTCCTCTTCAAAAACAAAGGACAAACACAACAACAACAAAGAACTCTTAGCCTACCCCTTGTTTCTAGTTAGTGAGTGTACCTCATCAGGTGGGAGCAGTATGCCTGATAGATAGCCCTAAATAGTGGAAGCTAGAATATGGTTACAAAAGAAAGCTCAGAGACCACAGGACCACAGTGGCTATGCCCAGAAGAGAGGAGCATGATGATCCCACCAGAAGACATTAGGTGTCCTGTAGTGTTAGAAGTCTGTGTTTCCTTGGCCTCCTACATGTGTGCCCACTATACATGTTCCTTGACAAAGAGGGATATAGGTTCCTGGCATGCACCCATTTATACATATGCCCTATATGTATAGCCTTCATATGTACTTCCTAGTCATATGTATTCTTTCTTTCTGTGTATCCTCTTCCACAGTGATGTGGTAATCTATGGAAGAGTATGCCACATGTGTGCAAAAGAGGATTTTTTTTGTCAATTATTTGCTATGCTTTTTGACTAAATTTTGTTTGAACAAATGTGTACTCTGCCTAACTAGTAAAAGTAGACTCATCAGTGAGAGTTCATGAACCATTGTTCTGAGTAGGTTCTGACTCACATAGTGACGTAGACTTGTGGAAACTTATTTGGAGAATGGGGTGCTCCAGGTGGTATGAAAACATCTTGTCTGTGCCAAAGAAAATCTACCCCCCCAAAAAAACCTTGAATCAGTAGAGGAAGAGGCAACACATAAGGTTGGAAATTCTATGACAGAAAGCATAGCCTGGGTAGCGAGTGAGTAGGTGGAGAGGAGAGCGCGTCAGGAATGAATAAGAAACCATTTTTGGATCCAATAAAGAGTAAATTGCAATTAAACAAATAAAAAGTTTCCAGTGCCTGAGGAAATTGTGACTGGGGTCAGAAATATCTTAGTTCAAATCTCGCCTGAGACACTTACGAGATGAGGCATGTGACCCATGTCAAGTTCTTTAACCTCCTTCTGCCTCAGTTTCCTCTGGTGTAATATGGAGATAACAATAGCACCTACCAACAAGGATTGTTGTGAGGATCAAATAAGATAATGTTTGTAAAGTGCTTAGCATAGGGGCAGAGTAAGTATTTAATCAGTAGGTGTACTAAACAGTAGATATTTAATAAATGCATGTTTCTTTCCTTCCACCTCTCTAATCTTCAGAGCCTGTTTATATCACAGCTCGCTTGAATTTGTGCCTGATCTCCCTGCCCAGCCACCACCCCTGAAATTTACAGGCTGTGAGGGTCCTCAATTTACAGCCTAGCATGATTCTAGTGTCTTTCCTTGTAGTGTCCTGTTGTTTTACGATGTGTTGAGAATGCTCCTGGCAAGAAAACCCAGGGTGTACAAGTATTTTATTATTGTCTTGTTGGTGATCTGTCAGGTCAGAGGATGTATGTAAACTGATTGATCTGGTAAATTTCTATATTCCCACCCCAACCTCTACCCCTAACTTCAATTTTTATGACCTTTCAGGAAAAATTCCTTCTAGGGGAAAAACAGTGATTTTTTAGAATAAAGCCTGAATTGGATCTTAAGATGTCGGGGTCTCACAATCAAAATGAGGAAAGAAAACTTTCCCAGGTGATCCCTTGCACAGTATATGAAAAATGCTCTAGGACTCTCCCAGGACACCCTGGACAAGAGGGAAAAGCTGAATCAAAAGAGTAGTTGGTTGCAGGGCCATTTCTAGGGTATTTAGAGATGCCAGAAGGCAGGAAGTAGGTTGGAGAGCTTGGGCGCAGTCAGTCAATATGTGGCAGAGTGTGAGCAGAGTGAGACCAAGGAGCTCACATTTGTTGCTGGCAGGCAGGGTATAACCTGACAGATTGGGAACAGGGTCTTTCTGCCATGAGTCACTGCTGGTAAATGGAGGGTGTTCCTGGGGATTTATGTGTGCCCTGGCTGGGGCTCAAACAGAGCTTGTACAAGAATTAGAGGAACCAGCACATTAAGCCAGTTCAGACCAGAGCTGGTCATTAGAACTGAAACCCACTGTCAGTGTCCTGCCTTTAGGGACAACAGCATCTAGCGTGCTAGGCCTGGAGTCAGGAAGACCCGAATTTAAATCCATTTTCAAATCCTTACCAAGTGTGTGATCCTGGCAAATCACTTAACTTCAGTTTGCCTGAATCTCCTGAGCTAAAATGGAGATAATAACAGTCCCTCTCTTCCAGGATTGTTATGAGGATCAGATAAGATAATATTTGTAAGGCACTTAGCACAATACTTGACACATAGTAGTGCTTCTTTCTTCTTTTCCTTCCTTTCTCTTCTCTCTTTCCTTCTTTTCTCTTTCTATTTCTTTCCTTCTCTTCCTCCCTCTCCCCTTCCTTCCTTCTGCTTCTCTCTTTCCTCCCTCCCTCCCTTCCTCCCTCCCTCCCTTCATCCCTCCCTCCTTCCCTTCATTCCTCCCTTCCTCCCTCCCTCCTTCCTTTCCTTCCTTCCTTCCTTCCTTCCTTCCTTCCTTCCTTCCTTCCTTCCTTCCTTCCTTCCTTCCTTCCTTCCTTCCTTCCTTCCTTCCTTCCTTCCTTCCTTCCTCTTCTCTCTTTCCTTCTTTTTCTTTCTTAAAATAACATTTTCTTTTCTTGGAATGATATCTGATCTCTTTTCTTCTTTTCTAAGTGTTACGCTTTCTTTGAGACTCCAGTCAAATCTAGTTTCCTCTAAAGATTCCTTTTATTTTGTCCAGTCCCCAGTGATCCCTGCCTCATACACTCTGTTACTATATTGCTGCACTACTTACTGTCCTTATTTTGAAACTTAGTGTGTCTGTCTCACGTTGCTATTAATCTTTGTATGTGCATCTTTTGTCTCCTCAAGGAGAACATCCCATGTCCCAAAGGCTCTCCCTTTTTGATAGCCAGTACCTACCATACGTAGGTGCTCAATGATGAATGATGACCTTGGTTTAGATAGAAAAGAAAAAAGCATGGCAAGCATGGAAACTTGAAACAAGTCAAAGAGGAAAGAAGTTTTCATCCTGAAGCCTGAATACAGATGGAGACTTCCACGAATGCCCAGAAACCTCTGAGCCTGTGGGCTGGAAAGTGGAACTGGGACTCCCAAGTGTTTATTTTGGGGTCCCTCACTCAGAAAGACTCATGTAGGGGCCAGTTGTGCCACTCCTCAGGAAACACTCAAAGCTGACTTCTTCCAGGTGGTTCAGAGAGCTAGGAGGAGATGCTTTTAGTTTTAATGGAGGAGAATGTGGTATGATTTTTAAGTGATGTTGTCTGACTATAGATTAGTGGGCTATTTGCTTGTAGAATGATAGTGGGATGGGGAAGATTCAGTTAGAGGTCTTTAAATGTGCAATGATTTCTTCTGAGACCTTAACTGGTCAAGACTGGGCAGCACTAGTGGCAGGTAGAGGTTTAGTTGTTTTAGTCATGTCCAACTCTTTGTGACCCCATTTGGGGTTTTCTTGGCAAAGATATTGGAGTGGTTTGCCATTTACTTCAGCTCATTTTATAGATGAGAAAACTGAGGCAAACAGAGTTAAATGACTTGCCCAGGATAACACAGCTAGTAAGTATCTGAGACCAGGTTTGAATTCAGGAAGGTGAGTCTTCCTAACTCCAGGCCTGGCACTTATGCACTGTGCCACCTAGCTGATGCAGGTATACTTAGGCAGGACTAATTTTAATGATGTTATTTGCTAGGTTGAGAAAGGTTGCTAGTTATGCTGTAGTCCAGGGAGCTCAGGAGGTCAAGAAACCTGTTAAGGAGTCAACCAGCTCATTGAGTTAAAAGAGACATAGAAATCAGTCTAGTCAGAAACATACCTCCATCTGCTGGTTACTGACCCATAATACCAGGACTAGACAAACAACATTGCTGAAAGCCTTTTCATTTTAGGGATAGTTTGAAAATATGATGATAGAAGCATGTTTTTTTCACAGAGCTTGAAGTCAAGCTCTTTCATAGAGTAGTGGAGTAGGCAAGCCACTTAGACCCTCTGAGCCTCAGTTTCCTCAGGTGAAAAGCGGCTAACAATACCTGAAGTATCTACTTCATTGTCCAATAGGACAACGTAGACAAAGCATTTTTCAAACTTTAAGATGTGATATATGTATTTCAATTATTATAAACCAGAAGACACATTCTAGTCCCTATTCTATTACTTACTGCCACATAACTAGTAGGAGATACCTTAATTTCTCTGTCTTTTTTCATTTGTAAAAGAAGAATCATAATGTTGATATTGTTTGCTTCATATAATAATACTTCATGATTTAGCTTCAGTATATTAATTTTAGTTCAATTCAATAAGAAATTGGAAAGTTAGGAAAAGGGGTGGATTTTAGGGGAGAGATTACGAATTCTGCTGTGAACATGTTGATTTGGAGGTTCCTGTGGAAAACACAGGTGGAGCTGTCCAGAAGGTAGTTGATGATATGGAATTGTAAATGAAGAAAGTGCTGGAAATCTAAGGACATTTCAATATATCAAGATATATAGATTAGACAGCTATCTGAATGAATGAACTCATAAGAACTGAAGAGACCACCAAAAAAGATGGAGGAGAGAGAAGAGGGCTCAGAACTGATCTCTGGGGTACAGTCACACAAAAGCAATAGGTCATGGATGATAATTGAGCAAAGGATATTGAGAAGAAATAGTCAGATGTGTAGAAGGAGAACCAAGAGAAAGCAGTGTCATGCTCAGAGAGGAGGTGAGTATCTAGGAAGCCTGTTCACAGGATCACCTGGGAAGGTAGAAAGGTCATTAACATTGGAGGTTTTTAATTCAAGGTTAATCAATCATTTCCTGAAAATGTTGTAGAAAGGACTGTCATTCAGATATGGATTGGACTTAGTTGAGTGCTGATATTTTTCCATCTCTGGAGGTTTTTCTGAAGGCAAAGTTTCCTCAGTAACAAAAAAAAATAAGGGGGAATTTCAAGTTGGAAAATGGGAACAGAATTTCAGGCATACTTTAGATGACCAACCTATACCCATGGTAATAGCCTCATACTCTTTGGTTTCAAGTCACCAACCATCCTTATATTTTTCTCTCTGGCATTCATTCATTTTCTTAAACTCATTATGTCCCAAATCCCCTCAAACTCTCCCCACCTCCTACCTTCACTGTTCCTGTAGAGGTCAACACTATCCTCTCAGTCCCTCAGGCTCTCAACCTAGGCATTATCTTGGATTCCTTACCTTCCATATCCAAGCTGTTTCCAAGGTCTGTCAATTTCACCTTTGCAACATCTCTCAAACATACCCCCTTCTCTCCTCTGACAAGGTCACCACTCTAGTGTAAGTCCTCATCACTTCACTCCTGGCCTATTGCAATAGTCTGCTAGTGGATCTGTCTGCCTCAAGTCTCTCCCCACTTCAATCCATCTTCCATTCAGCCACTAGCATTTGTTCCTGCGACTGCCTCAAAACTGCCATCTTTTGCTAGAGATTGCTGATAATATGTTTTTCTGAATATTGTTCTTTATAACAAAACATTAATTTGGATAATCTGCTCTTTTCCTAACACAATAACCTTGAAGTAACTCATACATACAGTAAACAAAATTGGTAACACATTAAACATTTTTCTTGCTAAGAATTCCCCAGAATTCTGTGACCTTTTGTCCTAACATCTTAATTAAAAAACAGAGCAAAACATTGATATCACACAATATTTACTTTTCATCGTGTATCACAGAATTTTTAAAATTAAAACATTTTTCAACCTGAAACTTACCTTCCACGGTGTCAGATAGTGCTGTGAGGGCATTGTACTGTATACTATGTTGTTGTAAATCTCTCTTCCTTGTCTGCCTTTTGAAAACCAAGGGAGAGGTTGCTGAGATCTTAGACGCTGCTGTCAGAAGATGCTGAGACTGATGAGGTCTCAACATCACCTTTGACACTCTCTCCTTCATGGTTGGTGGTTGACATTAGAGGTCATGAAAGACATACCAGCTTGAAACAGTCCATCATCTACATAGCCATATGAAAAAATGCTCTAAAGCATTATTGATTGTTGATTAGAGAAATGTAAATTAAAACACCTATCAGATTGGCTAAAATGATAGAAGGGGAAAATGACAAATATTGGAGAGTGTATAGAAAAATTGGGACACTAACAACACTGTTGGTGGAGCTGTTAACTAATTCAATTATTTTGGAGAGCAATTTGGAATTATGTTTTAAGAATTATGAAACTGTGTATACACTTTGACCCAGCAATAGCACTACTAGGTCTATTTCTCAAGGTGATCAGGGAAAAAGGGAAAGAACCTATATGTTTTGATCTATCCATCTATCTATCTATCTATCTATCTATCTATCTATCTATCTATCTATCTATCTATCTATCTATCTATCTATCTGTCTATCTGTCTGTCTGTCTGTCTGTCTGTCTGTCTGTCTGTCTGTCTGTCTGTCTGTCTGTCTGTCTATCTATCTATCTATCCATCTATCTATCTATCTATCTATCTATCTATCTATCTATCTATCTATCTATCTATCTATCTATCTGTCTGTCTGTCTGTCTGTCTGTCTGTCTGTCTGTCTGTCTGTCTGTCTGTCTATCTATCTATCTATCTATCTATCTATCTATCTATCTATCTATCTATCTATCACCAAACATTGGTCTTCTCTAATGTGGGGTTGGAAGAACTCAAAATGTGAGAAAAAAGTAAATAAAATAAATATAAAAAATAAAGAGGAAATTGAAGTTGAAAATAAAACAAAAGAAATTGTTAAAAAAAATCTGTCAATGACATCCACTTTATATACTGTTTTGAGATCTTTAAAGGTCTTGAAGTATAGGAACATAGCAGCGAAATGCCTAGTAGGATACCAGCTGCTCTACAAACTTGCATGCATGGTGCCTCTCATTTTTTTCTTTACTATGCATTGCCTGAATATGCCTGATTGCCAATGCAGAAATGAAATGAGGTTACTAATAATATTATGCAAATGCTTGAAGTCTTGAAAGTTTAATGTTGAGAATTGACTGTAACTTGACTACAAGGAGGATTCATCATCTGTGGAAGCTGGAGAAGAGATGGACCCACTCAGATACCACTCTCTCCTCATCTCTTCCACCCCAGGTTCAAACTAACCAATAAAAGTAATCAGTGGGAAGGCACTAGCATGAGTAGGACTAACTATATGGTAGGTGACCCCAAGATCAAATCCTTTCTTTCCTTTAGCAGAGTCAGGGCTCGTACTATTTTCCCCAAAATCCGGAAGAAAGGAATAAAGTTAGTCTTAGGACAAAAGAAAAAAAAGTTTGAAGTGACTCACAAAGAGCAGACTGTAATGAGGTTAGCAAATAGATCCAAGACAAATGAAATTCTATTTAAAAGGAAGGCCATGTTTATTTCCCAACAAACTATATGTATGAAGTATGAAGTATGAAGGTATGAAGGTCTTCTATCCAAAGAGCTGCTCAGTTAAGAATTCCAGCAGTAGGGCATACTACAGATTACACCAATGAGTTGTAACAAGAAATGGACACCACTAAGCAAAGATATGACCCAAACGCTTAATGTGAAAGAAATTGAAGTGAGAATGAGAAATACTTTTCAGGACAAAATGAGATGAATTCTTCTCTACCTTTAGTGATAAAAGCTCTGTGTGGTGAAAATTGAAACTGTAGATTATTTAGATCAATCACAACCAGTTAACATTCCATCCACTAAAGTTGTAGTCCAAAGAGATGAGAAAATGCACCTCTATCCCTTTTTTTCATAGGTGGGAGACTATGTGTGGAAAATTGTGTACCTTTTTGTATTAATTTTGTTTGTATTAATAACAATTCCTTTGTAACTCAGACCTGGCACTACCCACAGAGATCATAGGATCCTAATGTTCTAGATCTAAAGCTATGAGGAATCTCAGAAATTATTTAGTTCAACCTCTTCATTTTGCATAGGAGGAAACTGAGGTCCAGGGAGTTTAAGTGACTTGCCCAAGTTCACCCAACTAGTGTCAAAGATATGATTTGAATCTGGATCCTATGACTCTAGAGTTTGTGCTTTTTCCATCAAGGAAGACTAGGGTAATCCACTATTTGAGGTGTTTACCCAACATCTCTTAGTGGTCTTGTTATTGAAACTGAACAGAATTCTGGGAAGAAGAATGAAGCTTTGGTAGATGGCCTCAGGGGAGTTTCCATACAGAGTTGATGGAGAATGGAGTATAGGAGTGTGGAGGAGAATGATGGAGAACAGGCTATGCATGGTGAAAATTATTGAATTTAGAGGTGATGATAAGTTGAGATCCTTGTACTAGTTAGGAGGATGAGAAGGTGACCCTTTTTCTCTCCCTTTCTTCCTGGAAGGAAAATTTAATTTCATTCCTTTCACTTACTGTCCCTTCTTGGCAGCTTCATCCAGCATTGAAATTTAATTTTGTTTTTTTAAATTGTATGTATATCCCACCCACTTGAAAATAATTAGCATTGTTAAGAAAGAACACTTCTTCATTCAATCAAAGCCAAATGTGAACAGGACCTGTACACCTATGTGAATCAATAAAAGTCATTGTGTAAAAGACTGGGTCATCCCCCTAGAAATTTGTACAAAAGGAAGGATCTATCTCAGGGGAGAGATTTTGAAGAAGTGGAGAAGCTGGAGCAAGTGTGGGGCCCAAGACACCTCTCAGAAGCAAAGGTAGTACTGAGCTAGATAGAAGGAAACTCAGAAACAATCTAGTCCATTGCCTTGACAGCTTTCTGGAAGAAGCAGATGAAGACTGAGGTCATTTCTTTTCCCAACTCATTCACAGAAACTGGGATTTAGATTTCATCTAAAATAAACTCTTTTAAAGTGGCAGCACAAGAAACCATGTGGTCTTTAAAGACCACTAAATTATACCCTAGGTTTTAAATGTCGTCCAGACTCATCACTTTAAATATAAGTCAAATGCCTCAAATGCCATTTTTTTCCTGCACCTTCATCTATATACTGGTGAATCCTCTTCCTCCTGAGGCTAATTCCAATTTGGTCAGTGAACATTTATTAAAGATTAGCCCTTAAGGAAGATACATTCAATTGGAGTGAGAAGAAACCATGTGTTTGCAGATCAACAAATAAAGGATACATGCAAAATAAATACAAAGTGAATTTGGAAGGGTCCTAACTACAGAGGGAATTTGGAAATGACTCTTGAAAGAGGTGTTACTTAACCCAAGCTTTGAAGGAACTTATTTTATATCTAGCTATTTTGCTAAAATTATTAATTTTTCAACTACCTTTTAAATTGAATCTTTAGTATTTTCCAAGTATATCATTCTATCATCTGCAAAAAAAAGATAGTTTTTATTACCTCATTGCTCATTATGATTCCTTTAATTTCTTTTTCTTCTCTTATTGATATTGTTAGCATTTCTGGTCTGGTTGTTATCCTTTGTTTTTTTTTTTTTTAATCAATTAATTAATTATTTAATGTTCTACAATTGCTACCAAAAAACTTAGATTTTTACCTCCCACCTACCTCCCACCACCCCTCTCCCTCCCCTAGACGCCATACAATTCTATATAGGAGCTACGTATACTTTCCTGTTGAATACGTTTTCACCATAGTCGTGCTGTGTAGATGAACTAAAATAAATGGAAGAAATCATATAACAAATCAAAACATAATACACACACACACACACACACACACACACACATATACAAACATGATCCACTACATTCTGCAGATGAATTCCATATTTCTTTCTCTGAGTGTGGAAGGCATTTTGTCTTAGAAAACCATTGGGAAGTTCTTGCGTTATTATGAAGTTCCAAGTCTGCCAGAAAAAACTCTTGCACACTGTGGTAGTTGCTGTGCACAAAGTTCTCCTGGTTCTGCTCCTTTCACTCAGCATCAGGTCATAAAAGTCCTTCCAGGCCTCTCTGAAGTCTTCTTGTTCATCATTTCTTATGATGCAATAATACTCCATTACATTCATATACCACAACTTATTCAGTCATTCCCCAATTGATGGGTATCCCCTTGATTTCCAGTTTTTGGCAACTAAAAAGAGTGCTGCTATGAATAGTTTTGTACATGTGGGACCCTTTCCCATTTTTATGATCTCTTGGGGATACAGTCCTAGTAGCAATATTGCTGGGTCAAAGGGTATGCACATTTTTGCAGCCCTTTGGGCATAGTTCTGTAGCAGATGGCCTGTGTTCCTACACAGCTTGGTGATGTAGTGAAGAAGAAAGATACAGGAGGCAGGAGAAGATAGACCAACTCCATTTATTGATCTGAGGGTCAGGGTATTTATAGACAGAAACTGCAAGCCTACGTGATATTCTGCTTGTCTCCTGCCCTAGTGATTTAATCAGTCTTATCTTAAAGGCTGTGAGTCTAGAGGTTATCTATTTTACATATCCCTTGTTTTCTGTAATTCTCCTGTTTTTCTCACGGAGACAGCAACATCCTGGGGACATGGAGAGCCATTCTGGATGATAATGAGCACAGTCTCAAAGAACAGTTTCCCCAAAGATCTATCCTGATCTTGTCAACTGCACTCTACCCTGGCCCTCAACATAGTTCCAAATTGCTCTCCAGAATGCTTGGATGAGCTCACAGCTCCATCAACAATGAATTAGTGTTTCAACTCTCCAACATTTATCATTTTCCTGTTCTGTCATGTTTGCCAATCTTATAGGTGTGATGTGGTACCTCAGACTTGTTTTGATTTTCATCTCTCTAATCAAAAGTGATTTGGAGCATTTTTTTCATATGATTATAGATATCTTTAATTTCTTCCTCTGAAAATTGCCTATTCATATCTTTTGACCATTTATCAATTGGGGAATGATTTGTATTGTTGTACATTTGACTGAGTGAAATGAGGCCTTTATCCCCAAGATTAGCTATAAAAATTCTTTCCCAATTTACTACATCCCTCCGAATTTTGGTTGCATTGGTTTTGGTTGTGCAAAAACTTTTCAGTTTAATGTAATCAAAATTATCCATCTTGCATTTCATAATGCTTTCTATTTCTTCTTTAGTCAAAAATTCTTCCCTTCTCCATGAGTCTGATAAATACACTATTCCTTGCTCCTCCACTTTGTCCATGGTATGAATCTTTATACCTAGATCATGTACCCATTTGGACTTTATTCCTGGGTATGGTATCAGGCATGGGTCTATGCCTAGTTTCCGCCACACTGTTATCCAGTTTTCCCAGCAATTTTTGTCAAACAGTGAGTTCTTATCCCAGAAGCTGGGGTCCTTGGGTTTATCAAACAGGAGGTTGCTATATTCCTTGCCTAGTGTCTTGAGTGCCAAGTCTATTCCACTTCTCTACCCTTCTTTTCTTAGCCAGTACCAAGTAGTTTTGATAATTGCTTCTTTATAGTACATTTTGAGATCTGGTAGCACTAGGCCACCTTCCCTAGCATCTCTTTTCACTAGTCCCTTTGATATTCTGGACCTTTTGTTCTTCCAGGTGAATTTTGATATTATTTTATCCAGTTCTAGAAAATAATTATCTGATAGTTTAATTGGTATGACACTAAATAAGTCAATCAATTTAGGTAGAATTGTCATTTTTATTATATTAGCTTAGCCTACCCATGAGCAACTGATGTTTTTCCACTTACTTAAATCTGACTTTATTTGTGCAAAAAGTGTCTTGTAAATGTGTTCATATAGTCCCTGGGTTTGTTTGGCAGGTAAACTCCCAAGTATTTTATAGTGTCTACCGTAGCTTTAAATGGGATTTCTCTTTCTGTCTCTTGCTGTTGGACTTTGTTGTTAATATATAGAAATGCAGAAGATTTGTGCAGGTTTATTTTGTAACCTGCAACTTTGCCAAAGTTGTTTATTATTTCAAGTAGTTTTTTACTTGAATCTCTGGGATTCTCTAAGTATATCATCATATCATCTGCAAAGAGTGATAACTTAATTTCTTCTTTGCCTATTCTTATTCCTTCAATTTCTTTATCTTGTCTAATTGCTACTGCTAACATTTCTAGTACCGTATTGAATAATAGTGGTGATAATGGACATCCTTGTTTCACACCTGATCTTATTGGAAATGCATCTAGCTTATCCCCATTGCATATAATGCTTGCTGAAGGTTTTAGGTAGATACTGCTTATTATTTTATGGAAAGTTCCCTTTATTCCTATGTTCTCCAGTGTTTTTATTAGGAATGGGTGTTGCATTTTGTCGAAAGCTTTTTCTGCATCTGTTGAGATAATCATGTGGTTTTTGTTAGCTTTGTTGTTGATGTGATCGATAATGCTAATAGTTTTCCTAATATTGAACCAGCCCTGCATTCCTGGTATGAATCTTACCTGATCATAATGTGTTACTCTTATGATAAGATGCTGTATTCTTTTTGCTAAAATCTTATTTAAACTTTTTGCGTCTATATTCATTAGAGAAATTGGTCTATAATTTTCTTTCTCTGTTTTGTCTCCTCCTGGTTTAGGCATCAAAACCATATTTGTATCATAGAAAGAATTTGGGGGGACTCCTTCTTCCCCAGTTTTCAAAAATTATATAGTATTGGAATTAACTGTTCTTTAAATGTTTGATAGAATTCACTTGTAAATCCATCTGGTCCTGGAGATTTTTTCCTTGGGAGTTCATTGATGGCTTGTTCAATTTTTTTTTCTGAGGTGGGGTTGTTTAAGTATTCAACTTCTTCTTCTGTTAATCTGGGCAATTTGTATTTTTTAAAATACTCATCCATCTCATTTAGAGTATCAAATTTGTGGGCATAAAGTTGGGCAAAGTAATTTCTAATTATTATTTTAATTTCCTCCTCATTGGAGGTGAGTTCACCCCTTTCATTTTTAATATTAGTAATTTGATTTTCTTCTTTCTTTTTTTAATCAAATTGACCAAAGGTTTGTCAATTTTATTAGTTTTTTCATAAAACCAACTATTGGTTTTATTTATTAATTCAATAGTTTTCTTAATTTCAATTTTATTAATCTCTCCTTTGGTTTTCAGTATTTCTAATTTGGTATTTACTTGTGGATTTTCAATTTGTTCTTTTTCTAGCTTTTTCAGCTGCATGCCCAATTCATTGATCTCCTCTTTCTCTATTTTATTTCTGTAGGCATTCAAAGATATAAAACTTCCCCTAAGAACTGTTTTTGCAGTATCCCATAAGATTTGGTAAGTTGTCTCATTATTGTCATTCTCTTGAATGAAGTTGTTGATTGTTTCTATGATTTCTTATTTAATCCATTCTTTCTTTAGGATTAGATTATTTAGTTTCAAATTGATTTTTGGTTTATCTTTCCATGGCCTTTTATTACATATAATTTTTATTGCATTATGATCTGAGAAGGATGCATTGATTATCTCTGCCTTTCTGCACTGGCTTGTGAGATTTTTATGTCCTAGTACATGGTCAGTTTTTGTAAATGTGCCATGTACCGCTGAGAAAAAGGTATATTCCTTTCTATTCCCATTCAATTTTCTCTAGAGATCTATTATATCTACCTTATCCAGGGTTTTATTTACCTCCTTAACTTCTTTCTTATTTATTTTGAGGTTAGATTTATCAAGTTCAGAGAGGAGGAGGCTGAGGTCCCCCACTAATATAGTTTTGCTGTCAATTTCTTTCTTCAGTTCCCCCAACCTCTCCTCTAAGATCTGGATGCTATACCACTTGGAGAATACATGTTTAATAATGATATTGCTTCATTGTCTATGCTGCTTTTTAGCAGGATATAGTTTCCATCCTTATCCCTTTCGATTAGATCTATTTCTGCTTTTGCTTTGTCTGAGATTAGGATTGCTACTCCTGCCTTTCTTACATCAGCTGAAGCATAATATATTCTGCTCCATCCTTTGACCTTTATCCTATGTGTATCCTCCCATTTCAAATGTGTTTCTTGTAAACAACATATTGTTGGATTATGGCTTTTAATCCATCTGCTATCCATCTCTATTTTATGGGAGAGTTCATTCCATTCATATTTACAGTTATGATTACAATCTGTGTATTTCCCTCCATCCTCTTTCCCACCATTTGTGCTTTTAGCTCTTCTGTCTACCTTCCCCTCTTCAATAGTTTTCACTTTTCACCACCTCCTCCTGCAGCTTTCCCTTCCTTCTTTTAGCCCCCCTCCCTTTTACTCCCCTTTACCCTTAGTGCTTCTTCCCTCCCTTTTAGTTTCCCTCCCCTTTCTTCTCCCTTCCCCTCCTACTGCCTATAGATCTAGTTAGGATTATCTACTTAAATTTATTGTTCCCTCCTTGAAACAAATCGGATGAGAGTTCCTCTCAAACAATGCGCATAACCCTCCCCTCTTTCCCTCTACTATAATTTTGTACTTCTTCCTGTGATGTAATTTACCATTTTCTGCTTCCTCCTTTTCACACCTCCTGTTACAATCCCTTCAGCATATTTAAATCATATTTTTAACATGACATCATTTATTTTATGCCCATTCCCTCTACGTATATCCTGTTTATATTTCATAATAGATACACAATTCTTAAGATTAACAGGTATCATCTTCCCTTATAGGAAGGTAAGCAGTTTGCCCAAATTGAGTAACAAGTTTTGTTTTGTTTTGTTTTCCCCTCCCTATTTACCTTTTTCTGCTTCTCTTGAGACCTGCATTTGAAGATTGAATTGTCTATTAAGTTCTGGTGTTTTTGTCAGGAAGGTCTGGAAATCCTTTACTTCATTGAATGACCGTCTCCTGGCCTGAAATGTTATGCTGGACTTTGTTGGGTAGTTGATCCTTGGTTGTAGTCCCAGCTCCTTCGCCTTACGGAATATTGGATTTCAATTCCTTTGATCTTTTAACGTAGAAGCTGCAAGGTCCTATGTGATCTTGACTGTAGCTCCTCGATATTTGAATTGTTTCTTTCTGGCTGCCTGTAGTATTTTCTCCTTCACTTGATAGTTCTGGAATTTGGCAACAATATTTCTTGGGGTTTTGAGTTTGGGATCCCTTTCGGGAGGTGAATGGTGGATTCTTTCTATAACTATTTTGTCCTCTGGATCTAGCACTTCTGGGCAGTTTTTCTTGATGATTTCCTGGATGATATTGTCTAGACTCTTTTTTTCATTATGGCTTTCTGGCAGGCCAATAATTCTTAAATTGTCTCTCCTGGATCTATTTTCCAGGTCAGTTGTTTTTCCAATTAGATATTTTATGTTTTCTTCTATCTTTTCACTCTTTAGATTTTGTTTGACTGATTCTTGCTGTCTCATTGAGTCATTAGTTTCTACTTGCCCAATTCTAATCTTTATCAAATTGTTTTCTTCAGTTAACTTTTGCATCTCCTTTTCCATCTGTCCAATTTTTTCTTTTAAGGAGTTATTTTCTCAAGTTAATTTTTGTACTTCCTTTTCCATTTGTTCAGTTTTCCTTTTCAAAGAGGTATTCTCATCAGTGAATTCTTTTTTTATAATTTTAAAATCATTGGCCAGTTTTTCTTCTATTTCCTTCTTCAGCTGTTCCAGGAGAGTTGTTTATGCATGTGAGCAGTTCATAGTCCCTTCTGAAGTTTCAGATGGAAGTACAGTCTCAGTGCTGACCTCTTTGGTATTTGTGTTTTGGTCCTTATCCCCATAGAAAGATTCTATGGTTTTTTTGCCCTTCTTTTGCTTTTTCTTGTTCATGATGTTGATTGTGTGTTGCGGCTTCTAATTCTTTCAGTTAGAAGCTGCAGAACTTGATGTTGAGCTGATGTGTGAAAAAGTTAAGAGCACGTTTCTATTTTGTATTTCCCTGATCAGCCCTGGGGTTAACTTGTTAAGTGTGGGGGAGTGTCTGGTCACCAGAGAGCTCCTCAGCAGCACTAAGGCAAAGGCAAGCTCAGGGGATGGTAATCCCAGCTGCTCTATTGTCTTCCTGTTTCCCCTGGAGTGTTGAGGCACACCTAGATGCTAGTGTGAGTTCCCACTCCTCCTGGGGCTTCTCTCCTGGTGCTGAGACTTGCCTGGGTCCTAGTGCAAGTTTTCTCCACCCTGGGTCCTCTGTCCTTCCTGTTTGCCTCTGCCACAGTAGGAGGAATTCCCCTTAGCTATTTTCCCTAGCCTCAGGTGTTATGAGACTATTTGCCCCCTATGCTGTTCCCGCTGATCCAGGATTTTTCTGGGGAAATATTTTATGGTTCTTTCATGGTCATCAAGGTGGGAGAAGAGAGCATTTACTGATCACTCCCACATTCTGGCTCCCAGAAGTTCAAGTAGGTGACTTACTGATGTTTAATCTGGGGGCTGAAAGTCTCAGGAGCTGCTGCACTGATATCTGGTGCTCAGTGGCTCTCCCTGGCTCAGCTTTGCTGGTCTCCCAACCTTGACTACTGCTCTGCTGGTTCCCCCTGCTGCTCTCAGGTTTCCCGGGGCCATTCTGCTCTGCTGTGCTGGACATGCTGCACTGTGCACTGTGACCCCCACCCCCTGTGGAACAGATCCTTCCCATGGACCTTCCAGTCTGTCCTGGGCTCTGAATCTGCCACAGCCTATCTCCCACTGGATTCTGCACCTCCAAAATTTGGTCAGATTCTCCTTTCAGAGGTATCCAAAGGAGTTTGTCCAAGAGCTTAGGTGAGTCGTTGCTCTCACTCCGCCATTTTGGCTCCACCCCGCTATCCTTTGTTTTTGAAGAGGACCAAAATCACATCACCATGATAAAGTGAAATTTCATTGTGTATGACTCTGGCTGATCAAACCAATACCAGCTCAGTATTACCACAGATTAGGCACAGATAGTCCATGTGAACATTTGGGGCAGTCACTCCAAATTTGCACATCCTCTGTTTCCTTTGTGCTGTCTCAATTCTGCTTTGCTCAAAGAGCACAGCACCTTTTCTTATGTGAGCATGCCATGCTGAGTGATCCTGTGCTTGTGTCTCCCATGTCGCACAATCAAATCCAAAGTTCTTGAGAGAGACCTTGAGAGTGTCCTTTTATTGCTTCTTCTGGCCACCATGAGATCATCTGTCCCATGCAAGTTTTCCATAAAATACTCTTTTTGGCAAGCTTATATTGTGCATTTGAACAACATGGCTAGCCCATTGAAGTTGTGTTCTCTAAAGCATAGTTTGAATGCTTGGCAGTTCAGTTCAAGCAAGGACCTCTGTTTCTGGTACGTTATCCTGCCAGGTGATCTTCAGAATCTTCCTAAGACAGTTCAAATGGAAGCAATTCAGTATCCTGGCATGGTGTTGCTAGACTGTCCATGTTTCACAGGCATACAACGATGAAGTCAGCATAATGGCTCTGTAGACCTTCAGTTTGGTAGTCAGTCTAATACCTCTTCTATCCCAAACTTTTCTTCAGAGCCTCCCAAACACTGAGCTAGCTCTGGCAATGCATGTGTCAAAATCATTGTCAGTGAGTATGTCCTTGGAAACTACCCTACCAAGGTAAGTGAACTTATCCACCGCATTCAGAACTTCTCTATTTGTTGTAACCAGTCATCCCATGTATGAATGGTGTGGTGGTAGTTGTTGGAGCACCTGTGTTTTCTTGATGTTAATTATTGGGCCAAATTAGCAAGGCAGCAGAGAATTGATCCATACTTTGTTTCATCTCAGCTTCACAGGCTGCATTGAGTGCACAATCATCTGCAAACAGAAAATCATGCACCACCACTCCCTCCACTTTGTTCTTGGCTTGTATCCTTTTCAAATTGAAGAACTTACCATCAGTACAGTAGTTGACCTTGATGCCATGTTCATCTTCATTGAAAGCATTTGACAAAATGGCTAAAAACATCATGCTAAAAAGCATGGGAGCAAGCTCATAGCCCTGTTTCACTCCATTGGTGACTGGAAAGACATGAGAGCATTGTCCATTATCCAGAACCTGGGCAAACATGCCATCATGAAATTGACGTATGATACTGATGAACTTCTCTGGGCAAACAAATTTTGACATAATTTTCCATAAACCCTCATGAATAACAGCGTCAACGGCCTTGGTCAGATCTGTAAACGTTGTGTACAGACCTCTGTTCTGCTCCAGGCATTTCTCCTGGAGTTGTTGGGCAGCAAACACCATAATAACTGTTCCTTAGCCCTTTCTGAAGTCACACTGGCATTCAGGTATATGCCCATCTTCCAGGTGAAGGATCAGCCTATTAAGGAGGACTCCAGCAAGAACTTTGCCAGCAATGATTGAGAGAGACCCTCCTGTGATTGTCACAGGGCAATTTATTCCCTTTACCTTTATAGAGATGGACAATGGAGGCATCCTTGAACTCTTAGGGGATAAACTCCTCTTGCCATGTAACCTGGAAAATTTCAGTCAGCTTTTGTATGAGCAGTGGTCCCCCTACCTTGTACATCTCAAGTGGAATAGAATCAGCACCAGGCACTTTGCCACATGAAAGGAGCCTAATGGCCCTCAAAACCTCTTCTTCAGTTGGAGGTTCAGCTAAGGAGGGATTGACTTCAACCTGAGGTAAATGGTCAATGGCTTCAGCATTGATTGATAATGGTCTGTTGAGAACATTATGGAAATGTTCAGCCCATCTCTCTAGGATCATGTCCTTATCACTAATCAATGTGGCTCCATCAGCACTAAGTCGTTGTGATGCACCATAGGTTTTTGTTCCATAAATAGCTTTCAGGTAATCATAAAAGGGCTTTGGATTGTTATTATCAGTATAAAATTGAATTTCATCTGCCTTCATACTGAGCCAGGAATCCTGTGTCTCCCTATGCTTTGCTTGTACTTTAGCTTTGATGGAATTAAATACTGCCTTCTTAGAGATGGAAGAATTATCCTGCTGATAAATCCTGTGGAGTTCTCATTTTTCATTTAGCAGCTTCCCTCAACCTGGTTTGACCTATCTGCCTGAAACGGTTTACAGGGGTGTGGCAGCTGGGCATGCTGCAGTGTCATGGAACCACAGATGAGAGTTGGGTGGAAGAAGTGGACACCAAAGGTGGAAAAATCCTTGAAAAGGGATCAGCAGCCATCACATCAAAGGTACTGATCCTTCTTGAACATAGCCTACAACCTATTAGAATTTCTAATACAATATTGCATAATATTTGTGATAATGGGCATCCTTGTTTTACTCCTGATCTTACTGGGAAGGTGTCTAGCTTATTCCCATTACAAATAATGTTTACTGATGGTTTTAAGTACATGTTTCTTATCATTTTAAGGAAAAATCCAATTATACCTATGCTTTCAAGTGTTTTTTAATAAGAATGTGTCTTCATGCTGAAAAATGCTATCCATATCCAGAGAAAGAATTGATGGAGTCTGAATGCAGATCAAACCATACTATTTTTCACTTTCTTTGCTTTTTTTTTCTTCATCTTTTTCTTTTGGTTTGTGTCCTCTTTTATAACATGACTAGATGGAAATAAGTTTTGCATGATTTCACATGTATAAACTATGTCAAATTGTTTACTGTCTTGGAGGGATATGAGGGATAGAGGGAAAAAATTTGGAACTCATAATTTAAAAGAACATTAAAAATTTTCTTCACATGTAATTGGAAAAAAATAAAATATTATTAAAAATAAGAATGAGTGTTGTGTTTATTTAAAAATGTTTTCTTCATCCATTGATATAATCATATGACTTTTGTTACTTTTGTTACTGATATGATCAATTATGTTAGTAGTTTTTCTTATATGAAACCATCTCTGAATTCCTGGTATAAATCCCACTTGGTCACAATGTATAATCTTTGTCATATATTGTTGTAGATAGTATTTTATTTGGGATTTTTACATCCATATTCATTAGTGAAATTGGTCTATAATATTCTTTCCCTGTTTTTGCTTTTCATGGTTTAAGTATCAGTACCATATTTGATTCATTACAGGAGTTTGGTAGGATGCCTTCTTTGCCTATTATCCCAGATAATTTATTTAAGGTTGTAATTAGTTGATCTTTAAAGGCTTGGTAGAATTCACTTGCAAATCCATCTGATCCTGACGCTTTTTTCCTTAGGAAGCTCATTTACTTCCTGCTCAATTTCTTTTTCTAAAGTAGGTTTAGTTGGCTGTTCTATTTCTGCTTCTGTTAATCTAGGAAGCTTATATTTTTGTAAGTATTCTTCCATTTAACTTAATTTGTTCAATATATTGGCATATAGTTGGGTAAAATAACTCCTAATAATTGCTTCATTAGTGGTATAGTCACCTTTTAAATTTTTTATACGAGTAATTTGGTTTTCTTCTCTTTTTAAAAATAATATTAACCAATGACTTATTTATTTTGTTGTTCCCCCCATAACACCAAGTCGTAGTTTTATTTATTAATTCAATGATTTTCTTACATTCAGTTTTATTAATCTGAACTTTAATTTTTAGGACTTCCAACTTGGTGTTTAATTGGAGATTTTTAATTTGTTCTTTTTCTGGTTTTTAAAATTGTATACCCAATTTGTTGGTCTGCTCTTTCTCTACTTTACTGATTTAAACATTTAGAGATAAAATTTTTTTCTGATTACTGCTTTTTCTGGAATTCATAAGTTTCAGTATATTGTCTCATTATCATTCTTTTTAATAAAATTATTTATTGTTTCTATGACTTGTTATTTAACCCCCTAATTCTTTAAGATTAGGCTATTTAGTCTATATTAGCTTTTAATCTGTATTTCCATGGTTCTTAATTAAATATAATTTTATTACACTGTGATCTGAAAAGGATGCATTTAATAGCTTTGGTTTTCTGCATTTAACTATGTATATATAATATAACTATATATAATATTTATGTACCAATATATGGCCAACTTTTATAAAGGTGTCCTATACCTTTACAGAATATTCCTTCCTATTTTCATACTTTTCTATTTTTATTCAATTCTCTAGAGATATCTATCATATCTAGTTTATCTAAGAGTCTATTCATCCCCTTCTTTTTAATTTATTCTTTGGTTAGATTTATCTAGTTCTGGGGGGGAATGTTAAAGTCTCCCATTATAGTTTGGCTATTTTAACCTGTAATTCATTTAGTTTTTCCTTTAACAATCTGGATGCTATAGCATTTGTTGCATATTAATTTAAATTGATATTATTTCATTATCTATGGTACCTTTTATCATCATGTAGTTTCCCTGTTTATCTCTTTTAATTAAGTATACTTTAGCTTTAATTTTGTCTGACATCATTATGACTTTCTCTGCTTTTTTTTTTATCTCAGCTGAAGCATAATAAATTCTATTCTAGTCCTTTATTTTAATCATCTGTGTATCTCTCATTTTTTAAATGTATTTCTTGTAAACTGCATATTGTCAGATTCTGATTTTTAATTCATTTCTATTTTATGGATGAGTTCAACCCATTCACATTCAAAGTCAAAAATACTATTTGTATATTTCTTTCCATCCTATTTTTCCTCTCTATTATCCTTCTCACCCTCTTCCCCCCACCCCATACCTCCTCACATCTGATTTATTTCTAATCAATTATCTCCCCAATCTGCACCCTTTTAAAGACTCCCTCCCTGGGACCTAGGTATCCTTTCCCTTTTAAACTCTTGAAATTACCATAAGATTTTTCAGTCAGGAGCTGTCAGTAGCCAGATTCACCCTCTACCTCAACTTGCATTGCTAAGCACTGTACTCCATTCTGTGACCAGATTCACTTACTGCCTATTTGTATGCACATTGAAATCCCAAACAATAATATGCTGCTGTCATTACTCCCTCCTTGTCTGTACACACACCAAATTCATATGACAAAGCATCAGCTATAATGATCCTTTGCCAAGTATTCACACACTGAAATTCACCAAGAACTGTGTGGCTCATCATCCCCTGCTAATTTTGTATCCACTCTGAAATTTACAATGGGGACGATGTTGATTACAGACACTCTGTAGTTCTTACCGGGAGGCAACAGCTGTAGTCACCCTCAAGTCAATTGTGCACACAGAAATTTTTGTGATTTTAAAGACAGTATTGAGATTAACATGGTAGGGTGATGGCCAGAGTTACTGCTTCCTGATTCTGATCACAAACTGAAATTCATACAAGAAGATGGGTGGTGACTGTAGTTACCCTTCGCTAACTATACTGAGACTAAAATGCCACAGAAGAGTTAATAATTCAGTTGTGTTGCTTTATAATTCAATTAGCATTATTTATGATTTTTAAAAAATTAAAATTTTTTTTTATCAGCCATACATTGAATTGTGTTTTTTAAATCCATTTAACATTTCCATGGTTTCACAGCTAGTGGTATCAGAAGGAAGAATTTTTTGGGGGGGAATAATGAGGACAGGGCCTTGGGGTATACTCACAGTAGAAATAATTGTATGACAGTCATTACAATTCCTTAGAATTAGTATTTTAAGTATTCTTTTAAAAATATAGTGTTATTATAATCATGGTGTATATTATTCTCTTGGTTCAATTTACTTAACTCTCTACCTACACATACAAGTCTCATATTTCTCTGAGTTACATATTTCTCTGAGAAACATATTTCTCTGTTGGCTATTATGGAACAATAATATCCTGTTACAGTAATATACCACAGTTTTGTTAACTGTTTCTAATTGATGGATACCCGCTTATTTTCTGGTTTTGTGTTACTCGTAAAAGTGCCTCTATGTCATTTTTTTTTCCTCTCTCAATCTGACTTCCTTGGGGGTATATACCTAGTAGAGGGATAATTGGATCAAATTATATGTACAGTTTAATGGCTTTTCTTGAATAATTACAATTTTTTTCTAGAACTATTGAATTAATTTAGTTATTACAACAGAGTATTATCAGCATCAACTATTTCCAGCTTTTATCACTTTTATCTTGTTTTTATGGTAAATTTATCCAATTTTTAGAGTAGTTTTTGTAACTCCTATGTACTTGTTTATTTGACTGAGGGAAGGAGAAACCTCAGAGTTGTTTTTACTTTTGTCTGTCTTACCATTAATGATTGGGAGCATTTTTTTTCATTTAGTCATTGAATGTTTCAAAATGTTTCAAAAACTGTTTGTTGATGCCCTTTGATCACTTGTCTAATGGGGAATGGTTCTTGGTGTCATGCATTAATTTTCTCTTACATTGCTTTGATTTCATTCTCTTATAAGGATTATTTGATTCAAAAGATTTTTTTCCTCACTGAGCTGTTTCTCTTCTTAATCTAGCAATGATTTTTATTTTTGTACAAAAGACTTCTATTTCTATGGTAATCAAATTATATATTTTATATTTTGTAATCTCCTCTACCTCTTATTTGGGTTAAGAATTTTCTAACTAGCTATACTAGTAAATCCTCTCAATTTACTCTGAACATTTTTTATGATGTGACTGACTTTTTTATGGGCTACAAGATTTGAAATGCTACAGTCTGTAGAGAATTAAAAATTTATACAATGCAGCAGATAGTGAAGAGATCCATAGTGAACGGAAGCAGATTTCAATTTATAACCAATGAGAAACTGTGAAGAAGAACAGGAGTGAATACCATTATCAAGGAAATGTACGATGGTAAGAGAAGATGACCAATTTATGTGCTAAGGGGAAGGGATGATAGGTGAGGGATCAGTCTGTGGCACCAGCACCACAGTGATGTCAGAAGAAAGTGACAACAACCTCTAGCACATTAGTTGGATCTGAGGTGAATTTATACAAGAACATGAGTAATAATATCACAGTATAGATAGGCAGGGCAGGTTGTGATCTGAATCAATGAAGAGTATCTGCGATGAAATCAAAGATCCATTTTGAAACCTTTTAGAATTAAGTCAAGCATCCGTTTGGATTTTATTGTGGCATAATATGTAAGATGATAATCTAAACCAGGGATGGGGAACCTGTGGCCTTGAGGCCTCCAGGTCCTCAAGTGTAGCCCTTTGATTGAATTCAGACTTCATAGAACAAATTTCCTTAATAAAAAAATTTGTTTTGTAAAACTTGGACTCAGTCAAAAGGCCACAAAGGACCTAGAAGGCCACATGTGGGCCCCTGTACCTAAACAAATTTCTGAAAAATTGCTTTCAGGGACCAATGGAATCTGAATGCAGATCAAAGCATACTTTAAAAATTTTTCTTTTTTGGGGAGAGGGGGTAGACTCTTTGTTCTCTTTTGCAACATGCCTAATAGAGAAATATGTTTTTTATGACTGCACATGGATAATCTAGATCAAATTGCTTGCCTTCTCAAGAATGGGGGAGAAGAAGCAGGGAGGTAATTTGAAACTTAAAATTTATTAACAATGAATGTTAAAATTGTTTTAACATGTGATTGAAAAAATAAAAACATTCTTTCAAAAATAAAAGAAATGCTTCTAGGCTTTTTCATTATTTCCCATTCTTCCTTTTATAGTTCAATGGCTTTGGGTTCACTGAACGCATGCTTGATTGCTTCTGGGTCTTGATTATCTATTTTTTTTATACAACTCTTCTTTCTTATTTTAAAAAACAGTACAAAATAGTGTTGGTATAGCACTAAAACTGCATATTACATGCAACAGTGTCTGAAAATAGAGTAGAAATAGGACAGATATAACACCTAGAGAGCTTTAGGACAATAATAGTCATAGCTATCATTTACATAGTGCTTAATATAAGAGCAAAGCACTTTAAAATATTGTTTTATTGTCACAAAAAACTTGAGAGATATGGGCTATTATTATCCTCATTTCAAAGATGGGGAAACTGAATCTGGGGGAGGGTAAGTGACGGTCATACAGCTAATTAAGTAACTCAGTAAGCTGCTATTGCAGTATTCAAACTCAGGTCTTCCTGATTCCGAAGTCTAGTACTCTGTTGTGCTACCTAGCTACTACCTACCTTGATGAAGTGGCAGGGTACAAAACATCCATTTTCTGGGCAGGATTGTGATTGGCTATGCCTGCTAATCCAAATGATGTGAACTGCCATGTCTGATCCATGCAGGGGTCTGAGTAGCCCCATCTACTTCCAAATGGGTTTGCAGAAGCCTGGAGGAGAAAGGAGGGATAGGCTCCATTTATGGCTAGTTTGATTTCTTTTTACAATATTATTTACGATGTCTATTTCTTATTTTGCTCATTGTACATTTTATATATTTGTAGACAATCATCTACTATCTTAGGATTATCAACTTTACAGGCCTGTTATTGTGTAGAGTAGTTTAAATTAATTCCTTTGTTGTGAAAGAACCTTGTTTATTTTTAAACTTTGGCAATTTATTTCATTTCCCATTTGATCAAGTGAACCAATGTTTTACCTTAGTTCTTTTCGGATGGCTTCTATTTTGTTAGCAGGTTGGAAGTTAGTGTGTTTTGCTGAAGAGGAGGGAGATGGGTTTGAGGAGAGAAGAAAGTTTTAGGATAGACTTTGTAGTGAGTGAGATAGAGAGTCAGTGAGAAGAGAATAAAAAAATTGCCACATAACCATGGAGGTCTAACAGTTGAAATTAAGCAACATAATTTTAGTGGACTGAGCCATGAGAGCTGTATGACTTTTACCAGCTACTTTTGCAGCAAGGGAGTAGTAAAGCATCTTCATTTTATAAATCCATATTTTAAACATTATTTAAAATGATCATTTATTTGAATGTTTCCCTGCTTATATGAATCAATAAACATTTCTTAAGTGCCAGTACCAGGTACTGTGCTAGGTGTGGGATATACAAAAAGAGGCAAAAAACAGTCTTTGCTCTCAAGGAGTTTACAAAACTAAAGGGAGAGTGCAACCCCACCCTCCCACATATCCTAGCAAGTTATTTATAAAATAAGTAGGAAATAATAAATGGAGGAAAGGTACCAGAATTAAGAGAGGTTGAGAAAGTCTTCCTGTAAAAGATGGGGTTTTAGGGAGGAACACAAAGGAGGGAGAGTGTTCTAGGCATGGGCAACAGCTAGAAAAAATGCCCAGAGCTGAGAGATGGAATGTCTTGTTCACAGAACAGAAAGGAGGCCAGTGTCAATAGCTTAGAGAGTTCATGGCAGGGAGTAATGTATAAGAAGACTGGAAAGACAGGAGGGGGCTGGATTAGGAAAGGCTTTGAATGTTAAATAGAATATTTTATAATTGATCCAGGAGCCAATAGGCGGCCACTGAAAACTATTGTGTAGGGGGTAACATGGTCAGACCTGCAATTTAAGAAAATTACTTTGGTGGCTGCATGGAGGATAGATTGTAGTGGGGAGAGACATTAGGCAGGCAGACCCACCAGCAGGCTATTCCAGTAATCAAGGCATGGGGTGATAAGGGCCTGTACTGGAGTAGTGGCCCTGTCAAAGGAGAGAAGTAGGCATAGGCTTTGGCAACAGATTGGATAAATGGGTGTGTGTGTGTGTGTGTGTGTGTGTGTGTGAAAAATGATGAGGGGTCAATCATGACTCCTAGGTTGTGAACCTGAGGGACTGGGACAATGGTATTTCCCTTTATAATAATAGGGAAGGTAAGAGTCAGGGAGGATTAAAGGGGAAATATAATAAGTTCTGTTTTGGACATGTTTAGTTTAAGATGTCTACTGGACATCCAATTTGAAATTTCTGAAAGGCAGTTTGGAGGTCAGTGGGAAAAACTGGAGCAGGATAGGTAGAATTGAGAATCATCAGCATAGAGATGGTAATTAAATCCATGATTTCTGATGAGATCACTAAGGAAGGTACTATAGAGGGAGAATAGAAGAGGGTCCAGGACCTTGTGAGATACCTATGGTTAGAGGGTACATGGTTGAGGTGGGGTGGAGAAGTAGCTCATGGGCAGTGAGTAGACTGAGGAACTGAGTGATTGGGGGGTTTGAGGGAGAGTCAATGTATGTTGAATTTCCCAAATATGGAGGCAGGAGTTGGAGAGAAGAAAAGCAATTGTGAGCCAGGGACCAAATTCATTGAGAAAGAAAGAGGAGTTACCTAGGGGTCAGTTTGTCTTCAGACAATAGATACCAGAATTTTGATTAGATGGTAGATATAAACGGCATGAACCTTCCTTAAAGGAAGAGAGGTTACTGAGTGATGGAAGCAAGAAGGTCTGTCTCCTCCTAAATTCTTGCACCAGCTTTGTTTTTCACACAAGCACAATGTCAATTAATCATCCTTTCCACCAATGAGGAGAGTATCACCTAAATAGCAGCTCATAAAATGCTTCAGGGTTTTGTGCCTTAAATTTTATGTATATGTGTTGTTTTCCTCTTATAGAAAGTAAGCTCCTTGAGAACAGGGACCGTTTTGTGTGTTTGTAGGTGTCTTCATATCCTCAGGGCTTACTACAATGCTTGTTGATTGAATGAAGACTTATTCCTAATCCTAGGTAATTTTCTTTCTTTCAATTGGGGTTAAATGACTTGCTCAGGGTGACATAGCTAAAAAGTATCTGAAACCAGATTTGAACTCAAGTTCTCCTGACTCCAGGGATGGTGCTCTAGCCACTGTGGTACTTAGCTATCCCAAACTCATTTTCTACAATTGGGATCATTCTCTCATCTTTAGGCCAGGTTGCCCAGGTGTGATCAATGTACCTAGGACAAATAGATAGGGAGATATAGAAGCCAGAAGATTAAATGGTACATGTATTCTACCATGTTTACCTGAACCGTCTATACCCTGGAGGCTGTGAGGAAAACCTTAGTAAGAAGGATGGCACGTTTTCCTAACCAAAACTAATGTTTGCTTTTTCCTACATATCCTTCCCTTTAAGGCAGATTTTCCCTAGATACATACCTACAATGGAATTTGATCTTATCTCATTTTTGTGGTTGTTGTTCAGGTCTGTGATTTAATTGGTTTGGGGATAATCAAGGAGAGGAAATGTGAATAATGAAGACTGGCAAGTATTCTGCAATCTGTAACCTTAAGGAATTGCCTGGGGAACTGAGCAGTTAAGAGATTTGTCTAGGGTGTCACAACTAGTATTTGTCAGAGTAGAAACTTAAAATGCAAGTGTTTCTTGACACTAGGGCCCTGGGAAATAGCAAGTAAGTCAGAATACAATAATAATAGCTTTATAGTCCTTTAAGGTTTCTACAATGCTTTACATATATTATCTCATTTAAGCCCTACAATAATCTTGTGGAGTATTTTTAGCTTCATTGTATAGATGAAGTATTCAAAACCCAGATTTGGATTTGCCACTGATCACAAAGCTGCTAAGTGGAAGAAGTATGATTTGAAGTCTGATTTTCCTGACTCCAGGTATATCACTATCTTCATGCCCAGCAAAGTGGTGGTTTGTTTTTTTGAAAGAGCTCCATCAGCATCAAGGCACAGAAGACTTGAGAACTGACGTCCTAAGTTCCAAACAAGCCCTTTATCCTTAAAACACATATACACACAACCTTAGCAACTCTCCCCAAACCATTTCTGTGCATATGGTTGCTGTTAGGGAGGTAATAGCAACATTAAACTCTGAACTAACCCAGAACAGACAAACAAAAAGGGATGGTTTTCAAATACAATTTGCTGTGATGAAGTGCTCTACGATTGCTGGATGGAAAAGAGGCACAGGGCTTAGAACACTCTGGGAGAACTTTTTTAATCAATATTTGGAAGGCAAGACTTGGAATTCTCCAAGGCCCATTCTAGCCATGATGTTCTGAGGTACATTCAGCCACAAAAAGCATTTTTGGTCATCAGCCCTCCATTGCTCCGAACCACAGTCTATCACTGTTATTCTTGAGAAGCTGGGGGTGAGAGACAAACCCAGAGCATTGTTTGTCTACATGATGTACCCAGGAAGGCTCTGTTGTCTTACACTCCCGACCCTATGGAGAATGATTTCACAATCTGGCCCACGGCGGAGCATTGGACCTGCGAGTTTTACTCCTTTTAGGATACTATAAGTGATCCAGCTTGATTTAGAAGTGTTGCACTCAGGTTAGAGGATGAGGCAAGTTGTTTATTTTGGAAAAAAATAAAACAAACTCATAAGACAGTCTTTTCAATAATAGTGGAAAAAGTCATTAACTAGAGTACTTAAGTACCTTCCTTGAGCATCTACTTTGGGTAAAGAACCATGTACTGTGAGAGAGGCAGAATAGTTTGGAGAACATTCCTTGCCACAAGTAGCTTACCATCTAGCTGAAGATGATAAAATACCATTTAGAATATAATATAACTACTATTCATGACTTATATTAAGTACCTTCTTCACAAAATTCCAACTAACAGGATAAGGTCACATATTGAATATACACATTTAAGGCCAACTAACCCTCTCCCCCAAATGCTTGGCTTCCCATTTCATCTGTCTTCTCAACTTCCATATCTAACAGTTTCATTCTATCTTAGCCATCCATAGGAATAGTCAAATATTGGATGTCTCATCTATAACTGAGCTATTTTTATGATACCAGGCTCTGAAATTCTTCTTCTGATTGTAATCTATTTCTTCCATTTCTGTGTCTGCTTCACTTCATCTGAACCTATTCTTTTTTAATCTGTTTTAGTTTTAGTTTAAAATTACAAACATTTACAGATTGCCCCTATTCTGTGAGAGGTCTCTTGTAACAAAGTGAAACAAATTAAATTAACAATACAGTAACTTCATCTGAAAGTACATACAATTCTCTATATCTGTAGCGCTACCTCCTACTTTTCTATTAAAAAAATGAACAAAATTTATTTTTCTTCTTCTTCCCACCACCTTGGGTGGGGAAAAATTGAAAAGAAAAACAAATTCTTTGTAACAAATATGGAAGGTCAAGCAAAACAAATTCTGTCAATGGGTGTGTGTGTGTGTGTGTGTGTGTGTGTGTGTGTGTGTGTGTGTGCGTGCGTGTGTGTGTGTGTGTGTGTGTGTGTATGTCTGTGTGTATTCTATACCCTCTTTGTCATGGATAACACATTTCATCATTAGTCCTCTGGAATCCTGAATGGTCATTGGTCAGCTAAGTTGTGATTAATGCAAGTTCATATAATATGAAATTAAATTTAATGCTAATGACAAGAATGATGTTAGGTTGCATTTAATGTAAGCCAAAATTCAATTAATATAACGTGTGAGCTAGTCAAGGGTTTAGGCATACTATTACGTTATCAGTCAGCATTTGTCTCATATGGATGTGCTGTGCTGCTATGTACCTGACTGCTAATCGTCATTTTAGTTTTTTTTTACAAAGAGCCCCTAATAAAATGGACAAAAGAAAGAATACTTCAGATGGAAATACTGAGAATGCAAAAAAAGAAGAGGCTTGTTATTACAATAGAACAAAAAGTTGATGTAATTTAATGGCATAAATGTGGTCATGGTAACTAGGATGAGATGTCAGAATGTCTGGTGAAAAAAAGAAGAAGATAAAATCAGGAGTTTTTTGTAGCTTGCAAACAACTATAAGGAACAGACGTGTTACATTGATGGAAAAAGAGCATCTTTTAGCTGTACAGATTAAATGTTACGTTCAAAACCTATTTATGCTTAGAATAGCAGCCATTCAAATAAAACCTTCAGGTATATTTAAGGAAGTGAAAGAAAGTCAAAATAAAGTGGAAGAAACTTTTTCTGCAAGCATTGGTTGGTTTAATTGCTGTAAAAATTAAGTTAAATTGCATAATGTCAAAATTACTGTAGTGGATGCTAGTACAGATGGGGACACTGTAGCTAAATACCTATTTTGAAGGAAATAAAAGAAGGTGGATATCCTGATTTTTAAGGTGGATGAAACAGGCTTATTTTGACAAAAGATACTTTCCAGAATTCACATTTCTAAGAAAGAAAAAACTCAATCTGTATGTTAAAGGTCTGAAGATCACCTGACACTTTTATTTGGAGATAGTGCAGAGAGGGATTTAAAATGAAAACGAATGTTTGTTTATCAATCTCAAAATCCTCTATTGATGCTAATTCTCAGGTGGTCAAATGACAAAGCATGGATGACTAAAGCTATTTTTGAAGACTGGTTTTCAGGTTATTTTAGCTTAGTTTTTGAAAAATGTTTCATTCCTCAGTTGGTAAATGGTTAAAGGATATGAATAAGCAGTTTTCAGAGGAAGAAATTCAAGTTATCTATAGTCATGTGAAAAAATGCTCTAAGTCACTATTGATTAGAGAGATGCAAATCAAAACAACTCTGAGGTACCACATCACACCTATCAGATTGGCTAACATGACAAAACAGGAAGATGATAAATATTGGAGATGTGGCAGAGTTGGAACACTAATCCAGTGTTGGTGGAGCTGTAAGCTAATCCAACCATTCTGGAGAGCAATTTGGAACTATGCCCAAAGAGCTACAAAAATGTGCATACCTTGGACCTAGCAATATTGCTTCTAGGACTGTATCCCAAAGAGATCATAAAAATGGGAAAGGGTCCCACATGTACAAAAATATTTATATCAATTCTCTTTGTGGTGGCCAAGAACTGGAAATCAAGGGAATGGTCATCAATTGGGGAATGACTGAATAAGCTGTGGTATATAAATGTAATGGAATACTATTGTGCTATAGAAATGATGAACAGGAAGACTTCAGAGAGGCCTAGAGGAACTTATATGATGAACTGATGCTGAGTGAAAGGAGCAGAACCAGGAGAACTTTGTACACAGCAACAACCACAATGTGCAAGGAATTTTTCTGGTAGACTTAGAACTTCATTGCAATGCAAGGACCTAAAAAATTCCCAATGGATTCTTGAGGCAAAATGCCTTCTACATCCAGAGAAAGAGCTATGGAATTGGATCACAGAATGAAGCAGACCATTTACTTTTGTATTATGTTTTGTTTTATTTTATGGTTTCTCCCATTCATTTAAATTCTTCTATGCAACATGACTAAGGTGAAAATGTATTTAATAGGAATGTGTGTGTAAAACCTATATAAGATTGCATGCTGTCTTGGGAAGGGAATGGGGAGGGAAGTAGGAAGGAGAGGAAGGGAGGGGAAAAGATCTAAGATATATGAAAGTGACTGTAGAACACTGAAAACAAATAAAAGAATTTAAAAAAAAGAAAAATGTTGCAAGGACAACAATATTGTACTTAAAGCCTTATTGATTTTAGATAAAAATCCAGATCACACAACTACATTTGCTTCATTGTGCGGGAATGGGAGCATGCAATTTTGCTGAGATGTGGATAAAGAGCTGGGTACCTATCAACATATATATAGACACTTAAAGAAAGAGCAATCAGTTTGGTCTATGCTGCTAAAATATTTTAAGCAACAATAATAATGTTTTTGCCATATCATGAATGTAGACTTAACCTTTGGTGTCATATCCAGGAACTTTTAATTTTTAAAATTTTGCTTTCTATAACTATTCAATTACTTTGTAATAAACTTGTCATAAAAACATTTTATTATTCTTTTCTGTTATTATACCTTAACAAACAGATAAAAAGTTATTTAAAAAATCATTGCATGTTTTTGTTGGACTTGAAACAATTCTCATAGTTTACATATAATTATAATTTTGGATAGTGTGAATTCAAATAATGTGATCACTTAACAGATCCATTACTTGCACTAATCAGGACCTAGCTGTATTCATTATGATTCTTACAATCCCCAAAGTTGTTTGTTTTCACAGTGTTGTTATAGCATAATCAGAACTTTGTTCTCTGAAGTTTGGATTCAGTCAAAGTGCTGCACTTGAGGACCTAGAGGACCACATGTGGCCTCGAGGCTGTAGGTTCCCCACCCCTGGCATAAATTTTTCTCCTGGTTTTATTCATTTCATCATTCATTAGTTTTAAAAAGTCTTCAAATTTTTCATTTTATAATATTGGTGTTATAATTTATTCTCATTCTGCTTATTATTTATCAGTTTATAGAAGCTTTTCCATAACTTTTAAAAATCATCTAGTTCATCTTTAAATGAGTACATCATCTTTCCATCTATACATTTTAAAGTCATCTACTACATCATTTTTACAGGAGTTCCAGGCTTTCTATCCTTCCTCTTCATCCATCATCCCTCTTCTGGTCTCACTTTTGAATTGAATAATAGTTTCTTAATAACCACTCATTTATGGAGTAATTTAGAGAAGAACCAGGTGAGGACAATATCATGGAAACCTAGGAAATAGAGTTTGAAGAAGGGGAGGTCATAAACAATGGCAGTAAGGCCATGAAAGACTGAGAACAATCCACTGAATTTGACTAAAAGGTAGGTTACCATCGTCCTTGAAAGAAGAATAAAGAGGATGACCCATCATAGTCTTGACCCTATGGTTGAACAGTTCACTCAATCCTCTAATCTGGACTCAATTCCTTGTCTCTTTGTTCTGTAGATGCTCACACCTACTGAAACCCTATCCCAGGGTTACCCGCATCATGCACCTTTTTGGCTTCTACTGTGGCACTTTTGAATGATGTTGGAAAAAACCATACAACTATGCTGACACAATTTATTTGTATCCCCAGCACTCAGAACAATGCTTTGTACATACAATACTATTAAATTCTTCCTTCCTTCCTTCCTTCCTTCCTTCCTTCCTTCCTTCCTTCCTTCCTTCCTTCCTTCCTTCCTTCCTTCCTTCTTCAGGAGTCACAGCTGCTAGTTCCTTCAGTACCTGCAAGCAGTTCATTTTTGTGGTTTTCACTCAGGGCAAATGTTTAACAATTAGTTCTCTGAAAAATTTTTTTACAGGACACACTTTTTAAATATATTTACATTTTCTCCATGGTTTTCTAAATTTTAGACAATCAACAGAACTAATAAATCAAGCCCTGCTTTGTAGTGTCTGCTGATTTTCAAGGTATAAATGCTCACATTAAAAATTGAACGATTGGCTTTCCCGGGCTTTAGTAGGGTCCTGTAAGTCACTCATTAAGGGCCAGGTGGTAGTAGAGGGTTGGAGAGGAGGAGAATGTCACACAGAGAAGAAACTGAACAAGAAAGATCACTGAATACATGGAACTAAGAATCCAATGAAGCTTCTCTTGAAGAGGAGGGTGATGGACACTGAGGAAGAAAATAGCTACTTATCCTCCAATGAACGATGCTGTAACTCCACAGGAAATGCATCAGGTGAGAGACCACCTGGGATGGGTCAGTGATGTAGTTTACCTAGGACTTAACAATTTTTTAGTCCTTCGTCAGTCATGACTGACTCTTCATGACTGCTTTTGTGCTTTTCTTGGCAAAGATACTAGAGTGGTTTGTTATTGTTCAGTCATTTCAGTTGTGTCTGACTCTTCGTGACCCTATCTGGGGTTTTCTTGGCAAAGATATTAAAATGGTTTGCTGTTTCCTTCTCCAGCTCATTTTACGGTTGAGGAAACTGAGACAGGTAGTTAATAAGTTGTCAGAGGACAGATTTGAACTCAGGTCTTCCTGACTCCAGGCCCAGCAGTCTATTTACTATGCCATCTAGCTGCCTTAGATCTTAACAAAGCATGTGAGAAAAAGTATCATGTTATTCTGGAATATGTGGTTAGATGTGGGCTAGATGACAATATAGTTAGAAGGATTAAGGGTAGCCACAAGAGAGTCATTAATAGGTTGAAGTCTGCTAGGGAAGGGAGCTCCATTGTAACCTGTAGGAATCTACATTTGGCCCTTATCATTCAACATTTTTACCAAAGGGGCAGAGTTGGCATGCTGATCAAATTTGAAGAAGGTGCCAAGCTGGGAAGGATAGATAAAAATTTTTTTTGGCAGGTACTGGGCTGAATCTAATAAAATGAAATTCAAAAGGGATAAATGTAAAGTCTTATACTTGATTTTTTTGGGGAAACTAGGTGGCAGTGGATAGAGCACTGTCTCTGGAGTCAGAAAGACATTCATCTTTTTGAGTTTAAATCTGACCTCAGACCCTTACTAGCTGTGTGACCCTGGGCAAGTCATTTAACCCTGTTTGCCTCAATTTCCTCATCTGTAAAATGAGCTGGAGAAGAAAATGGGAAACCATTCCAGTATCTCTGCCAAGAAAATCTCAAATGGGGTCACAGAGAGTTAGACATGACTGAAAAATGACCCAACAACAGCAAAAATTGAGGTATACACACATATATGTACGTATCTTTATGTACACACATCTATATATATATGCATATAGGGTTGTCGTAAGGAACAAATAAGATCACAAATGTGTGGTGTTGTCTTTATAAATCTTAAAAAGCTGCTTTTATTTCAAGAAGATTCTGTTTCTTCTGAATTCTATTCTTAAAAGTTTAGTGGATGTTTATGTTTTGCCAGACAAGTTGTCTCTCATAATCTATCTGCTGCTAACAAAAAAATATTGTTATGCAAAGAATAATAAAATTTATCTGGAAGAACAAAAATTCGAGGATATCAAGAGAATCAATGAAAAAAATGTGAAGGAAGGTGGTCTAACCATACCAGATCTCAAACTGTATTATAAAGTGGTAATTATCAAAACAATATGGTAATGGCTCAGAAATGAACCAGTGGGATACGTTAAGTACACATTACATTATAGTAAATGACCATTGTAATCTAGTACATGATACACCCAAAGATCCATGCTTTTTGAAGAAAAACTAATCCTTTGGCAAAAACTGCTGGGAAACCTGTAAAATAGTATGGCAGAAACCAGGTACAGAGCTTATACCCACATCTCACATCATTTACCAAGATAACATTAAAATGGGTACAAGATTTACACATAAATGGTGATGCCATAAGCAAATTAGGAGAACATGAAAGTTTATTTGTCAGATCCATGGATAAAGGAAGAATATAAGACCAAAGAGAATATAGAGGGCATTTAAAATATAAAACAGGTAATTTTGATTATATAAAATTAAAAAGTTTTTGCATGAACAAAACCAGTGCAATAAACATTAAAAGAAAAGCAGAAAACTAGAAAAAAATTTTAAACAAGTATCTCAATTTTGATAGTAAGTAATTCTGATTAAGGCCTCATTTCTCAAATATATAGAGAACTAAGTCAAATTCATAAAAATAAATGACCATTGAGGAATTAACCATTCCTCAATAAATGGTCAAAGGATATGAACACAGTTCTTAGGTAAAGACATCTAAGTTATCTATGGTCATATGAAAAAAATGCTTCAAATCACTATTGATTAGAAAAATGCACATTAAAACAACTCTGAGGTACCACCTCATATATATCAGATTGGTTAAAATGACAAAAAAAGGAAAACAATGGCTGCAGGAAAATGGAAGCACTAGTGCATTGTTGGTGGAGCTGTGAACTGATCCAACCATTTTGTAGAGCAATTTGGAACTATGCCCAAAGGACAATATAATTGTGCACGTACCCTTTGATCCAGCAGTACCAAAGCTAAGTATATGTCCCAAAGATATCTTTTTAAAAAGAGAAAATGACCGATTTGTACAAAAGTACAGCAACTCTGTGGTGATGAAGAACTGGAAATTGAAGGGATGCCCATCACTTGCAGAATGGCTAAACAAGCTGTGATATATGATAGTGATGGAATATTACTGTGCTGTAAGAAATGACAAGCAGGATGATTTCAGAAAAAACTTGGAAAGACTTCATATGAACCGATGCAAAATGAAGTGAGTAGAGCCAGGAGAACATTGTACACAAAAACAGCAATATTGTTCAATGAAGAACTGTGAATGACTTAACTATTCTCAGCAATACAATGATCCAAGACAATCCCAAAGGACTATTGATGAAACATATGATTTGCCTCCAGAGAAAGAACTGATATTGATTCAATACAGACTGAAACATGCTATTTTTTACTTTTTCTTTCATTTTCTTCTTTTATTCTAGTCTTCTTGTCCAAAGTCCTAATATGGAAATGTTTTACATAATTACACATGTATAACCTATATGCGATTGCTTACTATCTCAGGGAGTGGACAGAGTACAGGGCGTGAGAGGATAGCATTTGAAACAAACTTTTGAAAAAATTTTTTTGAAAATTGTTTTAACATGTAATTGTGGAAAATATATTAAAATGTTTATTGCTGAATTTTCTTGGTACGTTATGTGGTTATGAGCAAGTTCTGACTGCATGCTGTTTGCATAAATATTTGTTATATGTTGGTACATGAAAGAAAATTATTAGTAATGTTTTCATGACTTTTGAGTTTGTGCTCATTGTATTGATACAATTTTATTTTGCTTGCTGTAATAATGCATAAATTTTTTGTTCGAATTAAAATTCTTATTGAATTTGCTGAACATGGAGTTTTAAAGGGATAACTGCTGAAAGGTTGACATCTATTTTCATGTTGTAACTTAAAAATCAGTTTTCTTAATAGTAGGAATAGGTCCCAACTAGAAGACTAAAGACATTTTAAGAATTTTTCATAGGAATTTAAAAGTTTCAGGATATTTCAGAGTTAAGCACATTATCACAAAATCAGACAAGGTAAACCAGAAAGTGTTATCCAAATTACCTGAAACAATTAATTATGCAGCTATTCTTGAGGTATTGAAAATAGAAAATAGTACCTGGGAGCTATATGGTATTCTATCCTCCAAGGAGAAGCTATTGCTTAGAAAACTAGGAACCTTGTTGAATAAGGAAGACTTTCTTTATAGAGAAAAATTATTTTATTTTTTTCAATTACCAAGCATTTATTTTTTCTCCCTCCCACATCCCCTCACTCACTGAAAAGAAGTAGTTTTAGTATAAGAACCCCGTTACAAGTCTAAACACAATAAAACAAAAGAAATTCCTACATTAGTCACTTTGAAAACTGAGTTTCTGAAAACTTCTTCTTATCGGTCCATCACCTCTCAGAGCTTTTTCCCTCCTCTAAGCTTGAGGACTAGAACATGTGCCCCTATCAGGAATATTGTCAAAAAGAAAAGGAAATACCCCATCCTCCCATCCCCATTTTCATACTTCACCCCTAAAGATATTTCTCCATGGGTTAGTTAGCTATCTTCTGAAATTCCTGTGCTCCCCATAACACAGAATCAATCCACTAATAAAGAAGCATTTATTAATCTTTAATGAAAAATTTATGAAACGCTAAGAAGCATTTATTTAATGTTTTAATTTAATTAATGTTCCTACTATGTGCCAGGTACTGTGCTAGGTACTGGGGATAGAAACAAAGAATGAAGCAATCCCTACCTCCAAAAAGCTTTCTGAAATGAAAGGTGTGTCCACAAGGACTTTCCCATACCTCCTTATCTCTGCACCCCATCCCCCCAAGGATAGTCATATAAAAACATTAAAATAAACCACAATGGGACAGTCTAAAAATATTTAGAATATTATTCCAGACTTTGTTATTTTATAGTATTTTAGCAGCTTTATATGTGTTTAGGGGTGGCTAACAATGTTGTTGCTGGCAGAAATGTAGAATAAAGGTCAGCAGTCCCACCTGACCTCCCAAGTTGATTTGCATACAACCAGGGGCATGACGGGATTGAAAAGGCGTCCTTCACAATAGCTCCAGCCAGTTTTACAGTTTTGCCAAGTAAGAGTCTCCAGGATGATCTCAAAGGGGACCCAGGCTATTGATAAAGGAATATAATATGAATATACTATAAAGCTAAGAAGAATTTTAGCTCATTTAGCACATTTTATATGAGGAGTTTATAAATGACTCCTGTAGTCCAAAGAAAGCAGGAGGAAATGCAATTCAAAGGGTAGACTGGTAGAATCTTGCATTGATCTAATCCTGTTGTCTTTGTCTGGTGCCTTCTCCTGCTGTAGTATATCTGACACCAGGCTGATGGTAGTTTCCCCCTACTGCTCTCTTGGATTGGGGATGCCAAGTGAAGTGAACGAAACCAGGAGAACAGTTCAGACAATAACTTCAGTATTGGAAAAAGCAGACAATTCTGAAAAACTAAAGAACTCTGATGAAATGAATGATCAGACATGATTCCAGAGAACTAAGAAAAAAAATGATGTCTATAGAGAGCAAAGACCAGATCCAGGACTCAAACCCTGGCCCCTGGCTCCAGGTTTTCTACTATCAGGCATTTCCCCACAAAGATAGATAATATAAGGTATATTTAACTAAAATGAGTTTTTCTTTCCCATTTGCATTGCTTTGACTACATGAAACCAAAGCTTTTACGCATTTTATACTGCCCTTTCTTCCCAGAACAATGTTCTGGCTTTCTTTCTTTCTGTGAGTAGTTCTAGACATAATGAGTACTTAGCTCTCAATCTCACTCCAAATGCTGAGAACAGCCATTAATCTTCCTTAATGTGAGTCCTTGATGCTTTTGAAAAAAGTACCATACCTCTCAGTTGTTTATCTTTTCTTACTTAGAAAAAGGAGGCAAGGTACAGGGTGTGTTGAAGGAAGAAGGCTTATCTGACTCAGCTGATCACCCCAAGTTTTGAGCCGTATGACAGATGTGTGCATGGGCTCTCACCGCCTTGCACTAGCTCTTTGGCTTGATCACTGACTGCCTGCTTCTGATTCAGCAGTACCAGTAGGGCCTTGCCCTTGAACAATTTCCCTTTTCCCAGAAGCCTACCTGGAGCTCAAGATCTTAGTTTAGTGTGATGCCATATTTGAAAGCTCTTAAAAATATAATGGTCTCCTATCATCTCCTTTGAACTCCATTGGATACTTGGTAATGGATGGTCCCATTACCTCTGTGAGCCTAAAGTATAGGCATTCTAAACTATTCTGCTGGTATATTAGCTAATCTATTCAATTAAAGTTTATTGGCCACTAAAGTTTCATAGTTTGTCAACATGCCTGTCAAGGTAATTGATCTGCCCAAGTGCCTGAATGCAGGTGGGGACTGAAAAGGGATCTGAGTAATAAAAAACCACGGTGAGGTAATATTTTTTTTTTTGGTTTAGTTTTTTAGGATCAGAATCCAAGGAACTGAGGCGGGAATTGATTGCAGGAGCTCAGATTCAACCTAGAGAATCTTTCCTTATTTAGGAGGAAAGACACAGGGTAGATTGGAGGAATTGAATTTCTAACTGTTCCTACTTCTCCAAAGCCTTGTGTCTCTTGATTAACTTTTTCAGTATGTCGGCTTGATCACAAGGCAAGGCTCCCAAACCTCTTCTGCTTCAACTGTATCTGCAATGCCATTGGCTTCAATGGCTTCCTCTTCCAGGTCTGATGCATACTGGTATGGGATCTGAAACAGCACAATTTATAACCCTGCTTTGTCATAGATGCTTGGGGAGACTATCAACACTTCTGCTTTACTAACTGCCTGTTGCACATCTCCACCAGGGTATTATTGCACAGGTATCTCAATATCAATGTGTCCAAAACAAAGCTCATTTTTCTTGTTCCCTCCCACCCTTTCAAATGTCCTTATTTCTGACTAGTATCCTTTATTCTTCCAGTGATTCAGGTTCTCAGACTTGGAGTCCCCCTTCACTCTTCACTAATCCCTGCCTTCATATGTAGTAGGCTGCAAATCTTGTCAATTCTACCTTTACAACCACTCTTGTATCGACCTTACATCCAGGTTACCAGGTGATGTAGTGGCTAGACCACTGAGCCTGGAGTCAGGAAGAACTATGTTCAAATTCAGCCTTAGACAACTAGCTTTGGGACCCTGGGCAAGTCACTTAGCCTTTGTTCACCTCATTTTTCTTATTTATCTATAAGATTTACTTAAGATAAATGTGGATTATAATAGCCACCTATCTCACAGGGTTGCTATTAAGATCATATGAGATAATATTTGTAAGGTGCTTAGCAAGTGCATGGTACACAGTAGCTGCTTAATAAATGCTTGTTGTCTTCAACACTTCAACTTGTTTTTCCCAGAACTAGCTTATGTGCATGCTATGTGTATTGTCTTCTCCCATTAGAAGGTATGCTCCTTGAGGGCAGCCACTGTCTAATTTGATGGTATTTGTATCCTCAGTGCTTAGAATAGTTGTTGGCTTAATAAATATTTTACCATTTTGTGATGCCCTATATGTTTTATTAATATATCAGTACCATATATTAATGTTAATTTTCATATTATTAAATATCAATTAATTACAATATATTATAAAACAATATATTTTACTGATATATAATAATACATATTTTGTCATTTATTAATTCAAGCATTCATTCATTCAGGTTCTTGAGACAGGACTCAAACTCACGTATTCCTGAAGCTGGGGAAGACATATGGTGCGAATAACTCAGAGTTGGAGTTTGGTTAGGTACGAAATATCATTGAAAAGGAAGGGTCAAGGGATTTAAGGATAGAGAAGAATGTATTGTTGAATTGGTCGACTATAGAATCAAGACTGTGAAGAATCATTCTCCTCATTCTTCTCTCAAGGACAATGGTAACCTAACTCTAATGGTAACTTAACACTCAAATTTTGTGGTTTGTTCTTATTTCTTGGTTATTGAAAGAATTACCATCTTGGCTGATGAGGTTGCTGGGGACTTCAGAGGTCATCTAGTCTAACCTGTACCTGAACAAGAATCATAAATGTTCATCTAATCTTTTCTTGGAGATCTAAGGTTTGGGTGATCCTACCACCTCCTGAGTAAATCCATGCCATTTTTGTAAGTTTAGGCTTGATATAATGAATTAATTTATATCAAGCCAAAACTTATCTCTTTGCTACTCTGTTACTAATTTTGTGACATTGGGCAAGTCACTTAAACTCTCTGTCACTCAGTTTCCATCTCTGGAAAATGAAGGATTTGGACTACATGGCCTCTAAATTCCCTTTTAGCTTTAAAATCATGATCTCATGAGCCATTGTTCCTACTTTTGCCTTGTGGGACAATTGGAAGTTACTCTGACTACAGACAAAGGAAATGCCTCTGATTTTATCTGTGAATCTCCAGTACCTGGGGTTGCTAGGTGTCACAGTGGATAGAGTGCAGGATTGGAGGCAGGAAGACTCATCATATTGAGTTCAAATCTGACCTCAGACACCTTACTAGCTGTGTGACCCTGGGGAAGTCACTTAACCTAGTTTGCCTCAGTTTCCTTGTCTATAAAATGAGCTGGAGAAGGAAATGGCAAAACACTCTGGTGTCTTTCTCAAGAAAACCCCAAATGGGGTCACGAAAAGGGGTCACATTCTGCACTTAACAACAATAATCCCCAGTACTTATCACAATTCTTGATAAGTGGTAAATGCATAATAATCCTGTTCTGTTCCATTCTTTGAACCTCCTTTTGAAAAATCTAATATAGCTAATATCCCTTGTTGTCTTTAGCTTTACAAAGGATACTCACTTCATTCTTGGTTTTTGTTCTCCTGACCCTATTCTTACAAGGCAAGGGTACACTTTTGCCTTCAATCTATTACTTGATCTTGCTTAAAAAAAGAATCTAAGCCGGTTAAAGAGGTACTGAGCTCTTGGAATGCCTTTGATTCTCCATGAAGTGGTTTTTCTTGGCATCTTCCTCAAGGCTTCTTTTTTGTCTGGGCTTACATGATGTTCTCTCTTGGTTCTCATCCTTGCTGTTTAATAAACATATATATATTTATATATATATTTCGTGTCTACTCTACAATTTAAAAGTAAGTCCAGAAAAGCAGTAATGGACAGAGAGAACAGGGAAGGATGGAAGGCCAGGAGTGCCTAGGGAAAATGAAGAACAAGGTTATAGAAGGACTGAGGCAGCAGGAAAGATGGAAGAAACAGGTTATAGTCAGAGAGAAGAATTTCAGATCCCGATATCATGAAGGTAGCACAATCAACAATATTTCCCATGTTTATGGCACTTGAAGATTTGCAAAGCTCTTTGTAAATGTGATCTCATTTTATCCTTGTAATAGCCCCGTGAGGTAGCTGTTATTACTGTCTTCATTTTACAGTTGAGGAAACTGGGGCTAATAGAGGTTAAGTGACTTATCCAAGGTCACATAGTTAAGTTTACCTAAGGCTAGATTTGAACTCAAGTCTTCCTGGCTCTAAATCCAAAATTCTATCTACTGGGGCATCTAGCTGACTGAATAGCTAGTAGTAGTCAAAACAATAAGCAGGGACAGGGATTAAAGTGAAGACTATGGTAGAATAACATTGATAATAATAGTTAGCATTTGTATAGCTCTTTAAAGTTTGCAAAGCACTTTACAATAGTTATTTTGAAAATGAGGTAATCACTGTAAAACATTTAGCACAATGACTGACACAAAGTAGGCTCATAACAAAAAATTTCTTTATTTGATGGCTACCACAACCCTGGGAGGAAGGTTCTATTATTATACTCATTTTAGAGAGAAGGAAAATGAAATTTAGAGAAACTGAGTGACTTGCCCAGGATCTTACAAATAGCAGGTATTTAAAGCAGGATTCAAACTCAGGTCTTCCCGATCTCAAATCTAACACTAGTTCCAATGTACCACCTTGCTTCACCTTCCCTAGAAGTGGAAGATAGGTGACAAAAGTTGAGGAAGTTAACAAACTGGGTGCTTGGTGTGTTGGGAAGGAGCATTAATGTGTGTATTGAAGTCCATGAATGTGAAGTGAGGGATTAGGAAGGGAAGGAAAATTTGTAGTAAATGATTAATTTTAGTAATTCGTTTAAATAAATTACTAATGTTATCAATTTAGTTAAATTACTAATGTTACTAATTCAATTAAATTACTAATTTTACTAATTTAATCCTTTGGTAAAGGTAGGAGAATGTCCTAGAAGACAGCAGATGACACATGATCTGATGATGTACATGGATAGGGTGAACCTCTGAGGAAGAGATGTGGCAGAGTCATGGTGTCAGACAGGCTGGAAACGAAACTCAGGAGCAAGATTATTTTACTCTCTCAGCGGGGAGAATGAGACTCCAGCCTGCTTCTTCATCCAGATGAGCTAGGCTAGGCCATCTTGGTGGTGTCTAATGAATGGGTGATAATGGAGGAGTCATTGCCATGAAGCAGCTAAGTGTTGCAATGGCCCTGGAGTCATGAAGACCTGAATTCAAACCTGATCTCAAACACTTAATCCTGGGCAGATCACATAACCCTATTTGCCTCAGTTTCCTCATCTGTAAAATGAACGGAGAAGGAAATGGCAAACTATTCTAGTACCTTTGCTGAGAAAACCAAGTGGGGTCATGAAGAGTTGGAGATGCCTGAAGTGACTAAATAACAACAGCATTCCAAGTTCCCAAAGGAGCATGGATATCTCTCAATCTTGAAGGCGCTCCCATTCCTCAATCACTATTTACTTTTTTCTGGAATGTTGCAGAGTGGGGAAGAAAATGCTAAGATCCAGGCATGCTAAACTTCTTATCTAGTTTTAACATCACTGATGAACTGTAAACTGGAAAGCTGCTTTTTGGAAAAGAATTTCCCAATGTCCAAGGTTTTAGAATCTTTCTTCAATCAGTTAACTAGGAAGGTAACTTTGGTAGAGGTGAAAATGAACAAATGACTTTAGGTTTTGTCAATATTAGAGGGATAGCCTGTGATCAACCTGGACCCTGCCAAAGGCATATAATTTCCTAGAAAAGTTAGTTTGAGTTTTCTCAGTAACAGTATACTACCTACTTATTTGAGAGGCAACATAGAGAGCTAGCTGCCATGGTAGGGAGACCTGAGTTCAAATCCTCTCTCTCTTATATATTAGTCACCGGACTCTGAGCAAGTTATTTAACCTCTGGGCATTCCAGACAAGTTTCCAAGCCTCTAAGATGCAGAGTAGGTGCCTGTTGACCTTGGTGGAGCTTCCTATGCCAATGAAATCATAAGTCTGTTCTAAAAACAATTAATCATTTGACAAGATCATGCTGCATTTAAAAAGGTTATAGGACTTTTGGTAGAAAGGTCCACAAAATCCTCTGTTTCTGGGGGCTAGGGCTTGTCTTCAGACAACTGGATGATGTGATCTTGACAGGATGGACTCTTACTAGGAGCAACTGCTCCATTTGGGTCTATAAGAGCAATAAGTGAAACAGCTTGCTTTTCAAACACTCTTTGCATACTCTGTCTCCCTTGGACTTTCATATAGGAGTGGGGAAAGTGGGGGAGAGGAGAGGAACATAAAATGACTGCTTGTGGAAACTCAGGGTGAGAGGCCTCTACTTGTTCAAGTAAGCATGGGAGAGGAGTTCCTAGATTTTCCAGTCCTGGTTTCTTAATTCTGCCTTGCTTTTTCTTTATCTGAGCATGAGTCAGAGATTAACGGTTCTGAGAACAGATATTTCTACCTTGGGAGCTTATCTCATGAGTTCAAAAATCAAGTACTGTCTTCCCCAACTCCCAGAGGGAGATTTACTTAGCACACTTAATGGAGGCCAAGTGGATTGCCAATGGAAGGATCATGCAGTTGAAAGACTGAAGCAATCCCATGAAATGTTGATAGATATGGGCCTTGCCAACCCTCCATGTTATTTCTGTGAGTTGTTCAAATGGTTCAGGTCCAAGGAGACTGGAAAATATTTGTTCAGTAGGCTCACAAAAGGCTTACCTTTCAGGAGAGTATAATTAATGCCATGGGTTATTTGTATTTCCTATACTTATTTTTGAGTATTTGTGAGTCCTTTGTATCTTGGGTGTTTTCTTTGGTGGGTGAAATAAAGGCTATCCAGTATTCAATAATTCAATAATTATACATTGACTGCCTTTGTGGAAATGACGGAACTTCTTACCCACTTTGGGAGAAAACTCACTGTGGACATGGTACGTGGACTTTTATAATAACGATTTTCCCAGAAAAATCCAGGTAAGTCAAAAGGGACATTGATTCCTCAGAGGTCAGAGCCCAAAGGCTGAACCCAGTCCATATAACCTAGAGTCCTTGTGGGTCCTTGGACCATAGGTAATGATCATGATGATAATAACAATACTAATAATTCATATTCAAACTGTCTTTAAGTGAGTTGGATACATGACCTTTTGCTAGAGCAAATTGGAAGACAATCTACTGATGATTTGGTTTTAACTGAATGAAGCAATCTTACAGATGTGGTACATGAACATTTTCTGAAATAGTGTGAGCTTATGCTTTCTCAGAGTACCATAATGATGATGAATGGGAACAGGCTTTCAAGTCTGTGCTAGGAAATTCTGACAAGCTGGACCCGGGACTGGGTGGGGCTGCAGTCCATGAGTTTTGTTGGTTTCACATTTGTCCCTTGATCTAGGGACAAATTTTTGCAGCTGCCAGATTTTTTCTTTTTACTAAATATTTGTTTGAAGTTTTACAAGTGAAATCCGTGAACACTGAGTTTTATTGACTGAAGGTCAGAAGGCAATAAGAAAACTTCAGAGGTGAGAGAAAGTGGTAAAAAATTACCAGAATGAGCTATGTGAAAATTGTAAGTTCCCAGCAAGAAGAAAGGCAAGTGAATCAGAATAGTGGTCATGCGACCTATTAGGAAATAATGGAAATATCACGGTATTCACCGAAAGAAATAAACATTGAATTCTGGTGGGTTTCCAGAGACACAGCTTAAGGCAGGCTTTGTGGTGGAAAAACTTCTTTAATGGGGTAGCCAACATCATTATGTGAGGAGCCTCAGAAATGTTTTCAATATGTCAGAGATGCATTGTAAAGATGATGATCATGATAACTTTTATATAATAGTTACTATACATGCCAGGTACCATTTGCTAAGCACTTTATAATTTTTATCTCATTCAATCCTGACAACAACTCTGGGAGGTAGCTGCTATTATTACCCCCATTTTAGAGATGAGCAAACTGAGGCAAACTTGCCCAGGGTCATATAGCTAGCAAGTATCTAAGGCTGAATTTGAACTTTGGTTGTTTTGACTCTAGGTCCTCTATCTGTGTTATCTAGCTGTGCCATCTTTGGAAATAAGGGAATAGGGTTGGAGAGTGCCTCTTTTGACACAGAAGTGACCATTTTATTAGTTTTGAAAGTCTGAATACGATTAACCTTTGTCCTATGAACTGATAGGGTGTTACTTTAGCTCAGAATGGAACCTTAGACTTTGGATCATTTTCTACACATCACTAAGCTTATCTTTCACCCAGGGAACATAGAACTAGTGGACCATCAGCTTATTGAACTTGGAGCTAGAAGCGGCTGTAGAGATTATTTTACATTAAGAGTCTGGGCAAGTCAGTTCACCTCAGGGTAATCTCCTGACCAAATTTCCTCTTTCTGTCCACTTGGTAGTTCTCTTTTGCTCACCCCTGCAAGGTACCCAATGTCCTTGTGTTCTCTTTTCCTTTCTCCTGTCAAGATATGCTCAGAGAAAATGTTCTGCTTGATGCAGAACGTGGGGTTGATCTTTTTGTGTGTCTCGGAGATCCTTTGGGCAATCTGGTAAGTCTTATGGACCTCTTCTCTGAATAATGTTTTTAAATGCATAACATAAAATATGTAGTATCACAAAGGAACCAATTGCAATGAAACCCATTTATAAAAATACGTTAAAAAAAACCTTACAGCAAAACCAGGTATATCTTCCTCTGAAAAGAAGCCCTCTACAGTAATAGGAAAGGACTTTTTGTTCCCAGATGTGTGTGTTCATCCTTCATTGCTGAAGAAGACCATGCCATCAGAGAAATGATGATATGACTTGCACTTGACTTTATTTTGAGTGAAGGAGGGCTGTGCAGGTCACCAGTTTCGCCTCTCCTTCAGAGCCATCTGTATCCAGTGACCAGATATTCATCAGGATGACAGGAGATGACCCAGGATGAGGCAATTGGGGTTAATTGACTTGCCCAAAGTCACACAGCTAGTGAGTGTCAAGTGTCTGAGGTGAAATTTGAACTCAGGTCCTCCTAACTCCTGCACTGGTGCTCTATCCACTGCACCGCCTAGCTGCCCCTGTTCCCAGATGACTGAGGTAACAGAGTATGGATCAATTCTCTGCCACTTGTGCTAATTTTGACCTGATAATTAACACCAGGAAACAGAAGTTCTCTACCAGCTATCACCACACCATCCGTACAAGAAACGATAGATTAAAACAAATGGAAGAATGTTTAATATTTTATTTTTTCTCAGTTACACGTAAAGATAATTTTTAACATTAATTTAAAAAAAACTTGAGCTCCAAATTTTCTCCCTCCCTTCTTCATCTTCCCCCTCACTGAGGTGATAAGCAATTTGATATATTGTATATACATGTGCAATCATGCAAAACATATTTCCATATTAGTCATATTGTGAAAGAAGACACAGACCAAAAGGAAAAAAAACGTGAAAAAATTAAAGTTAAAAAATTGTATGCTTTGATTTGCATTCAGATTTCATAGTTCTTTCTCTAGGAGTAGTTAGCATTTTTCATTATTGGTCCTTTAGAATTGTCTTGGATAGTTGTATTACTGAGAATAAGTCATTCGCAGTTGCTAATTGTACAATATTGCTGTTATTATGTACAATGTTCTCCTGGTTCTGCTCACTTCACTCTGCATCAGTTCATGTAAGTCTTTCCTGTTTTTTCTGAAATCCCCCTGCTTGTTATTTCTTATAGCACAATAGTATTCCGTTACAATCATATTCCACAAATTGTTTGGCCATTTTCCAGTTGATGGGCATCCCCTCAATTTCTAATTCTTTGCCACCACAAAAAAAGCTCCTATAAAAGTTTTTATACAAATAAATTCCTTTCCCTTCCCACCATCCAATACCTAGTGGTGGTATTATTGAATCAAAGTTTATGCACAGTTATATAGCACTTTGGACATTGTTCCAAATTGTTCTCCAGAATGTTGGATCAATTCACAACTCTACCAACAGTATATTAGTGTCCCCATTTTCCCACATCCCCTCTAACATTTATCATTTTCCATTTCTGTTACATCTGATAGGTGTGAGGTGGTACCTCACAGTTGTTTTAATTTGCCTTACTTTAATTGATAGTGATTTCTTTATTTCTTTATTTATTTTTTATTTAACTTTTAACATTTATTTTCACAAAGTTTTGGGTTACAAATTTTCTCCCCTTTTATCCCCTCCCCCCCCCAAACCCAAGCATTCTAATTGCCCCTGTGACCAATCTGCTCTCTCTTCTATCCTCCCTCTCTGCCCTTGTCTCCATCTTCTCTTTTGTCCTGTAGGGCCAGATAGCTTTCTTGACCCCTTAACCTGTATTTCTTATTTCCCAGTGGTAAGAACATTACAGTTGATCCTAACACTTTGAGTTCCAACTTCTTTAGCTCCCTCCCTCTCCACCCCTTCCCTTTGGAGGACAAGCAATTCAATATAGGCTAAATCTGTGTAGTTTTGCAAATGACTTCCATAATAGTTGTGTTGTATAGGACTAACTATATTTCCCTCCATCCTATCCTGTCCCCCATTACTTCTATTCTCTTATGATCCTTTCCCTCCCCATGAGTGTCGACCTCGGATTGCATTCTCCTCCCCATGCCCTCCCCTCTATCCTCCCCCCCACCCTGCTTGTGCCCTTGTCCCCCACTCTCCTGTATTGTGAGATAGATTTTCCTATCAAAATGAGTGTGCATTTTATTCTTTCCTTTAGTGGAATGTGATGAGAGTAGACCTCATGATTTTCTCTTGCCTCCCCTCTTTATCCCTCCACCAATAAGTCTTTGCTTGCCTCTTTTATGAGAGATAATTTGCCCCATTCAATTTCTCCCTTTCTCCTCCCAATATTTCTCTCTCACTGCTTGATTTCATTTTTTTTTTTAAGATATGATCCCATCCTCTTCAATTCACTCTGTGCACTCTGTCTCTATGTATGTGTGCGTGTGTGCATGTGTGTGTGTGTGTGTACTCCCACCCAGTACCCAGATACTGAAATGTTTCAAGAGTTACAAATATTGTCTTTCCATGTAGGAATGTAAACAGTTCAACTTTAGTAAGTCCCTTATGACTTCTCTTTGCTGTTCACCTTTTCATGGTTCTCTTCATTCTTGTGTCTGAAAGTCAAATTTTCTTTTCAGCTCTGGTCTTTTCATCAAGAAAACCTGAAAATTCCTCCATTTCATTGAAAGACCATTTTTTCTCCTGAAGTATTATACTCAGTTTTGCTGGGTAGGTGATTCTTGGTTTTAGTCCTAGTTCCTTTGACTTCTGGAATATCCTATTCCATGCCCTTCGATCCCTTAATGTAGAGGCTGCTAGATCTTGTGTTATCCTGATTGTATTTCCACAATACTTGAATTGTTTCTTTCTAGCTGCTTGCAATATTTTCTCTTTCACCTGGGAAGTCTGGAATTTGGCCACAATGTTCCTAGGAGTTTCTCTTTTTGGATCTCTTTCAGGCAGTGTTCTGTGGATTCCTTGAATATTTATTTTGCCCTCTGGTTCTAGAATCTCAGGGCAGTTTTCATTGATAATTTCATGGAAGATGATGTCTAGGCTCTTCTTTTGATCATGGTTTTCAGGTAGTCCCAGAATTTTTACATTGTCTCTCCTGAATCTATTTTCCAGGTCAGTTGTTTTTCCAATAAGATATTTCACATTATCTTCCATTTTTCCAATCTTCTCGCTATGTTCTGTGATATCTTGCTTTCTCATAAAGTCCTTAGCGTCCATCTGTGCCATTCTAGTTTTGAAAGAACTATTTTCTTCAGTGAGCTTTTGAATATCCTTTTCCATTTGGCTAATTCTGCTTTTGAAAGCATTCTTCTCCTCATTGGCTTTTTGAACCTCTTTTGCCAATTGAGTTAGGCTAGTTTTCAAGGTGTTAATTTCTTCAACATTTTTTTGGTTCTCCTTTAGCAGGGAGCTGATCTGCTTTTCATGCTTCTCTTTCATCCCTCTCATTTCTCTTCCCAGTTTTTCCTCCACCTCTCTAACTTGATTTTCAAAATTCTTTTTGAGCTCTTCCATGGCCTGAGCCCATTGGGTGGGCTGGGACACAGAATCCTTGATTTCTGTGTCTTTGCCTGATGGTAAGCATTGTTCTTCCTCATCAGAAAGGAAGGGAGGAAATGTCTGTTTTCCAAGAAAGTAGCCATCAATAGTTTTATTTCTTTTCCCTTTTCTGGGCATTCTCCCCAGCCAGTGACTTGACCTCTGAATATTCTCCTCACACCCACCTCACCTCCTGGTCCTCCCAGCCAGCGTTTGGGGACTGGGATTCAAATGCTGCTTCCCGCCTTAAGGCTTTTGGTGGGGGCAGGGCTGCTATTCAGTGTGAGAATTAAGTTCAGATGGTCAGGTCGGGGCAGGGCCGCCTCTCAGGCTCAGTTCCCTCGGGGGTTTATGTACAGACCTTCCACAATGGATCCAGGCTCCCGCCCACTTGGGGAGCCCCTGTCTGCAGCCGCCTCTCAGCTTCTATCTCCCGGGGGGCCCGAGCCATGGGGGCACCCCACTCCCCTCTCGACCCACCAAGGAGACTCTCTCACCGACCCCCGTCACCTGTGGGTGGAGGGGCTTGTGCCGCCACTGGAGATCCTGTCCCTGAAGCCTGCTCGGATCTGTACCTCTCGGAGCCGTGGCCGCCGCAGGGCTGGGCTGGGCTGGGCTCCGCGTCTGCAGCGCGACGGACCTTTTGCGAGAGGTTTGCAGGTCCCTCTGTGGGTGGAGGGACCCGCGTGGCTGCTGAAGGTCCCGTCCCCGTAGCCCGCTCGGATCTTTTCCTCATGGTGTCGCGGCCGCTGCAGGGCTGCACTCAACTCCTAGTCCCAGTGCCCAGTCCACAGCGTGAAGGACCCCCCGCGAGAGGTTTGCAGGTCTCTCCGGAACAGAAATCTCCCTCACTCCAATATTCCGTGGCCTCTGGGTGCAGAATTCACCGTGAGTTGGTCCCCTCTAGCCGTTCTGTGGGTTGTGGGTTCGGATCTATGTGTATGTGCGTCTTTCTACTCCGCCATCTTGGCTCCCATGAATTGATAGTGATTTAGAGCATTTTTTATATGACTAGGATAGCTTTGATTTCTTTCATATTCATTTCTTTTCACCATTTATTAATGGGGAATGACTTATATTCTTATAAATCTGACTCAGTTCTCTATATATTTGAGAAATGAGACCTTTATCAGAGTTACTTACTATAAAAATTGTTTCCCAGCTTTCTACTTTCCCTTTTAATCCTGATTACATTGGTTTTGCTTGTGAAAACACTTTCTAATTTAATACAATCAAAATTATCCATTTTTACATCTTATAATTCTATCTCTTATTTGGTCACAAATTCTTCCCTTCATACAACTAAAAGATAAATTATTTCTTGTTCTCAGATGAAGAAATTTTGATAAGTTCACTTACCTTGGCAGTATACTTTCCAGGGACATAGACATAGATGATGAGTTTAGCTCATGCATTGCCAGAGCTAGCTAAGTGTTTGGAAACTCTGAAGGAAGGAAAGTGTGGGAGAGAAGAGGTATTAGACTGCCTACCAAACTGAAGGTCTACAAAGCTGTTGTGCTGTACTCATTGTTGTCACATGCCTGTGAAACCTGGACAGTCTACCAGCATCATGGGAAGAAATTGAGTTGCTTCCATTTTAAATGTCTTAGGAGATTCTGAATGTCACCTGACAATGTAACATACTGAGCACTGAGGTCTTCTCTTGGGCTGAACTGCCAAGCATGCAAACTCTACTCCAGAGAGCACAACTCCGATGAGTTGGCCACATTGTTCAAATGTCAAAAGTATGTTTGCCTAAAAGACTATTTCATGGAGGACTTGAACAAAGCAAACACGCATATGTAGGTCAGAAGAAGCAATACAGGAACACTAAAGTTCCTGCTGAAGAACTTCGTAAGAGATGGTGAGACACAGGAGACGCTGGCCTAGGACTGCCCAGCATAGTGTGCCCCCATCAAAGAAGGCACTATATTCTATGAGCAAAGCAGAATTACAGTGGCTCAAAAGAAACATGAGATGGGCAAATTTGGAGATATCTCCATTCCCAATGTTTATATGGACTATATGTAACCATTCTGAAGTAGAGCCTTTGGAGCTCATATTGGTCTGATCAATCACAGTTGGATACACTGCGCATTGATCCCAAAATGGTGATGTCATTTTGGTCTTCTTTGAATATGAAAGACAACAACCAACCAATAGGGAAAGTAGGAGTGGGGATAAAATTTATGGGGGAAAAGAGTGAGTATGATTTTGGATGTATTCAATTTAAGATGTCTATTGGATGCTGAATTCAAGATGTTTGAAAAGCAGTTGGAGATATGAGATTAGAGGTGAGCAGAGGGGTTAAGGCAAAAGAGATCACCAAATGTAGTACACAGGGAGAAGAGAGAAAGGCTCACAACTTCATAAGATTCCTATGGTTAGAGGATGTGACCTGGATGAGGATCCAGCAAAGGAGACAGAGAAGAAGCAGTCAGATAGGTAGGAGTAGAACCAGGAGAGAGTGGTATCTTGAAAATCTAGAAGGAAGAGAGTTTCAAGGAAGAGAGAGTGCCCAACAATGTCAAAGTGTACAGAGAGGTGCAGAAGAATGAGGACTGACAAAAGGTCACTGGATTTGGCAACTGAAATCAGTAATTTTGGAGAGAGCAGATTTGGTGGAATGATGAGACCAGAAACTGGATTGTAAGGGATTAAGAAGAGTGTGAGAGGAGAGAAAGTGAAGGCATCCTCCTGCTTTCAAATATGCCCAAATACCCCCTATCCCCAAAAGACTCCAAAACTTTCACTTGTCCCTACCATCCCCTCAAGCCATCATCCTATATTTTTGCTTTCTTCCTCAGCCAAATACTCACTTCCATTTCCTTCTCTTTTACTCCTCAGTCTTTTGCTATCTGTATTTGAACCTCCCAACTGAAATATCTCTCTACAAAGTTACCAATGACCTCCTAATTGTGAAATCTGATGATTTTTTAAAAATCATTTTTAATCCTTCTTGACTTTTATTTGTATTTGGCATTGTTGACCACCCTCTCCTCCTGGACATTCTCTGTACTCTGGATTTTTATTGCATTATGCTCTCTTGGTGCTCCTCAGTCTCCTTTGCTTTCTCATCGTCCACATTATACCCCCTAACTCTGATTGTTACCCAAGGTTCTGTTTTGGGTTCTCTTTTCTTTTATCTCTATGCTTTCTTGGTTGGCGGCCTCATCCATTTGCATGGGTCTAACTATCATCTTTGTGCAGCTGGCTTTGAGATCTATATATCCAGCCCTGGTCTCTTCCCTGAACTTCAGTTCTGCATTTCTAGTTGCTTCTTGGACATTCCTAACTGGATGCCTTAAGGGCAACTCAACATGCTTAATACTGAACTCATTATCTGTCTCTCAAGTCCTCCTCTCTTCCAAACTTCTCTTTTTCTATTTTAGGCAACATGCTTCCAGTGTCTCAGGTTGTTAAATTTGACATCATCCTGGAATCTTCACTCTCCCCCATATCACAAGTCCAATCAGTTGCTAAACCTTGCCTTTTCTACCTTCACAATACCTCTTGCATCCTGCATCTTCCTCCTCCTCACCAAGTACCACTTTGGTTTGAGCACTTAGACTATTGCCACAACTTAATTAGCCTCAAATCTCTCAGCATTCTATTCCATCCTATTTTTTGTTGTCAAAGTAATTTTCCTTAAATGCCTATGTGACCATGTAACTTCCAGTTACCTGTAGGATAAAATATAAACTCCTTTGTTTAACTTTTAAAGTCACATACAATCTGGTCCCAACCTATCTTTTCAGCCTTATTTGACATTATTATTCTCCCTTCTGCATTCTGAGATTCAGCCAAATTGACCTTCTCTCTGTTTATTGTACACAGCCCTCTGGCTCCCTTCTCCATCCCCTATGTCTAGAATTCACTCCTTTACTTCTGCCCCTTTGAGATGCATCTCAGGGAACCTTTTCTTAATGAAACTCTTCCTGATCTCCCCAATCACTAGTATCCTCTTTCCAAACAACCTTGTATATATTTGCATTTATTAACTTTATATTTCTGCCACATGTACTTTTATTTATACTTGTTATCTACCCTGTTAGAGTATAATCTCATTGGGAGTAGAGATCGTTTCTTTGTTGTGTGTGTGCTTGTATGTCCAGCACTTACTACTCTGCCTGGAACATACTATGTGTTTAATAATTGCTGAGCAATTGGAACTCTTAGGACCACCATGTACTATGTCTTACATGAAATTTAGACATTTTGGCACTGAAGTACCCTGTCAAGTGAGACTTTGGATTGTGTATGTCTATTACAGCTATTGTTAATTCACATTTGTTTTCAACAGAACTGTGGGACAATTACCAGGGATGCTGGGATAATCACTCTTCTTATCTTAATCTGTCCATGTTGATTTTGATGCTTGTGCTATATGATTACAGAATTAAATTATAACCCATATGACTGTGGGACAATTACCAAGGATGCTGGGATAATCATCCTTGTTATTTTAATGTGTCCATGCTGATTTTGATGCTTGTGCTATATGATTAAAGATTTAAACTATAACCCATTTAACTTTTGCATGGGATTGCAAAGTTGCTAGCCCTGGAGAGAAATGTAACCCTGATTTCCTGGCACTTGACTGAATGACACAACTCTGGGGACAAGAGACTCAGGTAGATGATATATCAGAGTTCATGATCTAGTTATGTTTTTGGAGTTTGGATTTCTGGAGCAGTGTTTTTGGAAGGTTTTGAGAAATTGAAAGGGCAGGTAGGTAGCACACTGGATAGAGCGCTGGACCTAAAGTCAGGAAGATTCACTTTCCTGAATTCAAATCTGGTCTCAGACACTTCCTAGATGTGTGACCCCAGGCAAGTCACTTCACCCTGTTTCCTTCAATTTCCACATTTGTAAAATGAACTGGAGAAATAAATGACATATTACTCCAGTACCTCGGCCAAGAAAACCCTAGATGGCGTCACAAAGAGTTGTACATTACTGAAAAATGAGTAAACAAGACCTTGGACAAGCCACTTAATCTTTTTTGCCTCAGTTCCTCATCTATAAAATGAACTGGAGAAGGAAATGATAAATCACTCCAGCATCTTTCCCAAGAAAACTCCGGTTGAATTGGAAGTGACTGAACAAAAACTACAAGAAATTAGAAGCCAGAATGAATAGCCATTCTGGTTCTTCTCACCTCATGGAAGGAAGCATAAGCAAGTTTGAGTGCGTACTGGTTTTCCTGACCCTCTGTGATCTGATAAGCTCCAGTTTTTTATAATGGAGGTCAAAAGCTACGGAGCAACTTTTTTTCTGTGCTTCCCTTCCCTCCCTCCAAAATTGATGGAATGTGCTGATGAAACTGTAGCACAACTGAAGTGAACTTTGCTTTCCTTCTCATTGGTCTGTTAAAGAGGAATTAGCTCAAGGCTATTGCCTTTTTTAAGGTGGTGGATGATTTCTTCTCCCTTAGGAGGGTTGAGCTCAGGGGAAGGAGTTGATCTGATTCCTTCTTGTTAGCATCTCAGGCAGTTGTTTCCTTATTAATTATTTGATATTCAATTTCATATCATTGTTGTTATTACTAATGAATACATTTTTCCTTCTTGATATAAAGGAAAATTCAGGGATCACTACCTGCTTGTCAGGTGTGACTAATGATAGCAGCTGGTAAAGAGGGAGGAAGAAATTTTGCATATTTGAAGAGATATGGGGGAATATATCCCCATTTCAGCATGACTGAAATATGAAGGGAGGAAAGGCAGACACTAATTCCATTCGTAAATTCCTAAAGCAATGGATGAATGCTGAAATCATATCCCCAGGCAAGTGTTGTTTTTCATTAACATTTTTTCTTTTTTTGTGATTCTGAATTTGATTAACACCAACAAACACCACCATTTCTGTATGCAAAGAACATGAAATATGATTGTGAATGAATTCACAAATCTCTCTTATATACAGCTTGCTTTTTGTGTTTTCTTTTTAAAAATTTTAGTTTTCAGTTCCATATTTTCTTCCTCACTACATTCTTCCCCTTCCCATTGAGGAAGCAAAAAATATGACATGCATTATGGATATGAAGTCATGCAAAACATATTTCCAAACTTGCCATTTTGCATTAAAATATAAGAAAATAAAGAAAGTGTGAAAATATGCTTCAATCTGCATTCTGAGATCATCAGTTCTCTCTCTCTGGAGGTACATGGAATTTTTTATCATGAGTTCTTTGAAATTGTTGTAGATCATTGTATTGATCAGAGTATTTACATCTTTCACAGTTCATCATCTGTGTACAATGTTTTCCTGGTTCTACTCATTCTACTTTGCATTAGTTTATACGTCTTTCTGCATTTTTCTGAAACCATCCTCCTCATGAGGTTTTATAGCATCACACTATTGGATCAAAATCACATAGCACAACTTGTTCAGTGGTTCCCTATTTGATGGTCATCCTCTCAATTTATAATTCTTTGTCACCACAAAAAAGAGTTGATATAAATATTTTTGTACAAATAGGTTCATTTTCCTTTCCTCTGATCTTTTTGGTAGTGGTATTGCTGGGTGAAGGTATGCATAGTTTATTAGTCCTTTGGGCATAGTTCCAAATTGTTTTCCATAATGATTGGGCCAGTTCACAGCTCCGGGAACAGTGCATTAATATACTTATTTTCCTACATCCTCTCAAAACAGTTGTCATTTTCCATTTTTGTCATCATAGATAATCTGGTAAGTATGAGGTGGTACCTCAGAGTTTTTTTTAATTTTCATTTCTCTAATTATTAGTGATTTAGAACATTTTTTGTATTACTGTTATTAGCCTTGACTTTTTTCCTCTGAAAACTGCCTGTTCATATCCTTTGCCTTTCATTTGAGAAACGGCTTGTATTTTTATCAATTTGCCCTCATGTTCTTATATATTTGAGAAATCAGACTTTTATCAGAGAAACTTATAAATCTCCCATCCCCTTTCCTGCTTCTTTCCTGATTTTGGCTAATAATTGGGTTTGTTTGTACAAAAACTTTTTCATTTAATATAATCAAAATTATCCATTGTACCTCCTGTGAACTTCTCTGGCTCTGATTATGAACTCTTTCTTTGTCCATAGATCTGACAGGTAAAACTTTCCGTGCTACCCTAATTTACCTATGATATTACCCTATGTCTAAATCATGTACTCATTTTGAGCTTATTTTTTTATATGTTATCAGATGTTGGTCTATGCCTCATTTCTGGTAAGACTGCTTTCCAGTTTCTCCAGCAGTTTTTGTCAAATGGTGAATCCTTGCCCTAGTAGTAAGAAGCTTTGGCTTTATCCAATACTAGGTTACTTTGCTCATGAACTTGTATATATTTTATACCTAATATATCCCATTGATCAAGCACTCTATTTCTTACTCAGTACCAGATAGTTTTGATGATTGTTATTATTCATCCTTGGTTCTTGGAGAGGACCAATGACATCAGGAGGGTGATGTCTTGACTTACAAGTAAATTCGACTTAAGTAAGGCATGGCTGTACAAAGTCATCAACATCACTCTCTCATTCAGAGCCATAAGTCCAGTGGCAAGACATAAGTCAGGATGACTGGAAATGGCCTCTGATGCAGTGGAAGACCTTGGCCTTTTCAAGCTAAGGGCTTTCCCAAGTCTCGGTTTGTCTGAGGCAACATCAATTCAATGATTTAAGGGTAAGTAAGAACTGAGACAAAAAATGGCTTAGTTTGTCAACTCAAAAGAATCAGTCAGGGAGGAAAAGACCCTCAGGGTTTCTGAACAGAACAGAAACAATTGCTATTTACACGCATTCTGAGCCATCAAAACTCAAACAACGGGCAAATTAGGCCTGGGCTGAGACCTATCATTGGCCAATCAGTGAGAGCTAGAGTGATTTGGGTTTAAAGGCATAGTCAAGGAGCTCCCTTAGAATCTCAATGGGCTTAATCAAAGCGTGGTTTTTCACAGCTCTATTTCAAGAAATCATAAATGAAAACTAAATGAGGTAAAAGAACTAATTGTCCCGGTTTTTTGAAAAAAAAAAAGATAGATTAAATAAATAGGGAAGAAAAAATCTAGCTCCCAAACCCCAAGATATCTTGTGAGGTTTAAGTGATCAAAATTTATATTCCTTTGGACAGGGCACCCACAAGGGTATGATTCTCCATATAGATAGAGGGAAAGGAAGGAAGGAATGAATGAAAGAAGGAAGGAAATGCCAGCACTGTCCAACTAGAACTGGTCAGTTGGGTCCCCATTGTGGCAGCTACTACTTTATCCTTCACTCTCTAGGAGGACCAATGACATCAGGAGGGTAATGTCACTACTTTTTAACATAGTTTTAGATCTGGTACTATTAGGCCACCTTTTTTTTCACTTTTTTCCTTTATTTATTCCCTTGATATTCTTGGCCTTTTGTTCCTCCACATCTTATTATTTTTTCTAGGTCTAGAAAATAATTATTTGGTAGTTTGACTAGTATGGAATAAGTAAATTAATTTAGGCAATATAATGGCTCACTGTATCAAAAAACAATGAATATTTCTCCAGTTGTTTAAATCTGTCTTTATTTGTATGAATAGTGTTTCATAATTGTGTACCTGTCATTCTTATTTATGTCTTGGGAGGTAGACTCCCAACTATTTTATACTGTGTGCAGTTATTTTTAATGGAATTTCCCTATCTCTTCCTACTGGGTTTATTTGTTAATATATAGAAATGCTGATGGTTTATATAGATTTATTTTATATTTGCTAAAGTTAATTATATTGATCATTTTTAGTTGACTCTCTAGGGTTCTCTAAGTATATTATCAGCCTTAACCTAAAAGGTCAAGGTATCCCATTGCATCCTAGGCCATCTCCAGTCATCCTGATGAATATCTGGTCACTGGATTCAGATGACTCTGGAGGAGAAGTGAGGCTGGTGAACTGCATAGCCCTCCCTCTCTCAAAACAAAGTTAAGTGCAAGTCATGTCATCATTTCTCTGATGGCATGGTCATCTTCAGAAATGAAGGATGAACACACAACAACAAGTATATTATCACATCATTTGCAAAAGTGATAACTTTGTTTCTTCATTGTCTATGCTAATTCCTTCAATTTCTTTTCCTTGTCTTATTGCTTTAGCTAGCACTGTACAGCCTATTTTTTGAAAGGTATATAATGTATTCAATAAAGTTTCAATACTGTTCTGTGTTTTCCTCTGAATTTCCTTCTGTTCTGTGAATTTAGAAATTTTACAGTGACTTCTTTTTTTTCATTCTTTTTTGGGATCATTATGACTAATCCCCTTTTTCTACTCTTCTAGTCTCCCCAAATTAAAAAAAATACCATCCATTACAAATAAGCCTAATCAAGCAGAACAAATCAGCAAAATGGCTATGTTCAAAAAGTAGGTTTCATTCTCTCTCTCTAGTTCATCCCTCCCTTTTTGGAGGTAGCTATCATGTTTATTATTGGTTCTCTGGAGACATGGTTGGTCATCACCATTCTTTAAATTTTTGTTTTACAATATCACAGTTATTTATAAATTGTTCTCTTAATTCTTCTTACTTGATTTTTAATCAGTTCATATATGTCTTCCCAGAATAAATCTTATTCAAAAAAAAATTTAAGGTATAAAAATATTCCTTTATATTCATATGTTATAATTTGTTTAGCCATTCCTCAGTTGACCTCACCTCCTTAGTTTCTAGTTCTTTTCTACATGAAAAAATGCTGCTATAAACATTTTGTACATGTGGGTCCTTTCCATTTATCTTTAATATTTTTGGGGATATATCTGGCAGGAGTATTGCTGAGTGAAAGGCTATACATGGTTTAGTGATTTTCAGGGCAGAGTGATAAATTGTTTTACAGAATGGCTTAATTAATTCATTTTCCTCCCCAAAAAGTACATCATTGTATCTATTTTCCTATACCACCTTTTACGTTTATTTATTTCCTTTTAAAATCATCTTTGCCAAGGTTATAAGTGAGAAGTAGAACATTAGAGTTCTTTTAATTTGCATGTAGGTTTTTGCTAGTGATTAGGATTATTATTAGTGATTTCATGGAATTTCTGGCAGTTTGGATTTTTTTCCCTATCCTTTGGTCATTTAATTTTTCTTTTCTATAAATTTGAACTAGTTTTTTATATATCATAGATATATCCTATGTCAGAGAAACTTACTGCAAACATTTTTCTTTTGTTTTTCCTTCTAATTTCAATGATGTTGCATTTATCTGTTTTAAATCTAGATAAAGTACCAGACTAGGAGTGAGGAAGACTCATTCTCTAGAGTTCAAATCTGGCTTCAAACACTTACTAGTTGTGTGACACTGGCAAGTCACTTAACCCTGTTTAACTCAGTTTCCTCGTCTGTAAAATGATCTGGAAAAAGAAACAGCCTTAATATCTTTGCAATAAAACCCCAACTGGGATCACAAAGAGTCAGGCATGACAGAAATGACTGAACAACAGCCATTAAAATTGCTCATTTTGTATTCTGTGATCCTCTCTATTCTTTGTTTGATTAGGAATTTTTATTCTATCCACAGCTATACAAGTTATGTCATTTCCTATTCCTCTAATGTGTTTCTGAAGTGACCTTTTACATCTAAGATTCAGATCTTCTATTTTGTTGTTTAGTTATGGTTCTTTATTGCTTTAAAATTTTTATTAGTTTCATGACAAATTCATTAATCTGTTCTTTTTCTCTTTTGCTGATTGAAGTGTGTAGAGATATAAATTTTCCCCTTTGAACTTCTTTGTCTATGTCCCAAAATTTTAGTATGTTGTCACATTGTTGTTATGTTCTTTGATTAAATTATCTATTGCTTCCATAATTTGTTCTGAGTCATCAATTTACTAGAATTAAATTATTTGCTTCCACTTTAATTTAACTTCTTTCTTCAAAAACACTTCATGGGTTATAATTTTTATTGTGCTGTGTTCAGTAAGGGATATCCTTAATAATTCTGCTTTTATGCATTTGTTTGTCAGGTTTTAATACCAAAATATTTGGTTAACTTTTAAAGGTGTCATGTAATATTGAGAAACATGTACACCCCTTTCTATTATAATTCAGTAAATTCCAGACATCAATTATATGTTACTTTTCTAAAATTTTACTCCCGTCATTAAGTTCTTCTTTGTTTATCTTTTCTGTTAGATTTGTCTAGGTCTGAAGGGTGCATGTTGAGGTAGCTAAATATTTTAGTTTTGCTTTCTATAGTTTACTGCAATAATTAATTTTCTGTTTAAGTTTGGTGTATTTATATGTTATATTTTGATATTATTTCATTTTTGATAGTCTCTTTAATAATAATTGTGTTCTTATTTATCTCTTTTAACCATGTTTATTTTAATGGTTGCCTTGCCTGATATCATGATTACTACCCTTGCTTTTTTGAAATCTCCTGAAGAATAAATTCTTTAGCTCCTCACTTCAAATCTTTGTGAATGTTATGTTTTAAGTATATTTTTTGTAAGTCACATATTGTCAGATTCTGTTTTCTAACTTTCTAACTCAGTCTGCTTTACATTTTATAGATGACTTTATCCCATTCACCTTCATGGTTGATTGTTAATTGTGAATTGCCTTCTACTATATCTCTCTTCCACATGGAAGGAGGGAGGGAGGGGATTACAAATTAGGAGGAAAGGAATTGTCACTAAAAGTAAGAAGAACAACTGCAGAGGTAAGATCATGGAGGTGGGGAGCAGGGAAAGTGATCAAGGGAAAGAAAGAAAGATTAACAACCAATGATCAGAATAAAAGAAAAGAACTTAGTAGGGGGAGTGATCTGGAAAGAAAATGGCTTTAATTATAGATCATTGATGCTTATTGCACTACTCCTACACCATAATTTTTTCTTTGTCAAAGGATACAAGGATCAAAGGGCAAAGGACAAGAAAATGTGATGCATTCAAATATGTGTATGCTTGTATTTGTTGTGTATGTGTTTGTGTATCTCCTTTGTTTGGTACAGATAATGGTGAGGTTCATGATACCTGCTCCTCATACCCATTCTTTCTTGCTTGTATCTCTTTTTTCTTGGATGTTTTGATTATAAGCAATGGTAATTTCTGCCTTCTTCATCCTACTTTCCTCTCTAGTTTTTCTTTTCCCCATCCACCTTCTTTTCTCTCTTAAGTTTGCCCAACATAACAAAACTACCCCTAGGCATTTTGATTGTTTAATTAACTCCTGTCACTCTTTAATTCATTCTGGTTCTGAAGGGACATTTCTTTCTTCTTCCTCTATTAAAATGTAAGATATTTATAATTGTATATAATTTCAATACCAAAAAAACCAGAGGTTTCCCACCAGCCAGCACTTCACCATCCAACCATGAAACATTGATTATAGCAAATGCAGAAATTTTGAATGCTGTGGATAACTTCATTTACCTTGGCAGTATACTTTCGAGGGATAGCCACATAGACAATGAGATTAGTGCACACATTACCAGAGCTAGCTCAGTGTTTGAGAGGCTCTGAAAGAATGTGTGGGAGAGAAGAGGTACTAGGGGACTAATCAAACTGAAGATCTGTGGAGTCATAGTGCTGACTTCATTGTTCTATGCCTGTGACACCTGGACAATCTACCAACATCATGCCAGGAAATTGAACTGCTTTAATTTGAATTGTTTTAGGAGTGGGGACAAACTTCAGATAGGTATGTATGGTATGTGTAAATATATGTATATATCTGTATCTGTTCATTGTTTATCTATCTTGTGTACTTAAAACCTTATCAGAGAAATTTGATACAATGATTCTCCTTCACTCTTTCTGCATTTGACCATTATTCTAGGTTTATGAATTTTGTGTGTGTAGAAAGTTTCATTTTGATGTAATCAAAGTTATATATTTTATCTTTTGTAATTGCCTCTATGCTTAAGATACACACACACACATGCACATACATATATGTATGTATGTATATATATGTGTGTGTGTATGCATATTTTATGGTTAAAGATTCTTCTCCTACCTATGGTCTGCTTCTTGCTTCATCTTTAAAACTATTTTGATTTTTAATAGTAAGTTCATAGATCCATTTAAAACATATTGTGGCATCTGACACAAAGTTTGGATCAAAGTCTGATTTCTGTCATTTTGTTTTCTAATTGTTCTAGCAGTTTCAAACAAATAGAGACTTTATCCTAAGTAATTTATGCTTTCCAATTTATTGAACACTAGGTTATTAATTCCATTGTTTCTGATTCTCCCTTGTCACCTCCATTTTTTAACCAACACCAGATGGTTTTGTTCATGTCTGCTTTACATACGGCTTGAGTCAGGAAGTGCTATTCCCCTTTATCCCTACCTCTTTTTGTTATTTCCCTTGATATTCTAGATCTTTTACTTTCCCAAATGAATTTTATTATTATTTTATGAAGTCCTATAAAGTATTTCTTTGGTAATTGGGATGGTAAACCATTACAGCTGTAAATTAACTTTGGTAGTATAGTTATTTTTGTTATATTTATATGGACCCATCATAAATGCTGAATAATCCTCCAACTATTTATGTTATTCTTTATTTCTTTAAGGAACCATTTTATAATTGAATCAAGTAAAGTATTACATTATGTTAATAGATTGATTCTTAAATATTTTATTTTCTAGTTATCTGTAATTGAATTTCCATTCCCATTATTGCCTCTTGGATTTAAAAAATATTGTACAGAAATGCAGTTTGAGGGTATATTTTGTATCTTGTGACTTTTCTGAAGTTATTAATTATTTCAATTAGTATCTTTCCTGTCTCCCTTGGAGTAAATGATGATTTACTTAGGAAAATAAATTATCATTTCATTGGCAAATAGGGATAGTTTTTAATCTCCTCTTTACCGATCTTTATGTCATAAATTTCTTTCATTTGTCATATTATTATTGCTAGCATTTCCAGGAATATGTTGAAAAATAGTGGGGAGAGTGAAGAGCCTTGTTTTACCCCTATTGTTATCAGATCAGTTTCTAGTTAACTTTGCATATGATACTTTCGTTTAGTTTTAGATAGATACTTTTTATATTTTAAAAAGATACCTCTATCCCTATGCTTTGTAGGTTTTAAGTATAAATGAGTCTTGTACTTTGAAAAAAAGGTCTTTTCTGCATCTATTGATATCATAATGTGATTTTGGATTTTTTATTTTAATATGATTGTGTTGATTATTTTCCTAGTGTTGAACATCTTTGCATCTTTGGTATAAATCCAATTTAGTGATGATGAAAATTTTTTGGCTGAATTGCTGTAGGTTGTTTGACAGTGTTTTTACTTAAAGATTTTGAATCAATATTCATTAATGATACTGGTTTATAGTTTTATGCATTATTTTTTTCCTGGTTTAAGTATTAGGATTATATTTGACTCATATAAGGAATCTGAGTATCTTCTTTCTCAGTTTTTGAGAATAATTTGTGTAGTATGGATATTAGTTATTCTTTAAATATTTAATAGAACTCCCTTCTGAATCCATTAGGACTAGCAAGTTTTTTTTCTTTGATTGTTCCTTTACAGCGAATTCTCTTTCCTTTCCCGAGGTTGTATTACTTAATATTTCTGTTTGGTCTTCTGTAAGTTTGGGTATTTTAAATTTTTGAAGGCATTCCTCTATTTTTATGTGTGTGTTTTTAGTTTCATTAGCATGTATATAGTAAGTACTTATAATTCTTTTTATTTCTTCTGGTTTCATTATGATTTCACTTTGTTTGCTATTTGTTGACTTGATTTTCTGCCCTTTTAATTAGATTGGCTAAACGTTTAAAAATTTTATTATTTTTTCAAACAATCAGGCTTTAGTTTTATTGATTGTTTCTGTAAGTATTTTTTTCTTCGAGTTTTTTATTTCTCCTCTAATTTTTTAATATCTTCTCTCCAAAGTCAGCAGTGATCTCATAATTGCCAAATCTAACAGACTTTTCCTTCATTCTCATTCTTCTTGCCTTTTCTGCAATCGTTGTCACTGTCAATCATCTTCTGAATACTGTTCCTTATGACACTGCTCTCACCTGGTCTTCCTTACTGTGTGATAATTCCTTCTCAGTCTCTTTGGCTGGAACTTCTTCCAAGCCATGCTCAGTAACTGTAAGTATCCTGCAGAACTCTGTCCTGGGTTCTTTTCTTTTTTCCCTCTATACTGTCTCACTTTCTGATTTCATCAGATCCCATACGTTCAGTTACTATTTCCGTGCAGATGATTCTCAGATCTATTTATCCAGTCCTAATCTCTCACTTGACTTCTAGTCTAAAGCTAGGTGGTACAGTAAATAGACTGCTGGGCCTAAAGTCAGGAAGACATCTTCCTGGGATCAAATCTGGCCTCAGACACTAACTAGCTGAGTGACCCTGGGTAAGTCACTTAACCTTGTTTGTCTTAGTTTTCTCATCTGTAAAATGAACAGGAGAAGAAAATGACAAACCACTCCAGTATCTTCACCAAGAAAACTCCAAATGGTGGCACAAAGAGCCAGACATGACTGAAAAATGACAGAACCACAGCAACAAACCTATCACCTGACTTCTGATCTACAGCTGTGTTTTGGACATCTCAAACTTTTTATTGTATAGACACCTCAAATACAACGTGCCCAAAACAATACTCATGATCTTTCTTCCTAAATCCTCCTTTCATTTTAACTTCTCTATAACTGTTTATGTCATCAAGATCTTCCCAGGCACTCTGGCTTGTAATTTCAGTGTCATACCAGACTCCTTACTGACACCCACCCTATATAACATCCGATCAGTTGCTAAGTCTTGTTTTCTAAATTCATAACATCATTTGTAAATGTTTCCTTCTGTTTGCTCACACAAGTACCAAGCTGGTACAAACTGTAATTACTTCACACCAAGAATGTTTCAAAACTAGTCTTGCCTCAAGTATCTCTCCATTCTAACCCATCCTCTATTCAACTACCACAGTGATTTTCTTAAAGTACAGATCTAACTCTGTCATCCCTTTACTCAATAAGCTTCCATGGTCTCTATTACATCCAAGTTCAAATATAAAACCTTCTGTTTGTCTTTTAGAGCCCTTTTGAACCAAGACATTTTCTAATTTTCCAATCTTCTTATACTTTACCTATTTTACATACTGACTTTATGATGTGGTGGCCTTGGCCTCCTTACTGTTGCTCACACAAGACATTGTATCTTCCAAATCCATGCCTTTTCTTTTTCTTAAAAAAGGAATTTTTGGTATTTTAAAAAATTTTATTTATTCATTTTTAGTGTTCAACATTTACATTTATATTTACTTTTATAATTTTGAAGTCCAAATTTTTTTCTCCCTTCTTCCCCGCTCCTCTTCCCAAGATGGCATGCAATCTGATATAGTCTATATATGTACAATCATATTAAGCATATTTCCACATTAGTCATATTGTGAAAAAAGAATCAGAACAAAAGGGAAAAACCATGAGAGAGGAAAAATGAGAAAATAGCATGCCTTGATCTACATTCAGAATCCATAGTTCTTTCTCTGAATGTGGATACCACTTTCTTTTCTTTTTTTTTTTTTATTTTTTTTTATTTTTTATTTTTTATTTATTTATTTTTTTTTTAATTTAGCTTTTAACATTCATTTTCACAAAATTTTGGGTTACAAATTTTCTCCCCTTTTCTCCCCTCCCCCCCAAACACCAAGCATTCTAATTGCCCCTATGACCAATCTGCTCTCTCTTCTATCATCCCTCTCTGCCCTTGTCTCTGTCTTCTCTTTTGTCCTGTAGGGCCAGATAGCTTTCTATACCCCTTTACCTGTATTTCTTATTTCCTAGTGGTAAGAACATTACAGTTGATCCTAACACTTTGAGTTCCAACTTCTTTAGCTCCCTCCCTCTCCACCCCTTCCCTTTGGAAGGCAAGCAATTCAATATAGGCCAAATCTGTGTAGTTTTGCAAATGACTTCCATAATAGTTGTGTTGTATAGGACTAACTATATTTCCCTCCATCCTATCCTGTCCCCCATTACTTCTATTCTCTTTTGATCCTATCCCTCCCCATGAGTGTTGACCTCAAATTGCACTCTCCTCCCCATGCCCTCGCTTCTATCATCCCCCCCCACTCTGCTTATCCCCTTATCCTCCACTTTCCTGTATTGTAAGATAGGTTTTCATACCAAAATGAGTAGGCATTTTATTCTTTCCTTTAGTGGAATGTGATGAGAGTAGACTTCATGTTTTTCTCTCACCTCCCCTCTTTATCCCTCCACTAATGAGTCTTTTGCTTGCCTCTTTTATGAGAGATAATTTGCCCCATTCAATTCTCCCTTTCTCCTCCCAATATCTTTCTCTCTCACTGCTTGATTTCATTTTTTTTTTAAGATATGATCCCATCCTCTTCAATTCACTCTGTGCACTCTGTCTCTATGTGTGTGTGCGTGTGTGCATGTGTGTGTGTGTAATCCCACCCAGTACCCAGATACTGAAAAGTTTCAAGAGTTACAAATATTGTCTTTCCATGTAGGAATGTAAACAGTTCAACTTTAGTAAGTCCCTTATGACTTCTCTTTGCTGTTCACCTTTTCATGGTTCTCTTCATTCTTGTGTTTGGAAGTCAAATTTTCTTTTCAGCTCTGGTCTTTTCATCAAGAATGCTTGAAAATCCTCTATTTCATTGAAAGACCAATTTTTCCCCTGAAGTATTATACTCAGTTTTGCTGGGTAGGTGATTCTTGGTTTTAGTCCTAGTTCCTTTGACTTCTGGAATATCCTATTCCATGCCCTTCGATCCCTTAATGTAGAAGCTGCTAGATCTTGTGTTATCCTGATTGTATTTCCGCAATACTTGAATTGTTTCTTTCTAGCTGCTTGCAATATTTTCTCTTTCACCTGGGAGTTCTGGAATTTGGCCACAATGTTCCTAGGAGTTTCTCTTTTTGGATCTCTTTCATGCGGTGTTCTGTGGATTCCTTGAATATTTATTTTGCCCTCTGGTTCTAGAATCTCAGGGCAGTTTTCATTGATAATTTCATGAAAGATGATGTCTAGGCTCTTCTTTTGATCATGGCTTTCAGGTAGTCCCATAATTTTTAAATTGTCTCTCCTGGATCTATTTTCCAGGTCAGTTGTTTTTCCAATGAGATATTTCACATTATCTTCCATTTTTCTATTCTTCTCTCTTTGTTCTGTGATTTCTTGGCTTCTCATAAAGTCATTAGCCTCCATCTGTGCCATTCTAATTTTGAAAGAACTATTTTCTTCAGTGAGCTTTTGAATCTCCTTTTCCATTTGGCTAATTCTGCTTTTGAAAGCATTCTTCTCCTCATTGGCTTTTTGAACCTCTTTTGCCAATTGAGTTAGGCTAGTTTTCAAGGTGTTATTTTCTTCAACATTTTTTTGGGTCTCCTTTAGCAGGGAGCTGATTTGCTGTTCATGCTTTGACTTCATGTTTCTCATTTCTCTTCTCAGCTTTTCCTCCACCTCTCTAACTTGATTTTCAAAATTCTTTTTGAGCTCTTCCATGGCCTGAGCCCATTGAGTGGGCTGAGACACAGAAGCCTTGATTTCTGTGTCTTTGCCTGATGGTAAGCATTGTTCTTCCTCATCAGAAAGAAAGGGAGGAAATGCCTGTTCACCAAGAAAGTAACCTTCTATAGTCTTATTTCTTTTCCCTTTTCTGGGCATTTTCCCAGCCAGTGACTTGACCTCTGAATATTTTCCTCACACCCACCTCACCTCCTGATCCTCCCAGCCAGTGTTTGGGGTCTGAGATTCAAATGCTGCTTTCCCAGCCTCAGGGCTTTGGGCGGGGGCAGGGCTGCTATTCAGTGTGAGATTAAATTCAGATGCTCAGGTGAGGGCAGGGCTGCCTCTCAGGCTCAGTTCCCTCAGGGAGTTTATGCACAGACCTTCAACAATGGATCCAGGCTCCTGCCTGCTTGGGGAGCCCTGGTCTGCTGCTGCCCCTCAGCTTCTGTCTCCCGAGGGGGCCCGAGCCATGGGGGCACCCCACTCCCTCCTCGACCCGCCAAAGGGACTCTCTCACCGACCCCCGTCACCTGTGGGTGGAGGTACTTGTGCGGCCGCTGGAGATCCCGTCCCTGAAGCCCACTCGGATCTGTTCCTCTCGGTGCCGCGGCCACGGCAGGGCTGTACTCAGCTCCCAGTCCCGGCGCCCAGTCCGCAGCACGAAGGACCTTTTACGAGAGGTTTGCAGGTCTCTCCGGAACAGAAATCTCCCTCGCTCCAATGTTCTGTGGCCTCTGGGTGCAGAATTCGCCGTGAGTTACTTCTTTGTAGTTGTTCTATGGGTTGTGGGTTCGGAGCTATGTGTATGTGCGTCTTTCTACTACGCCATCTTGGCTCCGCCCCCCTTTCTTTTCTTTTAAAAAAAAAATTAATTAACTTATTTGTTTTAAGTTTTTTACAATCACTTCTATAAATCTTAGATTTTCTCCCCTTCCATCTCACTTCCTTTCCTGAGGCAGCGTGCAATCTTATATGGTTTCTACGCATACATTCTTACTAAATACGTTTCCATTTTAGTCATGTTGCATGGAAGAATTAAAATGAATGGGAGAAACCATGAGAAAAACCAAACCAAACCAAACCAAAACACAAGAGAAAATAGTCTGCTTCATTTTGCACTTCAATTCTGGATGTGAATGGCATTTTGCCTCAAAAGTCCAAAGGGAATTTTTCAGGTCCTTGCATTGCTGTGAAGGGCTAAGACTACCAGAAAAATTCCTCACACATTGTGGTTGTTGCTGTGTATAAGTACTCCTACTTCTGTTCCTTTCACTCAGCATCAGGTCATATAAGTCCTTCCAGGCCTCTCTGAAGTCTTCTTGTTCATCATTTCTTATGGCACGATAGTACTCCATTACATTCATATACCATAATTTATTCAGCCATTCCCCAATTGATGGACATCCCCTTGACTTCCAGTTTTTGGCAACTACAAAGAGTGCTGCTATAAATATTTTTGTACATGTGGGACCCTTTCCCATTTTTATGATCTCTTGGGGATACAGTCCTAGTAGCGATATTGCTGGGTCAAAGGGTATGCACATTTTTGTAGCCCTTTGGGCATAGTTCCAAATTGCTTTCCAGAATGGTTGGATCAGTTCACAGCTCCACCAACAATGAATTTGTATTCCAACTCTCCCACATCTTCTCCAACATTTATCATCTTCCTCTTTTGTCGTGTAAACCAATCTGATAGGTGTGATGTGGTACCCCAGAGTTGTTTTGATTTGCATTTCTCTAATCAATAGTGATTTAGAACATTTTTTTGTATAACTATAGATAGCTTTAATATCTTCCTCTGAAAACTGCCTCTGAAAACATATCCTTTGACCATTTATTAGTTGAGGAATAACTTGTATTCTTGTACATTTGACTCAGTTCTCTATATATTTTAGAGATAGTTGCAAAAATTCTTTCCCAATTTTCTGCTTCCCTCCTAATCTTGTTTGCATTGGGTTTGTCTGTGCACAAACTTTTCAATTTACTGTCATCAAAATTATCATTTTGCACTTCATAATGTTTTCTTTCTCTTGTTTAGTCAAAAATTTCTCCATTCTCCATAAATCTGACAAATACACTATTCCTTGCTTCCTTAATTTGCTTATAGCATAAATCTTTATACCTAGCTCATGTGTACATTTGGACTTTGTTCTTGTGTATGGTATCAGGCATTGGTCTGTGCCCAGTTTCCACCACACTGTTATCCAATTTTCACAGTAGTTTTTGTGAAACAGTGAGTGCTTATCACAGAAGCTGGGGTCCTTGGGTTTATCAAACCTGTAGATTGCTATATTCATTGACTACTATGTCTTGAGTACCTGACCTATTCCACTGGTCTTTCCCTCTATTTCTTAGCCAGTACCAAGTGGTTTTGATGATTGCAGCTTTATAATACTATTTGAGATCTGGTAGGGCTAGGACACTTTCCCTAGCATTTCTTTTCATTAGTTCCCTTGATATTCTGGACCTTTTGTTCTTCCAGATGAATTTGGATGTTATTTTTTGTAGCTCTAGAAAATAATAATCTTATGGGATACTGCAAAAGCAGTTCTTAGGGGAAGTTTTATATCTTTATATCTCCAGAGATCAATCATATCTACCTTATCTCTAGTTTTATTCCCCTCCTTAACTTCTTTCTTGCTTATTTTGAGGTTAGATTTATCAAGTTCAGAGAGAGGGAGGTTGAGGTCCCCCACTAGTATAGTTTTGCTGTCTTTTTCTTCCTGTAACTCCCTTAACTTCTCCTCTAAGAATCTGGATGCTATGGTTCTTTTGCTTAGAACTTGAGACTTTCTCTGTTGTGGCCTCTGGTTTTTCAGCTAGAAGCTAGCATGCTGCAGTTTACCTGGTGCTGAGCTGGCTGGTATGCCAAAGCAGAAGCCAGGTGAAGTCTTTCTGAGTTTCCCCAGAGTTACCCTGGAATTCACTTATCTGCATGAGGTGTGGGGGAGGGGTGGTCTGGCTGCAAGAGATCTCCTTTCTTGAGCTAGAGCACAGGCAGGCTCTGCCATCTTGGCTCCTGGAAGTTCAAGTAGGTGACTTACAGACCTTTAATGTGCAGACTGATAGTCTCAGGAGAAGTTGTTGCTGTTACCTGTGGTTCTGCACTTCTCTCTCGCTCCTTTCCACTGGACTCCTGTCCTGGGCTCATGTTTTTGAGAACCTGCATTGCTTCAGACTTCCAGGTGATTGCTGCTCAACTTTGCTATGGTAGGGTCTGGGCTTGTGCAGCCTGTGCTTTGTGCTCCTCCAGCCCCGTGCAACAGATTCTTCCCATAAACCTTTCAGGCCATCCTGGGCTAGAAATCTGCCACACTCTGTCTCCTATTGGATTCTGCCACTCTAAAATTTGTTCAAATTATCCTTTTAGAGGAATCTGAAGGAGTTTGTCTTAGAGCTTAGGTGAGTACTTGCTCTCACTCTGCCATCTTGGTTCTGCCCCCAGCATTTTCTATCATGAGTCTTTTGGAGGTGTCTTAGATCATTGTATTGCTGAGAAGAGCTAAGTCTATCAAAGTTGGTCATCACACATTGTTACTGTTACTATGTACCGTATACTCCTGGTTCTACTCACTTTATTCAGCATCAGTTCATGGTAAGTCTTTCCAGATTTTTCTGAAATTCACCTGGTCATCATTTCCTCAAGAACAGTTGTATTCCATTACATTCATATACACAACTTGTTTAGCCATTCCCCAATTGATGGACATCCCTTCAACTTCCAATTATTTGTCACCACAGAAAGAACTGATATAAATATTTTTGTACATTTATCCTTTTCCTTTTTTTATGACCTCTTTGGGATACAGACCCAGTAGTGGTATTGCTGGCTCAAAAGGTATAAATCCATGACTTTTCACTGGTTCCCTCCAGCCCTGTAATATGTTTTTGCCTTTACCTTCTGGCTTTCCCAACAACTTATTTTTTCTTCTAGTTACATTGATTTTGCTTGTGCATAAACCTTTTAATTCTATATTATTCAAAATTGACTGTTGTGTCTTTTGTGATCCCCTGTCTCCCTTTGGCTTATCTTAATAACTTTTCTGGTGAGTTTTATTTGTTTCTATTTTTTTTTTAATTGAGCTAAGTATTAAATTATTGACTGACGATTGAATAATTAGTATCAAAAATGACCAGTTCTTCTTTTGAACAATTTAAATTTGATCCACAAGAAATTTTGGGCTTTCTAGATCATCATACTCCAATGCTGAGATGAATATGTGATCTTATTAATATGTCTATTTACTTTAACATTGCAGATTATAAAGCATACATTCCTATTCATTCAGTGTAACTCTTGTTCATGTACTCCCATAATTTCACAATAGAGAAGTGCCTCACATGTTGGGTGAAATAACATACACACATACACGCACACATATATATACATATACATAAATATTTATACATATACATATATACACTACATATATATATACATATATATATGTAATAGTCTGTGTTCCTATACAACTACCTCTTAACAATATTATTGTCAGATTTGGGGATTAAAGTTAAAGGAACACAACCTTCTCTGAGAGTCTTGCCTAGAGTTGTTAATACAGCTTTGGTAACTGGGGACTGGCCAATGGAGACTAGACCTTGGAGAATGAATAAGATGCTCTGCCTGCTAGCAATTTGAGTGGAAGATTGATGAGCCTACTTCCAGAAATATGGAGTAGTATTAATGGAGGGACTCTGCCTTCAACTTACAGTATGCACAGTGTCCTTTGGTTATTTCCTGTTGATGGATAAGCTTGATAAACTGATGGACTTAGTTTTTGATGCTCAGGCCCTTTTCAGCTCCTTCAGTTGCCTCTCACTTCTGATTGGGGGGCTGGAGGGTGGACCAATAACCTTCTTCGAAGTCTTCCTTTATAGAGGGCTCAGAACTTTTCAGTTTCTGGAACTCCATTTTCCATCAGCCACAGTATGTGTTTTTGATTCCAAGGGACATTATTACCTTTTCCCTGCCTCTTTTCTACCAGTTTCCTTTTGTTTATTGAGTTTCTCTATATGATTGTAGTGTCTTGAGGGGAAGAACTGTCTTTCTTTCTCTTGTTTTTATGCCCAGTGTTAAACATAGTGCCTGGCACATGCTAGGTGCTTAATGAACATTTATTGAATTGAATTGAATTTATGGGAAACCTTTTAATTGCTTGTTGAATCAGAACTTAGCATGTATACAGAAGACACAAACAGATGAAAGTTCCCTCTGTCCCATCCAGCTTTCTAGTGAGAATGAAGAAATGCTATAAGCTTCTTCATGTGGCTACTTCTTCTTTCATTTCTGTTGTGTGGCTTCTTTCCTTATCTTAAGTGAATGAATATCAGGGACAGAGAAGACCAGATTATGACCTTATAAGCTTCAAAAGGTTCCAAGAACCAAGCAGGGTCTGCTTCAGCAACTAACTACTCTTCAGAGATGGATCCTTACCAGTCTTAGCTACTGTAGCTAATAGCCCTGGTTACTGAAGGGAACCCTCTTCTAACCTTTCAGATATCACAAGGTCATAATCTGGTCCATTCCATCTCTAATTCTCATTCTGATCTTTCCTAAGATCTAGAAAGAAAAAAATGTAACAGAAACAGAAGCAGCAGCACCATGTATTTGTGGCCATATGGTAGTCACATGGAAAACAGGTAGGACCCCATTCAGAGGCTTAAAATTATTTCTTTTTTCTCACTAGAAAGCTACTAAGGAGAGAGTGAGTTTTGGTCTGCTTGTGCCTTGTATACATACTATCCTCTGGCTTTGCAGATATTTAATTAAAAGTCTTTCTATCACTATAAAGTAAGCCAACAAGAAACAGTCAAAGGATAACTACATACATCTAAACCAGGGCAGGGCTCCCTGACTATGTACCATCACATATTTCTGGAAGCAGGGTCACTGAGCCTCCATTTCAATTGCCAGCTAGCAGAGTATATTATGTATATTCCAAGGATTGGGACCCATTGGTTAATTCCCATATATATATATGGGAATACATGTAATCATGTATATATATATATGTAATATATATATATAATTCCTGTATACATGTAAGTATATATGTATGTGTATATATACATACACATATAACATATACACACACACATATATATACACACACGTACATATGTATATATATTTCATGGCTTACCACTTGTCTTTCATTCTTCTTGTAGCCTCTTATCATACTTCCCTCCTCCCTCCTCTTCAAAGACCATACTTAAAAGTTTCATCAGAATATTGACAATTCCCTTGAACTAACCAAGAACAAGGGAGGAGAGCCCAACCAGAAACATGCCAGTCCTTGGGGTTAGAAACCAGTATTGATGGATCAGAATTCTGAAGTGTTATCTGCTGGTTTTTCTTTAAGGCCACTTGCTCAGGTAGAATTCTACTGTTGCAGCCACTTGCTATTATAATAAAGCTTAACGTATCCTAAAACCTGGTAGGCTTGATCTAAAATATAATAATCAAATGTTAGAGTTAGGAGGGACATTAGACATCTTTTACCTGATATCTGACATATTATAGGGCCTTAATAAATTCTCATCAATTAGTTGATTGATTAAAAGGGATTTATCCATGAAGGCATAACAAGTACCTATGCTCTTAGCTCTCCTGCAAAAGGAGGAGAGTGAGAATAGTAATAACCTATATTTATATAGACTTTAAAGTTTTTAAAGGTTTTTGTTCCTTACCAATAGCTCTGGAAGGGGAGTTGCCATAGACATTATTATCCCTATATTGAAGACACAGAAAATAGGCTCAGAAATTAGGGCTTGCCCCTAGTTACATAGCTAGTTAGTCCTAAGCTTCCAAAATCTGTGTTCTTTTCATTCAGTCATGCTGTTCAGATAGAAGGGATAGCAAGCTTTCTCCCTTTGTGTTCCACTTGGGAAAAGATAGAATTCCAGGTAGTTACATAGAATTCTAGTCCTTACTACTTCTGCCTTGACTCTTTTACTGAAGAACTTTTAATGTTTAATCAAAATTTTTACTGTGACATCGTGGGGAGATCCCTGAGACATTGAGAGTCTGTCACAGGTGATTCCTAAGATTTTTAGGATAGTAATAGCAACCTACATCTTTATGCTGCTTTCAGGTTTGCAACTTGCTTTCCTCACAACAGTGCTGTGAAATTGCTTATGCCAGTGTTGCTGTTTCCATTTCACAGTTGTTCTCAGTGGTGGCTCCCAGAGGGGAAATGGTCACCTAGCTAATAAATACTGCAGATAGGATATAAATCTACATCAATGAACTCTTAAGTTTTGCAGTGTATCTTTTATTCTATGCTCTCCTTGAGAATGTAAAAGTGATCTCAGCTGTGTTTGATTTTGGCGGGTAAGTTGGGGTGGGTTATAGACCACTTGATTTTGCAGTCAGTTACCTGTGCCCAGACTATAACCATTATTTGCTGGAATGGGATTGGCTGAGAAGCAACAGCCTGTGGCCTTGTTCTGGGGGGATTTTGAACTCTTTATATCCCCTCTGTTGGTCTGAAGAAATTCATGTACTAGCCTCTTGTCAGCTTCTTCCTCCCTTTGAAGGTTTTTAATTGGGGTATAAGGGAAGAGGATGCTATATAAGAACACTATCTACCTTTAGGCAAGCCCCTGAAGGCTAATTCATTTTTGTCTTGAATGCCCATTTGCCCACTCTCTTCTGTCGGGAGTAGCCCTGTTTCTAGAAGTTCATTCTTTTCACTGTGAAAGTCAATAGGACTATCTCATGAAGCTGAATCATCTGCTAATTTCTTTACTGTCTCCCTGCTCCTGTTCCCTCCAAATCAACTTACTATTTGTCACTTTGTCTTAGGCCCTTTCCTATCCTTAAGAAAGCTTGATAAAAGTAAGATATCTTGGTCCTGTTTCTATTCCAGGCATGTATATTTTCTCTCCTCAGAATTTGGGGTTTGGAGTGACTCAGGAGGAGGTGATATGTGTGTGTATACGAATATATAATGAATATATTTATATTTGTAAATATATACATATATTTATATATACATTTATAGTTATGAATGTATAGATGTGGTGTGTGTGTGTGTGTGTGTGTGTGTGTGTGTATATCAGGGGACTGTCTAATGAGAGTTCATTGCTTGTTAGTATACATAGGATGCTCACTTAATACAATTCCCACTCATAAAATCACATGCTCATAATCTGTGACTGATTCTGATCCCTTCATGGTGTCATGAATGACCTCATCTTCCCACTCATGTTAATATTAAGAATGAACACATGGCATGCTGGGGCTTTTGTCCCAATTGCTTCTATTCCTTATTGCCCTAAGTGTAAGAGTATTAGAGATGGAACTTACTGCAGCTGTGACCTTGGGAGCTTTGGCAGGGTCCAGAGAGCACTAGGGGAATGGGACTCTGTGCCTGACTTTGTAGGCATCTGAACCCAGCAAGATCCAGTCCAGAAGTGGGCTTGTATATCCTTGTTTCTGCAGGCAAGAGAGTAACTTCATACATTGGCCATGCTGCATTTTGAAAAAAACTTTACTAAACAGCAACAACAAAACTTGGTGGGGCAAATGTTTGTAGCAGCTGTGTTAAATTGGAGTCAAATTTCACCAGGGACTGAAATGTCATAGAGCATGAGTGTGTCCCTTGGGTACTGAGGAAAACATTTTGTATTTCTATTTTTGCTATAACTTCTAAGTAAATGTTCCATTGTAAAAGCTATTTGAGGTTAATTAGCTAAATGATATTGTGTGTGTCTGTCCTTTGTTGCCGAAGAAGACCATGCCATCAGAGAAATAATGACATGACTTGCCCTTGACTTTGTTTTGAGTGAGGGAGGGCTGTGCAGGTCACCAGTCTCACTTCTCCTCTGGGGTCATATGAATCCAGTGACCAGATGTTCATCAGGATGACTGGAGATGACCCAGGATGAGGCAATTGGGGTTAAGTGACTTGCCCAAGGTCACACAGCTAGTGAGTGTCAAGTGTCTGAGGTGAGATTTGAACTCAGGTCCTCCTGACTCCTGCACTGGTGCTCTATCCACTGCACTACCTAGCTGCCCCAACTAAATGACATTAAGATACTAATCAATGGTATCAGTCACACTGAGGAGATATTAACTGGCACTGAGCAATCAATATTGGGGAGAACATACTGGAATGGGGGCTTGAACCGATTGCATTAAATATATATACACATATATGTATGTGTGCATGTATATATATATATGTATACAGGGCAGCTAGAGGGTGCAGTGGTTAGAGTATTAGGCCTAGAGTCAGGAAGACCTGAGTTCAAATCCAGCTCCAGACACTTACTAGCTTGTGACCCTGAACAAGTCACTTAACCTTAAGTTTTGCCTCAGTTTCCTCATCTGTAAAATGAGCTGGAAAAGGAAATGGTAAACCATTCCAGTATCTTTGCCAAGAAAAACCCAAATGGGATCACAACAGATTGAAATGTAATTGGGAAATGTTTAGCAAAAATGCAATAAAACACACATAAATTTATTTTATGTCTTTCTAAGTCAATATGCAGCACCAGGGAGAGTTTAACATCCCTGAATTAGGGGATTACATTGGAGGAAATCTAAGGTGATTTCTGATTTTACATCCTGTGTCATTCAGCAGTTAATCATTATATCATAAATCTAGAGCCTGAAGGAACTTCAGATGCCATGTAGTTCAATTCCTTCATTTACAAATGAGAAAACTGAGGTTGATGGAGGTTAAGTAATTTATCTAAGGTCACATAAATAGTGATCACCAGAGGTAGAATTTGAACCCAGATCCTCAGAACCATTAATTTTTCCGTTGTATTATGCTACTTTCTTTTTAATCAGTACAACTCGAAAGTAATTTTTGTCACTGTACATTTTTGTCCTGATGGCAAACTAGTTAATCAGAGTTGAAAATAATCAATTACTCTTTGTACCTGTTCTAGGTCTTTCCACAGTACAGTTACAAAAATCTTTTTGAAGTGTGGTATCTTTCTCCATCAATTATTCGATTTGCTCATTGGTTTTAAACGTTTATCTTTTGTTTTCAAAAAGAACAGTTAGATTTCCTGGGAAACTGATTCTGAAAAACGGTACAAAAAAGTTTAAAGAGATATAATTAAATAGTAACAGTTTTGACTGTTGACTGACTCAACAAAAATTGAGGAATTAATGAAAACTTAAATTTCTGTTAAAAATTACAAGAAGAATGAAAAAATTTAACTGACTACAGCTTAAAATTTTCTTAATCCTTAAGAGAAAAGGGAATCTCAACAATACTGTGGTCCCAGATTTCAAAAAAATTCCATGACCACTATATTTCAGGAAATTATACAAGAAAACTTCCTAGAACTGTCAGCTTTCGTTCAGTCATGGATGGTTTTCATAAAGAAACCATGAGACTATCCTTGATGTTTTTGACAACAGATGTTTTTCTTCCCTTTGGAAATTTGGAAGGTTTTTACTTTAAGGCTGCTGTTCTGAGCTTTGACATTAATGTGCTTGGGTGAGTTGAATTTCAAGTTTCCACCTTTTTTTTGTATGAATTCTGTTTCCAGAATATTACTTGGTTTTCTTAGTTCTTAGAGATGTCCTTTTAAAAAATCGCTTCCCTGCAAACATCAGTTCCATCTATTTCACAATCATTCTAGCCATATTGGTTTCTGAGCATTTTCTATCCATCTATGTTGTTTGCTTTCTGCCAATTGTTTTGATAATTCTGTTTTAGTCACAGTATAGATTTAAAACTAGAAGGTATTCTTGAGACCATCATTATCACTTCTTAATTTTAGGTGGAGAAACAGAGATTCAGAAAGGTGAAATAACTTTCTCATACTGATGGTAAGCATCTGGGGCAGCATTTGAACACAGGTCTTCCTGACTGCAATTCTGGTGTCCTAGCAATTACATGATATTGCATATTAATTCACTGATATGTTTAAATTTCTTTTGAGGATAATCATAGGGCCCAGATTGTGATGTCATTAGTGTAAGGAACTCTGGACTTGAAATTCATTTCTGCAAATGCAAGTCAGTACTTTCTCTGCACCATAGAGTCTTATAGATTGCCCAGAGCACGGAGAAGTTGAGTTAATTACCCAGAGTCACACAGGCAGCAGCTGCCAAAAAAAGATCTTCTTGGTTCCAAGACCTACTTACTACACCATATTGTTTCCCAAACTATTGGGTTTTATCATTATATCCCCCTGAAATTTACATTTTTATGACTAAATATTTTATTTTAATTTTAATAGTATTTTTTTCACAATTACATGTCAAGACAATTTTTAGTATTCATTTTTACAAGATTTTGAGTTCTAAATTTTCCTCCCTCCCTTCTCTCCCTTCTTCTGAAAATGGTAAGCAATTTCATACAGGTTATACTTTGCTGTTGTGTACATATTTCCATATTAGCCACAGCTGTGAAAGAAGAAACAGATCAAAAAGAAAAAAAATGAAAAAGAATAAAGTAACTGATAACAATATGTTACAATCTGCATCTTGTTTTCTTCTTAATGAATTAATTTTTAGTTTTCAACATTCACTTCCAGAAGATTTTGATTTCTAAATTTTCTCCCCATCTTTCCCCTCCCCTCCCTTTGAGATTTCTTAAGTTGCATTCATTTCTTCCTGGTATTTTTCCTTTTTTAATAAATTAATTTATTAGTTTTTGGTTTTCAACAATCATTTCCATAAGTCTTAAATTTTCTCTCTTTCTCTCCCCATACACTCTCCAAGACAGTATGCAATTTTATATGGGTTCTACACATACATTCTTATTAAATACATTTTCACAATAGTCATGTTGCATAGAAGAATTAAAAAGAATGAGAGAAACCAAACCAAACCAAAACATAACACAACAGAAAATAGTCTGCTTCATTCTGTGTTACGATTCCATAGTTCTTTCTCTGGATGTGGATGGTGTTTTGCCTCAAGAGTCCATTGAGAATTTTTTAGGTCCTTGTATTGCTGTGAAGGGCTTGCACACTGTGGCTGTTACTGTGTACAATGTTCTCCAGGTTCTGCTCATTTCACTCAGCATCAGTTCATATAAGTCCTTTCAGGCCTCTCTGAAGTCCTCTTGTTCATCATTTCTTATAGCAAAATAGTATTCCATCACATTCATATACCACAACTTGTTCAGCCATTCCCCAATTGATGGGCATCCCCTTGGTTTCCAGTTCTTGGCCACTACAAAGAGAATTGCTATAAATATTTTTGGACATGTGGGACCTTTTTACATGTTTTTGTACATGTGGGATCATTTTTGTGATCTCTTTGGGATGCAGTCCTAGAAGCAAAATTGCTGGGTCAAAGAGTATACATATTTTTGTAGTCCTTTGGGCATAGTTCCAAATTGTTCTCCAGAATGGTTGGACTAGCTCACAGCTCCACTAACAATGAATTAGCGTTCCAACTTTCCCACATCTCCATCATTTTTCATCTTACTGTTTTGTCATGTTAGCCAGTCTGATAGGTGTGATGTGGTACCTCAGAGTTGTTTTTATTTGCATCTCTCTAATCAATAGTGATTTAGAATATTTTTTCATATGACTATAGATAAGCTTTAATTTCTTCCTCTGAAAACTACCTGTTCAAATCCTTTGACCATTTATCGAATGGGGAATGGCTTATATTCTTGTAAATTTGACTCAGTTCTCTATTCTTCTATTTTTTTGTGATAGAATATAAGTTATTTGAAGACAAGGACTATTTCATTTTTGCCTTTGCATCTCTAGGGCTTAGTACAGCACCTGGTATATAGTAGATGCTCAATAAATACTTGTTGTTTGGTTTCATTTCTTGAATTCCTTGAATGTGTCCTTTTATTTTACCCCAGGATTTCTTCTGCTCTTTCTGATACTATTTCTATATTGTCTTGGTATACCTTTTTTTATTGTTATTTCTCTTTTTTCTCTCATTCTATGACATACACACAGACACACACACACTTACATCAATGAATAAGAACCTGTCTTCATCTTGCTTATGATTTTTAAAATAATAATTCCTAATTTAATTCCTCATCATGGCATGGTGGTAATTCTAGGATTTCCAAGAAACTTTGTTTTACCTTGGCTGGAAGAAGTCTTGAGTCAAATTCATTTGGCAGGACCTGGCGTGTCGGTATTTTGAGGTATTGAGCACCCCAAAACTTAAGATGGTTCCCAGACCTCAACATATGGTTCCCTGAGCTGGAACCACTGCTAATCTCAAGTTCTTCTCCAGCCAAGACTGGAAGGTACGTAAGCCTCCCCCTCTCCTTATCCTTTCTCCCTGTCCAAGTACCTTAGAAGGGATTTTTCGGACCTGACCTCGCAGGTCCTGGTAGGTTAGACAGCTAGGAGGCTAGACAACTAGGAGGCTATCTCGTACAGGTTCTTGGTCCAGAGGTTATGTGGAAAGCCATGGACCAGGACATACTTCCTGATGCATGGAGGAAAGGGACAGAGGCCCTGTTTGGAAGTGTATGCCGGATTCTTTCAGTTCTCTCAGCACTAGGGAATTTGGAAAGCTTCAGGTACCTCTTTGGGGTTGTTTTGCCTTGGTTTTTTATGTTTATTTTTCAAGACTTTATGGAGAATGGGACTTCCAGTCCCCACACCTATAATGAGTCACTCCTTTGCAATTCCCAGAAGCTCACCTTTGGATTGTCTTTTACAGAAGTGGGAAAAATTTAATTGCTCTGAAGAACTTAAAAACAAAAAGTTAATGTTCTTTTGCAACACTGTTTGGCCTCAGTGTCACCCAGAGGGCCACAAAGCATGACCCATTTTTAGAACTTTAAACATGAAATACTCTCTTGCAGGTAGAATTTTGCTACCACTGAGAAGGAAAATGGGTAGAAGTTTCCTTCATAATGGTCTTTGTTGATCTCTCTCAGAACTCGGTTCTCAGGAAAGGTTGTAAGATGCTTATAGCTAAAACTGCCCCTCAAAGGAACAATGGAAATCAATTGGACATTTTTGATGACCTCCTTCTTCTAGCCCCCAGAGCTTTGGTCCCCTGTACTGTCCCTGCCCCAACCATGGATCTTACTGAGGTGCCTCCCTCATGGGCCCCTCCCCTGAAGCAATTCCTGCTGAGGTGTCAGGCTCCACCCCCATGGCAGTCTCTGGGATATCTCTCCCTCTGACCTCTTCCTCCCCTCAGGTGCCAACTGATCTTTCCCCTTGCCAACCAGATCCCCTGGCCTTGCAGCCTGATCCAGTTCAACCAGCATTCCCCAGCCCCTGTGTCACAAGAAGTGGGACTTCCTATTTCTTTTCCCAAGGCCCCATCCCCACAGGGCCTTCAGGGCTTTTTCCCCTGAAGGAAGTGCCTGCCTCACCTAGTGGGACAATTAGAGAGCATATCCCATTCTCTATCTCAGACTTCATTCAGGTTAAAGAGAAACCAGGGAGATATTCAGAAGACCCCACTAGGTGTACTAAGGGTTTTAAGGACATATCCCTACAATTCTAGCTTTCTTGGGATGACTTGCATGTCTTCTTCTCCACCTGTTGTACCATTGAGAAGAAAAGGAGAATCTGGGAACAAGCTCAAAAGTTTGGGGATTGTTTGGCTAGTGATGACTCCACAAAATATCCCCCTGGAATAACTGCTATCCCCACTAGTGACCCAGGATGGGATTATCAAAAGAGTGATATCACATGATAATTTGCCTATTAGAAGGCCTAAGAACTGTACTTCAAAAGCAAATAAATTTTCAAAAAGTTAGGGAAATTACTCAGTGAGAAAAGGAAAACCCTGCCCTTTTTCAAGACTAGGTAGTAGAAGCTATTGCAAAGTATACAAATTTGAATCTCAACTCTGTAGGAGGGGCAGTAATTCTTAGCATGTATTTTATTAATCAGTTAGCTCCAGATATTAGGAGGAAACTGCAGAAATTGGCTATGGGAACTTAAGCACTTCAGGTCCAATTGCTGGAGACAGCCTTTCGAGTCTTTAACAACAGAGACCTAGTTGCTGCAAAGAAAAGAGAAGGAAGGGAAAGGGCTAGAGACAGAGAACATGCTCAATTCTTGGCTGTTGCCATAACCAGAAAAAGACCCAGGGAGTACCCCTACAGGGCACTCCTTTGGAGAAAGACTGGCTACTTGGGCATCAGAGAAACCTGCTTGCTACGCCACAAGGAGGGTCACTGGTCCAAGGAGTGCCCATCTAGGGTGCCCTCAGTGGGAGTCCCAGGAATCGAAGTCTGTGGAACTGTGCCCACGTGACCAGGAGGGATATTGGAGGAAGGATTGTCCCTTAGGTTTGAAAAGTGGTCAAGCCACCCCCCAGTACCCTGTCCTCCAGTCTTCTCAAGACTCCAAACAATGAGAAAGCCTAAGTCCTGGCAGTGCTCCCACTTTCTCCACATCTTGCCAAGCCCTGGGCAAAAATCGAGGCAGAAGGTAAGATTACTTACTTTAACATGGCTAAGTTCTCTGTTTTAACCAATTACTCTGGCCCTACCTGCCCCTCAACTACTCAGGTACTGGGGATGAAAGGGGAAATTAAGGGATGTCTCCAAACATATCCCCTTCCCTGTCTACTTGAGGATCTGTTGTTTAAATGCTCCTTCCTTATGCTCTCCTCTTACCCTGCCCCCTTGTTGGGAAGTAACCTGATGGTGAAATTGGGGAGTCAATTTTCTCTGGTTAAACTTCCCATCTTCCTTTTGGCTCTGTTCACCAGCTCTCCCTATGTTCACTTGAAAGTATGGGAGACAGTTGGGCCAGTTGTTTGGGATCCAGGAATTCCTGGGCTAGCTACTTCTGCCACCCCAGTCTTTGTTAGGCTCCCTACTCCCTAAAGTGTTCTCGCATCACAGTCAATATCCAGTTAAGCCCAAGGCCTGGGAAGCACTGCAACCATTATTTTCTCAAGGCCCTAACTCACTTCTTGTAGAGTGAGACCCCAAACTGGATTAAAGCCTTTGAGACTTTTAAAACTGAAGCTAATCTAAGAAACATTCACTCTATATGTTGATGAAAGGAGAAAAAAGGATTTGGGAGTCTTCATCTATTCCTTAGCACCTGACTCCAGGCCAATTGATGTTTTTATTTACTCAGAACATGCCTTCCATATTCTACGTGCCCATGGACTAATTTGGAAAGAAAAGGAATCGCTGACAGAAAACATTTTTCTATCAAACATGCCCTTTTATGTTTTGACCTTGCCATAGTCATCCTTAATTGGTCTCCAGGAAATTGTCTTTTATGTCTTTATACTCCTTTTGTGCCTGTTTGGTCCTTGTTTGCCTAACCTCCTTGCCAGGTTTGTCTTTTCTGGAGTGCAAGCCATCAACTTCCAGATGACAACTCAGGCTATGTACTCCTTGAGCAGGACCAATGGAGGTAGGGACAACTTTACACCTCTTGCCAGCAGGAAGCAGTTTCAGAAGCTGAGACCTTTGCTCCTTACCCCAAAAGAATTTGGGTCCCTGGGGGAATGATGGGGTACAGACTCTGGGAACCTCCTTGATTTTACCTTGAATCTTCCCACTTAATCTGGCCTTCCATATTCAAAGCTGTTACCCTTAAACTAGCCTGGCCCTCCACTGTCTGTTACCTCTGCATTGCCCCACCTGCTTCCCATCCAACCCCTCCATTGTCTGATACCTCCCAATTGCCTCTAGCTGCTTCCCACCCTTGATTATATCACCAGTTACCCCAGTCTCATCAAGATCCTCCTTAGACCCTCCTCTCAGATTACTAGACCATTCCCAGATCTTACTCACAGTCTTTCTGTATATAAGTTCCATCTCACCTCCATGAAGGTGCTCAGATTCAATTCAGCTCTGACTCTGTCTAGCTGAGATTCTATCTAGCCTGCTTGTCAATACAAGCATTGCAAATGCTTAGACTCCTTAAGAGTCAACCCAATATGGCAAACCTTTTAATAAACTTTATTTTACTTTGACTGGAAGAAGTCTTGAGTCGAATTCATTTGGCAGGACCTGGTGGATTGGTATTTTAGGGTCCTGAGCACCCAAACCTCATTATGGTTCCCAGACCTCAACATTTCTAGGGACCTGTAAATTTTCAGTTCTTCCAAGGTGATATGATCAAAAAAAAAGAGGTGTCTATTCCAATTCTGGCCTATGCTCTGGTCTGTGCTCTTTTGAGCCTTGGAACTGTGAGGAGAGTTTACTCCCTACCACTGCCACAAACTCTGATACATTAATGCTCCTCCTTATCCCACAACTGCTGTCCAGGACTATGACCCAGATCTGAGCATGGGCAAAGCAAGAGAATCCTGCCTCAGTGCCAACAAAGAGATCCCTGCAATGACCCTCTGATCAACTGCTCGATTGCCCCTCCATCTGTAGACTAAGAGTTCTGGAGGCAGCTGCCACTGCTACCACCACCCTGGGGCTGGGGCCAGACCTTGCTCCTCTCTCACCCAGGTCCAACAGACCTTTCCTACTGACCTTCTAAGTTGGCTTTGGCATTTCTGGGTTGAGAAGTCTAGAAACTACTACAGCTGCCAGTGATTCAGTCCCCTTAGGCCTGTTTCTGGTTTACTGGGGCCCTGTTTGTGCTGGCACATTTTGTGCTGGACTGAGCTCCTTTCCTAGCCTGGTACAATAGACCTTTCTATAATCTTCCAAGTTATCTTGGCAAAAAGGCAACTTTTGAGGGGTTAACAATCACTTTAATCAAGCACATGTGTCAACCCTTTAGTCAAGCACATATATCATTCACCTAATTCAGGGGAGTCAACACCCTGAACTTCAGAAAAAATACAGAGAAATTAAAAGTCAACAGACATGGGTTCTTCTGCCTGAAAATTCAACAGACAGTTGGATCCCAGCGGCCTAACCATAGTTACCAGAGAGGGAAGCACAACATCTGAGTTCTCAAAGGGGAGCGGGCTTCTTAGAGGCTTCCCACAGTCATCATCTGGCCAAACAAACAGTTTCAGTCAGTAAGCCCCCAAATAAAACCACACCTCAGAGTCTTTATGCACTTTTTAGTCAGAGGGCATCACATTCCTTGAGATGCCTCATTAACAAAAGGCCTGGACCTTCTTACAAATCTTCCCAGGCCTGACAATGGGTGGGAAAGATCCTCTTGAATCACATTCAAATAGAGGCATTATACTTCTTGATAATACCAAAACAAAAACATTAAATGATCCTCTTTTATTTGCCATTACATTTGGGTATCAAATGGACCCTAAAAACAGTTGCTAAGAACTGTGAAATCTGAGACAAGTTACTCAAGATATTAGGGAGACAATGTTTTCATCACATCTACAAATTGGTGGCAAGGGCTTGAGAATCAGGCAGCTTTGGAAAGTGAACAATTTGGTACAAAAAGGGAATCTGAGAATTGGATTTAGACTTATAGGCCATGGTTTAGAATATTAGAGTAATGGGCTACTGGTTAGAAATAGATCATACTTAAAAGAGTTGGAAAAAATGTATTTTCCTAGAGTCTTACAAATCTAATCAAAGGGGCTTTAGGCTGAAAAAGAAGGAGGAGGGAGAAAACAATTTACACACATACATATATACAGATATAATGTACATATATTTATATATACATAGACACATGCGGACAAACACACACACATATCCACCATGTTAGATAACACAGAGAAGAGTCACAATGTAGGAAGACTAGCAATGGAAAAGCTCATTAATTCACAGTTAAAAGTTGGGAAAGATCAAAGCAAAACAATGTTAATATGGTGTGGTTTGTCTATATACATTTAAATGTACAAAGTATGGGTAGCATGTGAGATGCAATAACTATCCTAACCTGAGGATGCAAATTTGACATAGGCAATATCAGTAGTATGCTGATACATGTTTAACTTTCCAAACAAAAAATGTACTCATGACACACTTTTAAATTTAATAAAAATTATTAACATTTTCTCCATTCCTTTTGTAAATTTTGATGAATGCCAAAAGAACAAATCAAGCCCTGATTTATAGCATTTGCTGATTTCTGAAGTGTAAATGCTCATCCTGAAAACTTAATAGTCTTTTGCAAGCCAGTTGAAGCTGACTCCAGGATTTCTGGATTTCTATCACTAAGATTTGTCAGGATAGGACTCATGACTGGAATATAGCTTTGGAAATGAACCTTATTCAAAAGAAATAAGGTAAGCAAAATCCTGCGGGAAGGAGAAGGAACTGTAGGAAAGGAGAAAAGTGGGAGAATAGAATCATGGTAGAGAGCATTTGGATGAAGGTCAGCAGAAGGGGAAACAAAGAAGATATCAGAGTATGTTACAAATCAGCTCTGCAGAACAGAAAATAGATGTCTGGGAAATTGATCATAGATCCACCATGATGGCATAGTATTGTAGTGATGAGGGACCTTCAGTTATCTGAACATATTCTTGAGCTCTTACTCTTTCTTAAAAGAGGAAGAGTTAATTTTTTGGCCTGCTTCAAAAGGCAAAAATGTGGAAGAACCAATGAAGATAACTTATATTTTTGATCTGATTATAACCAACCCCAAAAGACAATAAAAACTTTTTTAAAGCTATATATGGGGGGATAAAAAAGAATAAGATTACTATTCAGGATGGATAAAATGCTAATAATGGGCAATGGAGGGAAAGCAGAACTCTTCAAACCCTTATTTTTTTTTTTTCTGTGAAAGAGAATGAACTTTGTACTAGAAAGTACAGAACAAAATAGTGATTAGAAAGTTGATATCCAAATTAAGTAGGCAGATAGAAAGAGTGTGTCCATCTGTCCTAGATGACTTCAGGTCATCAGGCCCAGATGAACTGCAGCCAAAGTCAATGAAAAAAATGGTAGATATAAGTTGCTCAATCACTTTGAGTGATTTTTGAAAGATAATGGAGAATAGAAGAGATGCTTCAGTACTGGAGAGAGTCTTAATATCATACCATCTAAGGATCAGTAGAAGGAAAGGAAGGAAGGAAACAGACATATTTTAAGTGGTTACAGTGGACACAAACACAAGCAAAAAGAGTCAGTCCTTGCCTTCAAGAAGTTTAGATATAAAATGGCACTTAAAAGTGGGTATGTTGGATTAATGAAGGTAGCTAGTGTGGGAATAAGTCTAGAAAGTCAAAGAATAGGGCTGTGAGGGATGTGAATATAGACAGGCTTCTTCACAAAATATAGTTTCCAGGGGAAGCTGAAGGTATAATTTGGCTGGTGCTTAGTATGTTTGGAAGGCAGTAAGGTAAGAAGGGGTCAGATTCCCCAGGTTGTGGAGGACCTTTTAACTCTAGCTTAAGCAGGTTAGGAATTATTTGATAGGCAAAAAGGAGTCGTTGGGTGATTTTCAGCATAGGATTTCCAGCAATGATCTGATCGGTACATAGGAAAGATCAGCCTGATAATGAGTATTATCAAGAATGGATCAGAGAGAACAGTTAGTGGTACTGATGGGGTGCTAATGATGGACCCCCCCCCCAAAAAAAAGACCATATCTGCTGTGAGGAGAGAGGGAAGGAGGAAACCAGTCAGTCAGTGTCTGCATTTGGTAAGGCAGCCCATCCTTCTATCAATAAGTTTTATATGATCTAGGAATGCAAGGGTACAGCGTTTGGGTCTGCCTTGAAAGAATTCGACCACTCAAGCCTTCTTTCAGTCCAAATAGTGAGTTTATTATGACACAGGTTGGGTGTGCATGATTTCTAGTAAATCTGTGTTACTTGTGACCCAATACAAGAGGGCCAGATTTTAAGAATCTGCACCCTAGATAAGGATAACATTGGTACATTTATACAGAAAGACTGTGGGAAGATCTGGATGGGATTAAGGAATGGCAAGTAGCCTTGGGTGGGCCAGGTGCAGACAGTGAAGGCCACAATGAAAGGCCAGTTCAAAGGATTATAGACTGGGATGGTCCAGGTGCCTCAAGAAAATGCCAGACATAGGTGTCCGGGAAATATTTTGGGCAGTAGGTGGTGTTGATGTATGATGCTAATGAGGGTCTTTACAATGATAATAGAAGCAGAAATGAAGGAATGTGTATAAGGGAAATACTGGGGTCATGTGATGACAGAACTTGGTGACAAGAAATTGGTGGTGAAGAAAAGGAAGTAAAGGAAGTCAGAGACAAAGGCAGAATTTAGGAGAAAGATAAATTCTGTTCTGGACCTGTTGAGTTTGAGACACAAAATATAATACACAATCAATACACTGAAGTGGACTGGAGGTACTAGAAACTGAGTTGCCTTGAGGCAAGAGAGAACCACATTTTAGATCAATAATCCCTTTAAGCTATTTGGCCTTTTCAAAATAAGAAAACTGTTCACTTTTGAGACAAGGTAAATATCCCTTAAAAAACACCATTTGTTTTTTTTAAGTCTATTTTGCTTTCAATAATCTATTTAATTATGAATCCTCATTAGGACTGTTTTGGAGTCTTGGTAGAATAGGGTCCTTTGCAAGTCAGCCTACTGTAGAAAAGGTCTGTCTTCTACCTTAAAAAGAACTCATACATAAATGGGTCATATGTATGAAGATTTAAATTTGGTAGCTTTTCTAAGTGTGTGTTTATGGGTGGGATGGGGTTGGTTTGGGAAAGATACTTCAGTAATTCAGTCAAAAAGAAAGAGAACTTATTGTGTGCCAAGTACTGGTACTAAGGATGCAAAACCTAAGGAAAAGAGAATATTCAGGAGGAGAAAGTATTCAAAAGTGGCAAATACTTCGGAAAGATCTAGAGAGAGGGGGGACTGATTATTCATTGTCCTTTGTCCAAATCCAAGTCATTAGATTTGCAATTAAGAGGTCATTGAAAAGAGCAATTTCAGTTGAATGATGAGTTGGAAGTTAGATAGATTGAAGAACATTTTGAAGAGAGTGAGAGGAGAGGAAGTGGAGACGCTGCATATATAGCTTTCTTGAGGATTTTTTCTGAAAGGAGGAGGATATCTATGGGGTGATGGCAGGCAGCAAGAATGATAGGATCAAATGAGTTTTTTTTTTTAAGGATGGGGGAAACATAGATCTGTTTGTAGGCAGGAGGAAAAGAGCCAATAGACAGATATTGAAGAGAAGAGAGATGGTGGGGGTGATCATGGGGCTATTTGTTAGAAAAGAGAGGAAGGGATGGAACTCAGGATACATGTAGAAAGTTGACCTTGGCAAAGAGAAGGGCTACTTCCTCAGGTGTGACAAGAATAAAGAAGGGTATTGTAGAAGAAGATGATTGCATGATATAAGATGCTGCTGCTGCTGAGAACAGTGGAAGATTTTAGAGGATATCCTCAATTTTTTTCTGTGAAAGATGAAGTAAACCTCTCAGGAAAGATGGTTGGGGGAGGGTTGAAGAAAAATGAGGTTTGGAATGGGTTAGTAAATCCATTAGCAAGGAGCAGAATAATTGCTTTCCTATAGTGAGGGCCCAGTTGAGATTAGATAACATTAATTTGCAGTGGACCCAATACACATAGTTTCATGATTTCCTCCAGCACTCTTCAGTAGTTTGTGACCCAGAGTGAAAGAAATAGATGATAAGAGTAAATCAGGTCTAGGGTTTGGGAAGGCATAATTAGCAAAAGGCCCATAGGGGGAGGGATTTGACAGTAGGAGATAGTGTTGAACTGAATTGGCTCTACCATGGGCCAAACTATGGAAGAGAGGAGAATGTAGACAGTTCAGGGGCAATGATATGGTAAAGAACTTAAAGGTAGAAGGAGTAGAGATCATGGGGAGGACAAAGTGTAAGTTTAGGGATTGAAAGGCTTAGGGAAAAATGGAATGATAATAGATTATAATCTCATAAAGGAATTTCAGAGTTCACACATGGGGAAGTAGAATACCTGTTTATGACAGCAAGATCAGGGATATGATCAACTTTGTGTATAGCTGAGGTATTGGAAAAATAGATCATAGGAACTGAGTATGCTGAAGAATTGGGAAGTTAAGGAATTTAAGAGAGGATCATATGTTGAAGTCCCTAATTTGAAGACAGGAGTTGGGGTGGAGAAAGAAACTTTGAACTAGGTACTGAACACATTGAAGAAGGAAGCCAAATGTCTTAAAGGTTGATAGATAATGACCATCAGGATCTGAACTGGGTAATAAATTTGGAAATCATGATTATTAGTGGAGAAGCAGATACTCAGTGATGGTGGTAGAAGGAGAGTTTGGAAGTGCCAGTGGGGAGCAAGGAGTATTCCAAGCCTCTTTGTTGTCCAAAGAACTGAGAGATTAGTGAAAATGCAATAAATACAAGACAATACAATAAATACTTATTATGTTCCTGCTATTTTCCAGGGACTGTGTTAAACACCAGGGATACAAATAAGAAAAAGAAAGATAGTCCATGCTTTCATGGAGCTTACAGTTTAACAGAGGAAGACACCAACGAAAACAAAAAAGGAAGATGAAAGGGATAAGGGCAGAGGGTACATGGCTTGGCATGATTGTGGTAGAGTTGAATCCAAGGAGTACAGCTGGTAGGAAACTAAATTGACTGAGGTTCTGAGTCCCCCACCCCTACCTTTTTTATGAGACAATTGGGGTTAAGTGACTTTCTCGTGGTCACACAACTAGTAAGTATCTCAAGTCAGATTTGAACTCAGGTCCTCTTGACTCCAGGGCTGGTACTCTATTCATTGTGTCACTTAGCTGCATCCCAGCCCTCTTTAAATTGAGACTTTTTTGCTTCATCCTCCAGCCCTCTGATCAGAAGGGCAGAGGCAATTGAGAGTACTGATTAGGTGTGAGTACCAAACCTGAGGGAATCTACATGAAATGAATCTCCTGATGATGGGGGGGCAGAGTGGTGGAAACATGATGATGGTGGAGTGTAGCTGGTAGAATTCAAGTAATGTATCTGGTAGAAAAGTGTGGTAGTGAATCAATGTTATCACAAGGAGGCCAGATATTAATGAGTGTTTGGAGATGGAAGGCATGTGAGATGAAGAGTGTTAAACTGAAAGAAAGTTTGTAAATTATGGAGCAATATTTCAAGAGGGCACAATGGAAGGGGTGGCCTTATCTGAAGTGGGGAACTGGTGGGGGGATTGGGTTGATATAGATGGGAGCAAGAGAGTGGACATTTGGGGACAGAGCATGGGATATGTCCATTGGGTACTCTCTATTTTTCATCAGTAATTCTTCTTGGTTTGACTCCATGGAACATGATGCCTCCCCCAGAATAAACTGATCACCTGAATTCTCATCACTTTCTTTTTCAGACTGGATGGAAGTTCAGTGGGTATTCATAGGTCCCACCCATTGCTGATCAGCACAAATTTTTTTACCCGCTCTGCTTTTGACCTGGGCCATTTTGTCCCTCCTGCTACTGGAGGCTTGCCATATTGGTGCAGGACTTAGAGAGTTTCCTCCTTCTGCTTTAGCTCCACTATAGCTCACAATTTCTGAGCTCTAGTGATTTACCAGCCACTGTCTCCCCAGGAACAGAGATTTTGCCACTATGCTTGGTAACATTATGTAGTTTGTAGTTGACTAACTTGCTCCTCCCCTAGCAGAATGTAAGCTCCCCAAAGGCAGGGACTGTCTTGTTTTAGTCATTATACCTCCAGTATCTATCACAATGCCTTGCGTATATCAGGAGTTTAAAAGATGTCAGTTGCATTGAATGAAATATGACCAAACCTTGTGACATGGCAGCCAAGAATCTAATAGCATTTTAGGCTGAGTTATTAGAAATATAGTATCCAGCCCAAAGGAGGTGATATGATAGTCCCATTATATTCTGCCTGGATCAGGGGGATGAGATTACTATTTTCGTAAATAATAGACAGAATTAGAAGTAGGAGTATGCTGGCAAATGATTTACAACCAACTCTATCAAAAAATGAACCCACAACACACTTTTAAATTGTAATATGAACAATTAACATTTTATTCATTACGTTTTTAAGTCTAGATAATCAACAAAATAATTAATCAAGCCCTGATTTGTAGCACTTGCCTATTTCTGAGGTGTAAATGGTAACAATGAAAATTTAACAATTGGCTCTTGCAAAACAGTTTTATCTGACTCCACACCCCTGGGAAGGGATCACCAAGGACTTCTAGTATTCTTCTTACCTGACTAGTAGTCCGTATAATATCTCTAATAAATAGCTACCCAGTATCTGCTAGAAAACTCTATTTGTAGAGAATCCATCACCTCCAAGGCAGCCCATTTCACTTTGGGGTAGCACAAGTTTTTAGGAATTCTTTCCTTGTAGTGAACTGAAATCTGCCCAATGGAAACTTTTGCCAGGTTATTCCAGTTCTGTCCTTTAGGGCCAAGAAGGACAAGTTTGATCATTTTGCTACTTGACAGCCCTTCAAATACTTCAAAACAGCTATTGTGTTCCCCCTAAGTCTTCTTTTGTATAGGTTAATCATCATCAGTTCCTTCAGCCAGTCTTTATATGGCACAATATCCAGTCCTATCACCCTTCTGACTGCTCTCCCCTCAACACACTATCAATCAACCAACACTTATTAAGCACCTTTTATTGCTAGACACTCCTTCCTAAAATGTGGTGCCCAGAACTGACACAGTACTCCATCTGTGATATGGCCAGGGATAAGTCACCTCTTTCTTTCTAATGTGCTTCTATTAATAGGTTAAGATTTTCTGAATTTTTTTTTTACCTCCATTTGACACTGCTGATTCATATTTTGCTTTTGATCCATTAAATCCTTCAGGCTACCAGCTCATAGGATTTAGAGCCAGAAGGGAATAGAGTTTATAGCCCAACCCCTTATTTTATTAGTGCACAAATGCAGGCCCAGAGAGGTGACGGGACTGACCCAAGTTTACACTGGTAGAAAGGAAACTTGGATTCAAGACTGAGTCCCCTGATTCCAAATTCAGGGATTTTTCATGTAAACTCTTATTGCCTAGCCAGACCTTCCCTATCCTGTACATTTGCATTTGCTCTTTTTTAAAATAAACATCTCTACAACCTCATATTTATTGTTTTCTTCTTGTTAAATTTAGACCATCATTCTGACCCAATGAAATCTTTTTGGTTCTGTCATCTAATGTGCTAATCAATCAGACAAAAAACACTTATAAATGCCAATCATGTAGCAGGCACTAGGGTACTTGGGAAGGGGGAAATAAACATTTATTATGCATCTACTGTGTTCCAGACACTGTGCTAAGTGCTTTACGAAGATGACTTCATTTGATCCTCACAACAATCCTGGGAGGAAAGAGCTGTAACTAAGTGCTAGGAATACAAAGAACAAAAATGAAACCATTCTTGACCTTGAAGAGTTTACATTTAATGTGGGATACAACATGTATCTCTATATAGGTTATATAAAGAATGATTTCAACGGGAAGAAGAGCACTAGAAGCTATGTGGGGAGAAAGGAGAGACAGAGAAAGGAGAGAGAGAGAGGGAGAGAGAGAAGGAGACAGAGAGAGGGAGAGAGAGAAGGAGAGAGAGGAAAGAAGATTTCCCATAGAAAGTGACACTTGAGTTTTGAAAGAAACCAAGGCCCCAACAAGCATGTCATCCTAGTGTTCAGGGAGGACTAACACCTCTGTTGTGAGAACTTCTGAGCTCTTTTCAGGGCTATTGATCACTTTTGGTGTGCACCTGGCACTAAACTCTCCCCTATGGCTCCAAGAAGCTGTAGCATGTGCAGTGGCCATATGATGGTAAAACCATCTTGGCAGACAGGCTTAACCAGGCTGAGGGTAATCAATAGGCCTGAAACCCATCAGTGAGTTAGAGGTATATCTACCCCAAGCATATGAAGATTTTCCCTGGCAGAGGGGGTGGATGAGAACAATTTGTTCCAATGGCCATGAAGGTGACTGAAGTAGGCACTGTGGAGCAATTAGAGCTTGGTCAGACATTGAAGGTGCTAAAGTCAGCTACTGCATCCAAGGCCATTGCCAGTCCTGACTTTTGTCTTGCTACTGGACTTTGATGACTCTGGAAGAGAGAGGAAGGCTGAGGACTTTGTGCAAATCTGCCTCACTTAAATCAGATCCACGCTGGAGTCGAGACACTACCCTGTGATGTCACTGATCCTCTTTGAAAATGAAGAATGAACAATAATAGGGCTCCTGTCTGCAGTCCCATGGATGGGTTGAAGAGAAAGCAGTACACTTTTAACTAGCTCCTTTGTCATTCCAACTCGCTGACCACTGAGGTTTATTGGGCTCTTTGAGCAGGAGCTATCTGCATTCCAGAGAATGTGGCCATGCCAGGATTACTGCATTAAAAGAGGGATATGCCTGATTGTGGGTCCTGATATATACCCCCATTGAGGAAGCTGGTAGGTCATTAACTGTCTCAGAAAATTTTGTCTGCCAAGTCAATAGTTTCAAGTCCCTAACCCAGGCAAGGCTATTTGAGGGCACACATTCTTGGAAGTGGCTGAGCATTCCTCTCACTCTGTCTTCGTATTGGTCAGAGCAGTGGGACTTTGGCTACTGGTGGGGAGAGAAAGAGAAAGTATGTAAACAGGAGTGCTAAGAGGTGGCAGAAAGAGAGAGTTACCTCAGATAAGGTCAAAGAGACATTAAGAAAGCATGAGACAGACATACCTCTTTGCCGTTGGAAACTTTAAATGGGCAAATTCAACTACAAAGATATGGGAGAGGAAGTAAGATGGCAGATGAGGGGAGAGGAGGCAAGTGAGGTTGCCTCAGAAAGACAGACACAGAGAGAGAGTTTCTAGGTAGGCTTGGTCTTTGCCTCTACCCTTGTTCCATAAGTGGTGATCTACCTTTGGTGAGAAGTAGTTGGAGGAACCAAGTCTTGACTGTAGGATTCTTGAGTCTTTAACATAAGATCTAAGGCTACTGGATGGAATCAACGTAAATTGTCAGCAGAAAACTGTGTTGTATTGTCTACATATCTTTCCTTTCTTGGAGGTGAAGCAACCATAAGACAGGGAGGTGGACAGAGCTGAACAAAAGGGACTTGTGTCAGAAGGTTGGAAGGAGTAAGAATAACAAGAAAGGAAAAAGATCAGTGAATACTTGAAGTTAAGAAATATAAGACTTTTTTTTTGAAGAAGGCAAACAACCCTCTGAGAAGTCTTGTCTTCCAGGGAATGATGAGTCAATCCCCAGGGGCTAATTAGCCAGAGGTGATCCAGTAAAGGTGAAAAGAGATAAATAGCATACTTCAATGGGTGAGGTACTGATTACTTCTTCCCTGATAATAATAGCAATAGAGAGCTCAGAAATCTTTCTGGAGCATATATCCAAGATTTTAAAAAGATTTTCCCAAGACTTTTCAAACCTGATGACTACTATCAGTAAGCACCCCTATATACACAGGAGGTGCTGCTATCACAGGTTCTTAGATCTGCATTCATAAAAGGAAAAGCAACTTTTGAGAGGTTAACAATCACTTTAACCAAGCACATGTATCAATCTTTTAGTCAAGCACATATATCATTCACCTAATTCAGGGGAGTCAACACCCTGAACTTCAAAAAAAATACAGAGAAATTAAAAGTCAACAGACATGAGTTCTTCTGCCTGAAAATTCAATAGACAGTTGGATCCCAGCGGCCTAACCATAGTTACCAGAGAGGGAAGCACAACATCTGAGTTCTCAAAGGGGAGGGGGCTCCTTAGAGGCTTCCCACAGTCATCATCTGGCCAAACAAACAGTTCCAGTCAGTAAGCCCTCAAATAAAATCACACCTCATAGTCTTTATACACTTTTTAGAGCCAGAGGGCCTCACAGTGCCTCATTAACAAAAGGCCTGGACCTTCTTACAAATCTTCCCAGGCCTGACAATGGGTGGGAAAGATCCTCCTGAATCACATTCAAATAGAGGCATTATACTTCTTGATAATACCAAAACAAAAACATTAAATGATCCTCTTTTACTTGCCATTACATTTGGGTGTCAAATGGACCTTAAAAACAGCTGCTAAGAACTGTGAAATCTGAGACAAGTTACTCAAGATGTTAGGGAGACAATGTTTTCATCACATCTACAAATTGGAGGCAAGGGCTTAAGAACTGAAAGGCAGCTTTGGAAAGTGAACAATTTGGTACAAAAAGGGAATCTGAGAATTGGATTTAGATTTATAGGCCATGGTTTAGAATATTAGAATAATAGGCTACTGGTTAGAAATAGATCATACTTAAAAGAGTTGGAAAAAATTTTTTTCCTAGTCTTACAAATCTAATCAAAGGGGCTTTAGGCTGAAAAGAAAGGAGGAAGGGAGAAAGCAATTTACACACACACACAAATATACATACATATAATATACATACATATATATACATTTATATATACATATACACAGACATGTATCCACCAAGTTAGATAACACAGAGAAGGGTCACAATGTAGGAAGACTAGCAATGGAAATGCTCATTAATTCACAGTCAAAAGTCAATAAAAATCAAAACAAAACAATGTTAACATGGTGTGGTTTGTCTATATATATATATATATATGGAGAGAGAGAGAGAGAGAGAGAGAGAGAGAGAGAGAGAGAGAGAGAGAGAGAGAGAGAGAGAGAGAGAGAGAGAGATGTATGAAGTATGGGTAATGTGAGATGCAATAGCTATCCTAAGGATGCAAATTTGACTTAGGCATTATCAGTAGTATGCTGATACTACTGTTTCACAACTGTTTTTCCAAACAAAAAAATGGACTTATGACACACTTTTAAATTTAATAAAAATTATTAACATTTTCTCCATTCCTTTTGTAAATTTTGATGAATACCAAAAGAACAAATCAAGCCCTAATTTATAGTATTTGCTGATTTCTGAAGTGTAAATGCTCATCCTGAAAATTTAATTATCTTTTGCAAGCCAGTTGAAGCTGACTCCAGGATTTCTGGATTTCTATCACTAAGATTTGGCAGGATAGGACCCATGACTGGAGTATAGCTTTGGAAATGAACCTTATTCAAAAGAAATAAGATAGGCAAAATCCTGGGGGAAGGAGAAGGAACTGTAGGAAAGGAGAAAAGTGGGAGAAATAGAATCATGGTAGAGAGCATTTGGGTGAAGATCAGCAGAAGGGGAAACAAAGAAGATATCAGAGTATGTTACAAATCAGCTCTGCAGAACAGAAAATAGATGTCTGGGAAATTGATCATAGATCCACCATGATGGCATGGTATTGTAGTGATGAGGGACCTTCAGTTATCTGAACATATTCTTGAGCTCTTACTCTTTCTCTCTTAAAAGAAGAAGAGTTAATTTTTTGGCCTGCTTCAAAAGGCAAAAATGTGGAAGAACCAATGAAGATAACTTACATTTTTGATCTGATTATAACCAACCCCAAAAGACAATAAAAACTTTTTAAAGCTATATATGGGGGGATAAAAAAGAATAAGATTACTATTCAGGATGGATGAAATGGTAATAATGGGCAATGGAGGGAAAGCAGAACTCTTCAAACCCTTATTTTGTTTTTTCTGTGAAAGAGAATGAACTTTGTACTAGAAAGTACAGAACAAAATAGTGGTTAGAAAGTTGATATCCAAGTTAAGTAGGCAGATAGAAAGAGTGTGTCCAACTATCCTAGCTGACTTCAAGTAACCAGATCCAGATGAACTGCACCCCAAACCAATGAATAAAATTGGTAGATGTAATTTATGTAGAAGAGCTATCAATAATAGTAAAAATAAGTAGAATTTATAGGATGTTTTTAGTTTTTGTGAAACACTTTATTCATTATCTCATTTTGTCCTCTCAGCAATGAGGTCAGAGCTCTTATTATTCTCATTTTTTTAATGGATAAGTAGAGTAAGGAAGACAGAGGTTAAGTGAGTTGTCCATGGTGGCCCATAAGGGTCTGAGGTCAAATTTGAGTCGATGTCTTCCTGACTCTAGGTCAAGCATTTTATTGTGCTAAATGGTTGCCTCATATATGCATGTATGTAAGTATGCATGTATTTATTGTATTTATGTATGTATGCATGCATGCATATATATGTGTATGTATATCTACCTACCTACCTATCTACCTGTCTACTTAGCCACCTACCTACCTACCTACCTATGTTTGGCTTCATAGTTTAGGTTAAGCAAATGCCTGGGTTAAAGAAAATTGATACTCATACAAATGATGCAATCACTCAGATTTATGTGGTGCAACTAGCAGGTAAACAAACCATATATGTATACTCTATGACAATATAGACAGACAGATTAATTCCTATGTTGAAAGAAACTTACCCAACACAAGGGGGAAGAAGATGAGTCAAAGAAGAAATATGCTCATACTTGGGGGTCAGGGGGCAGGATTATATACACTAAAATGGTCTTGGTTGATAGCAGGTCATTGGTACAGATGTAGGTGGAGGCATTCCTAATCAGGCCCAGTTATAATGGAACAGTTTTTGGGGTCTCGTATCAATATCAGGCTAGAGAGAAGTTAGAGCAGTGGGAATTTCTTTATTGGAATCACAAATTAGTGGGAGAATGCAATATTAACTAATCTATGGAAGTCGAGTTCATTCAATCAAAAAGCTGCAAATTTAACAGTGGAAAAATGAAAACTTTCTGTTTCATCTATGTGTTTCTATGGGCATTAGGACTACTTAGCCTAAGTGACTCCATATTGGAGTCCCATCATTATAATATTAAACAATAACTGTGACATCAAAGATCCATCATAATATCAAAAATATCGAGTGTACAATCATCACATATGTATGCATGTATATATGTATGTTTGTTCTTGTATACATGGTTAATATGTAATCAGTTTAGATAGGTTAGAGCCAGATTGTGAAGGACTTTAAATGCCAAATGAACTTCCTTTTAAAGACAATAAAGAACTACAGAAGAATGCTACTTGAGTAGATGAATGACAAAACAAGGTTAAACCTGAATTTTGGCAATATCCACATAGCCACAATGAGGAAGTTAGAGGAGAGGGGAGAGATTGAATGCAGAGATCTTGTTCTCCCTGGGAGGCAGGCTGAAGAAAGGATAAGACTAACAATTATTCCTCTGTCCTTCCATTACTTGTCCACCCCTAGGTCACACCAACATCTCACTGCCACTCTGTCTTTCCACTTGTGAAGGAGCATGGAGAAACTCCCCTTATGGCACCATTTTAGCTCCCTATATGCTACTTCCTTCTACCTTTTCATATCTGCTCCCTCAGCAAGTAGCTTTTTTCCCTTCTCTCCAAAGTGAGTCTTATGCACATACTCTGTAATCTCATAGCCTTCTGCTGAGATCCTTTCTACAATTCATTTTCTCCATTAAACCTTTGATTTTATTGGCTGACTGGTTTTCTTCCATGTATCTATCTATCTATCTATCTATCTATCTATCTATCTATCTATCTATCTATCTATCTATCTATCTATCTATCCGTCTGTCTGTCTGTCTGTCTGTCTGTCTGTCTGTCTGTCTGTCTATCTATCTATCTATATACAAGTCCCCTCCAATTTTATTTTCAGTTTCAAATTTTCTCCCTCCCATCATCCTGTCTCCCTCCCCCCAGTTTAGAAAGAAATACAAAACCCATTATAAATATTGTCATGCAAAACAAACTTTTGCATTAGCCATGCTCTGAAAAAAACCCAGAGAGAGAGAGAGAGAGAGAGAGAGCGCTTCAATCCATATTCTGAGTCCATCAATGCTACATCTGGAGGTGGATTGTGTTTTTCATCATGAGTCCTTTGGAATTGTGGTGTAAGTCCTTTCTATCTTGAAAAAACCAAACCAAACCAAAAAACCAACCCTATTCTCTACCATACCAGTCCTTTCAACTAAGTGTTCTCCTAACTCTCTCTCATTGTCAATACCAAGTCAGTGGCATACAGCAGACTAGGAAGGGCCAGGACCAGGAGTGGGACCAGGTTGATATGGCATGGTGCATAGCATGGCATACATTCCAGAGATTGTGAGGTGCTCAGCTAAGAAGAGGAATGTGGTACTATGGATTGAGAAGATAGAGCTGAAGTTGGGGTCTCGTAGGGCATTAGATCAAACCAGAGAGCTAAGTCAGTCAGTTAGATCAGATCTCTTGAGTCTTAGTGTTAGAAAGGTTTCTCATGAGTCATTTAGTACATTTCCTTTTCCAAACAGAGTTTAGCATTTTTGAACACCAAACTGTTCCTCCTTGTAACTTCCCCATTTCTGTCAATGGTATCATCATTCGTGAAGTCTCTGGTGTTCAAAATCTGCCAAGAACAAGCGACAGAACCCACCTGCTCTCCTCCAGATGCAGTGCTCTCTCTCTTGTCCTAGTCTGTACTTCCCTTTTCCTGACAGTTCTGGTTCAAACCTTCATTACCTCATCCTCAAACTATTACAACACCTTGCTAGACAATTTCTTGACTTCCAGCTTGAGTCTGATTTGGCCCATCCCCACACTGATACTTGAATGATCTTTCCCAAACCCTATTTTCATTATTTGGATCATGACAATAGTTCTCTATTACTTGTTATGTTGCGCCCAAACTAAATTATTCAGAATAGCCTTCAAGACTTTGTTACATGGCACAAAGAATAGACTGCTGAGTCCAGAGTCAGGAAGACCTGAATTCAAATCCAACCTCAGATATTTAAGAATTGTGCGACCATGGGCAAGTCACTCTCTGTCTCAGTTTCCTCATCTATAAACAGTACCTAAGGATCAAACAAGATATTTGTGAAGCACTTAGCACAGTGCCTGGCACATAGTAGTTCCTTTCCTCCTTCCCCTTTCTCTCCCTATCTTTCATTGATATCTCATGACTTCCCTAATTGAGTCTCTGGGTGGCCCAGTGGATAGAATGCTGGGTCTGGAGTCAGGAAGACTCATCTTTCTGAGTTCAAATTTGGCTTCAGACACTAAACTACCTTGGGGGCTCTAAGGGAGTCACTTAACCTTGCTTGCCTCAGTTTCCTTATCTGTAAAATGAGCTGAAGAAGGAAAGGGCAAACCACTCTGGTATCTTTGCTGAAAACTCCCAAATTGGGTCATGAAGACCCAACCGGTGGACACAACCGATAAACGACTGAACAGCAGCAAGAAGACTACCCTAAACTAGCCATCTTTTTCTACCTTTCTATCCTCATTATATTATTGTATGTTCCTAACTAGATGATAAACTTCTCTAGAATGACAGCTGTGCTTGTGATTTTTTTGTCATCCCTAGCCCTCAGGACAATGACAAGCCCATAGTAGGTCATCTTTTACTCATGATAACCAAAGAACCCTTCATGTTAGAGTTAAAAGTTAACTATAAAATTCTGTAAAATCTTAACAGATAAAACTATTTTGAAACATGAATATGATATGGTTCTGGTGGATATTATTTCTGTGTCATCAAGCAGCTTCCAGGTTAGCTGGAATTGGGATTCATAAAGTACAGGCCTGATCATGTCATTCTCATGTTCATTAAACTCTAGAAGCTCCCAGTTATATTTAAGATAGTATGTGGATTCTTCTTGGGATGGGACAGGGAAGGGGGAAAGGAAAACACATTTTTTAAGCACTTGCTATGTTCTAGGCACTGTGTTAAATACTTTACAAATATTATCTCATTCGATCTTCATGATAACCCTGTGAGGTAGCAACTATTTATTATTGTTACCATTTTACAGATGAAGAAACTGAGGCAAACTGAAATTAAATGACATCACATAGCCAGGAAATATCTGAGGCTGGATTTGAACTCAAGTCTTCCTGACTCCAGACCCAGCATTCTATCTGACAAGGTTCGGAGGTGATGGTGGACCCCAAGATACTGACAGTCTGGGTCGTGCTCGAATGAATTCGACTCAAGCCTTCTTAAAGCCAAAGAAAACAAAGTTTATTAAAGATTCGCCATCTTGGGTTGCCTCTTAAGGAACCTAAGTATTTGTAATGCTTGTATTCACAAGCGGGCCAGATAGAATCCCAGCTAGAAAGAGTCTGAGCTGGATTGAATCTGAGCATCTGCATGGAGGCAAGATGGAACTTAAATACAGAAAAGAGTATAGGAGGGATCTTGGGGTGGTCTGGTAGTCCAGGGTGATGGGAGGAGGGATTTAGGAAGGGTCTTGAGGAAAAGTCCAAGGAGGGAATCCAAGGAGGGTCAAAGGCTGGAAACAGCTGGAGGCTATCACGAGACAGACTACGGGGCAGACTAGGGGGCACCTAGGTGGGAAGCAGGTGGGGCAATCCAGAGATCTTGATAGGGGCAGTATGTGGATGGATACAGATCTTGAAGGGAGTGGTCGGCAGCCTGGGGAAATGGGGTTTTGATGGGATCAAGGGTGGGGGGGAGTGCAACGGAGACCTGAATAGAATGATAATAAAAAGCCCGTGGGCTTCCTGAGACTGCCGGAACAAATGGGAAGATTAGATTTGAGTAAGAAAGGCCAGATTAAGTGAGAATATTCAAGGGGAGCTCAAGGAGGCTCCCAGAGTCTGAACCCCACCATATCCACTGTACCACCTAGATGCCTGTGTAAAGCTATTGTCCAAAGTCTGTCCTTCAAATATGTTCTAGTTAAGTCATCACACTTGTTAATTCCCATATGTGGTGATCTGTATCTCATCTCCTTGTCTTTGCCCAGGCTGTCCCTCATGCTTGGAGTGCTTTCCTTATTTTCCACCTCTTAGAATTCTTTGCTTCCTTCAAGGCTCAACTGAAGTGCTACCTTCTCCATGATGCTTATTCAGGTCTCCCAGGTTGCTAATGTTTCCTCTCCCATCCTTAATTACTTTGTGTTTATTTAGGATCATAGGAGCATAGTTTCTGAACTGGAAGGGATTTTAGAGGTCATCTAAGCTGATCCCCTCACTTTAATGTTAATGGGATTTAAGATCTTTCCCACCCATTAATAGGCCCATTCAGGGAAGCTTGCTTTGGGGAGCCTTGCTTGTAGGAAGGCTTTCACATCTTCTGCTAATTTCTAATTAGTCACTTAGTCATGATGTGATGCCTTCTGGCTCTGAGAAGTGTATATATACTCTGAGTTGGTATTTTGCTTTGGGGATTTTGAGAAGGATCTTGTGATTCCCTGGTCAAGATTCTGAGTAACCATATGTTCAGACACCCCACCTCCAACCCCCCACCCCCAACCTCCCACCCCCTACTGCTCAGATATAAAGGTTCTCTCTATCCAGGCTTGTATGTAAAGTGTATAGCACTATTGCTTCCATTCAGTCAGTAGAGTCCTGTCTGTTGGTCTTTATTTCTCTGCTTATATATTCTCTGTTTGTATTCTCTCTGAAGTTCTGGGTGCTGACTTTTCCCCTGAACTAGTGAATGTAATTAAAAAAGATTGTTGACCCCTTAAACAGCTATCATTCCTAGTAAAGCAGATCTAAGAACCTGTGCTAGCAGGTCATCCTGGGTATGCTAGGGTGCTTGTTGTTACTCTCATTTTACAGAAGAGGGAACTGACCTCAGTGATTAAGTGACTTGCCCCAGGTCACATACTGTTCCCCTTCAGTAGAATGTAAAGCTCCCCAGGGGCAGGGACTATTTATTTGTTGCCTTATATCCTTGACCCCTTGAACAGCTAGGTGACCGGTGGAAAGAGTGCAAGAAGACTCATCTTCTTTGGTTAAAACCTGACCTCAGACACTTACTAGCTGTATTACCCTGGACAAGTCCCTGAACTCTGTTTGTCTCAGTTTTCTTATCTGTAAAATAAACTGGAGAAGGAAATGACAAACCACTCCAGTATCTTTGCCAAGAAAATTCCAGATGGGGTCAATAAGAGTCAAATATGCCTGAAAGACGACTCAACAAATCCTTAATGTCTACCATAGAGCCTGGCACATGGTAGATAACAAATACATGCTTATTGAACGAATGATTATTCTTGGATGAATGAATGACTACTGTTGGATGAATGATTGTGACAAGACAATTCAACTTATCTCATAGTATCCCAGGTATGGAAATGGTTCCCAATCAATCCATCAGCAAGTAACAGTCTAATGCACATTAGGCACTATGCTAGACTCTGGGTATACAAATTCAACTAATGAAACAATTCCTCATTGTAAGGGGCTGGCAAACCAAGGGAAATGGATTTTACGAGTCCCGTACATTTATAAGATCTTTAACTTGCATCTATAGATTTCATTACTAGAGACACTCTCTCCATCAATAAAGATTGCAAACCATCAATTCTTCTACGGTCATCTTGTGTGACTCTTGTCCATCTTCTTCCATATATGGTCCACAAAGTGTCCACCTGACATGTTGGAGACCTTCCTCTATGAATTTTTGCATTTCCTGGGCACCATCCGAGCATTCACAGGTACCATCTGTGATGTCTTGTTTATGCCTACCCACTCTCTTTTCTTCTCTTATATTTTCTCAATGATATCCCTTACCATATTGTTTCTTGAGCATAGGTCACCAAAAGAATCTGCCAAATCCTGTTTATGCCCACCAGGTGCCTCTTGATCAACGCCCTGTGAGACATATCCAACTTTGATTCTTTGGGGATTAGTTGATAGTTCTTCCATTCCATAGTGGAGTGTGTTACTGAACAATGAATGTGGGAAAGCTAGAATTTTGCTTTGTTAATGTGAGAATCATAGATTTGCATTTTTAGTAACTCATAATAGAAAACAAGGAATATTTGATTACATTTTGAATAGTTAGGAATATGTTTGATGTGATCTCTAATAACCACTAGTATAAGGTGGTTTTCTGAAAGTCAGGCAGCAAAGTGATCCAGTGGATAGTAGAGTCCTAGGCCTGGAATCAGGAAAACTCATCTTCCTGGGTTCAAATTCAGCTTCAGACACTAGCTAGCTGTGTGACCCTGGGCAAGTCATTTAAACTTCTTTGCCTCAGTTTCTTCATGTGTAAAAATGGTCTGGAGAAGAAAATGACAAGCCCCAAATGGATAATTCCTCCAGTATCTTTGCCAAGAAAACCCCAAATGGAGTCACAAAGAGTCAGGCACAACTGAAAAATGACCAAACAGCTTTCTGAAACTCACTGATCTTCAAAAGAAATTTATAATTAATTTGTACATACAGAGTGTTGGAAGGAATCAAGTATGAAAAGAAACATTCACTCAGCGCCTGCCATGTGCCAGGCACTGTACTAAATACCTTACAGATTTTATCTCATTTAATCTTCACAACAGCCAAGGTGCCATTATTAGCCCCATTTTACAGTTTAGGAAAAGGAGGAAGATAGAGGTCTTTTGACCAGGGTCATACAACAAGTAATCTGAGGCTAGATTCAAACTCAGGTTCTCTAGACTCCAGGTTCAACACTTGATCCACTGTGCCAACTAATTGCCATTTTAAAGTTATTAAAAGCACGAAAACTTTTGAGATGTCCTTTATTTCATATTTGGTTGGTAGTTGTCCTTTGTTCTCGAAGAAAACCAAAATGACATCACTATGATAAAGTAGAGTTTCAATGTGTCTCACTGTGGATTTCATACATACTACTTTTTGAGTACTTCTACTTACTACTTCTTGAGAATAGAGACAATTTAGTTTAGTTCTTTGTAATTACAGTATCTAGTATAGAGTAGGACTTTAATAAATTTTCATTTAATTGAAAGATGATGTGGTAGGAAAAGTATTGAATTCAGAGATAAGGCATTATAGGTCATAGATCTAGAGCTAGAAGGGATGATAGATATCTAGTCTCAGTCATTTTACAGACAAGAGAGACTAAATGATTTTCCCAAAAGTCTTTGGCTGGTTTTTGTTTCATTTGCTTTATTTGACTTTTCAACGTAATTTTAAGCACTTTAAGAGCAGGAACTATCTTTTACTTCATATAGCCCCTAGCATCATGCTAAGCTTATATAAGATGACTCAATAAAGATGTCTGAATTTTCTTTTTCATTAAAATCAAATGTTTACTATATGATTTCAGATTAATGAGTGTTCTGGGTTGAGCAAGACTCAGTCCAAGTCCCTAATAATAGTTTATGTTCAGTGTTGTAACAGAATGCGACATTTGTAGGTTCATTTAATAGTTCACAAAAGCAGATTTAGTTAGCCATGGGCAGGAGAAGGCTGTTCAACAAAGATCGCCATCGAAGATACCTTGAGTTGATTCATTTGCAGAAAACTTCTCTAGCCTGAGGTGCCTTTTATGGTCTACAAACTAAACATCAGAGATCTCTTGGAGTTCCTCATGGCAGCTTCCAGTAATCAGGAAGTGATATTAACAGCTTGAGCCTTTAATGCTGAGCCAAGTCTTAAGGATGCTTTTAATTTATTTTAAGGAAAAACTAACCCAATTTCCACAGGAGGCAGGGATTAAGACACTGCATTACCCAGCATGACCCTGAGATATATCCTGGTTGTAGGTCATAGAGTCCACTAAAAATGGTTGTTTGGCAATAAATACTTCTTGGCTATCTTGGCTCAGAGATTTAAGGAGAGATCTAACAGTAACATATGCAGATATCTGTACATTTATCTTGGCTATTTCTGTTGAAGTCAGGTATGGTTCTCTTTAGCAATCCCGGCAGGACATGTGCTCCTGAAAAATCAATCCAATTCTTGATAATTTTAGTAGTGTACCTGCTGCCATACCTAGCAATTATGAATCATGCAACTTGCATTAGCTTATAACTTCAGAAGAAGTTCTGACTGATCTCCACCAACAATATGGACAATCTGCGTGAGCCTGTCTTCACATAATTCCTCCAGCATCAACAGTTGCCATTTTTGGTCATTTTTGTCAATTTTCAGAGTGTAAAATAAAATCTCAGTTATCTTGATATACATATATCTTATGATCAGTCATTTGGAACATTTCTTCACGAGATTGTGAATACTTTGTATTTTTTTTGAGGATTGTGATCTTTGTGGTCAAAGTTCTCTCGTTGCTCTTGTTTGGTTAAGAATTCATCTCTTTGCCCTAACCAAACTTCCTCAGATTGTGCACTGTTTGTAGTTCAGATAGTCTCATGAGGTTGAGTTTGTTTTCCATTTTATTTAAAACACTACGTATTTCTTATTCTTTAACAAATTTAACAAATTTTAACAAATTTTAAAGGGTAGTCATCTTTAAAAAAAAAAGCCTACAATCACTGGATAGTTAGAAAGTGTTATTCTGTTTGGTTTGGTTTTATGTTTTAAAGCTAGCAAAGGGCAGCAAAATCCTTTTTTCTCCGCTCTCCAGAAAAATGAAATGTTAACCACTGTGTCTCTAGGAACCAATGCACTTGGTGGTTTAACAGATCAATTGTTGCTGGAGTTTGAACTTCGAACTTGATGCAGCGAAGACAAATGACTGCTTAAAATTATTGTTTTTAAATGTGCAGCTCTAGTTTTAAAAGAAATTTGATTTTTCTTCTTTACATTTATTATTTAGTTCTTGGTTCCACCTGGTATTTAATGGTCTTTGAGAAAAAAAATAATAAAACTGTGTTTCATACATGTTGTTGTGTTTGTCTTTTATTTTCAAAGAGGACCATTTATACACACACACACATATGTATATATATATATGTATGTATGTATATATTTTGGTGTAAGATAAGATCGTCTGTTTTTTGAAGTAAGTCTGTAGCATAAGAATCAAACTCTTTTAAGACAAAATAAAAAGGACTGCATTTGAATAATTTTTTCAAAAAAGAAGACATATCTTACCCATAGCTATGAGAGATACATAATCTATTTCTCTTTTAATTTTTTTATAGGATGTTCTTTTTTTTTTTAAATTTATTTATTTAACTTTTAACATTCATTTTCACAAAATTTTGGGTTACAAATTTTCTCCCCTTTTCTCCCCTCCCCCCTCCAAACACCAAGCATTCTAATTGCCCCTATGACCAATCTGCTCTCCCTTCTATCATCCCTCTCTGCCCTTGTCTCTGTCTTCTCTTTTGTCCTGTAGGGCCAGATAGCTTTCTATACCCCTTTACCTGTATTTCTTATTTCCTAGTGGCAAGAACATTACTCGACAGTTGTTCCTAAAACTTTGAGTTCCAACTTCCCTTCACCCCTCCCTCCCCACCCCTTCCCTTTGGAAGGCAAGCAATTCAATATAGGCCAAATCTGTGTAGTTTTGCAAATGACTTCCATAATAGTTGTGTTGTATAAGACTAACTATATTTCCCTCCATCCTATCCTGTCCCCCATTACTTCTATTCTCTTTTGATCCTATCCCTCCCCAAAAGTGTTGACTTCAAATTGCTCCCTCCTCCCATTGCCCTCCCTTCCATCATCCCCCCCACCCTGCTTATCCCCTTATCCCCCACTTTCCTGTATTGTAAGATAGGTTTTCATACCAAAATGAGTGTGCATTTTATTCTTTCCTTTAGTGGAACGTGATGAGAGTAGACTGCATGTTTTTCTCTCACCTCCCCTCTTTATCCCTCCACTAATGAGTCTTTTGCTTGCCTCTTTTATGAGAGATAATTTGCCCCATTCAATTTCTCCCTTTCTCCTCCCAATATTTCTCTCTCACTGCTTGATTTCATTTTTTTAAAGATATGATCCCGTCCTCTTCAATTCACTCTGTGCACTCTGTCTCTATGTGTGTGTGCATGTGTGCATGTGTGTGTGTGTAATCCCACCCAGTACCCAGATACTGAAAAGTTTCAAGAGTTACAAATATTGTCTTTCCATGTAGGAATATAAACAGTTCAACTTTAGTAAGTCCCTTATGACTTCTCTTTGCTGTTCACCTTTTCATGGTTCTCTTCATTCTTGTGTTTGAAAGTCAAATTTTCTTTTCAGCTCTGGTCTTTTCATCAAGAATGCTTGAAAGTCCTCTATTTCATTGAAAGACCAAATTTTCCCCTGAAGTATTATACTCAGTTTTGCTGGGTAGGTGATTCTTGGTTTTAGTCCTAGTTCCTTTGACTTCTGGAATATCCTATTCCATGCCCTTTGATCCCTTAATGTAGAAGCTGCTAGATCTTGTGTTATCCTGATTGTATTTCCACAATACTTGAATTGTTTCTTTCTAGCTGCTTGCAATATTTTCTCCTTGACCTGGGAACTGTGGAATTTGGCCACAATGTTCCTAGGAGTTTCTCTTTTTGGATCTCTTTCAGGCAGTGTTCTGTGGATTCCTTGAATATTTATTTTGCTCTCTGGTTCTAGAATCTCAGGGCAGTTTTCCTTGATAATTTCATGAAAGATGATGTCTAGGCTCTTTTTTTGATCCTGGCTTTCAGGTAGTCCCATAATTTTTAAATTGTCTCTCCTGGATCTATTTTCCAGGTCAGTTGTTTTTCCAATGAGATATTTCACATTATCTTCCATTTTTCCATTCTTTTGGTTTTATTTTGTGATTTCTTGGTTTCTCATAAAGTCATTAGCATCGATCTGCTCCATTCTAATTTTGAAAGAACTATTTTCTTCAGTGAGCTTTTGAATCTCCTTTTCCATCTGGCTAATTCTGCTTTTGAAAGCATTCTTCTCCTCATTGGCTTCTTGAACCTCTTTTGCCAATTGAGTTAGGCTAGTTTTCAAGGTGTTATTTTCTTCAACATTTTTTTGGGTCTCCTTTAGCAGGGTGCTGACCTCCTGTTCATGCTTTGACTTCATGTCTCTCATTTCTCTTCCCAGCTTTTCCTCCACCTCTCTAACTTGATTTTCAAAATTCTTTTTGAGCTCTTCCATGGCCTGAGCCCATTGGGTGGGCTGGGACACAGAAGCCTTCATTTCTGTGTCTTTGCCTGATGGTAAGCATTGTTCTTCCTCATCAGAAAGGAAGGGAGGAAATGCCTGTTCACCAAGAAAGTAATCTTCTATAGTCTTATTTTTTTTTCCTTTTCTGGGCATTTTCCCAGCCAGTGATGACCTCTGAATATTCTCCTCACACCCACCTCGCCTCCTGATTCTCCCAGCCAGGGTTTGGGGTCTGAGATTCAAATGCTGCTTCCAGCCTCAGGGCTTTTGGAGGGGGCAGGGCTGCTATTCAGTGTGAGATTAAGTTCAGGTGCTCAGGTTGGGGCAGGGCCACCTCTCAGGCTCAGTTCCCTCAGGGGGTTTATGCACAGATCTTCAACAATGGATCCAGGCTCCTGCCTGCTTGGGGATCCCTGGTCTGCCGCTGCCTCTCAGCTTCTGCCTCCCAAGGGGGCCTGAGTTATGGGGGCACCCCACTCCCCTCTCGACCCACCAAAGAGACTCTCTCACTGACCCCCGTCACCTGTGGGTGGAGGGACTTGTGTGGCCGCTGGAGATCCCATCCCTGAAGCCTGCTTGGATCTGTTCCTCTTGGTGCCACGGCTGCGGCAGGTCTGGGCTGGGCTCCGTGTCTGCAGCGCGACAGACCTTTTGCGAGAGGTTTGCAGGTCCCTCTGGAACAGAAATCTCCTTCGTTCCAGTGTTCTGTGGCCTCACTGCTCCAGAATTTGCCATGAGTTACTTCATACAGATGTTGTATGGGTTGTGGGTTCGGAGCTATGTGTATTTGTGTCTTTCTACTCTGCCATCTTGGCTCCGCCCCCAGGATGTTCTTTAATATTAAGGTCGCATATTCATTTACCACATATTGTGGAGTGTAGTATAAGGTGTTGTTCTAAGCCCAGTCTCTGCCAGACTGCTTTCTATTTTTCGCAGCATTCTATTTTTTTTAAATCAAATAGGGAATTTTTCCCTAGATAATTTATGTTTCTACTTTATCAAACACTGGGTTACTGAGTTCTATTGTTTCTGAATCTCTCTTGATTTATCTCAGTTTTTTAATGCAAATACTAGATGGCTTTGATGCCTTATGCTTCATAATATAGCTTTAGGTTTGGAAATTCTATTTCCCCTTCATTCCTTCTTCTTTTCATCATTTCCTTTGATATTCTAGATCTTTCACTTTTCTAAGTGAATTTTGTTATTTTATTAAGTTTTCTAAAGTATTCTCTTGGTATTGACTGGTATAACCTTAAAGGTATAAAATAATTTTGGTAGTATTGTCATTTTTATTATGTTGAGTTATTTTATTGAGGCTCAAGACGCATTAGACAGTCAGTCAACATTTGCACCAGAGACACAATTTTATCTTGCCCATTGGATAAAGATCATGTGATTTTTGGCTAATAAGGATGCATGTTTGTCAAATTGTCATTTTGAAGGAAGACCTATTAAGAGATCTAGAAAAACCTTAGCAATCATCTGATCCAACCAATTCATTAAAATATTTTTTATTAATATCTTCAGTTTTTACATCACTTTTATTTTTTAATATATTTCCCTGCCTTGCCCTATCCAGTGCACCATTCCCCTTGTACAAAGAATAAAAACAAAAGAGAAAAAATGCAGTTCAGCAAAATCAGCTGATACATCAATGGTTCTGCCATGCAATATTCTACAACTTTTGTCTTACATTTCTGCAAGGAAGGGAAGGAGATGTGCTTTTTCCATTCTTCTACTATTCCAAACTTGATCATAATCATTACACATGTTCAATTTTTTTTTTCCCATCTCTCCCAGTGACTCTCACCCCCAAACAGTTATGTCTAGGTCAGATGCATTGGAAAACAAGCAATTTCTTTTACAGATGAGGGAATCAAGGTCAAGAAAGATACTTGACTAGTCTTTTTTTTTTTAAATTAATTTATTTAACTTTTAACATTCATTTTCACAAAATTTTGGGTTCCAAATTTTCTCCCCATTTGTCCCCTCCTCCCACCCCAAAATACCGAGCATTCTGATTGCCCCTATCACCAATCTGCCCTCTCTTCTATCATCCCTCCCCTCCCTTGTCCCCATCTTCTCTTTTGTCCTGTAGGGCCAGATAACTTTCTATACCCCTTTACCTGTATTTCTTATTTCCTAGTAGCAAGAACAGTACTCGACAGTTGTTCCTATAACTTTGAGTTCCAACTTCCCTTCACCCCTCCCTCCCCACCCCTTCCCTTTGGAAGGCAAGCAATTCAATATAGCCCATATCTGTGTAGTTTTGCAAATGACTTCCATAACAGTTGTGTTGTGTAAGACTAACTATATTTCCCTCCATCCTATCCTGTCCCCCATTACTTCTATTCTCTTTTGATCCTATCCCTCCCCAAAAGTGTTGACTTCAAATTGCTGCCTCCTCCCATTGCCCTCCCTTCCATCATCCCCCCCACCCTGTTTATCCCCTTCTCCCTTACTTTCCTGTATTGTAAGATAGGTTTTCATACCAAAATGAGTGTGCATTTTATTCCTTCCTTTAGTGGAATATGATAAGAGTAAACTTCATGTTTTCCTCTCACCTCCCCTCTTTTTCCCTCCACTAAAAAGTCTTTTGCCTGTCTCTTTTATGAGAGATAATTTGCCCCATTCCATTTCTCCCTTTCTCCTCCCAATATATTTCTCTTTCACCCCTTAATTTCATTTTTTAAAGATATGGTCCCATCCTATTCCATTCACTCTGTGCTCTCTGTCTCTCTGTCTCTCTCTCTGTCTCTGTCTCTCTCTCTCTCTCTCTCTCTCTCTCTCTCTCTCTCTCTGTGTGTGTGTGTGTGTGTGTGTGTGTGTGTGTGTGTATAATCCCACCAACTACCCAGATACTGAAAAGTTTCAAGAGTTACAAATATTGTCTTTCCATGTAGGAATGTAAACAGTTCAACTTTAGTAAAGTCCCTTATGACTTCTCTTTGCTGTTTACCTTTTCATGCTTCTCTTCATTCTTGTGTTTGAAAGTCAAACTTTCTTTTCAGCTCTGGTCTTTTCATCAAGAATGCTTGAAAGTCCTCTATTTCATTGAAAGACCATTTTTTCCTCTGAAGTATTATACTCAGTTTTGCTGGGTAGATGATTCTTGGTTTTAGTCCTAGTTCCTTTGACTTCTGGAATATCCTATTCCACACCCTTTGATCCCTTAATGTAGAAGCTGCTAGATCTGGTGTTATCCTGATTGTATTTCCCCAGTACTTGAATTGTTTCTTTCTAGCTTCTTGCAATATTTTCTCTTTGAACAGGGAACTCTGAAATTTGGCCACAATGTTCCTAGGAGTTTCTCTTTTTGGATCTCTTTCATGAGGTGATGGGTGGATTCTTTCAATACTTATTTTGCCCTCTGGTTCTAGAATCTCAGGGCAGTTTTCCTTGATAATTTCATGAAAGATGATGTCTAGGCTCTTTTTTTGATCCTGGCTTTCAGGTAGTCCCATAATTTTTAAATTGTCTCTCCTGGATCTATTTTCCAGGTCAGTTGTTTTTCCAATGAGATATTTCACATTATCTTCCATTTTTCCATTCTTTTGGTTTTATTTTGTGATTTCTTGGTTTCTCATAAAGTCATTAGCGTCGATCTGCTCCATTCTAATTTTGAAAGAACTATTTTCTTCAGTGAGCTTTTGAATCTCCTTTTCCATCTGGCTAATTCTGCTTTTGAAAGCATTCTTCTCCTCATTGGCTTCTTGAACCTCTTTTGCCAATTGAGTTAGCCTATTTTTCAAGGTGTTATTTTCTTCAGAATTTTTTTGGGTCTCCTTTAGCAAGGTGTTGACCTGTTTTTCATGCTTTTCTTGTGTCTCTCTCATTTCTCTTCCCAGCTTTTCCTCCACCTCTCTAACTTGATTTTCAAAATCCTTTTTGAGCTCTTCTATGTCCTGAGCCCATTGAATATTTATTTTGGATGTTTGGGATAAAGAAGCCTTCATTTCTGTGTCTTTGCCTGATGGTAAGCATTGTTCTTCCTCATCAGAAAGGATGGAAGGAGACACCTGTTCACCAAGAAAGTAACCTTCTATGGTCTTATTTTTTTTCCCTTTTCTGGGCATTTTCTCAGCCAGTTATTTGACTTCTGAGTGTCCTTTCCACACCCACCAAGCCTCCAGATCCACCCAGCTAGTGCTTGGGGGCTGAGATTGAAATGCTGCTTCCCAGACTCAGGGCTTTTGGTGGGGGTGGGGCTGCTATTCAGTTGAGATTAAGTTCAGGTGCTCAGGTGGGGGCAAGGCCACCACGTGGAGCTCAGTTCCCTCAGGGGGTTTATGTGGAGACCTTCAACAATGGATCTGAGCTTCTGCCTGCTTTGGGAGCCCTAGTCTGCTGCTGCCTCTGCTGCTGCCTCCCGAGGAGGCCTGAGTTATGGGGACCCCTGCTCCCCTCTTGGCCAGCCAAAGAGACTCTCTCACTGACCTTTGGTGCCTGTGGGTGGAGGGACCTGTGTGGCTGCTGGAGATTCTGTCCCAGAAGCCTGCTTGGATTTGCTCCTCGTTGTGCTGCGTGGCCAAGGCAGGGCTGGGCTCTGCTCCTGGTCCGGGGTGTGACGGACCTTTGGTGTCTGTTTTCAGGGCTCTCTGGAACAGAAATCTCCTCCGCTCCATTGTTCTGTGTCTTCTGCTGCTCCAGAATTTGTTGGGAGTTCTTCTTTACAGGTATTTTGCGGTCTGTGGGTTCGGAGCTAGCGTATGTGTATCTTTCTACTCCGTCATCTTGGCTCCTCCCCTCATGACTAGTCTTGAAATACTTAGTGACAGGATTAGAGATCAAGGTCTAGTTTAGTGCCCTTTCAATTTTAGCATCATCATTATCATTAAGTATTTATTAAGCACATGAAAAATTCTTCATTGGGAATACAGAGAGGTGTAAGGCACACCCCCTATTTCTAGGTACTTTCAATCTAGTTGGGGGTGGGTGGGTAATAGAGCATATCTATAAAAAATAACAATAGAGGTAGAATGTGATAAGCGCCAAATTCTTGATTTAGATAATAAGTGCAACAGAAATTCAAAGAAAAAGAAATTTTCTGAGGGCTCGGAGAGTCTTCTTGGATGTTTTGAACTTTGGTCTTGAAGAGATAGGATTTTTAAATGAAGAGGAAAGTGAACTCCCTACCTCCAGGGTAACACACTTGCTATTTCCCAAATTCTCCTTGTCAGGACACATCAAGAATGTTGTGTTCACTTCTGGGTGCCAACTCTGCAGAAGGGCAGATAGACTTGGAGTGGTTCAGTTGTCTTCAAACATGAGGGAAAGGAGAGTTCAGTTTGAAGTATAGGTCCCTGATCTGGGGTGCCTGACCTATAAGTTCTATTAAAGATTCATAGTAGGGAAAATACCAGATGATAACTTTGGGAATAAAAGAAGGTAGAGGTCAAGTGCTATTGGGAAAGGCTAGAGAGTCAATTGGGAAAGAGTAAATAGATTGGAGTGAAGCAAAGAGGGCCCTGTTGTGATTGGATAACATAAATTTGTAGTGGGATCAGTCAATACTATTAAATGGTTTCCTTTAGTAGTATTCAGTAGCACTTTCAAAGGACTAGGTTGTTACTGTTTGATAGGTATTAATAAAAAGAGCTGACATTGAAGGTTTACAAAGCAGTTTTACTTATATAACTCATGTCAGTTGGGCATTATCCCTGAAATGATTGGCTAGCTTCAGTAATTTTTAAGTCATTGTTTTTCAAGTAGTGTCCAACTCTTTGTGACCCTATTTAGCATTTTCTTGCCAAAGATACTGGAGTAGTTTGCCATTTTCTTCTCCAGCTCATGAGGAAACTGAGGCAGCCAGGATTAAATGACATGCCCAGGGTCACACAGCTAGTGTCTGAGGCTGGATTTGAACCTGGGGCTTCCTGACTTCAGGTTCAGTGCTCTATCCACTGTGCTACCTAGCTGTCCAGATTCAGCATAGGGGTTTTTTTTTTTTCAGAGGGTTTACCCTAGAAGCATCAACTTCTGACTCACATGTTTTCTGCACATATTTGGATTAACAAATCATTGGTCTCAAGTCTCAAGTTAATTTAGAAAATAAAAAACCTAAACAACACTACAAAAACAAGAATAACTTTTTATCTAAGTCCATCACTACTTAGGAAAATTCCATTTCCTTTTCCAGAGGGCAATTCCAGTTCTTATGGGTCTTATCTTCCCTTGGACCTACAGAATCCCAATGATGTTCTCTCCAGGTGGCTCTTCAATGCACATAGTTCCTTGCTGGGCAGATCCTTCTTCCTCTTTGTGGCCAAAGATGATGCTAATGTAGGCCTCTCTCCGGGTCTATGTGATGCTGGGCATCTCCATCTCCTCTCTTGCTTTCTCTTATGGAGACCCTAAATTCCTTTTCTCTCACCAAATGAACCTTGTATCTCCTGCATCTCAGTCTGGTACCAGCTTCTCGAAGCATGTGGCTCCCTATCCAGGCTTTGCAGATGCATAGACATCTCTCCAGATCTCCATATAGGGTCATTTAGTCAGTGAGACCAAGTTAGGAGAATAAAGGGAACCCAAGGCAAGGTGCATTCACACACACTTGAATTCCAGGTAAGCCTGGGCATGCCTGTTGTGGATTTTCATAACCACCCTTTTAGGGGACACTTTGGTGTTATTACCCTTAGTTTTACAGATGAGCAAACTGAAATGTGGACAGATTAAATGATTTTCCTGTGGCCATAGAACTAGTTAGTGTCAGAGGTAGAATTTGAACCCAGAACTCTTCTGACCTCATCTAGGGTTTGATTAAATGTTTTTTGCCTCTTCCAATGATTATTTCACAAACACCCACTGTCCACTAGCCAATCTTCTAGGCTGAGAGATGCAAAGATTAGTAAGGCATGGTCTCTGCCCTTAAGGAATTTACAATCTAGTATGGGAGATTAAGGAAGTATAAAAATAACTATTTTATGGCAGTATCCGATAAACGTGTTGGAGAAATGAGAGATCTTTTCCTTTTAAATGGATAATCAAGGAAGGCTTTCTCTCTCCTTCCCTCCCTTTCCTGCGTTGACTTAACCTCCCCAACTCAGAGGGGAAGGGAGGAAAAAGGAAGGAGGGAAGGGAGGAAAGAAAGAAGGAAGGAAGAAAGAAAGGGAGGAAGGGAGAGAGGAGTAATACCTTTTCTTTCCTCCCTTCCTCCCTCTCTCCTTCCCTCCCTCCCTCCCTTCCTTCCTTCCTTCCTTCCTTCCTTCCTTCCTTCCTTCCTTCCTTCCTTCCTTCCTTCTTTACTTTCTTCCTTCTTTCCTTCCTTCCTCTCCTATTTTACTTCTTCCCTTCCTCCTGTCCTCATTTCCTCCCTTCCCAGAGCCTGACTGCCAAACCTGAAGACTTATAGACAGGAATGCAGTCTTATATTAAATGCCATAAATGCCAGCCTGGCATAGGTACCACTTATCCTGGCCTCCAGTGATTATCACCTCCCAGAGATAATATATCATATCTTAAGTCTCTCTTAGCTCCTGTCTGCCTCCTCTCCCACTCCAGTGTAAGGCTGTCCAAGGAGAGAGGACAGCAGTAAATAAAGTTTCAGGGCATCTTAGAAAGACAGTGCCAGTACTTTTCCATCCAAATCTCTTGGGGGGTATAAAACCCCTCTGAACCAGGGAAGGATTGGTCACAGTTAGGTCCTGCTAGATGACTCCACTTCAGCTATCTCTCCATGGCCCAGGGTATCATCACTCTACCCCTCACCCCAATGAAAGAGTACCCCTCCCCCCATAAGTGAAAGTGATTGCTCTAAGGCTGCTGACTAGGTCTTCTTACTTCAGAAAATCCCTGAAGGACACATTGTACATGTCCTTGTAATAAATCCATGCTACTGATAACTATAAGTGGCTAACATGTTTCCCTTCCTGAGAATCCTTGAGCTCACTGGTGCATTAGAACAGTACTAGGTACTGGTCAATATTAGTCTTTTCACAGCCTTGTTAGTGATACTTGCTTCTCTGTCATCATGCTTGAGGCTTAGTTCATGCTCCCAGGCAGGAATTGGTTTTTTTGCACCCATATAAAAACTGGAAATATCACCTTCCTTGTTTTAGGTAGCTGAAGAGTCTAGGGTGGAGCAGCCGTAGAGACAGGGAAAGAGGGAAATGCATTTTAATAGAGAAGGGGATGTTGAAAATTATGTAAGAGAGCAAGAGAATAAAGGGGTAGAAAAGAAGAGGAAAGGAGGAAGAATGGGATAGCCTCCATTACACTCAGCCTTTAGCAGTGGGTTTTGGTACTATCCTTGCTCTCTTGCCCCACCCCCACTCTCTGCTTAGCATTATGGCCAGAGCAGAGGACAGATATAGTATGGGGTGGTGGATAGGTCCAGATATTTCTCTGTACAGAGACATACTATTTTCATTTTTGTCTCTGAACCCTTAATCACAAAGTTAAACATTCTGGGTATACAATCACACCAAAATAAAAACATTAGCCCAGGCCTCCAGTCTCCTCAGCCCTTGTCTTCCTTTTTCCTTCTCCTACATCCTCTCCCTCTTAAAGCCTATTCCATCAATTCTGGCCCTTATTGTTTTCTCTCTCTCTGAACTCCCACAGGTACCTTTTAATCTGGCTCACACCAGACTGTAAAACGCTCAATATCCACATGCCTCCAGCTTGTCTTCCCATGGAGCTTTAGCAAAAGAAAAAAAAAGTCTTCCCACATTCTAATTGAGCACTTGTTCCTTCTGATACTGCCCACTATCTGTACCATTCATTTTGCCTGGCCTTTAATCACCTATTTATCGTCTTATATTATTAACTGTTTCATGTGTGTTAGTTTGGATTTTCTGGAAGGACATCCAGCTCTTTATAGAAGGGCAATAGCCATTCCTTATGCATAAATTTTTTTGCTTCCCAAGTGTGTAGTATCATGCTGGACACCTACTAGGTGCTTGATGAATTGTTGGAGAAAGAGAAGGGGAAGGGAAGGGCATCGGCATTTGTTAAATGATTAGCACCAAGCACTTTACAAATATTATCTAGAAATTTTGAGAAAAATAAGGAAAGAAGGGTAAAGGAGAAAGAGGAAGAAATGTAGAAATAGGAGATGCAAGAGAGGAGAAGATGGTAAATAAATTTCTGTTTCATTTAACTTTTAAAATAGCTATTTGCTTCAAAACACAAATAAGTATCTCTTCTGCACAAGGGACTGTGCTAGACACAAGGGATATAGAATCAAGCACGAATAGTCACTTTCTTTGTGAAGCTTACATTTTATTGTGAGGAAACAGTATATACTCATAGTGAATAAAAATGAAGCACGTAGAAAGTTATATAATTTAGAGAGAGAGAGAGAGAGAGAGAGAGAGAGAGAGAGAGAGAGATATGGAGGGAGGGAGAGAGAGAGAGAGCACATGAACAGCTGGGGACACTTGAAAAGGTCTTATGTACTAGGTGGTACCTGAGCTTTGCATTGAAAGAAGCTAGGGGTACTGTGAAAGAGGGGTGATGAGCAGAACATTTCAGACATTAGGGAGCCCTAGGGCAGGTGTAGGTCGTCTTGTACTGGAGACAGCTAACACACTGATGTGCAGGGAACAGAAAGGGGAACATAAAGCAAGTAAAAGAGAGCAATATGTAATAAGTCTGGAGAGATAGGCAGGAACCAGACCGTGGAGGGCTTCAAACGCCAGAATGAGAAGTTTGTCTTTTGTCCTGGGTATATCAGAGAATTCCTGAAGATTTCTGAGCAGGGTATTGACAAAGTTAGGTCTGCACTTCAGGAATATTAGCTTGGCATCCATGCCAAGGATGATCTGGAGAGAAGACTAATTAGAAGACTAGTAGGACTAAGTAGGAGACTAGGAAACTCTAAGCAATAGTCCAGATGAAAGGAGACGAGAGCATGGATTTGGGTGCAGACTGTGTGAGTGGAAAGAAAGGGACAAATTCACAAGATATTGTGGAGACAGCATTGTCAAGACAAGAACTGCTGACACTATGGAGATGAGGGAAAGTGAAAGTCAAGGATGACTCCAGGGGCTTTGAGGCACCAGTAGTGCCTAGGATAGTTATTTGCACATAGTTAGGCACTTAATAAAATAAAATTAGGCTCAACCAGTTGCTGCTGAATCACTTCCAACTAGTGATAGGGGGCTCACCATCTCACTAGACAGTCTATTTCTTTGTTGGATTGCTCTTCTGGCTAGAAGATTCTTCATTATATTGAGTTAAAAATCTATTTCCCTCTACTTCCTCTATACCACAAGTCCCACGCCATCACCATCAGTCCTAATTCTGCCTTTTTTGGATCTACATATACTAAATCTAATCCCTCTATGTATGATATGGCAAACTTTCAAATGACTTTTATATTAAATGCCATAAATGCCAGTACAACTTTTCTCCAAAATGTTGGCTTAAGAAGAATCAAATATCTAAACTAGCTGGGGGAAATGTCCTAAGCTATAGGCAAAGGTAAAGGAAGAAGAAGTGGAGAAAAAGAAAAAAAATCAGCATGAATGACAGAGTATAATGGTAGGAATAGTATAATTTAAATAAAGATTGTTGCACTTGGAGTTAGGAGAGCCCTGGCTTTGAATACTGTCTCTAGCACTAAATTACTTTGTTGGTATTTAACATTTTAATTCTAGTCTTTAATTGTAGAATATAGAAAGTCTTAGATTTGAAGTCAAAGGACCTATGTTAGAAGTCCTGACTGTGTGACGTTGGGCACATCAGTTAAATTCCTTGTCCTTAGTTTTATCAACGGTGAAATGAGAAGGCTGGATTCAGTGGTAGGAAAGTTAAATATAAATGGGTCCTCTAAACGTAAGGATGGGTTCCTTTGCAGGCACGCATTCACTTAGAAAACCACACAATAATACTATCTATATGCTATTGTGTTTTTATTTATTTTGTTAATTTTTCCCCCAGTTACATTTTAATCTGATTAGGAGGCATGGGCTGTAGTCTTTGACACTTCTTTCAGATTGCTAGGCTCCCTCTAGCTTTGAACTTTGTTTCAGAGCAGGTGGGGAAAACTGCACTATATGGATTTATCACTCCAAAGTGAAGTGAAAGGGAACTTGACTTAGTAGAGATGGGAGTTCAAATCATGTCACTTAATTTCTCTGAGTTTCAGCTTCCTCACCTGTGTTCAGTTGTTTTTCAGTCAGGTCTGACTCTTTGACTGATCTTCTTTGGAGTTTTCTTGGCAAAGATAATGGAGTGGTTTGTCATTTCCTTCTCCAGATCATTTTACAGATGAGGAGACTGAGGCAAACAAAGTTAAATGACTTACCCAGGGTCACACAAATAGTAAGTGTCTGAGGCCAGATTTGAACTTAGGAAGATGAGTCTTCCTTACTCCAGGCCAGTACTATACACACTGTACCACCAAGATGCCCCATTTGTCATGGTAGCAGATTTTTAAATTCTATTCTTGTTTTTCAAGATCAGGGTTAGGTCTGAAAGACTGTGGGCAACATGTTGGTCTGTGACAATACTCTGGCTCTAGTAGAATTTATTAATTGAACTCACCATATATTTTGAGGTACATATTTGCAGTATGGGGATTTATTGTCTTTTGATTGCCTTTTGATTCCATCTTAGATCTTAGCCGTGACATAGGCTTCATCCAGAGGTAAAACAGGACATCTATGACAAAAATCCACTTGTACAGGAGCTGGGAGCTTCTTTGCATGAAGAAGATACCATTGAGGATGAGGTGACAATGGTGATGATGGTGAAAGATTATGAGCTTCTGATGTATATAACTTGCCAGTAACTCATATATTGCTAGATATTTGGTAGATGCTAAATTTTTACAGCCTACAGTCATATGTTGCACAATTTCCTTGCTCTGTCTATACTGAGCATTAAGTGTGGCTCATTAAATATAAGCCTTCCTGTCATTTCTGGACATAGTGGCCTGGTGCTGAGTTGCCATCATAAACCATTCTATTTTTTAAAACAAGTCTATATACTGATTCATTTGCTTAACGCTTATTTGTTGACCTTTTGTTAGCTAGTTTCATGCAGCTGTTGCCCGTGGAGAGCCTTTTGATTTCCACCTCATATCTTAGCCACATCATAGACTCTATCCCAAGGGAAGCCATTTTTAGTTACATTTGACAAATTCAGTAGTGCACACCTGTTTTCACTCTTGACTATTGATTGATGAAGTGATACCTGGTTGTTCCAAATGTACTTATGTGATTTTTGGATTGGTTTATCATGTGCTTTACAGATGTCTACCAATTCTCTTCCATATTTTTTGGTGAGGAAGTATAAACTACCTTTAAAAGGTATTTAAACTACCTGAGAGTGATGGACCCTATATTTTGTTAACATTGTATGATTATGATTACTATTATCATAGCAGAATAAATGAAAATTACACATTGGGAAACAAGTCATTCTTGTTTTCCTGTATGCTACCAGAGGTTTCCCAAAGAGGATTTTGATGAAGATAAGCTGTAGAAGATAAACTTATACCCTAACCTCATTTAATTATAAAAAGTAGTCATTTTATCTACCTGCACAATAGTCCATAGAAGATATGAAAGAATAAAAGGATGATAAAATGTTGTCTTCAGCCTATTTCTGTATGAATCCTATTACATAGATGAGAAGAATGAGATAACTGTGATGATGATAATAATAAATGAAAAAAACTGGGTCAATTAGAGGCTTCCTCTATACAGCATATGCATTGCTAAGGCCCAATGAACTTAGGGATGAAAAGGAAATCTGCAGTGGGCATTAGAGGACATCAGATCTTTGACCCGAGTTTATTCACTGTTGTTGACAAGATTTCAGCCTTGTAGGAACAGAAACTGTAACCAGAGCAAGTACCTAATACCCTGGAGGGGCAGGAGCTTGTTGGTCTCCCATACTGGGGACAGGTTGTTCTGTTCCTTCTACCCAGTGAGCTCTTGCCCTGCCATAGTCATTCAGGTTTGCCTCGTTCTGATCCATTTAAAGAGTAGGCAGGTCTAAAAGCTACAGCCAGCTACAGCCAGCTGGAGGAGAGGTGGAGATGGGAAACAGGTGAACAGATGAGATGGTCCAAGGGAGTTATAGCAAAGATGTGAAGATTCCAACTTACTTTCATTTTATTGTCAAACAACACTTTGATACCCAAGTTATCCTATGGGTTTTTTTCCCCCAGGTAGATTTCTGTAACAATAATACCCATCTCCCAGGGTTGTTGTGAGGGCTGAATGAAATGAAGTATGTCAAGTGCTTTGCAAACCTTAAAGTACTCTATAAGTGCTAACTACCAGAGAAAGATGAGTTACACAGTGAGAAAACTATATCCTGCCTTTGGTGAACTGCCAGAGCCTAGCACACACATGAGGGCAAGAAGCAGTGGCCAGTGAAGATGCTAAGTGCTACTGACTAGGGCTTCTTCCACTGCCCCTAAGAGAGCTGCTGAGTGTCTTATGTCTCATGGATGTTTGCAATAAAACTGACTTTGTACTGACTGTCAGTGGTCTGTGTGTCTTCTTCCTTGGGAAGCCTTCAACTCTGTCAACTCCTACAGGTACTCTGAGGGCTAAGGCAGAGTTTGGCAGTGATTTTCTGATGTATAACTCATAAGAGGGGGAAGAAACGTTGCAAGTTGGGGACAGAAGTAGAGGGAGCAGAAGGGGCTGAGGAAAATGGGAAGAAAGAAATAAGGTATGTTGGGCTTAAAGAGGGAGTTAAAAGCAAAAACAGTGGAAAAATGTGGTGACCATCTGGGATCTTTGAGGGGTGAAGCGGAAGAAAGCAGGCAGGGATGGACTTCCATCCTGCCTCTGCCACTAGCCAGCTGTGTGACAACTGGTGACTAGGATCATATATTTAAGACTGGAAGGGAAACACTTCTTGACCTCAGTTTTCACATTTATAACATGAAGGGATCCACTTAGATCATCTTCATAGAGAAGGGGAAAGACAAAAAGGTTTAGGGCAGAAGTGTAGAGTGGGAGTTTAGTAGATGAGAGTGGGAAATGATCTGATCCGCAGCCATGGAAGAAATGAAATGAAAAGACTAACAGATATGAGTGAAATAGGAATGGAGGGGGAAAGGAGAGAGATGAAGATGAAAGGTCAGAGATGGGGGAATGAATGCCAGAGGTTGGGGCACTAGTGAGGATGAGTAGGGAGAGAAGGGGGGAAACAGGGAAAAGAGACACATAGAAGCTGGATAAATTCAGTGGTAAGACTACTGGATGGAGGGGCAGAATAGCTATAATATGATTGTAGTTTAAGAGTTGGAAGAAACCTTAGAATCTGACAAGTCGAAGTCCCTTTATTTTATAGACAAGGAATCTGAGACCCAGAGACATTAAGTACCTTGCTTCAAATCACACTGGTAGTAAGGGACAGAGGCAGGATATGAACCCAGGTCCTCAAACACCAAAGCCAATGATCATTCCTGTGTACGACGACGCTTCTGGTGACACCTTGGAAAGAAGGAGGGGAGGGGGTGTGTGGTAAGGTAGGACAGAAGGACTGGGGACAGGAGCGTCCTTAGGGTGTTCTGGTGATGGGTAAAGCAGACTTCACGGTCATCATCACTACCTACGAATTTTCCATCCCAGCCGGAGTCAGGTTACAAGGAACAGGAGCAGTCTTTAAGGAGAAAAGAAGCCGCTAAAAGGCAAATGAGGAGGGGGTGAGGGGCCCACGCGTCTTCTCTCTTTGTAGTGGCGGTGGCTGAAACTGATGGACTGGAGCCTCGGGGCTTAAAACAATCTCCAGGAGTGGATCCACTTTCTTCTCCCGCCTCGGGCTGCCTCCCACAGTTTCGACTCATCCGAGCCAGCAGCCTGGAGAGTGGGTGACGTCCTGGCCAAGGCCACCTCTCTATTTGCCATACCCCCCGGACGCCTCTGGCTGGGGGCCGGGAGGGGGGTGCGGGGGGAAAGGGTGTGTGTGGGTAAGATGGAGGGGCGGGGGACCTGGCAGAAGGGGCGGACACAGGGAGGTGTCTCTGTCCCCATAAAGGGACCTTTGGGGGCTACGCTCTTTACACACGGAGTGCTGGTGAGAGGCACACCTTCGTGATACCCAAGATGTGCCAACTGAATCCCGTGCTGGCGGGCTGCGGGCTGCTGGTCGGCTTCGGGCTGCATCACCTGCTGATCTCCAGCCCTAGCAATTATGGCAAACAGGCGAAACTTCAGTTGCCCTTGCCCACCCAGTTACCAGCCCGCGTAGCTTGGTTCCTCCAGGAGCTCCCCTCTTTCGTGGTGCCCGTCGGGCTGCTTGCCTGGCAGCCGCATCCGCTCTTCGGCCCGCCAGGGACCTTACTGCTTGGCCTCTTCTGCGGACATTACTTCCACAGGTACCCGCCGCCCGCCCCTAGCTTTTACACCTCTTTCCTCACCCTCCCGCAAGCAGCCTCAGTGTTCCTGATGTCAAGTAGCCAAAGAGGGACCGAGGAACTCAAGGCGAAGGCGGGGTCCTTTTCTATTCCCGGAAACTTGCGCGCTATCGGTTGGTCTGTGGGCTGAAGCATCCCAGAACAGAATGGAGTAGTCCTGGCCAGGCTGGCCAGAGAAGGGGAGAAGCGGTCCAGTGGCTCAGAAATATCTGGCCCCGCCCTCCTACACCTGGCTTCGCTGAAGGAGATAGGCTCAGGAGCCGGGAGTCCTCTTCTTAGGACTTTCCTCTTTAGGAAACTCAGCTGGAGGCAAAGCTGGAAGGAAGGCTGCTTGGCTAGAGGATTGGGGAGCGGGGAGGGCGAAGGAGAAGGGAGAGGGAAAGGAAGGGAGGGAAGGAGAGAGAGAGGGGGTGGGGGTGGTTGGTTAACTCTTTAATAGAAATGAAAACTGCCCGATGATGGCTTAGTCAGCGGAGGCATTTTTCCTACTTCTTAGCCTTCCTCACCCAGCATTTTTACAGATAGCTTGGGGAGAATATTGGATCTGCTAGCTTAAGAGATTGTGAGCTGGCACTCTGAATTGATGGGACATAACTCGAGAAAAGACATACAGACCAGAGATTAAGGCTGTCTAGGGACCTGGACAGGGTTTCAGTGGTGGAAAGAAATTGCTGGCTGTAGTCCCTTTGGACTTATTTTTTAGGGCCCGATCAGTGGGAAATAGCGAGGTATCACACAAGCCAGCCTCAGGTCTGCAGGTAAGCTAAAATCCTCCACACTCTTGTCCACACACAACTAGAACAAGTAAATGGGGCTCTGTCCCAGAGGAAAGGATATTTTCTCTCCAATAGATGTACTATAAGCCCTCTTCTATTGCCTTCCCCCTCACCCTCACCCCTTCCTCTCCTCCTGGTCTTCTACCATCCAACAAAGAACAACCATCCTGGCTCAGTACCACTAGAGTTATGTCAGAGGTTGATTCATCTAAGTCAACAAATTGTTGGTTGAATTCATGCTAACGTCAGAGTGGAAAAGCCTTTTGTCTCCACTCATATCTTCGGCATTTCATAGGCTCCATCTGGAAATAAACCACTTTCTGTTATAGTTAACAAATCTAGGAGCGTAGAACTGTTGTCCAGCTTTACCCTTGCTTTGTGGAGTGAGATCTGTTTGTTCCCAAAGTAGCTCTATAAACTTTGAACCTGTTTATCACGTTCTGGGAAAACATCTATCGTTTCACTTTTCTCCTTAAGTAAGGGAAGGGGACATTCAGGTTTCTAAAACCACCTTGGGGGCAATGGGTTCTTTACTCTGTTAGTACTTTATAGATTTTTATTTAGATAACTTCTAGAGCTGTGCCAAAAGTATAATATCTGGGCAGCAAGATGACACAGTGATCAGAGTGCTGGACTTGGAGTCAGGAAGATGAGTTCAAATTATCCCTCTGATCCCTTCCCATGCCCTCCCCCCCAAGTTATTTAACCTACCTTAGTTTCCTCATCTGTAAAATGGAGTTGATAATAGCACCTACCTTCCAGAGTTGTTATAAGGATCAAAAGTGGTAACATATAAAGTGCTTTGAAAGCCTTAAAGCTCTATATAAGCACTAGTTATCATTGCTGTTACTGTTGTTAAATATTATTATATCAAGAGTAGTATTACATAGGTATTAATTACTCTAAATGTCTTCTTCCCAGAAGAAGCATGTCTTTTATTCTCTTAAAATATGCAACCTTAACTTTCTCGATGATAGTCAATCTTATGTTCATTTGGTCTTTTCTGAAGAAGACTGATGTATTTTTAAGTATTGCCTTTGTCCTTTAGTTCAGTTTGACCCCTGGATTTAAGCCAAAGATCCTTGGCACACATGAATGATTTTACCTTTATCGAGTTCAGATGGCATTTTGATATTCCTGGAGAAAGTTCTCATAAGGTGAAAGGTCTGCTTTAATATGATTTGATTAATATTATTATTACTACTATTATTTACGTAGTAGTAGTAGTATGTATTTTTTTTAATAAAAGTTCTTTTTTTCAGCTCTATAGTACTTCATGTAAGTTTTACCGTATTTTATTTTTCTTCATATTAATCACTTTGTATGGTATAATATTATTCAATCATGTTCCTATGTCACAATTTGTCAAAATTTTGTCCAATTATTGGTTTATTTCTTGTTTTTTCCTATTATGAATAATGGTGATAGAAATATTTTTGTATTGATAGATAATGTATTTTCTTGTCTGTTAATTTCAAAAAGATTTATAAGGAGATCTTTCCTCTTAAAATGAATAAAGATCAATATGGGGGGACAGTTTTAATTTTTATCTTTGCAACACAGAGCCTTACAGGTTCTTAATATACTTGTTGAATTCGTTTGATAATAGTGTAACTCCAGGTAACTGGTTTGACTTTTTTAGGGAAGAGGAAATTAAATGATCAAAGAAATATTGTCAAATTTTCCAGAAACCTAAGAAAATGATCCATAAAGTTTATTAAATTAGCTAATCAAATTAATACTTATTAGGTGTCTATTATGTATAGCACTGTGTTGTTGTTCTCAGAGAGGACCCATGACATGAGGAGGGTGATGGTTTGACTTGCATGTGAATTGAACTTAAGTCATCAGAGTCCAGTGGCAAGACACGGGTGAGGATGATTGTCAATAGTCCAGGATGCAGAGGGAGACCTTAGCCCTTTTAAGCTAAGGTTTTCCCCAGGTCTCAGTTTGTCTGAGGCAACACCCACTCAGTAATTAAAGACTAGGTAAGAATTGAGGTAAAAGATAATCTACTTTGCCTTCACAAAACAATCCAGTACTCTGTTACATGCTGGGAGGAGTACCATATACGAACTCACTTGAGTTTCACCACAATCTTGTAAGATAGTTTCTACAGATGTTATTATTTCCATTTTACAGATGAAGAAACAGAAGCTAGAAAGGTTAAGTGATTTTGAACAGTCACACAGATAATAAAGGGGAAAGTTGGGAGAAAAAATGTATCAGTCAATTTCTACATGTAAACATGCATACATATGTATACATATACACACGTATATAACACATACACATTCATACACTTACACACACATATATACTTAGATATCTATAATAATACTCATATATAGACATACGCATTCATATGCATCTATATAATATTGTTCTATACTTGTTTGTCCACTGTTTCTCTGAAGGTGGATAACATCTTCCTTCATAAGTGTAAGTCTTTAAGTATTTTTTTAAGTCCACCAACTCATCATTACGTACACCACAGCAACTTATACAGTCTAGTTATTTTAAATCGTCTAAAACATTATTGATTAATAAAGCTGGCATATAGTGTAGTTTCCCTATTTTCCCTCTTTTGATTAAAGCTATTTTAGCTTTGACTTTGTCTGAGATCATTACTACTCCTGCTTTTTTTCCCTAATAAATTCTACTCCAGCTCTTTATTTTGTTTGTGTGTATCTCTTAATTCCTATCCTTCCTTCCTCTTCTAGTTTACTTCTACCCACTACTTTGTCCTCCTATTACTTAATCAACTCCTCCCATCAAAGGTCCTCCCTTTATCCTCCTCCTACTCTATCCCATTACCATATTGTTTCTAGAATTTGGAAGACTTTTATAACTTTCCAGATACATATGCTATTCCCTCTTTATCCCATTCCCATTAATCTAGACACCATTCTATACCCTCCCTCCTTATCCTATCCCCTTGCCCTCTTATTCCTTATTAAATTTAGGAGACTTTTATTCCCTTCTAAATGTGTATTTTTTTTTTTTCAACCCAGATCTGATCTGAGTAGGGTGCTCTCTAAAAATCCCTCTCTTATCCTCTCCCCCTCCCTATCCCCTTTGCCTTTTATTCTTTCTGAATTTAGAAGATTTTTATACCTCTCTCTGTCTCTACACATACACATAATACACATATATACACACATATAAATATACATAATACATATGCACATATACATACATACATACATACATACATACATACATACATACATATATATGTATTGTTCCCTCTTTAACCCATTCCCAATAAAAGTAGGGTTCCAGAACTACTGTCCTCCTCTCCCATCTAATTCCTCTGTCAGTTCTTCCTCTCATATCTCATTTGTATAAGATAATTACTCTTTTTACCTTTTCCTAAGTGGTTTTACTTTTAAGAATCACATCATACTCAGGTCTGCCCCAATCTTTATTTTGAACTACCCAGTTACTAATAACAATCTTACACATATGTTTTACATTTCCTCATATAAAAGTAAACAGTCTGCCCTTATTGAGTACCTTGTAATTTTTCTTTTATGCATACCTTATCTTGAGTATCAAATTTTCTATTGTTTAGCTTTTTTTTCCCCCAACACAATGCTGAAAGTCTGGCGATTCATTGAATATCCATTTTTTCATTCAGGATTACGTTTAACTTTACTGGGTATGATAGTTTCAGCTGCAACCTCAGTTCTTTTGCTCTTTGATATTTAGTGTTCCAAGACCTGCAGTCTTTTGCCACTTCTATGTCTTATGTAATTCTAATTGTGGCACCACCATATTTGAATTGTTTCTTTCTTGTTGCTTGTAACAGTTTCTCTTTGAGTTGGGGGTTTTGGAATGTGATTATCATAATCCCGTAGGTTTTCCTCATAGGATCTCTTTCAGGTGGTGATTAATGGATTATTTTTATTTCTACTTTTCCCTCTTGTTCTAATGCTTCTGGACAATTTCCTTTAATTATTTCTTGTATTATTGTATCAAGATACTTTTTTATAGTAGTTTTCAGATAATCTGATTATTCTTATGTTTTTCTTCTTGATGTGTTCTCCAGATCAGTTGTTTTTCTTGTGAGATGTTTCACCTTCTCTTCTATTTTTTTGTTCTTTATATTTTGTTTTATTATTTCTTGGTGTCTTATGACTTCTTTGTTTTCCTCTTGTTCAATTCTAATTTTGAAGGAGTCATTTTCTTCCTTAAGATTCTGGATCTCCTTTTCCAGTTTGTTAATTTTCTTTTTATAATCTTATTATTTTTCTTGAATTTTTCTTATTTCTTTTAATTTTTTCCCCCTTAATCTCTCTCATTTGATTTTTAAAGTCTTTTTAAAGTTTTTCTATGAATTCTGTTTGGGTGATCATTTGACATTACTCTTTGGTGTATGAGAGGCTTCAGTATCCTCCTCCGAAGACCATTCCTGTTCTTCTCTATTCCCGTAGTAATTTTCTATGATTGGATTCTTTCTCCTTTTGTAATGTTAATAGAATAGGAAGATCTTCCCCACTCATTAATAGGCCTAACACATGGAACCTGTGATAACATGGAGCCTGGGTCACATGGAGCTCAGACTGAAAGGAGCTTGCCCAAGGAGGGGGGAGAGAGAGAGAGAGAGAGAGAGAGAGAGAGAGAGAGAGAGAGAGAGAGAGAGAGAGAGAGAGAGAGAGAGGAGCACAGAACAGAGAGTGAGAGCAGGCAGAACAGAGACAGAGATACAAGCTGTGAGTGGGAGCAGTTGGCCCAAGGAATAGAAAGAGAAAAGCTGTGAGTGGCTGGAGGGAGGAATTTGTCTAGGGGAACTTATTTTTGTGGGTAGGCCTTACAGAAAGAAGGTTTTAAGATGTAGGCCCTCCCTGATTAGTGATAAATACCCTGTTAAATTTTACTTCCTGGTATTCTAATGATGTCTCAAATAAATATTTTGGTTTTGCCTTTGAGGAAGAGTTTATTACATTTTGCGAATATTTCCCAGAAATATGCATGTATATTCATAGCTGTTGCTATGGGTATCACATTGGTATCACACCTTTGCCTGTTCATTTATTTATTTATATCCATCTATCTATTTAGCTCTTTATTTATTTATCTATTCATTCATTTATTTATCCATTCATTTGTTTATTCATTTGTTTGTTTATTTGTGGCAGCTTATTGTTGTAATCACCTCTACTCTTGGGGCATAAAGGATGGTGCCTCTGGCCTCAGATCCTCCTTCAGTTTTCCCCTCTAGTCTAGATCAAAACCAAGAACTTTGCTCACCTATAAGTGACCATGGCTAACCCACTGCTTCTACACTTACCTGGCATGTGCTGGTTCCTTCTTGCCCAGGGCCATGTCTTGGCAACACAGCTAGGCCTGACATCCCTTATCAGCAGAGATTCCCTTAATCTTCTCCTGCTTGCATGCTTGACTCCCCATACTGTCCAGGAGGTGAAAATTCCTGTGGTTGGGGCTGTGGCTACCTCCCAAGGCAGCTAGCCCCAGGGCTCACTTCTTATAGTTTCAGCAGAACTAATCTGAAGGTGTAAACAGGGACCAAACCTCAGTCCTGGGATTTTTCTTTGGATCTTCTCTGGTTGTCTCAGGAGGATACTGTTCTGCCCCAACTGTGGTTCACTTTTGCTGCTCTATATCTACCCTGAGGTACCAGTTTGTTTTGTTTCTGGGGGAAATCTGGAGTTTAGAATTTTCTGACATCTTCCATCCTCCTAGAATCCTTCCCAATAATTCTTAAATATCTCTCCTCAAATTGTTTTCCAGGTGACTTGTTTTTCCAATGAGATATTTCACATTTTCTTCTATTTTTTAATTCTTTTGACTTTTTTTTAATTGTTCCTTAATGTCTCATAATGTTATTAACTTTCACTTGCCCAATTCTAATTTCTTTTTGAGTGAAAGTAATCTTTATTAATTTTTACATTCATTCACTCTGAATGAACACCTGGGTAGTTCCTAATGAACTGCTGTATTTGTTTAGACCAATGCAAGCCTTTTTATGTCCTGTTTACAATTCTAATTACTCACCTGCTTCCCACTGGCCAGCATTTCAGGGTTCAGTAAACCCCACCCCATGTGGATCTACACTATTGCCACATTCCTCATTTTCCTTATAGAATGACATGATATAAATTCTTTTAAAGGAATTCCCTTAATTGATGTACTATCCTTCTTGTGTTGACCTGAAAGTTTGGTTAAAGAAGCAAACAGGCTAAGTGATATCTTAATTGAATAGGTGGTAACTACAATAAAATAAGGTGTAATTTTCTTCAGTATTTTCTTTTGTGCCTCTTTTACTAAACTCTTAATTCTCTTTGTAAAAATTTTCTTTCAAATGACAAAGTGTCATTTGAAATTATGACCCAGGATATCTGTGTTTTCTTTACCATTAACATGCCATAATATAGTATGTATCCATAAAATATTAAGAAAAAGTCCCATTATTTAAGAGAGTGTCTCAGGTTAAGGTTCTCATCTTTAGTGATTATAAACAGAAAGAATGCTCTTAAATCAGCCCCATCTGGCCTTGTTGACATAGGAAGAGATTTTCTGAGTTCACTTACAGAACAAAAAAACTGTTAGGTCCAAGCTCTTCTTCTGGGTTGATTAGTTCAGGCTCTGGCTCTTATTGAGGGTTCAAAAATGATATTAAATAATTATCACTGGTATTACATATTTTCAGTGGAAACATAAATTCATTTCATCTCTCACAACCACTCCTGCTTTTTATCAAAATTTTTGTTTCCACACCCAAATTTAATCAGTACTCCTTACTTTCTTTCCCATGTGAATTCTTCCCCTCATCTATCTTCGTTTTAAGTAAATATGGGAACGGAAGGGGAGAAGTTGATCGACACATTGACAAATTACAAGGGGGCAGTTTCCTTTATAAGAAAAGATACAGACACCCAAAAGAAAAAGGTAAATCAATGAATTTTCCTTTAGAAGTTTCATTTCATCAGAAGTCTGGGAGTGGGAAGGGGGGATGTCATTTGATGCAGTTTCCTGGTCTGGATTCTCATTCAAGTTGTATTCAGCAGAGAATCTTCTCGCCACATTTTTGTAGAAATTCTCTTTCCTGTGTCCATTCTCCTGCACAGGGTTGCTAGCATCATGGATCAGTGGCTCAAACAGACTTTCTTGGTATCCACACTTTGCTCAATATATCGACTTGTGTAGTTCTGGCCGTCACTTTTACCTACAATCATTTGCTCACTCCCTCTGCAAATCAGGGCTCCAGAATCTTTGTGTGACTCAGAGACAGTGGGGGGAAGAGACAGGGACTGTTCAGTTGTAGCGGGAGTGCTCTTCCCTGGGTTCTCTCCCATGTTGCTCCTGTATTGTCTTTGATTTTCCCGAGCCCATGAACCAAATTGTTGGAAAATTTCAAAGGCAGAATCTTACACAGGAGTGAGTGAAGGAAAGTTTTATTAATTTTTATGCTCATTTCCCCTGAATGAACAGGTAGTTCCTAATGGACTGCTATCCCAGTTCTAATTTATAAGAAATTCTTTTCTTCAGTGAGCTTTTGTATCTCTTTTTCCATTTGGTCAATTCCGCTTTTTAAGAAGTTCTTTACTTTAGTGAATTTTTATGCCTCATTTACCATTAGGCCAATTCTGTTTTTTAAGGTGTAATTTTCTTCAGTATTTTCTTTTGTGCTTCTTTTACTAAACTCTTAATTCTCTTTGTAAAAATTTTCTTGTCTCACTCTCATCTCTTTTCCCATTGTTTTCTCTACCACTCTTATCTCTTTCTTCAACTCCTCCAGGAATTCTTGCTGGCCTTGGGTCCAATGAACATTTTTCTTTGAGATTTTACTTACAGTTGTTTTCATATTATCTTTTTCTGAGTTTATGTCTTGGTCTTTCCTGCCACCATAGTAGCTTTTTATGGTCAAATTCTTTTTTTTTTTTTTTTGTTTGCTCACTTTTTCAGCCTATTTTTTCACTTTGAACATTAGGTTGAAGTTGGCATCTGCTTACTTGGAGGTAGGACTGTTTCAAGCTTCAGACTTTTTTTTTTTGTGTTGCTGTTTTCAGAGCTAGTCCTGGTGAACTGCAAGTTGTTGGTGATTCCAAGGTGTAATGATTCACAGAGAGGTGTAGTCACTGAGACCAGGTCCCCCCTCTTCTCTTGCAGGTACATGTGCTAGTACACTTCTCCTCCTTAGAACTGGGACCAGGACCTCTGCTCCCTTGTGATTAGCTACCAGTGCTCTCCTCTGCTCTGGAACTGATGACATCCTAATAAAGCTCCCCCCAGCCCCAGTAGTCTAACTTTCTTATAGGTCCCACTGAACAGTAGGCCCATTGCCTCTACCTAGCTACTCACCCCCCACTCACCCCCGATAATATCCTAACTTCCTCATATATGCCTTACTGCTCACTAGAACAACAGATGTGTCTGTGAACTCATATTTCTCCCAGAAATAGCAGACATATCCATGTGATGGGATCCCAGCTACTATCTCTAGCTAGCTACTGCTCCCAGACCTATTTTCCATATTTCCCACAGAAATACCAGGTGTGTCCATGCACTCACACATTCACAATCACATCCATCTAATCTCAGACAGGACCACAATACTCAGCCAATCAGAAAGCAGCACTGCCAGGATGCCCAAGCAGGATGTGGACCCCCAAAACAATTGAAAGAACTTTCCCTAAGTAGGCACCTGCACACTAATAGTAAAGAACTGGCCTAGAGTGAACTTATGATGTAGAGAAGCTTATTATAATATCATTATCATACCTACCCCTCCCAAATGGGTTTTTCTGTATGCATTTTGGGTAATCACATGATCAATTCCACTGTGGCTGGGACCTCTCCTTATTACCTAATCCCTTAGCTACCTTTTCAATACTCATAATTTCTGTTATGTAATTGCATCTTTACCTTATAAAAATCAATTTTGCTTTCTCTGAAGTTGCTAGTTCCTCTTGGAACTTAGGCCACTTCATGAGAGTCATCAGTCTCAATAAATGCCTGTACTTGTATTAGAGGTGATCTGACTCTGAATTCTTTAAGATGATTCCAACACAGAATATCACCAGTCTTCAACATCTCTGCTACCAGAACTGCGTATGGGCAATAGAGTTGTCAGTCAGAACCAGCTGCACCCAGTGCAGGAAAGGGGCCCTGTAATCTGTTTCTGATTGGTTGTCCAACCCCCTTACTATCTCTGGGCTAAGAGTTCTCAAGACTGCTTGTGTCTGTCACAACCACCCTCAAAGGCCACAGCTGCTGCTGCTCTCTGGGTTTTCTTCCACCCCAGGTTTACAAACTTTTCACACTGACCTCTTAAGTTGTCTTAGACTGGAAACACACCTCATTCTGACCTTTTGTTGGCCTTGCCACTCCAAAGTTTGATTTGAAGGGTTATTTTAAAGTTGTTTGGAGGGAGGAGAAAGTTTGGCTGGAGTGGGCAGGCTGCCTCAAATTTGCTATATTGACTCCTCCCCCCTCCCCCACAATTGCATTTTGATCTGGTTCAAGCCCATTTGGGAATTTTAAGGCTCATCTACAGCCTTTTGACACCTCTGATCTAGAGCATGGAGAGATGAATCAATCTTTCTAAGGTCAGATAGTCAGTACATGTCAGAGACGGAACTTGAACTTAGCTTATCCTGGCTCCTGGTTTCTATTTGCTATTTGTTCAGATGTTTTTAAAGTTGTGGCTGCATCTTTGACCCCTTTTAATGTTTTCTTGGCAAAGATGCTAGAGTGGTTTGCCATTTCCTTCTCCAGCTCATTTTACAGATTAGGAAACTGAAGCAAACAAGGGTAAGTGACTTACCCCAGGGCACACCTCTAGTAGATGTTTGATTTGCCAGATTTGAATTCAGCAAGATGAATCTTCCTGAATCCAGGCCCATCACTCTATCCATTGCACCACCTAGCAGCCCTCGTTCATTATATCTCCCACTTAATAAGTGCTGAGAGGGAAGAGGAAAGAGAGAGAGAAACTCTACATTCTTTCAGGGCCCAACTCAATGCCACTTCTCCCATGAAACTTTACAGGATCCCTCCAGCTGGGAGTATTTTCTCTCTCCTGATATCTCTCATCTCATCAACCACAACAACAATGGTCCATAGCACTGAATAGTATTAGCACTATACTTTGGCACTTTGATCTATATCTACACCTATAGAACTATATACATATGTAGATATGTATATGTGTATACATATATACATATATACATACATACACATATACATATCTACATAAAATCTTATCCAGTCCTTTTAATAACCCTTTGAGAGGCAACTGTGCTGAAATAGAGAGCTGACCCCAAAGCCAGAAACACCTGAATTTAAAGTCTTCCTTCTGACATATACTAGCTGTGTGATCCTGGAACAGTCATTACCTTTGAGGTAATGAAGGATGTGTATTACTTTCCCCATTAGATAGGTGATGAGATTGAGGATTAAAGATGTCAAATGACATTCTAAGTTCATAAAGTTAGTGGCAGAGCTGATACTTAAAGTGGTACTTAAAGCTCAAGATAGGCAGGTTCATAGTGGAAAGAACTCATTAAGAGAATGGTGCTAAGTCTGGCCCATACTCCTGTGTGACCTTGGACAAGTCATTCAGAGGTGGCATATTGACCCAGATAAAATGTAATGTTATCTATGTTTTATTGTAGTTTTATTTATTTTTTTAAATATTTCCCAATAACATTTTAATCTGGTTCAGTCACTAAGGAGTGCTGCTGGCCACTTGGGCCTGTAAGCCAGGTGTTTGATATCTCAACTCTATGCAGAGGTTCCTGGCATCCCAGTTAATAATGAATTTTATCTCCTTAGACCTTCATGGAATTTGAGAGTTGGAGGGGACCTCAGCTACCAGTTAGTACAATCCTATACACAAAAACTCTTCATTAAAACATAGTGAATGAGTGCCCTTCAATCTTTACTTGAAGGCCTCCAAGGAGAAGGAATCCTCAACCAGGGATCCCACTTTACTATTCAATAGTTCTAATTCTTAATAAGTTTTTCCTCACTCAAAGCTTAAAGTGTTCTCTTTGACACTTCTCCCCATTGCTTTAGTGGAGAGATGATAGAAGTATTCAACTCTTAATTTTCTTGCTTTCTCTTCCCCAGAGAAAGCTTTGGTCTGGAAAGGCTAAGACAAAAATGACTAGTAAGGGGTTGAAATTCTTTTGAGTCAAGAAATAAGAAAGCACTAAGATGACTTTGAATCATTCCTGCTGCCAAATTCAGCAAATTCCATCCCAGTGCACTGGGAAAAACTAACAGACATCATTGCTGAACCATCTGCAGTGGTCTTTGTAGGGACCTTTTGTTTCTAAAATCCTTTAGGTCATCTATAATTGATACCTCCATTTCCTTTCCTTTCATTCTCTTCTTAGTGGCAGCTAGGTGGTGCAATGGATAGAGCACCAGTGAAGAAGTCAGGAGGACCTGAATTCAAATGCTACTTCAGACACTTGACACTCACTAGTTGTGTGACCTTGGGCAAGTCACTTAACCCCAATTGCCTCATCCTGGGTCATCTCCAGTCATCCCCGATGAATATCTGGTCTCTGGATTCAGATGGCTCTGGAGGAGAAGTGAGGCTGGTGACCTGAACAGCCCTCCCTCACTCAAAACAAAGTCAAGTGCAAGTCATGTCATTATTTCTCTGATGGTATGGTCTTCTTTGGCAATGAAGGACAAACACATTCTCTTTTTAACTCTGCAGTCGGGCCTCTGACCTCATCTTTCAACTGAAATTGCTCTTTCCAAAATTACCAGTGTCTTCTTAATTACCAAATCTAATGGTCTTTTCATAATCTTCATCCTTCTTTGCTTTCTATAGTCTTTGACACTGTTGGTCACCTTGTTTTTGTGATAAGCCGCTCCAGTGTCTTTGCCAAGAAAAACCCAAAAGGAGTCACCCAGAGCTGGGCATGACTGAAAGTGTTGAACTTGGGCATTAAAAAATGTCTTCCATGAACAGAGAAGTGATAATACCATCCTGCTCTGCTCTCCTTAGACCTTATTCAGAGCACTACATTCAGTACCGGGTTTAAGAAGGAAGTTGACAAATTGTAGAGTGTCCAGAAGAGAGCACTTGGGATGGTAGAGGGCTTGGGGTCCAAGTCCTGTAGGAGGATTGCTTGAAGAAAGGAGTTATGTTTAGCCTAGAACAGAGAAAGCTAAGGCTGTGGAGGGGGGCACATTACAATTTCCTTCAAGTATTTCAAGGCCTGTTGTATATTAGAGGAATTAGACTTGGGTTGTTTGAGTCCAGAGGGCAAAACTGTTGGGAACAGTTTATAGAAATTGTAAAGAGACAAATTTAAGGTTGGTCAGGAAAATTTTCCCCAAATACAGCTAACTGTAAGAGGAATGTGCTGCTGAGACAGATTTTGGGTTTTCTCTCCTTGAATATCTTTAAGAAGAGTTTGAATGACTTTTTGTTGACCATGTAATTGTGGGGATTCCTTTCATTCATGGGTTGGAGTAGAGAGTTGCTGAATTTCCTTATAGTTCTCTAAGTCTGTGACTCTTTAATAGGAAGCCAATGGAGTTTCTTTTATTTTTTAATTTTTATTTATTTTATTTTGAATTTATGTCATGAAACAGGCATTTTCATAACAGTATAATAAAAAATGACTGCCCATGAAACTGCAAATCTGTTATGTACAATTTGCTATTCCTTTTAAATATATGATAAAATCATCTTGTAAGTTTCTTTTTTCCCCTTTTCCTCTTCCCTCACACCCTGTGCTAGAGATGGCTGTCATTAGATGTAAATACGTATATATGTAAAATCATTCTATACATGCTTCTTTATATCAGTTCATTCTCTGGATGTAGATAGTGTTTTCCTTTATATATCCTTTGTAGTTTATTTGGGTATTTATAATAATGAAAATGACTTATTTGCTCAAAGTTGTTCTTCAAACAATATTGCTGTTCTTCTATATAATGTCAATGGAGTTTATTGAGTAGAGAGAGAAGTGACACAGTCATATTTATGCTTTATAAAAATCAAGTCTGGTGACTGGAAAGATGCACTTTGAACAGAGATAAAGATGTTCAGAAAAGGGATGAATTTTGGGAGAAAGATCACAAATTCTATTTGGAACATACTGAGTTTGACGCTTCCCTGGTTTTCCTCAAGTCCCAGCGAAAGTCTCACCTTCTATAGGAAGCCTTTCTCTATTCCAAGAGAGAGAATGTATAGAAGAAAGAGAAGACCATCCTAAACAGAGTGTTGGGGGACACTGATGGTTAGGGGGCATGCTATGGATGATTAACCAACAAAGGAGATTGAGAAGGATCAGTCAGACAGGTAGAAGAACCAAGAAAGAGAAATAGACAGCTTGTTGGTGCAGTCAACTGAGTGCTGAGCCTGGAGTTGGGAAGGCTTGCTTTCAAATACGGCCACAAACACTGACTAGCTGCATGACTTAAGTCATTACACCTCTGTCTGCCTCAGATTCCTCATCTGTACAATAAGGATAATCTTAGCTCTTACTTCCCAAGGTTGTTATGAATGTAACAGTTTGTAAGCCTTATGGCAAAACGTTATATATTGTACTAATTAACATATAACATATACTATATAACATGTAATGTAATATAATATCTAATGCTATATAATATGAATGCTATGTATAAGGCTATAGAAATGGTAGATATTATTAGTATTAGTCATAAAAACCCAGAGAGAAAACATATCTGGAAGGAGGGGGTGGTCAGCAGTATCAAGTACAGCAGAGAGGTCAAGAAGGAGGAGAACTGGGGGGAAAAAGATTTCAAATTTGGCTATTGAGACTTCATGGGTGAGTTTGGGAAGGGCAGTTTCATTTGAGTTATGATGATAGAAATCAGATTGAAGAATCTTTTAAAGAGAAAGTAAAAGTAATGAGCATAGAAGCCTTTTCAAGGAGTTTGACTGAGAAAAGGAAGAAAGATAAAGGATGATATTTTGCATAAATGTTAGGGTCCAGTGAGTTTTTTTTTTAGGACTAGAGAGACTTGAGAGTGGTTGTAGAAAGCAAAGTAGAAACCAGTTGAGTCTATGATGTATTTTTAGCCATTTTATGGAACTCTTTCATAAGATTCTCCAAGGTATATTATTTCTAGGATGATCAGAGATTCTTGTAATAATATTTGTTTCCTTTTTATATAGCCTAATAAATACTTAAGGGGAAAATAGTAAAAGTAATTCCTTGCAAAATTCTTTTCAAATTAAAGGGTAGTGCAAAATGAGTCAATGAGCAAATATTAATTAAATGCCTAGTATGTGCCAGGCACTTTGCTGGGTTGATTCAAATGCAATCAATGAAACAGCTTCTACTAATAAAGAGCTTACATTCTAATGTGGGAGACAACAAAGAAAAATATATATACCATAAAAACAAATATATATGGGAAGTACTTAAATACGAATTTGTTTGGAAGGGAGGGCACAGCAAAGGCTTCATGCAAAAGCCAGTGATTGAGCTGCTTATTAAAGGAGAGACTTTATGAGATAGAGGAGAGGAAGGAGTACAGTCCAGACATGGTGGATGGACAATGCAAAGGCAAGGGAAGGGTCAACTCCTCAAGGGTAAAGATTGTACTGTATTTCACGTGAATGAGAAAAAGAGAAGAGGCCAGTTTTTTGGGATCACAGAGCATAGGAAGGGAAGTAATGTCCAGATAAGCTGGAAGGATAGGCTGTGACCAGATTTTGAAGGGCTAAAGCTAAACAGATGACTTTGTATTTTATCCTAGAGGCACTAGGGAGCAACTAGAGTTGGTTGAGTAGGAAAATTATTTTGGTATCAATGTGTAGGATGGATTGGAGCTGAGAGAATTTTGATGCAGGGAGGTCAATTAGCAGACTGTTGCAATAATCTAGATTCTGATGAGATCCTGAACTAAGCTGGTGGCTGTGTTGAATGGAGAGAGGGGCTAGGATGTAAGAGATGTTGTAAAAAAAATTAGAACCATCATAATTTGGCAGCTGATTGTTATGTGAGATGATGAAGAGGAAAAGAAAATCCTTCCTTGAAACGAACCATTTTTCATGTAATTAATTCCATACTGTTATTTTGGTAGCAGTCATGAACCCTTCTTTTAAACTCTTTATTTCTCTCACTCCTTTCCTTCTCCCTTGCTTCTCTCTTGCTTCCATTATTGTAGCTGTGGAAATAAACTCTTGAAAAGTAACTTTTTTTGACATCTTTCTCTTCCCTTATGTTTCAGCTCAGATGGGACCGTCCATGAAGCCTTCTCTAACAATTTCAGATGAAAGTTAATTCTCTTCCAGTTGTCTTGAGTACTTTGGCTCTCCTTTGCTCTTCTCTCATTTTATCTTATGTCATGTCTATTTATGAACTTATATTTACCATCCTTTTTCCTATGTTTGGACAATCAGTCAGTTAACAAGCATTTATTAAGTATTTACTATATTCCAGGGACTGTGCTCAACTTGGGGATACAAAGAAAGGCAAAGATAGTTCTTGGAATGGAGGAGTTCACATTTCAGTGGAGGCTGGGGGAGAGATAGAATGTAAATGATTAGGTATATACAAGCCATATACAGAGTAGATGGAAAGTGATCTGAGATGAAAAGGCATTGGCAGCTCTGGTGGGAACTGGAAAAGTCCTGCAGAAGGTAGAACTTGAACTGAGTCTTGTGGGAAACCAGGGAAGCAAAGATGCAGACGGAGCAAAGAATTGTACACACGGGGGACAGCTAGTGCAAAGACACAAAGATTTTGAGTTTTTTAAGGGTGGGACTGTGTTATTTTTCATCTTTCTACCACCACATCCTAACTCAATGCCAGGCACATAATAGGCATTAAATAATAAGCATTAAATAAATGTTTGTTGACCTGTTTGTTATTTGTTGAATTTCTTTCTGGAGGGGAAACAAAGTCTTAAGGGGGGCCATAATAGCTATTTTCCTGGAGTGTTAAGATGAATAAGAGAAAATAGACTTTGGCTCCACTGGGATAAACTAGGAAAAATAGTTAAAAGCAATAGGGCAAATTTCCGGTCAATATAATGAAGACCTTTCTCATGATTAGAATGATCGGAATGGGTTGCTTAGCTAGTCCTAGGGAAATCCTGAGCATCCTACCCTTTCTACCTCCCCCTCCTGCAAGTCATTGGAGGTATAATTCCAGTGGAGGCTGGAGGGCATGATGGATGTCTCACAGAGAATCATAGATTTTGAGCTGAGAGGGTTACATGAGAAATCAAGAACCAGAGAAACAAGGTAGCAAAAAACCCAGTTATTCAAATTCCAAATCCATTGCTTTTTTCATTAGGGTGATCTCTGAGGTCCCCTCCTTACTCTAGAGTTCTACGATTCTTACATTTTAAGTGAGAAGACCTAATATTTATTGACCACCTACTATGTGCAAAACATTGTTCTAAGCACTTGAGGATTATAAAGATGAGTAACATGAGAATTTGCAATTTAGCAATCTCCTATGATTGGTTAACACATTTCAGTTTTTTAAGACTTTATTATTCTTATTGGTTCAGACCTGTTATTTCGTTACTTTCTACCATGCAGATTGGCAACTCATCTCTAATTTAGAAAGTTGTCTCAGGCACTAAGAACTTAAGTGACTTGCCCAGGGTCATAGAGCTAATATGTGTCAGAGACAGAACTTTCCACCTCCAAGGCTGGCCCTCTATCTACCATGCAAAGTTGCCTTTTCTCCATAGGTGTAAGAATACTTTAAAGAATTATTACATATTATGAATGAATAAGTATTAAGAATACTTTAAAGATATATTATGGAAGTGTTTTTGCATGACTTTACATGCACAATCAAATTGCTTGCCTTCTCAAGCAGCAGGGGGAAGGTAGAAGGGTGAGAATTTGGAATGGAAAATTTAAGGAAAAATGAATGTTAAGTTTTTTAAACTTGCAACTGGGAAATTGCTGTTGTTCATTCATTTGAACCATGACCCCGTTTGGAGTTTTCTTGGCTGAAGTACTGGAGAGGTTTGTCATTTCCTTCTCCAGCTCACTTTACAGATGAGGAAACTAAGGCAAATAGGGTGAGGTGACTTGCCCAGGGTCACACAGCTAGTAAGTGTCTGAGGCCAGATTTGAAGTCAGGAACATAAGTCTTCCTGACTCCAGGCCCAGCACTCTATCCATTGTACCACCTACTAATTAGGAAACAGTTAATGAAATAAATAAGAATATATTGGAAAAAATAAGCATCGGCTTTTCAATTAGCAGGAAAATTAGAAATCACCTAGCTTAACCTCATTTTATAGATGCTAGTAGCTCTCCTTCCAATTTTTTTACCTTGTATTTAGTTTTGATGTATATTTCTCTATATATTTATTGTATATGTGAATGTGTTTTCTTCTATCATAGAAAGTTAGCTCATAATTGTTTCATTTTTGTCTTTACCCATGGTGCCTAGCATAGTGATGAAATAGGTTCTTAATAAGTGTGTTGATCGATTAATGACAAAACTGAGGACTGATGGAGGGAAATAACTTGCTGAAAGTCACACAAGATAGTGGTGCAGCCAGAATTCTGACTTCCAGGTTTTCTGACTCCAAGTTCAGCGTTGCTTCCCTTGCCCACCCCTACTCCCATTCTACCACCTGCTTAACCCTCTCTTGCTCCAAACTTGCAGAGAATTTATCTTGAGGGTATTCTCAGGATCAGCTGCTTTCCATCAGTGAGTTTTCTGTCTCTACATAGGCTTGGCTGCTTGACTCTGCTGATGTCAGCTTCTTGTGGTCAGAGAACAGTTCACTTTGTCTCTCGAGTCCCAAATGGTTTGCTTTGCAGGTGTTTGATCATGGTTGCTATAGTGGATTTGGATTCTGTTGGTGGAGGTAGCAGGTGGCCATCAGCAATATTGTTATTTTTAAAGGGTTAATTGTTTCCCAGCATCCTCGTGTTCCTATGCGATAGTAGTGGAGTAATAAGGGATGAGTCTTTCTTCCTATCTGTTTTTTGTTTGGGAAGCAAGGTGGGCTTTGGGATGGGGAAAAAATCAATCTCAATGATCTTGCCTCTCAAAAGAAAAAGAAAATCAACCCATCAAAAGTGAACAGGGTTATGACTACATCTATCACATGCAAGCATTTATATCCCCCTTCGCTTGGGCAGCTGCAGAGTTATACTGAACTATTTATTTCTCAGTGACATCAGGAGTCCTAGGGAACACAAGCTAGTCTGAGGCCCAACAGCTGGAACACGTAAACTATGTTTCTGGTTTTCTCACTTTCTTTTTCCACAAACAAAGAGAAATAAAGAGGCCCAAATAGCAACCTTAACACTTGGGCCTGGAGGATCACAGCTACCTTGTCATCACTCTTGGAAGACTCAGTAAGGACAGAGCTTGTAGCACTTCACAAGGAGATTGGACAGGATTTTCGTTTCAGTTACATTTCTTTATAGAATGAGAATTAGAGGAAGAGGAAGAAGAGAGAGGAATACCTCCAAGAAAACGAAGTGAAAACCCATTTATTTTACGGAACAAATTGCATTATATGAATGGAACAATATTCTTGGGCTTTAAAAAATGAGTAATATGAGGAACTCAGAGAAATATTATAACTCTAAGCAGCATAGTGCAGTGGGAAGAGTCATGTACATTGTATGTGTACATTCATCGTATGTGTACAATGTACATTCAGGAAAACCTGAGTCTGAGTCTTACCTCAGATACTTACTATGTGGTTAGGTAAGTGGCAACTAATGTGTGCCTCAGGTTCCCTCTCTGTGAGATGTAGAGTTACACTCAGTGACCTCTAAGTTCTGTTCTAGCTCTGGATCCATGATCATATTATTTACAATAATGTAAATGAAAGAACACTAAAAAAAGTTGAGGCTGTGATTATCATGATCAGTTTTGGCTGAGGGGAAGAAATGAGGATAGGCATTTTTTTTTTTTTTTTTTTTTGCAGGAGAGGTTGGGAACCACATATACAGAACTCAAGTACATATGACCACTTTAGGGGGCACGTTAGGTCACTTAAGGTGGTTCATTATTTATATGATTCCAAACTTAGCTGTTTGGAATCTGTTGAATCTGTGACAATAAGGCCACTCAGAGACAATTCCAGATGCATTTGTGATGGGATACTTGTTCTGAGATTTTGTCTTGTCTGCCTTTAAGTAATTTAAAAGCTCAGCTATAAGAAGGTATTGCCAGACTTTCCTTGACCCCATTTGGGGTTTTCTTGGCAAAGATGCTGGAGTAGTTCCCCATTTCCTTCTCTTGTTCATTTTACACATGAGGAAACTGAGGCAAACAGAGTTATGGGATTTTCCCAGTGTCACGCAGATAGTCTGAGGCAAGATTTGAACTTAAGTCTTCCTGAATTTAGGCCTGGTGCTCTTTCCACTGTGCCACCTAGATGCTCCATTGTCATTATCAAAATATTTTATGATAGTATAGTGATAGTTCCATGACCAAATAGTATCCATTTGAGTGACCATTGAAATAAACCTATTTTGTTGTTATTCAGTTGTTTTCAGTCATATCCAAATCTTCTTCACTTCCTTTGGGGTTTTCTTGGCAGAGATACTGGAGTAGTTTGACATTTCCTTCCAAGGTTACATAGGTAGCAAATATCTGAGACTGGATTTGATTTCATATTTTCCTGACTCTAGGACCAGCCCTCTATCCACGGTACCATCTAACTGCCTTCTTATATATTCTGGAGTTATACTCGAAAAAAACCAAACTAAAACCTAAAAATCCACCTTAGAAGGTCAAACTGTGGGTTTGAATTCAATTCAATTTAGTAAGCATTTATTAAGCACGTACCTGTGTGCCAGGAATTGTGCTAGCCCTTGGGAAGACAAAAAGAAAACCATTCCTCCCTTGCCAGCAGATTGCAATCTAGTGTCATCCTAGCTGGATCCTGAAAAGTTAAAATGAAGAGAATGTAAAAAAGTTGTTTGAAATGGCAACTGTTTCTCTACCAGAGGTATGGTCTTTCCTGAGACAAGGGGAAGAGGACCTTCTGGTCCCAGAGCTGAGCTGGAGACTCCTGGGAGTACGGGTAGAAAGAAGGATGTTAGTGTGCTTGGTAGAGAAGTTTAAAGAAAGAGAATTAAGGAGATGCTGATTGAAATAGGAGTGCCACTCTGGGAAATTGAGTAAGGACCTGAAGACCCAAACCAAAAAGGCTAGTCATAGAACTCCTATGAGCAAAATCTTCTGCAGAGGTGGGGAACCTGCAGCCTGTGAGGGCACATGTGGCCTTCTAGATTCTTGTGTGGTTTTTTTATTGAGTCCAAGTTTTACAGAACAAATCTCTTTATTAAGAGGATTTGTTATTTGAAGTTTGGATTCAGTCAAAGGGCCACACTTGAGGACCTAGAGGGCCACATATGGCCTTGAGGCTACAGGTTCCCCACCCCTAGTCCTACCCCCATTAATTTACAATTGAGATAACTGAGTGCCAGATTCTGGCACTGAGTATCCTCTCCAAGGTCACACAAGTCATAAGCTTTGGAGACAGAATTTAAAACCAGTTCCTGTGCTGCCAGAGCTGGTGAGTGCTCCTTCCATTATATCATTTTATTTCTACACGTCCCCTTTTAGGGAGCAGCCTCCATTTTTCTTGAGAACTTGATCTAGGTTTCTGGACAAAATTAGCATAGATAAACAAGGACAGTGATGGCAAGGATCAAGGCTAAGGGAGGTGCCTACTGACAGAAAGAGATATTTTTGGATGTTTTACTTTTTTTTTTTTTTTTGCCAAGGTGGTTGGTTAATGATCAACTATGTATTTGTGGTTTTAGGGGCCTATGATCATGATATCCCTATGATTCTACAGATAATATTCATGGATTGCTGTAGCTGGAAAGAATTTTTCTCTTTGAGGGCTGCCTTTTGGTGGTGAGCCTCTGTAGACTTAGGGAGGCTACCCTTCGGATGACAGCCCATCACCAGGACTGCACTATGAATGTTTTGTCTTTGTGGTATCTGAAGAATTCTAGTCTGCTAGGTGTTACAGTGGATAAAGTGCCAGCCCTGAATTCAAAAAGACTGCTCTTCCTGAGTTAAAATCCAGCCTCAGACACTTACTATCTATGTGCCCTGGGTGAGCCACTTAACTCTGCCTCAGTTTCTTCATCTGCAAAGGAGATGGAAAAGGAAATGGCAAACCACTCTAATATCTTTGCCAAGAAAACCACAAATGGGGTTACAAAGAATCGGGCATGACTGAAAATGACTGAACAACAACAGGTCTAACCATTGCTTAGCATAGTGTCTAGTAGGTGCCTAATAAATGTTTATTGATTACTTGATTAACCTTCAAGAACCTATAGCTGGGTGGAAACAGTTAGATGGTTGGGTTGGCATGGCTGGACAATGAACCAAACCAGGGGAGGAAGCTTCTGAATCGGCAAGATTAAAAATCCATTGATTATTTGAACAGTATTAGAGAGATATGGATGGATGGGAGTCATATCTGAATTCTAGTTTTACAAGACCTACATTAAAAAGAAATAGGGTAAATAAAAAGTGGTCCAGAGTAGTGTTATATATTTAGAAAATACACCTGTGTGAAAAACTGAGTAAGGGTGAACAAAGGCAAAGCCAAAAGTGATACTGTCATTAGAATATAGTACAGACCACTTGGACAGAAGGGGGAAAATAATTTGTGAATTACACCACAGGGCTAGTACCAGATAGCTTCCGTGGCTTCCTCTCGGCCCCAACCAGCACGATGTAATGACAAGAATTTTGAAGTTGAAGTAATGAAACCTGTTCTAACACTTACTAGTTGTGTGACTCTGGGCAATTCACAATCCCCATAACCCTGTAAAATGAGAATATTAAGGTTTGCACTATATACCTTTCAGTAGATTGTTAAGGGGAAAATTTTTTGTAAAGCATAAAACATTATATAACTACGAATGAATGATTAGATACAATAATTAACAGTGAACAACAATGACTGCAAAAGGACACTTAAGCTGCTGTCCTGCCCTAAGTCAGGCAACACTTATCTAGTTCTAGTTCATCTCCATTTTTCAGAGCAATACTGGATTACCATTTTCTAGAGCTCCCCTTAGATTTCCAACTTCAACCCTCACACTGACCTTCCCTGCTGCTTTGATTAACCTATGTAGTATCATGTCTACTCCCATTCCCAATCTTCTCTCCCCCTTATCCTGACTCATCCTTTTCTCTCACATACTTGGGTACAATATTTTTTTATCCATTCTTTATTTCCTTTCCCATGAGTAAACTGGCCAATAGGAAAATACTATCTAACTTAGTTGAAAAGTTGTTTTGTTCTGTCTATATGTATATCTCTTAATCTATTCAAAGGGAGAAAAAGGAAAGATTCTCTTGGAAATTAAAAAAAAACAGGCTGACTTACAACATTTTATCCTGTCTCCTTTAATATTATCTAACATATTCTAGTTCCTTCTGCAATATCAACAACTGAATTTGGTCTTCTTCGGCAACAAAGAACGAACATACATCAACAACTGAATAAATCCTTTCCCCACCCACTTCTCCATCATCATTCTCTGAGATTTTTCCATTGATGATGAGGATGAGCCTGTCCTCAATTGTTTCTTGAATTTCTAAACTCTTTTAATTTTCATCAATCTAATTCAACTAAACAAGCATTTATTTAGTGACTAGTATGTTATGGACACAATGCTAGGTTCTGAGGATACAAAGGCAAAAATGAAAAAAGTCCCTACCTCAAGGAACTTATATTTTATTGGAACAAAGCAATATGCACAAAGAAAATTAAATACAGAATATATAGAAAGTAATTTCTGGGCTGAGGGCCATTAACAATTGGAATGAGGTTCAACATATGCTTCCTCTGGGAGGTGGTGCTTGAAATGACCTTTCCATTATCCACCTACAATCAGTACCCTACCTAGGATCTTGTCATCACTCAACGCTGTTGGCTTTTCATGATCTTAAATTCCTTGACCACATCTTTCTGATCTTTCTCCACTCCTATCTCTTGCTCCTACTTACCTCCTTATGAATTTCCAACCTTGGGTAAATGCTCTATGATTTCTTCTCCACCCAGTCCTAGGATATCAAACATTGTTGTATCAAGGAGCAAAACCGTCTTCAATGACTACACTGCAAACTTATACAAATTAATACCAACTAAACCTTCTTTGCTTCTCTGTTCTTCCTCTCTAGTTGATTCCTCATTGCATTCCTCAGAGTAGCTATTTCAAATATTTTTCATATTTTTTAAATCCCCAAGGCCTGTCTCCTTATGCTGGACAGAGCTCTAGTTCTATCTTTCTTTTTTACTGTCAAATTTCTCCTAAAATGTAGTGGACGGCCTGCGTCCCTACAAGGCTCGGTGATGTGGTGAAGAAGGAAGACACAGAAGGCGTGAGAAGATAGACCAACTCCATTTTATTGATCTGAGGGTCTGGGTGTTTATAGACAGAAACTGCAAACCTAGTGACATTCTGCTTGTCTCTGCCCTAGTGATTAAATCAGTCTGATAAGACTGATTTAATCAGACTGTGAGCCTAGAGGACATCTATTTTACATCCCTTGTTTTCTGTAATTCTCTTGTTTGTCTCCCCGAGACAGCAACATCTGGGGAGCATGGAGAGCCATTCCGGTTGATGATGAGCACAGTCTCAAAGAACAATGTCCCGGAAGGTCTATCCTGATCTTGTCAACCGCACTCCACCCTGGCCCTCAACACTAAAATTAGTGTGTACTCATTATTTCCTCTTCTTTATAATCAAATCTTTCCTCAACCTCTTGGATTTGGTTTCTGCTTCAATAGCTCTGCAGAAACTTTTTTTTTTTTTGACGACCTACAATGACCACCTCATCACTAAATCCAGCTGCTTTTTCTGAGTCTCCATGCTACCATTTTTGCAGTCTTTGACAAGATTAACTGTGGTTAACACATTGTAGTAGAGAAGGAAAATCATTGCTTCTGGAGTCAGAGGTTATGGAATCAAATCCTGCCTCTGACGCTACCTATGTATGTGGTGTCAGGCAAGTCATCTGACCTTTTTGGTTCTTGGTTTCCTCATCTGTAAAATAAAGGGGTTGGACTAATTGATCTCTGAAATTCTTCCTAGCTTGACGTTGATGATGATCACTCTCACTTCTTAAAAGTATGTGTTCTCTTGGCTCTTATGATACAATTGTCTTCTCATCAATCTCCCTGACCCTCTGAATTTACGTTCCAAGCTGTAGAGGACCTAAGCCTTTCAGTTCCAGAATTCCTGCCATGGGGCTCCCACTATTTTGACTGCTTAATATTTCATGAGCCCGCTATATTTAGGCATCCTTAAACATGATTTACTTTATTCTCTGGTCATCCTTGTTACAGGTGACCTATGCTCACAGCTATCCCATGAGCTCCCTGGCCCTCCATTTCCCCCACTCCACCTCTCCAGTTCTAGAAATCAATAAACTCCGTCTATCATTGCTGATAAAAAAGGAAATGTCCTAACAGGACCCTAGTCAGCATCCCTGGAGAATAAACGGTTCACACAGGGTCAGGGTTTTCAGTTGGAGAGGAATGCAAACACTGGTCATTAGGAGGAAGGACAAGGCAGAGTTTTTTTTTCTTTGTATCCTCAACACTTAGCACCATGTCTGGTACATAGTAAATGTTTAATGAATGCTTGCTGTATTTCATGGGAGTGGCAACCTGCTTGAGGTACATCATTCCTATGCCAGAGTTCTAAGTCCTGGAATTAACAGCTGCTCCAGCACAGCACAACTGACTAACTCACCTACTACACAGACTAGAAGTTGGCATAATGGAATTAATTAAAGGTCTTGGTAGTTGGGTTGGTCAGGTCTGTTTGCTCATATTAGTGGTGAAGAGACAGGAAGAAACATTTGCCAGAATGAACAAAAGTATTCAACTTTTCTCCTGCTTTCATCAAAGCTGCAAACTCATATCAAGTCCTGCTTTGAAGACTAGGTTTAGATTGAGATGAGGGAATAGGAGGGTGGTAGTAGAGTAGTATCAGAAGGCCTGCCCCTGGCCCATTTCCTATTCAGAGAACCCAAGGATTCTGGACCAGTTCTAACAAGAAAAAGAAATTTCCAAACTCTCTGTAGTTATCAACACCTGTCACTGTGGTTTGTTGATGGATTGAGATTTTGGTTTCCTTTAGGTAGTTTTGGTTACCAAGACTGATCTTTTTGTCAGGTCCAGCGCCAAAGCCATGCCCTCAGAGTCCTTCAGTTCTCCAGACCAAAGATGACTAGGGACTAGGTGGCACATGTTGACACAGACTGGTCAGATGAGCATCAAATCCTGGAATGAGGGAATGGGGTGGTGATAAGGATGGAGGGGTGATGGGGAGAAAATGGGTGACTTCAACTCAGTGATTTCTGCTTTTGTATTGGACTTCGGTTTATATGCTTTCTAAGGGCTTGATTTATTTTATATTCAAGGACCTCCTTGTTCTGGTTGCTTAAGCCCCTGAGTTACCCAACCATCAGTGCTAATACCATGATAGACCTTTCGTGGGTTTTTAGCTTAGCTGTGGGGCTGTAACGGTGCCTGGATGAAGGCCTGCTCTGAGCTGGTTCCAGAGGCCACTGAAGTACATCCAATTTACAATGGCCTGGGGCTTGCCCTTTTTATTCCTGGCTGATCTGGGCTTTCAGCTCCCCTGGACTGACTTTAAGCCTTATGTTCTCCATTGGCACTGATCACAATCAAGATGCATGTTGCTGATCCTGCTCCCTTTAAGCTGCCATCTGGGGGAATGCACATTCTGGCAGGCCAAAGATCAAGACTTTCCCCCAGTTCATTCTTCTAGCCCCTTATCAGCATACTAATAGAACACAATTTGTCTCTCTTGACAAAATGTTTGGGCACCTGGAAGCAATGTGATTCTAGAATCTCAGTGTGGGAAGGTACTTTGGAGCCTGTCAAGGTCCACTATCATTCCTGAGGCAGGATCAGAAGGGTGGCTGTGTGGCACAGGGGAAAGAGCTCTGATGCTGCAGTTAAAAAACCTGAGTGATCACTTTAGTAGGAAAGTTATACATCAGTTTAACATATAGATGAATTTAGATATCTCATATGAATTTAGGGATATTATAGGCTAAATCATATTCTTTTCTATACATGTATTACTTTGATTTGTCATATTTCTTTCTCTTTTTTTTTCCCTTCAGCTTTTAATGCTTATGGGCCAAATCATACAAGGTGGAACAGTAAATAGGGGACCTGGGCTGGTGTCAGGAAGACTTGTTCAAATATGACCTCAGAAGCTTACTAGCTTTGTGACTGTGTGGGCCACTTAACTGCAGTCTTCCTAGGTTTGTTCAGCTGTAAAATGGGGATCATAACAGCACCTCCCCCTTCCCCAGGGTTGTTGAGAAGTTCAAATAGATGATATTTGTCAAGTGCTTAGCACAATATTTTGCACATAGTAGGTATTTAATAAAAGCTTTTTCCTTTCCTCCAATGCAACTTTACACTTATGCTGTGTATTCTTTGAGTTTATTTATCTGGGTACATGTTGTCCATCCCCAACTGCCACCTAAGTAGAATATAAGCTCCTTAAGGGAAAGCATCATTTCTTTTTTAAATTTTCTTTTTTTATTTTTAACACAGTCTATAACAGATAAAGCTGCCAGGCCTAGAGGCCTGTGTGGGCTACCCGAGTCTTCTTACCTCACCTCCGAGGTCTTTGGTTGGCCAAAACCGGATGCTCATATGAGAGAAAGGACGTTCCAGAGTCGAACAAGGGTTGAGCTTTATTTCAGGGTCTAGATTACAAGTGCAGGGGGATCTTCCTTAGGAGGAAGAGGGGGAGATTTCCTAAGGAGGCTAGGATCTTAAGGGATTGGAAGTAGAAGTACAAGCGGGGAGAGAGGGGGAGGGGAGAGAGGAAAGAAGAAAAGCGGAGCCTACTGTCCTCTTGGCTCCTTACGTGCTAAGAGAGCTTTCAGGCTTCCTCAATCCTACTTAACCTTCAGCCACACAGTGTGCCCAGATCCGGGACGACCTCGAGGGCAGGGAGACTCCACCCATCACGTATCTCCCGAGGAGAGGCGGAAATACCCGAGCTAGCCGAGCTAGCTCAGTCTGACCTTCTCGAATCCCCGCTGTTCATGGAGGGCCTCGTAAGACTCTAAGATTTAGAAGTCCCACTTTTACCCGCCTGAGACCGTCCACATGGATTTGAACTTCCAATCCCAACATCTTCCCTTCTTTGTTATGCGCGGAGCGCACCTGGCTCTAGAGCAAACAGTGGCTGGAGGCTGAGTGGATTAGGAAGGCCTTTAGCATATGAGTACCCTACAACAAGACTTCATTCACACAGAAATCTGCAGCTAGCACAACTGACAAAGGGAGGCATCAAATAAAACAAAGATGAAACTAAATGGCTGAGTTACAACAGGGGAAGTGCGATCAACTAATCCCAAAGCATATTTTAAGAGGAGCAGCTGGTGTAGGCGCCTTACACGTCACCACCCCCCTTAATCTTGCAAATGGATCTATACAGGTGGAAAATTGGTCACCTCCTCCCCCCCCAAGTGTCTGAGTCTGTGATATCAAAGTCCTCCTACAGCCGGTGGAAAGAGATGCCTAGATGGGAAGCTGTCAGTTGCGATGAGTGCTGCCTCCTCTCTGGGCAGCAAGGTTAAAGCTGTCAGCAGCAGGCTCAGGTGGTGTATGATCCTTCTCCGGGGTCTCCGGGCTCTCCGGGGTCTCCGCCTCCTGCGTCTCCGCTGTCTCCGACATTGGTTCCCACCTACGGATCCTTCTAATGGGAATCCACGCATGACCTTTTCCTATGGAGACACAAACATACCCTGGACCCCATATTAGTATCTTAAAATGTCTCATAGCTGGAGTAGTATGTGAGCCTTTTGAGACAGCTGTATCAAGCTCTGATTGTATTAGGCGACCTTTTCCCCTTCTTTGTTTAGCGAGGATCGCCCTTAAGGTGAAATTGATAAGGCTGCATACTGGCTGTTTATTTTGGTATAGCTGCTGCCAGGTGCTTACAAATGCTTGATTAACATCTGTAAGGAACCTGAACTTTACGGATTTTTTCTTTATAACAAACACAGGAGCATTCCAGGGTGCTGATTGCTCCTTAACCAGTATTTGTAATGCCTGGAGTTTTTCTGAAGTCAGGGGCCATTGCTCCACCCAAATCGGGGTGTCTGACTTCCAATTCAAGGGTGGGGACTCCAGAGCAACAGCAATGGCCCTTACTAAAAATTTGATAACCTCATCCCGAGGTGGCTCATAGCCATTCCGGCAATCAAGACATAATCGGCGGCCAAGTACTGTAATTGATTTCCTGTAGCCTCAAACTGCCCTGTTCCTGTAAATTGCTGATAAGCCTGGGGGGCCTGAGCCCCTAGCCCACCGGTAGTGCTCTTTACCCTCTGAGAAAATTCTGATACCCAAATCACATTCTGCCCAGGGGTAAGGCAGGCTCTAGCTAAGCTCTTCCAGTCATTAGGAGTCAGAACGAACTGACCACTGAGAGTTTCAAGCATGGCTATGACAAAGGGTGAATTAGGGCCATGCTTGGTACAAGCCTCTTTAAGAGTCGCCACTCTCTTCCACTCTATGGGTATGTGGCTCCTTCGAACGCCACCGGGGACACTGGGGTCCGCTATTTCTAGCACAGGAAATGTCCCTACATCTTCTCCATTCTCTATAGCCTTTCTTATTCCTTTTTCCAAACTGGACTGTGGCCCTGAACTGTCTGACCAATGGAGCAGGTTATAAGGAGGCGCGGAGGGAAGGCACGGCGTATTCTCCCCTGCCTCACCTTTTCCATCCGCTAGATGGAGCTCCGAGTCTATTTTTTCTTTACGCTCCTTAACTTTCCGCTTAACTTTCTGCTTGCCTGGACTCTCCGTCCCTCCCGTGTTCTCCCCTCCCCTCTCTCCGCTTCCACTCTCATTCCAATCCCGCCCTGGCCTCTCCAGCCCTTCCAGCAGGCTCTTAATTACACCGAATATCAGGAAATCTAAATCCTCCAGCTCCCCAGAGTATTGTTGCTCATAAGCAGTCATTTGCTCTCCGACCGCTCCCCATTTTTCTCTTGATATTCCTGCCTGCTTGAGCCAAGGAGAAACTTTCCAAATCCTTTTACAAAATTCTCGGAGGTCATCTAACTCTATTGTGACCCCCGCCTTCCTGCATTCCCTGTGAAGTTTCTCAGCCCAGACCTCCTGTTCCTCTGGCTTTATTACTGGCAATAGATTCCCCATCTCTGCCCTTTTCCCATGGGTGTGGGAAGCTTCTCTCACTCTTTCTCTACTTCCAAATTTAGGATTCGGGACTCGCTTCTTTCACAGCCCCTTCCGGGTGTTCCCAAAGCACCCAGGATTATCTGCGCTCCCAGTCCCTGTTGGGGCGCCAACTGCCAGGCCTAGAGGCCTGTGTGGGCTACCCGAGTCTTCTTACCTCACCTCCGAGGTCTTCGGTTGGCCAAAACCGGATGCTCATATGAGAGAAAGGACATTCCAGAGTCGAACAAGGGTTGAGCTTTATTTCAGGGTCTAGGTTACAAGTGCAGGGGAGTCTTCCTTAGGAGGAAGAGGGGGAGATTTCCTAAGGAGGCTAGGATCTTAAGGGATTGGAAGTAGAAGTACAAGCGGGGAGAGAGGGGGAGGGGAGAGAGGAAAGAAGAAAAGCGGAGCCTACTGTCCTCTTGGCTCCTTACGTGCTAAGAGAGCTTTCAGGCTTCCTCAATCCTACTTAACCTTCAGCCACACAGTTTGCATCTCAATACCGTGCTGTTAGATAACAATAGTGTGCCCAGATCCGGGACGACCTCGAGGGCAGGGAGACTCCACCCATCATGTATCTCCCGGGGAGAGGTGGAAATACCCGAGCTAGCCGAGCTAGCTCAGTCTGACCTTCTCGAATCCCCGCTGTTCATGGAGGGCCTCGTACGACTCTAAGATTTAGAAGTCCCACTTTTACCCGCCTGAGACCGTCCACACGGATTTGAACTTCCAATCCCAACATCAAGCAATTCAGACTTTTGGTCAGGTGATACATCTTTTTAAAGCATTTACAATATGGACCACAAATGAATTTTTTTTTTAAACATTAACCAGCTGAGACACAGATAATACTTATGTTGCTAACTTCACAAGCTCTTGTCCTAATTGTCTCCACAGTATTACTAAGAATTAAAGGACCCTAACTTAATGTTGTTGGTCTAAAGTCCTATGCCTGATAGCTTAATTTTAGATAACCTCGGATGTTCCCCTATCCATAATCTATAATTGAATAGATCTGGCATTAAGCTTACAAACCTTTTGACTGTAGGAAATTGCCACCCATAGTAAGGACATTGCAGGGATACAATATCTCCCCAACTTTATGTCAATTCCAGGCAGGACTAGATTATCCACTTGTATTCAGTCAGGCTTAAAGTCTACCGGATGTCAGAGGGGAAATTGAGTCAGGAGAATCCCACCTCAGCCCATGCTGAACAGTGGCTCTCCCACCCTTCCCTTGAGATCACCTATGCAGTTCATACCAGCATCTCATCAGCTTACTGGCATCATGTATTGGAGGCTCAGACCGCCTTTCTTGCTACCCATACCTGGAGTTAGACTCAGAAGAACAGTCACTTAATAGTCCCATAGCATCTAAAAATGGCTATTTTTAGCCAATAACCAATAACCAGGTTTCAAATATGATTATAGTTTCACTTTGGCTAAGGAACGTGTTTTGAGGCAAGTCTTAAGTGGCTTGCATGTCTTTCTATACATGTTCTAGTTCCTGATTAAATGGCAATCATAAAATCTAATTTACCATTAAAACCTTGACTTTTCCATCAGTGCCAAATTTTACCCGAGGTTACCTTCCTCTAGGAAATTTAGACTGAAATTCTTTTCTAGAAACTAAAGATGCCATTGATTTATTCTCAGTAATTAATTCAGTCTATTGTTTTAATACTAATTGCTTTTACCTCACTTTGTAACATGTCCAATTTTTCTCCCCATCACTCCCCTCCCCCCAGTTTCCTAATACCTTGCATTCTGATTACTCCTTCCCTCAATGTACCCTCCCCTCCATCACACCCCACTCCTCTCCTATCCCCATCTTCTCTCTTTTCTTGCAGGGCAAGATGAATTTCCATACCCTTATCCCTGTAGTTCTTATTTCCCCATTATATGCAATAAAAATTCTCAACATTCATTTCTAATACTTTGAATTCCAACTTCTCTCCCTCCCCCCTTCCCTCCCCAGCCCCACTGAGAAGGGAAGCAATTCAAAACAGACTAAATATGTGTTGCTTTGCAAAAGACTTCCCTAGTAATCATGTTATGCAATACTAATTATATTGCCCTCTGACCTACCCTATCCCCCCTTATTTCCTCCCCCTACAATTGACCTTGTCCCTTCTCAAAAGTGTTTATTTCTAGTGACTCCCTTCTCCCATTTGCCCTCCCTTCTAACATGCCCCTTGGTCCACTTGCCACCTCCTCTCCTACTTTCCTGTGTTGTATATAAATTTTCATATCAAATTTAGTGAGCATGTTATTCCCTCCTTCAGTCACACTTGGGGAGAGCAGCTTTATTTCCACCCCCCTACGTCATTTCTTTTTTGTTTTCTATATATACTGACTAATATATCTTCTGGTTTATAGCAAGAATTCAATAAATGTTTGTGGAATTCAGTCAGCAGTTGGTCAACAAACATGTATTAATTAAATGCCTGCTATGGCCCATCCCCCGTGCCAAGCTCTGGGGATACAGCAGATGCAAAGAAAGACAAAGCTCAGTCCTGGCTCTCATGGAGCTCATTATCTAATAGAGAAGATAACATGAAAAGAAATACATAGAAACAAAATGTATGCAGGATAAACTGGAGATAATTAACAGAGGGAAGGTAATAACGTTAAGAGGGATTAGGAAAGGTTTCTTGTAGGTATGATTTTAGCTGAGATTTTAAGGAAGTCAAGGAAACCAGGAGGCATAGAGGAAGAGCATTCTAGGGATGGGGTTCAGTCCTCAAAAATACCCAAAGTAGGTAGATGAAGTGTTTTATATGAGGGATAGCAGGGAGACCAGTGTCATTGGATTGTAGAATAAGTAAAATGCCTTTTTAATGCAAAGATGTGGCAAGAACAGAAGGTACAAAGCATTATCCCACAATGCTTGGAGGCATACTCTCCTATACGAGCTTGATCCTTGGAGAGAGTGGGTTCAAACTTAAAGCAGTTTCTGTAAAGCAATCACTTCAAGTTCACTTCCAAATTTGGTGTAGCCAATGGATGAATCAGAGCAGTTCCCTATTTTGCATCAGACAGATTGCTCAATTGTTTGCTATTACCATGTGACTTCTAGAAAATCCTGCCTTAGCCTCTGATTGCTAGACTTCTGTTGTCTTGTACATATATGAATGACATGAAAGTCACAGCTTTTTTTTTTGTCATTGCATTGCAGTCAGCTCTTCCAAGACCATAAATTTCTAGGAGTTGTAATCAGAGAAGAGAGTTCGCATCTCTGCAAATGTATTTCCACACACATAGAGGAAGATTTTTTCAGGAAGGTACTTTGCCCTTATTTTGATTGGCACTGAAATTATAGAATTAATATTGCTTGAACTTTGCAGGCTTAATGACACTTAGCAACAACATTTATATTTGCAAAGGGTTAGTTTAATATCAGTTGGTCTATATAAAATTTGTAGATTGAAGTTTTCTCCCTCAATTTTCATTTGGATTGGCAATTTCCATTCATCCCTTCTAATATGACTGCTCAAATTGATATTTGTTTAGCACTGATATAATACTGTATATTTAGAGACTTAATGATCTCCAAGGTAGCTTGTTCTTGAGATAAAGGAGTCCTGGATCTGGAGTAGGAGATGCTGTTAAATGAACTGTCTTCCTGAAGGTCTTAAACCTCAGAATATGTCAGAGGCTTCTGGTAGAGGAATTCCTGGGCTGGATAACAGGGTAAAAGCTTTTTATGGGATGCTTAGTTATATCTTTTGTTAGACTTTCCAACTTCTTTATCTTTTCTTCCTTTTCACCCCTTGGTTACTCACTGTATTTAACCACTTATTTAGAGCAATTACCAATCAACCAATATGACAATACCATGCCATATTTAGGAGAATTTGTTCTGCCACTCCTCATGGTTCACAGTCCCTGCTGCCCTCCCCCCCCAAGAAATAACTATTTCCACTGCATCAGGCAATTAGCCATCACCCCACAATCTGTGTGAGGTGGGGCTTTTGCCTTTAGGTTGTTTGATGTTTCCTTAGCACAGATAAGGCCAAAATTTAAGGCAAGTGAATTCATCCTCATGCACTTCTCCCACCTTTCCTCTTTCTTTCTTCTATCTTTCCATCTTATTTCTTCTCAGGATCATATTTCTCTCAGCTATTCTTTTCTAGACTTAAAAAGGGTAATCTCCTGACTCCAGGTGCTAAATGCTGTCATGGAAAGGAGAAAAGAAATATTTGGTTAGAAACTCAGAATCCTAGGGGCTGAGTTCTGGGCTCCATGGTTTAAAAAACTTCTTGATAATTTAGAGAAAATCAGGAGGAGAATAACCAGGAGGGTACAGGCTTTTAGTCCAAATTTGGGTTTGATATGAGGAAAAACTTCCGTAGAATTTTGAGCTGTCTAGAAGTGGAAAGGGTTGCCACAAGAAGGTATAGGTTTCCTCTCCTTGTAGGTCTTCAGGCAGAGGCTGGGTGACTTCATTTGTATATATTCCTTTCATTTACAGATTGGACAAGACGGCAATGGAGATCTCCTCCAGCTGTTAGATGATGTGATTTTGTGATCTGGTCAAAGCTATGCCTGAACCAGAAGCCCCTCTGTAATCGTACCTCTTCTGGCCCCATTCTCATCAAGATCTTCCCTAGATTCAACCTCTAGTCATCCCAGGCTACTGACCACTCTCATCCAGACCCTTCCTAGGGCTGCCCCCCCACCCTTCCTCCAGACACCCAGACTAGTTGACCACCCTTGGATCCCTCCCTCAGTCTTTCTGTTTGTAAGATCCATCTTGTTTCCATGAAAGTGTTCAGATTCCATGTAACCTACTTACATTAGCATTACAAATGCTTAGATTTCTTAAGAATCTACCCAATATGGTGGATCTTTAATAAACTTTGTTTTACTTTGTCTGAAAGAAGGCTTGGGATGAATTCATTTGGGCAGGACTCGGTTTGTCGCTGTCTTGGGGTCCCTCACCCCTACACCTCAATAATTCCACTTTGGGAGAGCTCTAATGATTGCAGGATTTTCTCCTACTTCAAACTTTACACCTTCCACTCATTGATCTTTGTTCTTCCCTCTGAGGTTAAGCTGTACAATTCTTCTTGCCCAGGAAAAGTCCTTCAAAGATGTGAAGCTATCTGTGCTGTCCTACCGAAATCTTCTTCAGATTCCAGATCCCCAGTTTCTCCAACCAGTTCTCATATGGTCTGTTTAGAGGCAGCTTAGTAGCACTCTGGATAGATCATGGGACACAGAGTCAGGAAGACCTAAGTTCAAATCCTGCCCCAGACACTTAGTAGTTGTATGACCCTGGGCAAGTCACTTAACCTCTGTTTGCCTCAGTTTCCTCTACTATGGGTTATTGTGAAGATCAAATGAGTTAACACATGTCAAGCACTTTGAAAACCTTGCAGTCCTATAAAAACGTTAGCTATTATGTGGTAGGAATTTGAGGCCCTTTTCTATTATCTGATCAGCTCATTCAAGTTAAGGTATTAGAGGTTCAATTGTCACTATCCTTTTCAGGAGTATTTACATTTTAAATAAAGCCTAGATAGAGAGGGCAATGATTTATCCAAAAATATTAATCTCAAATGGTAGAATTTCAGGTGCTGTTAATGCCTAGGCAAGGGGCAGACTTTTTAGTCAGTGAACTTTTCTGACCTTCAGCTCCCAAAGGAGACCATTGATTGATGATTTGGCCAGTCAGCCCTGTGTATGGGTCTGTACACAAAGAGAGGAGGTGAACAGAGGTGATTTGGATCCTAAGTGAAAGCTAATAAAGTGAACATTTTGAGACATGACAAATTACAGACATCAAAATTCTCATCCCCAAGGGCCTCAGGAAACTGACATCACTGTCCCAAAGCTGTAAATGTAAAACTTTTTATTGCAGAGAAGCAACAAGGCCTTGTGACTCAATGACTAGCCAGGAGAATGAATGGAGGAAAAGAGAAAGTTTAAGTTCGGGATAAATCCTTACCATTCCTATGAGGCATTCCACATCCTCAAAGAAGAAAGATGGCATTTCATGCTTGTCCAGGGAAAATCCTTTCTTCAGAACCTTACAATAGTCCTGCTGTTTATATCTGTTAAGAGCATCGTTTCTCAGGGTAGGAGTTGTGAGCAGAAGCTACAGCAAAGGTGGTGGTGATGATGGTGGTGGTAGTAGAAGGAGAGTCCCAAAGACCTGGGTTTGAATCTTGTCAGGGACATTTAATACCAGCTATGTGGCTAAGAGAGCCTGGGTGAATCATGTCATCTATCTGAGATTCTGTTTCCTCATGTATAAAATAAGGTGGTTGTACTTTATGACCTCAGGTCCACCTTTAGTTCTAAATCTCTGATCCTCTGATCATCATGTGATCATCACAAATCAGGAGCAGAGCTTGAACCCTGGTCTTACTGACTCTAAAATTGGCTTTCTACCCACTATGGCTCATTACCTCTCAATGACTATGATGGAGAAGAGTGATTAGAACTGTCACAATAAGGAAAATTAGTAATAGCAGCTTCTTAAATTTACATGACACTTGACTTTCATACCAATTATCTAATTCAAGCCTCATTCAAGATAAATCTCAGTTGGTTAGGGTGTTTTAAGAAAAGGAACCACAGATTGGACAAAATTGTGACTTGCTCAAAGTCATACAATTAGTAAATGACAGTCATATCTTAATTTTTCAAGCCAGAAAAACCCTGTGATTTTTCTCCCTCTTTATTTGATGGCCTCATAAATCACTTCTTATTAACCCATTCTACAGATTTGTCTCCTCCCTAACCCTTTGCTTGAGACTGGCTATATTTATCAGTCAAGCAATCAACAAGCATTTATTAAGTGCCTACCATTTTTGAGGTAGTGTGTTAAGTGCTAGAAATATAAAAGCAAAAGTGTAATGGATCCTGCCCTCAAAGAGCTTGTATTGTATCAGAGGAGAAAACATGTATGTATATAAATGCACCCAGAATATAGTAAAAATAAATACCAAGATTGTTTTGGGAGAAGGCACTATCTGCTGGAGGAGGGAATGAGGTAAGACTTCCTCTAGAAGATGGTGCTTGAGCTGAGTCTGGAAGGAAGGAAGGAATTCTAATCAATCAACAAGCACTTGCTAAGCACCAACTATGTAACTGGCACTATACTAAGCTCTCAGGATACAAGATAAAAATAAATTTGTCCCTGCCTTCAAGGAGTTTGTAGTCTAAGGGGGAGGCAACATGTACATGTAGAAGTATATATAATGTATGCACAAAGCAGATACAATGCAGTCATGTATGGGGAGGCATTAATAGCTGGGGGAATCAGGACATTCTGCAGAAAGTGGTGCTTTAACAGAATCTTGAAGGAAACTTGAGACTATGAGATGAGAAGAGAGAACGTTCTAGCATGGGCTAACCCAGAGGCACAGAGATGAGAGATGGAGAGTCAAGTGTGAGGAATAGTAAGAAAGCCAGTTTCACTAGACCATCAACTTCAGGAAAGAGAGTAATAATGATGATGATGATCATGATGTTATATAGCAACACCAATAATAAGAATAATAAAATAGTAATAACTCCCTAAATTTAGTTGGTGCTTTGCTTTTACAACCATTATATAATTTGAACTTATTGACCTTGTTTTACAGATGAGGAAACTGAAGTTCAAAAAAAAAGTTAGGCTGGAAAAGTAGGTTGTGAGCAAAGTTTTGAAGAGCTTTAAATGCCAAACAGAAGACTTTATATTTGATTGTAGTGGTAATAGGGAATAATTAGAACATTTTGACATGGTCAGATTTGCCCATAAGGAAACCTGACTTTGACTGCTGCATAGAAGATGTATTAGCGTGGGAAGGGACTGGAGGAAGGGAAACTAATTAGCAGGTTATTGCAGTAGTACAGGTGAAAGGTGATGAGGTCCTGAACGAAGGTGACGCATGTGTGTAAAATGAGAAAGGATCAGATGGGAGATAGTAAAGGTAGACATGATGAGATCTGGCAACTGACTGGACATGTACAGTGAGAGAGAGCCAGGAATTGAGGATGATGCCAAAGTTGTGAATCTGGAAGACTGGACAAATGGTGTGCCCTTGAAAGAAATATGGAAGTTCAAAGGAAGGACAGGTTTTGGGGTGGAAGATGGTGAGTTTTGATTTGAATATGTTGAGTTTTACTTATGGGCCACCCAGTTCAAAATGTCCAACAAGAAGGTGATGATGTGTGATTAGAGTTCAGGAAAAAGCTGGATTTATAGATCTGGGAGTCATCAGAAGAAAGAAGATACATTAATGGGAGCTGATAAGGTCACCAAATAAGAGAGTATATAGAGAGGAGGCCCCAGGATAGAGTGTTGAGGTACATTCACAGGTAGTACAATATGGAAGATGAACCAGCAAAGAAGACTGAGAGGGCATGATCAGACAGGCAGAAGGAAAACCAGAAGGGAGAATCTTCACAAAAACCTAGAGGAGAGGGAGTAGTGAGAAGAAAGAGTGACCCAAAGCGTCAACCACCATAGGGAGTTGGGGAAGGATGAGAATTGAAGGAAAGACCATCAGATTTGTCAATTAAGAAGTCTTTGGTAATTCTGGAGAAATTATGATAAAAAATGAAAAATTTAGTCCACAAACTGATTATCATATCTATGCTTATCTATACTAGTTTGGTTTATTTTGTTCAAACGAATGAATATCATCTTGGGGCAAGACTAGAATTTGTGTTCAGTTCTGACACAGTAAAGCATTCATTGTTTAAGGATACAATCAAACTTTTACTGCATGTAAATATATATAATCAGGGACAGTAGAGGTGGCCCCTCATGGTGCCAGAGGCTCCATTAGGCCTGAGCAGCCCTCTTGGAACAAGCAGAGCTGCTCCGGTCTCATCGTAGGAGGATCCCCTTCTATTGAGAGGGCCACCCATCTGAGGGCCTGATCCTGAACTGAAGACAATCCATCTAAAGCGACAGTTCTCAAAGGGTGGTCCCAGAACCCCTAGACATTTCTGAGACCCTTTCAAGGAGTCTCCAAAACCAAAGCTGTTTTTATAATGTTATTAAGATATTATTTGTCTATTAAAATACTCCTCCCTTATTCAATTACATATCAGGGTGAGGCCAGATTGTCTTTATGTAGTTAGACCAAAACAACACATCCCAACAGATTGAATGCAGAAGCAGATAAGAGAATCCAGCTGTCTTCTATTAAACTACACATGAAAAAAATATGTAAAATAATGCCACTCTTCTATTTTTTGAGAATATAGTCATTTTTCATTAAAATGGCTTAGTCATGCTAATGTGTAATAGGCTTATCATTTTAAATGATCAATAAATATCTAGGAATTTATCCATTTTAATTTCTAATGTAGCAAATATTTATATTTACAAAAAACATAAGCAAAAGCTCTTTAGGGAGTCCTCAGTAATTTTAAAGAGTATAAAGGGGTTCTCAGAGTAAAAGACTTGAGAGCTAACTGTGAATCTACAGGGAAAAACGTTATCCTTTGTGCCCTTTATTTATCTCACTTGTGGCCTCCCACAAGTATTTTGTTACTTTCCATACCCTGGATCTACTAATGGAACTCAATTTCAGTAATACCTAGTTATATTTCTGCAAGTTCATTCAAATTCTAGGCTGTGGCTTGAATTAAAAATTAGAGGGGTGGTTTTTGGGAAAGAATGCCCCTGATTCATTAAAGGGGCAGTTGTATTTTGTGGAAGGGGATGGACCTGAATTTATCTTGAATTTAAGTAGAATAATTGAGTAGTCAGTATTTTTTTTTAAGTGAAAGGAAAGCCTAGGGGGTAGCTTGTCTTTGTTTCTCCAGAGCTTCACATAAGGTGTTGAACTCAAGAGGTGTTTAATAAATGTGTGTTGAATGAGCAGACAAAGGAATTGTGTGAAAATGCAGTTATTCTCATGAAGAAAATAGGCACTGTGGTTTAGTGGATAGATGATTGGCCTTGAATCAAAGTCATACCTCTGACATATACTGTCTATGTGAACTTGGGTCGGTCACTTAATTTCTCATGATCCAAGGACCCTTCTGGAAGATATTGAGTTATAGAACAGGTATTGATCTGCTTTGATAGAGAGTTTTCTCACTTGCAGTTCCCCATAAAATTAAAACTGCAGGTCCAGGCCAAAAACTTGTGGAGAAATAGAATAAATATTGTGAAATGTCTTTCCATCACATGTACAAAGGGGTCTAGGTCATGACAGAGTGGGAGTGGTTCAAGCCATAGTCGCAAGGAGATGACCCATGAAATGAAAGCACAAAAGAAGAGCTAGAGAGATTGTAAGGAGGTAAGAAGATGAACATTCATTTCAATCATGGAGAAAAACTGGAATAGAAGCCTTTGTTATGAGCCACAGCAAAATACAAGAGTTAAAGGAAGGAGTAGCTGACAAGTGAGTCTAGTGTAGCATTCTCTCCGGTCTACCTTCCTAAATAATTAGTCATAAGTTTGCAGGTTGGTTCCATTGCAAGTAGCTACTTATAGGTTCAAGGTACTCTGTGGGACCACACTTTATAATTTATTATAATTTAAATTATGATTTATAAGTCCCTACCTTTAATAGTCAGCCAATAGGCACAATGAACTCAAAGCAAAGGCATTTACTATTATGGCATAATAAAAACAGTATCTACAAAACAGTCTCCCCATAAATCTGGGGCAAACTCTCTCATAAATATATAAAAACTTGGGGTGATACATTAGGGAACATATGTGACCAAGAAAATTCTGGTACTGCAAGGCCCTCTTTTTATGGTGATCTGATGATGCTGGCTCTGTGAAAGTAAGCTATCTGCTACAGGGGTCACTCATCTGGACTCCTCAGTCTTATTTGTCAGTGCAGCTTGACTCCTGATTGCCAGAGCTCTTTCATTTTTAAATGGCTCTCTGATGCCATGGATTACACTCCTGAGAGTTAATTCTACTATCTCTTACTCTAGAGCTGGAAAATTAGCTTTTAAAAAAAACTTAAAGGCCACCAAGAGGCATGGCTTATACTGTGCCAACCAATGGCAAAGTACCCTTCCAATTCCCCAGGAAAGCTTCACATCTCATAAAGGGATAACAGGGCATAGATGAGTTTTCACACTTTATTTCACACGTTAATATCTCATTATTTCTGTCCCTTCTGTAATTTTATGAACTAGAGCTGGTGAATTGGGGGAGCTGTGCAGGGAGGAGCAGAGAGTAACTACACTGTGAATGAATGTAAATGAAATAGTTGAATTCTTTGTGAAACATAAGCCATTAATTTTTCTGTAAGAGAGTTAAGTGGCTGTGTCCAAATCCAAACAACCTGAATGGCATGGTTCTTTATCATGTAGTAAAGGCACATGTGCATCTAACTTCCCCCTCTCCTGGCCTGCTTTCTGTGTGCACAGGGGTGGGAAAAAGGATACTGCTGGAGGAGAAGAGGAAGTGGGAGATACCGGGACCTAGGAGTGAAATCTTAGAGGCAGAAAGTTCTACCCTTTTGTGTGTCCTTCTGTGGATGGAGAGCCACATCTCTCCAGGACACTTCAGCTGTCCAGAGGCCAAGGGCAGTAAATCATGTAACTCTTACATTATCCCTACAGTCTCTTTGCCTTAGTTTTTTCCCAGCCCATGGGTTAGAGCTGCCCTCTGTATTTTGCCCAGCATGGCATTCATTTTTGGTGCTCAAGAGATGTCTAGAATCCATAGAGATACTTCTCATTCATCTTGGTATGCCTTTGGAGTGCCTTACTGAAAGGCCATATGCAAATATGGAAAGAGATATTACTCTCATTCTTCTTTTTTTCATTTACTCTCTTAAGAGTGGAGTTTTGCTCTTCAAATAATGGATTCTTATTGATTATTATTTTGTTTCTTCCAAAATGAACGAGAAAACATACCCATATCTTTTCTTATAGTGTCTATGATAGAGAATTGCAGATTAAGAGGAATTTGATCTGGTCTACTCATTTTAAAGATGAGAAATCTGAGGCCTGGAAAATTTAAATGATTTGCCCCAAGGCCTATAGGCAGTATTTAGGTCCTCGCTTATCTAGCTCCAAATTCAGCCTTCTTTTTCCTGTTCTGATGGCATCCTTGAGAAAGATTATTCAATTTTGTCTTCATATCCTCATCACCTGACACATAGCTGACACTTAATACATGCTTGCTGATTGATGCACCCTGAGTTTGCTATATGGGACCACTTTTCAGAGTTAAAACATGCTGTTTCTGTATGCAGAAACAAAAATGATCAATTGAAGCAGATGTCTGAATAATTCAGTTTTCCTTCCCAATTCCCCCCCCCTCCTTGAAATGGCCATATAATGTAAACATATCTCTACTCATCCCTTGGATTTCTTTCATAGAAATAAATGCCTAAACTCTTCTCTTGACTTTGTATGAATACACATAGCGTAGGAGCCAAGGTCTGTCAGTGTTTTCCTTTATAAGGAGTTTATTACAGGCAGTTTTGAAATTGCATAAGATGTGAAGGGGCCTTCTTGGCTTTGGGTCTTGGGAATACTGTGTGAGGCTGCTCTGTGTCAGTCCTGCCTCTCTCCCTATGTTATGAGAAACCAGTGGGAAATGATACTTCAGGGTTCTGTGTTATCTGAATCAAGATTCACAATATTCCCAGAAGCAACTGAATATCCTTAGAAAGATGGATCCCCATTGTATCAGCATTCCCACATCCTATATTCTGAAAAATAGCAGATCCAATCCTATGATGTTTGTTGGGAGTCACTAATTATAGGTACTGTCTTCAGTATTTAATTTTCTAGATTTCTTGAATCTACTTCAGCCACTTAAGTATGTATAATATGGCTCTGTGCAAGTGTGAGTCCTGAAGTTTCCCATTCTGGAAATGGCCTTGTGTCTCTTCTACGTAGCCTGAGTTGCTATGTTCTGTTTTTGATAATACACACAAATTATATGATTAGGACTTGTTGGTTAATTCAAATAACCTTTCTTTTTCTCTAGGTCTGTATTGAGAAGACTCAACAACCCAAAATTAGCACAGCTTAGGAGATTTGGCATTTTAGTTTTCTTACAAATTAGGAGAGATTACTTCCTGATTGATCCAATCAACCATCCAAATCCATAGGGTTAGATAACCTTTATCAACTGGCTTGACAAATTACCATGATGCCCAGTCACTAGATGTAACAGTGAGTATCCTAGCACACCCAGGATGGCTTGCTAGCACAGGTTCTTTGATCTGCTTTTAAAGGAAAGACTGCTCAAAAAGGGGTTAACAATCCTACTTTTAATTACATTCACAACTTCTGGGTAAAGGTCTGCACTCTGAACTTGGAGAAAATCCAAGCAGAGAAATTAGCATAAAGATCAACAGACAGGGGCTCCATCTGTCTGACCAAAGTTAGGCAGCCACTTATATACATCACCAGATGGTTGAGCACCAACAATATATGAGTTGAGGGGCTCTTAACAAACAGCTACTCAGAGTCCCATCCAGGGAATCCAAAGGTCCTTCTCATAAGCAAAATCCCCAACACAAAACACCAACTCAGAGTAATACACTCAATACGCTTCTCAGAGCCAGAAGGCATCACAACCCTTGTGACTCAGTGCCTAATTACCTTAGTACCAATAGGTGTGAAAACTTATCTACAAGCAAACCTCCCTTAAGCAAGCTTCTCTTTAAGCAACTTCTTTCCCAGTGGATTCTGTGTAATTCAGAATGTATCACAGCTAGGCACGTGGGCCTATTAATGGGCAGGGAAGATCTTCAAATTCCTTTAACATTATACCAGATAGAATCTTTTCATCTGTAGATGGATAGTTGATCAAATTAGTAATGGCATGAAAATGATTTCTTCAGACTCATTAGGCCTTAAGCATTATCATGTGGTACTTGGCTGAGTTAGCTACTGTTCCTGTTGGGGATGTTCATGGGAATGTTCATGTTGAGGCTGGTTGTGTTGGAACAACTCAGTCCACTTTTTTTCTCAGAAACTTAGGTTTATTTTTGAGGTATAACCATCCCACAACAAGTCAAAGTTTACTGAATTTAGTCAACCTTTCCTTAGTCATATGGATACTTTTGTACTTCAAAAGATCCATAATTTTTTTTTTATCAATATGAGCACTCCTATAATCTTTATAAAGACTAGAATCCTTACTCCAACTTCCATTTGTCTGTCAAGTTGGATCCCCAGAGAGCATAGCTGCTTATATTTCCCCTTCAGTGTCTCAGGGTCCCTCCTGAAGGGTGGGTGTGTTTTTTCATGTTATTAGCTTGAATTCCCATTCAGGTATGTTCTTTTCAATAACCATTGCCATTTTCCTCTTCAATATCAAATCAATATCAGCTAATATATCCTCATTATTTTTGATACCACTGATTAGTATCCTGGTATCATTTAAGTAATTAACATCAATTACCTTTAACAAAGGAATTTTTACTGAGAAGATGTAGAAGCACACAAGTTCAAACACATCCCCCTGAACCTGGGGTCACACTCTTCCCTACACCTCTTTGGCTTATGGGGAGAGTGGGCTCAGTGTTAAGGCATAATAATTTCACCCCACCAAATTTATTTCCAAATGTGGCGCAGCCCAAAAGATGAACAACTCCCTTGCTTGAAGGACACCATATATTTCTGTCATTTTTATTCAGTGTTGGACTGAATCCCATAGATCACTTGTTGGAGCTGCTACATTTGAAAATTAAAATAAACTGAAAGACAATCATCAGTTTATTAATTAGGCTAGCAATAAAATAAATTAGGTCAATGACCTCTCTCAATGACCATAGACCCTGAGGTAGGACTAAGTAGCCTTATATGGTTTTGGGAAGTGCATAAGAACAAAGAACAGGGTTAGTTAGGTGGTAAAACAAAGCAATTGGCCACAGGGCTGTGGGAGTGAGGACAACATGCACCCAGGTGAGACAAGTAACCACAACTGCTAGCTCTTCCCCAATGACTATATTTATTGTATGTTATTTGTGTCTAAACCTAGTAAAATGTAAGTTCACTGAGGGCAGGGACTATTTCATTTTTATCTTTATGTCTCCAATGCCTAGTACATAGTGTTTAATAAACGCTTGTTGAGTGATAATGATTTTTGATCCTCATGGCAAACATACTTTTGTATCTCCATTTTATTGATAAGGAAACTGAGACTCAGAAAAGTTAAGTGACTTTCCTAAGGTTATATATCTAATGATTGTCTATGTGGAGCTTAAGCCAAGGACTTCATGACTCTTAAGTGCAGTGCTCTATTTGCTATGTCATACTGATTCACTCCTTATCTTTTTGGTCTTCATCTGTGAAATGAAGAAATTGAACTATGTGAACTCTTAGATACCTTCCACGTTTAACACCTGAAATGTTCTCTCCTTCAGCCTTTCCTAGGGAATTTTGTTTTGGATCAAATATGCTCTATCATGCTTTATATTCTTTGGAGCATCAGTGGTTCATGGCCCTCAAATTTGCAACTAGAATTGCTCCTTGATGGCAGGATCTGTATCTTATTTTTATCTGTATAACCCCTTGTGCATAACAAGTACTTTTTGTACATATAATAATAAATATTATTGAATATATATGACAGATCTTGATCCTAATTCATTATTTAAAAAGCGTTTTGTCCTTAGAATTAAATCTGTGGCTACATGTGCTACAAGGCAACCAAAGCTTTTTAACTTAAAATCTGAATGAGTCCTCAAACTAGCTTGAGTCAAAATGAGAATCCAGCAATCTTTTTCTTCTCCATCAAAAATTGGTTGTTGTTCTTTGTTCTTGAAGAGGATCAAAATGATGTCACCATGCTAGCATCAAGTTTTAGTATGTCTGACTGTGACTGATCAGAGCTTGGAATGCTCTACCACAGGATGGGCACAAATAGTCTGTGTGAATATTAGAGGTGGATACTCTAAATTTGTGCATCCTGTGTTTCCTTTGAGCTGTTTCAATTCTGCTTTGCTCATAGAGCACAACACCTTCTCTGATATGGACATGTGTAACAGTAAACACCTCAATATACACAGGGAGCTTGCTACCACAGGTTCTTTGATCTGCTTCTCTAAAAGGAAAGGCAATTTTTGAGGGGTTAATAATCACTTTAATCAAGAACAGGTATCATTCAGTTAGCTCAGGGGAAAAAGTCAGCACCCTGAACTTCAAGGAAAATACAGAGAAATCAGAGATCAACAGACATGGCTTCCTCTGCTTGACCATAATCAATACATACATCACAATTCAATAGACAGGTCCAACTATCTGACCATAGTTACCAGAGAGAAAAGCATCGACCTCTGAGTTTTCCAAGCTGGGGGGGCTCTTTAGCAGCTTCCCAGAGTCCTCATCTGGCCAAACACTTCTAGTCAGTAAACCCCAAAATAAAACTCACATCTCAGAGTCTTCATATACTTTTTGGAGCCAGAGGGCATCATATCCTTGAGAACCAGTCCCTCATTAACAAAAGGTGTAGATCATCCTATGAATCTTCCCAGGTTGGACAATGGGTGGGAAAGATCCTCTTTAATTACATTATTCAGAGGCACTTGCAGTAAAACAAAAACAGCAAAGATCCTACTTTGCTTACCCTTACATTCCACCCTTCCAGGGATGCTTGGCCTTACAATCTAAATGGTCATGGATCCTGGAACAAATAGGCATTAACATTTCTTAAGTAAATACAACATAATTCCCATTTGCAGAATACATAACATAGCAACTTATTATCAGGGTGGCCAAATGACTTTAAACAAACACAAAGATATATGCATAACATACATCATTCTTTGAGGAGAGAACAGCTGGCTCCTCCTTCCTCAATCCCAAACTGAAATGTCTAAGCAAAATTCTCTTGGAGGCATGTCCTCCCCACCCTGCACTTTCAGGTGTAGGCTCTAATGAGCCCTGCTTCCAAGTCCTGAGAGGTGGCTAGACAGCAAAGTCATCAGGGTGGAGTTCTTTGGGGGTTCAGGGCAGTTCCCCTCCCCCTCATCATAGGCAACTCTACCCCTTGGGTCTCAACCTGTCCCAGGAGAATGCTGCAAAAAACACACTCAGTGCCTTGCACTGAGTCCCAATCTTGTCCTAAGGCTGAACTCTGAGCTCCTGGGTTCCTCCTTCTCCAGCAGGAGTCAGCCACTCCCAGCTTCCACCTGGGTCTGAGTGCTGGCAGCTGTCTTCTTCCATTCCTCTCACCTCACCAAAGTCAGCACACAGGCCATTCTCCACTTTTGCTTGGTGGTTCAGTATGTAGTTTTCCATTCCTGTTCCTTTCATCTCACCAAGGTCAGTGCACAGGCTGTTTTCTACTACTGCTGGGTCAGTACAAAGACAGTTTTCCGCTTGGGTTCCAGGACTCCATTCCAAATTTTCATGCTCTAGTTTGATTTCTGAATACAAGGCACTTTCAGGGCCTTCACTCCTCTAGCACAGTCTGGAGCTGAGCTAATCCACTTGAGTCCTGGCTCTGGCCACTCCTCACTTCCTGGGGCTCCACAGAATCATAGCCACAACTGGGAAACAACAGACAATTATCCCAGTCCTCATGCTGTCCTTTTAATTTATGCAGATCCCATCCTTGTCACCATAATGTATCAGTTAGCACCCCAACATACACAGCAGAGGCTGCTATCACAGGTTTTTTGATCAGAGAGGGAAGCACTGACATCTGGGTTTTCAAAGCTGGGTACATCCTTAGCAGCTTCCCAGAGTCTTCATCTGGCCAAACAAACACTTCTAATCAGTAAACTCCAGAATAAAACCATACCTCAGAGTCTTTATACACGTTTTAGAGCCAGAGGGTATCACTACCCTGGAGAATCAGTGCCTTATTAACAAAAGGTGTGGACCTTCCTACAAATCTTCTCAAGCCTGACAATGGGTGGAAAAGGTCCTTTTTAATCACATTATTCAGATGCACTTTTAGTAAAACAAAAACAGCAAAAAATCATACTTTGCTTGGCCTTATAGCACGCCATGCTGAGTGGTTCTGTGCCAGTATTTCCCATGTTACACAATTCCAAAGTTCATAAGAGAGACCTTGAGAGTGTCCTTGTATCATTTCTTCTGACCACCATGTGGATGCTTGCCTTGTGTGAGTTTTCCATAAAACAGTCTTTTTTTCTAGTGTACATTTTGCATTCAAACAATGTGGCCCCTGTACTGTCTGAAGCAGAGTTTGAATGCTTGGCAATTTAGTTCAACTAAGGACTTCAGTGTCTGGTACCTTTTTTTGCCAGGTGATTTTCAGACTCTTCCTAAGAAAATTCAAATGGAAGTGATTCAGTTTCCTGGCATGGCACTGGTATATTGTCCAGGTTTCAAAGGCATACAACAATGAGGTCAGCACAAAGCCTCTGTAAACATTTAGTCTGGTAGTCAGTCTAATACTTCTTCTCTCCCATACTTTCCTTTGGAGCCTACCAAACACTAAGCTAGCTCTGGCAATGCATGTGTCAACCTCATTGTCAACGTGTACTTCCCTGAAGAGTACACTACCAAGGTAAGTGAACTTATCCATACCGTTCAAAACTTCTCCATTGTCTGTAACTGATGGTTCCATGTATGGATGGTGTAGTGGTGGCTGATGGAGCACTTGTGCTTTTTTGGTATTAATTGTTAGGCCAAAATTAGCCCATACAGCAGAGAATTGATCCACACTTTGTTGCATTTCAGCTTCAAAGGCTGCATTGAGTGTGCAATCATCTACAAAGAGAAAATCATGCACCAACACTCCCTCCACTTTGGTGTTGGCCTGTAGCCCTTTCAAGATGTCCATTATCTAGAACTCAGGCAAGCATGCCATCATGAAATTGATGTACAATGCTGATGAACTTCTCTGGACAAATTTTGACATAATTTTCCATGAACCCTCATGACTAACAGTATCAAAGGTCTTGGTCAGATCTACAAATGTTGTGTACATACCTCTGTTGTGCTCCCGGCATTTTTCCTGGAGTTGTTGGGTAGCAATAACCATATCGACTGTTCTTCCACCCTTTCTGAAACTACACTGGCTCTCAGGCAGTTGACCATCTTCCAGGTGAGGGATCTGCCTATTAAGGAGGACTCTGGCAAGAATCTTTCCAGCAATGACTAAGAGAGAGATCCCCTCCCTTCCCTCCCCCATGATTGTCAGAGGACAATCTATTTCCTTTACCTTTAAAGAGATGGACAATGACAATGGCGTCATCCTTGAACTTCTATCATAAAGAAATGATGGTGAAATTTACACATGGTTTTACTTCCCTATTCACTTGTTCCTATTCTCCCCGATTCTTTCCTCCTGCTGCCATAGCCACTTGCTTAAAAAGTTCCATTGCTGAAAACTTCTATTGCCTTGGGCAAGGGTTGGGGTAGAATCAGACATTGCCTGGCACAAGAATTGGTGTGGGTTAAACCCTTGTTTGTCTTGGTGTAATCCATAGAAGCTCTGAGGATCTGTTTCTTATCTTCCATTCTCCAGAGTAGTCTCAGAGTAGGGCAATTTCTCCCCATTAAGATTCTAGGGGTACCCCTGAGAAGTTGGAGAAAACTTTCTAATGCCATCAGCCCCTACAAGTATGCTTCCCCAAAAGATTATTGGTGGGTTATCAGTTTAGTCAGAAAAGCTTAAAGTAACTTTTATGAGAAAATGGGAATTTCAACACCCTTCAAACCCTTCCAAGCTTGCAAGGTCTTCCTCTGGCCAAAGCCACGGTAGTAGGAGGATATCCATGGTGAAGCTAGAGCCTAGACCTCTTTTCTTTTTCCCAAGGCAGTTCTCAAGGACGCCAAGGCATCCTCAGGAGTGTCCTGAAACATTATTCTCCTGCTTGTTTTGAACTACTTGCTAGCCAACTGATTGCAGCCAACTTTATTCTTTTATATAGGACCCAGAGGATGTGAGCCAGTCTGTCAGCCAATTAGAACAGGTTTCCTGTCTGGCTTTCATCCACTGGCCTTCAAAGACTTTCTCTACTTATTCCTGAGTCTATATTTGCAATTGAAATAATTTCAGAAAATTATATTTTTTCATCATACATTTTGTATCAGGAAAGTATTTTGTAAGATTTGTAGAACACCATATAAATAGGAAAATCTGAAATTGCATGAGATCTAAAAAGGCACACATTTGTGAGTTACTGTTATTTTCTACATTTTGTAGGATATGTTAGTTATTTTTGTCTATCTTGATCATTTTTTAATCTTTATTTGCACTACTTTCATTTCTGAATATACCCCTCTTTTTCTCCTTTTCTATCCAAGGAACCATCTCTTATAACAAAGAACAAAAAGAAAGATTATTAAAAATGTTTAGCAAAACTAATCGCTGCATCAATCAGTCTGTGCTGTGTTCCACATCCAAAACTAACTAGTGCATCAATCAGTCTGTGCTGAGTTCCACATCCATAGTCTCTCTTTTTGCAAAGAAGGGAAGGAATATTCTCATATCTCTTCTCTGCAGCTAAGTTTGGTCATCATAATGCTTGGGTTTTCACTTTTGTATTTTTGTTAGTTCCATTTGAATTGTTGTAGCCATGTAGAGTATTTTTCTGGTTCTGTTTGCTTCCTTTTGTATTGGTTCATGCAAGAATTTCCAGACTTCTATATTCATTTATATTCATTGTTTCTTATAGTACAGTAATAATATTCTATTACGTTCATATACTATCCTTTGGTTAGCCATTCCCTCAATCAGTGGGTACCTGTTTTATTTCTAGCTCTTTATTATTAGAAGCAGTGCTATTACAGATACTTTGGTAGGCAAAGGATCTTTCTTTTAACCTTTGATCTCTTTGGTGTTTATGCCTCGCCATGGAATCTCTTGATCGAAGGTTATGGATGTTGTAATCACCTTTTTAGAATAATCACAATTTTTCTTTTTTTTCTAGGAGGATTGGAATTTTACAGCTCCACCTGCAGGGTACTAGTGTGCCTGTCTAGGAAAGACTCTTTATAAGGGGGAAAGTGGTATAATTGAGTTATATCCTACAAATATTTAAAAGCACATATTATGTGTAATACACTGTGTAAGTCTCTAGAGAAGATACCAAGATAAATAAAACAGTATCTCTCTCAAGTAGTTTATAATCTAGGAGATACATAGATCTTTATATTATAAATTATGATGTAATATATAGAGCAGATAATGATAGCTAACATTTGTATAGCACTTTAGGTCTTGAAAGGGTCAGCTAAGTGGTGCAGTGGATAGAGGGCCTGGCCTCGAGTCAGGAAGATCTGAGTTCAAATCCAGCCTTAGATACTAGCTGTATGGCCCCAGGCAAATCACTTAACTCTGTTTGCCTCAGTTTCCTCATCTGTAATATGAGCTGGAGAAGGGAATGGCAAACTACTCCAATATCTTTGCCAAGAAAATCACAGATGGGTCTTGAAGAATTGGAAATGACCAAAATGACCAAAACAACAACAAATCAGGGCTAGTAAACCTCACCTACTCTCTGGTTTGATGGAGAGATTACTTCTGCATCAGGGAAGGTTCCATCAGAAAGTGACATTTGAAACTTTATCTGATTGCTTTGACTTTTTTTTTTTTTGGTGTTGTTTTTACAACTTGTCTTTGCTTTTCTTTTCAAATTTTCCCTAGGACATTCATTTATGCCCTCCTCACCAGAGGAAGGCCCTTTCCACTCAATGTACTTTTTCATGCCCTTACCTTCTGTACCCTGAATGGCTTCCTTCAAGGATACTATTTAATTTATTGTGCTGAATACCCTGATGAATGGTTCACTGATGTCCGATTTACTTCAGGTAATTACCAACTTTACTCCAGTTGCCCTTTGTAATTCATTGTTTGTCACATGTTTCTTTCTGCTCATGGACACCATGCACCAATAATCCACTGTCTTATGGGTTCCCCTGCTTTTTAATTCTTCTAAGACTATAGTGATCCATGACTTGCAGTCATACAACTCCAGAAGAATTGGGCTGTTAAAAAGATGGGCCTTTGTTGTGGGAGAAACTGAAGGTTGGGAAAAGAATTTTGCCATTTCACAAAATCAATCTAGCTGCTTTCCTTCTCTTTCTGTTCAATTATGGGTCCAAGCTATGGCTCATTTGTGATGTCTGTCCAAAATATCTATCTAGATATGTAATAGCCTCAGATGTGGAGGTACCTATATATATAATAGATATCTACATTTATATTATATAGATAGCTATCTCTATATTATGGATTTATTATATAGAAATAGTATAGGCACAATGATAGTTATCTATATCTGTTATAGATATCAATACCTCTAGAGATAGACATTCATATTATAAATCTATATATTATAAATATCAGTATCTGTAAAGATACTATTATTTCTTGAGATATTACTATCTCTGTCTCTATACATTTCACTAATCACGTCTCTATAGATATAGCTTTAAAACTATAGATATGTAAGGATATAGCTCTAAATATATTATCTTTGTACATGTTATGCAATGCAATATACACATATAAATAAATATACATATGTATATATGTGCATATACATATATGCATACAGGTAAATGTGTATATATATGTGTGAATATATTTTGCATACATACATACACAAATTATATATGTGTGCGTATATGTATATATACACATATACATACATACATATAACGTATACAAGACAAGTACTCTGGCCTTGCTCTCTGTGACATGATTGCCTAGTGGCTTTTGAACCACTAGTTCCCTCTAAGCAGCCAATGAAAAAGACCTCTCTTCACCACTTAGTAAGCAGATTGGAACCAGTTACAAAATACCTACACATATTCCAAAGTCTTGCCAATATACTATACATGTCATCATGTGTATACAGAAGTAGATGCTCCAGGTTCTTCTACATAGAGAATTACATCAAGTACACTCTTTGCATGTTCATAAGAACTGGACTTATTGTCCATGTTCTCTCTCTCTCTTTCTTCCTTCCTCTCTTTCTTTCTGTCTTTTTTCTTCCTTCCTTCTTTTCCTCTTTCTCTCTCTCCTTCCCTCCCTCCTTCTTTCTTTTTCTTCCCTCTCTCCCTTCTTTTTTCTCCCTTGTCTCCTTCCTTTCTTCTTTCTTTCCTTCCTTCTTTTTTCCATTCTTTTCTTCCTTTTTTCCTCTTTCTTTCTATGTATCCACACATCCACAATATACATAAACTAAGTAGATAAGGAACACTTATTGCCTGAATTATGATTTGCAGTTGAATAGACAACTTATAGAACCCATCTGCCAATATACACATATGCATACAAGCTAGAGAATACATATATACCACATATATATACTTATGGATGCATTCTATAAGTTTGCCCATTGACTTTCAAATCACAGTGTTGGCAATAAGTGATATAATTCATTGGCTTGGTTTCAGATGAGAAAAAAAGAAGATAGGCTGGTCATGAGGCAAAAGTGAGACATAACCTACTTATAGGCTATGTGCTCCACTGGTATTCTCATGATATCAGGAGAAAGTGAGAAAGGAGTGACTCTCCCCTATGCCCATGACAAAACTAGAGGTGGGCATAGACACTTGTCACACAGGATGGGCAGGTATGAATGAGCTGGCATTTGTATCACTGGATGGAGAACACACATTGATGAGATAACAGGTCTATTTAATTATGTGACAATAATTACAGACATACCTGTAAGACCTAGCACACCACATGAACCTCTAAGAAATCTGCTCATATTGGGAGTTGTATTAAAGTTTGGTTAAACTCAAGCATCATTTCAGACTTGTTGGACCAAGGATTTGTAGGCATCAGGTTCATGATACCAGGCATGCCCATGGCATACTTTAGTTTCTGCCAAAGTTTTACAGGCTGAGTGAGTGTGCTGAGGGAGGGCACAGGCTGTTACTGTCTCATAGACAGTAGAGGTTGGATAGAAGCATTGGTTGAGAGGGATTTGACCTAAGGCAAGGAAATGGCTTAGAACCAGAATAACAGCATTGTAATTTAGGGCTGTAAATGACTTTTGAGAGAATTTTGTCCAAGCCCTTCATTTCATAGTTATAGATGACTGGCCTGAGGTTACAATGGTGACCTGATTCCTAGGCCTGTATAACTTAGGATCAGGGAATTATATATTTAGAGATTGAAGGAACCTTAAAGTTCATCTAATTCATCCTCATAATTTTACAGATGAGGAAATAGAGGCCCAGAGTGGCCAAGTAACTTGCCCAAGGTCACACAAGGATTTGAACCAGGTCTTCTGATGTTACTTGTGGCAAAGAAATGCAGATTTTTCTTCCCTTCCCAAATCTCTTCCCATCTTTCTATTTGCTGACATGCAACAGAGTACTAGTGTTGAGGGCGTATGTATATTTAGGGTTTTTTTAATGTCTTTTCTTACAGCCTGATGCAGCTTTTCCTCATGTCAGCAGAGTAAAGGTTACTGGGAGAAGTGAAGTTGAAGGTGTTTGTGGTTTTCAGTGTCGACTTAAGGAGGCTCAATCCTACTTGGGCATTTCTAAAACTAACTTTCCCCCCCAAATATGTTTAACTTTCTTTGAAATAGCTGATGCTCATTTAGGGGATTTTGTGATATGGGTTTGTTTTGTTTTTTGATTCAGAGCCATGGTTTCATTGTGCTAAGGAACTCGCAATGCAGAAAATTCCTTCACCAAAAGAAGTCACCATTTTCTTTGTAGTTTTTAATCTTAGAAAGCCACATAGAACAAACACTAAAAAGTTAAGTGACTTGCTAAGTAAGGACTACTTACCAGTAGGTGTGAGGCAGTATTTGAATTCAGGTCTTCCTGGCTCCAAGGCTGACTTTCTGCTCACTATATCACATTTCTTCTTGACATTGAATTCCCCAGGGATGAAAGGGGAGTCAGAGAAAATATTGAGACTGAATTCTCTTTTGTTCTGAAAAATTGCCACACATAATAAGTCTCTTTGGACATACGAGCTTTCATAATTAATATCTTCAAGTGTAAAATATTGAAGAACAGAAGTGCCTATCTTTTATTCAGGAAGATCTGGGTTTGAATTCAACCTCAGACTTTTTACTTGCTCTGTAATCTTGAACAAGTCACTTACGGTCTCAATCTGTCCTCATCTATAGACTGGAATTAATTATACATACAGCACTTGTTTCCAAAGGTTGATCAGAAAGCTCAAATGAGATAATGTGTGGAAGGTGTTTTACCAACTTTAAAGCAGGTCATAAATGATCATACATAAATGAGCCCCAGGGCTTTTAAAGGCACTGATTAGTTAGTTGTTGCTTTCTTGAATCACTCGTTTTATTTGGCCATTATAGCAATACAGGACATCTCAAAATATAGGACCTGGGACAATAGCACTGATTTGCCATGCTGTGCGGTTGACTCCGATCATGGAGGTTAAGTGGGATCTAGATGTTTTTCTGCAAATATTTAACTATTGTACATAAGTTTGAAGATCAGAAAAGCTCCAATTTTCTATCTATTATTTGTTTTCTTTCTCTAGGTATCCTTTTATTTTTCTTGGGAATGGCCATCAACATTCATAGTGACTATTTATTGCGCCAGCTTAGAAAGCCTGGAGAGATCTCCTACAAGATTCCACAAGGTAAAAAATGATTATTTATTCCCTGTTCTCATTCCTAAGGTTTTTGAGAGACTCATATTAATTAGTTAACTCTTTATTGGCCAATCATTCAACAAACATCTATTAAGTTTCTACCATGTGCAAAACATTGTGCTTGGTGTTGGAACAGTTAGAAATAAAGAAGACATAGCCTTTTCCATCGAAATACTACAAAATTTTGCTGGGAAAACTATTTTACTTTCAAATATCTGTGATAAGGGTCTAATATTCAAGATATATAGGGAATAAGCAGAAACATCCAAGACCCAGAGTCATTCCCTAATTTATAAATGGCCAAAAGATTTAAACAAATGATCATCAAAATAAAAATGACAGACAACTAACAACTGTATGAAAGGTTGTTCCAAATCATTAATCATGATAGATTCAAACCAGAACAACCCTGAGGCTTTACCTCACTCCCAGAGCATTGGTAAAAGTAGCAAAAGATGAGAATAGTCAATTATTGGAAGAGTTGTAGAAAGATAGGCACACTAATATAATATTAGTGGAATTGGGAATCAGTCTAATGATTCTAGAAGGCAATTTGGAATTGTGCTAAAAAAGTGGCTAAAATATCCTTGTCCTTTGACACAGAGATCCTACTGCTAAGCATACATACACACAGATAAACACATGCGTATATACATATACAGATATACACACACGTTTATGTGTATATACGAACAAAGGTATACATAGACAATATATTATATATATCCATATACATGTATATGTGTGTGTGTGTGTGTGTGTCTGTATGTATTTGTTTATCGGTCCTGACTTATGCTTTTGTCAGCTGGGGAATTCTTTGTATGGAAGTCTAGTGTAGATTGGCAGCTCATTTGCTACTCTTAGTCTTACTGGCTTTCTTGCTGAACTAAAGGGTTATTTGCCTTTCCCATGGGTGAACACCAGTATATCTCACAGAGAGGATTCAAATCTAGGACTTCCTCATTCCAAGCCCAGTTCTCTTTCTATCACATCTCATATGGCTATTACAATATTTTGAATTTTGATATTTTGAATCAGTATAACATTGCATTATTAGTTCACCAGAGAGTTGCAAAATAAAGTATTTTATGATGTCTTCAGGGGAAGGTCATTATCAGAGTCTGGGAAGGAGAACATTTCATGTATAGGGAATAACCTGAGTGAAAATAGAGAAGAATATGAGATGTACATATTTGATGGACAATATCCAGGTCCAATTTGGCTAGAGCACAGAGCTTATGCTGGCAAGAATATTAGTCTACACAGGTAAGTCAGGGTCAGATTGTGTAGGATCATGAGTCAGGCAAAGGAACTTTACTGAACAGATGAATGACATGATGGAATCTCTCTACGTAAAGACAATTCGTCTGAGAACTATTTGAAAGATGAGTTAGAGACAAAATGGAGGGGAAGCAAGAACACCTGGTAGCAGTCTTTGTTTTTTTGTTTTTTTTTGTAGCAGACTTTTACAAGTTGTTTCATTCATTGTATTTGGTCCTGAGCACCCAAAACACAGTTCTTGGCATATGGTAGATGTTAAGTAAGCATAGGAGAGGTAGCACTGGGCTTGGAATCCAGAAGACACATATGCTTGAGTCCAAATTTGGCCTCAGGCACTAGCTGTGTGACCCTGCACAAGTCACTTAACCCTGTTTTCTTTGGTTTCCTCATCTGTAAAATGAGCTGAAGAAAGAAATGGCAAACCTCTGCAGTAGATTTGCCAAGAAAACCCCAAATGGGATTCAGAAGAGTCAGACAAGACTGAATAGTATTACTGTACACAGTACAAGCATCAAAGGTAGAATTTGAACACAAGCCCTCTGACTCCAGGAGGAGAGAAATGTGTAAAACATTGCAGAGATGGAATCAATAGAACCTGGTAACTGGTTGGATATGAAATTTGAGAAAAGGTGCATTTTTCCAACTTTGTCTTTCAGTCACATCCACTTCAGCCGTCTTTGTGTTTCTGAATGACTGAAGGATAAACATGTTTCTTAGACATTGGCCCAGTAAATTAAAAACAAGAAAAAACCCCAGAAAATATATAAACGGCCAGATTCCAAATGACTGTGATTATTGTTGGAAGAACATTTGAACACAAACATGTCCTTTCTCATGATTCCAGAAAGAAAGACCTTGTTTGGGGTGCAACTTTCCAAGTCTTGGGTCTGGCAGAGAACCTGTGTGTAGGCCACTTTGATTAAGTTTAAATTGTTTGTTGATTTTTAGTCACAGCTGATACTCAAGCATGGTTCCACATTATATACTGATAACAGGAAGATAGTCAGTCTTCTTCCAAGAGAAAACCAAACACTCAAAATCAACAGAAGTATAATTCCTGTAGAGGGAAGGTAAACTCATCTTTTTCACATTAAGCTTATATAGATCAAATTTTCTTCCAGTAGAGTATTGTAAATGTTAAAACAGCACATAATGGTGTTTTATCTTTTCATGTTAAAATTTATTATCATAACTTGAGTGTCATGTATTTTTAAAACTATATGACTAGCTGGGTTGCTAATTTGTAATGGACTCCTTTGCAGTTTTTGAGTCTGCAGGGTAGAGGTAGGTAGGGGAGAGGAGGCCTGACATAATTTCACGTACAGTGGTGCAGTCACAGAATGGTCTTAGATTCAGAAAACTTGGGTCCAAGACAGCCCTCAGGCTTGGACCAGCTCTATGACCTTCGTCAAGTTATCACAGCAGACTGAAGCTCAGTTTCCTGTAAAATGGGAATAATAATGCTTATATTTCTGTACTTCTCTGCATTGTGAGGAAAGTATTTAATATACTGTGAAATACTATGCAAACTCTTCTGCAGCTTAGCATTAGTATATTTATAGATCAGACTCCCAAAGAGACATCTCCATCACAATCCTGAAGAAAATTAATGGCAGAGAGGGAAATTAAAACAGGGTGAAATAAACTCCACAAAAAAGGTAGACAAGTTCTCATAATGCCAGGCCATCATGCAAAATTTCCGAGGGTAGTAGGTTAACACTGATTCTTTCTTTTCCAGTCTATATCTATACCTATACCTAGTTATCGCTATCTCGATCTTTATGTAGAATCATCTGTATTTTCAGATTAAAACACATGCACATTTGTATGCATACATGTTTGAATATCATATATACTTTTATTTATATAGATAAACATATGTATAGGTGTACGTTTTATTTGTGCTCTTTAAAAAACACTATTGCCACTTCCCAATAATAACCACATTTCCTTAGAACCTTTCCATGTAGCAAAGTGTTCAAGCAAACTAAACCAAAACATTGATCACATCCCACAGTGTATGCCTTGTTCTATACCTGCAGTCCTTGACTTCTGAGGAGAGGAGGGAAATATGTTTTCACTATCAAGAACCTGCAGTTAAGATGGACTTTCCCACTGACCAGAGTTCTGCTTTTCATTGTTTTATTTTATTTTATGGTTGTCATTGTGTTAATTGTTCTCTTGGTTCATACAAGTATTCCCATTTTTCTCTGAATAACGATAATAGTAGCTGCCCGGGGCGACTTCCGGGCCTTCGCCTTCTACTTACCTATCCCCGGTCTTCGGACGTCTCCGGTCCCTCTCCCGGTTGGGGGAGGGCAATAAACAGGCAGAGCACCCGAAAGGAGTTGCAGTCAGCAAGCTTTATTGCGTTTCCTCTTCCCCAGCTCTCGTGGTCATCCCCTTTTATTATCCCCTGTCTCCTCCCCCGTACCTCCCATGGGCGGGCGAGCTCCTCCCAAGTGCCTCCCCGTGGGTGGAGCCAGCCTGTTACCAGGGCCATCCCAGTACCCCACAAGGGGGCAGGTTCGGACCCTCAGGCATCTCACGGTCCTCACGGGGGACCCCGGTCCAGAGCTGTCCCCCAACATCTCCCCCTTTTTGTTTTACACGGGTAGGTTGGGCGATTCCCCCCATGGGGACCTGCCCTCGCGGTGTCTCAGAGATAAGACATCGCCTTTAAGACTCTCCAGTGCCCGTGTCAATAATTGCAGGAGGCACTTCAGGAGGCACGGCAGGACGAGACACATAAGGACAAGAATTGCAACGGAAGAGAGCACCCCTGGCAGCCAATGCAAGTCCAGGATTCGTTGTAACCAATCGAAGATGGAATGCTCTTCTTGTTCACGCTTTTCCTCAAACGTTCTGGAAAGGTTATTCAGCTGATCAATAAGCAAGTCCAACTGATGGATGTCATCTGTGGCGTTGTAAGCCAGCATAGCCCCCTGGAGGGCTTTGCGGACCGCTGGCCATTGATTGGGGAAGGTTGAGGAATCAATTGGGAGGTTAAGCACGCAAAGCGGGCGATATTTATAATGGCATTGTAACATCTCATAGCGTTGATGTAACGCCATTTGGTCTCCTAGCCAAATTACCGTGTCTTGCAGGGTGGTGATTTGGCTTTGGAGGAGATGGTCTATGTGGTCCTGATGGTGCCACGCCGCTACCTCTGATTTCATGAAAGATTGAAGAGTGGAAGCTAATAATTGTCCTTCCTCTATTAGTTGTTGAATCTGAAACTCTTCATAAGGCGGGGAGTCCCTGTGCTAATGCCCAGTAGGTGTTGCCCCTTTGATCCGCGGCTCACTGCTCTGCGGGGGTGGCGTTGTACCATTTGGACTGGACAGCCTCGGACCCAGGAAGGAACTGTTGTAAGGCCATCAGAAGTGTGAGCATGGTTATCTCACGCTGTTTGCACACCCGCTTTGGACGGTGCCTTCCTCTCCGCCCTCGTCTCCTCCTTGCTTTCGGCTTCTCGCAGCTCAACTGCCCATCGTGTGGGGATCCAGATCTCCGTCCCTGGGTCGGCTCCATCTGGTTGGACACAAAGATACCCCTGACCTCTCGCTATAACTACTCCAGGGCCATGCCATTTGCCTTCTTGGTCCCTCCACCGGATTCGAGCTCCGGTGAGGCAGGCAGTAGGGGCCTTTAACGGCCTTTCCCTTCTGCCTCCCATCTCGTGGAGATAAAATCTTTGTGCGGGGCATGTGCCATCGTCTCGGATTTGCAAAAAATTGTGAGTGAAGACGGCTTGTGCCAGATCACCTCGGGAGAGGCGCCCCGCTGCCCTCACTCCCCCTTTTTGTTTTAAAAGAAGAGTTTTTATAGTGCGGTTAGCACGCTCAACAATGGCCTGACCTGTGGGATTATATGGGATGCCAGTAATATGAATAATAGAAAATTCTCTACAAAAGGCGGCAAAGGCAGAGGAAATATAAGCTGGCCCATTGTCTGTCTTTATGGCTCGAGGCACCCCAACCATGGCAAAGCAACCATAGAGATGGTCGATCACTGCACGGGCTGTTTCCTTAGGCTGTATAGAGGCCATAATAAAATTGGAGGCTGTATCAATACAAACATGTATAAGAACTTTGCCAAAATGTGTTACATCCATTTGCCAAAGGTCGTTAGGGAGATCACCACGGGGGTTAATTGCGGTGTCTCGGGCAAGAGGGCGAAATGGGGCACAATTGATACACTGTTTGACTATTTGGCGAGCGTTTTCTCTGGACAATCCATAAAGGCGTCGCAAAGATCGGGCAGATAGGTGATACTTATCATGGGCTGCCTGTGCTTCTAAATGCAGAGGGAATATAAGGGCTTTATCTACAATATCATTACCCTGATAAATGGGTCCTATGGTGGACATATGTGAGCGAATATGCAATACATAAAGAGGAGTAGAGAGTTGTAACATGGACTCTTGAATATCATATAGGATTTGAGCTATAGTTGAAGCACGGGGATTAATGAGGGCAAAAGGTAAAGCAGCAATAGCATTTGCACAATACAGGCTATCAGTAACAAGATTAAAGCTCTCATTAGGTAATATTGAGAGAGCATATTGTATTGCCAGCAATTCATTTTTCTGGGCTGAGGAATGCTCGGTGGTGTACACCTTAAGGAATTGCCTGGAAGGGATATAAACCGCAGCCCTATGGTTTTTAGTAGCATCCGTAAAAACAGTGGGTCCCGTAACTGGCTGTAGAGATACAATAGTAAAAGGCATATGGATAGGAAGGACTTCCCATCCTCTAAGCGCTGGGGGGAGCGGAAGCTTTATGGTATTACACATACATAAAAGAGAGGCCCATTCTGGAATCTCATCGGAGAAGCACCTTAAGGCTTCCTCTGATGCCTCTAAATTCAAAATGGGAAATCTGCCAAAAGCCAATAGGCAGCGCTCGGCACCTAAAAGAAAAAATTGGGTGACCATTCGCCATTTATGTGGAAGGGCCTTTTTGTTGCGAGGGGGGTACAGCCACTCCAAAATGCCATGTGATTGATAGAGGCACCCAATGAAAGTACTGGCTTTTAATATAGTGGCATAAATGGGTTGGTTGGGTTCCTGCCCCACAACAACTGTGGAGCATCTGTTGAGGATGCTCTTGGCTGCCATTAAGGCCTCGGATGTCCAATGTCTGGGTGAAAGCAGAGCGGGATCCCCTCGCAGCAAATCATACAACGGGTATAATTCACCATCAGGGATAGGGGTAACTGCCCGCATCCACTGTATAGCGCCAATCAGCTTTTGAAAATCGTTGAGAGTGGTGAGCTGAGAAAGATCAATGCTCGGAGGACGGCGAGCAATCTGTCCTTGTTTCAATTCATGGCCAAGATACTGAAAAGGGGGTGTAGTCTGTACCTTGTCTGGAGCCACAGTTAGCCCATGGGCAGCTAAGGTATCGACCATAAGTTGAGTAAGCGCCATCGTGGAATCCTGACTAGGTGTGGCAATAAGAATGTCATCCATATAATGGATGATAATGGCCTTGGGGAAGCACTGTCTGAGTGGGGAGAGGATGGCGTGGACATACATTTGGCACATAGTAGGACTGTTTGCCATCCCTTGAGGGAGCATGGTAAAATGATACCTTTCATATGGCTGCTGGCAATTTTCCGAGGGAATGGAAAAGGCAAATTTGACTCTATCTTGTGGATGTAAGGGAATGCTATAGAAACAATCTTTGATGTCAATAATTGTCATACTAAAATCTCAGGGGATCGCAGCAGGGCTAGGGAGACCAGGTTGTAGCGCCCCCATAGGCAGCATGCATTTATTAATCTCTCTAAGGTCTATGAGCATGCGCCAAGATCCATTTTTCTTTTTTATAACAAAAACAGGAGAATTGTAAGGGCTTGTAGTGGGCTCAATGCGGCCCAGCTCCAAAAGGGAAGCAACTATAAAGCGTAAGGCGGTGAGCTTTTGAGGGGTTAGGGGCCACTGCTCAACCCACACAGGGGTCTTGGTTTTCCATGTTATAGGTGGGCTGCTCACCATCACAGTGGCCCCAGCATGTTTAACTGAAGGTGTTCTGGAGTGGTGAGGTGTAACCCAAGTTGCTGAAGAAGGTCGCGCTCCCAAAGGGCATAGGCAAGGCCGGTCAATTTCAAAGGCCTAAAATACCCCTGATGATTCTCAAAGGTCCAATTCAAATGTTTAGCAGCCCGTAGTGCCAAACTGGCACCCCCTACTCCAGCAACCTGAGCAGCACCATCGTTCACTGCCCAACTGGGGTCCCATTGGGATGCATTAATAACTGACACATCTGCTCCAGTATCGAGCAGACCCATGATTGGACGCCCTTCAACCAGAATCTGTATCATGGGGCGATCGCCTACAATGGGAGAGCACCAATTAATTTGATGGGTTTCCTGCCCGGACTCTTCAACCCAAGGCAGAGAGATACCCCTCCCAACGGGAGTTCCTGGGGCAATGTTTATGGGATAACAATGAGGATTGTTCAAATAAATGGTAGAGGATCTGCTAGCCAACAATTGAGTATGGACTATAAATGGCACATAGCCAGAGGGTCCCACCACCAGACAGGGGAAAGGAGTGGGGGGCACGTCGATCCCTTCAGTATGCCAAGGTCTTATAACTAAATCGGCATCGGGGGAATCCGTGGTAGACGTGCATATTAGGGTTGCAATTTTTGGAGGGCTTGTTGGTACTGCTGCGGATACGACAGGGGTGCAGAATTCCCGGGCTGGGGGGCAGGGGCAGGGCCTACAGCCTCCACTGGGAAGACATGTTTCTGGGTTCGGGGGCCCCCCCGAGGGAGGCCCCCTTTCCCGTTTCCTGACCGAGATGGTTGAGGCTGCGGCTTAGGGCGGCAATATCTGGCAATATGACCTGGTTTCCCACAGCGAAAACAAGTGGGCAATGCTCCCATTTTAGCGACAGGGCACTGGCTCTTAAAGTGCCCCATTTGGCCACGGCGATAACATTGTTTCTGGGCCTTGGTACCTTGAAGGGCCTGAGTCACCCCTTGGGCCACCGCCGTCACCATGGCTTGGTGGGTGTCTTTAGGTGGAATGTCTAACAGCCTCTCTACTATCTCTTCGAGGGAGGCGAGAGGTCCTAAGCCCACTAGGGCTTGGGAGCATTCAGGACGCAAGCCATCTCGGACCAGCTGAGCTATCAGGGAATCTGTTCCTGGTCCCGAGCCAAGAGACCGCCGGACCGCAAGCTGGACCCGACTCACAAAATCAGTGGGGGACTCGCTAGCCCTCTGCTTTAGCCCTACCAACTTGTCCCTCATAGTCCCCGGGGCGTCAATCTTGGCAAAACCCCTAATATGACAATACTGAACTGCAGCCATCACCTGGGGGTCGAATTGGAGCTGGTCAGCAAGCTGCGAGTATGGCCCTGCCCCTGTTATCATATTCACAGCGTCCTCTGTCTCTGCAATATTGTGTTCCTTGACATATCTGAGCACCTCTTGTCTAACGGTGGCGCCATAAGCCACTACCTGCCCTGGTGTAAGAATAGCCCGCGACACTTCCTTCCAATCAGCTGGGGCCCACGGCCAAGTGGCTGTGGTATTCGCAAGGAGACGTTTCACATAAGGTGACAAAGGGCCGTATTTGGAGACGGCCTCCTTCAGTTCTTTCAATAATTTGAAGGGCACCGGTCGATGGAAACGGTTCTCGTTTCCCATCGGATCCCGCTCCACAATGACAGGGTAAGCGCCGGCCCCCTCCCACTCCTCTAAATCTATCTCCTGTCCCTCCGCCAAAGCTGCGGATAGGCTCTGAGTGAGGCTCCGAGGGCCCAGTCCGCCCGTAGGTAAATGACCGCGCTCCTTGTGATGATTGTGACAAGGGCGTGGCGGCTGGGGAGAAGGAGAGGGCATTCAGCCCGACCTCGGGAGGACTGGGAGTTCCCAAATTCCGTTGAAACTTCTTCCTGCGAGTTCCCCAGCCCTCTCTTGCTGTTTCAGGGACTTCCCATTCCTTCTTGAGTGTTCCTCCCTCATCGGACTTTCCCTTTGTCTTGGGAACTTTCCACTCCCTCTTGGGCGTTCCCTCCTCATCAGACTTTCCCTTTGTCTTGGGGGCTTTCCAGGGGACCTTCCACTCCCTCTTGGGCGTTCCCTCCTCATCAAACTTTCCCTTTGTTCTTCCCCTCGGGGCTCTAGAGTCTCGCCCCTTGCTCAGCCATGCGCCACCTTGAAGGCCACGGTCCTGGTCCCTGCCTGCACATTCTCTTAACATACCCCATGGATATAAAGGCTTGGGGTTGGGATCATCCTCATCGGATTCCTCTTCTTCTTCTGTCGTCCCTTGAAGGGACTGCCCTGTCTGGGTCTCGCCGTTTGATCGCCAGGGGGGACGGGGATCCGAGGACAAAAGTGCGGTGACCACTTGAAAGAACGTAAAGTCCTCCTCTGTTAATACACCCGGGTTCACCCTCTCATAGGCAACCATCTGTTGTCCCACTATGTCCCATTTAGCTGGGCGTAACCCACAATGCTCTAGCCAAGGGGAGACATCCCAGATCTTTTCCACAAATGCTCTACAGTCCCGAATGTGGGGCTTAAGCCCATAGATCTTACAAAGCTTATACAGCTGACAAGCAAGTACTCCTTTATCTTCGGGCTTTAAACTGGGAAAACTATTTCCCTGACCCATCCTGGCCACTTCCCAATATTAAGACTGCCTGAATCTTCCCGCAGTAGTGAGGCAAGGCCACTTCTCAATACTGAGGCTGCCTGAATCTTCCCGCAGTAGCGGAGCAAGGCTACTACTGCGGGGCAAGGCGGATTCTCCTCTCCCTACGGCAGTCCCTGTTCAGGGCGCCAGATGCCCGGGGCGACTCCCGGGCCTTCGCCTTCTACTTACCTATCCCCGGTCTTCGGACGTCTCCGGTCCCTCTCCCGGTTGGGGGAGGGCAATAAACAGGCAGAGCACCCGAAAGGAGTTGCAGTCAGCAAGCTTTATTGTGTTTCCTCTTCCCCAGCTCTCGTGGTCATCCCCTTTTATTATCCCCTGTCTCCTCCCCCGTACCTCCCATGGGCGGGCGAGCTCCTCCCAAGTGCCTCCCCGTGGGTGGAGCCAGCCTGTTACCAGGGCCATCCCAGTACCCCACAAGGGGGCAGGTTCGGACCCTCAGGCTTCTCACGGTCCTCACGGGGGACCCCGGTCCAGAGCTGTCCCCCAACAAGTAGCTAGCATTTATATGGCTCTTTAAGGTTTGCAAAACACTTTATATAAATTATCTTAATTAAGATAATGAATGCTTCATATTTGTTATTTCTTATGGTGTATTTATATTCAAATAAATTCATTTACCACAATTTGTCCAGTTATTACTCAATTGATGACCACCCACTTTTTTTTTTATTCCTGCAAAAAGTTTTGAGTATTTTTGATTATATGGATCCTTTCTTCTAATACTCGTGTGTGTGTGTGTGTGTGTGTGTGTGTGTGTGTGTGTGTGTGTGTGCTTCCCTAGGAAAATATTCAGTTATCCTCTGGAATAGGATGATTTTGAATGAAGTCCAGATCAACTTCCATGGACTCTAATCTGTGCAAGGGAGCATGCATGTTTTATTAATTATTAACAAAAATAATAAAACTTATTTTGGTAGAGGGAGTAAAGGGCAGAAACAGAAACATCAATAGGTCAAGGCTCTGTGATTTTATAGGTTTGTTAGACCCTATGCTTAGTGAGATTAATTGAGTAGTCCATCTTCATCAAGGTAGTAAGTGTTAGAGGCAAGATTTCAGCACAGGTGTAACTGACTCCAGGTTCAGCATCTGCTGTGGAATACTGCCTCTTTCTCAGAGAGAAAAAGGAGAGAAATAATAAAAGTTTTGGCAAATAAGAGTAAACAAGTATGACTCTTGTTCTGTCTTTAGGCAGACTGAGACACAGGTAGATTGGTGGTTTGTTGGATAGAATACTGGGCCCTGAGTCAGAATAACCTACATTCAAATCTGATCCCAGACACTTAATAGTGTGAGGGTGGGCAAGTCCCTTTACCTCTATTTGCCTGTTTTTTCAAATGTAAAATGGGGATAATAATGGAACCTACCTTTCAGGGTTGTTATGAGGATCAAATGAGACATTAGTAAAGCATCTGACACTAGTAGGTACTATCTAAATGTTTATTGCCTTCCTTTTGGGAGGTGATTGATGGTTTGAAGTAGATGCCTTCACTTCAATCAGAGCTAGCCTGTGGAACAATTAAAGGCAGGATTTCTATTCCATGAGAGAACATGATCTCTGGTGGTAAAATCAGCCTGGTCTCTGATAGATTTCAGGTTAAAAAGTGTATTTTAGCGATCAGAGATCTGTGGAGAGATCTGGACTTAGCCCTTCAGAGTTGCAGTTTTCTTATCTAAAAAATAAACAGTTTATGCCAAAAATCTAAGGTCCCTTCCAGCTTTAATATTATATTAATCTATAGGATTAAGATGAGTTTCATTAGCCATAAGGCACACACACACACACACACACACACACACACACACACACACACACACACACACACACACACACACAGACACACACTCTGAGGCGATGACTCTGGTCAATTAAATGTACCTATTCTTGTCACTAGGCACTAATGAATAGTTTGACTAGAAATCTAAGATCTTCTTTCACACTTCCAGCCATCTCCATGCCATACTGATTGTTCCCTACTCTCTACCTCCACCCAGAACTGAAGGTTTTCCCCTGTGACCCTGAGCTCTTACTAATGAACATTCACTCGATCACACCTGACCTCGGGCCCTCAATGCCACTTCTTGGGTATTTCTCTGCTATATCACCAAGTTCGTGTACCAACCTACCAACCACAAAAACCTCTATGCCTATTTGAAATGGAGGGAGGGTGCTAATTCTTGTGTTAACTCATTATGCTGACTGAATGTTTGAATTTTCTGAATGTAGGAGGATTGTTCACTTACATATCTGGAGCCAATTATTTTGGTGAAATTGTGGAATGGATTGGCTATGCCACGGCAACCTGGTCACCCCCAGGCTTGGCCTTTGCCTTTTTCTCTTTATGTTTTCTGGGAAAACGAGCTTATCAACATCACAGGTGAGCCCTAAGAGCAAATGTTCTCTTTTATACAATTTATTTCCTGTAAATGCACTTATTTAGTAGCAAAGTTGAATATTTGGTTTGATTTAGGACAGGGAGAGGAAATTTTGGCTTTCTCTGTTTTTTATTTCTCTGAATATATAGATAACAAAAATTAAAATAAGCATGACAAAGCTTTATCTTTTTGAGGCACATGGGCACATTACCCACATGGATAGCTAGGTGGCACTGCAGACAGAGTGCTAGGCCTGGAGCCAGGAAGACCTGAGTTCATATCCTGCCTCAGGCACTTACCAGCTATGTGAGACTGGGCAAATCACTTAACCCTGTTTGCCTCAGTTTCCTCATCTGTAAAATGAGCTGCAGAAGGAAATTGCAACCACTTCAGTACCTTCACCAAGGAAAACCCTGAATGGGATCATGAAAAGTTGGATGCATTTCTTTTAATATATCTTAAGATAACCCTAGTTTATTGGTATTCATGTTACACTATTGACTTTGATTGAGTTTGCAGTCAGCTAAAAGTAATAAGTTTATTTCTCATGACCTATTGACTAATCAGTACTCTCCATCATACACTCATGCAATTGATTTTTTAAAACTTATGTATAGGACTTAATATTTATCACTATTAAAGTTCATCTTTCTATTGGTTTTAGCCAGTTGAGATCTTTGGGGATCTTGATTCTGTCATATAGTGTATTAGCTCTACTTACTGGCTTTAAGCCATCAATAAAACTGATAAGTGTGCCTTCTATGCCTTCATTAAGTTTCTCATAAAAATGTTGAATAGAAGAGGGTCAAAGATAAGACTTAGCTCCCTCTAAACTGATCTTGATTTGCTAATCAATTTCCTGTGACTCAGTTGTTTTAGCTGATGGCAATCCACCTAACTCTCCTACCAGTCAGCTTTATCTTGTCCTCGTTTATGTACTCTCCATTCAGAGTACCTTCAGCTTCTTATTTTTTCCTTATCATACAAATAGGAAAGCACATGTAGAACTTGTAAGTCCTTATGACTCATCAATTAGACCTTTTTTTGGATTATTCATACAAATAACTAGAAATAACTCATTCCTTCTTCTTTGACCAGCTCAGTGTAGCAAGAAAACTTGCCTGAAAAGGAGATGGTTTAGGTCTGGGCATTTCCAGGATTTTTGAATTGCCCCTGGTGGGCAATGCATTCCTAAGCCCAGGTTTTAAGGATTTAGCTTGTCTTCAAGTCAGTGAATCACAGTGCTATGATCAATATTAGAAGGATTTCTTGACTTAGAAATGAAATATTATCAGAGATGAACTGGGATTTCAGCAGGGGAAGTCCTGGGTAAAATAAGGGTTGGCCTTAGGTGTAAGTTAAGTACATAGCCAACCACATATTGTGATTTCAGGATTCCTACACAGCTTTTCACTGCCAGTTCCCCAACAATGTCCCTACCTCCTGATACTGACCAAAATCTCACTGTTGTTCAATACTCGCACCCCCTGTTCAGATTCAGATTTCCAGAGAGTTTGCACTTTAAATTGTTATAGGTTATTTGGTTATAGTGTAAAAAAGTTTCAAATGCATTCCTTTTTGTTGGCTTTAAGTGTTGTGGAAAGGAGAAAACATAAAGGCATTGATGCCTGAGAGAAAGAGGGAGGGAAGACAATGGCAGAATGAGGAGGCAGAGGGTGTCCAAGTTTAATTTTCATGTACTTTACAATAGCATCTATGCTCATCCTGTACTATGATTATCTGGAGCTCTATTGCCTGCCTGATCTAGATCAAGCTGAGAATTTTATCAACTCTTCTCCTTATCTTCTCCTTCTCCTTACTTTGGCTTGGTTTATAAGAAGCCAAATGGCCAAGAGTCAAAGTGTAGATCAACGAAGCAGAAGAGAAGGGCCTAAATAATCCTAGGAGATAGGAGAATTTTAGAGCTAGTCTAATACAACTTCCTCTTTTTATAGATGAGAAGACTGAAATTTAGTGATTTATCTAGATTTGTCCAGAGTCATATAGTCAGTGGAAATGGTAGCGCCTAGATTCAAATCTGGGTCTTCTGAATTCAAATCCAGTGTTTCTTCCACAAAATAACATCCCAAATCGCATTTATTTATTTGTGGCAGTTATTTGTGGAATGGGTCTTGAATAAAAGAAGGTAGGCTAGAGTGCATTAATTCTGTCATTCACCCTCCTTTTGCATGAGGGAGCAGGATATCAGCATGCTTCATTCATCTCTTGTCCATCACTTACCCAAAGTACTAATTATGTTCCTTCTTTTCATCTAGGTTCTATCTGAAGAAGTTTCAAGACTACCCTAAGTCTCGGAAAGCCCTGATTCCTTTCATATTTTAAAACCACAGATGATAGAAAAGAATAGAACACTTTCAAGCTGCTGAACTTGACAACTGAGTTATACTTTAAATACTACTACTAATACTAGTTAGCCTTTCTATAGGGCTTTTAAGTTTGCAAAGTGCTGTACAAGTATTATCTCATTTGATCTTCAAAACAACCTTGTAAGGTAGATGCTACTACTATTACTATTTTGCAGATGAGTTAACTGAGTCTGAGAGACGTTCAGTAAAATTTGTTAGTGTTTTAAGGGTTTACAACTTAAATCTTCCTAACTCCATATCTAGCTTTCTAGCCACTCTGTAATAGCTGACAAAGTTGATGGCACTGTCTTCTCTCAAAGTCTGATTGATATTTCTTCCCAAATGGAAACTCTTGATAGTCTCTTCTGAAGCATAAAGTTCTGTGTGTGTATACATATATGTGTGTGTATATATATATATGTAAACATATATATACACACACATATATGTATATATATGTATATATCCTCTTGATGGCCCAGCTGCAAAGACTTATTGTCTAAATCAACCTCAAACAGCTCTCCTCATGAAATTAAAAAGCGAAATTGACAGAGTTAAAAACATTTGGGATCCCAGTGCCCTCAAAAGTGTGTGTATGTGTGTGTGTGCGTGTGTGTGTGTAGAGGGTGGAGAGATCACTACCTCACATTCATTACTGCATTAACACTTCAAAGATCTATGATTTCATTGACATGAGTATGCCTTCCTCCAATGGAGATCAATGCCCCTTCATGACTTAGTAGCTAATCTTCATGGGTTCCTTTTAGAGGGGCCGTGTGGCATAGTGAAGCAAGTGTTGATCAAGTAGATCTGAGTTTGACTCCTGCCTCTGTTATTTGCTAGCTATGTGACTGTGGGTCAGTCACTTCACCTCTGTACCTCAATTTCCTCATCTGTAAAATGAGGAGATTAGACTAGGTGCTCTCTATGGTCCTTTTCTGTTCTATGAAAGCAGTTGTCTTCCTGTGGCCAGCTCTCTGATGCTGAAACTCTCTGAATTAACATATACTCATAGACTATTGCTTGGAGAATAGACATGACACTGGTCCTAGGCAACTGCAGAATAAGAACAGTGGCAGAAGTGAAGAATGAAGAAATATTAATGTCAAGATATGGATAGTCTTCAAGTCTGTTCCTTCTCCAATCTTCCTGTGAAAACATACTTTTTCCCAAAGGAAACTTTTAAAGTAAACTATGGGTGGGTTATTTCATTGGAAATGAGGCTTATAGGATAAAATATAGGTCTGCCATATCCCTTTCCTCAATCACTTCCATCAGAAAGATATCTATAACTATAAAAGGAGGCAGTGGGTATTGTAGGGATAACCCAAGGTGAGTGACATCCATGCTATGTCAAGAGAGCTATAGAAAGGATCTAGGCATCTTAGCAGTATCCTTTGCCATAATTTTACAGGAGGATGTGAAGTAGGACGGTGATATGATGCAAGAAGGTATTGGTGGATATCTCCATCGATGATTGTCATTGATCTGTTTGAAGATAATAGTGAATACTACTCCACTTTACTTTACATGAATAAATGTTTAATTTAATATTTTTATTATTACCTTCATTTCTAAATATCCCTACCATTCCTATCTAACTATAATCCATGCCTTGTAATGAGAAATAAAATAATAAAAAAGTAGTTAGGAAAAACTAACCAGTGCAACAATGATTAATAGTATATGCAGTATTCTACACCCATTGTCTCCCACCTCTGCAAAGAAGGGTAGGAGGACTCTTGTTAACTATAAATTAGATATTTTTTAGCAGAGAGAAACTTGTACTCATTCATGAATGTGAGGCATTTATCCAATTTCATGCCAAATCAGAGTTCCTTCCATGACCTGGGAATCTATATGAATCTTCACAATTCCAATTGGAGATATCATCTCTCTTTCCATTTCTTACTCCTTTAGGGGCAGTTAGGTGGTGCAGTGGATAGAGCACTAGTGCAGGAGTCAGGAGGACCTGAGTTCAAATCTCACCTCAGACACTTGATACTCACTAACTATGTGACCTTCGGCAAGTCACTTAACCCCAATTGCCTCATCCTGGGTCATCTCCAGTCATCCTGATGACTATCTGGTCACTGGACAGATGGCTCTGGAGGAGAAGTGAGGCTGGTGACCTGCACAGCCCTCCCTTACTCAAAACAAAGTCAAGTGCAAGTCATGTCATTATTTCTCTGATGGCATGGTCTTCTTCGGCAACGAAGGACAAACACATACATACACACACACACACACACACTCACACACACACACACACACACTTCTCACTCCTCTAAACACACACAGAATGCATAAGCATACACATTCACACACATGCACAACATTGTCATGATCTGTAGCTCAGATGTTGATAATCCCCAGAAATGACCCTCAGTGGCTGACTGGCAAGTACAGAAATGCCAGTTGTCTTATCTAGTACACATCCTCTTTCCCATTTTAGCAAGCACTGTTGGGGTACTGTAAATAGGAGGAAAGTACTTTGGAGAAAAAGAGTCATTCAAATGAAATACTACCTACTTTACTTTTGTGTGGGAAGTAGTAGTAGATAAGAGTGTTGGCTCAAGGCTTGGAAGTCCCAGTTATGACTAGTCTGCTAGTTCTGACTCCAGCCCTTTGTTAGTTATAAGGCCTTGGACAAGTCTTTGAAGTTTTAGCTTTCTCATGGAGGAAAGAAGAGATGGAGATGGAGAATGGATATGGAGAAATGGAGAGAAGAGTCAATCAACTAACAAACACTTATTAAACCACAACCATGAGCAACAGTGTGGCAGTATGAATAGATTTGGAGACAGAAAGACCTGGGTTCAAGTCCTGTGTCTAACATATATACTAGCTGTGTGACTAGGACAAAGCACTAAACCTCTTCTTGACTGAGGTCAAACTTTTTTTTCTTTTTTGGAGATGGAATCAAGACAATCAAGGTTAAATAACTTGCCCAAGATCACACAGTTAGTAAGTGCCAAGTATCTGAGGCTGGATTTGAACTCAGGTCCTCCTGATTCTAGGGCTGGTGCTCTATTCACTGTGCCACCTCGCTGCCCCAGGGCAACTTTCTAAGACTGTAAATTGCAGAGGATATGCTGACCTGAATTGGTACAGAGCATTTCCTTGTGGAGAGTTCCCTGAATCAATGAAATCACAAGTCCAGTCCCTCTTCCCAGGTGCTAGGCCTTGGGAATACAAAGACATCCTACCCTAAAGAAACTTATATTCCATAGGGGAGCTAACATGTATGACATGGCTTACCTGCCCTGCCTGTCTTACAGAGTTGTAAGGATCAAATCAACTAATATATATTATATGTCTGTGCATTGTGAACCACACAACTTATTATGGGTCAAGTAGGTGGATGATAAAAATAAAACTAATACAAAGCATTGAACAGAGATACCCTTATGAACTTTGCTTGCCCCAGATAACCAGCAGCACCTCCTCAAACGGGGGTTGGGGGTGGACTTTACAAATTACAAAACTCTTCAAAATGTTAATTTAGAATCATAGAATCTCAGAATTGGGAAGGTCCTTAGAGGATCATGCACCCTTACCTTCCTTTAGAGTAGGAGTTCTTTACCTTTTTATGTCATGAACCCCCTTGGCTGAAGCCTATGGACTCCTCAGAAGGGTGTTTCTAAATGCATAAAATAAAACCCATAGAAATACAAAGAAAACAACTTTATTGAAATACAGCTAATCAAAATATTTGCTAAAAGTTCATGAAACTCATGTTAAGAACCCCTAATTTAGGGCACATTTTTGGAGAAGGGCCTCTAGAAAATTCTTGAAATTGGGGAGAATTGACTTTTGCAGAAGGCATTAAGTGCCCATCAGCAACTTGCAGGGAAATTAGAATTTCAGCAAATGACTGGCATCCTTATAGATCTCTTGAGAAATGAATGTGAATCTAACTAAGTCCACCAACATAGAGGATTAGGTGGACCTGGAAAAACTGTTGTTTGTTGGGGAATGTTCATGCAAACAAGGGCTCTGTTGTATAATAAATGTCTCAAAGATATTGCTGTTTTGTGATTTTGTTTGGCATAAATAAAAAACTGCACAGTTCTCTGGAGAAAATTTCAAGGTTGTTGAGTTAAGATTCTTTTTTCTTCCCTGCCTCCCCAACTCACCAGAACAAATACAAACTTTGGATTATTTTGGTGTGGCTTCCTTTTCCTTACCATCTGACTTCCCTTTTTGAAGTCTTCTGGAAATAATGTGTAAATACTTTGGAGCTAATCTGAGTGTAGCTCAGACACCAAAGGAAAAGCAAAGTAAGTCAATTATCTCATGAACAAATTAGAGTGTAGAACTTCTACTATCCCTTCTACTTCCAAATGATCCTGAGACTCTGTTTTTTGTTTCAGTTTTTGCTGTCGCAAATATATCTACAGTGTATTTTGGTAACCAGAAAACAAAACACTCTCCATTAAACAACTTTTAAAATGGCCCTCCTAAAAGGACCCTGATATGGGTACTTCTTTGATGGATGCAAATCTTAACCATGTAAGTCTCTTCATCCTCTGACATTCTTGTCCATATGTTATCCACGGCCTATGGAGGGGTAGGGAAGGATATTTCTCAAAATGGGACTTTGGGTTTAAAGGGATTCAGATTCATTTCTGGGGGAGCCTGACCTAAAGAGAAAGGATTCAGATCTTTTCTCAGATTTTCTGGTCCAGTATGCTCCAACTCCAAGGTCTTATAGAAAATAATGTTTTAAATGAAATTTAGGTATGGATCATGTCTAGGGTCTCCCCAAAGAAATTATTAACAGGGTCCTAATTAGAAAACTTATTCAATATCAGATATTCAGATATCAGAACAGTTACTTATTTCCTCAACCACAAAAAAAAATTCTTGAAACAAAAAATTCGTAAGGATTTGTTAACATGTATTTTAAACATGAAACATTTAATAAGACTGATAAACAGATATTCAGCCCATTTGGTTGTTGTCCTTTGTTCTTGAAGAGGACTAAAATGACTTCACTATTCTAGAGTCAAGTTTCAATGTGTCTGATTATGGCTAATCAGACCAATACAAGCTCAGAATGCTCTACCACAGGTTGGACACAAATAGTCCATGTGAACATCTGAGGTGGATACTCCAAGTTTGTGCATTGGGCATTTCCTTTGAGCTATTTCAATTCTGCTTTGCTCATAGAGCATAGCACCTTCTCTGATGTGGGCATGCCATGCTGAACTCTCCTGTGCCAGTGTCTCCCATGTCACACAATCAATTCCAAAGTTCTTGAGAGAGACCCTGAGAATGTCCTTGTATCACTTTGTCTGACCACCATGTGATCACCTGCCCCATATGAGTTCTCCAAAAAATCGTCTTTTTGACAAGCTTACATTTTGTATTTGAACAACATGCCCAGCCCATTGGAGCTACATTCTCTGAAGCATTGTTTGATAACTTGGCAGTTTAGTTCCAGGAAGGACCTCAGTGTCTGGTACCTTATCCTGTCAGATGATCTTCAGAATCTTCCTAATACAATTCAAATTCAAAGCCTACAAGCCAAGACAAAAGTGGAGGGAGTATTGATGCATGATTTTCTGTTTGCAGATGATTGTGCATTCAATGCAGCCTCTGAAGCTGAGATGCCACAAGGTATGGATCATTCTCTGCTGCTTGGTCTCATTTTGTCCTAACAATTAACACCAAGAAAACACAGGTGCTCCATCAACTACCACCACACCATTCATACATGGAACCATTGGTTACAACAGATAGAGAAGTTTTGAATGCTGTGGATAAGTTCACTTACCTTGGTAGTGTACTCTCCAGGGATGTACACATTGACAATGAGGTTGATGCACACATCGCCAGAGCTAGCTTAGTGTTTGGGATGCTCTGAAGAAAAGTTTGGGAGAGAAGAGGCATCAGATTGACCACCAAACTGAAGGTCTACAGAGCCGTTATGCTGACCTCATTGTTGTATGCATGTGAAACATGGACAGTTCTACCAACACCATTCCAGGAAACTGAATCAGCCCATTTACTTCAGATTTGTACTACCCAAGTAATTCACAAGGTACTGGTCTCCTGGCAGCAACATTTTGTTTGCTCCTTGGAGAAAACATTTGGAGTACAGTTGTAGGAATCATCTTCATTGCTAGTTGACACCCTCAGAACTCTGGACCTTTCTGGTTTATAAGATTATTACCAGGGCTGGAAATGTTCATCTCTTTGAATTTCTGTTCAGAATTCTGGCCCAAAAGTCAAAACTTTATATTTCTGTGCCTCAGTTTCCTTGGCATCTATAAAATGAGGGGGTTAGTCTTGATCAGGAGTTCTTAAGTTGGAATTCAGGAACTTATTTCTGTTTTTTATTATTTATAACATTTTATTTTTTCCCAATTACATGTAAAAACAATTTTTAACATTTGTTCTTTAAAATTTTGTGTCCCAAGTTCCCTCCCTCCCTTCCATCCTTCCTATGACAGCAAGCAATTTGATATATAGGAACTTATTTTTAAATATTCTGATTACTGTATTTCAATATAATTTCCTTTGAAATTCTATGTATTTTATTTTGTGCATTTAAAAATATTCTTAGAAGGAGTTTTACCAATCTCCAGACTGTCAAAGAGGACCATGACACAAACATTTTCAGAACCCCTGGTCCAGAAAGTTACTCTGCTCTCTGATAGCTCCAAATCCTATGATTTTCTTAAGACAATGATCAGACAATTATTGTATTCTACCTCTATTCATCTCTGTGAAATTTAAGAGGATGAAGATCTATTTCTAAATTGAACTACTTGGAGGAACAAAACCCAAACCTCATGTTCTTTTTAGACAAGTACAGCATAATGAGCCTTATTCGATCTTTAATCATTTTTTGATCTGTGAAGAATTTGCAGTGTCTGAGGCTATTATTCCGAACCTCAATTCAAGTTAACTAAGACTTTTACTCTTGCTCTAATTAGATCTAGATCCTAGAGATATAAGAGAGTGGGCTAGGTGTCTTCTCATAGCAGGGCATATCATGACATTTTGCTTTGCATTGAGTAAACCCTAGATTTCAGTTTAGGATCAGAAACTTAAAGCAGAGAGGGATATTAGACATTATTTTGTTCAACATTGTTGGATGATCCATAGGTACTTCCAGCTTAGCATATCCAAAAATTCATTATCTTTCTCCCCAAATCCACCCCTCAAACACACTTGCCTATTTCTGTTGAGAACACTATCATCCTTTATTGTGTAGTCAACCAGGTTCACAACCTTGGAGTTATTTAAAATTTTTAACTCTCTTTACTCCTCATAGCCAACAATTTCCAAGTCTTTTGGATTCTATCTTTATGATATTTCTCAAATTTCAGCTCCCCTAGACAGTTGGATGATACAATGGATAGAACAGTGCACATGGAATTAGGAGAAGCTGAATTCAAATCCAAACTTGTTTTTCAGTTGTGTCTGACTCTTTTTACCCCTTTTAGGGTTTTCTTGGCAAAGACACTGGAGTGGTTTGCCATTTCCTTCCCCAGCTCATTTTACAGATGAGGCAAACAGGATTAAGTGACCTGCCCCTGGTCACCCAGGTAGTAAGTGCCTAAGGTCAGAGTTGAACTCATCAAGACTCACCTGACTCCAGGCCTGTGCCTCTATCCATGGTACCATTACCTGCCCTACCACAGACACTTATTGTTTGTGTGACTATGGGTAAATCATTTAACTCCCAACTGCAGCTATCTCATGTATAAAATGGGGATTATTTTAGAAACTACCCTACTGGTTGTTGTGAGGAACAAAAGGAAATAATAAATAAAAAGTGCTTTGCAAACTTTAAAGAGATATATAAATGTTAGTTATGACTACTGCCACTGCACCTGCTGCTACATATCTACTGCCCTAGCTCCCACCATCATCGCCTTTGCCTGGATTATTGTCATAGTCTCCTAACTGGTTCTCAAGTCTCTCCCCTTTCCAATCCTTTCTCCACCTAAATGTCAAAATGATATTGTAAAGCATAGGTTTGATATGTCACTCTTCTAGTCAATAACCTCCATTGACTACTTATTACCATTGTTTGTCCTTCATTTTTTCCAATGAGGGATCTGGGAGGCATAGCATTACAGAGTGGGGGGAAATAGCTCTTAGGCTGGTATCTGGGCATCTGAGTCTGAGGGCTGAGGCTGGATGCAGTGGGCCCCTATATCCCCTAGGAGTCCTAAAAAAATTATCTTTATACTCTCTATACTCTCTACCTCCCAACAGGGACTGTCAAGAACTTACTATATTCAGCACACATACAACTACTAAATAGTAATTGTTTCTCTTTTACCCAGGAACCTTAAGGGTCTTCCCCTCCCAGTTTGATTTTTTCTTTTATTAAAGGGGCTATTCCTTGAGTAACTACTTAAAGAAATCTATTCATTGAATGGGTGTATCTTACTCAAAGTGAGAATGCTATAAGATCTTAGCCTGAAAGGGCCAGGGTCTCCCATTGCATCCTGGGCCATCTTCAGCTATCCTGATGAATATCAGGCCACTGAATCCAGATGGCTCAGGAGAAGAAAGTGAGGTTGGTGACCTTGCACAGCCTTCCTTCACTCATGTCAAAGTCAACTGCAAGTCACGTCACCATCTTGATGTCATGGTCCTCTTCCAGAATGAAGGGCAAGCACAACAACAACTTTTTTTTTTGTTTTTTTTTTTTGAAGAGGACCATGACATCAGGGAAGTGATGACAAGACTTGTAGTTGACTTTGATTTGAGTGAGAGAGGGCTGGGCAAGGTCACCAACCTCACTTTCTCCTCCAGAGTCATCGAGGTCAAATCAAATTCAAATACCTCTATTTATAATTTAAAACCTTCACAACATGGCTCCAAGTTTTCCAGCTGATTACATATTACTCACCTTCTTGTATTAAAAATGATCTCTTGCTATCTGCATTGCATCCCCCATCTCTGTGTCTTTGAATGGGCTGTTCCTCATTCTTGAAATATCCTCTTTGCTCTCTTTCATCCCTTAGTCCCCCTAGTTTCCTTCAAAGAACAGCTCAAGTGCTACAGACTTTCCTGTGACTGTCAACTGCTAGTGTTCTTCCTCTGAAATAACCTTGTATTGATTTTGCAAATACTCTATAGATGCATATGTTGTTTTCCTTTTAGAATATAAGCTCCTTGAGGGCAGGAATAGTTTTAATTTTTGCATTTGTATCCCCATTACCTAGCATAATGCCAGCATATAATAGTGTTTAATAAATGTTTCTTGATTCATTAATTGAGAGAAGTAATGTCACTTGCTCAAGGTCATACATGTAGTAAGTAGCAGAGCTTTGGTTTGACACCAAACCAGAAGGTTATAGCTAGAAAGGACATCAGAGGTCATGTAGTTTAAACCATCTCATTTTACACATGAGGAAACTGAGACCCAGAGAGTTGAAGTGACTAGGTTACATAGCTATTTAAGGGTCAGAGCTGGGACTCAAACTCAAGTCTTTTGACTATGATCTGTGTGGGAATTCTGGTTCTGCCACTCCCCACTTTTGTGTCCATGGAAAAGTCATTTCCACTCCCTAAGCCTCTGTTTCCTTAGCTGTTAAAAAAAAAGAGTTGGCTGAAATGATCTCAAAGGTCCTTTCCATTTTAGAAACTTCCAATCTACCCCCCAAAAGCTTCTCTGAATCTTTGCAGTCACCTGACTGCACTTTTAACAGGAAGGAATGAAAAAAGCAGCTTGGCCTCCTCCAAAGGGAGACAAAAACATTCATGAATACATCTTTTCCTTTCCAGTTTGGCCATTCTCATCACTCAAATAGATTATGGGCTAGAGTCCCTGAGGGGAAATAAAAAGGATAATTTAAAATATATAACAAAGTCTTCTGGAGGAGGTTGTCATTGTTTTAGGACTTTTACATTAGCCTATAAAAAGAGAAAGAGAACTTTTGGCCAAATGGTTGTGGTGTTTGTGCGTGTGTGTGTGTGTGTGTGTGTGTGTGTGTGTGTGTGTGTGTACGTGCGCACACTAGCCATTTATGAGTTCATAGAGCAGACAATTTCTAAATAAGCCTATATAGTCATTTCCTCTATAAGTCCATTGACTTACAATCTTAGGACGTTCAACATTTGTGTGTATGTGTGTGTCTCATCCCCTCCCACTGTTTCTGCTGGGGGATATTTGATAGTGAAATGATTAGTGGGGACTGATTAAATGTATACCCCCCACTCCTTTGATTGCCTCAAGTTCTTGTTCTTTGCCTGTTTTAAATACTTTTGCTCAGTGGAATCCCAGCTAAAAGTTACTTCTGCTCTGTCATCTTCTCTGTAGCACAGTTGTCCAAGAGGTTAGAATGGGAGAAAGGTAAGTAGAGGCATAGGCTGGAGAGGAAGGTGTGTGTGTGTGTGTGTGTGTGTGTGTGTGTGTGTGTGTGTGTGTGTGTGTGTGAGATGGAAGCAGGGTTGAACTAGGAGGCAGAGGACTCGAAACAGAATCTCATCTTTATGCACTTTGTGATGGTGGCCCAGTTGCTTTTATTTACTCATCTCTAAAATGGAAATAGTAATGTCCTACCTAACTCACAGGGCTAATGAGAGGTCCAAATGAGAGCAGAGACTGCTACCATCTGGCCTGGTTAAGTGCAGTTATATTAGGAAGTGGGGATAGGCTAGGAGATTGTCTCCCCTAGAATTCTGCCTGAGCTTCTTTGACCATAATAGATGATTCATGGGAGAAGGGTTTGGGAGGTAGGAAGGCTGGGGTAGTTAGTGCTGGGGGATAGTGGTGGTGAGGGAAGAGAGGCATAACTGTGATAGGACTTCCAGGAAAGTGTGCAAAGCACCCTTAATATGTTGGCTAGACTTGACCTGCTGGGATAAAGCTCAGATCCCCTCTCTTTACCTATAGCACTAAATGAGAGAATTTAGCCATGGTCATGCTCATGGATCTATCAATGTATATGAAAGGAATTTATAAACATGAAATTCTATGTGTGTAAATATCAGATCTTAGTATCAAAGAAAGGACTCTGGGGAAATTAATTCCAGAGGCCTACAACTCTTGCCCTATGACTATAGAAAATCAGTTTTTCTCTGTTCCCTGCCTGCTGGGAGATAGAATCAGACCTCTTCCAAGCCCCTGTTTCATGGGACCAGAAACAATGAAGAGGCTTGGGGGAGCCCCAGCTTTAAACATAAGCCACATGGCAGTGCTCTGTGATAAATAATTTAATTGCCTTTCTGTCTGCTCACCTCATAAAGATGGTTTTAAGCCATATCGCAAACCAACAGCTGGAGCCAAGATGGAATTGTGTAATGGACTCTGAAAATTGGAGAGTTGAATCCAAGGTAAAATGGAAGACACAGGAAAGCAGCTGAATAAACAAGGGTCCTTGTCACTGCCCAGTATGCCTTGCCTTGTCATGGTCTCTTCTTTATAGCAATGACACCCTTCATTTTAAAGAATGGATGCTTACCAGAGGTGCCGCTGAGAAACCCACTTCCACAAAGCCCATTTCTCTGCTCCCCTGTTGACCTCCCTGGCTTCCTTTACATCTCGACTAAAATCTCACCTTCTATAGGAAGTCTTCCCTAACTCCTCTTAATTCCAATGCCTTCCCTCTGTTAATTATGTCCTATTTATCCCATATATAGCCTGCTTCATATAGATTTGTTTGCATGCTATCTTTCCCTTTAGACTGTGAGCTTCTGGAGGGCAGAAATGTTGTTTTTTTGTTTTTGTTTTTTGCCTCTTTCTGTATCCTTCGTGCTTAGAACAGTGCCTGGCACGTTTTTATTGTTGTCATTGTTTCAGTTGTGTTTAACCCTTTGCCAACCCATTTGGAATTTTCTTGGCAAAGGTATTGGAATGATTTGCCACTTCCTTCTCCAGGTCATTTTACAGAAGAGAAAACTGAGGCCAACAGGGTTAGGTGACTTGCCTACAGTCTCATAGCTAGTATCTGAGGTCAGATTTGAACTCAGATCTTCCTCACTCGAATAACTTAGCTGCCCCTTGCACAAAGTAAGCCCTTTATAAATGTTTATTAATTGACTGATTTCCTCACTAGTATTCCTTTTTTGAGAGATATGTTTTTTTTAAAGAGATAGAGGAGGGAACCAAGGGAAGAACAATGTTGGGAGTCAGAACTAGGTTGGAATCTTGTTGTGTGTGATCTTAGGCAAGACACCTCTACTCTCTGAGCCTCCACATCATACCTATAAAATGAGAGGGTTGGACTAGGTGATCTCTGATGTCCCTTCCAGCTCTAAATGATCTTATGAATTAAAACCATTTGGTTAGAAAGTGTGAACTACTGTGGTTAGTAATTGTGTCACAGGGATTCTGCCAGAACTGAGATATTTAAAGAGGAGGTAACTGAAAATTGTAAAGGGCTGTTTTGGGGTATCGGATTGTTATTAGATGCCTACTACGTGCTAAGTGCTGGGTATCCAAAGATAAGAGCAAAATAAGTCTCTACCCTCAAAAGTGGCATGCAATACACTGGAAAAAACAGTAGATACACAGATAAGTAAGTTAAAAATATACATCAAGTAAATACAAAGTAATTTAGGGGTGACCCGGGGGTGAGGAGAAGACTGATTACTGGGAGTATCAGGAAAAGTCTGGTGTAGGGAATGGCCCTTGAGTTAAGCTCTAAAAAGAACTCCTCCTCCAAGAGGAGGAGAGAGCATCCCAGTGTAGAATGTGTGTGTGTGTGTGTGTGTGTGTGTGTGTGTGTGTGTTCGTCCTTTGTTGCCCAAGAAGACCATGCCATCAGAGAAATAATGATATGACTTGTACTTGACTTTGTTTTGAGTGAAGGAGGGCTGTGCTGGTCACCATTCTCACTTCTCCTCCAGAACCATCTGAATCCAGATACTCCTCAGGATGACTGGAGATGACCCAGGATGAGGCAATTGGGGTTAAGAGACTTGCCCAAGGTCACACAGCTAGTGAGTGTCAAGTGTCTGAGGTGAGATTTGAACTCAGATCCTCCTGTCTCCTGCACTGGTGCTCTATCCACTTCACCATCTAGCTGCCCCTCTCAGTGTAGAATGACAACCTGCCCAAAGGCATACGCTGGGAGATGAATTAAGTGCTGATGATCCTACGTTGGAAATGGGAGGACAGAGGAGGGCTGAATACATAGATTCTGGAATCATCTGCATAGAGATGATAATTGAATCCATAGTACCAGTGAGCTCACCAATTCAATAAAAATTTTTAAAGTATCTATTTTGCTACTATGCTGAGTGCTTGAGATACACTGTATTCAGGATAGAGAGGCTGGAGCAAGGAGGGGGAATAAGCATGTATATGGCTTCTACTGTGTGCAGGCACTGAGCTAAATGCTTTACAAATATCTCATTTCATCCTTACAAAAACCCTGTGAGGCAGGTGCTGTTATGTCCATTTTGTAGTTGAGGACACTGAGGCAAACAGAGGTTAAATGACTTACCTAGGATCACAAAGCCAGTAAAATGTCAGAGGCTGGGTCTGACCTCAGGTGTTCCTGACTTCGGGCATAGCTAAACTGTGACACCTGACCTCTGGCTAGTGATTGCGACAAACTCTGAAGGAAATCAGGGATTCTGAGAGATAGTGGAGAGATAAGGGATGATATAGGAGTGAGATGAAGTACCATGTTCAAGGAAGAACAAATAGACCAGCGTGACTGGAACAAAGATTGTATGAAGGGGACTAACATGTAATGAACTTGAAAAGGTGCAGACTGGAGTTATGCCAAGAAGAGGATTTGTTTCTGTTCCTAGAAGCATAGATTTGTCACTGCTTGGCACACTGCTTGTCACTTGACTCCCAAATCTATGTCTATCTTTTAATCTCTCTCAAGCTCCAGTTCCACATTCCCTATTTATTATGGGATATTTCAAAGTAGTTGTCTCAGGGACATCTCAAATTCAACATATTCAACAGAACACTTTGTCTTTCTCCCCAAACCCATCCCTCTTCTGGATTTTTCTATTTCTGTCAAGGGTATTGCCACTCCTCCAGTTTCCCAGGTTGGCAGTCTTGATACTTTTCTTGACTCCTCCCTCTCCCTCATCCTATATCTCTAATTAGTTGCCAAATCTTTCCCTTCCTGTCTCTATATTATCTCTTGTATCTGATACCTTTCTCTACTCACACAGCCACCATCTTAGTAAAGACCTTCATTGCTTCTAGCCTCCACTATTGCAATGAACTTCTAATTGGTCTCCCTCTCTCAAATTTCTCCCCTCTCTCTTATCCTTCACACAGATGCCAACATGATCTGTGGTAAGGTGGTTTGCCATTTCCTGCTCCAGTTCATTTTGCAAATGAGGGAACTGAGGCAAATGGGGTTAAGTGACTTGCCCAGGATCACATAGCTATTAAGTGTCTGAGGCCAGATTTAAACTCAGAAAGAAGAGTCTTCCTGACTCCAGACTTGGCATTCTATCTACTGCACCATCTAGCTTCCTGCCTGGCATGTAATAGGCACTTAATAAATGCTTGTTGATTATCTGGTTGCATATGGAACCAATAGAACTTGCATAGGGGAGTGACATGATCAGATCTCTTAATTTTCATGGAGAAAGGAGGACTGAGACAAAGTTCAAGGTATACCCACATGTAGTATAGGATATAGCTTCAATTAGCAAAGGAGACTGAAGAGTGATCATAAAGGTAGAAGAAGAACCAGGAGACAAACTCTCAAGGAAATTAGGGATTCTGAGAGGTAGGGAGGAGATAGGGATGAGATAGGAGAGAGATGAAGTACCATGTTCAAGGAAGAGCAAAAGGACCAGATTGACTTGAACATAGATTGTATGAAAGGGACTAATGTGCAATGAACTTGGTGCAGGCTGGAGTTAGTGGTGAAGGCCTTCAAATACCAAACAGAGAATTTGTTTGTCATTGAAAACACCAAACCCATTATTTTAGGCACTCTATTTTGGATTATTTTTATGTGGGTACATGTAGCAATCCCCTAATTAAGGCAATCACCTCTTTTTAACTTTTGTACTCCCAGGGTACCCATGCTTAATAAACATTAGTTGAATTTTATTTACTTGAATCTAATAGACATAAAATCATAGACTTTCTAAGTCCCTTTGAGTCTAAGTTCTACCTGGAATCATTACCTCAATGTGCCGGACAAGTGGTCATCTAGTTTTTTATTGAAGATTTAGAGCTAAGAAAGACCTAGGAGATCATCCAGCCCAATCCTTTTATTTTTCAGATGAGGAAAATCAGGTTTAGAGAGGTAAAAATGACTTGCTCAAGGTCACGTAGGTACTACTTGAAAGAGTAGGTAGGTCCTGTGATACCAAATCCAGCCTTCTTTTCATTGTACTTAACCTCTGGTGGCAGTGTGGTGGTGGTGGTGTGTCCATTGCCTACTGAGGCAGCTCATTTCACTTTTTGATATTTCTAATTAGTAGGAAGATTTTCCTTATGTTGAAGGTAGTAGCTACTAGTGGCCTGGAGTCGGGAAAACCTGAGTTCAAGTCTGTCCTCACACATTTATTATTTATGAGACTCTGGGCAAGTCCTACAACCTCTCTCTGCCTTAGTTTCCTCATCTAGGAAATGGAAACAATAACAGCACCTACCTATCAAGGTTGTAGTGAGGCTCTAATAAGATAATATTGTAAAACATTATATAAATGTTAGTTATCATTATATCAAACCTGAATCTTTCTCTCTGCAACTTTTAGCCGTTGATCCTAGTTAAATTCTCCATGGCTAAGAAGAACAACATGAATATTTTTTGTATCTGACAACCTTTCAAATACTTGAAGGTAGCAAACCTCCTCTTTGTCATTCTCATAGAAATATATTAGCCAGTGGAGAAAATGGATTCAAAAGAACAATAGTGAAAGTAGAATGGCTTAAGATTGGTAGCACAAAGGATGGGCTGGTTATCAAGAATAAAGTCTGATTCTGAGCCCTGTGGGTGGCATAGTAATAATGATCAGAACTTAACATTTGCAAAAAACAAATGATATCATTTGATCCTCAAAAAAGTATGAAGTAAGCAGGGCACATATTATTAGCCTTATTTTACAGATGAAGAAACTGAAGCTAGGAGAGGTTAAGTAGCTCCTTGAATTCATCAGGGCAGCTAGATGGCACCTTAGAGGTAGAGTGGATGGAGTCAGGAAGACTCATCTTTCTGAGTTCAAATCTGGCTTTGGATACTTACTATCTGTGTGATCCTGGCCAAGTCACTCAACCTTGTTTGTCTCCATTTCCTATAAATAAAGTAGAGAAGGAAATGGCAATCCCTTTTGGCAAAACATTCCAGTATCTTTGTGAAGAAGACCCCCAAAGGCCAAAGGGGTCACACAGAGTCAGACAAGACTGAAAAATGACTTAATAACAACAACCAGAACAAGGTCATACAGCTAGTAGGGTAATAGAATGCAGAGCAGGAAGGGACCTTAGAGATCACTAGGGAGTGAGTGTATTCAAATTCACCTAACCCGTGATAACCACCATGTTCCACATTCCATCCAGTCACACCAAAACCTACCAAGCTTGGGTACCTTGACTTCAGCAATGTTCCACCTCTTCTTACTTTCCACCTCTGGTTTTCACTCTGTAAAGAGTAATCAAATCAGATCAAAGTTACCATTGCTACTGGAAAGGGTGTGACAACCAATGAAAGAGGGAGGGGAACAAAGGGTGGAGAGGGGAAGAGGAATTCTTAGAAGGTGTTGTACTACTCTAGTAGATAGAGTGCTAGACTCAAAGATAGGAAGACTTGGGTTCAACTCCTGTCTAGGCATTTACCAGCTGTATAAGCCTGACTCTGCTCACAATTCTTTACTCTCCAGACCCAAATTCCCTTCTCTGGCCCAAGTATCCCTACATATATTACCTTGCCCTATTATAATTTTAAACTTGTTGAAGACAGGGACTGCCACACTTTTTTTATTTATGCCCCTAGCTTCTAGCACAGTCCTTGACATATAGTAGGTACTTAATAAGTCCTTGTTCATTCATTTATCATTTTATACAATCCATTTATTTTGAAAATAGAGAAAATGAGGTGGAGCCAAGATGGTGGAGTAGAAAGGACCTGTAGAAGCTCCCCACATAGCCCATAAAATACCTGTAAAAAATGACTCTAAACAAATTCTAGAGCAGCAGAAGCCACAAAATGACAGAACGAAAGAGATTTCCAGCCCAAGACAACCTGCAAGGCAGACAGGAAAGGTATATCGCACCAGGTGCTGAGCAGAGCACAGCCCAGCATGCGCCGTGCGGTGTGGCAGGGGAGGACCCAGAACAGGCTTCAGGGAGCCACCAGCAGCAGCAGTTCCCACATTGCTCAACCCACAAATGCCAAAGACAGCTTCAAAGGTCAGTGAGAAAGCCTTTTCATCTGGGTGAGAAGGGAATGTGTTCTGGCCCCACCAGCAGCAACCACTACAGCTGTAGCATCCATTTTTGGAGCCCTTGGCTTAAAGCCCCTGGGGAATTGAGCAGCTGATCTGACTATCAGCCCTGGGCTGGGCCCTGGGGTTAGGAGGAGTGCTGGCCATGGAGTTGGAGACAGTTGTGGAGAGGGAACTCTACTCGCATATTCTTGGCAGTAAAGTTTTTGATTGCTCCCAGACCAGTGTACAGGCCAGGAGAGGAGTAGCTCATCTCCCTTGATTGCGTCACCTTGGAGGAACTGAGAACTTACAAGTCCCTAGAGTATACTCTTCTCTTGACAAAGGACATAAAAGTCAGGTAACTGGCTGGGAAAATGCTCCCAAAAGGGGAAAAAATAAGGCTATAGAAGGTTATTTTGTTGGTGAAGAGGTATTCTCTTCCATCATTTTGGATGAGGAAGAACAAAGTGTAAAATCAGAGGAAGTCAAGGCTTCTGCATCCAAGACCTCCAAAATAAATATCCAATGGTCTCAGGCTATGGAAGAGCTCAAAAAGGATTTTGAAAATCAAGTAACAGAGATGGAGGAAAAATTGGGAAGAGAAATGAGAGTGATGCAAGAAAATCATGAAAAGTGAGTCAACAACTTGCTAAAGGAGACCCAAAAAAATGCTGAAGAAAATAACACCGTTAAAAACAGGCTAACTCAATTGGCAAAAGAGGTTCAAAAAGCCAATGAGGAGAAAAATGATTAAAAAGAAGAATTAGACAAATGGAAAAGAAGGTTCAAAAGCTCACTGAAGAAAATAATTCTTTAAAAATTAGAATGGAGCAGATGGAAGCTAATGACTTTATGAGAAACCAAAAATTACAAAACAAAACCAAAAGAATGAAAAAATAGAAGATAATGTGAAGTATCTCATTGGAAAAACAGCTGACCTGGAAAATAGATCCAAGAGAGACAATTCAAAAATTATGGGACTACTTGAAAGCCATGATAAAAAAAAAAAAGCCTAGACATGATCTTTCATGAAATTATCAAGGAAAACTGCCCTGGTATTATTGAACGATAGGGCAAAATAAATATTGAAAGAACGCACTGATCACCTACTGAAAAAGCTCCAACAAGAAAAATTTCTAGGAATATTGTAGCTAAATTCCAGAATTACCAGGTTAAGGAGAAAATATTGCAAGCATCTAGAAAGAAACAATTCAAGTATTGTGGAAATACAATCAGGATAACACAAGATCTAGCAGCTTCTACATTAAGGAACTGAAGGGCTTGCAATATGATATTCCAGAAGTCAAAGGAACTAGGATTAAAACCAAGAATCACCTACCCAGTAAAACTGAGTATAATACTTCAGGGGAAAAAATGGTCATTCAATGAAATAGAGGATTTTCAAGCATTCTTCATGAAAAGACCAGAACTGAAGAAAAAATTTGACTTTCAAATACAGGAATCAAGAGAAGCATGAAAAGGTTAACAGGAAAGAGAAATCATGAGGGACTTTCTAAAGGTGAACTGTTTACATTCCTACATGGAAAGATAATATTTGTAACTCTTGAGACTTTTCTTAATATTTGGATAGTTGGAGGAATTACACACACACACATGCACACACACACAAACACACACACACATATAGAGAGTACAGGGTGAGTTGAATAAGAAGGGATGATATCTAAAAAAATAAAATTAAGGGGTGAGAGAAGAATATAATGTGAGGAGAAAGGGAGAAATGGAATAGGGCAAATTATCTCTCATAAAAGAGGCAAGAGAAAGCTTTTTCAATGGAGTAGAAAAGGGAGGAGATGAGAGGGGAAAAGTGAAGCTTACTCTCTTCACATTTGGCTTAAGGAGGGAATAACATACTCAATTTGGTATGAAAATCTATCTTACAATACAGGAAAGTAGGGGAGAGGGGGACAAGTGGAGTGGGGGGTTGACAGAAGGGAGGGCAAATGGAAGGAGGGAGTAATTAGAAGTAAATACTTATGGGGTGGGACAAGGTCAAAAGAGAGAATAGAATAAATGGGGAGCAGGATAGAATGAAGGGAAGTTAGTCTTATACAACATGAGTATTATGGAAGTCTTTTGCAAAACTACACATATGTATAGCTTATACTGAATTGCTTGCCTTCATAGTGGGGATGGGTGGGGAGGGAAGAAGGGAGAGAAGTTGGAACTCAAAGTTTTAGGAATGAATGTTGAGAATTGTTTTTGCATACAACTGGAAAATAAGAAATACAGGTAATGAGGTATAGAAATCTATCTTGCCCTACCAGAAAAGAGAGAAGATGGGAAGAAGGGAAGGGAGAGATGTGATAGAAGGGAGGACATATTGAGGGAAGGGATAATCAGAATGCAAAACATTATGGGGTGGGGGAGGGGAGAGATGGGGAGAAAATTTGAAACTCAAAATTTTGTGGAAATGAATGTCGAAAACAAAATAAATAAACATTAAAAAAAAAGAGAGAAACTGACACTCAGAGAAGTTACTTGACTTTCCCCATAAGCATGAGAATTGTAATTCACATTCAGATCTTTTGACTTCACACCCAGTTCTCTTTGCAGGACACCACATTACACAACTTTCTGAATTATTCCCAGCTTTTATTTGTGCCACAGATGATCTGAGTTATATATTTCTAAAAAAGAAGCCTGAATTTTTAATAGCAGTTTTACTTCTCTAATACATAGAATGCTAGACTCAGAGTCAAGAAGATAGGTTCAGATCTGTCTAGGTATTTACAAGGCATATGACCCTGAGAAAGTCACTTAACTTCTCTTCCTCTTCTGCATATTGAAGATAATAATAGCCCCTATTTCGCAAGATTTGTCAGACTGAAATGAGATGATGTATCTCATTTGTCAATTGCTTCATAAAATTTAAAAGGCTACAGAAATGTGCTATTATTATTATTAGCTTCCCTATTCCCGCCTCCTTCTTCCCCCTCACTCCCCCCCACCCAGTGAAATATTGGACTTACTCTGGATCACCTCCAGGTTTTGGAAAAAGAAAACCTATAGAAATTGATTTTCTTATTTTTATTAAATAAGAAATGTTTACATATATGCATAACACTTGGCCATTATCAAAGAAGTTTCATATGTATTATCCCATAGTTCATAACAATCCTGTGAAATAGGTAGGACAGGTATTATTATCCCCATTGAAAGATGAAATAGCTGAGGTCAAAGCAGGTAATATTAAAGGAACATAATAGCTAATTAATTGAGATCATGTTTTAAAGATTGTACGGGACTTTATGTGCATATTATGTGCACTTTATGTGCAAATTATTTAATTTGATCTTCACAATGCCTCTTTGAGGTAGGAGTTATTATTATCCTAATTTTGCAAATGAGGAAACTGAGTCTGACAGAGATTAAGTGACTTGCTCAGAGTCGCACAACTAGTAAGTGTCTAAGGCAAGATTCAAATGCAAATTTTCTTTATTCTAAGACCTGCACTCTGATCTGTATGTTGCCTAGCTGTTTCTGTGGTGGTCCACTTTGGCTGGACTGTTGAGTGTGTGGAGAGAATTAATATAAGAAAAAGTTAAAAAGGTAAGCTAGAGTCAGATTGTGGAAGGTCAGTGAAAATTTGGTTGTTGTGCCCATGTCTGACTCTCTGTGACCCCATTTGTTTTCTCATTTGTTTGTTTGTTTTTGGCAAAAATACTGGAGTAGTGTGCCATTTCTTTCTCCAGCTCATTTTACAGATAAGGAAACTGAGGCAAAGTGGGTTGAATGACTTGCCCAGAGTCAAACAGCTATTAAATGTCTAAGGTCTTTTTGAACTCCAGGGCTGATACTCTATCCGCAGTGCCTTCTAGCTGCCCCAGCGAAAATTATCTTAGCTAACTTCCCAGTTTTACCAGACCCAGAGACGTCCATAACTTTAAATGTTCTCATGGGCTAATGTGTCTTGTTCTATACTATCCCTCCAGATTTATTATTTTTAAAAATGTTTTACTAGTGCTCTTTGCTAGTTTCTCCATATATGCCTGCTATTACTACTTAATAATACCAACAGAAACAGCTGAAACAGTGAATGCATTTGACAGTGCATGTGACATTCTTTATCTAACCATAGTCCACCATCTGGGTTCAGATCCAACCTTTGATACTATGTTTTTGGCTTTTGGAAAACCACTTAACCTTAGGGACTTAATAAATGTTCACCAAGTAAACAAGCATTTATTAAGCACTTTCTATGTGTTAGGCACTGTGCTCAGTGCTGGGGTTAAAAAGAAAGGTTGAAACAAGTTTTAAGTTAGTAAGAATTATAAGAAAAATATGAGCCACAAGAGATAGTGAATGAAAATAAAGAAACATTTCCAATGACTTTCACAATTGAACTAATGTTTCCCTTTTCAACATGGAAGTAAACTAGTGCCTCTCCTTTTCTCTTTTTATATAAATCTTGCCCACAAACTGCAGGCAGCTTCAAAGACCAACTGCAAGGTTATATGAGTTTTCCTCATGGTGGGGACAATCCTATGGCCAGGTCCTCTTACTCTCTCTTGTTATAGCGTCAGTTGGCCACTAGGTGGCACAGTGGATAGATAGAGTGTTGGACTTGGAGTCAGGAAGACTGAATTCAAATTTGGCCTCAGACACTTACTAGCTGTGTGACCCTGGGCAAGTCACTTAACTGTGTTTGCCTCAGTTTCCTCATTTATAAAATGATCTGGAGAAGGAAATGGCCAACTACTCTAGTATCTGTGCTAAGAAAACTCCAAATGGAATCACAAAGAGTCAGATATGACTGAAATAACTGAACAATAACAACAGTTACAACTAAAAAAACCATATACACCATACTGGAAAGGACCTCAGAGATTACTTAGTCCAATCTCCTTCTCCATTTTCATTGTTTCCTTCTTAAATAATTTTTTTTAATTGAATGAAAATTAGTCTCTCTCTCCTATTTCCTCCCTCTACTGAAGAAAGAAAAAAAATCAAAACCTTTGTAATAAATATAATACATGGAGTAAAACAAAACAAATTCCTGCATTGACCATGTCCAAAAGAGATCTTGTTTTGTACCCTGCATCCATCACCTCTCTGTCAGGTGAGTAGCATGTTTTATCACAGATCATATGAAATCATGATTAGACATTGTGTTGATTAGAGTTCTTAAGGTTTTCAAAGTGTTTTTCATTTTTATAATGTTGTTAATATATGTGTGTATATATGTATATATTTATGCTCATTTTATTTTAGTTCATACAAATCTTTCCAGGTTTCACTTAAAATGTCCCTTTTGTCTTTTCTGATGGTTCAATTATTCCATTATATTTATTTACTTTAATACGTTCAACCACTCCCCAATTGATGAATGCCCCCCCCACCTTCATTTTACAGATGTAGATACTGAGACGTTATTATTAAGCATCTACTATGTGTCAGGCACTTTATGAATACTATCTCATTTAATCCTTGCAATAACCCTGGGAGGTAGGTGCTATTATTATCATCCTCATTTTACAGTTGAGGAAACTGAAGGAGATAGTATCTTGACCAAGGTCACATCATCAGTAAGCGTCAGAAACGGGGTATGCACCCAGGTCCGCAAGTGCAGAGAGTCCATGAGCTGGCATGTATTTGGGATGTATGGCATAGTGATTAAGGGAAAAGAGGAGATGTATGGACTAGTACAGGAAGAGGCCTTATTTAGGAAAAAAACAAAATGACCATTGCTGATTGACTGGATACTGGTGGCCAGAGGAAATGGAAGACAGTTACTCATGATGTGTGGGTGGCAATCTACATAGTTAGAGGGAATACCTATACCAGTAAGATCAGAGATTCACTAAAAAGTTAGTGGGGACTAGAATCCTACCACAAAGACATAAGCCTCTAATAAGATCAATAGTAATTGTGCTGTGTTATGCCCACAAGGAGGAGCTTCAGAACTTTTGCTCCCTTTTCTATCCCTGGCTCCATGGCCAAGTACCAGACTGGTCTCCTGCCTTCAAGTGTGGTTACAGTGTGTAATGAAATACAAACATTTTTAGCCTGAGCCTCCCTGCAAGGCAGTGAGAGGGGTAGGAGTGATGAGAAAGAGGAAGGAAGAGTAGGATAGCCTTGTGAGATTTTTTAAAAAAGGAGTAAGCAAATATAGAACCAAGAAAGTGGAAATATAACAAGTAACCAGAAGGTAAGGTGTTGCCTAATTATGGGATAATAAATAACAAGTCACAATGTATGGGCAAAGTAACATATTTCATAACACTATTCTGAGTTCCTGGAATTCTCTCCCTCCTCATCTCTGCCTCTTAGAATCCCCCAAGAATCCCTTAGAATCACTCAAGAGCTTCTTCCCTATCAGTCTTTATCCCCTAATTCTTAGTGCTTCCCCTGAAATTATTTGATTTTTATATTGTACATATTTTGCATTTTTCATCCATGAATATGTTTTCCTCAGGAGACTACAATCTCCATTAGGAAAAAAAGAGTAACTTGTTTTGTCTTTAGAAGGCACTTAATTCATTGAATTAATAAATTGAATTGAAATGAATTCATGTTATCTAAATGAAGATTAGGTAGTCAGGATAAAAGGTGAGAGAAGAGCATGGAAAGGGATGCCTGGAAAGGAGTCAGAACAGAAGAGACAGAAAAAGGGAACTATAATTAGGTAGCCATAACTACAAATTCTGGGTCCTGAGGCAAGTGTGTGTGTGAGTGTGAGTGTGTGTGTGTGTGTGTGTGTGTGTGTGTCTGTGTGTGTGTCTGTGTGTATGTATGGGAGGGGTTGGTGGTGAGGTGGAGTGTTCAAAGGGAACAGAGATATTAATGGAGAGAAGAAAAGGCGGGTAAAAGAGAATAGGGACAGGACTACGACTGAGTTTTCTAGGGAGGAATGAAAGAAGTGGCAGCTACCAGTATCCACTGCTTTCCTAATTAGCTCTATGCTGATGCCAAATATTCAGGCTATTGATCCCCAAATCAAGTGATATGTCAAGCAAAGAGTTCTACTGAGTAGGTGGTATTTGGGAAAGAAGTGAAGCAGACACAGACTCTGGGGAAGGAGTCTTGGGTGGGGAAGGTAAAGAAACAGCCATTTTAATAGGAGGTACTCTGTTACTAGAATAGAAAAGGAAATTAACTTTTGAGGATGTTTATACTTGGGGTATCATCTCATCTGTCCCATCCTATTCCTGACTTGTATTCTGATGACCATGGGGAGATCCAAATAAAAAGAAGGTATGGGTTTCTGGAAATAAGACTGCAGGTAGGGAGCCAAGGACAAAAAACATTATTAAGATTTTAAAAAATGAGAATATAAAATGAATGGAAATGAAAATAGTACAAGTAGAGAATATAAGAATAACAAGGAGCATGGAGCAATACTGCTCAGCTACTAATGCTAATAACTCATATTTACACAGATAATGACAATTACAAAAGTTTTATGTTAAGCCATTTGTTGTTATACTAATTTTACATGAGAGAAAACAAACTCAGATTATGTGACTTGGTATCATAGTTTTGAGAACTGAAAGGAACCTTAGAGGTCATCTAGTCCAACCCTCTCATTTTACAGATGAAAAAGTGAAGACCGGATTGGTCAAGTGACTTACAGAAAGGCTACATAGGTATAAAAAGCAGAGCTGGGATTTGAACCCAAGCCCTCTACCTCCAAATAATAATAAGAGCTAATGCTTTAAGGTTTACAAGGTGTTTTCTACATAGCATTTAATCTGATACTCATAACAACTTTGTGAGGAAGGTGCTATTATTATCCCTATTTTCACCTGAGGAAAGTGTCTGAAGGAGGATTCAACTCAGGTTTTCCACGGTCCATGCCCAGTGTTCCATACACTACACTATGCTGCCCCTCCAATTCAGGCCTCTTTCTCCTTTATCAAGATTTCTAAGGTCATAGAACTAGCAAGTGTTAAAGCGGCAACTAGAGCCCAAGATTATTTTGGGATATAGAATTTAGAGCTGGAAGGAAACCTAAAGATTACGCAGTCAAAGGTTCTTCACCTGGAATCCATGAATTTGTTTTAAAAATATTTTGATAGCTGTGTTTCATTGCAAATAGTTTGCATTGTAATCCTATGTATTTTATAATATGCATTTAAAACATTATCAGGAGGAAGGATTATAGGCTTCACCAGGCTGCCACAGGGGTCTGTGACATGAAAATGAACACTTAATCTAAGTCAACCCCCAAATTTTACAAGCACAGAAACTGAGACCTAGAGAGGTTAAGAGAGTTGTCCAAGGTCAAAATGGGAAATAGTACGAATGAAATTTGAGGCTAGAGGGTTTCATTCTTGATCTAGCTCTCAGCTTTCCAGTGAATCACCCAATCAGACTGGAGTTTGCTTGTAGAAGGTTTTTTTGCAAAAGAAAAGTAGTAGAAACAACAACTTCTTAACAATTAAAGCTGTCCAAAGATGGAATAAACTGCCTCCAGACAGAGCCAGTTTCTCAACCCGGGACCACTTGTTGAGAATGTTGTAGGGCATTCTTGTTCCAGCATGGATTAGAATGAATCAGCGGTTTTTTTTCAGGAGTTTTGAATCCTTCCTTTATTGCTTCGTTCCTTCATTCCTTCCTTCTCTTCCTCCGGCTCCCCTTCCCTCCTTCCTTCC